>NC_055659.1:22943770-24346270 GCF_017976325.1 Chelmon rostratus | reverse complement strand
CACAAATACACACTTACACACACACACCAGCCGGCACTCCTGTAGTCCCACTCCAATTATGGCAGCATCTCACCCGGGAAGAAGCCCACTTACCCAGCGTTCACTTTATGAATAATTGATTGTTTGTGCCAGTGTTATATTTGTAAATACACGTTTGCTCTCTGATTAATAGTTTCTAGACATACTCATTTGTTCAATTTGATTAGACTCTTAAATGTATTATTTATTTGCTGAAAATGCTTTCTGCTTATTAGTCATCACAAGGGCAACTAGAAGATTTGGCATAAGAACGCATGCTCGCTCTCATCAATCCACACTCATATCGCAGGTTTGTGTGTGTGTGTGTGTGTGTGTGTGTGTGTGCGTGTGTGTGTGTGCGTGAATGTGTTTGAATGTTAGAGTGTTAGGATTTAAAACAACTTTTGCGTACAGTCGAAAAAGAACTGGAAAGGCTTAAGTCACACAGAAGTGAAGTAAGACTGAATTTTGAATTTTAATTAATCGTCTAACTAGCACAACATGTAAGCTCATGATAAATGATGAAGTCAAAAAAGTGTCTGAAGTTACATTTCTTTGCATTCAAAAGTTGCTTAAAAAGAGAAAGTCGATGATATGACTTGAGAGGAATTTGTGCGATTAAGAATAATTATCTCGCCCCCTGGTGGCTGGCTGCAGTACATGTCCCCGCCTCCTTAATGCTAGCAGACGGGACATGGGCCAAACAAAAATCTATAAAGAGGGTGTGCTGTCGTGATTGGCAGCTGGGCTCTGCGTGTCATTGAGTCGGGCGGGTGTTTGGGCGGGACCTTGACGCTGTGGCTCCACAGCCCGATCACTACTGCGCACACTCTGTCTCCAAATGACATGTCCAGCGCAAGATGGCAGGGCGAGGATCCGGGATATTCTGCCTTCATTTTTGTACAGTGGGAGGAAGTGGAGACGCGTCGTCCATCTTTATTTCCAGTCAATGGCAGACACGATGAGCTGGAGCTTCAGCCCACACCTTTTTCAGACTGGAGAATTATTTTCTGTGAACACTTCAGCCGCCTTTAAGCAGGTGTTAGTGCATGCCCTTTTTGACCCGCAGCTTCTACAGTATTTTAATTAACATTTCACATTAATTGGAAAGACTGTGGATGGCCATAAGCTTCCCTGGCTAAGTGCACAGAGGAAGGTTTTCAAACAGACAATGGTGGATGTAATTCAATGTTTTGTGAGCGCTCAAAAATGTTTTCTGTATGTCATTGATGAAGAAAATGATTAACTGTGACCTATGTGGGAGTCTGCATCATCACTTCCTTTGACTGACGCTTTTCACAGCAGCAGTCAGCTTTATAAAGCACCGGGTCGAATGTGTCGGATAGATTTAAAAGAAAACGAATAGTGCAGTCCAGACGAGATTGCGGCTTCTTTGTGTGTAGTTTCAGTGTTTTCATTTGAGAGCACAAGATCGTCACTGTGACGGGCCAAGTACCTGTTTCAGCGCTGATGTCTTATTCATTAAATATCAAAAGCACATGGAATGAGAGTGTTTTGTGGGCTTATATGGTATTTATTCATTAATCTTCAGGTCTTATTTTCCATTTCCTATTTTATTAATTTGTAAAAGGACTTGAAAATTGAAACTGTGATAGCATGTCTCAAGTATTCTGCATTGTACAACACGGTAGTCATAAGTGTTATGTGTATCAGCCAGCTGCAGCAAATCAGTTTGTCCAACTGATGTATTCTCACATCAACGGATGGTGGAACCACTACATGCGAGGGTTGGCAGGTTTTCTTCCTCACGCCTCCAGGGAGTGCACTAGCTCACAATCAAAGATGATAAAAACCACATTTCAAGTTTTTGAAAGTGACTCCAAGTCTTTGCAGTCGACAGGAAAGATGACTTCACATTCTGTTGGTCCGCCGCAGCGGAACACTTGCATACTTGTAGTCCACCACTCAGTAAGTGTTTCAACTTGTAAATTACAGTCAGGAACAAGAGCAGGAACAGCTGACTACTCTAATCTTCGCACCCAGCCTCACAAACAGTTTAGACCTGTGACCCCATCATCCTAATTGCGAGCACACTATATCTTAATTATCTGTTGTTTACTGTTACCTCCTGCTCCTGATGATGGTTTGAAAGCAAAGCTGAGAGCTGCAAACTATTACAGCTGGCCTTTATGGAGTTTGAATGTTTTAAATACCAGTGGATCTCCTGATTTTCAGCTGAATGCTGCTTTTCCTTTCCTTTTGCTGTGTTTCTACAGTGTACAGTAATAACCACGTGCCCTGACTCTGTGATTATGACTGCTGAAGATGCTGTAGCAGCTAGCAGAAGCTAGTCAACCAGGCGTAATATGCATCTTAGAGTACACCACTGAGTTTCTTAACACAGTGAATACAGGTGCACCTCTGTCAGATGATGTTTTTCACAGCAGACATCTCAAAGTAAAAAAGGCACCATTAATCTTCTAATTCTGCTTTTCCTACTCTGAGATGTTATAATGTCACCGTTAGAAAATTGCCTGTGTGAGTGCCACTGAGGTGATTCACCCACTCTCCTCAGAATGGTGTGGGTGTGAACTCTGTGCTAGAGGGACATGTCCTTGACCGTCCTTTTAGTTTTGCTGCACAAGGTTGGTCAAACTTAAGCTCTAGCCCACACCCTAACCCGAACCCTATAATATTACTTCTCTTCTTTTGTCAACAAACATAGAGAGATATTAATGAAGGTTTTATTTTCTAAACTACGTTATAGTAATGCCTTTTTAAAAACTAGTTTGGATGTTGTAATAGTCACCACGTTGTCATGGGAAAAAAGGTTGTTTCCTCCACACTGTCATTATCTCCTTTGTTCACATGAGGCCAGCTTGTGCAGTGGTGATCATGGCTGAAATAGTGCTGGTGCTAACCACAGACCACAAGACCAGGTCTGACCTTAAGTTGCAGGTAGCCTAGCGGTAATACACCTGTAGATTTTTTTCAGGCTTTTGATTGGCCAACACGGCTTTCGGGTTAGGGTCATATCGCCGCCTGTTGGTTGGCCGAGCTCTTTACAGCGCTTTGATTGTGGTTTTGTGTTTACATGTGGACGGAGATGTTGTGTGAATGCATTTTTTTAAAAAGCCATTTTCAATAATAAGCATGTGCATGTGGACCAGGCTTTGCACCTTATTTGTTTTGTTCTCACAGTTTGGTAACCCTAACAAAGTGCCAGCACAGCTCCACCCAGCTTCAACCAGAGAAGCAGCCTGATGAGCCAGAGTGCATGCAAACACCCGTGCAGGTGTGCAGGGCCATTGACGGAGTACATGCTGAACTCACTCCAAAAGACTGGATGTTCACTTTGCAACAAATGTTTCCTTAACACCACACCAGGTACTTCTGAGTATTCCAGTATTGTGAGTAGCAGGCTGTGGCTGACTCTGCTGTTGCAGCATGTACAGTGCTATTGTTGAAAACCTTGAAACCTGTTGCAAAGAGTTTGTGGACGAATGCCCAGCAACCCAATGGGTGGGGAGATCTCACATACAAAACTGACAGACATGTTGCATCACTCGTGTGTGTGTATGTGCATTTGTGACCGTGCTTGTGTGTGTGTGTGTGTGTGTGCATGCCAGTGTGTGTTGCAGTGCTCCTCCGGAGTGCTAGCAGGCCAACTGAAGAGAGACGGAAAAGCAGCACTGCTCTGCACCATATGCCAAATATGAGCCTGCCTGCCAATTTGTGGGGGATACTGGCAAGTGCTAGCAAAGCTGAATTCTTGACAGAGGGAGATGAATAATTGAACATGTGCGTAGCGAAGTTCTGTTGGGATAGAGTGGGGTGCCTTTATACATGGAGAGAAGGAATGGAGACTGTCGGGCTGTCTATAAGCAAAACTCTCATTTAGGTCGTGATAGTGTTTGCTTTTTGTAAACAAGTCAAAAAGTTGCAGAGATTTTAAGATGAACTCGAATGCATTTATGGCAAGACATCAGTGGGGAATAAAAGCATCAACTCATTTATGTATTTGAATCAACCAAAGAGGCCAGAAGCTGTCATCGAGCGTACAACTTCGCACCACAACCACGCATAAAATCGAGGAAATAAATATACATACTGAAAATCAATTCAGTGGAGACATATATTCAAAAGGGTGTGCGTTTCATATTTAAACAGCAATAATTTAGCAGACACTCCTATCCAAATAAGCTTACAAGCTCTTACACCATGAAGATATTACTCCAGGCTCTGGCTGACCCGTAGTCTGATCCAACCATCATTGTGCTTTGAATTAAAGGAAAGCAGGACCAAGAGTCTACAGCCATGATAGCAGCTCTGTGAGGCTGCTGTAGGCAAAGCAGTGCTTTTCGCCGAACGCTAGCATCAGTATGCTAATCCTTGCCATGACAGTGCTAACATACTGATATTTAGTAGGTTTGTCAAATGTTTAGCAAACATTTGCTAAAAACAAATTACATCTGCGGCTGATGGGTCTATTTTTGCAGGTGTTTGATCATAAACCAAAAGTGTTGGACTCAGCGTTAGATGGAAAGTTAAGGGATCAACAAATATCAACCTGTCTGTGGTGCTAGAGGGACAGTCAGGAGAGTCCGAAGGGTTCATCCTCTGTGGACCTTTAATGTCCATGCAAACTTTCGTTCAAGAGTTGTTGAGTTGTTTTAGACTTAGCAAAGGTGTTGGACTGACTGACATTACCATCCACCTGACCTCTGATGTGGCTAAGGGCTTTCAAACTTTTGTGAGAAAGCAAAGTTCGAGTGACTAATGTACAGCATTATTTATTATTTTGCTGGAATTCATGCTAAAAGTAAGATGTCCTGAAACGGAGAGGTTAGAAACCAAGTGTATCTGATCAAAGGTGGAATTTTTTAAGTCAGCTCTGAGACTTTCCAGATTAAAAATGTAGGAAATAAATGCAAAAACGAGCCATGGAGATTGCTTCTGATCAAATCTCACTAAGAGACTCTGCTGGAGGACACGAGAAGGACAGGCAAGCAGGAGAGAGACGTCAAGAGCCTCTACGGCTGCCTCTCCTCTTTTTGTCACCCGGCTGTCGTGCCAAGGTCTGAATGCATACCGCCCACGACGATATACATAAGTGTGCGCGATGTGCATATGCAATATCCTGCAATTCTCCTGTGTTTCATTGAATGAGCACAAGAGCAATATAGACATCACAACAAGCGTTTGAAGATAATGATGAATCCCACCGCTTGAGGCAATGACAAGACGTATAAGAGAGAAAACAAACTGTATTCTGGTTAAATGGTGCTGCCTGGATAATAGACAGAGACAAATGTGAATGAGTGCGCAGTTATGACAGCAAATTTTCTCCAATACCAGCCCTACGTTGTGTATGTGTCACTGTCCGGCTATTGCCTGTGACTTTCCATTAATCCTCAGAAATTGATCTGTTTTGTTCTCTTGCTTAACGGTGACTTTAGTATTGCAATGCCACTTTTGCTGAAGCCTATTATGTTCTAATCATCTTCTCCCTCCTCTCCCCTTGCCCTTTTTTTCTCCCCCTCTCTCTCTCTGTCACAGATACCACCCTGTCCAGCGAACGTGGTAAGTACCGCAGCCGCACGCTCCCTTGGTTTAGAGCCATCTGTGTGTGGACTCTGCCAGCACCGGCGGATTGGCTGTTTGTGTTGATGTGGAAGGAACCATTCTCGGACGTTAGTCTCAGTGGGGGAGCACCGCGCCACAAACATCATTTGCATCACCAGGAAGCTATTTTCCTCTGCATCACATTGCGTGTCATGGCAAATGTTGGAACGAGGAGAAAAACATCAAGCAAAGGCAATTATGAAAGCAGCATTCGCAGACCCATGTGGCCAATCAGAATCTGAATTTAGCATATTTTCCCTGCACGCATTTTGCCTCGACCTACTTAGTCAATTTACCCCCTTTTGACTCCAATACTGTTCAGTAAGGAGCCAATACGGAGTATCCTATTCCAGCTTCAGTGGAACGCATCACCATGTTGTCTAAATTGGGAGTAGATGGATTCCCCCACTGACGCAGCCTCTCTTTTCATTTTATTTTGAATTTGATTCCCCTCTTGTTGTGCGGTTATTCATAGCTTCCTGTGTTTGGAGGAGCACTTTAATCATTTCGTCAAACAGGTTGAAAGCGAGAGTCCATCGGCAGGGCTGGTTTTGTTTATATCGGCTTATTTTATTCCACTCTCCTCTGCTTCCAGATGTTCCCACAGCACATGTCATCATCAGGGTTTCGCTGCGGCGCTGAGACAAAAAGGGCTCTTGCTGAACTTGCTCTCCGCCCCATGAAGGATGATGCTTTGGGGCGAAATTGTCGAGCTAAATTGGTGTGGTGGCATCACACGGTGTAGACAAAACACCACATGCTGCGTGTCTGGTCTTTGAAACCTCAAAGTGGCAAGAGGGAAGAGGAGAGTAAAGTTGTGGTACAGATCAAGCACTCGAGGTTTATTTTTGTGTGCCTGGTTAACCCTCATTCGCTGGCGGAGGAGGTGGCGATATGCAGCACAGAGAAGCCTGTGCGATCAATTTTTCATTGCGCGCTTGCACCAGTGTAACACTTCTTTTTTTTTCAATACAGTACAGGCTTGAACAAAGAGAAGGGAATACGAAGTCACAATAGGCTGAGATTTGTATTCACCGTGAGTGTTATCCTTGATTCTGACCTCATCTCTGCCCGCCCTCCCGCTCTCACATTAAAACACACGCATGAGTTCTCTCCTCTTACACACCTCCTTTCCTTTTCTGTACTGCTGAGTAGTCACATAATGTGAATGATGTTCCACAATGGGAAGCAGAAAAAGAAGAGTGAAGTAAGGAATGGATTAAAAAGCAGGTGACAGAGTGAGAGGAGGCACTGTTAAGGCAAGGTCTGCGTGCCCTTGCTCCCTTTATGCAAGCGGCCGTCCGTCCAGTGGACTGCTTATCACTCACCAGAGCGATTCAGCTCCTGGTTTTGTACACGTGCATGTGTGTTTTTGGGAGGCCATAAACATACAGGATCTACCTGCAGTGCAAAACACACTTGAGCTCCTTGCCTGTGTCTTCCTGTTCTTAACAAGCTCCTCTCTGCCCCCTCTGCAGTGATTGGGTGTGTTTGGAGTCATCTGATAGGCCTCCTCAATGTGAAGTGGCTGCTGGCGCATCCTCTCCTAGCTTAATTGGCTGTACCTGAGGCAGGAGGGCAAGGTGTAATTGCGATAAGAGAAAACGCTGTGCTTGGCTGGTTTTAGCCCCTTATCTATAGTCTCCGGATTGATTATGGTTTTTCTGCCAGCCGTGCAAATTGTTAAACCCCATCACCTGCACTGGAAACCACCTTAACTCTGTCTTGGCCGAACCGCTGTGCACATCTGCAAACTATAAACCAGACGGTGCCTGTACTGCTGATTAGGCGACAATATTCTGACCGCTGGCTTTCAGCTCTGCTGGTTGTGTGCGCTCAAAAAGTGCTTCATCTAAAGGCAGCAGTGATTATATTAGGGACAGTACAGTTTAACATCTGGTCTGGCATATGAATGTCTTTTTATGGTCAAATTAACAAGGGTGTAACACATCTCACCACGGTTATTTTGATCTAATGCAGTTTCAGAAAGCAGTATTACTCTAGATGCGATAGTTTGACATTTTGGGAGAGAGAGCCGAGGGTTAGATGAGAAGATCGGTACTGCTCTTAAGAAATAGTCCACTAACCTCCAGTAAAACGCTATCTCTCGTTTTTACACTTGTTTTCCCGTGCTTCCAGTCTTTATGCTAAGCTAAGCTCACCTCCCACTGTAGCTTCATACTATCATAGACATGAAAGTGGTATCAGTCTTTACATCTAAATCTCTGCAAGCAAGTGAATAAGCATGTTTTGCAAAATGTTGAGCCGTTGCTCTAACTATAGATGATATTTCCCCCGTAAAGTCGATGCCTTTGCACCAGAAGCACCCATTGTATTGTTCTATATGTACAGTCTCTCTCACTCTGTATGTTTCTGCCCCACCCCTTCCCCTCTTTCACCGGTTTTGAGTAGTGGTTGGGGCTGAAAGGGCAGCTAATGGGCTGTGAAATGTCTCGAAAGCTAGAGCACCAACAGAAGCTAATGTCTCAAAGCCCTTCTGAAACAACACAAGCGGCTAAGAACCCTGACAGCGCAGGGAGAAGAAAAGGGGAGGGGAAACATCCCTGGTTTCCTCTCATGTGTCAGAGAGGCCATTTCTGTCAGCCTAATTGTAGTGAAGCTTTCCTTGTGGCCTTGGTGAAATAACGTAATTGCCTGCTGGAATGGATTGGAATGCACCGTTGGCCGCACTCTGTAGGGTTTCCTTTTCCCATGTAACGCAAGATCCTGAACGCAGCTCAGCAGTGTTCTGACATGTGTTATTTCAATCTTTCGAGCTGCAGAGCACAGTGCTTAGTAGGGCAAATTCAAGGCTCAGGGATATTGACAGGGTGAAATGTTACAACTGGCAATTTTAACCAGACAAGTTGATTCACCTTGATGAAACCTGAGAGTTATTGCTTCAAGTGAAGTGAAGGATGTAGTTTCACAACGTGCCTTGTTGGCGATAATTTCAAGACATGTTCATTTGAAGAGGGGTCTACTTGATGCATTTTATGTGTTTTTATCACAAAAGGGATAATGTTTAAAAAAGAACTATGTGGAGATTTTAGCCTTAAATGCCTTTGCCAAGGAGAAGCGGTGTGGAATGCAATTTTTGATCATTCGCAAGCATTTCTATCTAAAATGTGGTGAAGCGTGCGACCCCTTCTGCTTCTCTTCCCCCTCCTACCAATTAAAGCTGTTTTTCTGCAGCAGATCTTGAGCTGATGAAGACAGCCACTAAGAGCTCTTGAAGTAAAGTCACACAGGACCTGTATGGCAGATGGTTTGTGCGAGAGTACATGAGCAAAGAGAGAAAGCAGCAAAGAAGGAAACAAATAAGCATAAAAATGGCAGCCTGTCTCCAGTGAGGAGCTCCTATTTCCTACCCAATTTAAGACTTACCATTTCCAAATTTTCAAACTTTCCTCAAAAATGCTGTCAAACCTGCAGGAGACCAGGGAAAGCGAAAGATCTTGTTCTGTGGAGAATTTTTGCACACCATCTTCCAAAAACTATTGAGACAACTCAAGTCTCAGCTAAAAAAAAAAAAAAGAAAGGAAGAAAAAGTGCTGTGAGCTGCTTGATCTCGTGGCTTTGACCAGCTCTCCCAGCTGAATGGAGACGAGCTTTGCTCCGGCCTTTTGCTACAAAGGCTGAGACGGCAGAGAGTGCAAGGCACAGAGGACAGTGCCTAATGGCTACAAGTCTGGCTTTCCCCAGTGGATTACATGTTTCAAAAAGATAAGGCCTGATCAGTATTTTTCTAGAGAAAAAAAGCCTCTTTGTGATGCAGATGAGAGCAGACAGGAAACTTGCTGGGACCAATGGAGTCCAAGGCTTTGTGCTGAGGTTCAGAGCACACAAGCAGGGAAACAGAGATCATACACAGTCATAGACTGTATAAAACATGGACGTGGCTTCTGTGACGTCACCCATAGGACATTGTGAAGCTCAGTGACAGTGACTCCAGCGGCTGTTGGCAGTGCCCGACTCCACCGAACTCCTGGCTAGTCCAAAAATGGCTAAACAGGTGGAGCTGAGGTGGGCTGAGTGAAGCCTGGTTGCTGAAAACAGGTGGCTAGCTGTCACTTAATGCAGCCATTCCTTTAATTAATCACAACATTAAGCCCCAATGAAATTTAAATGAGTGCGTTATGTAAAAAATCACCCCTGTACAGTGGAACTGTGAAATTAGCTATAGAGGCTGAAACCGTTTTATGTACCAGGCTGTAAACATGTTTATTTCTTCTGTGAAGTTGAGCTCTTTTTTTTGTTTTTTGTTTTTTTATATATGGGGGGATCTATGGGGATTGACTCGCTTTTGGAGCCAGCCTCAAGTGGCCATTTGAGGAACTGCAGCTTTTGGCACTGCAGTGTTGGCTTCACTTTGCAGCCCCATAGGTTGGCGCTTGTACACAGAACAGGCCTTTCTTCACAGTCAGGTCACTTTGTTGTGCAGTATGTCTTTACATCACCTGTGGTCACCTCTCCTTTAATCATGCCTGTTTCTGTTGAAGAGCCCATGCTGCCAACTTTGGTCATTATATAAAGCATTAAATGATCAAAAAATCATCTCTGTTATCAAGCTTTTGGAGTCATTTCAATTTCTGCATTTGCCCCTGCTTAGGTCTCCATACCGGCCCTTTATAATTTCAGCCATGGTGTATGCTTGACCAATTAGTTCACACTTCATTTTAACACCCGGGCCGGGACTAATGAAGCCACATTTCCTGGGGTTAATTACACCAACATTATATGATATTATGAGGAACAGGAAATGGCAAAGGGTGCTTTAGTATGTCTTCCCTCCATCATGACCTCCCACTGTGGGAGACTTTTCTCTCTCCAGCTCTGCCTCCATCCCTTTATATGTCTCTCCTCTCTCCTCTGCTTGGTACTTTCAGGCACATCCTGCACTTCTCTCGGCAAGGCTGGATTGCACAGAAGCATTAAGGGACTGTGAGACAACGCTGGTCTGGGCAAATCCCTACACAAATTAGAGTGTAGAGACCTTTATTAAAGCCAATTGCCGCTGCCTACAACCAACAGTTAAATTACAATGTCTCTTGAACAGAGAGGCGAGCAATTTTTATTACCCCCGTTTTCCCTCCTTGGCAGAGCTGCTCGCTGGAGCGAGTGCAGCTTTGGAACTGTGTCATTCTTCAAGATCTGGGGTGGAATTATAATGCACTACGGAGCTGACTTTCGTATGAGGCCTGGGCCCTCAAAGAGACGTGCTCATGATTGGCACCCGGGTTTGCACAAAGAGCATTAAGTTTCTTCGTTTTGGAAAAAAAAAAAAAAAGCCTGATGTTTTTTCACACATTTTACCTCAGATGCTCTGCTTCTCAAGTTTGCTTTCATGTCAAGTATACTGAGGCGATTTCTGTGGCTGACTTTTAACTCTTGCATTTGGTACTTTTCTCTGTCAGGCGGGTATTTCAGCAGGAACGATTTGCCTGTCAATCACTAGTACCGCTCAGTGTTCTTTACATGCACAGATTGCTTTGCTACTGTGAGGTTTTACTGAATTCTGTCTGCGCACAAATGAGTGTGCATGCAGCATTTGTGTTTACGGGCGTGTGTGTGTGTGTTACTCATATTGTGAAGATATAAATCTGTTTACACAGTCACATTGTGGGGACTTGTCTTCCTCATGGGTGCAAAACGCAGGTCCCCATAATATAAATCACCACATTTCAGAGTGAAGACTTGGGTGAAGGTTAGGGAAAGGTTAGATGTAGGTGAAGGGTAGGGTAAGGGTTGGAGTTGGGCAGGTAGTGGCTATGGTTATGGTTAAGGTAAGTCTCCAGGAAATGAATAGAAGTCGATGTAATGTCCCCAAAAGTGATGGAAACATGACTCTGTGTGTGTGTGTGTGTGTGTGTGTGTGTGTGTGTGTGTGTGTGTGTGTGTGTGTGTGTGTGTGTGTGTGTGTGCATTCCAGACGTTTCATGTCGTAAGCACTAATCTGTCACTTCTATAAGATTACTGCCGGAGCTGACTTCATGCGGTGCGTGTCAACATCCTAGCTGACAAAACCTGCTGAGTTCCTGTTTCCTTGACGTTTATTCTAACTGCACGTCCCTCTATGTAACCACGTTTACTGTAATCGACACCAACTTGACACATTAATATCATTTAAACTCTCTCCGACTCGCTTCTTCATCGCTGCAATTTTTCCCGTTTAGGGGCAAATTTGGGATGTAGAGCACCTCCAGTCTCAGTGGGCCTTTTTTCCATTAATGACATAACACTGTTGTGTAATTATTGCTCATCTGCACTTGAAAGCAGAAACACCACTAAAAGCTGAAGAACTCACTAATGATATCATTACAGCTCAGTCCGGTTATTTTGTTAACATGTACGTGTTAATGTGAACGATTATTTTGTGTGGTTTTAAAAAACGAAGAGCAAACTTCAACTTAATGGTGGTAAAATTATGAACTTTGTGGGGTTTTTTAACACAGAAATCAAAAAGGTACCTACACTCCAGTAAACGGGGACGTTTAGTTTCTGAATGTCTGCCTATGAGAGTCAGTACTAAATGTTTGGTTAATGTACAATTTATCACATTACTGTTATAATAGTAGAGCCACCACACAAAGGATGTTCCTTTTTTTATCTTGGGGGGTTAGACACTGAAATAGCTGCAGGACTACAATAATGCAATGCAAAGTATTACCACTCATTTTCATGGAGAGAGAGGAACTGAACTGTGAAACACTTTGTAAGGTATTCTCCCTGGAAAAGAAGACTGTTTTCTGTGAAGTCTGAAGAGGTATATTTTTCTCACCTATGACAAACTCTAATTTCCTCTGCTCCCTCGTCACGCAACTGTCAGAATCACTTTCGCGTTACAATTTCCTCCCTCATCATCTAAAACAGCACATCCACCACCCACCTGTGACTCAGGCAGTCACGCAGGCCAGCATATGGCACTGACAGTTTACGAGCAGAAGAATAAAGATCTGTCACTTGGGATCCTGTTGTCCATTTTTTGAATTACACCGGATGTGACCATCTGTTGGGATGTATGTACAGTATGCCCTTCATACAGTGTGTAATTCTTTATGACGAACACTTCCAAGTTGTCCATTTAATGTAGCCACTTAGCTAATCGGCCTCATCTGCTTCAACGTCTGTGAGCCGTTTACAGCATTTTCCACAATGTTTTTGACAATCTCTGGTGCTTTTTCAGTTCAGCTGTGGTTTGTATGCGGGCAGAGTGAGTTCAGCGTCATGTTTAATATTTAATGTCGTCATTCCGATGCTATACAAACACGGCAAAGGCGTGGATGGCCTCCATGGATGGCTGTCCGTCCACTTTGTTCCAGACAGAAATATCTCTACAAATATTAGACGGATGAAATTTCGGACAGACACTGATGGTCCCCAGACCATGAATCCGAGTGACTTATTATCACGTCAAAATTTCTCAGTGCTTTGTGACAAAATACCTGCTATGACAAACTAACATGACGTTCCCATCAGCCTTGGCTGTTCTTAGTTTTTAGTGCTAATTAGCAAAGGTTTGAATGCTGACACACTGTAGTGAACATTATACCTGCTAAACATCAATGCAGAACCATTATCATTGTGGTCATGGTAGCATGTTGATCTTAGCATTTAGCTCAAAGTAGTGCAGTTCCCTAGCACAGTGCTGGACTCTTCGTCTTGTTTCCTCAGTATTTAAGCTATCAAATAGAACTTTTCTTAATTGACTTATTCTAATCAAGAAAAAAGGTAGTAGAAATAATATGATGTAATAATTTCCTCTCTTGCTTGACAACTTGCCCTCAGTTGATTTTACACCCTCAAACTAGAGACCAGCAAGTTGGTGCAGATTTTGTTGTTCTTTTGGTAATTTTGTTTTTGTTTGTTTGTTTTTTTTTTTTAATTAAACTTTCTTACTTTAAGCCATATATGTGCTAAAACTAAACAAAGAAAAATAAAGGACATAAAAAGTTCTGGAAGCTGGATTTTTCTTGTAAGCGGCCCATATTTGTGACTCACCCGAAATGACGTCCTCTCCCCATCCTTCATCATCGTTTTCATGCCCTATCGTATCAATGCCCCAATTCATTTTGAATTGATTGAACTGTTCCGCACCACTGGTATTTTTCATTTTAGGGCCAGAGGAAAGACAGCATATTGCTGGCTCAACCTTTGCGAACAGCACCTGTACAAACTGTTTGTCTTCACCCCAATCGTACAGCTCCATCACTCTCGCTCTCACCCACTCTGCAGATTAGCTCTGCGCTGTGCGAGCGGAAGAATGAGGCCAGCTAGAATCAAACATTAATCAGCTGCTGTTTTATAAGACAGAGGGAGCGCCTGCACTCCCCGGGTCCCCCTCCTTCTTGCCCTTAGCCTGCCCTACCACCGAATGTTAATGTGACTGCCATTACTCATTTATGAGCTGCCCGCTGCTCGCTGCCCAGAGCCTGGTGTCCGGGCCTGGGCTGGCATGGCGGGCACACTGCAGGTGGACGGCAGTGCCAGGGCATTCAGCTGTGGCAGGTCCAGGTCTGTTTTTTGAAAAGAACATGGTTGGGTGGGCCGCGTTGTTTAACTGTCTGAAATAGGACTCTGGGTTATTGGAGAGGCAGGCAGTCTGAGTTTGGTTGTCAGTAGGTGATATAGAGTAAAAAAAACACAATTAGAAAGGAACACTGTCATCAAAACTGAGAGGATCACTCATTCACACAAGACCAAATGCAAGCTGTCCAATGCTTGCTCAGTAAATGGGCAATATGATATGATATATTCACATTTGGACTGTTGTAATTGGATATAAATCTTGCTAAATTGCCTCCATGGCGAGACTAAGTACCTCGATATGTGCAGACAGGCAGCTTTGAAGAGTTAGAGCTGAATGATTGTTCTTGGTATCCAGGACACAGAGCGCAGCAGGAGTCATTCTTATTCTTAGTAGCAACATCAATAAAGGAGCAAGTCTGCACAAGGTGAGACACACAGCCTCTCCTGACAGTGTGTGAAGAGTTTCCATCAGTGTCGGTCTGCGTGGCAGAAATTAATGAAGGAAGGAAGTATGGGCTGTGTACACACATGACTGGACCTGCTGCATGTGTGTAAAGAGAGTCCAGATAAAACGTGAGGAACAGAATAAAAGGGAGGAAGGTGGAGATAGGACGTTTTTATGCAGCACATTTTCCTCTGTGCTGCAGCGACACTAAAGGTGTTTCTCAGTGTGAAGAGGCTGACGAGCCAGGATCCCACACACTGTCACGCGATCCGGTTTCCCAGATGCCTTTGCTCTTTGCCTCACCTTTTCCCCCGTGGGGCCACTTCGTCAATAGAACTGAGAGGATACAGTCCAGTGAAGCCTTCACTGTCTCCATGCATGTTTAATGCCCATACTAGAATTACCACGGATGGCACTCTCCAGCACATGTCAGCGCTATTTTTGTGTCGCCGCTCCTGTGTTCCCTCCTTCATACAAATTGGTACCTTTCCAACGTAACAGGGAGCTTTGAACGGTGTTTTTGCACGCTGAATATTTTAAATATAATCAACCGACAGTGGAGTAACTCAGCCCATAACCGTCACTGTTGCACATGAGGAAAGAGCGCACAAACAGAGTTTCATGTTTATTTTAAGAAAACTCGCCCAAGGAGGATGTCTTCTCCTTCATCTCGCTCTTGCCTGTGGTGCCTCATATATTTGTGGCCTTGGGGGGGATTCGTAGCATGCAGCATAAACAGGAAGTATGTAGCCTGTGGCTAAAAGGTAGATACTTCTCCTGGAGTGTTACACAGCACACATACACACATGTATACTTCTCTCCTATGGGAGTGCTAATCCCCAAGAGATGAAAGAAGTCTCCCACTGCTCTCTGATCCCTGTGTCCTGCTGCGCCGGTTCATTTGGTGCCTGGTGGAGAGAGACAGGTCCAGTTGATGCTCCCACACATGGTGTCCTTGACCGAAGCACAGACGTGACTAAGGCCAAACCCCATGCTGATCCAGAAAGTTCCCTATTAGAAATCGATGTCTGTTTGACGCCCCTTTCATTCAGGGGCTGTTTGTGGTGTGTTTGTATCGCCCTGGAGAGAAAAGAGGGGCAGAGAGTGAGAGAGCGTGTGTGTGCATGTATGCACAGTGAAGACTCCTTCACACCTCCCTGAATCATGGTGTTTCCTCATGGGAAGACACGCGTTAATGCCAGATTAACTATCTCCTCTTCATTATAGGAAAGAGAGTCCTCTGCTCAACCTTGATGCTTTGAAGTGGTGCAAAGGTTCATTCAGAGTCCATTGACCATGTCTGCTTTAATTGTGTTTGCATGTGTGTCCCTGTGCAAGGATGCGTGTGCGTGTGTGTGTGTGTGTGTGTGTGTGTGTGTGTGTGTGTGTGTGTGTGTGTGTGTGTGTGTGTGTGTGTGTGTGTGTGTGTGTGTGTGATTTAGGGGCATCTAGCAATGAGGTTGCAATTTGCAAACAACTGAATACGTCTCAATACGCCTTTGAGGTGACAAAAATACAGAAAAAATATAAAGAGCTGCACTTTTTGTTTTTTAAGGTAACAAAAGCACACAGTTCTTATTTTCTGGTGATTATACACTTGTGAAAACATACTTATGAATATTATATTCCACTGCTGCCACACTCTGCCAACAGATCCCCTGAAATCTGACACACTTGTCCTTTAAATAAAATGCACTTCAGTGCCATTAAATTGGGAGAAAGAAAGTGGGATATTTCCTGAAAGCTTATTCAACCTTCATGAAAATAAACTCAGTAATAATCTCCACCCCGATGCATCCTTGGCCTTACTGAGAGCTGCTGCGACTGCTGACTGATGTAGGCCTTTGTTATAGTTCTTTTCAATGTCATGAATTTTAAAGAACAGATAATAAACCCCAAGGGCCCTTATTCAGCACAACAGCAGTTAATAAGAAAATTGCTAGCCTACATCCCCTACATTTAATCACAAATGCAGTCCAGATGGCTATCTTCATTTATGATTACATTCTCAATTCTCTGCTTGACTCCGAGCCTAAATGGAAACCTTCCTTCAGTGAAAGAAAAGAATCAGCAGGAACAGCTCAAGGTGTCCCTAAAAAGGTTCTTTCACACTGAGGCCCACCTGGTTTTATAAAGCCTGAGGTGCATAAAATAAGACCCCCTACAATGAAAGTCAAGTTTTCAACCTAGTTACCATGTCCACATAGTGTTTTTTTTATATGCTACAAGACATAACATGAGCAATAGAAGCAGTCAGCGCCATGCCCCAGCATTTCTGGGGCATGGATTCAGACAGCCAGGGTTTCATATGAGACATACCAAAGGAACCCATGTTGCGGAGTGGGCTTACGGTAAATCGAGGGGTATAAGAGGAGAAACCAGGTGCAACATATAAGTGTTTTGCAAGCTAAGTTTCACTGTGGTGAGGCTTCATCTATTACCACAGGATCTGAAAAGCTGGGAGCCAAACTGTACCAGCAGCAGCCTTTTTCCAGAGCACTGTTATGTAAACTTTACACAAAAGCAGATGAACTTTGACACAAAACTTGGGCTGAAGCCCAACACTATTCCATGCATTTATCCTGTGGACACAGCAGGTGCGGGCCGACAGTAAGTTTACTTTCCTGCATGTTTTATCTGTTGACTGCGTCCAGCAAATCTGCAGTGGGCTTGATAATTTTATATGATGATTCATGTCAAATGCTGACAGGACATTCTTTATGGCTTGGGGGTGTTGACGAAGAAAGTTGACAAACGTAACTCTGAACTGTCAGATCGCTGAGCTGCTGATGAGGTTTGTGTGTTTGATGAGTGGAGTCGAAGCTGCAGGCGAGCGGCGGAGGGTGGGTGGAGGTAGAGACGGGGACTGCTTGGATACCACATGAAGGAAGAGGTGTAGAGTTGCATCTAAGCTAATACAAGGCATGAGGGGTTTTTTCATGGAAAAAAAAACTTGAGATGTAACATTGATGAACAGAGAGGAGTTTTTAGGGTTTTAATCAGCAGAGGAACTTTAAAGCACAGTGTTTTATATGTGAGCACTTTAAGAGAGAAGAATAGTCGTAGAAAGTCGTGGGGAAAAGAAATGCATGTTGAAAAATTTGTCTGGACTCTTTTACACCCTTACACTAATGTCTGAAACTTCTGTTGCATACCACATTAAATGCGAAGATAATTCGAGTTACAAACAAACAAGACCACGCTTGGAAGCCTCTGGTGTTGTCAGCACATTTCCAGACACTGGGTCCAGTTTTGTAATCAACCTTCTGGATTGTTTAACTTTCTGTTATGGGCTTCATCTCCATTTTCTTGCTCTTTCAAGGCATTTTTCTACATTTGGGGAAATACCATGTTTTCTTGGCGAGAGTTGAATGGGAAAATTGATACCATTCTCACATCTGTGCATTAAACATAAAGCCGGAGCCTGCAGCTCGTTATCGTATCTAAGCATAAATGCTGGCGCTGTCCAAAGGTGACAACATGGCCTGGCCAAGAAATAATCCAGCATAATCCTCATAAAGGGCGAAATGTCATTTTTCTACTTCATCTTTTGTACGAATTAGACACACAAGATGTCATATGTTCATTAGTGAGCTTTAGAGGTGCTGGTGGATTCTGTCACCCTTTGTGTGAGCCACACTGGCCCACTATTTCCAGACTTGACGCTACACTAAGGTACCAGAGTGAAGAGAGAGTGATATTGATTTTCTCATCAAACTCTCTGTGCATTTCCCAAAATGTAGAAGTATCCCTTCAAAGCAAACACACGCAGCGCCACACAGCTAACTGGAAGATAGACAAAGCATGGTGGCAACAGAAATGTTGCATTTTGATGTGCATATCATGTATAATCTTGCTTTATTATGTCAATTATCACCATCACAATTAACTGAGCAATACTTTGGTGTATTCAAGTGCCCCCCATAGCACCTCAAAATGATTCAAATAAATCTGCTGTTGGAGTCTAACATCCAGCAGCTAACTTAAAAGCTGGCAGCCTAGTTTTAAACTTGTATCCCATTTTGCCGAGTAGGTTAGCTCCACTCAGGCACCTCCAGTTTCACCTTTGCAGAACACACTGCGCCGTTCTTTAACCTACTGCTAAAACAGGTGGCGCTCGGTCTCCCTGCAAAAGGACACCTCTGCAAGCTCATAAATAACAATGTTGAATGTTAGGGCCGTGTAGAACACATGGGGGTCACCTCGGCACAAGTAGGGCAGTGTTGTCCATGGAGGATTGGGGCGCATCCTCCCTCCGTCCGTCGACAAGTGGCTACCATCAGCAGGTTTAGAGCAGAAGGCGCCTGGTTAATATTTAGGACGAAGCACATTGAACATTAGTTTTCCCCCAGGCTCTCCTTTTCTGTCTCTCGCTGGTGCCAGCCATGCGACAGGTGTCTTTTCAGCCGGGATGTGATAAATGAAAGGCTGTTTGTCTGAAGCAGAAAACAAAACGCACCCTACAGGATAACAAATAAAAACAAGGCTTCTCGACATCTTGAGCTGTATTCATCAAACAGTAAAGGTGCTCTCCTGAGATCCAGCCTGTATGGCCATTTATGAAAGAGGCCTCTATTAGTCCCTCATTAACAATATGATTAAATAGGCCTACCATATCATCACCCTCCGCGTTGTGTGCAGTTTGCTGTTTGGCTTTGCTCCAGCGTGTAGTTATTAGCACTTTGCACAAATCCTGCTGATAGTTTGTCAAAATTCTTCGTTTTAATGATGAAGTCCCGTCAGGAATTTTCTCAAGTAATAAACTTCATTATGATGACTTCTGGTGTTGACACATAATGTAGCTTCACATTTATTGCAGTAGTATCAACTCATAAAAATGTAACATAACCTCATTACACAAGTGTGTTTTTGTCATCATTACTGGAGGAGTTAATGATGCTGAGAGAGAGGGGCACTGCTCCGGGTTGGCTGGAGGGACAGAAGACATGTACCTGCCTTCTCCTGAGACACTCATTAAGCAGCGCAGTGCTCACTTCACATCACATCACTGCCTGGGTCCACAGAGGCCTGCATTAGCTGTGTATTTATATTTCATTGCATGCACATGCAAGTGTTTGCCTTGCAGGGCTCAAAAGCAGATGCCTAAATAGTCTGGTCAAAGAGATAAACATGAGCGCTGTCGTACCATGGAGGGGACTGGTGGTTCTGAGCTGGTGTAGCATTCAGTAATAATCAGAATTTTATCTGGAGTCAGCTACAATCCAAAGGCTCTCCCAGTTCCACCTCTCCTGGAAGAAGAAAACAAGCAGGATCCAGCAGACACACTGTCACTGCTCACAGTGGAGACGATAATAATGAGTAATCAAATTGGATCTCTTGCTGGAAAGTGTGCTCTCTGTGCTGATGTTGATGCCATGTTGTCTACATACTTTTTGCATATGCAATTAGTGCAGCATTGCGAAGATTACTGCAAAAAAGTAACAATCCGTGATATTTTTACTTTACGTTCATCCCATAGCCATGTTTTCTGTTATAAAAAATGCAAAATTACAATTCTGAAAACACGTTTTGGTAGTGCATTTTCTGACATTACAATGAGGCCATGTATACAAATGCATGCACTTGCACACACAGTTATGCACGCACTCACACACACACATACACAAATACATCTCCTTATCCTGTCCACCCCCACACAAATTCACCTGGTAGAACAGAGTGACCTCGTTCTGCCAAAACCCTTCAGTCATCCTCAGTGCACTCTCTCTCTCTCTCTCTCTCACACACACACACACACACACACACACACACACACACACACACACACACCTGCATGCACACAGATAGACACACTCACTTGCCTCTCACTCACCAATGTGGAGTGCAGGCTCCCAGCAAGCGCGCTCCCTCAGCGGACCTGTTAAGTGATTAGCTCAACACTGCACACCGCTGCCACGTTTATTGAAGTATTCTCACGCAGCCTATAACATCCTGTCCTGCTTTGATGAGCAGGAGATTAGCCAGAGACCGCGGCAGCTGATGATCCCATCACTGAGAAGTTATAACGGGGTGTTTTCGGGACGCCCAGTGTGTGCCGTGAGGTCTGACAGCCTGTAGGGACCCAGAAGGCAGCGAAATATTTGGCTGACTGATAACACGTCAACAAAAATTGCATGATTGTGCATATGCGCATGAACGTTTCTTGGGTCAAGGACATGCACAGACATTTTAAGGGGCTTTGGCTTAATCCAAAAGCGCGCACCCACACTGTCCCCTTAGCTTCTCCTGATATACACGTGCACACACAAACACAAGGGTGTAAGGACGCACATATGTTACTCTTCAAAAGAAGTTCATTTATAAAACCCTCCATTGATGAAAACATGCTCACAACTGTCTTAAACAATAGATGCAAAGACAAAATTCAAGACTTTGTCATTCAAGAATTGTTGATTACAAGCAAGCCTGGCAAAAATGTTCCTTTTTTCGCTGCCTCTCACTATAAACACTGTGAGTCACCCACAAGAAGATTCATTATAAAGCTACAGCACTTAACCTGAGCTGAACACAATTAGCATATGAGCAACTTTAAGTTCCAAGCAATATCATGCAATGGGATGAAATCATAGCACATTTAGTTTATTTAGTGTGGGCATGAACACTCATGGATAAGCACTGAAGTTAATACACTTTTCAAGAATAATAGGACTTATGTTGCTTATAAGTTGTTGCTGCCAATTCAAAACACTTCCTGCTTTTATGCAGCTGTTTCTTTAATGCTAAAGTTTTTTGCTAACCACACGTACTCCATTTAGTGCAGTGTCTCATCACATTACCTGTTACAAGGGTTCAGGTCTAGCAGTCAAAACATACTGACCACAAAAACAAAAACACATGACAGGGTGTGGTGTCTTTATGCTAGTGAACTAATTAATAAGAGCAGTTAAGTATAAAATTGTCAGACACATAATTTGGATCAACTGAGAGAAACAAATGCCAAACTTGACCATGATGACATCATTGTTCCTTTAAAGGGAACTTAGCAGACTGTCACACAAATAACTGCTAGCGCAACAACTGCAGCAATACCAGTAATATTTATTTATTCAGTCTAGAATGAACGTTTGGCCTAAGACAGCAAACAGCCTTGAGCCTCTTTAGATGCTATGCACATCCCAGTAAACAGTGAGCATTCCTGATACTTCATGTGAACGTTTACGTATGTTCCTGTGCATGATTGCACTCTTCATGCCCCTCTTGTCTATTTTAAACGTGTGTGTATCTGACTGTATGAAGTCCATTGCTCAAGTGATGCTTCTGCAGCCAGCATGCAAAGCCTCTTACGCTGTTGCTCTTTCTGTGGAAAGCAGCAAAGAATTACAGTGTGTGTTAGCACAAGGATGCCCGGTTTGGAATGTTGACAACTTCTGATTTTCGTTTTCTTTTTCTTTTTTTTTCCCACCAAGCACTCCACTGACTGTATTCCACAGTGATGACCTTAAAGTGCTGCAGAATTTCAAACCTTTGCACTTGAAGTGCACACAATGGGTCTGGTAGCATATTTGAAGTAATATACAGGAATGAAGAATAGTGTCTCAGAGCTTACCCATCATCCTAACGATCATCCTAATCATCAGGTTGTAAGTTTTACCCACTTTGTGTAGCAACACACTCGAAAACTGATTCTAGGAAATAAAATTATATGAGTGCTAATTAAGATTATTTAAGGAATTGTTGAACACTCATTTTGTATTACTGCTTACATAATGCAACCCATTTTATTCCGTGGCAGTTCGGTGCATTAGTAGCCACTCCGAGGAACTATTTAGGCCTTGAAGTGCACATTTCACCCTGAGCATGGCTCGCCTCTTCGTCCCTCTATCTTTCTGTCTATTTTTATCTGATCACAAGCTCCCCAGCGACCTCGCTAATTTTCACGCTTTCCCCTTTTATTTCCTTTCGCCCCTCGTCCTTTTTATCTTCTCTTCACATCTCTTTTACTTAATCCTGCTCGTCTTTTATTGTTTCGTTTTCCCCTTTATTGTTGCCTCCAAAATGCTGTGACGTAGCGCGCACGCTGCAGCGGCTCCTTGCGTTAATAACTGTGACCTATTAACTGGCATAGATGTCTCAGGGGAGAACTACTTGTCCTTAAATTATACATGATCGCTCTCTCAATTTGTCCGCCTCGCTCTTTCTCGCTATACAACTCTCTCTCTCTCTATGTCTCTCTCTCCTGGTGTATTTTTCTTTATTTCTCTCACTAATCCTCATGTATGAGGTCAACGATATCGCGTTTTCAAAAGGTTATACCAAAGATAAAACGATGTTGGGAAGGAAAGGGATGAACAAAGACATTTGTCCATATTAGATAATTGTATTTGAGTGTTTCTTGTGATCTGAAGAAGAAGAAGCTTTTTTTTTTTCATCCTGATATCATTTCCCTCGCAGATACAGGGTGGATAGATGGATGAATATATTGAAACGTACCACCTCATGATAACTGCTTTACAACAGGAGCGCTGGAGAGGTCAAACTGTGGATGTCCATTCATTCACTCATTCATTTACACCAATTCCTGACTTATAGTTTTTGAATTTCAGGTAATTTGTAATGATCACATTCATTTGAATCCTAAAACACAGAGTATTCAAATCTTCGATGCTTGACATTAAGTCAGAAAAGGCCTGCAGTACTTTTTTGAACACAACCTGTAAGTGAGCAGTGCTGCCATTGTTGAGTCTCCTGCCACAGTCAGACACAAAACATAGTCAGGTATTGTAGTTTTTAAGAATTTATTTTAGTCTTTACTGACATTCTCTGCAAACTTGCTTAACTAGAAGCTTGTGTCAGCATTGACTGAAAATGGCATGTTGGCCAGTTACTAGTGATTGGTTAGAGAAAAATCCTGGTTCTCACCAGAGATGGCTAACAAGACCACAATGTTAGACTGAATAATGGAAGTTTTTTTGTTGTTGTTGTTCTGATTTTGCACTGTTGAGCATTCTGTTTGTGTCCGCACGGAACACGCATTCCTGCTTCGCAGATGTCTCACGGGGAAGGAAATCAGCATGTTTCTCTGGCCTCAAGGATCCACACAGTGCGTTATGGTGGGAAACAATGAATGAAAACCTAACTTCTGTTTGTTTAGAAGAAAATTCCCCAGAGCACCTTTAACCTGGGAGGGTCAGCAGATGTCCGGCTGCTGCAGGGCTGCAATTAAACTGCCACCTTCATGATAAGAAGGCCGGGTTATTCAGATCAGCGGAGGCCTTTCCTATCGTTATTATACACTGAATCTCAACTCACGCGCTTTATTTGGTGAGCAGTGATATATCGGACATGGATATAGATCCTCATAGTTTAAGGCACCTCACTGCTCCGATTCCATTCATGCTTAATAAATTATCAGCCAATGAACTCAATTTTGAATGATTTCATGTAAATTGCTTGCATCTTTGCATTTGTGAAGGTCATTATAGCTCACACAATATCATAGCTTCCTGCACATATTTTTACATTTTCCAAGTAAATCGATAACTCCGTTTGAATATACATCATCAGCATGGAGGCATGATCTTTGATGCTGCAGTTTGTGTGGGCGTGTCTGTGTGCAGACTGAATTTAGCAGAGCAGCAGCAGCAGCAGTAGTGACGTTGCCTCTCATATTTCTGTAGCGAGAGAATGTTCACGTTTATTTTATGCAGGCTTATGTGAGACGTGGGGCTCGACTGAGCTCTACCGCTAGAGGCCATTTTTTCAAAAAAGCCGATGAAATGCAGTTTATGTATAGGTAATTTTACTAGTTTTGATCCAAATCAATTTTTAGCCTTCAGCTCATATGCATGAGTAGCTTGTCATACACCCACAGATGGTGATATTCTCTGGTATTTTGATTCCCCCTGCATTAAAGATCAGCCTGTCATTCATTTGAATGTGCTAAATCCAGAGTCGCTGTTGGAAAAGCCAAAAGTCATGATTAAGTTTATCTTGTGGTTTTAGTTGTATACAAATTATTTTCTCTCAAATAAGAACTTTAAATAGCTCTCAAATCCGTCCATTTAATTCTCCTTGGAGTGATACTGAGATGCTGAATCAACATGGGCCCAGACTTTCCTTTTTGTTTTATACTTTACAGAACTACACCTGTTCACAAAGCTCACAATTACGAGTCAGATTACCTTCCAACCCTCCCTCTACCTTCCATGGGTAACAGTGACCAAAATGAGCTCCCTCACAGGGGCTCTGGGCTCACCATTAGGGACGGTTGAGGAGCTCAGATTTCCAGCATCAGCGCACTAAATGAAGTCGGTTGAGGTCATTTTGGGCATCTAATGAGGACACCTTCCGTATGCCTCTCTGTAGAGGTATTCTGGGCACATCCAACTGGGAGGAGGCCCTGGGGTACACCCAGAACTGCTGGAGGGATTATATATCTCATCTGGTCTGGGAACTCCTCCCGGATCCCCCGGGAGGAGCTCGAGGTCGTGACGGGGTAGAAGGACGTCTGCTTTGTTTTACCAAGGCTCATGCACAACAACCCAGACTTAGATATGCTGCACAACATGGAAAAAAGGAAGGATGGATGGATGGATGGATGGATGGATGGATGGACGGCAGGTAGTCAAAACACTGTACTGTAGGTTGAATACTGACTCAGTATGACTTAAAATCGGGTACGTGAAAGGTTTGTTTGAATGGAACTTTTATTTAAGTGCTCACCAGTCGCATTAGGAGCCGCTCATTCCTGTCGCGCTCTGTCTCCTGAACAACATAAAGAGAGCTGACTGTCTAACCACAGAGACGGTGAATGATAAGGGCTGACAAATTTGACCACGTTCTTCTGTGGGTTTAGAGAGATGTCCTTGTGTAGTCATAATGAGACTTTTTTTTTCCTTTTCATCATTTGATGAGGCATAGGTAAAGAGCATCAGCCTCGTTATTCAGTTTCAGTGTTTGTAAAGCTAGAAATTGCTGAGGACATTCAAAGGTGCATTGAGAGAACTGCATAGCTCACTTAATTTATGTTTTTCAACTATGTTTCTACCTGCTAAATAACATGCTCAACAGGGTGCTCTGCATGCAGGCGAAGTCCTGCGTTCTCTACCAATATTGTATTGTATGATTGCATTTTTCTCATGAACCCACTGAAGCAGCGTGTGGTACAGCACAGAAAAACATTCATGCGGAGCTTCAACAGCTGTTAGCGGCTTTTGTTGTGAGACTCAATAAGACTCACGTTAAGGACATGTGATCAGTGACATGTCCTGACTATAGTATAGAAAGCTTTAAACGGTATTTGGATTTGTGATGCCACTGAATGACCAGTTAAATTTGCCACGTTGTTTTGAACCGTTCCGGCTCCTGAGAACTTGCTTAGCAGGCAACCTTGATCCCAGGGGTTTGTATACTATACAAATGGTGAACAGCGATAAAATAAAGTGAATAACAATATCTTCTTTATTCTGAATACATTTTGGCCTTGTTCCCTTGTGGCCATTAATTCTGTTTATAATTCTATGTGTTAACTGTGTATGCAGGAACATCGTACTGCCAGGAAGTGAAATTCTTCTGCACATGCTGACAGAGAGGGGAAGAATGTCTGTCTGTCTCTTTCTTTGTATGCTGTAAATCTCTTGCCACTGCCGTTTTTAGCCATGCTCATGCAGCTGGTCTAGACTATTACTACTATCTCTACAACTATTGGATGGATTGGCATGGAATTATGTACAGAAACATAATGCCCTTGGTGAGACCCTGACTTTTCAACTAGCACCACCGGCAGGTCAGTGTTTGCACTTATCCAGGGAAGCATCTCACCATCTACCGCATGGATTAGCACAACATTTTGGACAGATATTCATTGTTTCTGCATGATGAAACCTAATGACTTTGGTGAGCCTCTGCCTTTTTATGCAGTGCCACCATTAAGGTTGTAGTTTTGAGTGAAGTGCCTCAACAGGCAACTGTCAGATGGATTGCCATGAAATTTGGTCTTCCTCTGTAACAACTTTGATGATCTCATGTCATCTAGCGCCATCATGAAATCAAAATTTCAATATGTTGAAGATCAGATACCTGCAAAACGAGTGACATTCCCATCAGCATTTTAGCACTGTAGCTGTGAGCATGTTGGCATTAGCTTTTAGCATTCCTGTGTCTCAGTTCAACCATGCAGAGCTGTAGTCTCTTAGTGTTGTGTACACCGTATTTCATTTTACTTTGAATAGTACCATCCTTCGTTTTGTTGTGTGGACATTGTGCTTTGACTCTGAAATAGCGGTTTTTGTAGACAGCCAGACGTGACGGTACACACCAAAGCCACAGACAGTCCAGACATCGCTGGCTGTCTGTCAGTCCGGCCAAAATGCAGAGGTCTGCTCTTTTCATAGTGGGACGATGAATTTTTAATTAGCCTGTATCACCGTTCAGGCCGAGGGAGCGGAGAAAGCGCTGGAGCCGGTCAAGTCAATTTCCGTATTCCTGGATCACTGTCTCTGCCTTGTCCCCATCATATCTTCATTATCTCCCCCTCCTTCGGTTTATTTTTATCTACAAATTATGGCCAGTAAATGAGGCAAAAGAGGGGGAAGAGGAAGAGTTCCTTCATGCATGTACATAGAAGAGAGAGGAGTTTGATGTGGCGCAGAGACAGGGGAGAGAAAAAACCACAGGGAGGGCTCCTTTTTGTTTACAGCAGCCGAAGCTGGACTCATTCTTCCTTTTGCTCTCTGCGTCTAGCTTAAGGCGGGAGAGAATGGAGAGTGTTTGAAGAGCTGACACAATGAGTCAGAGCGAGGCGAGAGCGAGTGCGAGGGAGAGGGAAGGGCGGGAAAGGTTTAGGCGCCTGCACTGACAGCTTTCTCCTGCAGTCTGACGGAGCTTTGCTGAGGATCCGGGGTTTCACCGCTGCTGCCGCTCCTGGGTTTCACCGATGTTGCTGCCGCAGTAAGCTCCTCGCCCTGACCTTTTCATGCACGCAGTACAAATACCCATCCTTCACACAGCGACTGCTTTTCTCCAACCAACCCCCACGCGTCCGGATCCACGTTCATGGGAGAGAAAAAGGAACTTGAAAACAGGCTGTCATGCATTGACAGAAGGCCCACACTGTCAGTAAAACGTCATCGCAGAGCACATGTCCCACGAGACGGAGCAGTGGCGAGGCCGGCCTTCGCCATCTGTGCCCCTGCAACAGATGCTGCAGACAATACGGAGGCCACATGTGTCACACCGTGTTTCATACACAAGGCTGACTTTAATGCCCCATGCAGGGTATTAGTTTGGGTGTGTCAGCACTGTGGAAATTGGTTGATTTTTTTGCTGCTTCATCTTGCAAACTAACTCTGACATATCGGAGCTGTGAACCCCATTCTGTCTCTCTCATTTCTCTTCCCCTCCGCCTGACTCTCTGCCTGTCTGTCACTCCATCACGTCTATCGCTCCGTCTACCGCCCTCTCTCCTCCTCTCCATCTCCCCGCCTGCTGTCTCTCTCGCTCAGCCGCTCTACCACTGTAGTTAAGAGAAAGGATGAAAAAAGATGAGCTAACACGCCGGCTGCCTCGGAATTTATTTTCAAGCCCCACACGCTCCTGCTTTCTCCTCATCTCTGCCTCCCCTCCATCTGCAGCGTTACTCCTCCGCTGCTCCCACACAGGATTAAGCTTAAATGAGAAATGTATTGTTTCCCTCATTCACTCAAGTCGAAGAGTAATTGAGTTAATCTGTCTGGCCTCTGTCTGCTGGGGAGCAGCAGAGATTAGACCCTCTGTTTGCAGAGATGGAATCACAGCTTTAAAAGATGGAGTAAAAATGTCACTGTGTCTTTAATGACAGTTGGCTTGACATTTCCCAGCAAGCTTTTCATTGCCAATACTTATTCATAATTTTTATTTTTTCTTCCAGTATAATGGAGGGAAATGCCACGTTGTGCCATTATTTCATCGTGGGATGTCTTTGAACTAACTTTTATGAACACTTTCTCGACTAGTGCAAATCTAGTTCGTAAGATATCAAATATTATGAGAAGGCTTCTTTTTTGTCTCATTGCAAAATATTTGAAAATACATGTGATAATGAAAGCCATGGTGAAGTATTATATGCAATTCAAAGCTCCTGAGCTGGACCGAATGAGTAGTTTGTGGAGGAAACAGGTGTAGGTACATGGTCTTCAGATTACATTCAGCAGTACCGTTGTAGGCTACCATCCGAAAACGAGGTAGCTTTGATGTGTTGATGCATAACCGGAGAGATGGATATTTGTCGCCTCTCCACATCTGACAACCCTGCAAATTCCCCTGTGTGTGCAGGAATTTGCTTATCCCACCTAAACAGTAACCATGCCAACGTAGCAATTGTGCCTAATGGATTTCACTGCACCATTATTGCTGAATATACAAATAGTTATGGGGCGAATGTTTTTTTTTTCCTGTGCACAGCAGAAATACTTTCAGATTTACGTACAAGTCCCGTTAGCATAATTTGAATTATTATTCTTATTATTTCTACAGATAAAAGTTTTATGGAGGGTTATGACTGATTGGAAGTGAGCAGGGGTCCGTTAAAGATGTTGGGCCACTCCATGTGCTGCCCCTAAATCTTCTCATTTTGTCCATGTGGACTACATCATACACATGTGACCAAAACATGTAACCTCGGTAGCCTGGCTCTGTCTAAAGATAACAAAATGCTCCTAACTCTAAAACTCACTGATTAACTTAAGTTATATCTTGTTCGTTTAATCCATGCAATAAATTACAGTTACTAATAACTAGAAGATAATGTAACCTGGAAAATGGCCAAATGTTGTTTTGACTTCGACCAACATGTTAATTATTGAGCTTTAGACGTGCTGGTAGGCAAAGTTTCTCTTTTTCCTGTGAACAGAGCCAGTCCAGCTGTGTCCCCTGTTTCTAGTCTTTGTGTTAAGATAATCTGACCAGGTGCTGAATGCAGCAACATATTTACTGCACAGACAGGCGAGCAGTGTCATTCTTGGAACTCTCGGCAAGAAAGCGGATGAGCCTTTTTTCCAGAAATGTGAAATTATTGCTTTAACTGTTTCTGAAGATTCTGAAATTTCTTCCAGTATTGTTGAGCATGCCTTTACACTGAAATGCCATGGTCAGGGCCACATAACCTTGGCTGCCGTATTCAAAATGCCGCAGACTAACCACAGGATGTGAGGTTTTAATCGAATGTACTCTTTTTGTCGGCACACTTCAAAACCTCTTCAATGCCAAGGTTTGTGCTTTTAGATTCTGCACATTTTATGCTTGCCTGTATTATGACTCAGATCTGGAGGAAAGAGCGTTTTAAGGGGTAACAAATAAAAGAGGAATTTCAAAAGTCCAGAGTCTGGCTTGTATTGATTCTATTCAGTAAGCAAAGACACGAGAGAACGCTGAAAGTCTCTGGGTGCATCCAAAGTGACTTGAGAGATTAATGACACGAGATATAAACTAGTGTACATAGTGAATCACCTTAGAAGACAAACACTGGCCGCCTGAAGACAACAGTGCATACCGTCTGTGGTGCCAGAACACCTCCACCTGTGCAAATATATGAGTGGATTAGTAGAATTAAGTTTCCTGGAGGACCAGTTGGCAGGCTGAAGAGGACAAACAGGTGCTTGTGTTTAGCGGTAGAAGTCTCTCTGCTTTCCTCCTGCCTGACAGTAAACATTAATTTGTCTGACAGTAAACAGCTAGAAAATTCTAAAGAAGCACTTCGGTGAATAGTTAGCAGTAATTTAGCCTATCCTGCGCCACCTGTCTGCCTCCAGATACATCAGCGTCCCCCTCCCCTATTCTCTGGGCTTTTACTCCTGGGTTTCTGACAGTGATCAGGGGAGTTGGAGCGATGCTGAGCTGAACAGTGCTGACAAAGCCAAAAGGCTTTGCACTTCAGGCACCGGAGTGGCTGGATCGATGTAGTGCCATCACCGTGGCCTGAGGGAACGGCTGCCACCATCCTTCATACTGCACTGGATGTCCTCATCTGCCTCTCTGTCACCTCTGAGCCTGCGGCAGGATGGAGATTTATGCATAGCAGACAGCTCAAGCCCAAGCATACGTTGCAGGTTAGCGAGCTACAGCCGCGCGACACGAGCCGTGCTGTTGGCTAGTTTAGATAGGCTCACCGTTCGGAAAGTTTAACACCTACACTGACAAACTGATGCTGGCAAGAAAGCTGAACTCAGCCATGGATCTGGCATGGAAATACAGCTTCACAATTAATTTGATATTTAGAAGCCCGAAGCTGCGATTGCAGTGCGGCTGACTCTGTTGAACACATTCCTCCACGACAGACTTTGTTTACATGGTGATTTGAAGGTTTATATGTACTTTTCACACTCATATTTATTGACTGGTATTTTTGTATTAGCACAATATGTGTTTTCAGCCTGAATGTTTGTGAGCATGTGGAATGTTTGAAAACACTGTCAGAAACACTTTGTGACAGGGAAAAGCCGGAGCGCCAGGTGACGATTAGAAAGTGGATACATCACTTCCTGCTAAGTACTGACAACTCAGAGGGAAACGCTCTGTATGTTTTAACACTGACGTTTTGGTGCATGTACCAGCTTCGGCGCATTTGCTACGGATCAACTTGTGTGTTGCGCACACATCCAGCGGCTCTCGCATACATCTGTTTAGTCAACAGTGTTGCATTGAATCTGCGTCGGAAGGCTGCGTTTCGTTGTGCACACACAGGAAGTGTGTTTCTGCTTTCTCCATTCAGTTGGGGCCCGTCTCAGGAAGCAGGATAATCATGTTAGCTGAATGAAGTGAAAGCCAGAACCCTCAAACCTGGCCGTGAACTGACGTAGAAAAGAGCGATTCCACCTTGTTTTCAATGCTGTTAAACTAGTAATTTAATAACCGTTCCTTGGGAGCCAGGTCGTTGGTGCGCTTTTGTGTTGTGTGCTCAGTGCAGACTTAGATTCTGAAGCTTTTGCTCGAGTGAAAACAAAATTTAGCCAACCTCTCCAGGGCCCCACAGTCAATTCTAGAAGCGGTTTGCCAACCTGGCAACCGGCCATCAGGTTCTGGTTGCCAAATCAACAGAATGGATGGTGCATTTTAATTGTTTGTAATGGGAGTGATGGTGGTTCTGTGTAATTATAGCTCATATTTAATTCATTAAAAATGATACCAAGGATGTTTAAACATATTTTACTTAATACAAACAACAATTTGCTTCTCTCGTCTTTTGTGTGTTGCAGACAGGCGCTCACACCACAATGTACTTTAGAACAAGTGCTTTCAGCTACTCCAAGGCAAAACAGATCATTAACATACTGATTTCAGACTGTGAATTTTCAAAGTGATATATCTAGCAGGGAAAAATTAAAAAGGTGGGTTAATTACCTGCAGCAAAGTTGATGAGATCTGAAGTTTGTCAGTCGACAGAAAAAAGACTCTGAGTTTTTGAGGACATAGTAAACAGTGTTAGTTAGCTGTCAGCGGTGTTTCACCTATTGCAGTGCCCTCTCTCTTTGTTTAATCTGCCCTCTCCTGTCAGTCAGTTCTGCTTTGGATGGAGCTTGAGTGTGTCTTTTGTTCAAATTGAGCAGTCTGAAGATGGGTGCTGTCTTGCGGGTTTTCCTGCAGTGCTGACAGGTAAGCGTAAGAGTGGTAATCCATGTAGAGCCGAGCTCTCGATTGCTTATGCAGAAGATTACGCCGACACACTCAGGTGGGGGTATGTCAAGGGATTCTTTTAACACAGGAAATGTGGTTGTCAATCGGGCTGACCAGAAACCAATAAAATGTTTAGAGGTGCAGATGTGTGCAACTGGGAAAACTGTATAGCTGAATGTTCTGGTTGCGTTAAGGGGTTCTGTACTTCTCAAAATGTACAGGAACTACATGGTGGGGGTGCAGTAGCCATGGCAATGCCATGTAGAGACCCCAACAACAGTGGCTGGTCTTTTCTCCTACAAGTTTCTGATGCCGGCAGCGACTGCTGAGAGTGAAGACATCATAAAGATAAGATAAGATAAGATAAGATAGATGTTATTAATCCCCAGCCAGGGAAATTTGGGTATTACAGGCAGCAGATAATAGCAGTTGGAAAAATAGCAACAGAAATAGAGAAAACACAAAATACTATATATAAGTACATTTTATACAAAGGACTATGTAAGAGAAAAAATATGTCTAAAAAAATATATACTGCCGCAAAGAACTACAAGAAAATTGACATAAAAAATATACTGACAACAATTCTGTAGAATTTCACAGACTTAACACAAATTGCACATGGTGGGTAAAGTGACTACAGCATTAATGCTATTTAAGGGACCCTCACCATGCTCACCGCTCCATCACAGTGACTGAAAGAATTTTAACATGGCGACTGCACAGGGGTAGGAACTCTGCTGTTCAGTTAAGACACTCTTAGCTAAGTAGTTCCTAGCTCATTACCGTGTCAACAGTCAGTTAACTAATATCACGTCACTAGCTGTGGGGAATATCGTTGCTGTTGTGACGGCGGGTGCAGAGAGAGACCCAGGAGCGGAAACGGAGAAGGTTAACAAAAGTTTATTTTGCAACAACAGGCAATAACTGAAACTATCGCTGGCAGCGTGAGGTCCAAACAAAACACGAACTCAGAGAGGTCCAGAGAGTGCTGGGCTGTGTGGGCAAGGGAGGCACTGGAACAAAAAGAGAAGAGACAAACAATTAATCAAAAAAGTTCAGCCAGCTATCAAAACGTACTATACCACAGGAGACTGAGACCAACTGATACCACGGTACGTGGAAGTATACTCTGGCGTCGAGGAGCGTCTCCGCAGAGGTTAAATAGGCGTCCTAATTTCAGGAAGTGAACTCAGGTGTGCCCAATCACTCCTCGACGCATCGGGGGGAAGGGAGCCTCAGGAAAACAAAACGTAAAGTTACAGCCCACAAAACAGAACACAGGAAATGGACCTTCAAAATAACAGCACAGACAATACCAACCGCCACAGTACCCCCCCCTCAACGAACGCCTCCAGGCGTTCTACCCGGCTTGTCCGGGTGAGCGGCATAAAAGTCCCGAAGGAGAGAGTCATCCAGAATGAGTCCCCTGGAGACCCAGGAACGCTCCTCTGGACCGTAACCCTCCCAATCCACCAAGAACTGGAAACCACGGCCGCGTGGACGGACATCCAAGATCCGTGACACCGTGTAGGCGGGATGACCATCAATGAGGCGGGGGGGAGGTGGGGCGGCGGCCGGCGGGCTGAGCTCGCTGGAATGCACCGGCTTCAACAGGGAAACATGGAAGGTGGGGTGGACCTTCATAGAGTCTGGTAGCTTGAGCCTGACGGCAGACGGATTAATGATCTTCAACACCTCGAAAGGACCGACAAAACGGGGAGAGAGCTTACGTGACTCGACATCCAACGGAAGATCCCGTGACGACAACCACACCTGCTGACCCGGTCGGTACTCGGGGGCGGAGACGCGGCGAGCGTCGGCCAGCCGTCGGTTCCTCTCCGTGGAGCGGGTGAGAGCAGCTCTGGCAGACTGCCATACCTCCTTAATCCTCCGGAGGTGCTCCTTCACAGAAGGGACGGATACCGCAGTCTCCTGCTCGGGAAACAAGGGAGGTTGATAACCCAAACAGCACTGAAACGGTGACATACCTGTGGCCGAACAGGAGAGGGAGTTGTGGGCATATTCTATCCAAGGCAGGTGTGTACTCCAAGAGACGGGATGATGAGCAGCCACGCAGCGAAGAGCGGACTCCAGATGTTGGTTAGCTCGCTCTGTCTGGCCGTTACTCTGGGGATGGTAACCAGAGGACAGACTTGCCGTGGCCCCCACCGCCTTACAGAACTCCTGCCACACCTGGGAAGCGAACTGTGGACCCCGGTCCGAGACCACGTCGAGGGGAATTCCGTGAAGCTTGAACACATGAGTCACGAGTAGACTAGCAGTCTCGAGGGCGGAAGGCAGTTTAGGCAGAGGAACATAATGCACAGACTTGGAAAAGCGATCAATAATAGTTAAGATGACAGTGTTACCTTCAGATGGAGGAAGACCAGTAACAAAGTCCACGGCGATGTGAGACCATGGGCGGCTTGGGACGGGCAAGGGGTGCAGTAACCCCGCAGGGGGATGATGAGAAGCTTTTCCCCTGGCACAGACAGAGCAAGCGGCAATAAATGCACGGGTGTCGCGGTACATCCTCGGCCACCAGAAGCTCTGACGGAGGAACTGGAGGGTGCGGTGGAAACCAGGGTGACAGGTAAGTCTAGAGGAGTGAGCCCACTGGAGAACTTGCGACCGGACCGAATCCGGGACAAACTTGCGATCGGGGGGACCGGAACCAGGGTCCGGTTGTTGCTTCTGCGCCTGGAGCACGAGGGATTCGATCTCCCATGTAGCCATACCCACGATGCAAGCCGGCGGGAGGATGACATCCTGATGTTCCGAGTCCAGGGGAGGGGCATAGAGACGGGACAGGGCGTCGGGCTTAGTGTTACGGGAGCCGGGGCGATAGGAGAGGGTGAAATTGAACCGGCTCAAAAACAGAGCCCATCTGGCTTGGCGGGGATTAAGCCTCTTCGCGGTGCGTAAGTAGGCGAGGTTTTTATGATCAGTCCAGATCAAAAAGGGAACCGTAGCGCCCTCCAGCCAGTGCCTCCATTCTTGAAGCGCCCAAACCACAGCCAGCAACTCTCTATTCCCGACGTCGTAATTCCGCTCGGCCTGGGATAAGCGGCGGGAAAAGAAAGCACAGGGATGCAGTTTGTGAGTCTGAGGGTCTCTCTGGGAGAGGATGGCACCAGCACCGGAGTCGGAAGCGTCTACCTCGACCACGAACTGACGAGTGGGATCGGGGTGTTTGAGCACCGGGGCAGAGGTAAACAGTGCTTTAAGCTGGGCGAAAGCCTGTTGGGAATCGGGAGACCACTGGAAGGGGATTTTCACAGAAGTAAGTCTAGTGAGGGGAAGAGCTACCTTACTGTAGTCACGGATAAATCTGCGGTAGAAGTTAGCGAAGCCGAGAAACCTCTGCAACTCCTTCCGGGTGGTGGGAACGGGCCAATCCGTGACAGCTTGGATCTTGGCAGGATCGGGTCTTAGCTGACCCTTGGCGATGATATAGCCGAGGAAACCCACTGAGTCAGAGTGAAACTCGCACTTCTCCGCTTTAACAAACAATTTATTCTCAAGAAGTCTCTGAAGCACTAGTCTTACATGCTGTCTATGTTCCTCTAGATCTCGAGAGAAAATCAATATGTCATCTAAATAAACGAAAACAAACCGGTTTAACATGTCTCTGAGGACATCGTTAATGAGAGCCTGGAAGACAGCGGGGGCGTTGGTGAGACCAAAAGGCATGACTAAATATTCGAAATGACCTAACGGTGTGTTGAAAGCTGTCTTCCACTCATCACCCTCCTTTATCCGGACGAGGTGATAAGCGTTACGCAGATCAAGCTTGGAGAAGATGGTGGCGGAGCAGAGTGGTTCGAAGGAGGGGTCGATGAGAGGGAGAGCGTACCTGTTCTTAACGGTGATGTCGTTAAGTCCACGGAAGTCGATGCAGGGGCGAAGGGAGGCGTCCTTCTTCTTAACAAAAAAGAAGCCAGCCCCTAACGGAGAGGATGAGGGGCGGATGAGTCCAGAGGCTAGAGAATCCTGGATGTATGTCTCCATGGCTTCCCTCTCGGGGCGTGACAGGTTATACAGCCGACTAGAAGGGAGAGGAGCACCAGGGAGGAGGTCTATGGAGCAATCGTAGGGGCGATGAGGAGGCAGGGACAGGGCTAACTCTTTACTGAACACAGGGGCTAGGTCATGGTACTCGGGAGGCACGGAGGTAAGGACAGGGGGCGTGGGAGGTGGTGGAGAAACACGGGAAGAAAAGGGGTTGGCCGAACGAAGACAGTGGGCATGACAGAATGGGCTCCAGGTGGAGATACTAGCTGTAGTCCAGTCTATCTGGGGGTTATGTTTAAGCAACCAGGGGAGGCCCAACACCAGGGGAATCTGAGGGGAAGGAATGACGAAGAATTGGATGTCTTCTCTATGATTCCCAGAGATTATGAGCGTGACCGGGACCGTACGTTGAGTGACCTGAGCTATACGTCGGCCGTCTAAGGCGGTTACATTTCTGGGCACCGGGAGGGATTCAAGGGGGAGCTTAAGCTGGGTGGCTAGTTCGGTGTGGATGAAGCTCTCGTCTGCCCCTGAGTCAATCAGAACCCTCATGGGAAGCGACTCACGACCCCAAAGCAGACAGGAGGGCACGGTAATACGGGAGGGAGAGCTGGGATTAGGGGATGTCTGACTCACCAGTGCGCTCTCCGTCACGGGTGAGCCTGCCCTTTTGGCGTCTGAGGGCAGTTAGCGAGAAAATGACCTCCCTGGCCACAGTAGATACAGAGCCGCTGGCTGAAACGTCGCTGCCGCTCGCTGGGGTGGAGACGGGTCCGACCCAACTGCATGGGCTCCGAAGGGTGAGAGGAGGACGTGGAGGGAGCAGCGGAGTGGCCGGAGGATCCGCCACTGGCTGAAGGGGGAGCGAGGGAAGCTGGCTCGTGAACATGAGAGAGGCGAGTCTGGGCTTTCTCTCTCTGTCTTTCTCTCAAGCGGTTATCTATGCGTATGGCGAGGGAGATTAATGACTCTAAGGAATCGGGTTCATCTCTGGAAGCTAATTCGTCCTTTAACTCACTAGAAAGACTCCGTAAGAAAACACCTCGTAGCTCTAACTCCCCCCACCCGCTCTCTGAAGCTGCGATACGGAAGTCAATAGAGTAATCTGCCACTGATCTCGCTCCCTGCGCCAAGGAGAATAGGCGTTTAGCAGTTTCCTGCCCCTGTCGTGAATGATCAAAAATACGACTAAGTTCCCTCGAGAAACTGTCGAAAGACGAGAGAATGGGGGAGTGCTGTTCCCATAACGCTGTAGCCCACTGCGCTGCCCTGCCCCGTAACAAATTAACTGTATAAGCTATCTTAGCTCTATCAGAAGGATAACTAAGGGGTTGTTGATCAAATACTAGTGAACAGCGCAAGATAAACCCCCCAGCATTACCAACTTCACCTGAAAAGGGTTCGGGGGCCGGCACATACGGCTCACGCTGAGAGACAGACAGAGAGGTAGATTGGGCTGCAGCGGTTGCCGGTGGGGGTGGCGCTGGTGTGGGACTTGGGGAGGAAGGAGAGCCACGGGTGTCCGTGCGGCTGAGGTAAGCGGTGAGGTCACGGACTTGGACGCTGAGACCTTGTACTGCCTCCATTACTCCCCGCAGCATGTCCTCGTGCTGGCCGAGACGTAGTCCTTGATGGGCGAGCGCCGCTCGAAAGGGGTCCGAATCCGCTGGGTCCATGATTGGCCAGAGTATTCTGTGACGGCGGGTGCAGAGAGAGACCCAGGAGCGGAAACGGAGAAGGTTAACAAAAGTTTATTTTGCAACAACAGGCAATAACTGAAACTATCGCTGGCAGCGTGAGGTCCAAACAAAACACGAACTCAGAGAGGTCCAGAGAGTGCTGGGCTGTGTGGGCAAGGGAGGCACTGGAACAAAAAGAGAAGAGACAAACAATTAATCAAAAAAGTTCAGCCAGCTATCAAAACGTACTATACCACAGGAGACTGAGACCAACTGATACCACGGTACGTGGAAGTATACTCTGGCGTCGAGGAGCGTCTCCGCAGAGGTTAAATAGGCGTCCTAATTTCAGGAAGTGAACTCAGGTGTGCCCAATCACTCCTCGACGCATCGGGGGGAAGGGAGCCTCAGGAAAACAAAACGTAAAGTTACAGCCCACAAAACAGAACACAGGAAATGGACCTTCAAAATAACAGCACAGACAATACCAACCGCCACAGCTGTGTCCCCAACAGTCACAGTCACTGTGTTTTTAAAATAATTGAGCACTGTGTCTTCAAAGTTAGTAATGTATCCAAAATCAACATTGTTAATTAAAAAAGCCACATTATGTTGTTATCAATTCGCAGGCTACAAAGGTTATTGTAGCTTCGTGTACCCTCAGTTGTCCTGTCCTTGAAAACGTTTGGCCAGAATCTTGTGTTATAAAGGGTTAAGTGCTTTGAACAGGCTGTTGAAGAGGATGTTGGCAATGACTACAGTAGACTGGTACGACTGGAGGGCGTACACAACCATGTCGCCGCATGAACGTTCAGCTTCATTCAAATGGAGGCGCGGTGGAGCTGTGAGGTGTCGCTGACAGCTTGAGGATCCAATGGAGTTACCTGACTTAGTCACAAGCTTTTTTTTTAATATTTGTTAAACCCACAGGCCGACGTAAAGGATGGCCAATAGCGTTGATATATGAAAAAAAAAAAAGATGAAATATGGAGATACAAGACTGTAATTAAAGCACACCACAGCATGATGACGTACAATACATTTGTTTAGGGTTTGCATCACTGGGTGAAATCTGACACTGAGCTATAAATCTAAACACACCGTGGGTGTGGATTTATACTTGGGTCACATAAATCCAGCTTTACTGTCAAGTCCTACTCCTCATAAGACTGCGGCAAATCTCTACACCACAGCGCTGTAACATACATACAGTGTGACCTTTATCTCTCAAAACCAGCACCAGTATGGAGCTGCTCCTCCTGCAGTCAGCCCTGTTGCATACTGGCCCCTCCTAAACCACACTGCCTGTTTGCCGAACGCGATGGACTCAACTTTACCCCAAAGACAACACATAAACCACTTCCACTATGTATAATGGCTCGCTTAAGAAGGGCAATTAAGCCCATTCCCATTACTTGTGCGATAACACGTATACCCGTTCTCACCTGATAACCTAAACAGCCTGATTCTTCAGAGATTAATGACTTGTCTCCAGCTAATGTATTTTTATCACAAGGTCATGAGTGATGCATTATCAGTTAATGAGAAATACAGAAATGTGTGGTGTGAGAGAGTCAGGGAGGAGGTTAACACACACACACACTGAGAGACACACTCATTTCACCTTTCAGAAGAGTTTTTTCTGGCCTGCGGTGAGTGTCCTGCAGTGATAAGAATAATGGTTTTGGTGCCGTGGCCCGCGGAGACCGACCTCCCATTCCCTCCCGGTAGATAGTTGAGCAGAGAGGTTCAGCCTCTCCTATTGTGTTTCCTACATCTATGGCGGACAATGAGGCTTAGCACCGCCCACTTAAGGGACAGCGGTATGCTCGTATTAAGGACCGGTGCAGATCTCTCTGATAACTGTCACTCAGGGTCTTGTGAAGGAAATGTAAAGCGGGCCAGAGAGTTGGAGGGAAAAAGACTCTTGCATTAGATTATTTACAAATCATCCACCAGGAAGACGTCTTTGCAGGCCTGAAAGAAAAAAAACTAGACATTCACAGGGCAGAATATTGAGCTGATGGGGGTTTGAGGCGCGCTGCATTTCTGCGTCGAGTGGTGTGCAAAAACAGGAGTTCACTGATAGCCTTCATTATTTCATTTCACTTCAGGTTGGAGCTTCACTCGAAGCTGCGAATAAGTGTGAAAGGGTCCTCATTGAAATCCCCCCCGTCACTATCTCTGTGATCTCAGCATTTACACAGTGTTAGGCAGTGAGGGACATCAAACGCTCTAAAGAGGAGAAGTGGAAAATGTTAGGTGCAAATGTATTAGTCATGTTTTTAATTGATTTTCTGGAACAGGCCAGGGTGACTTCAAAGAAAAATAGCTGTTGAAAGAAACTCAGATTTGTTGCTTTTAAGGGAGGGCTGCACTCTGAAAGGCTCAGGGAGTTATTTTTTTTTTTAATTCAAGTACCCACGAATATCCAAACTCAAACTGGGATTGTGAAAGGGTGGTTACACAGCTGAAATATTATAGCTACGCTATGGTGTCACAGAGATAATGGGAAATGCTAGCTTACAAATAAGAATTTGCAGTTTGCAATGCAATATAGACGGTGTGTGACTTTGACTTAACATATTTTTATATCAACAATGTGTTAAATGACTATGCATGATGTAAAAGCGGTCTCTCGTAGTGATAAACCCTGGCAGAATTAGCACAAAACTCTGCAGCTCCCCTCAGCTTCACACAGCGCTCTATCACCTTTCAGCTCATTGTTTTGGATTTGTGAGCCCGCAGCTGTCTTCTTTTCTTTCGCTTTCTCTCACTGCCCCCGTCAGCGTTTCCAGCAGCAGCAGGCAGCTGTTTTCAGCAAATGGAAATCTCATAAACCCACTGTACACCACCTGCACGGCACCAAACACCAGGCAGTTAGTGACTAGCTTGTGAACATAGTGGAGCATTTAGCAGCTAAAGTGCCACATGACTCCAGAAGAACGCTGATGCTCCCAGTCTGTTGGATGTGTAAATTGGCAACTGTTTGCAAACACAGTCACCAAATCTACTTTATGTAAGCTAATTCCTCCACCCCTCAGTGACCAAAATATATATATATATATATACCGGCTCACAACAATTTGTCCCTGTAGTCCATAGCTGTGCTCTTCAGGTGCGTCTTTGTGTGCTTGGCCTTCTCAACCTATTCCCACTTTTGATGATACCGACTACTTTCACTGGGTACTTGGCTGATTGATCAGCAGAATGGCCTCGACAGCCTCAGATGGCAGGAATCTGGCTGAGCAATCACTTCAATTACTACCTCACCTTGGCTACATGTTCCCACCTCAGGGTCTGAGGAGAGTAGCCGGTGACCAGCTGGTGGAAAGGCAGAGATCACTCTCAAACAGCAAGAACATACACAAACGAAGAGTCAGAAAAGATGCAGTGCGGCAGTTTTTGGTATGTGATAGCAGTCGGTGCAGCTGACCTCTGAGATGACCTTGATCTCGGGTGAGTTTGGTCCCTGGTCTCGGGGTCTGGAGACTAATGGCTGGCCCTGGCCTATCGCTTGCCCCAGGGGGCTTTGGAGTAGAGACAGGATTAGGGAGAAATGGATGAGAGCAACAGATAATGAGAGAGATCTGTCTTAAGTCTAATCATTGGCTTTAGAGGACGTGATCCGGGCTGGAGAGGGCGAGAGCGAGAGAAGATAAGAGCTACGTTTCTTGTTGTGATTACACCTTTTATCACGATTGGGCATCCAATGTGTTCCCATTGTCAGCTGCTCTCTGTGCTGCTCTGCTCGGCTAAAGCAAACACGCCATCCATTGATTTACATAAATGTAGTGAAAGTGTTGTTTCAGCCAACTGGGATAAGACACCTCATTATTGAGAGGCAGTGATACACCTTTTATCACACAAATTTAGTGTTGCCTTGTCCTCTGGCCTCCATTCCCTTAAATTACTCTGTCAGACATAACAGATATTTCTGTTCCTCTCTAAGTGTATATTTGTAATGCTAATTAGGGCAATTGTAGGGAATCAAATCAAGATGCTGAACACAGCAGCTAAACAATCACCAGGGAAGGATGCAAACACTTTTATGCTAATAACACAAGAAGGAGGGAAAAGATGGAGAGAAAAAGAGAGGGCAGACAGGGCTGCTGGTGGACAGGTGAGTGGGAGCTGCGAGGGAGAGAGATCAACTGAGAGAATGTAAAAAGAGAGAGGGGGGGAGAAAATTAAAAGCTGATTACCTCGTGAGTGAGGCTCGGGTTTTTCTGAGGATGGGGAGGAGAGCCAGGGGGAGGAAGCCTGTTTTTAGTCTTATAGTATTTATTAAGGCCAGTCTTCAGGGTAATCAAGAGCAGCTAAAAATAACCAGCTAAGATGTGCTGCAGTCATAAACACGGGACGCAGACTGAGTGCTGCCTCATGATGCCTCAGTTATCATGATAAAAGTGGAGCCATTATCTAAAACCTGAAGTTTGAGAATAATGGGTTTTCATTATAGTCATTATACGGTTGAGTGAGGGTCATGGATATTTCCCAGAAGCCCCTTTTGTCCCCTGATCTCTGCCCCTAGTTTGCTCACATTCCCCTTTTTGTCACTCGGCCCAGCTGAGGTCCCACCACCTTGCTTTGGGCTATGTGAAATTATTATATTGTACTGGGAGTTAAGAGACAGCGTGTAGCCTTGAGGCACTTTCTTCGCTTCACCTCCTTAAAAAAGATATTGCTGTGATAAAGCGTGGCTCCTTCTCTGCTCGCGCTAAATCGAAGGGGAGGCCTTGAAGGCAAGGTCTGGTGAGTGGGAGCCAGATGAAAGAAATAAAAGAGAGAATCAGTTGATATGTTTGTGCTGCTTGCTGTGTTTCAAGAAAGAACATTTCTCATTACCATAAGACTCTGGGAAGGGCCACCAGCTCAATCGGGGGAATTTTTCGAAGCGATGTTTGCTGCCTTGATACAAGTGTTTTTTTTTTAAGGATGCGTTGATTGGTAGCCACATTTGACTGTTTTGGCATGGTCTGAAATTAGTGGGTAGCTTCTCATGAGATAGTGAGCCAAAAGGCATGCAAAAACGTCAAGATTAGTGGGTGTTTATTGAAGCTCACAACAGAGTGAACTTGTCTTTTAGTTTAGCAAGAATTTGTATGCAGTTTTTTTTTAGATTGTCTGGTTATAAACTACTCTTCTTTTAAAAGTTAGCAGTGTGCTGCCTTACTGCCACGTGTTTCCTTCTTATTATAGGGAGAATGAAAAGAAAGGCTTTTAAAGGACAGTGTGTAGGATTTAGTGACTTCTAGTGGTGAGGTTGCAGATTACAACCAATTGAAAACCCCTTGCCTCACACCTCCATTTTCAAGCATGTAGGAGAACCTGCAGTAGCTGCAAAACTTGCAACAATGCAAAGGGTGCACTCTAGAGTCACTGTTTGGTTTGTCCATTCTGGGCTACTGTAGCAACATGGCAGTGCAACACATCAAACTTCATGGAGGAGGACCCGCTCCCTCTGTAGGAGAGCTCATTCTACAAGCTAACGAAAACTATTCTTATTTTAAGGTGATTATATGCTAATGTAAAAATAATTATGAATATTATATTCCAACGCTGCCAAATTTGCTAATAGATCCTCCTAAATACACGCTGGTGCTTTAACTTAGACAGTAGCTTGTTTTGTCTGACTGAAAGAGCTCAGACAACGGCAGATCATTTCTTTAATCCTGTTTGTTCAGGTCACCAGAATTCCCGACACAACCTTAAAAACCCGGCGCACCTGAGGATAGCAAGCACTGACACACACTGGTGCCACCTAGCTGTGGTGAGCTTCGAAGATAACCGATTCACAAACAAAACCCCGCTCACACACTACACACACATCGACACAGAGAGGAGAAAAGCTCCTGGGCTGAACGGTGGTGTATTAATCACACTGACGCTTGGCACTGCGATCTGTGACCCAGTCTTTTAATTGCATCCGCTCTGCTTTGCTCCCGCTCTCCCTCTTTATCTCGCCTCTTTCCCCTTTCTCATTCCTCAAGCCTCCTCATGCCCGTGCCCAAGAGAGGAGGCTAATGCAGAGATAAGAGCGAGGGCCAGGGATGTGCAAAGCCCAATTGCTGTACCCAAAAATGCCCCGAACAAAACTCACGGGACGGTGTTTGCAGCAGCGCTTAAACTCTCTGAGATCCGAGCTATAATGGTGAGCAAAGCTTGCTGTGTAATGCGATGATGTGCAAAGGTGGTGTGTAAAGAAAAACAAATATCTTTGAGGAAATCTTCATAATCCATTGAAATACTGTGACAACCTTTGAAAAAGCTCCATAGAGCATGTGGCCCACACAACATCCTGTATGCGTGTGGTTACATTACAGACAGAGCTGCAGCATAAAGACTCTCTCTGTATCCTGACAGGCTCGCGGGCTCCGACGCAGGAGGGCCTTCTTTTACAGCTGCTACATCCATACCTGCAGAAAGAGGGAGGTGACAGAAGGAAAACAAAGGGGTGACGGGGTGGGGGCGACAGGGCTGTGGGCGGATGTTGGCCCCGTCGATGTGACAGTGCGCTAACAATGTGACAAGGTTTTGTTCAGCCCCGTAAGTGCGCCGGCACCAGATAACAAGCATATGGTGTTTAAAAAGTGAAGCATGAGCACTGACGCACACAAATGCAGGTTGACAGCACCTTCTCTCCCACGCACACACACGCGCACGCACACACCTATGAGAACGCAGTGAGTCTATGACACCCGTGTTCATTTATGCATCAGCTGTAATAATCGCATATGCAAAGAGCTGGTGTCACACACTCCCACTCCAATGTCCCTCTTCTCTCTCACTCTGGCTCCCTCGCACGCACAAGCACACACGCACACACACACACACATACACTTGAGTCGCAGTGGTTTCCTTTTGTGAGCGCGAGCTGTCAGAGGGAACTGTGTGGGCTTTTGTTAAAACAGAGAACTGCAGAGGCAGAGAAATTCATTTCCAACTGCGGCAAAAAAAAAAAAAAAAGCAAAGTCTTTTCAGGAAAGTCACATTGTACCTGCAGTGTTTTAAAAACAGCAGCATGTAAATTGAATTAGTTATAAGCATTCCTGTGGGGGCACAGTGGGCTGGATTTCAAAAAGAGTTTCAAGGGTTGTGGATGTGCTGCATGGGGCGCCTCAGGTTTGACTACAGATACATAAGATGCTGCACTTTAGATGCGATAAATCACGACATCAGAAAATAGATTTTACTTCTTTACTTGCCAATCACGCCTGTTACCACTGCAGTTATTTCACCGCCCACTGAAAGATTTCAACTTTTCTCATATCTCCAGTTAGAGAGAATATTACAGCTAAAATGTCTCTGGAGTAGATTTTTGGCTGCTATAATGTCACTGTCGGGTGAAAACCTTGTACGTTCGGTCTGTTTTCAAGCTGAAACTCACACTTCAGGATTACACGCACCTTCAGGGTTTGTTTTAATTCGTCAACTCCTTGTAGCTCCCCAACGAGAATTTTTAAAAATGTTTGGCACTCAAGCTGAAAACAAGACTTTCTCAAAGCTTGCATTTTGGGGATAAGGTGCATTTTTTTCACTTTTTTTTAAGTTCATTGCTATCAGCAGTGGATTTTCATGTGGAATTAAAGGCTCTAATCTCTTAGTTAGCATATTAAGCTTCTGCATTTTGTTTCAAAGAGACGCATTTGATTCAGTATATCATTTAAAAAACTGATTCCACTTATTGTGAGTGACACTTCTTATCAGAGTGCTTAAAAACAAATGCTTCAGCATCCCAGCATTACGTGCATTTTTCGGTTTTAATTCTTAACGCTGGTGAGGGGAACAGATTTGTCGTTTTTAATGAATTAGTCATTCTTCAGCTTACCAAAATTAAAACTATGATTAAAATGGGCAAATAATGATGCCCTATCAAATTACTTGCAACATGCACATAAAATACACCAAAGTCACAGTCCCTTGTTTGGGGAGGGATATTCCAGCACTCTTTACGGCCTCTTTCATACAGCATGTTTTATGTTTTAGCGGCACTATTGGACTCATCAGTGGGCTCCGTGCTGCTGTCTATCACAGCCTCAGTCTGGCAAAAATACTGTTATGTGGGTGGCGTTGATTTTCCCGTTGGCTTGAGGAAAGCAGCAGGGTACCAGAGGCAATGTTTACTTAGCGCTGTGCCACGACTGGGATGAACAGCACCCTAACAAAAGGAGCTCCGTGTGCTCAGTCTGATCTATTTACCAACTCCTTTTGTGATATACCTGGCTGTCTAACCAAGTCCCCACACTGAGACTCAACTTTCCTTTCTGCCTGTGTGAACTGCATAAAGGGAGATGTTTTATGTCACACACCAAGCCATTTATCAGTGGTGTTTGCTGTCAGACATCTATTTTTAGCAGTTGTAGCTGATATGATAATCTTTATTTATAGACCTTTCAAATCACAAAAACAAAGCACTTTGCCACTCTTTAAAAAAAACAGATCAAATGAGCAGTAGAAGCAATAAATACAGGGTGAAGCACTGAGAGTAAAAGCAAAAAATCATAAAAGGGAGGCTAAGATCAGTAATAAAGGTTGTTGCGTGAAAGTAGGTCTATAAAAAGATCCATCCAAGTCTTAAAAATGATCTGTAAAATCATATAATCACTTCTAAAACCAGTGCTTAAATGATAATATCAGACTAACGTGATTGTGACCTCTCCTTTTTTTTGCCTCTTTTAGCTCTTTTGTGCCGTTCTCTCATCTCTTTAACAATGGTAGTAACTGACCCACCAGGGTGCCCATTTTTATGTCTGGCTGGGCCGTTGGCTCAGACAGGCTGTCCTGGTTTGCATAGGGGAGACAGCGGCTCAGTCTGCAGGGAATACGAGAGGAGGAGGAGAGGAGGATAGGGGAGGACAGGTGGGGAGGGTTAAGCAGGGAGGAAATAAGGACGGTGAGAGGTAAGGAGGGCGGGGAGCTGTGACACTGGCGAGCGGGGAAGTGGAGGAGACAGGGAGAAGATGGTGACAGGAAAAGGAGAGAACACCAGGGAGGAGAGGAGAGACGTGGATGGTCGACAGGTGAACATGGTGGAGGCGGGTGTAGAGGGATGAGGGAGGCATGCTCCATGTGGATGCACAGAGCCGGTTACTACCTGCCATCTACATGATGCACGCGTAATGTTTCCATACAAGAGCTGTTTTGGCCTCCTCTAGGGTATTGTTGCGGATCTACAAGCAGGAAGAGACACAGAGCAGAAGCATGAGCAGAGGACTCTGCGGTTGATGGTCACGGCTGCTTGCCCGCTCTGTTTTAGCCACGTCCGTGCCGTGCTAGCCGCTCTGTTGGACAGCATGTTCTCTGCCATCCGAGTTCAGAGAAGAGCAGCCGAGCAGAATGACACCAGCCTCAGCAGCCTGCCAAACACCGCTGTGGATGGCAGCTAAAATACACGCAACACACTCTGACACACACACACAACACACATACACTCAGAGAAGCTTACACGGGGACTCACAGAGGCAACCCAAAACCCTGCATCACACATGCACACACACACACACACACACACACACACACACATTTATACACCCATAGATGAAGGTGGCAATTGACACAATTGAACTTTAAGTCAGAAGGCTGTTGCTCTTTCCAGAAACGCACAAAATTGTCTCTACTTTTACACAGTTTACACTGTTTGCTGATTCTGGCCGCCTTCCCACGGAGCCACGCCCACACAAACCACCCACATGTGTTATATATTTATGTACATGTGCATGTCATATAATACTATACAAAGGTTATATAGATTATATAGCAAGTCCATTGCATTAAGTCCATTTTTAGTCCGTGTTGTTTGCGTGGAACATGTTCAGAAACTCATCCAAGATTCAGGCTGCCAAGAGGTCTTCAAAAATTGAACAGTGAGTTTTCCTGGCAGTTTTCACTATAACAGAGAGATGCATGCTGGGTAAACCAGGCCACCCAGTGGCTTGATAAGTTGTGGCATTGCGTCTCCTATGAGACATTTTGTTGATCTTCTAAATCGAAGATAGCAAGCTACTATCTGTACCCCAGATGTGGCTATGATGTTAGCTTAGAGCTGTTGAAATTAATAATATGTGTTTTAAGGCCTGTGACAGCCATTCACTGACACACCAACCCTTCAGCATTGATGGAAGAATGGATGGTGAACGGAGCCACAGGCAGATATCTGGCAGCAGTGTCTGATGTCCTTGTGATGGTGTGTGAAATTTGAAACTTTGAAAGATTGTGTCGTGCATGTAGATAGACTATACAGCGAATGTCTGGAGCTCGCCCACGAAGCCAACGCCAGACCTGCATTCAGCACATTCCTCTGTCTCCTACATTCAGTCCAGATAAGCTGACCAGGTGCTGGAGATGTCTGTAATGTTTAATTGAAGAAGGATGTTGTGTTTACTGACCTTCGAGGCCAGTAAACACGCCGAAGCCTCGTCTTTGATTACTCGCTTCAAGTTCAACTTTTTATACGAAGGGATGACTTCACTGGCCGTGTGTAAGATGGCAGAACCTTACATGCACTAGAGAACAACAACAACAACAAATACGCACAAATTAGTTACCAACAGTGTTAGTCTTCATTCACTGTTTCCATTACGATGTGACAGCAATGAGCAATCTGCAGTGCTACGTTGGCACATGAGCTCAGGATTTTGTTTGTAACACTGAGAAAATTGCTCCAATCAGGCTTTATTGCATGTATTTTGTAATGTATCTCTACCTATTTTTTTCTGCTTGCCACAGTATCTGCATCTCCCGCCTTCTCCTTTTATCCCACCATCTCCCCCTCTCTCTCAGACACGCATAGTTTCATATCAGCATCTAGTTTCAGCATCGTCTCTCTCTGCCGCTTTCATCTCCATTTAACAGCGTGACAGAACAGATCCCTCCACCTGATTTAAATGTGCTTTGTGATCCGGATTTTTAATGAATAGCAAAGCATTTCTGAATATATTCACACTAAGTAGATGTGTTAGGAATCAGGGTCATGATCTTGGCCCTCCTGGGTACATACCAGTAGGTGGTGAATGGTAAACTGAGAGGTGCCCATACAAAGAATCAAAGACACTCGTCTAACAATGCTGCACAATGGCAATGCCTCACAGGCCGCACGTGTGTTCCCATGCCAACTGGCACCACCACAGCAAGGCAAGAGACAGACCCTCAGAGACCTTACTGGCTTTATTGTAGAATTAAGATTGAAATGAATATATGCACCAGCTAAAAACAGACATACTCACACTAGCTGAACTTGCTCCTACGCGTATGCACACACACACACACACACACACACACACACACACACTCACTCACACACATTCATGAGCAGCGCTTTGCAGTGCACGTGTCCTTAAACCTCCCTTCTCCAGCTGCACCACGAGAGACCTGTCTAAGTGACAACAATTAGCCAGCTCAGTTCAAGCTAATTGAAGTCATTTACATAATACACGGCTGCCATCCCAATTCATCTGTGGACAATTCAAGCAGGTCTGTGTCATATTGTCACAACCTGATGTTAAATGGCCCCCCGCCTTGATAAATGATCCCCAAAGTAAGGCAATCACTTATCACTCACATAAGGACGTTCTCCACTGGGCCGTATTTTTTTTAATGAAAATATGGATTGCGTTTGCCAACCCGGACAGAGGCGCGCATTGTCAGAGCTGTGTTTACCATCCGTCCCATTACGCATGCAATTACTCAGAGGTTGAAAACAAGCAGCCTCATTTGTGTGATGTTAAGCTGCAGTGGCCGACGAGATCGCATGCTTTATTGGCCTGTTGTTTGGGAGCTGCTTTTGACAGGAAGCCGGGCGATAAATTAAATAGATGGCTTGATAAAAAGCTTGCTGTGCAGAATTCTTCACGCTGGATTTTTTGAAAAATCACGCTGCCATAGCTCATAACAGGCGATCTGTTCCCTGGGTGATTTATGAAATCAATTTGTCTTGTTATCAGCAGCCTGGGTTTGTCAGATAAGATCAGACTTTCAACTTGTAGAGTAAAGGGAGACAAGTGATGGTGTGCATGCATGTGCGCACGTGTGTGTGTGTGTGTGTGTGTGTGTTCACCTAATAGACATGTTGAAAACAACAATCAGTTATTCTCAGCATTCATGCCATTGCATCACAGAGTGAATCATTGGGACACTGACGCATCAAGTGTTGATTAAATTTGGAAATGGAGTGAAAGGATTTTCCAAACAGTCGTGTGTGAGACTCTGTAGGTTTCTCCTGTGTTTTGTGTGCTTTAATGGCATATTCATGTCAGCTGTCACCGGAGAAACTGCACTGATGCACTCAACATCCCAACACCACCCCACTGCTTGTGTCCCCCGCGATCTGTCTCAAGCCTTTACTCACGTGTGGAGTGGGGAGGCCTGCAAACACCCCCTAACCAGACCATGCTCCCATGCTGCTCACACGCACACATGCAGTGTACTGCTCTGGGAGCAGAAATAGAAATATAGTTTGTGTGTGTGCAAACATGAGATTCCTCACAGCTCCCTTTCTTTTGTCTCAGTCGAGCAGAACCCTCCAAATGTCATTCAAGACTGTGCTCCATGTGCTTGGCAGCAGAGCATGGAGTGCAATTGGCCCAGTCAGCCTAATGTGCTTTAGACCTTCTCTTCAAGCTTTCCCCGGAGAAGCCGGGGGAAATGCTGTTTTGACATTGCTATCTGTCTAGTTTGGGAAAAGAATGATATGGAAAAGAATTAGGTTCCCTCCCGTGTATTCCGGTTCGGGAACAGATAAGCAGTTTGTTTTGCCAAAGACGTCAAAGCGGGGAATCAAAAGTGACAGCAGAAGGGATGAGATATTTCAAGATATGTCTTGATGGATGCAGGTTAATCTTAAGCCTGCCAGATGTGTCAAGGATTTGCGAACACCTCATGGAGTAAATCCCACTGTGCTGCTCTCTCATTCTGTACCCCCTCTTCCCCTTTCTGTCCGTCTCCGCAGTGAAGTTTGAGGATTGCCAGCGCAGCAGAGAGGTGGGCTTTGTCAGCAATGACCCCAACTTCAGCGTGAGGCCTGATGGGACGGTGTATGCCGAGCAGGAGGTGGCCAACCTGTCAGAGCCCGTCCAGTTCATGGTGACGGCCCGGGGGCTCCGTGACCTACACATCTGGGAGACCACCGTTAAACTAGCCCTGGCTGGACATCCTCATCCTTCAGCTCTGACAAAGGTAACGAGGGTGGACGAATTCAGGAGAACAAAAACATATGATGGGACTGCTGGATTTGTTTCCTCATGATCAGGGCTGCCTAAAGTGGGGCCCAGTATGAAGCACTGCTTATGCTGTTTTAACTTCATATGAGGTAAAAATGCTCTTTAAATATGTAGGATCCCTAATGCTGAACTATTTTTGCTAATCTGAGCAACACTCAATTAAGGAAACTTGAGGAACTCCTAGTTCCATGTTGCATCTTACCAGTACAAAACGTTAAATACAACAGTGCAACCGTTAAGTTTCAGATTTGGCCACCCAAGGGAAAAAGTTTTTGGCAGCTCTGCTCATAATTAAACAGCCAATTTAATCAACTATCAAATTATACATTTGATAAACTGGTGTTTATCACTATGCTTCCTTCTGTCTGCTTGACCGTTGCTGTAAACTTGCAGGCTGTTTTCCTGTCTGACCCTAACTTGTCCTCTGTCCAAAGACACTCTGCACAGGTGGAAGCTGTTGAGGTTAACCTTTTTGTACTGCTACATCTGTTGTTTGGTTGTTTTACTGTTGGGCTCTGACAGCCACTTCCTTTTTAATTCATTAGCAAAGATCAATGTAGGAAACATTCAGGTAGCAGGCTTCTCAATTTAAACTCCATTTTTAACTTTTAGCCCGTAAACATCGCAAATTAAGCTGTAGCTAACTGATATTAATTCCATCAGGGATTTAATAAAACAGTTGGTGTCTGGTTCATGTGCTCTCTGCTCAGGGATGGAACACATCACTGTGTAACACCACTCAGCACCACTGAGAGTGTCACTCTCTTGATCACGTCACATCAATTTGAGGAGACGTTTATGCTTATCATATCAGTATTAAAATCTTATGAACTAAATAATTATGCAATGGGATCCCAAGGATCCGGATGAAGTGAAATATAAGGCGTAGAAGTGAGTGGATATTTCAATGTGTCACATGCATTAAATTCACATTTCAAACAGTGTCTTCTATTATCTTCCAGTTTCTCTCCATCTCATTTTCACATTGTAGCAACAGGTTGTGAAAATTAATTTGTCTGCACTCGAAAAGACGTCTTGCCTAATCAGCGAGCAAGCAGCGATTCCAGATCTTTATTTATGTCATTTTCAAGTGTAGTTACGTGCAAGTGTTGACAGCTAAATTTGTATGTTTGATAAGAGGATTTGAAACTGGATTTGGATTCCATAAAATGCTATTAAACCCTAATCCTAAATTGTTTTTTTGTTGCAGGAAGTGCAAAGCACCGTCCTGGTAAAGGAATGAATCAGTTAAGACAGATGATCGCTTTCATAAACAACTAAAATATGAACAGGATGAAACGCAGTGAAGCATACTTCTAATGATCTGAACCGTCCTTTAACATTTACAGTAAGAACACGTTTCCCCGTGTCTCTCTGTTCCTGCATGTACACGCTCTTGCACACCATGTCCACGCTTTTTATGTTTCCAGCTGTCACTAAGAGTTTATAATGGTGCATGCACGGCAGTTAAGATGCAGTGCTTCTGTGTGTGTGACAAGTAGAGACATGGCCCGATTTGCTACCAAGGCTCTATTAACTAGCAGAGACCGGAAAACTACACAGGGCCAAATGTATAGCCAGTGTTACTGACTTCCACTACCAGGCTGCACTTTGTTGAACGGCAAACCCATTATCATTTTTCCTGCACTACTTGTTGAACGCCACTGGGCTTAATGTTCAGTCATGTTTCTAATCATGACAAAAAGCCCAAGACTCATGTAGCTAAAGCAATTGCAGAGTGGGGATTAAAATTCTGCCCACTCCTGGCACTGCAATAATGGAGACTGGGAAATAATTGACATTGATTGAGCTAATGTTCCACTCTAGCGGAGTCTGCAAGGACCAGGTGATGTAGTTTCAGCGTATAATTATGTTCCCCACATCGTGGAGCTAGAGAAAGATTCAATAATTGTACAAGAAATAAATGTGTTTCCTCTAATCGCATGGAAATTTGAAAACCAGCTTTAATACGTATAGTCAAGTATGCACTTTTTTTTTTTTGCCAGCACAGTGTTTACATGTGTTTTTGTCACTTCAGATGAAATAAATAGGTGCTGGTGCTACAGGTAGAATTCAGTTCCAATCTCCTGGAAAACCCTGAGGAGTGTAGTCATTAAAATACAGAATGTGCTCCAGGTTAATGTGAGGGAGGAACATGGGTGAAGGAATACCTATTTAAGGAACCAAAAATATCAGAAACACTTTGGTTGAGGGCTCATTTTATTAATTTATTTGACTTGTTGCTTGTTACATACTGTATAGTCATGCATAGATAAACATAGACAATTTATTTATTTATTTCAATCAGCGTGTGGATGCTAGCTCGGGGGTTGTTGTCTCACAAAGCGAGGGGGACCTTGAAAACTGTAACACAGATAGCGGAAGGGGAGGAGAATGCCTTTGAAATAGTCAAATGGTGACAGACTCACACCGACAGCCTACTTCCTGTGAGTCAGACCACATTCTGCACCATCCAATACTGCCGTTCCCCATGGACCCACACAAACAGCATAGGATATAAGGATTTGAGTGAAACACTGAGTGACAACCTCCACAGGGCTGAAAAATCACCCTTTTAAACAGTTTGTCCTCACTGACATCTACTATTTATGACTTGAGTGGGAGGGGTGACATTTATGAGCGATCATAGTTTTACTGTAGACTTATTCTGTCCGGCTCATCTTTTGGTCACATTTTGTACACTCCAAAATTGAATCCATTAAACTGCCACTATCCCTATATTTGGCATGGAGCAGGGTGAAAATCAGTCCATGTAGAGCAGCAGAGTCTGGTCTGAATCTGTGACCTGCTGTAGTGTCAAACAGCCCTGAAGACAAGGCTCAGACTCTGTGGGCGAGGTCACATTGTTCAATCTCCCTGGGCTTCCTGTTCCCTGCTGCCTTCCCCATCTTTTTTTTATTATTATTATTATTACTTTTTATGTTTAAAAAAGAGGAAAACACTGACAGTCAATAATTAGAACATTATTACACCCGAAACCGACAAACAAGATGCTTAAAGTTTAATGCTAACATTAGCATGCTAACTAGTCCACAATGGCTACGCTAAGTTCAGCAGGTGTAATGTTAGCCATCTTAATTTAACATGATAGCATGCGAACGTCATTAGTTTTGCATTTAGTTTGTCACACAGTAATTATTGGACGAACTGAATAATAGACCAGATGATGGTGTCAGATGAAAAGTCGCCAACCTGATTGTCTGTACCAAATTTCATAAAAGTCAGGTCATCATGATATAAACACCTTACGAGCACATGTGAACATGTGTGTCAGGTGTTTCTCAGGTGCATAATGACAAACAGCTGTGGAGTGCCCCATCCTCTCTAATCGAGATGCTGTAAAGTTCCCCTAAATGAGCTTTGAGTTTGGACGCTTTTGCAGTTAGAGGTACCCACTAAATGTAACAGCAGCAGCAGCAGCAGTGAGATAGATTGCTGAACTGTCCCGTATTTGCTCTCCTTTGATGTATAACGTTGTAAACGAGAGAAGTCAGTAAGTCATTTAACAGCAGTGTGCTGTGTGCAGTTTAGTGCAATGACTCCACAGGATTTCTGGGAATTGAAGTTAAAAGATATCAGTGTTATCAGTGCAGTGCAGTATTTTTGAACTCTGTGGGCCATTTCCCTTTTCCAGTTTGGTAAACACACACGGAGGTGAGTAGTTGTAATCTCTTTTTTCTGTAAGTCAATAGTTATTTTAGAAAAGAGGAAATCATAATCCCATCACCTAACCGCAACCTCTCACTCCATAATCAACACGGTAACGGCAGAGGGGGATACAAACAGCTCAGGATATCCTCTTTTTCCCAATGGTGATTAAAAGACAGACAGCTCAAATACCACCTCATTTTGTTCACTGGCTTTGTGTAGACACAGATAATGCGCAGAGAGAGATGCTGCAGTTAATTGCATGCTTGCTTCGCCTCTTCTCAGATGACTTGGTTTCAACACAGAACGTACTGGGTTTTTCTTCTCTTGCTATGCTTGCTTTGTTGTATAGCACCAGTGAGAGTGCATTGATTTGCTTTTGATAACTGGTTTAGTTTCTCACTGTGCTGCTTTAGTAGCATAAATTAACATGCTTGGAATATGCTCCACGATCGACCAGCTCATTTTGGTATTTAATTTTCCGGTGCACATTGCCACAGCAATTGAAGTGTAGAGCATCTTTGGCCTGAGGGCCCTTTCCGCTGTGTTTATGTACTCAGGCTATCGCACCTCACACAGGTAGGGCCTCTCGCTGAGTGCTCTCCAAGTTGTACTGATTTCATGGCACGTTGGTTTGCCTTCTCCACCAGCTTAGAGCCCATCAGTTATGCACCACTGGATCTGGAGTCGACTGGTTGCCGGAGCGGGTTTTAGTGCTCACTTGATTTGCATTTTTACCGTACTCTCCCCAGACAGCCTCACCTGTTCAAGGTAGATTACAGTGAAGGCCGGCAGCTGGGTGGAACGTAGGACCCTGGGGGTCTGCCGGTCATTGAAAAGCAACACCAGCAGGGTTGGATGGCTGTGCATTTGCTGTGTCCTTTAACTTTGTGATTATAGCCTGATTATGTTGACAATCCACCCTGGAAAGCTGCAAGCCTCAACAGGCAAATAGCAGCTATGAGAATTTTAATGCTTTTTTTATACAAAGCTAGATTTAAATGTTATTTTTGTTCTCTTTAGTTTTTGAGAGAAGATCTCAAGGGACAGCAGTCTCCTTACTGAAGACTAGCACTCTGATCTCTCTTTTTTTTTTTTTTTTTATCATAGTGAGCCAGCAAAGGGAACAGCAGCACTAAAGACATAAAAAATAACATCAAAAGACCTGAATCAAATGTTCTCAGAGCCACACTGAACACAGAATGGGCAATGAGCGCACACTCTTATTGTATTGTTCTGCCTGTTTGTCAGACTGATAACCTCCAGATGTCAGCTCCAGGGCTCGGGCGCTGCAGGCCTAAAGAATGCCCAGGCAATGTGCAGGCTGCCTGGGAGCAGAGAGCTGCCAGCTGGCCCTGGCTGCCTCTGGGTTTCAGGGACACACAAACTGACTCCCTGTCATGTGTTCGTGCATACATACACAGACACACACACACACACGCTCTGGGACAAACGCACCCACACATATGTTCATGCATCATTTTTACACATTTGTACGTGTGCACACATGCTTGCATCAAGGCCAGCACACATGATTCCCCACATGTGCATGACTGAACACACCATACATGCACATACTGTATTCATACACACACACTAAGACAGAAAGAAAATAGTCGCCAAACCCTAATAAGCACCTAGTTTTCTGGCGGCCTATTGAGAGCTTGTTCCAGTTTTTCTTTCTTTCCTTTGTAACTCTGGTATTGTCACAATGCCAACAGCCTGTCATCTGCCATGCTGTTTGAAAATGACAGCCACATGCAGCCACAGCGCTGATATCATCCACAAGCAGCCTTACAATAAAGGACCTCTCCCTTTCATTGTCTCTGTCCATGTCTGTCTCTCTGACTGACCGTCTCTTGTCTTCATTTTTTTTTTTTTCTCATTTGGCAACATTTCCAAAGGAACGTTGGAGCCTGACCAATTGGATGCTTCAACCTCGTTATCATCAGGCCTGATGGGCTGCCTTCGTCAGCAGACTGATTGCCGTATCGTGCAGCTATTCGTTCATTGTGTTTTTCTGCCGATAGCCGGGAAGGGAGATAAGGACTTTATCATGGTAGCAGCACACTGACTGAGCATAGATGAAGAGGAGCAGTGCCGTGGTATCATATATGTTGTAACTGTACGTATAGACAGTCCTGATGATTTGTCTTCTGCCAGGGAGCGAGTGCTGTTTATCCTCTGTGCCGTGTTTGTTTATTTTACATACTTGTTTGCTTTCTCTTGTTTTTGTTTGATTCAAATGAGCATCTGCAAATATACACACAGCCACAGAAACACACGCACACACATTCGCAGACTAATTCCACCTGCCGCCCGTGGAGCGAGCTGGCAGCACCCTGCCTCCCCGTGCCAGTTGGTACCTGTGAGTGTTTTGCATGAGTGGCGCTGGAACGAAAGTCATCTTATCTGGGAAACACATCTGGTCCCCTCGTTCCTCTCGCTGTCCTCTAACCATCCATCCGGTCGCCCCGGCCCCTCTATGTCAGCCTCCCGCCCGGCTCCACACTTGGCTGTCCAGAGGTCTGCTCCGAAATTGCAGTCCAATCCTCTGAGCTGTGAACGTGTGAAGTCAAAACAAAAGGTGAAAAATATACACAGTGTTTGCACAGGTGTGGTTTACAGTCTGCAGAGCAGGTGTATATTGATAGGACGGACGGCCGGCCTTTGTTTGCCGTGGCAATGTGTCCGTGGCTGCTCGTGTGCACATGTACGTCGTGGCCTGTATGGCTGCGTTGTGTGTGTTCCAGGTGGGATGAGCTGGAGGATTTCCACTGTGCTTCAGGTGACAGCGGCATGCTGCCAGGCAGTGTGTGTGTGTGTGTGTACGCGGGGCGCAGAGACAACAATAGGATTAGGTGGATTACAGCAATACAACCATCTTACACAGGAGGACACCATAGAGGATCGGGAAAAAAACACTCAGTCTTTTACACATCCTTCTAACCCTTATTTCACCAGGCAACATGAGTAAGAATGCAATCTCCCTGCTGCAGCTATAGCTGGAGGGCTTGTACACACACCCATACATTCCTACATATGAGCTGACCATAATACTGTGGTCCTGTATGGAGCTCAAAGTCACTTTCAGAAATAAAAAGCAGCACAGACATCCAGATTCTGGGCTGAGGAATACTTGAGTAATCCAGAGGGTCTACACACTGTGTTTTTAACATTTGTTAGAAAAGAATATCGCACCAACTGTGTGTGACATTTTGAGTGGCTCGTCTTCTAAGTGATTGCTGCGTGGACGAAACTGCGGGGCGGTCTCCCGTTTGTCCCCTCTGCTCCCCTTGTTATTACGCTGGTATTTCATCAATGCCCGTTTTATCTGATGATAGGCTTCCGTCTGGGCAAAGTGTCACACTGTCTTCTGTCTTCAGCAGGGACAGAGAGGACAGGGACGGGTGGGAATAATGTTGTCTACCTGAAAAATCTGTGTAGGGATGCAGAGAAAGCACCGCATCTCAGTGGACAAAACCTAGCCATGTAGCCTGGGGGATGTCTGGCTTTCTGAGAAGCCGAGGGCTCAGGCAGGCTAAGTGTGTCTTGCCAAGGGCCTCATGAAATGTGATGTAGCAGCATTCAGAAAAAAATGTTTATTTATATTTTCTTGTGTTTGCCTCTCTGTCACTCTCCCAAAATGGGTTTATTGTTCTCATGACACCCAGTATTTTAGTTTCAATTTTAGCAGAGGGGAAAACTTGTCATTTTACGGCACTTTATAGATTCATCTTCCAACCTGTCGTGGCAGAATAGCATTCTTCAAATGATAACGTGCGCAAGTTATTCAATCTGAGATGTGGCATGATACAGTATGATGTGTTTTTCTTTTCAGGTTGGCATTGAAGAAATGCTGTCAAGAGTCTGGGACTCCCAGCCCAGAGTTATCAAGTTTTCTCGAAAACATCAGAGGAGCTCCTCTGCCAATGGGCTGAGGCGACAAAAGAGAGACTGGGTCATCCCGCCTATCAATGTGCCTGAAAACTCCAGAGGACCCTTTCCTCACATGCTTGTCAGAGTGAGTGACAGTTTATATAATTTCAGCAAGTACCGCACATCTTTTCCTGATGCAGAATGTCTTTGGTGCGCAGCAGAACCTTTATATAACTTGTTTTGCAGAGAAAAGCTAAGATTCCAAGGAAAACTAGGTGGCCAACCCCTATTTTTTCCTAAGTACTTACTCAGGCCAGGCAATAGATAAGAGTGGGGAATATACAGTAATATCTCTTACAATCACCATGAGGCCAACAGACTCAACGTTCTGGTATTTTCTATCAAGCACACCCAGCAGGCTTAAAGCACTGCTTTTGTCTGCGATTTAAGTCATGATGCCAGATGATTTGTCTGCTGCGCCTCTGGGCACCACAGACAGGTAGACAAAAAACAACCAAAAAAAAAATCTTGCTTGGAAAGCACACAGATACGCACTTCTTTCTTGGTCCCAGAAGAATAGATCTGAGGATTGCTCAGGAGTATTCTCTCTCAGTGGCGTTTCTCAATCCTGTTAATATAGCTGGTGGACTAGTTTTCACATCACACTACATCTGTTTGTAGATTACAGCACATCTAAACTGATGGGTGATCACGACACTCAAAGCGTTGTGTGTGTGTTTGTGGAGTTCAAAAAACCCCCGAAATGACATTGATGTTTGTTCAAGGAATGCTTTGGAAAGCAGGCAATTTGATCAAGTTGGATTTTTGCAACAAACGAAGCAGGTTAACATCACTTTCATGAATTAGTTACGACGGATGCTTAATTTCAGGTTTTCATTATGTAATGCCTTGCAGTAATAAAGCTGCATACAAAAGTGCATATGTAAAGTTGCAGATTAAATACTGAGCAGGCAAAGGATGAAAATACTGCCAATCCCCTGCTCGCTTAAATGACTCGGTCTGGGTTTTTAGTATTGCAATATAAAGAGACTACAGAGTTACATGATGTGTGTCTTTACTGCTCACCCAGCAGAGGACAGATAAAATAATTCTGTTGATTCGTGACTAAAACAAATATTAACTATGCATATATCACCTTTTCCGTCAGATGTGTAAAGCAGTGAATTTACATGATTCTCTTTAATTAATTTGTTTGCTTTTTGTGGAATTTCAGTAAAGTACAACTCAGTAGACATAGATTGACACGCCCTCGACTTTGACTGCTCCGTCAGACATGCTGTTAAACCAAACAGCACCAGAGCTGCCATGCTGATGCACGGAAGCACAGTTTCCAGCACACAGTCATCGTCATTAAACAGTGATTTAGCTTCTAGCGTTCAAACAGATTTTTCCCTCTGAATTTTGCAATAAATTATAAAATTACAGGCATGCAGAAAATATCAAGCAAGGGAAATTGTCAAAGCAGACTGAACAAAAAGAATAATGCAACTGACCCCACAATACTCATTCATATTTCGCATTTGATGGCTATAGAATATACTGCAAAAAAAAAAAAAAGATAATTAATTCTTACTGAAATTGATGTACAACCTAAAAGAATACCATTGTATATTGAATTTCTTCTCATTTTTTCATTTCCATTTTTACACCATGTTATACAGGACTGCCTCTGGCAAAACGACTGGTCTGAGGTATGCATTAAGGGTGCACATTCTCCTTTTATCAAGAACAGTTGATAACGGTAACCATGGTTTTTGTGCCAATGCTTCATTTATACACCTGACAGCAGAATGCAAAAGCATTCAGCTTTGTCCCGCACCTCAACTGCAGAATGTGAAAGTCTACAGTCCCCACCACCAGTATAAAGTTGAAGTGAACATGTCACCAGTTCTTAAATACAACCAGTGCAAAACAGTTAATATTAAAAATAAAGGAAATCAAAAGCAATTTCCCATGGAGGCATCACGCTCTCAGCTCTGTGCTGCTACTCTAAACTCTCCTCACTCGATGCCTCTTATCAGACACCCAGACAGACATGCAGCTTTCTGCTGGCATTTCTCACACACACACACAAAGTCCCTTACGCCCATTTGTACAGCGAAGCTTACACTCCCGGATTACGGAAATCGCCTTTCACCAATGTGTCGGCAAGAGGGCAGATTTTCCACCAAAGCATGGGAGCACTCGCCCTCACACAAAAACACACACAGCAGGGCCGTGGAGTGTCAGGGGAGGCACCAAATTGTGCTGCCCTGCTGGAGACTTGGACCCTCTTTTATCCCCTTTTCACATGTCTGGTGTTAGATGGTTGGATTAAACCTCAAGGGCTATCTTTGTACGCGTAGCCATGCGAGTGTTGAGGCTGGGTTAGCCTGAGTGTGATTGCATGTGCAGTGTGTGTGTGTGAGTGAGTGAGAGGGAACATCTTCCAGCTTGCATATACTGTATGTGAACACCGTATAGGTGAGTCTCAGCCCTCTGCCACAGCTGAAAGCAGAGCACCGTGGGGGATGTGACTCATGCTGTCCATTGCTCTCTGAGCTCACTTGTCCCTTGGTCTCTCTCTGCAACACAACTCTCCATTCTGACAGGCAGCCGGGGAGAGGAACTGTGGGGAATTTGTGCTTTATCTTGCCAGTCTCAGAAGTGGCCAGGAACAACCTTTAAAGTATATGCACTTGATTTCAGGACAGCCCAGCTCTCCTGGGCTCTGGGAACTCTTTGAGCTTTTGTCACCTGTGTTTCTACACTCTGGCCTTCACGATGTTCACAAAGACCAATTAACCTTTGGAATGTAATTACAGCAAGCATCAAATGATGCAAATGACATGCCCATAGAGGTGTGTGGTATCCTCTTTTCGTTCAGTGAGAGTAGAGAAAAACTTATGACAGGCCACAATGAATCTGGACGCTGTGTAAAACGTAAAGAAAACAGAATGCAGTCATTTGCAAACTATTGTTTTATGAAGTGCTCCTGAGCTCGTGTAGTAATTTTCTTTATGCAATCATGTGTTCACAAAGTGGTGAACCTCGCTCCATCCTCGCTTGTGAACCACTGAGACTTTCCAGGATGCTCCTATCAATCATGATACTATCACCTGTTACCAATCAACCTGTTCACCTGTGGAATGATCCAAACAGGTGTGATTGGAGCATTCCACAACTCTCCCAGTCTTTAGTTGCTCCTGTCCCAACTTCTTTGAAATGTGTTGCTGCATCAAATTCAGAATAAGAAGATATTTATAAAAATCAGTAAAGCTGATAAGATAAAACTTCAAATATATTGTCTTTGTACTGTTTTCAATTGAATATAAGTTAAAATGATTAGCAAATGACACATTCTGTTTTATTTATGTTTTACTTGGTACCAACTTTTTTGGAATCAGGGTTATATAAATCAAAGTCCTGCAGATTAAATTGTGGATGAATATTCATATGATCATAAAGCTTCTTCCTTCATTGTCATTAGATTCTATTCATGGTGCTATTACAGCTCAGTGAGTTCTGACGCTGCCACCACCATCATTACAGCCCTCTAGCTCAGAAGGCAGTGTTCTGGTTCAGCTTCTGAAAGCGACTTTCGCTTTCTCGAAACAAAGAGAAATGCTCTCTCACACACACACATGCACACACACACACAGGCAACACACACCAGCAGTGCACAAGAGCACCATTCCGCTGGCCATTTTCACCTTGACATGTGCAATTCAGTCTTGAAGAGCCGCAAATGGTGCAGCTTTGATGCCATTGATTTACCATTGTGCTCAAATGGAATATGCTTCCGAGCCCTCGCTGTCAAATTATTTGACATGACGGATATAAGTGCAGTGGAAATGGAGAAGTTGAAAAACAGCTTGAGTTAAATGGTTACTGAGGTAGATGGGAAGAAATACTCCTTTTCAGAAACTGAAAAGCAGTGCGGGTGGGAGATGGATATGGGAGAAGGGGGGACGGGTAGAGATTGGGGGAAAAAAAGAAAAGAAAAAATAGAAAGTCTTTGGAGAGTGCTGTAAATCTGTGCGGTGAGGGAGGCCAACATTAGTTTCAGGCCATTTGTGGCATTCTCATCTCAACCGTCTCCTGCAGCACCTACATTCAGGCCAATGAGGCAAAACTGATGGAAAGCAGTCTGAACATGGGAGAGAAGAGACCCTCCTTCATTTAACCAGGCCTCAAACGCTGGCTGCCTCTCTGACCTACGGTTAGGACAAGGAAACGTACAATAGGAGCTGGAAATAACTGAGCATGTTGTGGACGGTTGTTTTGATATTATGTGAGTCCACAGGCGAATCTAAAGAGAAATGTCTGTGTTTTCCTTTTGCTCTCTGCATGCATCCCCTTTCTAAATGAATCTGTAATGATATCTATGATATCGTCTTTATCATACATTTACATTCTTGTAGAAGAATGGAGGTATTAAGGTGAATAGGTGAAGCAGCATATCAGAGTGCTTCTCAGTATGATTTGGTTTACCTCAATATTTGAAATAGCCCATTATGGAAGTGCTCATGGGTAATATAATACTGTATGGTGTAGTGCTGAATGTGTCATACTCAGAATGACTGCAGGCTCCTCATTTAGAGGGATTTTTATCAAAAGCAAACAGAAGCACACAAACAAAAACAAATGGTTAAGTTCGCCCACCACTCAAGTTAACTTTCCACCCTTTGGCACAAGAAAACTTGGCACTTACTTTAGAAACAGAAGGAATATGTTGCTTTTTGTTGGTTTTCTAATTTGGTTTACTGTGCCAAGCAGCTAAAATAAATGTGATGTGTGTGTTTGTGTGTGTGTGTTTGTGTGGGAGCAAGTTAGCTCAATGGCATTGTAATGTCTGTACTGCTGTTTGCTCAGTCCCCAAAATGAAAACACTGTGCTTTATTTACAACCTCATATTGCACAGTGTATTTCATTACAACTCGTAATGAGCTCGTAATATGCTTTTTGGATCCGCTTGCTTTGTTTGCACTTTTATTGCAGCTCATGTGCATTGAAATACATTGTGTCTATTGTGTCTCGTTTGTGTGTGTGGATGTGCGTGTGTACATGTATGCGATGCGTGTTTCCACCAACATGGGTGCATGAGGTAGTCGGTGAAAAAAAAACATTATTCAAGAACAAATTTATCTAAATTTAACACTTAACAGGATTCTTCACGCAAAGAAATTGTTTTCACATCAATTACTTATTCCACAGCCCAGTTTCTAGATGGAAAGCACTTGTACTCTCACTCCATCACTTCTCAAAGAGGCAGCGAGAGATGCTGCAGGACAAACAACAGCAAAATAAGCTTCCACTCAATCCAGCACCCCAAGCACGTTGCTTTTTTTTTTTTTATATAAAACTGCATAATGAACTACTTCCTCAAAATTGTCTCATGTCTTGTACCACCTAATTGACCCTTTGCTCCGAACACCAACCGTCCAATCATAGCTTGATAAGTGTAACAAGGCACCGGCAGGCCGGTCAAGCTGGACACGTCTCTACATGTTCATGTGGTATGGATGAGGATGTAAGAGAAATGGCATCTCAAGAATCTGGACCTAGAACACAGTGCAAATGTGTGAGGAATGGATTAAACTTTGTCTTCATTTAACATAAGCTGCAAATGTTAGCATGTCCGGCTTACAACCTGCAGTAGTAACCGAGTTTTACATCCAAAGGCAATGGGCACGTTTAGATACATACCTGCTCAGGGCCGACACATTCACTGTTTGTGATCTGTGAGCCAGGATGCAGCTATATCAGAATTTACAATAATGAAACCAGTCCCGCTCTTTGTTCACACTCCAGCAACTCCAGCTAAACTTGCATTAGATAACATTATGTTTCTCACTCTTGTCAAAATCAATCACCTGGATTTTTATTTGTAATACCATACTATGGAGCCAACTGGCTCTACACTGAAATACACAAACACTGCTTCTCCATTGTATATATTACATGGATCAGAGCTTAGCATCAGTCTGCATCTGCATTATATCACGCAGCCATCAAGTCTCATTTCAGACCCTTTTACAGGGTTCTTGTTTAAAAATGTGTCACATGGAGATGGACTTCTCAGTTGACTCATGGAGTTTAAGCATTAGCATTAGCTTACATTAGCTACATCTGCTAGACTGCAAGACTCGTCATTTTAGGCAAAATCCATGATCGTCTGCTAGAAATGAGAAGCGTGCTTTTGTTCATCACTGTAGACTCCACATGTGCAGTGTGAGAATGGGAAGCTCGACAGGTGTGGCATTGCATTTTGCCGATTTTCTAGAAATCTGGTTAAAATTTGCGATAAATTTGGATGGAAACGCTGCCAGTAACTAAGGAGGGCGGGCCTTAATGAACGGTCAGTTGATTGGCAGGGAGTAGAAAGTCATTCACTGCCTACTCTGAGTTTCAGGTGCTGGGTAACCCAGCCTTTTAAATCCATTTTCTCTGCCATCATCTCTAACTTTAAGCAGCGCATTGAACATGACAGCATGATGTGACTGTTAGCACTTGTTATAAGGAAAGTGCTAACATGGGTTGCTGGCTTATCACAGGACTTTAACCTCACTGAGGGAAAATCTCAAATGTGGATGTTTTGGCATTGATATCAGAAATTACAAGATGTCTGAGTGTTCTGTCAAATGTTAACAGTGTGAAAATCTCAAAACATGAAGCGGGTGACTCCAAAGTGTGAGGTTTAATTGGGTTTAAGCTCTTTCAGCAGTGCAGTGCTTCGATCTTGTGGTGCTGCAGTTTCAGTAGTCTTCACTGCAGTTTCAGAGAGCTGCTTCTTCAGTTGCATCAGCATCACATTATCTGTCCAGATGAGCATCAAACCACAAACACAGTATTTAATATGTAAAGGCGAGGCCACAGGCTGCTCTGTGTCTTCATGACCGTATGAACAAAGTCATTTTCACTTGCTGTTGACAGCATCACTTAATTAACCAGAACCATCAAAATGACTATAATAATAGTTCAGTGTCTAATTGCTTATAACATAGCAGCAATAGTTCAATCGATAGATTGAATGGTTGATGGTTCGTCAGTTGCTCTGCTTCATTTTCCATGTCTCTGTGCAGCGACTGTCTCTGATAGAAATTCGCAGTGAGTTTGGCTTTCAGCTTCAAGGAGCAGGCAGAGTTTGTTGACATGTCTTGTCCTGGTTTAAATCAGGACACCTCTCGCTCCCTTTTCTCCCGACACGATCCTCAGAGTGCGCCTCAGAATCCAGAAGTTTTGCGTCGCTGAATCATCCGCAGTAACAGCAAGGTCTCCAGGAGTAAAGTTCCCTTTAATCTTCTTCCACATGTTTTACTCTGTTGTGGTGGTGGAGCACTGTCTCCTACAGGGGAGTACTGTCAGATACTAAACGTGACTCCATCTCCTTCGATGCAGCTTTCAGCTCTAGCAGATGATGCCTTTTGTTCATCACTGCTGTGATTTTGACTCCAACTTGATGCAAGTCTAGAAATCTCTGTCATGACATATAATGTAGTGTTTATGAATTTTACAGATGAGCTTTCTTCTCAGTGTTTGAACATGAAAATCACAGTATTGCACAGCAAGTCCATCATGTCACTGTACTGCTCCCATACTGTACTGTACTGTAGTTTATATGAACAGTACAATCAAATGTGCACAGTCTAATCACACATTTAAAATGTATAGCTTTGTTTCCTTAATTTCAAACAGAGCTGCTAAAATATTTACATTAACAGAGGAAAAAAATTAGAAAAAAAAAATTGCCAGTTTGAGAAACCCACAGAGGATCATAACTCAGATCTCCAGAGCGTTTTAGCATTTTTAGCTCATCATTTTAGTTTTACGGCCCAGTTTGGGCAAGGTTTTTTATCAACTTTGTTTCCAGCAGCTCTTTTCAGTAAAAAAAGCTCTAAAAACCCAGCGTGCAGTACCTGCCCCAGCACCGAAAAGCTGACAGACAGTTTATTGACTAGCTGGTGAACATAGTGGAGCATTTAACAGCTGAAAAGCCAGATAAATCTCTCAGGAGTTGGTCGAGACCAAACAGAGCTAAAAGGAGAGTGAATATTGGCCCTACACTTCCATCCAAAACACCTGATATATTGATGTTTTTCCTTTTTCCTTCAGTAAAGGTATTTTAACAACCAGAGATGAGAAACAGTATAATTCAGACTCCATATGTATTATTTACATTTGAAGTAGTCTTGGCCCCCACAGGAGAATCACTGTGATGATTAAAACGTCCATTTAGTCGATGTCAGCGATGTCAGCTAACCTTCTATTTTGAAATTTTAAGAATAGCTTTGCTAAAGCAACACACATGTTAATTCCTGCTTGTTATAGGCATTATTCTGCACTTCACACTGAATCTTGAACCTGTTCCAGTTCAAATCTGCACATATTCTGATGCTAAACTTCCAATTTATTTGACCAGTACCTGGTGATTTCTTATTTTGTGTTGCTCAGAAGCATCTTTTTCTCTTCCTTTCAGTTGTCAGTCTGGTTGAGCCACAGTACAATATTTAGTTCTTCATGTACAAAAAATGACTTGTTTTTGCAAACCATTTACACAAAATAACATCTATTTGCAAAGAGGACTTCCTACAACCTAAAAACATGAAAGACAATTAAAAAAAATATAGAGTAGTCCTCTCAGCCAGCTGACTGTGCCCAATCATGTTTTTTGTGGCAGGCGAATCCAAACTTTGTTGTGTGTATTCACCAGGTGGCGAGAAACTCACCTCCAAATAAATGGTCATTTTCTTGTTGCACTGCCTGCAAGTGGCCAAAAAATATCAATCTGATTTAAAAATTAATATATTAATGAAAGATTTAAGTGACAGTAGCATTATAATCTCAGTGGATCTCAGTGGTAGAGGTGCCTTTATAATGCATGTAGGCATTTATGAGGTTGCCTGGCTAATTCTCAAAACTCTCCAACATTTAAAATCTATTTATTATCCAATTTGTTTTTGTGCCTACAATTATGGGAAAGATTTGCAAAAGGCTTTTAAAATCAATAAAAGTCACAAATGCTGCAAAGCTGGATTTATCTTAATTTGGTTGGCTCAGAAAATATATTCAGATATTATACGCTCATAATTTAAGGTACCAGGTGTAATATAGAAATTAGCCCCAGGCATTTGCTGTTAATGGATGTGTAGGCGAGAGCAGTCTTATATGCTGCACCTTGTTAGAATTTTCCCAGAAACACAAATCTCTTAGCGTAAAAAGAGTGTTTATGTCTAAACATTCGTGCACGGTGCCTTTTGTTTGCTGGTTTGTGCTCGTGTCTGTGAGGGTACCTGTGTGTCTCTGTGTATTTGTGGGTGTCTCTGTGTATTTGTGTGTGTCTCTGTGTATGGCCTGTGCATTTGAGTGCGTGTGTGTGTCTGTTTGTCATTCTCAGCATCCCCGGTCGGACAATTAGAAGGTGACAGTCCCATTAGAGCCGGCCCAGTAGTACAAAGGCTGAATGCTGTTGTGAGTGACACAGAGCTCTGCCTCTCACTAAATAACTGTCAGTCTGCCCTCGTCCACTCTGACCCCTCTGGCAGCCTCCCTCTGAGCCACTCGAACTCCCCTCTGGACTCTCATTGGCAGCCTTAGCGGCTCCCCGAGCCAAGCATGGCCCTCCTTTCAAGCCTGGTCTCTAACTGATTGGTTGGACCCCTCTAGCCCTAGGCATGCCAGAAGGGCTTTCAACTGGCCCCAGGCTGCTGCTGATTGGCCAGGCTGTCAGGACCGCATGTCCCCTACGGGAGCATGTGGCAGCAGCTTTGGTTGAGGGATGCAATTTGACAATGGCGACAGGTGGAGAGGAAAAAGTGCAAGAGCAGCAGAAAGCTCCTCATTCCCAAACGTCCACCCCCCCATCTATAACTGTATCTATATCTATCTCTTTATTGCTGCTGTCTTTCCCTTTGGTCAGCCTTACAGCAGCCAACCATGTCTTCACTGTAAATTAGCTTGTGGGACATTTCTCATGTCATGGAAGAACCTGTAGTATGGTTGACTTGTCATCCCTGTAGGGATACACTGGATCACAAAACTCACGGTTCGGATTGTTTCACGGTTTTGAGTCATCTGTTTCTATGCCCAGTTTCTCATTTACACAAGTGAAACACAGTGAAAATGCTCAAAGTCCTAGCCTGCAGGATGCAGAATGTTCTGCTATAACTCTAGTAATCATGAGCTGCGTAGGCGATGTGTTTGTTTCAAAATGGCTGCTGCACTCTGACACCAATTAGGATCGTCCATGTCATGTCTTCAGCCAACATCGTCAGCGAGAGACTGCATGGGCAGGAAGTGCCTCCGTCTCTTCTTTCGTGTAAAGATGACTGGCGCTTCTTCTGGTGAATGAAACTCTGAAAACGAGGATTTGCTGCTTCAGTGGGTAATTTACAGCCAGCGCAAGGAATTCAGTGCAAGTATAGATACCCTAAATATAGACACAGATTGCCTAAATATCAATATAGATATTTATCTAGATACTAAGCAGCCTTATGTGGAGAACGGCAAGACATACCATCAGAAAACTATATGCAGGAGGCTAATTGTTGGGGAATGGTCATTAAAGTCACTCTTCCTCAACCCAATCATTGCACTTCGGACCAAACACAGCATAAATTTATCTATCTTTTCACTGCTACTCTCCATCGAGATTTAGGGAATTATCACTTTAAAAAGTAACAGCGGCAGTGTAACTGCATTTCACGCTATGATGATTAAATTTTGAATTAATCCACGAGGGTGATCAGTGCAGATCAGGGATCGGCTGTGTTCAGTTGCATCACTGCAGCCTTGCAGCAGAACGGTGCGATTAAACAAGTTAAGACTCTCCAGGGGTCCGCGGCCTGTTTGGAGCAGGTAAGACAAGATCGTCAGCCTCTGTCTCCTCCGTTCCCATCGCGGAATTAGAGAATGTGGCTCTCTTTATAAGGGAGACAGAATGGCTGTATTGGCTCTATTCTTCTCCCCTCACTGTGAATCAGGGGAATTAATGCCATTGTTAATGCAGAGAGACCACTGGTACATTTCAACAGGATTCTCGCCTCTCGCAGAGCTCATCTAAATTGCCTGGCTAATGCTGTAATTGGGTTTGTGAGTCACTTCTTAACTTCCATTAATATTTGTTCTCCCTCTAATTGCCCCTTTTCCCAATCCTACATTATTCCTCCGTCTGCCTAATGGTCTGAGGTGGAGGCAGTGACGTGCGTGTGCGCGCACGCGTGTACGCTTGAGAAAGCATCTAATCTATTTTTGAGCAGATACAAAATGTTAAAGTGCCGGGACTTCTTTCTCTCTTCCAGGAAGCGATGAATGACATGCAGGACGGAGTTGGAGGGTATTCGAATTTAAGAGAGAGACGGTCAGAATTTGAGGAACATCCTCCAGATGTCTGTGATCCGTATGAGCTGAGAATAAAAAAAATATCTCCTCCAAAAATTTAATATCAGTTCTTAAAAGAGAGCTAAACTCTTTCATTTGAAGGTTATGTATTGGATATGCTGCCGGCATTCAGAGTGCTTTCCACTGTTCATTAAAATACATATTACTTGGCAATGCCTCTGCTTTCTCAGATGTTTTCTTCTAGGCTTTATCCATCTTTTCACACTCACCTATAACTAGATTGTCTTTTCCTCTTATACATCGCATTAAAACAGGTCCTCTGGAAGGGGAACACAAGGTTTCAGCCTTGTTTCCCTAATTGTGAAGAAAAAAGTCTCCAATCTTTTATCTTTAAATACAAATCCACTTCACAGATACATAACCTCAGGAACTTCAAGGATTCAATTCAATTGACCGTGTGAGGAAGTGCAGAAGAACGGCTGAATAACAGTGTCAGTACCAGAGCAGAAAAACCTTCCTCAGGTGGCAACTCTTGCTCGTTTGTATTGATGGGACTCTCACTGCTTCTGTCCCACTGGGAGGAATGGGAGGAGGGAGTGCGGGCGGATGAGAGACAGGGGGAGACGGAGATAGACAAACTGAAATGGCAGCACAAATATAGACAGAATGGGAGAGCGCGCCAAATGAAAAGGAGGGTGTATGAGGCAAAAATAAAATAAAAAATGCATATTTCAGAGCTGCATGGAGCTTGGTTCATTTCCCATTCAGTTTGGGATCCATAATGGACTAGCATGCCTGTGTGCCGAGGCCCAGATGCGCCTGTTCTTTATGAGTACCGGGGATAACTGTGTGCGACGGTGGCTGTCAGTGGCTCTCACTTGAGAAATATTAAACCTGAGCTCTCTGCAGCTTCTCCCTCCCAGACCTCCTATGTGACTATTTTTAAAACCATCCGCACCATTCCCTTCTCATGATGCCGCTAAATTGACAGGTGTTACCCCTCTTTATCGCCACACTTCTGCGCGTAAGGTTGTTATTGTATTCTGCAGGAAAGAAAGTTTGAAGGCTGGCAAAAACTTGAGGTCCCACATTTTCCATAATTGGAAATTTTGTTTCCATTTTGTCAGCCCATCTCTCTCGTTCTTTCATCCTCTGCTTCCCTATTTCCTCCCCTGTCATTTTGTTGGATGTTTGTGTGGATGGCATATCAGGCTATTTGAATTCCTCTTCCCCATCAAAAGCAGGGCACATCAGCTTTGAAGAGTGACAAGCACACAGCAGGAGGGATCAAAGCAATGCAAAACTGAAATTTAAGAGGAAGTTAAAAAGCATGTAGTTTTGCCATTTCCCTCATGTTCAACAAAGAGAAAGCAGATACTGTATAACAGCAGGGAAGATGAGACATTATCTAACACAGCCATTTTCAAGGATGCCTGTGTAGTCTGCAGATGCACAGATGCTTTTGATAATGCTACTTAACATAGCAATTCACCCATTTGCAGTGACTCGTGTTTGCAGCCATTCCAGCATCCCCACGAGTGCAAAGGTTTATTGTCAGATCTGAATATTTTCACCCCAGTGGTGACACTGGAGTCAGACTGTTCAAGATAGGAAAATCAATAGTGTATTCCAGCATGACAGTGTCATTTTCTTTCCTTAAAACCGCGCACTAAGGTGCCAGACCTGCTTCGAATCTGTTACTGAAACATACAAAAAAAAAACTGAAAGCATATTTTAAAACCATTAAATAGCTTGCCAGCAATTCCCCAAGTGAAAGGCAGCAGCGTAAAAAGGAGCAGTAAAGCAAATAGAAATTAGACATATGAGCTTGCAGCTGAAATTGCTGGAAATTTACACTACTTTGAGGGAAATTTGAGTCATTTCGGGGGGGCAAGAGCACCAGTGAGCAAATTAGATTTGGTTATCTCTAAAACCCTGTTTAAAACCACAAAACCCTCTGATTGTTTTCTGCTTGCTCTGAATCCACATGTTGATCGACCATCAGGTGCTTAGACCTCAGCTAATCCTGACTCCGAGCTCTTTGCCTCATTATTTCAATTTTGGACAATAAAAATTCAGAATCATGCTTTCATCCTCGCGTAATAGCCATGTTGTTATGACACATGTGCTTGTGTGATTATGTAAACAGGCGGTTAGGACTGGGAGACGGCGTCTAAAAACAGAGCAGGCTTGTGGGTACATGAGGCAGCCAGTCGGTAAGTAGTTTCTATTAAAGGCAGGCAAATATTTGGCAGGGACGCTGTCTTAATTTTGGTTGACAGCTATGACAGCTTAAGCGTGACGCCAGAAGGTGTCTGTGATAGTCTGTCTGTGACCTGAGTGTTTGGCATCACTTCCTCCCACAATGCACCTCAGCATGGAAATGGCTTAACTTGAATTTGGCTGAGCTGCCTTTTTTTTTCTACGTGTTAACCATCCCTCAAACTCACGTACTTACATCTCTCATAGCAAACTATAAGAACTGCGGTGTCGTCGGTGCTTTCCATACTTAGCTCTGGTGCTATCAGTGACATTTACTGTGTCACCCAGTAATATAAATAGCTGACATTATGTCTCTGCTGTTTACTCTCTCTATATGTAACAGCATTTTATATACAGTACAAAGTATATAAACATTTCCTTATTGTCGTCATTGTCCTCTGTATTCAGAAGAACACAATTATTAGATTTTAATTAAATAACAATTAAAGATCACAATAAAATGTAATCTAGGATAGATGAAAGGAAACCATCATGAGCAAAGAGTTAAGATATGAGGAGAAGAAGAAAAAAATCAGCCCTACACGTTTAGTACAGCACATTTAAAGCATCATCCAGGTTTCTATATTCTGTACATACACTATATAAATGAAAGGAAAATGTTTTTGTGTCTATTTTGACTATGGGACATGCTAACATTGCACTCGTCACCTCCATTATAAATATTCAAGAAACATGGACAACACAAAACGACAGACTATGGCAAGCTTTAAAATAGCATTTTACCAGGAGGTACTGAAGTGCACAGTTTTGAGTTTACTTTCAGAAACCTTCAGTGAATTAATGTGAATTTGAAACAATGTATGTGAAATTGAATTGTATTTGGAAAGCCTTAGGGGGATCATGCTGCTTGTCACAATATTTGTTGCATTGCAGAGTCTGCACTTCTCAAATCTCCACAATGAAGATGGCAGGAGTAGAGTTATTATGACTAATGGTCGGAGTGGAAACAGCTGGAAACGTGAGACCCAGGCTGAAAAATAGCAGAATTATCCTGTGTTTTACCCTTTAGTTATCTGGCATGTAAGTAGATGGACAGGAGCTGGCTGACCCGACTTTTGCTTATTTGCAGTAATGAAACTTCTAGTAAATGCAGACCAACTTCTCTACCCCTCATTTTGAACGCCTGTGTGACAATTACACAACTTCAGTGGCAACAAGATGCAGTGCTGTCCTCGTGATAATAGAGTAGGTGAGTGTAAATTCACAGAGTGTTCTTATTGTGTTGGATAGATCTGTGGTGTTATATGATCCCCTAGTTTCCTAGTGTGACTCTTGAGCCTGTGAAACCTGTGGGGGGTGTTTGATGTGCCCTAAAGGCAAAGTGAGGTGACTAAGCCCATAAAGGGCTATAAAATAAAGAGAGAGAGAGCGTGTGTGTGCGTGTGTGTGTGTGTGTGTGTGTGAAGCCAAAGGACTACAACACAGTCCTGAACCATTAAGCGTGGACAAGACATAAAAGAGGCTATCAAAGTGTGTAAACCACAGATTCCCATTATTGTGTGACATTAGCCCATAGCACACAGTAACCCTTCGTGATCCCGTGGGTGCCTGCAGCACACTGTCCTTTAATGACTTCCTGGTTGAATGATTGTTGTTTCCTGGAAGCAAAATAGCACCAGGCAAAGCGCTACAGCTCCACATATGCTTGTCCTTTTGCATAGCAGAATGCTGCTTTGTTCCTTTTTGCAGTAATGCTAGAACTACAGTAAGTCAGACATGCAGTGAATGGATGAAACACAGACTACCATCAAATAAACACCAATTTAGTGGCTGTTTATGTAGGAATCAAACTATTTATGCAGATAGGGTGATCATACAGAGTTGGATCAAGGAGATTTGGACAGACTGGAGCTGCATAGTGCGCTAATTAGGCAGCCAGCCGCTATGCTCAGTAGATGGAAAAGTACTGCTTGGTATTCCTTTCCTTCTACTGTATCTGTTTGTGTGCCGTGCGCCACCCCGAGGAGTTTAACAGAACGCTAATTCTTCATCTAATTTTCCCCAACTCCCCGCTGCTTTCGCTCCCCGCGTCTCTCTGCCTCCATCCCTCTCCATCTTTCTTCTCACGCTGATAGCTTGTCCCACAGGATCCCAGCAGTTGTCACTAATCAAGGAAATCACTCTCAAAGAGCTACAAATAGGTCACTTATCTGATGTCTGGTCTGATCTGACGGAGACAGACAGCCAGTTAAGTCCCTCGCATCTGCCTCCCTCTGCTATTTCTAGTGTGATTAGTAGCCGTTCTATCTACCAGGAGGTGCTGAAGTAAGAGAGACAATGAAAGATAGCAATAGATAGAGAGAGACGGAGAGGGAGAGGAGGATAGAAATCCCAGCTTTCATCATTAGCATTCCATTCAAATGGCTCAATTGAGCAGTTGTCACTCAAGGGATTCCCAGGACTCCGAGAAGCCATGCTTCTTCATTTATTCAATTTATTGATATAAAGACTCTTCATTAAGAGACACCGGCAAATGTGACATCTGGTCTCAGGTGGCCCCAAAGTGGAATTTTAAGCAGGCGTGGAAACAGAGGCCGTGTGACGTGTAAGAGCTCCTTTGTCTCCTCTAGGGGCTATTACACAAATGTGGCAGCTACACACGGTCCGCTTTGAAGTTGGAAGGGAGACACGCACACTCAGACAAGCGTGCACACGTCTGGATGAAGAAGCACAGGCCCGTGGCAGGTGAAAATTTCATATGTGCGTTTCCCACACGACGGCCCTGTGAATTATTGAACTGAGCTGGTCCTCTTGATCCACGCTTTGGTGTGCACACAGAGAATCTCTTACCTGTCAAACACTCCACTACACACACATACATGGATACAAGCTTCTTCTTCTTTTTTTTGCGTGCTCCTGCAACTCGAGCAGATGGGACTCTCTGCGGTGCGCCTCAGTTCATCTCTTGTTGTTTTGAACAGTGAGGCCTCAACGCGTTTGTCTCCTTCACAGATAAGACGGAGGATCTCTCAGGCACGTTCTCCTTACCGAAATGCATAATGTGTCTTTCCTGCTCCACATTATCTATCTGTTATCCAAACAGATGACACTGATGATGAGGGTGAATGATCAAATTATGTTATTATTTATGCCATGATTTCATCCTGCTTTGATTGGCAGATGGTGGGCGTCATGAATAATAAATGTAATTTGTCTTACAGTATCATTGTCACGCAAGAGTGATTACACGTATAAGGAGAGCAGCCTGTGTGCACTGATTGACAGGGGTTAAACAATGCTGTACGTTACACTGAACCTGCAGCGTCCACGTATAGATCTTGTGTGAAGTGAGCTCAGGAAATGAAAATTGTGTCTGTGAAAGCTCGCAGCCGAGTGCTACGCTGTGGGTGTGGGAGGACTATGTTGGAAATTAAGAGAGAGGGTATCATGTTCAAACAGAGAGATGTTTTATGCAGACGCTGCCGTCACCACTGAACGGATGAAGTAATTTCATTTTCATGCATGATGTGCAACCCCACAGACCAGGAAAATTGCATAGGAGGGGAAGAGGAAGATAGAGAGAAAAAAAGGGCCAAGCCTTCCTTTTTCTCCATTTGACTCTGATTATTCCCTCCGACTTGTAACCATAGTGATAGTTCGGTCCCAATAAAAAAGAGTCAACGCAGTGTTCAGAGCCAGAGGGTGAGGTCAGAGGAAAAAATGGTATGAAGATATTTGGCATTTAAAGATATATCAAACTGGACCGAGATCCATGAAAATCCATAAATTCAATCCATACAATCGGGTGTAAGGCGTCATCATCCATTGTAATCTGATTACACCTCTACAAACCTCTACAAATGTAACAGTTTGAGTCTGAAAAACCACTTGTGAACTGAACTGCTCACAGTTCAACAACAGCCTGTGAAGAGCATTCATCGACTATTAAGGAGTCACAAGTAAAACAAGTTGGGAATACACAAGAGAAGAGACAGAAAAGTCTTCATTTCATGTTTAGACTTTACAGTCTTGTGCATGTTCAGACTTTATGTAGGAAAGACTTTGACCCAAAATCGACCCAGTCTGGATTACGTCCTCAGATCTTTATTCGGTGTAGGGTAAGCAGGCGTCTTAGCTGTTACTGACTGAATGCATTAAGGCTGGTGTGCAGTAATTACATGACACAAATTGTACTTCACTATTAATGTGTCTAGATGTGTGTGTTTTTTAAGATTGAGTCTCCTGCATTTCTCTGCGTGATGAGAATACTCTAACAGCATTCATATGATTTCGACTAGAATAATCACTTAACTTCTGTGACCTCAGTTTGCCCCGAGGTCACTGAGCCTGTCCGTACCGGTTTGGTCCAAACTGCCCATAAACACAAAACAAAAGTTCGAGGAATAGTTTTGTGGTAAATAAGATTATTCGCTCTCTCTGAGCACCAGTAAATGTGAAGCTCCCACCAGCAGCAGGATAGCACAGCACAAAGACTGGAAACAGGGGGGAGTGGCTAAGCTGGCTCTTTCCAAAGGTAACAAACCTCTAAAGCTCACAAAGCAACATGTTTTATCTCATCTGTAACAAAACAGAAGGGTAAAAATGTGGTTTTATGCAGGCTTGTGTACCGAACTGTTTCTTGGCTGAGCTTTTGAGCTGCTGGTAGGTGGATTTTGTTACCTTTAGACACAGCCGTCCTAGCTGCTTTCCCCTGTTTCCTGTCTTTGTGCCAAGCTAAGCTAACTGGCTGCTGGCTGCAGCGTCATGTTTTTAACATACAGACATGAGAGTGGTATCGATCCTCTCGTTTAACTTTAATATTTAACATTTTGGGAAACGTCTTGTCCAAAACAGTTCCTTTAAATACTAGGAATACAAATAGAAATGCTACAGGGATTAATAAATGAAAGAATAATAACTATTCTGAAGCTTCAGAGGTGACGGCCTTTGTTTTCCAGCTTAGTCATGGTAACACCTTCAGACCCATCAATTTATGTAATGTCACATTAACATTGATGCATTTTGTGGTGAGACAGTAGAATTCTTGCCCATTGATAATCAATGCCACAGGAAGAAATGTTACAATCCCGTCGTCTTCTTTCGTCTTTGAAGTCAGCAAGGTGCTGAGCAAAAGTATTGATGTTTTTATTGCTGTGGCGGCAGAAGCACTCATACTGGAACTTGCTCAAAGTAAAATATATCACCCCTTAAATGTCACATTTCGAATTGTGTGTGAAATAACAGCCAAAGTGTTAAAGGTGGAACAGGCACATGGAGATATTAAGTCAGCAGCTGAGAATAATGGCATGAATCATTTTCACCCCATTCAGGCGTTAAACCGTCAGAAATAAAGAAAGTCACAAAGTCTTTTTTAGACTTGTTCAAGGTCTGCTGAGAAGCTGCCATAAAGGTAAAGAAAGCTAAGAACTCCACAGGTCAGACAAAATATTCTGACAGTGGATCTGTTTCCCACTCAGGCTGTAGGTTCAAAGTGTGCACAAAAGCAAGCTCTCAGTGGAAATGTAATCTATCTTTCAGACATACGGCGTGCTCTGTCTTCTCAAAAACTTTTGGTTTTATGACAAAATGACAATTTATGTCACTCTGCTCAGAACATTTTGTGCATTCTGCAGCAAGTGCAGGACAAGCCTGCAAAGCCAGGACTGAAACCCAGATTTTCCTCTCTGTTGAACTTGTTTCTCTGATTCTGTCCACAGATCCGCTCAGATCAGGACAAGGACGTTGGCATCCGCTACAGCATCACAGGAGCAGGCGCCGATCAGCCCCCGAGTGGGATCTACAACATAGACCCCATTAGCGGCAACATGTTTGTCACCCAGCCCCTGGACAGAGAGGAGCGAGCCTCCTTCCACGTAAGGCAGAAATGAGTCTTTCTTGTCTGTTTCTGTTTCCCCTCCAGCTCCATTTACGTCCGTCTCATTATCTCCCAATTATCCCTGTGGAAATGTGCCTATCCTTTTCCCTCCCCCACCCACCTTTAGTTCTAACACTAATGTTGCCTGCCGACCAGTCATGAGCCGGGCTGCATTCAGAGAAATCCCCGTGCTGTTAGCTGCAGCACAGAGCCTTCGCACCAGTCACTCCATTGATGCCGAAGCCAGCAATGAAATGATGAATGCCTTTGCAAAACACACAGCCACTTCAGCTGTCATCTAGATTGAGGTTTAGCTGCACAGTGTAGCGCCGGATAGATAGAACAGAGGGAAGGAGACAGAGGCGAGGTGGAGTGCAGGAAAACTGTTGTCTTTGTTCTTTCCATCAGAGCTAATGAGCAGGTGCAGCTTCAAGTGTGTGTGTGTATGCGTCTGTGTGCCTGCAAAGGTGTGTGTGCGTGCACTCGCGCGTGTGTGTGTGCATGCATTGAATGCGGATTGACATATGATGTGTGTTCACGAGTCAGGTCTTTCTCTTTCCAATCTCTACTCAACTCCTGCACTTTCTTTCCCACCTCCCTCACACATTGTTGCACTCTCCAGCTGTGTTGTTCAAAGGTGCAAGCTGACAGCTGTACAGCTAGCCTGAATGCGGCCCACAGGATTCCACACACGCACACACACACACACACACACAGGGGAGGTTTGAGTTCATGATTGGCCCCTCTGGAACCTCAGGTTAAACAGCTCCGTGAATGCGTGAATTCAATATGCAGACCACAAGGGACTTGTGTTAACGCTAGGCCATTGGTTCATATACGCACATTACAGGTTTCAATTTATATCAGCGAGGACTAACACCTCCGCTCGAGGTGAGCGCTGGTGTCAGGCTCGCAACGCCCACGTGCCTGTCAGCATGATAGATGGCTACGCCGCCGATAGAGCTAATTCAAAAGCGTGCTGCTGTCTCCGAGGAAGAATAAAGGAGAGTGGATCCCTTCAGCGTCTCTATCGGCGCACACTCTCAGCAGTATGCACACATTCTAAATGCCAATGCGCGCGCTCGCAGTGCGAGTGCGTGCGGTGACTATAAACAAAGACAAAGCTCTAGATGCTTGTCTTCGTGATTGGTTTGTCTCGTACTTCTGTGTGTGTGTTCCATTTAGTTTTAGATGAGCCTCTTGTTGCCTTACTGCGCTACGTTGAGGCTCTGGACCCTGCTGCTGGCGTGTTTCATGTCTCTCCACACCTGCTCTAACACTCAACCAGCAAATTGGGATCAATAAAGCAGCCAGGTTATTGGTCCCTGGGAAAGGACAGCCGCTCAGTAAACAGTTCTTATTTGACAATGCCTATAGTGAAAACAGCATGTTAGGTTGAGGGCACTTCAAGTTGACTGTGGTTCCTATTTACACTCCCAAGGACCCATGCTGCTTGTGATGTGTTGTATGATTTATTGTAGGAGAATGTAGCCAGTGTTTGACCCAGGGGAAATTTAGTCCATTGCTTACTTTCTTTCAACTTGACACGAAGTTCCCAGCACTGCTGTGCTCTCGCAGGCCAAACTTTGCTTGTTAGTTTTAGGTTCGAGTGAAAAGAGAGACGAGGCTGCTGTTTTTGACAGACTAGCACCAGGGGGAAGTGATCTGTGAGGTAAGGAGAGTGGGTGTTAGCCTGAGCTTTGGTTTTGTCAGACAGATCTGCAGTGAGTCAGCGGGGCACAAGGAGGAAATGAGCAAATAGCTGAACGTCTGTGATTTTTTTTTTTTGTTTTGTTTTCATATTTGTTTGTTTGTGAATGCACGTACTTTAGTGGACTGTGAGCGCTCGAATGTGTGCTCTATGCAGCTGCTGTCGAGACATTTATGTTCATTTGGAGACGAAATCATGTGGATCAGGTGTGCTTGCAAGTTGCTCAGCATCCACCAGCATCCATATGCATCATATATGTTTATGACCTATTTAGGATTTTGTCATCCTGATTTTCCATATAATAATTTTGCTATGTTTGTCTTTTCTGTACACTTAATCCTGAGAGAGGGATCCTTCCTCTGTGGCTCTTCCTGAGGTTTCCATTGTTTTCACATTAATGAGTTTGCATAATGATAAAGCTGTATAGATAAAACTGACTTGACTTAATGAACACCATTAAATGTAGTATTTGCTAAATTTGAAAATATAGGAAGCATTTTTTATTGACTATTGAACAAGACTAAGAGTCTAGCCAATTATTTTACTTAGGCACAGTGGTGCTTTGAGCTAAATGCTAACGTCAGTATGCTAACATGCTCAAAGTGACAATGATAACATGCTGATGTTTAGTACATATGTATGCCGTATACATCTCCTTAGTTTAGCATGTTAGCATGCTCACATTTGTTAATTAGCAAGAAAAACAAAGTACAGCCGAGGCTGATGGGAATGTCATTAGTTTTGCAGGTATTTGATGACAAAGCAAAGTGCTGGACAAATGTGGCCTGGTGATGGCTCTAGGTGAATCAGAGGATAGATTGTGTGGAGATGATGCATCCTTCAAAATGCTCGGTCAGTCCATCCAGTAGATGTTGAGATATTTCACTTAATAAACGGCAACTGTGACCTCCTGGTGGCGCTAGAGGGAAAGTGAGAAAATCATGAAAGACATTTGAATGTAACTTCTAGTGTAACAGGACACAGGGATAGAGCGAGGTTAAGAGGGATTATTGTACGACTTGCAGGGATGAGATGGATCAAAGCGGGTGAATAACGTAGAAGAGCGAGGGTGGATGGCGTGGGCAGGCTGGAGCTGCATGAGGGTTAGTGGGCAAACAGACAGGCAGTTTAGCAGGCACATGAGGAATGATACCAAGGCACAAGGGACAACACAGTTACTGACTGAGACACAGAAGGGAACAGATCATTCAACTGGAGAGGCATGAAACGTGTGACTGCCACTGAAACTGTGACAACAATCTGACAACAAGTGAGAGAGGAGCCGGAACCGGGGTGGATATACTGGACAGGTGATGAGCTGATGGAGGCAGGTGTGCAGGGTGAGCAGCGATCCTTACATCCTGTCTTTTCCTAAACATGTTTTACAACTTTCACTGTCACCTGTTTCCAATCAACCTGTTTACCTGTGGAATGTTTCAAACAGGTGTTTTTTCCAAAACTTCCCCAGTCTTTTGTTGCTCCTGTCCCAACTTGTTTAAAACGTGTTGCTGCATCAAATTCAGAATACGCAGATATTTATAAAAATCAATGAAGTTGATGAGAAGAAACATTAAATATATTGTCTTTGTACAGTTTTCAATTCAGTATATGTCAATTGTATTAGAAAGTGATCGTTTTCACAGCATCCCAGCTTTTTTGGAATTGGGGTTGTATATAATTTTGCAACGACGAATGTCATTGCTGTGGGTCTGCCGTGGTCGCTTGAAATGTTTCTTCCGCAAGGAATTGTGGGAGAGCATTATCTCCTTTCCTTTCCTAAAGGATCCAGTGTATCATACACTAAAGGAGATAAGAAAGGAAGCACTGAAGCACCTTTGCTTAGCATTTAGAGAATTTGACCAGCTCTTACGATGGCTGCAGCTCAGATACTTCCAGGTCATTTCACTCAGTGAGGAACCTCCCGAAGCAAAAAAAGGCATATTTGATCGCAACCCATCGGGCAGGAGAGTGAGACAGGAAGCGCCATACAAACACCACGGCCACAGATGCAGAGAGACTGATAAGGGAAGCTGGGAAAAGAAAAACACACAGAAACACAAGGGAAAATACGACGTAACTATGACACCTAGTGACCTTGAATATTTTTTACCAAATTTCATGGAAATCCATGATATTTCAGCATGGGCCAACGCTGCTCACATGACTAAAAAAATATGATATTTATAGTACCATGTTTTAATTTTAAGCCCCAAATTTCCAACAGCAACTTTTTTAAAAAGTGTAAATGTCCATACATATAGTTATACAGAGGTAGGTAGTTGGCATAAGCCACAATATTTTAGGAGAGAAAGAAGAAAGTGGCGTATACAGTACAAAATTGTCAAGTACTACTGGAAGTGCCACGCAAGTATGGTTGTATATTGGATAAGGGGAGCAATGGGCCACATGCACACTGTATTCCTCCTCTGTGGCCGGTCCAGTCATGCTAAAGCTCACCCTGCAGAACACCGATGTGTTCACACACATACAATTGCCATCTGTGCTGCGCACACACTCCTCCAGGCCCTCAGATCACATTTCCAATCCCTCCATCGAGCACGTGAACACACACACACCTAAAAAGACACACACGCAAGTGAATACAAAGACACACATATTGCAACATGCAGAAACCTACGCACACAAACAGAAAAGCACAAACATTATCAGTCATACACACACACGCGCGCACTCACACGCATTCACAGCCATGCGCTGAAGCAGTCACACATATCACACTCACACATCCCTCAGCGCACAGTGTTCACAGCTGAGAAAACAGATTGGGTTTGTTTGTTTGTTGGGTTTCCTCTCCGTGTTTGTTTGCTGTGCTTCAGCCAATGGAAAACTAGCATCTTGAGGATCATTAAGTGGCTAAAGAGGGCTCCTTTGATTGGCTGTGTGCATCTCCCCAGCGTGTATCTGTGCACTTGTGTCAGTGTCCATGTTAATGTGCGGAAACGTGTCTGAACTGCTGTTCGGATGCTCGCGTGAATGCTCAAGCGCGCGCGTGTTTTGATATGTTTTGATACAGCCTTGACAGGCAGGCACAAAAGCCGACATGATTAGTTGTGTTTCGGTGAAGGCAGGTGCCGCCATTCAATCTTTCATGTCACCCCCACAATGCCCCACAATGCATCATGACTTCCTGTAAATAGGCTGCCAGGCAGATCCTCCTCAACTGTGTTGTGGCAGACAAAATATTTTGCTGCCAGCGTGTCAGTTTTAGCCAGGATGAGAGCCCTTCTCCTCTTTCCAAGCCAAGTTGTGATTGAATAACATTTCTGCAGAGGATATGAGTTTCTAGGCAATTGAATGAGAGTAATGTAAGTCACAGTGAGCAGTGCCGGTTTGGTTCCAGGGCTATTACAAAGCTTTGCGTTATGTTAGATATCATTAGAGGGGATTGGTGGGGAGTAACAGCAGCGGTAGAGATTAAGACATCCCACTGTAGATGATGATTGCTTTTGTCAGTCCTCCCTGTTCAAGCCCCCACACCCCCACACTGCCTCTTTGTGTTTTCATCTCTCATTTACTTGCACAAGGCTCAGTCAGTCTCCCCCTCTCCTTCCCATCTCATCCCTCTTTTCCCTGCCTCGCTTTTTTTCTCCATTCTCTTCCTCTTTGCGCCCTTTTTTCTCATGCCGCGAATTGCCAAGGAACAGCTCATCAGTCACAGACATCCATCCAAATGGCTGGCTTTGTCAAACCGAAGCAAGACAAACACTCCCTCCCGAACAAAGAGAAGCCGCAGCTTGAGCAGCAACACCTCTCTGATATTTTTTAGGCCTCTGGCTGTGCTAACAACAAAATAGGTGTTGTTTGTGTGTCTGGAACATTTCACTACTTTGCCCCCTTTCTGTGTTGTTGTGGTCCATGCCAGGATACCAACAGGATACTCATGCCCTGTTGGCAGACAAAAACAGAGCATTTGCCAGTTCAATGAAGTTACCAATTAACAAAGTCAAAGTTGTGCTGTGTGCTGAGTTTGTTCCAGTCCAAACACACTCTGCAGAGTTTCAGATCAATCACGCCAGCCGCCTAACGTCAGCTGAGCGACATTTGGAATATTCATTGAAGCTCACATTCAGCGTTGACTGCTAATGATCCCGCCTTTCTTTCTGTGCATTTATGTATGTTCGCAGCTGCGAGCCCACGCGGTAGACATGAATGGCAACCAGGTGGAGAATCCAATCGATCTGTACATCTACGTGATCGACATGAATGACAACAGACCGGAGTTTCAGAACCAGGTGTACAACGGCTCTGTGGCTGAAGGCTCCAAACCAGGTAAGAGTCGCTTCTGCTCATCGTAGATACAGCTGCGTGGTAACACAGGTGTGAGTGCAGAAAAGTCTGGATGTTGTTCAAACTCATTTTTAGAGGATTGCACTGCAGCAAGGAGCTCCAGCATTGCATTGAGTGATTTGTGTGCTTGGTCCTTTAATGCTAAAGGCGTCCTCTCCTTTCCATGTGCATAATCAGCCACAGTCACAGCAAACAGTTCTTTTAAATTCATGACTGTCATTACAATAAATTACACCTAAACAGCAAACCACTTTCAAGTACAACACTAGATCATTTATTTTCTGTTTCAGCAGTCTAGTTAATTGGTTGGCAGTTTAGTTGCAAAGTCAACATCTTTATTCAGACTGAACAAATCATTTGTATTGACTGTATTGATCTGAACAAACTGCCTTTGCAGAGAAAGCCATGTTGTGGCCGTGGCAGCTTCCTAAATAAGTGTTAGTATTGTTGAATCAATATCAGATTGTTTCCTTCAACCAGACTTATTTTTTGTCCACAGCTAATTCATCAGATAAAATGCAGATTACAGAAAAACATGTTGCAGAAATATGCATTTTTTCTTCTTTCCTCTCTCACGAGTTTCACCCTAGCACCTGTTAAATTCAGGGCTATGTAACATCAAGGACGATTTGAGTTAAACTGCACTTTTTGTTCAGTTCTGATGGTCATTATGAAAGTCATAAAATACAAGCCTAATCATTTAATTGCAAAAGTGAAATTGTATAATGTAACAGTATAAAACAATGCAAGGAAAATCATCACGTATTTTGCAGCAACTGCACTGTCCTCTGCAGAAGATGATTAATGCAGTAATCCATCTGAAGATTTATTGGATTACTTTAAAATATTGACTGTTGCATTAACAATTATTTTTAGTTACTGTAATGCAAAGCTTTTTATTTCTTTGACTTTTTAAACCATTTGAGTCTTTGCTTTTCCGTCTTCAGAGGGCCCTTCAGAAAACCTTAATGTTTGAGTCTTACTCACGGTGTCCTTGAATAAACTTGGACTTGTGTGGCCAATCAGTAGTTTGAGGTGTGAATTTGCCGGGACTCTTGCAGTTATCGGTGGGTTCAGTCGAGGGCGAGTTCATGAGATATTTGTGTTACAGTATCTTGGCTGGATGCATCATTATCAGATTCTGCAGAGCATGGAGAAATGTAGACCTTCCCTCAGAATCAGGGAACAGAGTTGTGGTCAATGCGAAGCCAGAGACGAGAGCAGAATGTGCAAGTAGCTTTCATGTCTCGACTGGAAGAACTCTTGTTCTAACAATCAGACCCTGAGGACCCGTGTTTGTCTTCACAGCATTCAGATATTGTTCTGCTGCAAAGTTTAATCTCAGGGGGATTTGTAAACAATATAGGAAAGCATGTTGTGTGTCTGGATGTGTGTGTATGGATGAGCAAGTATGGGATTGACTTTGTGTGTGTGTGTGTGTGCATGTGTGTGTGTGTGAGAGAGAGTACTGGTTACTCCTCAGTGGAGCATGGGTCTATATACAGAGCTCCTAATTAGCGAGGGCAGCCAGACATTCCAAAAGCTACTTTCTTCATTTTTTCACGCTGATACTCTCGGCTTAGTTTAAAATGAGAGCATGCGACGACATAAGTCTTTGAGTTAAATTTTGTTTTGAACAGAATGAAATCTCTGATACCAATTAACAAGAAATATACTACACTATGTACAGTATAATTGCTCTGCTCTTCATTAAGCAATCACAAGTAACAGTTGTTTGCGGAGCACAAAATGTCAGGTGTTGAGAGTTTAATGTCGAAAAAACATATTTTGTGTGGAGCACAACGCTTTTTGTCTTCCTCTGCTCAGTCATTGGTCTCTGAATTGATTAATTTTAATTAGGAAAATAGGCTGCAAAGCCTCGCTAGCCTAATTGCCTGTTTAGTCGAAGAAAACAAGAATGAGTGTGATTCATCTTCAGTGTAGGTTCAAGGAGACGTTTTATACTTTTCTGGCCCATTTAAGCCTTTAATATATCCTCCGCCAGTTAAATCTTTACTCACTAATAATGGACCCGGTTTAGACCTCAAGTTAAGTGCCAAACGCAGGTTGGCTGCGGTCGTTTTTTATACCCAGGAGACATATATACCCAGATAGAGAACAGGATACACAGCCAACTGCAAGATATGCATCTGAGGTCATGTTCATTTATTAATATCAACTTTGACAAAACTCTTTGTGTGCACCTTTCTTTACACACCAGGAGCTTTGCTCTGTTGAATCACAGAACCTCAAGCAACATATTATTGTTCATTATTCTACCCCAGCACTGCACCTGGCTTCTTCTTATAATAGAAATGTATTCCTCTAAATCCTTTAAACTAAACTTTCATATCAGACATAAGTCTGAAATTTTAAGTGGTTATCAAGAGAGCCAGCAGATCAATAAGGTGCAGAAAGCTCGTGCTTTGCGCTGAGCTTCACAGAATTTGCATGCGGCGCGGATCATTCTGTGGAATCGAAAGATGACCGTGGAAATCCCTGAGGGGTCACTCCAGGTGACATGCTTTTGCCATCCTGGCAGCAGGTGGTGTGTTGAAACCTATCACTGCAGCTGACAGGCGCTGCTCAGGGCACAGTGTCCTGCGATGCTGCTGGAATACCTCCGTTCTCTCCCCGCTGCCCACAGCGGGCTTAAACAGTGATGAAAGATCAAAGAATATTCTGATCTATTATCACATAATGATTCAGGACACAATATAGTTACGCTCACACTGTGCTGGGCTTTTCCATTTATGATAGCCACTCACTGCATGAGCCCATCAGGACCCAGAGGACTCAATTGTGAAAAAAAAAACAAAAAACAGCAAAACAAAACCTCAAAATCAATTTTTCACAAGCTTTGAGTTATATCACATTTTGTCCAAACTTTCAGGGTAATAAGCAGTGCAGCAGCTGTGGCTATCATAAAATTTCTGCCATAAAATCAAAAACCAACAAGCAATTAAAAAGATATTCTCTCACTGACCTCCTGATGCTGACATTCTCTTCACTTGTTGGCGAGAGACGTCTGAGCTGCAGAGATCTCCAAAACCTTGGCAAGAAAAGGAGCGTGTTCGATACCGCGAGTGCTAAATGGAATTTCTTTAAGCATGAAGAAAAGGTTACGCGATTAAATTCTACCATTATGTCAGGAAAAAGTGTGAAACGGTCCAAATTAATCCAGCGTGTGTAAAATGTTTCTAATATATTCATGTACTGATGGCTTTGCAACCAATTCAGTGCTCGTGCTCCATCATCCCAATAGAAACTTAATTGAAGGAATATTTGGAATATTTATCAGCACTGTCTCAGCAGAAAGATGAACAGCGATGCATGACAAGTAGAAAAGTTCACTGCATAGTTCTCTACCTCACCGATGAATTGAATGAACCTGAGCCCGAAGGAATGTATGCTGTTCATCGCAAGTGTGAACAATGAATAAATCCAAGTATGTAGAAACATTTCACTTAATATTCGTTAATATGTACAACCCCGGGGTGGGGTTGCATGTGTAAAGCTGCAGTAGTATCACATTCTGTGTCTACAGCCCCACATATCACCAGATATCAGAGGGTCTCTGAGGCATTACAACACATCTTTACATCTAGCGCTGCATGAAAGCCATCAAAGAGGGAGACCCACAGGGAACCACCCTTATCATGGCCACCAGATGTTATGTAGGGAGAGATCCGATCAAACCGTCAGCCAGGATCAGTCTGAAACGGCTTCATTTGTCATTTTCTGCCAATGGGCCCCCCACTCAGCACCCACTGAACCTGTGACTAATAGAATTTAATTTGTGCAGGTAATCAAACGTAACAGTACATGACGAAAATGAGCGATCTGATCACATTCGGCTCTTGTTAATGAGGAATAAATGGAATTCAATCTGAAACTGGGAGGATTATCCTGGGAAACCTGCTAAACCTGTGTGCAAACAGGTTCTTTTGGTTGTTCCCCTCATGTAGTATCAGAAAAAATCGCTTGTGGCTTCTGGCTCTTCAGCTATGAGCTCAGGCTAACATACAGCACACACATAATGAAAAAAGGAAAAAAGTAAAATACATGAAACACCGCTGCCTTTTCAAGATCACCAAAAACGATCCAATTTTCTATGAAGTCTTCACGACTGTGACAGGAGACAAGTGGCCTCAGATAAAGTCAACATGGCGTGACTTCCTCAGAAAGCTCTTGTGTTCTGAGGCTGCAGTGAACTCAGAACATCTGCCCTGTGATGTGCCGTCGTCCTCCTTCCCTCCCCCTTCTCGCCGACTCTGACAGCAAGTTGTTCCCTTTTATGGACCGTCTTCCTCAAAAAGGCCATCGGAAATGAGAGAGCAAGATCAAAACCAGCAGCTGAGTGCCTTCTCTCACAGTCAATTTGCCCTCCCAAGGGGGGGACAGGGGTCTCTCTCTCTCTCTCTCTCTCTCCTTTCTTTCTCCTTTCCTGACGAGTTTGCTAGCAGTTGCAGAGAAACTTGAGAGACTTTCTCCCTTGCCTTGGGGGGGTAATTAGGCATCGGCGCAGGAAGGGAGAGATGCAGCGATGGAGGCGAGCAGAGGTGGAAGAGCAGAACGCTGTTTCAATCACCGCTGGCGGAGCGTGTGTCTCTCACTGTGCTCCGTGCTGTTACTCAAACACATCAGGGCTACACGAGCAGTTTTTATTGACACAGAGGGTCAGCGCTGCCACCTCAATATAAAGGACTGTTTCTCTGTCGGTTTGCAATTTTTTTTGTTCCTGCAGACGAGCAATGCGGAGCAGAGAATCCGTTGTGCCTGTAGGTGTGAAGTCTTGCCACCTTAACCTGATACTTCCATGAGCGACTGTAATTCAGTGAGTTTTCTCATACAGTGAGTTTCACCCTCGGTATGCCGTCATACATCGCCGGACCTTTGTTAAGGGCTAACAGAAGCGTTCAATCTCAGTTGAAATGATAAAGGATATGGACACAAAAGCCTCTATGAAAGAACACACAGCTGGGTGAGCTGCTTTTTTCCACACGTAATGTTAATCTTTGTACATTTTCTTATGAAAGTTTTTTTTTTTTGATAATACTCCGTGAAAGACAGGAACATTTACTCTCCTGTATAATTTCAAAATAGTGCAGCTTTAGTCTTCGGTCATGTTTTTCCTGTCAGGTGGGATGGCTGAAGGCCGTGAATACGATGTTGCCCATGAGATTAAATATAGGCAGACGTGCATGGAGTTTGTTTGGAGATGTTAGCATGGCTGCTTCATTTATGCCTAAACAAAGTGTAATGTTTGTGTCCGCCCCAGGAGTTGGATCAACTAATCAGCTTGCTTTATGCTCAGGTCTGACAGCAAGGCTCTGCAATCAGCGGTTACACATAACACCCTTCTCTGCAGAGAGTCACACCAATGTTTGCGTGTATCTGCAGAGAGCGATAATTCCAGCTTCACCCAGACACAAGAGTAATACTTCTCTCCCTCTCAGTTTCAGATTGTTTTCTTTTGACTTTTCCTGAAAGGTAATCCAATGAATCCTTATTGTACTTCTATTAAGTTTGGAGACTTGCAGGGGACTCAATAAAGAACAGTCATATTCGGTGCTGCAGAGGCAAAGATATCTTGACCTTTATTACCTAGAATGGATGGAGTGACAGAAACCCCGGATCCTACAGTTCCCATATATCAAGCACTCCAAGCCATGCAAACCCTGAGGACAAAGCTCTACTAAAGCCTTTATACAAACATGTTTTATATTAAGTAGTGTCAAGTACCCACCCCCCCACCAAATAAGAGTAACGGGGGGAGACCCACAGGCACGGATATCATGCAGGAACAGTGATCAAGCTCGATCTGGCCTTTGCATCCTGTTATGAATGCTGCCTTTTTCTGACCTTATAGCTGTTTTTGAATGGTTTGATTGTGTCCTCGGAGAGCAGCGGTCTCCATTAGAGGCTCTATTATGAACACGACATGTCCCCTCCACGTCCCCCAACCTTTTCTCTTACCTCCCTTAACTCTCAACCTATGCTTCTTCTCGCTCTATGCTGTAACGCGGCCACTCTTACAACCTCTATCTTCCCTCCACTGATGAGAGTTATTATCCTCTTACACTGTCCATCCCCTCTCACTTCCTGACTTCCCCTTGTACTTTTTCCTCTAGTTTTACCTTCGCTTTCTTTTTTAGCTTTTGCAATTTCCTCCTCTGCTTCCCGTCTTTGCTTTTGTGTGTGCCTATTTCCCTGTTGTTGCTGTATCTGTCTCCGTCCATCTTCCTGTTTTTTCTCCATCTACCTTCTAATTGGGAGGCAGCTGTTGACTCTGGCTTACTAATGTTTAGGCAGCAGATAGGCCTCGCCGGTGATCTCGAATCACGTGGGCAGAGTAGCCAACAACATGCGCGCCTGCCACCAGTTAAATTTTCAGCTCCAGCGATTTTGGCGGAAAAGCAATTAGGATTTGGAATTAGTGTTCAAATTAAAGAGGAATTAAACAGGCTCAGAGATTAACCCTTTCAGGCATGGCCACCCCTCCTTGGATCGAAAAGCGCACCATCATCATATCACTGAATTCTCCTCATTGAAATGAAACGGAGCAGCGCTGACATGTGATCCAACATCCCGGCCTCTCCCTCCCTGCGGGACTGGAGTGGCTAATTATATATTGACGCCGTCCTCGGTGAAACGGCAGTAATTGTTTTTCTTCTTCCTGTCTTTCCTGGCGCTGTTTTCTTTTCCTCGCCGGACAAAGTGACAAATCCTGCTTTGGAAGTTAATGTCGTTTGAAATGGAATTCGAGGCTACAATTATCCTGTCCATACAGGTTGTCACAGGAGTGATGATGCCATCTAGAGCCAATTATGGGAGTGGAGACACCTGTAAGTGCTCAGACCCACAAGGGACCGGTGGGTCCAGCAGCTCTCCTGCTTTGGCGGGGGGGTTTACATTGATGATTTGGAAGCTGGTGAAGCAGAACTTGACTTTCTTACATCTACTGCACTAATTTTGATTGCTTCTGTGGTGATAATTAAACATTGGTGGTTTGGTGCCTGTCCAGCATGGCACCCACCACCCACCATCGCCCCCACTGAGGTAACCAGAGGGTTAGTTGTTGAATCATGCTTTTGTGCCCACTAACATGAAAATAGTTGTATATTTTTAAAACCATCAGAAATTTTATTAAAATTATAAGGTTCCAATTAATTTTGACAAGAAATGTGGGCGTTATAATTACCACTTTCGCCTTTTCTGCGCCTCCTTTTTCTACTTGAGCTCCTGTGTCCTTGTCTCCCTCCTTTTAGAATTTCCTCTGCTTACACTCTCTTCTCATCCAAACATGTTACTTAAGCCATCTCTTCCCCCTCCCGCGAGCTCGCAGTCTTTGCCTCTCTGCTGCAGCAACAGCCTGTAAATGGCCGCCTGATGGAAAGTGACATTTTCACAGAACCCTGTAAGAGAGGCAAGGTGATCTCTCCTCTTTCCAGCACAAAGTGCTCCTAATTGCCTGGTCGCATTTGTGAGCATCAGCTGACAAACTCGTGCAAATCAATAATTCTGCTCGGGGAAGATGCAGGAACACAGGGCCCCTCAGCCTCACACGTGCCGTGAGGACACGCACATGCACACGCATACAGATGCACGCATGCACCTGTAAGTAGACTCGGACATGCATACACTCTTTAACCACACACTCACTCACTCACACACACACACACGCACACGCTCCCTCCACCTCACCACCTCTGTGCTGTCTGCCTTAAATGGCAGTGTTTATCCGTGATTCTAAGACAAATAGGGAGAGAGCATCGGAGCATTAAGGGCAGCCACGGTGCCGCTGAAGGCTGAAATAATGGCTGGTGGAAATGGCAGAAGACCCAGTGCTGCTCATTACTAAATGGACTCAGCAGAGATGGAAACTTCGTCCCACTAGCTTGCTATATACAAAGGACAAAACAGCACAGCTTAAAAAAATGGGCTTATTTAACAGATTTGTTTGTGTTTTTGTACTGTGCTCTGTAATAGCTCTCACTCTAAAAGTTGCCGAAGAACAGAGAATGTCACAGCAATTTGCAAAGTCTGATTGACTTATTTCTTGTTTAGAGATGGGTTTGTTGTCTTCTGAGCCCTCTTCCTTCTCTTTGATATTTTCTACAAATTCATTAACAGTAATGGGCTTACAAGAAACCTTCATTATGTATTTTCAGAATGTATGTGTGCGAAGGACCTTGAAAAACACATCTTCATATTTTAATGAATGTCGCCTGCTTGTTTCTCGGTCTTGCTTTTTTCCCAACTTGACCTCCTCTTGTGCTGTGTGCGCCGATGTACGCCAGCCTCACTCTGAGTCTTCCTGCCTAACAAACTTTCTCTCCACAGGCTCGTCTGTGATGCAGGTGACCGCCACCGACTCGGACGACTCCACCACAGCGAACGGCATGGTGCGCTACCGCATCCTCTCGCAGACGCCGCACAGCCCCATCCCCAACATGTTCACCATCAACAGCGAGACCGGAGACATAGTTACAGTGGCGGCCGGCCTGGACAGAGAGGTCAGTGTCAGCTGCGTGCATTGTATCCCTGCGACTCTCATCATTTCACCGCTCTGCATCTTGTCATCATGTCTACCCAGCCAGAAGATAAAACTTTAGCTACAGCTCTGTCGCTGGAGGATTTTATGTTCTTATTATCTTAGCCATCAGTGGTTTTGCTGATACCTCCGGGGTGAAAGAAGGCCAGAGCAGAGCTCGGCTGAGCTAAGCTAACTTTTATGCTTCATTCTGAAACAGACAGACCAGACAAAGGGTGGGAAAACTCTCTCATCTAACTCTCAGCAAGAGAGCGAATAATCGTATTTACCAAAATGTCAAACTATTTCTTTAACCACCCAGCTATTACTCTGGTCGCCTGTTACTGACTGGCTCCCCCATGTCCCACCCACTCAGGAAGGAACTTGAAAACAAAACAGCCATTCCATTCAGTCAGTCATTATTTCACACAGCCTTTCTGCAGGGACAAAACCCGATATCATGCACACACACACACACACAACTAAAGCTGTGTAGTGCTTCACAGCAGCGAGTGTGAGAGAAACGTCAAACGAATTAAATGCGAGTTAGCAGCTATACAATGGATGCTCTCCAAGTCTGCACCAAGCGTTGGTTTTATTTAGCCTGTCCATCATTTTACCCATAAAGATCTAAATATAAAGTGATTGCAATTCCCGAAATAAATCCTCAAATTCTCTATTTGTCAAATAATTAACTGAAAATCCTATTGCTTGCAACAAAAACGATTAAAACTTTCAATAGTATTTCACTGGTCCTTAAAGCTATGGTATCCAGTTTATTTTTAGCGTCATCAGGCAAAAATTCCATAATAGCATTTCAGCATATTGTAATTCAAGCAATCTGAGTGAAAACAAGACTTCTGCACCTCCTCTTGGCTCTGTTTTTCAGGCTTTTAAAAATCTAGCTTGTGACAAGAGACTCTGGCAGATCACACGTCATTTCAGAGAGAGGGTCTTCCCGTTGGCTGTTCTACAAATGCAGATGCACGTCCCTTCAGATGGTCGAAGCATCGCCTCGCATAGCCAGACGTATCTCCACACTTCATTTTAGCACTGTGCCAGCACTGTGCCAGCACTGGAGGAAGTGATTGTGAACGCCTGATTCTGTGGCGGAAAATCCTGCAGAAAATCCTGCAACTTGTGATAAATTTCAAATACCTCCTTTCCCTACAACAGATTATAGTAGAAAACATGAACACGTCTCAGCTCGACAGCGAACTTCAGGCTCATTATGTTTAATGCTGTGACGCTCGTAGTGACGAGTGGCAAAGAGGCATGATGACAAACAGTAGGGTCTAACTCTTAAGGAAGGACAGTGGTCTGTGTGTGTGTGTGTGCGTGCGTGCGTGCGTGCGTGTGTGTGTATGTGTGTGTCTGGTGCACTAGCCTCTCACCCCGCTGTTAGACAGCGTCACAGCTGCCTCTGAAGCCTTTGCCGCTCTACCCTGGGGCCGCAAAGCACTGGAGTGGCGTCTTTGAGAAAACAGGTCACGGCTAGAGGGACCTGGGACTTGGTGAGGCTCACGCTGTGGAAAGCAGACCCTACGAGGCATGAGGTCTCACAGGGCAACCCGCTCCTTCTGCTGCTGTTCAAACTTGGCGGTTTAGAGGGAGGGGCTTAGGGGAGTGATAGTAGGCAGCGGAGAGAGCAGCAGAAGGTTATGCATTGTGCTCAATTGTTGCTGACTGCAGCTTTAAATGAATGTCCCATTTTTCTGCATCCATTTACCATCATCTTGTTACAACAAATACATAAACATCTCAACCTGCAAAATCCAGGACTTCCCGCATCCCAAATCACAATTTGATCCCTGGATGTAGCTAAAATCAGGATCACTTTCAGTCACGTTCGCCCTTTCGAAAAATGGCAAATAAAACAGACACAAAATTCATTCATTCATTCGAGTCATTTACCTGTTTTCTTATTGTGTATAAATATAAATGATGGCCAAACAACTAATGTTTGTGTGCATAGTGCAGGGCTCCGTGCTGACGAGGTCGCGGAAGCCCTCGCTTCATTGTCGTCTTTTGTCTCGTGCATCTGCTGCTTGCTGTGGTTGCTTTCCAACCCACACACCACCACCACCACAAAACACATTATCCCTGCTCCATCCTCCATCTTATTCTATTAATGAGGGAGGTCATGCGGGGTCCATTTTTGCTTATCCCAAGCTGCATCAGGTGACTGTGGGCACTGGTGGCTTCGTGGCAGACTGTTCATCCTGCAGCCTTACTCTCTCTCTCTCTCTCACACACACACACACACACACAAACAAACACCACATAAACTGTCCTTTCCGTCTCTGTGGTGCAAGATAAAAAAAAAATACAAATCAGAGAAAACGTTCAAATTCATATGCCACCATTATGAGGGTAATCTTATCCTCGTAACTTAGTTGGCTGATTTTACTGCCGACATTAAAGCAGCGTTGAGTGTGTCTCATAATGTTTATATTCTGAGAAGTCCCGCTGGTCCCTCTCAGCGCTGAGCCCGGCCAGGCAACACTCTGCAAATTAAAACAGGATTCACCAATGGTACGACAAGTGTGTATGGAGAATAATTATGGTCAAAATCTCCAGAGCAAAATCAGGTTTTGATAACAGAAGAATACGATACATCAATGATCGATTCTTGTCCAAATTCTGCACGGAGCTGGCATGGCATGATGGCGTGATACATTCGCGGGACAATATAAATGAGCCTAGTGAATGTGAGCCAGCTCTGTGTCCCTGTTTCCAGCTTGGCCCAGGCGGCTGCGGTAGCAGCTGATGTGTGTGAGGCAAAGCTCATTAATCTGGACACATCAAGCCAGGCTCAGTCCCACCTGCCTCTGATCCTCCCACTAAAACTGGGACACACCTGGGAGTTCACCCACCTGCTGTCAAGGTCATCAACACGAACACACAAACAGTCTCAGACACATGGGCACGTGTTCGCGTGCACACTCCCAGTGCGGTTGTGTTTGTTGTTTAGACGCCGTAAAGCTGACACAGACTGAGGAGCAGCAGCAGATATGATGAATTAGATCCAAAATGTCAAACTGGATCCATACAGTGTGTACACACACTGCTACACAGAAGCTTGAATATGCATACACCCTGTATGACACTGAATACCCTATAAACACCTTTGAGGCAGATACTTTATATTCGCTGTCTCCTCTCCCATCTCTTTCTCTCACACTTTAGCTAATCCTCATCCACCATGCTGGTGTCTAATTAGAATATTCATGTGCTAATTAAGGGGTGAGGCAGGTTCTCCCGTGTTGAGGAGACCAGGGGGTACATTGAGGTTAGCCTCGTATCACTTACCTCTGACACTGCTGAATACCAATTATTCTCCCTCACTCACCGCTGGCGACCCCTCTCGTGCCGTGACCTCACATGCATCCATGTGGTCCTGCCCACAGGCTAACAAGCTGGGCTGAGCTGTATACATGTGTGTTCAACTCCATGCGTCCTACATTTTGAATGTAACAGGGCTACCTGTATGTGGGGTGTGGGTGCTTTAGATTTGTGATGCACTGTATTTAAGGGGTCGGGAACAGAACTAAGATTGCAGTAGGTGATGATTTAAATTGGGGTTTACATCATTTTGTGTACGTTTATTTCTATAAATGTTGTACTAGAAATAGAGTCAGTCAGTCTGCTATGGAAGAAATTGGTTTCTAAAGAAGCACAACTCTGCTGCAGCAGGTAGGAAGCAGAGTGGGAGATGTCAGTGTGCCACAGCTGGCATGGATGTTCTCCCTTTGTGCCCTCTCTCCATGGCTCCGGTTCCGCTGGCAGACAGAGCTGTTGTCTTTCATTACCCCAGGCTGTCTCAATCTCCCATGAGCCCTGGATTGGGACGGTTTGGCATGGCGTGGTGTGGCGTGGCCCAATGCCAGGCCGTCCACCAGGCCGATGCCAGCTCTACGCTGGACTGTCTCGCCGCCGATTAGGACATCGTCTGGACTGCCTGAAGGACTCGAGTGCCCACAGCCTTAAGCTCCATTAGGATCTGCAGAGACTGGGGATACAGGCTGAGAGCAAGCATCCTAAATGTGTCTGGGGCTTCATTGTCTAAGAGAAACACTGAGTTATGTTAACTTGCTGCCGAGCACCAAAATCCAGGAGCCAGACAACAAAGCCATCAGAGGATCGTGTGTGGGTTGCTAAATGAAGAATATTGATGCATGTATGTGGATGTTGACGACTTGTAGCCAACATTCAATCCAGAAAATATCCACTCAATATCCACCTTATTATGTGCACCTAGCTAGTATTGAATTGGACCTTGTTTTGTCTCCAGAAGAGATGGAATTTTTGAATTTATGCCCCTCCAGTTTCAAATCGTGTTTTTCCGCCTCCTCTTCTGTAGATAATGCTTTTCTGTTTTGGTCAGGTATTCACTTTCAACAGCTCTCTCTTTTCTTCCAAAGCAAAAATTTTGCACATATTTGCAAGTTCATTCTTTTATCTGTTGTCAGTTTCCTGCATTGACAAACCCTCGATGACTTTTTGACACCAACCTATTCTTAGAAGGGCTTAATCTCATTTGTTTACGATGGAATTCACCTAATACGTCCACAGATGTGAGACCCCGTCAGGATCCTGTGGGAGGTTGATTTGGGAGAGGAAATGACCTTTTGTCAGAGATTTTGCATTGTGTCTTCACAGGACGTGCATTTATACAAGGCAAAATCATGCAGTGTGCTTATTACACTGATACCAGTGTCTAAAATATAACAATGTTTTCCTTGCATGATCAATCTCCGCCTTTCCATCCTACAGTAACTACTATCCCCAGAGAAGCGGTTGCACCAAACCCGTCCACAGCTTCAGCATGTAATATGATGTCAACGTGTTAGCAAGATGTTCGATACTGGTTAATTTAAGGTTCATATTTCCTCATGGAAATATTGGAAAATGTTAAGCTCACACTGAAAGGCACATCCTGTAAGTCTTACAAGGTGTATAGCTCTCTTCACGCTGGCAGTATAGCTGGATGGCAGACAATGAGGCTGACATTTTGAGTTTTTAGTGAAATGTCTCAACTGCTATTGGCTGGATCTCCATGAAATCAGGTGCACACATTTTTTCATCTCGCACCACCATCCCTTCTGTATTCAGATTTTGGTGACCACATGCCCTCTTTTTGCTCTTCGGTGAAAGGTGATAACCCTGACACGATCTGCTGCTGCAGAACAAGAAGCATTTGCTTCTATCTGGCATTAGAGTCTTCATCTGTTTGTGACATGCTAGAGCCAGCCAGTCTGACAACAGCATGTTCGTCTTGCTCACATTTGCCTGATCATGTGCTGTCTATGGTATTGTAATGCTCACTTGGACAATGGACCAAACTTCATGCCCAGTCGTGTTTCATGCTGTATTCTAGCAGCTTTATTCATATGTGACTCACAGCCTTTATTTATCCAGTATGTGACTCTGAGCCGTTTGCGTAAATGTGGAGGCGTATCAAATAAAGTGGACTCTGAGTGTATATCTCAGATTTACCTACGTATCTCAGTGACTGTCTCTACAATGGGATTCAGAGAAAAGCTTTCAGAGAACAGTGTGCCTCTCGCAATAAACCATCCCCGGCTCGTGTTCTCATCAAATCAGCGTTGAGCAGTTTGTGTCCTCAGACCAACTTGAAAGGCATCCCTGCGAGGGATGCAGAGCGGAATGATGATGATGAAGGTGGAGACAAAACAGGCTTCTCTGCTTATTTTTGGTACTTCCTGGGAAAATGTGTGAAAATAGAAAATAACTCGTCGACGTGTACTGTATTTGACTGTCAGAATCCCTCCCAACTGCAAGTTCTTCATTTGTCTCTAGATTTGCCAGTTTTTCATTGGCAACATGGATGTGTAACTGAACTGAAATAAATTGGACTGATTTGAACCGAAGGAAAATGTAATGAAGTGGAATGGAATAGCGTCGAATCAAATTGAGTAAATTTAATTAAAGGGATTTCGGCTGAATTGCCCTGAAACTGTGGCGAGGGTCACTGATACCGAGGGTCAGTGAGGTAGAGAGCGTCACAGGAAGGAAGGAGGTTGCTCTCTACAGTTCCAGCCGTGAGAACTGGGCCGTTTGAGACAGATTGTAAGTGACAAACTAATGACTGAGCCTGGCAGGCCGGAACTCGACGCACAAACTACACGAGTAAGAGCAAGCCTCCCACATGCCCTCTCCCTCTTTACCCTCCTTGAGTGGTCCTGTACAGCGAAGCAAGTGAAAATGCACACTCAGCTCCGACATAATTAATTCACCACTGTACGTGTTTTGCCAGAAAACCACTCCTCTCCATTTTCTTGTTCGACATCGCCTTACACGTTCAGACCATTATTTCCCCTACTTTGTTCTTGCTAACAAAGTCTCACTGGAGCACAAGTCCATTTGCTTACAAACCATGAGCAGCCAGGTTTTTTTTCCACCTGTCCTGCCGGCTGTTTGGCTCGACTTGGCGAGTAGCTAACATTGATAGCCTGAAGCCTTTTCCCGATTTCTTTCTTCATTCTGCTGGATGGTAAACTACCTAATTTGGTCTCGCTGAAAAAAGGGATTGGGTTTTATTGTTGGCGAGGCTCTGTGTACAGGTGTTTCTGTGGCCTCTGATGGCTTTCAGCTTCTGCAGATTAAGTCCGTGAGGCTCAAGGCCTGTGGGGGACTCTGGGCTGTTGCTGTTGGTCATGAGACAAGAAGCTGTATTTCCTGCCAGTGCTGGACTCTAATCTAACACAGAGATTTTCTGTTCAGCACTTCTATAGGACTCATTAGAGAGCCCTTTACTGGCTTGTTCAGGCAGCCACTTTTTGACAGCAGAGTGTGTTTGGCTCTCTCTCTCTCTCTCTCTCTCTGTGTGTATACATGTGCAAGCGTATCCCTGGTGTAAGGGCATTAGCTGGTATATGTGTGTGCACTGGAAGGACCATAAACTCACAACTACCCTCAGATGAGTGATATAACCCTGCAGGATGGGACGCATCAGCCCCACCTCCTACTGTGTGACAGCTCCACCTGCTGGCTCAGCTCCAGTCATTTCTCTTCACCTGACCAAAGAAAAAGGTGTCCATCAAAGCTCGAGCCCATTAGCTTCCTACAGCCATCTGGTGCTATTTCTAGATTGATGTATGTGACCGGATCTAAATGAGTCTGCTGAGAGACACATTCCGCGGAGGCTCTATTTACTGAAGCGCTCTATGAGGGGAGATGGTATTGATATTTCATTATGAGTCTAATAAAGGGCAGCCAGTATTGAGTTTTCATTAATAGGTTTGGTTTGGTGCAGATTAACATGTCTGCGCACTTCATAATGACTTGGAGAGATGCTAAATGACTCCAGCTGGGTGTTTTAACTGGCCTGAATGGTTTGACTGATCAAACAATCAGCTGCATCCTTCACAAATGAAAAAAAGAGTGGGAGGGAGAGAGGAGATATAGAGATGCACGGAGACTGGCAGGAAGGCAGATGGAGAGATGGAAAGATAGAGAACAGACAGGCGGAGAACACTGAGCGACCAAGATGTGATGAGAAAGATAGCAAGAGATCAAAAGAAGCACAGAATGTGAGTTAACAAAGAGAACAGAATAAAGCAGAAGAAAAAAAAAGGGAAAAGAAGCCACAACTCAGAGAAATGAAAAAGCAAAGAAGCAGCCACCTAAGAAGCAAGCAATACCTCCCCCATCTACGCCTACAAGACCTCTGCCTCGGTTTGTTCTCGTTCCTTCAGGCAGTCCCTGACATCAGTGCCACTGGCCGTCAAGCTGTTAGAAAGCGCGGCCCGGGGGTGAATACGGCAAAATTAGCCTAGCAACAAACGAACACTAGACCATCGACAATACACACTGTGCACGCTGAACAAATCGGCGAGCCCTGTGCGCTGAACAGTGGCCCCGTCCTTGACGTTCTTTCTGTCTCGCTCTCTCGCTGTGCTCTTTCACAATGGAGGTTTGAGCCAAATGGATTAAAAGGAAGAGACAGAGACCAGACGGCAGAGAGGCTTCTGCACGGAGAGAGCGGTGAGTCTGGGGACGGCTGAACTTTCAGCACCGTGGACAGCGTCACAGTGCTGCGCTGTCTCTCTGCCTCTTTGTTTCTCGGTCGTGTCTGAACAAAGCCGAATGTTTTGGTGCCGTTTGTCGTCGTGGCGCTGTAATTTTGCAGCATGTGCTGCAGTGCACTCTGGGGTGACTCCCCCTCACTGTAACTAGACTAAGTAAGGCCCGTCCACCTTCTGGTATTATCTGCAGCACCGTGGCGCATCTTAAAGTGGCGGCACCTCCATTAAAATGAGTGATGATCCAGGTCTGTTCCCGCAGCAGAAAGCCAAGACTTTTAGGCAATAATGGATGGGCCTTTTACCAACACATTGCTCCCTCCCCGCAACTTTGTGTACGGCTGTGTGTGTGTGTGTGTGTGTGTGTGTGTGTGTGTGTGTGCATGGTTTACAATCTGTTATTGAGCAAATAAAGTGTTCTAACAGACTCCTGTTGTCCTGTCTCCTGTGGAAGAAGGGGAGATGTATGTATGCTTGGCTGGTAGTTGGGGGTGGGGGGGTTCATTCATTCTCTTGTTTCTTCATTCATGTGACTCATTATGTCATTGCCACATGGCAGAAACATGAATTGTTGATTGATTCCTGTGTTCAGGTTCATTGCAGCCTTACCTGATGTTTATACTTATTTTTATACCACCGTACTCATGTTTTCTCTTTTTCTGCTTCTTTTTTCAGAAAGTGTCTCAGTATACCATCATTGTCCAGGCCACTGACATGGAGGGCAACTTGAACTTTGGCTTGTCCAACACAGCCACAGCCCTTATCAGCATTACCGACATCAACGACAATCCCCCGGAACTGACAGTCAGAACGGTGAGTGCTACGTTCCTGTAGATGTTGTATTGATCGGTGTGAGGGACTGTATGAAAATTCCTAAAAGGAGGGAGAAAAGGGAGGAGGGGGATGTATGATGTAGACCAACAAGACGGCTTTTGTTCACCGGTAATAAAAGTGCTTGTGCTTGGATGTTTGCAGAGTACAACAGGCCTGTCTCTGTGCTAGGGCTTTACTTTTCCATCCAACTCAGCAGTCTGTTCCTGTCATTTAGTGGCTGTCTCAACCATTTATTAAATAGCTCGTCATTATAAATCCAAGTGGCTGTATTTTCACCATTTCCATTTTGTTGTTTGCTATGAATGTATTATTTACGTTTGCTAGAAATCTGTTATTATTTGCTATATTATTTATTTGGGGGAGGATATTGATTTTTATTTCTATGAGAAGGAGTTAGAATGTGATAGAAAAGATTTTGCCACCAAACAGTGGTCTTTTAACGATTGCTCATTTAATTTCTATGATACCCCACCGTCCCATAGAGCCATTATGCTACTTATAGCACACGAGTGCAGTGTTTTATTCTTAGGTAGAACAGGTTCCATCTCCACACAAAGATGGCTCTCAGATTATTATTATTAGAAAATGCATTATCCAGTCCTTGTCAAAGACCACAGTCATATAGACAACTGAGATATGTTGTCATACGACAAATGAAGGGAATGCATATACAGCTGCGGACTGTTGTAGGATAAGGCCAGATATAATCAGCACGGTGACAGATGAAGGACCACTGTGCATGTGGAGAGACAGAAAAAGACACTGACTGAATATGAGATCAAGATCAGTTTTGGTGATGGGAGGTGTTCTCCTCCCTCCCTTCCTCTCTGTGTGTTCACTGCCAGCAGGGCCTCTGGTGGCCAGGTTTTGTCTGCAGGCATCTGGACCTGGTCCCTGATGCCTCCACATTGGTCTGACAGGAAACCGCGCTACAGCTGGCCCACTTAACTATGGCACTGTGTGTGGCTGGGCTGTTTGTTTTCGAGAGCGAGGGTTACTGTATGAAAGGTTATTGATGAGGAAACAGCATCTGAAAGCAGAAACACTTTTATGCTGAGTTGCGCATGTATGCATGCATGCCTTTAGGTTTCTGCGTCTTTCCCCATATGTAGCTTGTACGCTCTGTTCTCACCCTGATGGCTGAATAAAAGCAAACGCCGACCACAGCTTGACAGACCTACAGGATTGTAGCTGCTCTTTATGTGAGCGCTTGGATTTCTGAGATTCCAGAGAGAGACAGATGCTGTCTGCAGCCGAGCTCAGAGGCAGAGCAAGCAGTGTGTCAGCGTCACACACTGTGATCCCTGTCTTCCTCGGTGGGGCCGTCAGTAGCGTGCATGCCAGTACAGTTCCAGCCGCATGCTCTGATAAGAGCTCCCCAGCTGTCAGGGTTAGAGCTCGCCGAACAAGGCTGCCGCTCCGCTCAGAACTGCTCTGTCCCCCGTCTGTGGCGCTGGAGCCGTCAGCGCTCTTCGCTGGGGAAAATCTCTGGACCAGAGTCTTCCTGCTAGCCAGAAAAACGGACATGCTGCGCTTCAGCAGACACACAAAAACACATGTACATTGTCCTTGACATAATACAGTACACAGTGACAGTGGTGGGAGAAGTATTCACATCCTTTACTTCAGTAAAAGTACTAATACCACACTTTGATAGTACTCCACTGCGAAAGTGAAGTATCTAAGTATTATTGCAAATATATGATCATATGAAAGTGAAAGTGCTCAGTGTGCAGTGAAGTGGTTCCTGTCAGTGTTTTATTATTATATCTGATGTTTCTGGATTAATATTCCTGCTGCATTAATGTGTGTGTTGCATTTTACTGCTGCAGATGTTTAAGGTTGATCTTAGTTTAACTGCTTTATATACTGTCGGCCAGTTTCATCTACAGCGATGCATCATATTCTATGAGATCATCATATGTTTGTAGCGTCAGCGTCCTGACTGAACCACGTATCTCTAAACGTTTCATGAGCTCAGAAAAACAGCCTGTTTTTATATTTGTGACGATGCAGCTTCCAGCGAATCCAAGAGGGTTTTTAGATTGTTTCTTTAGTTTAAGGAGTCGCAGGATTATCTCAGCCCATAAAGGAACACTTCATCCTTCACTTCACATTCAAAATCAACATGTTTGGAGATCCATGGTATTCACTGCACAGGATGGGAATGAAAAACTGTAATCTGAAAAGTAACTAGTAACTAAAGGTGTCAGACAAATGTAGTGGAGATAAAAGTGCAACATGTGTCTCTGAGATGTGGTGGAGCAGAAGTCTAAAGTTGCATACATTGGTACAGTACTTGAGTAGATGTAAGTAGTCACATTCCACCACTGCACAGTAATGAGATGTGCACATGCAGTATCTGCATGCTCACACACACAGTGATAAATGTTTGTCATCTCTTCAGGCCCTCATTACTCCCCCTGTGTAAGTGACGGTATGCGTTTGCCTGAGCTTGTAAAGCAGCACTTGCCCATATTTTGGTGTGTGACTCAAAGATGGTAATGAGTAAAAATGAATAAAAAATGTGTTTTTCTTCTGCGTCCTTCACAAACAGCCACGCCACGGCAGAGGAATTGTTCTTGAGGCCTACCAGATGCCGTTTCCACTGCTTTGTCAATCTCTACTTTTTGTTTTGCTTCCCACACAAGCAACGAGACTGGGAGCAGTTCAGTAATTATTTGTGCATGACAGACGCAAGAAGAATTCATGGCTCTCTATGGGAGGCATAGAGAAAACATAAGGACGCTAATTAAGTGAAATTGCTTGCGGGGGTGTAAACCGAGCTGATATATAGCATCTTTTTTTTTTTAAATAAAGCCAAATGTTTTATTCATATCAACACATGGGCCTCATCGCACTACATTAGTGCTATGTTCATCATTAAGTGATAACAAAGAGACAATGGTGCTTGCCACAATCTACCTAATCAAACTATCTAATTAAGTGCATCACACCCCTGCGAAAGTGCAGTTCAGTGGTTTATCATTCACCGAACTATGATGAGGAGCAGGAGTGTTGCTCGGGAGGCTCGTGGGGCTGAAAGCCTGAACTCTCAGACACACAGGCTCAGAGATCTGAATGGGTGCTGAGTGCTATTTGTGATTCACCTGTAGAGCTGCAGTTTCTAGCTTCTAAATACCTGAAAGAGTTGGAGTGCCATTCACCAGTCTCCTCCGCTTCCCGCTCCTTGTCTTTGGTGTTGAAACAGAGCCGCTGAAAAAGCTTGATATGTCTGCATAACATGAAAAATGAGTGAGGGTAGATGCCTCTTACCCACGATGGTGGTTATTACAGCATAGTGAGTACATAACAGCCGTCTTAAGTGGACTGATGTCTGTCTGATGTTAGCAGGAGTCATTTATTCCTATGAAATGCTGCCATTACCATTTGGTGTTGTTTTCAACACCCCATGAAGGAAAGGAAGAGCTCATTTAGTCGTGTTGAGTTGTAGTTCTGCCGTCTAGAAAGGAAAATTTTCATATGCCAAGTCAGTTTTCAGTAAGAAGGCAGCAGATATCCCTTGCTGGGCAGTGCACCTTGGTGCAGATTTATTTACTAAAATGATTTAAGGTCTGTTCAGCGCTGTAGCTCTACTAATCTCTCCTGTTTGCACTGCAGCTCAGTCAAGTTTCAAGGCTATACTCTGTGGACAGTTTAAAACATGAAAAGCAATAATCAGACGCAGTCGGGCATAAGTGACCCTCTGTCAGCTGGGTTTTGTTTACTGCTGACCTTCATGCATGTGTGATCTATCGGCATGTCGGAGGTTCATGAAACAGGACCCTGAAATAACGTGTCAATGATGATGCTCGTGCTTTGAATGGCGGAGCTATAAAAGTAATTTTCTTCTCAGGGTCAAGAGCTGTTGACCTACTGTGACCCTACCTCTTCCCATGTGTTTTAAACTAGACTGTGTAACTTTTGAAAGAGGAAATAACACATTTGGAGTTTTGCAGCCACACTTGGTTTTGTAAGACCAGTAACATATAGCAGCTAGTGTTAGCAAACATTGCTGTGTAACTGACATTATTGAGTCAGGTCGCTAACTTCATGAATGGACGAATCAAAGCGCTTTTTACACAAGTCTGCATTCATCCACCACCCACCTTCATACGAAGCTCCTTACGAGCTTTAACCGTTTACACACTCAGGAGCAATTTGGCATCCAGTATCTTGCCCAAGGATACCTCGACATGTAGACGTGGAACCACGAACCTTCTGATAAGTGGACGACCGCTCCGCCTACTGAGCCGCTCCCCTCTACCTGTGCTACTGTTACGCTTTGTTTCTACAGGTGTTCAGTTGGTGTGCGGCCAAATCTTAAGCACCAAATCTTGAACGTGAACAGACTGAATCAGCAGCTGACCGACAGCACGGTTGTTAGCTCTGCTGTGATGTACAAAACGTACAATACAATAATCACATAATGTGATTATTAGCACAAATAATAGGCTGCTGAGCCATCAACCTTATAAACAATGCTTGCATAGAACTGGCTTTGTATTGAACTGAACATACTAGCTTGAACTAAAGACAGAGCGAGCATTGTACTGATCTGAAGTCAGTCAGAATCAGCATGAACAGTGATGCGTTCACGTACTGCTGTATTTTCTAAAGTACATTCAAACACTGATGCGGTTTCGTAGCTCAGAAAACAAACTACAAGTCTTCAACAATTTGAATCAGCAAAGTAATTCGTGATTTCTGTCTCTGTATGTTACGCCGTCCACCGTTATCCCCTAACAGTCATTTGTCACCACAGTACAACAGAGAAATGTTCCTGGGTGTTGTGTTTTGAGCCTGTTCTTCCTCTTTGCAGGCCTTCAGAAAATGTGTCTTCAGCTGATGTTGCTGAACAAGCTCACACTGGTCCTGAGATGTTCCTCTAACAAAGTTCTTGTTAAATGTTTAAAAAGGCAAAGCACATAAAGTCTGCCTATAAAGCTCTACAAAGCCAGAGTCAGTAATTCTGGCAAAACTTCTTGTGACATAACAACTGAAATTAAAGTTTAATGATTCTTTTTATATTTGTCTCATCTGAATTTTAAATTCTCTGGCAAAGTGAGGTCCCATCTGATCATTACCTACACACATTTGGTGTGCTCCTTTTTCCCGCCTTCTGTGTGAATACAAATCCTTCAGAAACTCAGAGTCTGTGTCTCTAGCGGCTTATCATTGGGTCCACATTGCATTTTCGAGAGAGTGGCCATTTCAGAAGCACCCTCCCCTACAGTCGGCACCATTGTGAACGCCTCTGAGAGAGCATATTCCATTTGGCCGTCTGACAGCGTGGACCAAACAACCTTGGAAGGTTTGTGGTGGTGTTTGTGCTACAGCTCGGGGTGGAAATGAAATGGAGGAGCCCACACACCAGAGGCCGCGAGTGCATATTTAATTTGTTCTGTGCTTATCAGCCCGGTCATACTGCGGGGGTTAGGAGAGGAGGGGGCAAGGAGGGAGTAAGCGAGGGAGGGAAAGAATAGGAAAAGAGGAATCGAGCGGTTCGGACGCCGCTTCAATCCCATGATGATGAAGCCATTAAAGTGAACAGCAGCTGGCAGACACACACCATAAACAAGTTAACGCTTCACAAGAGGAAACATGGATTATTGTCTGACAATGAGAGCTTTTAGCATGGAAGTGTGTGTGTGTGTGTGTGTGTGTGTGTGTGTGTGTGTGTGTGTGTGTGTGTGTGTGTGTGTGTGTACCTACCTTTGAGTGCCCATCCCTCTGTAGCCAGCTAAATCTCTATAGAGAAAGGCACGTATCCCATTGCACTGTAAATTCTTCTTCAGGCTCTGCAGCTGTCACCAAGTTTCCTCCAGAGTTAGTTCAGAGGGGAGTTGTTTCAGATTGCAATATAATGAAGATCATTAGCCAAAGATTATTCCTACCGCTGCCTTAATTACAGTACTTATCTAATAGGTCTAATTAAGACCTAGATTTGGTGAATGCACAGAATCTAAATTAAATGAGTAAACACTTAATTGAACAAATCCATTAGTTCAAATAATGAGTTTCATATGAGCAGGCATGGAGTGGAATAAGGGACGGCATTAACATAATGGAAGATGTGACTCTCTATTATCCTCATTTAAACAAATATGTCTCCTCCTGTCTTTTTTCTTCATCTCCTATCTTTCTAATTTCTCCCCCATTTTTTTTTTCTACTGCTTTCAGTTCATGTTTCAGCGTAATGAGCATTATTGGCATGACCCTAAAAAGCAGTTTGTTTTCATAATAGCAGTTATGGAAAACGCTTCAAGATTGATGACGGCGCAAGCAAATGTTTAGAATCAATAAATCAACTCATTAACATGCATTAGCTGGAACAACATCGGCGTAATTGTCATCTCTCCCTGCTCTCCCTCCTCCATCCCTCCTGCTCTGTAGTTTTCAGGGGAGGTGCCAGAGAACAAGGTGAATGTGGTGGTGACCAACCTGACAGTGGTGGACAGGGATCAGCCCCACAGTCCCAACTGGAACGCCGTCTACCGCATCGTCAGCGGAGACCCCTCTGGACACTTCACCGTGCGCACTAACCCCATCACCAATGAGGGCATGCTGACAGTGGTCAAGGTAAAAATGAAGCTGTGCAGTTCTCCCGATGTCCCACTTTCAAAATGAGAGCGTGCAGTTGTTCTCCGTCATTATTCAATGCTGCATCTTGTGTGCTTCCACCTGCTCTGAAGTGCCAGATGTGGATGACTGAGCACTTTGGTCTCACATTGTTTTGACTGAATTATATGTCATTTCTCAAATTAGAGTGCAGTTAGAACCAATCTTGCAATCAGCTGCACTCGTTTTCCTCCTGTCTCTCATTATTCTGTATCTCTCTGTCTCTCTCCTCTCCCCCGACTCATCGGTTCCTCTCCAGCCGGTCGATTTTGAGATGAATCGTGCCTTCATGCTGACCGTGGTGGTGTCCAACCAGGCCCACCTGGCCAGCGGCATCCAGTCCTCGCTCCAGTCCACAGCGGGAGTCACCATTTCAGTTCAGGACGTGAACGAGCCGCCGGTCTTCCCCGTCAACCCCAAGACCATCCGCTTTGAGGAGGGTGTGCCGGCAGGGACCACTCTCACCGTGTTCGCTGCCCAGGACCCTGACCACTTCATCCACCAGATTGTCAGGTACTTTAAAGGACACCACGATATTAAGGGTTGCGCACACTTGCGTGGAGCAATCAGGCAGTGATACGGCAAAAGTGTTGCAGTAGGAACAGCTGCTTATTTGTAGCAGACACGGTGCAACATTAGCATTGATTTGGAGTCCTGTTTGTGTCCGTCTGATAAATTTAGGCCTCATCATTCACTCTCCTTTTAGCTCTGTTTTGGTCTCCACCAACTCCTGAAGGAAATATCTGGCTGTTTCGCTCGACTATGTTCACCAGTTAGTCACAAACTTTTTCCGTCTGCCATTTGGCAGCTTACAGTGAGTCTGTCAAAGCTTTTTGCCTGAAAACAGCTGCCTGGAAACGTAATTGATGGGCGTCTTGTGTCTGAACCGGAACAGTTAGGTCGCAGGAGGTAAAACGGCCTGTAGAGCTGAGGGGAGCTGCAGTCTTGTGATAATTCTCTGTGGGTTCATCACTAACATCACATCTAATCATTTGTAATCACTGTTCATTTAAAAATATTGATTTTAGCAGCTTTAAGGTGGTTACAATCTTTTCTTTCTCTTTTCTGTTTATCTATATCTTACGTACATTTTACCACGTCAGTTTTATTCCATCTGCCGATAATAACTTCTTCTGTTACAGCTGCAAACAGCATTCAAGGAAACTAATTACATTAAACATCATCAAACAAACAGAACGATCTTAGAAACTAATCAAAAACAAGGAAACTTAATAGGGAACTGAGAAGAAGTGTCAGTTGTTAGAAAATGTGTGTAACTTTAATAAAATGTAGGAATTTTTTTTATTTTATTTGCTTTGTCAAGTTTTAGTTTATGCAATCACTGCTCCCACTGCCTTCTGTCCCAAACCGCCATCTGTTGTGTCATTTCTTTACATGAAAATGCAGATTCATGGACATGTTTCATATTACAGCAGTCAGAGGTGGGACTGAAGCTCCTCCGATGGCTGAAGACTACCTGATGGTCAGATATATTTTGTCTCCCGCTGAATCCGAGTGTCACCAGTGTTTAATCTGTGGCGAGCGCTTTCTCCACAGTTTGTCCCTCTTCTGTGACATTCTCAAGCAACCCCCTCGCCCACATCTCAGGCTCCAGTTACCTGCCCGTTGCCGGGCGACCGGTGTGAAGAGGTCATCCTATAATGAGTTGGACACTGTCTGTCTGCCCTCCTTAGATGCCTATCTCCTTCTTCTCTTCCTCCTCATTGATCTCTCCCTCCATCCTTCCTAACTGGGATGACACACAGCGGGCATCGTGCCATCCAGGCATCGACCCTGCGTGATAGAAACTCCCACATGCCCACTGAGGTCCAGCGGCACCGTTCCACTCCATAGCCAGCCCCAACGAGAGAGATTGATTTTTCTTAATGTCAGTGAGACGGCCTCTTCTCACTGAGGGACCCAGTGGAAATGTTACTGAATTGATAGCGGGGGAGGCAGTGGGAGATACGCTCGTATATGTACTGTACAGAAGAGTGGGCAATATCCACATCTCAGGTTTCTTCTCCTGAAAAGACATGTCATGCAAACTAAGTGGACTGAGCTCTTCTGCCCTTTGAGAGAAGTAACTCCTCTTTTACTCTGTTTTCTCTCATCCCTTCCTCTCTCTCGCTCCCACTGACCCTGTCACTTTCTTCTCTGTCAGCCTGTGGGTCTGTTATTGATGGGACCTCAGAGCTGCCGTCTTCTCCAAAGCAGCTTGCCAGCAGACGCTCAGCTCATCCTCAGACAGCCTCATCTCTGCTGCTGCTGTGCTGCTGTGCTGCTGCTGTATTCCCTTTAGGTGACCTTGCTTGAACCCTCGCTAAAGCACACACAAAAGACACAGAAATGCACAACCGCAGAATCACAAACGCACGCGAACGTGCACAACGTGTGAGGCCTGTGTGTTAGCGGTGGATGGGAGAGGAGCCAGCTTTTGGTTTTTTTATGTTTCTGGATTTCTTGCTTCTTCTTTTTTTTCTCAGAGAATATGATGTGAGTCAGTTTTCTGGCATCTGACTTAACTGTTAGATGTGATCTAAGTGGCAGTAAGAGCTAATTTGTCTGCATTTGTGTTGTGTTTCTTGTTAGCATCAGTATATCAGCCTTGCTGATAGGGCTTCAGTTTGGGATTAAAGTTGTACTCCAGCAATTTAGTATTGCACTTCCATTTAGCTGTGAGACTCAAGAGCCAGACTGAATAAAGAGCGGTCAAACTCAAAGCAGCATAGGCTGAGCTATCCTGACATTTACACAATGTCTACGCGGCCCACATAGCAGAAGCACTACAATTCCCACAATGCAGCTCAGTAGGGTCTTTCATGAGATCCTCCCCAACACCTAAATGACCACTTATTACAAACCTCATACATCCAGTTTCTAATGCAAAAATGTTATAAGAGATGGATGAATGATGTGTTGCAAAAACTCTTTAAAAAAAATGTTGCTTAAAATATGCAAAATTATCTGCCAGCAGAAAAGGAAAATTTACCAAGATTAACTTGCCGAGATATTTAAAACAACTGAAAATATCTGTTCTCAAAGAACCCACATTGACCTTTAAAGAAGTGCAGCCAGAAAAACTAGTACATTCATCTAGAGATGAAGAAATTCTGAGTTTGACAACGCAGTTTGCAAATTCACTCTGGAAATTCTAGTTTTAAGCACTAAGTTGCTCAGAAGGTGTAATTAATAAAAATAAAATAATATATATAGAATAATAATATCTTATTGAGATAATTAAGGACAACAAAGCTTGAGACAAGTGAGAAACTGCCTGCTAAGAAGATATACTTTACTGGACAAAAAACAAGCATGCATTCAACAAAAGCTCCAAATGCTCCAAAAAACTCCTGTTTGGATCATTCCACAGGTAAACAGGTTGATTGGTAACAGGTGATAGTATCATGATGGGGTATGAAAGGAGCATCCTGGAAAGGCTTGGTCAGTCACAAGCAGGGATGATGGTATAAAGGAGATCACTACACGGACTCAGGAACACTGTAAAACTGCGGTTGGTAAATGACTGCATTCTGTTTTTTTTATTTATGGTGTGATTTGCTTGTACTGCCAACACCAATCACCTGCAAAGAAAAGCTAAAATATATTGTATTCGACTGTGTTTCACAGCTGGACTCTCTGAGACATCAAACAGAATCAGTGGTTAATTTTCTGTAGTGGACTTCTGACACATGAAAACATAAAACTAGGAAGGGGTTGTTTTAAAGCTGATGAAACAATAATGTAGGGTATGTTTTTTGAGCTGTTAAAGAGGGCCCCAAACGCAGCATCAGGATTAAAGGTTACTGCAGATGTCACATGTATATTAAGACACTTTGCTCTGCCAGCCGCAGATGAAGACAGCAGGAAGTGACATCTTGTTGGCACGAGAAGGAGATGAGAGCGCCAGGCACGACATGCAAACACCAGAATCTAACCTGCAGGGCAACGTCAGATCCTAACGAACACCGCACGACAAGCTGTTTCCCCAGAAATCAGATCTGTTTTCTGCTATTTATTTTTAAGAATATAAGAGTAAAAAATGTGATGGTGGGGGTCCCTATCTGTTTATATATCCCTCCGTCTGTTTGCAAAGTGTGCACTGGTCCAGCAGTGTGTGTCTTTGGCTGCATGTGGAACTAGTTTTCTCTTGCTAACCAGTGTCAGCCTCCAGCGCACTGCTTTAATTGAGCCGCCTTTCCCCCTCATCACGCTTTCTACCGACCATGCTTACATTCAGAAACTCGCCTCTGATCTCTCTCCCTCTGTCCCCTCTGTGCGCTTGTGTCACGAACCTCGTGGTGTCACGCTGACCACCCACCAATATCAACCCCTTCTCATTAGACCTGTGAGAGAGAAGCACTTCCTCCGCTCGGTCAGCTGTTCAGACTCGTCATAGCTGTTAATGGGATTTATAGACTTTAATTGCAGCTGTCACTTTACACTCCGTTGATGTCACGACCGGTGATGAGCGCTGCCGCGGCGGCTGTGTGGGTACAAAGAGCACTGCGGTTGTTAAGAGTGCTGCTTGGCTGCTCTGCATATGGGTTCAGGTTTTCATCGGTCTTCATGCTAATGAGCTGCTGCTATGATAAGCTCGGTGAACATATGTTCCGCTCTCCATGTCACTGTAATATTTCAAAGGTGCTTGGCTGGTATTGCTTATTATGCTAATGAACATTCAACTTGATAATGGGCACTTTGAAACAACAAATAAAAGATTCAGGGCTGCTGGAATTCAAGTAGCAGTTGGCTGGTAATGTGTGGAATATGTTGCTGTATATTTATGTTTGGATGTAATGAAGTATCTCTCTCTCTCTCTGTGTGTGTGTGTGTGCGCGCGCGCACAGGTACTCCAAGCTGTCAGACCCAGCTAACTGGCTGAAGATCAACAGGACCAATGGTCAGATCACCACCATGGCCCTGCTGGACCGAGAGTCCATGTACGTCAAAAACAATGTGTACGAGGCCACATTCCTAGCATTCGACAATGGTAAGTCTGGTAAGTCAGGATGACTGTGTGTGTCGTGATCATCCAATAAGCACATAAGGGATAACAGAGGTGCTTCTTACCCACGGCAGCAGTGTGGCTCTAGGTGTGTTGCCACTTTGGTCCAGACTGGAATATCTTAACAGTTGTTGGATGGACTGCCAAGAAATTTGGTACAGACATTTGTGGTCCCCAGAGGATGATTCCTAATAATCACCTGACTTTTCCTCTAGCACCACCATGAGGTTGAGATTGGTGTGGTTGAGTGAAACCATCAGGTCACAATTCTACTATGTCCAGTACTTTGTCTTTTAAACAAATACCTGTAAAACTAACAGTCCCATCAGCCTCAGTGGTACTTTGCTTTGGCAAATTTAAGCATGCTAGCACACTAAACAAAGACGACTTTGATGATCTGCTAAACATCAGCCTGTTAGCACTGTAATGGTGAGCATTTCAGCATGCTGATGTTAGCATTTTTGCTCAAAGGACCGCCGACATAGCTGCAAGCACAGATGAAAAACTGCATCAGCTATATTTTAATATTGAGGGCAATAAATCAATCATCATCTGACTGAAAAGGAAGCTCTTCCTATATTTCATCATCATCAGAGTGAAAGTACTGTAGCACAGGCATGGGATGAATGTAGCAGTTGAAGTAAAGGACAACAGCATAATCAAGTAGCGCATTTTTCTGGCATATTTCTCATTACTCAGGTGCTGATCATCAAATTATATTATTCACTGGGTCTCTACTTTCAGGAAAGGGTTAATGCAGAGAACATTTGACTTATCAGTCGCTTGGATATGCTGGAAAACAGCTTTGAAAGCTGTTTTATTCCCCTCTATCACCTCACTAACAAAGCAGCTCATTAAAACTGAGGAAGACGTCCTGTTTCACATAGTCTAAGAGCTATTTCATGGACCAAAGCTACACAAAAGCACAGTAAATAGTTTTTGACAGGGATTTCCATGAATGAAATTTGTATATATTTAATGTAATGTATTTAACATACCCTTACCGTGGCCACCTGTTCGTATACTCTGTACTGTGTAGAGTGTACTGTATACAGTAGAGTATAGGAACAGATTGTACACAGTATACTGTATATGCACTGACCTTGTCTCTGATAGAAAAAAGAAGGTCTTGAGTATCAGCCTCAGGTGCTATAACAATGCACAAAGCTAAAGTACTAAAGCAGTACAAATAGAGGTGCTTGCTCTCTGTGTAAGTAGGAGGGACCCAGGTGTTTTTACTCCAGTGAGAAATGAGGGGTTGGTTGCCCCGAAGCACACCAACTTAAGCTCAAAGTGTTGACTGCCTATTGATTCTGGAGCCCAGTGTCAACAAGGGGATATATTCCACTTTGATTGAAATTCTCTTTACTTATTCTACTCAAGCGAAGCGTAAGAAGCAACAAAGCACCCAGCCAATCATAACCGACAAGACGGTCGATGGGCCTTGGGGCCTGGGGCAACAGACCTTTACATAGTTGATGCTGATAGGGGAAAAAAAGTTGAAATACAACACTGATGAGCTACTGGGGTAAACTCTATCTATGCTGCACTGCATCAGGAATTTTGTTGCGTGCTGACAGTCTGTGTGCAGGGGGTTGTCAACTGGATATCAAGGCCGCAATATATCAGTGCAGTCTGTTTGTTCACCAGAGCAGTGCACATACTTTCTTCATGTGGAGTTTGGGATTGTAATGTTATGATCCGAAGTGGTATCACTGAAGACTGCAGCGGAAGAAATATTCAGGTCATGTACTCCAGTAAAAGTGGTAATACCACTAAAATTACTAGTACAATATAGTAATACTTGAGTACAAGTAAAAATATTTTGTTATTGTTCTACAAGACACAAAATTTGATCATGCACCACCAAAATGAGTAGCTGGGCTTCTTGATTTACATGTGTAAAGAGGTCTGTAAGCTGTAATGCATGACATTGGACATACATTTTATTGTTTCATATGCCATTTTTGCATATATTTGCTATACTGCGGCATATATTGTTAATATATTATTGTTATTGTTATTGTTGTTGTCTAGATGAATGACAATCTCAACAGAGGTTATTGTTATTGGAAAAACTATATCGTATTGATTTCAGCCACATGATTGAACTGATGCTTAAAGTTGTTGAGGTAAAGCTATTATGTTTCTGTGTAGCCTACTTCAATCTAACACATCAGCACACAAGCAGAAAAAATTCAAAAAGTGTGCTGTTTCTTTAAAGCACACTGGAGTCTTTTGATCATTTTCTAGTCCCATTTTCCGTCCCATGTGTGAAATAACTGGAGCTGTTCAAACTTTGGCAGATAGTCCTCGTGTTCGTTTAGGGCGCCATCACTCAGAGACGTTCTTCTTTCTGAATTTCAGTCTGAGAGTTGAGTATTTAACCTGACAAACAACAGAGTTCAGCAACATTGCAAATGTTCTCACCGGTTTCACGTCGCGCCAACTTGAGACATACGGGCAAAACAACTTCAGGTTCGCTTCGCTTTTTTTGAGAGCAAGCAGCGCACTTAAAAAAACAATGAGGTGCTTATTCCCTGCACCGTGTTGTACAGCATTACGAGCAGCAGAAACAGTGTTGCAGATAAACAACATTTCTCCGTCAGTTTGACTGCAGTTCAGCGGCTGCGCGCGCTGTAATCAAAGCACATTAGAGGCTCTGCTGTTAATGCATAAAACATCAAAAAGTGTGTCTCCCGACCTGATGGTTCTGTTCTGGTCTGACAGTCGTGAGGAAGCCTGAATAAGTTAGCCTGAGGTTGTGTTGGTGGATGTAGTGTGGAGTTAGCCTTTGAGTCATTCCCCAGTGGGCTTTGCAGAGTGCAGATAGCAGCAATCTTTATGTGAGTGTTGTCCCCTCCAATGTGAGTCTCGCCTCAGCCTTTTCAGAAAGCAGCCAGTTCCATACACGAGGACTAAAAAATGCATGTGTCCTTTTATTTGTTCTGGCTGTTTTGTTTGGGTGCTCCAGTGCGAATGCACACTGTATTGCCCCTCCACTTTCAGCCCTTTAGTAAACAAAACCTCCTTCTTCCCAATTGTTGGTCTGCCTGTACGCCTCATTTTCTCACTTCCACACATGAATCAGCTCGGGGAAAAAAATTGTAATTGAAATGGAAGAGTTGTTTTGCCTTCTTCTGCAGCTTTCTCATCACGCTGTCTCTCAACGCTGCTCTACGGCTTTTCGCTCCATCTCCACTCATTTAATCTTTACTCCTCTGCCTCACCGCTGTTCCCTCCTCTCTCAGTCGCGCCGTTATTATCTCACCATCTCATCCTTTGATCTCTTTGCCTCCTCTCTTTCCTCTCGCCTCCCCTCAGGCTCGCCTCAAGCCAGCGGGACGGGAACCCTCCAGATCTACCTGATCGATGTTAACGACAACGCGCCGTTGCTGATACCCCGGGAGGCCCAGGTGTGCGAGCGTGCGCGCCCCAACTCCAGGATCAACATCACAGCCTCTGACGCCGACGCCGACCCCAACGTAGGGCCCTTTGTCTTCGAGCTGCCTTCTTTTCCTGCCAGCGTTCGCCGCAACTGGACTATTTCCAGACTCAGCGGTAACTAAACGCTCTGCACTTTGCTTTCACGTTGCAAGCATTTTACCTACCCTGATGTAACATTTAGGAGTTATGTGGAAAGGATGTATAACCATTCTGCATCCCCAGCTGAATTAAACCATAAACTTAACAGATGGGATGCAAAACCCCTCTGCAGCATAACTGGCGCCATCAATCAGGGGACCAGGGATTTTCTGTAAGCTGTGAGAGAAGTCCAAGTTTAACAAAATGTCTCACAAAGCTCACAGTGAGAGACGCGGGTGCCATCCAGTGTTGACGTACGATCCATCGTTTGTGACAAATGAGATCCATTCATCTCTCTGTCCCCCGAGCAACCGATCTGTCACCTAATCCACCCAGATGGATGTATCACAGCAGTTGTCTTGAGGACAAATCTGATCACATACCTGGATTCTTCTCCCACTGAGGCTCTTGTCTAAGCTTGACTGAGTGATAGATGCTGAAGGTTATACGTTCCGTTGTTTTGTTTATAAATACAGTATATATATATATACATATATATATATATATATATATATCTTTAATGCCCCCTCGCATACATACATGTCAGACAGATTGCTGTGCAGTTTTTGTTTGGTTGCAGCTTTCCATTCACTCGTACCTACGCACATGATGACATGATGTCCTGCAGTAAACAAAATGTAATTTCTCTGCAGTACACTGTCTAATCTTATTTTCTTCCTCTCCTTCATGTCTTTTTTTCCTCCTACTCACTCTCCTCCATCTCTTAATGCCCCCCCCCCCCCCCCCCCCCCCCCCCTTTTCCACGGGTTTCTCCCCTTCATTAATGCCATCTCACTCCCGCTGTCCAGGTGACTATGCTCAGCTCAGGCTAAGGATTCCTTACCTGGAGGCGGGCGTGTACGAGATCCCCATCATCGTGTCCGATTCGGGGAACCCTCCTCTGTCCAACCGCTCTGTGATTCGAGTCAAAGTTTGTCCCTGTGACGATAACGGGGACTGCAGCGCCACAGGGGCCGTGGCAGCCGCCGGCCTTGGTACCGGGGCCATCATTGCTATACTCATCTGCATCATCATACTGCTCAGTGAGTACATCACGGTGGGACAAGTAGATTTGATTAGATTCAACTTTAGTGTCATTGCACAGAGAACAAGTACTGAGACAATGAAATGCAGTTTAGCAACTAACCAGAAGTGGATTAGCAGTAAAGTGCAGAGTAATGAATATGAGGGTAAATATAAATCAACAGCAACGGTAAGATCTGAATATGAGAGATATATACAGGGTGAACAGTATTAACAGTATGAACTGTGTGGAATGGATACTCAACTTTGTACAACAATTACAGGAGGCAGGGCAGGTATGAAATATAGTATAAAAATATATATAGTGTGTGTGTAGGTACAGTAATGCTAATAGTAAGACATTACGTGTAGAATAAACAGCTGGAGGTATGATATGAATGAGTGTACACTATAGATCAAACCCATTGAATCATTGCCTTGTTATATATCATACATCACGAAAATGACAAAATGTAGTTGTAAGACTGCTCAGCAAACTGTTGCAGACACCTTTTCTCTATGACAGATGTTCAGCAACCGTGCTAGTATCCACTCTTGGCTGTGTGCTTTTCACAGGCATGGTTCTGCTGTTTGTGGTGTGGATGAAGCGCAGAGAGAAGGAGCGGCAGGCGAAGCCCCTGCTGATCGACCCCGAGGACGACGTCAGAGACAACATCCTCAAGTACGACGAGGAGGGAGGAGGAGAGGAGGACCAGGTACCGTTTCAAGATCACGAATATATGCGTGATTAACAAAAGCTGTGAGCCGGCAGTGGCAGCTCTGACGCATTTTACTTGCCTTAACTCGACCTCCCTTTTTTTTATTTGTTGTCTTTTGCAGAAGGTCAGGAGTTTATTGATGGATTAGATTAGATAATTTTATCAATCCCCATAAAGAAAGCTAGTTTCTCATGCACAGTGACAAGTAGACAGGTAGCAACAACAGAGGCACGTCAAACTAACACATATTCCTACGGGATTAGCGTCATTTAGGGACCACGAAATTAAAAAAGAATATATTCAATATCAATCAGTTAATTAAGTCTGCAACTAATGATCATTTTAATTAGTTATTAATCTGGCAATAATTTCTCAATTAATTGATTAATAGATTTGTCTATGAAACTCACTCATTACAACTCATTATAGTCATCCACACATCAAGGTGATGTGTGCAAATTGCTTGTTTTCTTCAACTATCAGTCCAAAGCCCAAAATATTTAGCGATATATGAGAAGGAAAAGCATCAAGTCTTCACATTGAGAAGCTGGAACCGGTGAATGTTCGGCGTTTGGCTTGAAAGACAAGTAAAAGATTGAATCGATTATCATGTGTATCTATCAACTGACTCCACAATTCCAGACGAAAGCCGACCACAAGCCAGTTGAAGGGCCAGCTTTTACCTTGAATGTATTAATCCACAATGGTAAAATTAACCATAAATGACTATGAACAGCGGTGAGAACGGCTTGTTCAGCTGGACTGCAGATAGAGTCTTCAGAGAACGAAATGTACTTTTCTAAAAGTGAGCGAGACTTTGAGAAATGTTTTCAGGGTGCAGTCTGCCCTCTGCCTCACAAACAAGTGCCGGGGCTGAAAAAGCTGCTTGGCTTGAATTCCACGTACAGTCGACTGTGCAACTCTGTCTGTATGACGAGCCCTTTCTCTGCCCAGAACTCGTTATATAAGTTATACACCCACTGCACACCACCTCCTCTTATCTAATACTATTTTCTAAATAAATGAAAACCTTCAACAATGTTAAGCTCCAACAGCTTTGATTAATTCAGAAATGTATGATTAATTATGCCTTTTTTGATACTTGCTATTTTCCAACACCCACACACACCAACCATCTAGTGCATAAACAAACACAAGCGTTAGCCGGCTGCAGTGTATGCAGACATATCTGCACTCTGAAGCACCTGTGTGAGGATGAGTATGGTACAGCTATTCATCAGCTTCAGGAGAGCAGTTGAACTCAACACCCTGCTCCATTTACAGCATACAACAACAATATAGAACATTCTGGACCACATACCATTCATTGGTTATGAGCCATTTAGTTTACCCTCACAGAAATCTGAAATGAATAGGAATTGGACAGCAAACACACGTAGAATAATTAGCACATGAATATGAGCCGGCTAAGAGAGACAGAAGGAGACCTGCATGAGCGGTGAACAAGCAAAGAGTGAGGCTCATATCTGAGTGTCTGTTGTTCATATTAGGAATTTAACAATAACTGACAGTATACATATCCTCAGTAATGTTTGATCAAACCACAGCTGCTCTCCGAATGTGAACGTGTTCTTGCGAGCGTTGTCACTAGATTTGATCATTTCAGACTTCCCCCAACAACCACCTTTCTAACAGTTGAACACTATGAATTGTGGGTAATTCCCCCAAGCAAAGATCACAGCACTGCAGCTGTACAAAGGGGCCCAAACGTCCGTTAGAAAGCACAGATCTGTAGCACAGATTTCTCTGCAGGTCAGTCCTGAGCCCTCGCGGACTTAACAGGAAGGCACATCAAAGCCTGCGAGGGCGGACGATGGGACCAGGCCAAAGTCTGTGTACCAGCTGGAAACTGAGCTCCATTCACATCATAATGCATGTATTGTACTTACCAAAGCACTCCATTTTTAAAGGGTTAGTCATTTGTTTTCAATTGACTCTGCTGAACTTTTTTTAGAAGACACTTGACTTGACAATAGAGTTACTAAATCAGAGAAAAGATGTAGATTTTCCAAGAGTAGAAAACAAAAGTCACATAAAAGGACAAGGATGAAGTGTCTCTCAACATGTTCTCTATGGCGTCCATCCAGGACTACGACCTGAGCCAGCTGCAGCAGCCCGAGTCCTTAGACCACATCATCAACAAGCCGGCGGGGGTGCGCAGGGTGGACGAGAGACCTGTGATTGCTGAGTCGCAGTACCCCATCAGACCCAGTCTGCCCCACCCTGGAGACATAGGAGACTTCATTAATGATGTAAGTTCAAGAATGGAGGAAAGTGTCTTGTGTTGTTTGTTTTTATGAGCTGGACAGTCAGTGTTCACAGTCTGTTAATGTTGCCTCGTTGAGGCAGCTTAGACAAGCGTTTACACAGCATGAGTTTTGAAGGCTGAAAGATTCCCGTTTTGGAAAGGATCTTTAGAAGTCATTATAAATACTTCTAGAAAAAAAATGTGATGATTCACTTGTTATTTTTTTTGCCAGAATTGTATTCCAGTCAGCAGGGATGCTGCTGGAAATATTTGCCCCGTGTACACAGCTCAATGTCTGGCTCTGAAACAGCTTTCAGACCATGATGGAACATTAAACCCTAATGGGTGGGTGAGCCAGATGAGACACGCTTTATTGCAACTTTTACAGTCTGTGAAAAACCATCAACTCCATTATATTGCTGGTGGACAGCAGTGATTGGTTTGAATCCAGCTTTGTGAAAAGACCAATGTGATGCAGTAGACTGTTTAACCACACAGAGCAAATACTGTGGCTGCAGAGGTGAGCTCTCATTTTCTATCTGTCCATCTTTGTGTCTCCAGGGTCTGAGGGCAGCAGACAACGACCCCACAGCTCCTCCCTACGACTCCCTGCTGGTGTTCGACTACGAGGGTAGCGGTTCAACCGCCGGCTCCGTCAGCTCACTCAACTCCATCAGCTCAGGGGACCAGGACTACGACTACCTCAACGACTGGGGCCCTCGCTTCAAGAAGCTGGCCGACCTCTACGGAGGAGGGGACGATGACTGAGAGCGGAGAAGGGGGCTGGGTGGGGCTGTGGCAGGGGTCGGGGGAGGCGGGGTCGGACGGACGGACGCTCCTAGAAACCACGGGCAGGGGCCGAGAATATGACGCAGGCTCTCTGGTGTACGTGTGAGGAACAGAACCTTACATGGGCCACGTTAGTTTGCTCACAGCGACTGAGCCCGCAAACATGAATTCTGCTGCAACGCAACTGTATTCTGGCTTTATATTTTTTAGTGGCGAGTTTGTAGTGTGATGTTTTTTTTTCTTTCTGTTGTTCTCTCACCGTGCTGGACCCGGAGCTCTCTGGGGATGAATCAAGGCGGTCGTGAGAGACACGAGTAGTGAATTTGTGCTTTGATTGATTGTTAAAACAAAAACCATCTCCTGCTTTAGTCTCACACTGAAGAGAATGTTTGTGGGAAGACACTCTCTGACTCTCTCTTTCACTCTGTCAACTTGAATTTCCTTAGAACAGAAGCACTGTCATTTTATAAAGTGCCTTTTGTGGTGTGTTTTTGTATCAGACTCCTGCTATCTCAGGATCGGTTGCCATTCGTGCAGTACAGTGGAGGCGCGTTTCTCTCGTCGCCCCTACTCCCACCGCGCTCCTCAAACCAGCCCTGCCTGTCACTCTCCTCTCCCCTTCACAGTGGTGCAGATGAACAACCCCAGCAGCCAATCCCAGGAGGGAAGGACACAACCAGGGCAGGCTATCGGATACCATAACCCAATGAATTATGGCCCAAAAGAAGCCAATAAGAGTTGTTGCGGGGAAGACAACCCTCTTCTCCAAGGACCTGCTCAGTTTGACTTTCACAATCACCTGTCGACACGCTGACGTTGTGTGAGACCATTTTTATACATGTGGGGGTTTTCTAATTTACTGGAGAATGCCTGCCTTTCCTCTGCGGACTCATGAGTTTAGGAGCCTTTATGTTGAAGACGCTTGCCTGCCCTGTACGGTTTTGTGTTGCTTTCTCCACAGTGTAAAGCTTATGTAGGCATGATCTGATTAGTCAGACAGTGTAAGAAAGTGGAACTTTAAATGACCTGGAACAAAGGCATCTGAGGAAGTTTTTTTTTCTTTTTTTTGTCGCCTTGAACATTCCCGTTTTTTATAGGCCAACAAAACTATTAAAAGGTGCATGATTTTTTTTTTTCAAAATGTTTTACTTCAAGCACTTGTTACTATGTGGTGAGAATGTGAAAATAGTCAGCAGAAACTATATGAATATACTCTGTATAAAGACACTGAGAAAATAAAAATACTGTAAGATACCTATTTTTGAAGTATTGATGACATAAAAGTTGCTGCTCTTTCTCTAGCTCTTCACTGGGCTTAAGGGATTTTTGGCCCATTCATTTTTAACATGTGGATATTTTTGTTATTTTGTCCTCCGTTGAAGCATAATTCCATTTTCTTTCAAGATGCCTGCTTATACACGTTGCGCTCTTTTTATTTTCTTTTGAGGTTGTTTTCTAAAAACGCTTTGTTATACTCCTTTTATATGTGAAAACACAGCCTTCCCCTTTCACTCTGCATTGTCTCTGACAGATGTGTCCCTCCTGTTGGCCTCTGGTCTCTGGACAGTGGAAGGTTCATTAGCCATGCCTGCTGATAGTTGTTCTATTATTCAGTGTCCTGGAATTCTTTTATTCATTCATCTAGATACTGGATGTGTGCTTCAGAAAATAAACAAGACATGTTTTGAAAATGTGCCATCTTTTCTGAATATTCCCTACAATCATCATCCTCTGTATGCAGCTTCAGGTGTGACGTGGCCGGTTTGGTTCAATAGCCATTTAACGTATAATGCCGCTCAAAGCTTTAAAACATAATGGGCCTGTGTCATCTTTAAAATCATTATTTATTGCAGCTCCATCTCAACTAGCCTAGACTTTATGTGTTGGATTTGAACATGTCTGATGTTTGCGACCCCCCCAGTGGTGGTATTAATGAAGATACTGTGGCAGATAGCAAAACATGCCTCTGGCCCCCACCCACACACATGGATCAACCAGGGTATACTGACAATGAATGAGCTGAAAGCAACACCGAGTCTGCACCAGTTTTCACCGGGAATGCATTTCAAATATGCTATAATCACATAAAAAGCCTGCACTCGGTGGCTTTAAAACCTCTGCTTTTTCACTTCATTTGTTCATGACCTTACTGGTTTGTATTTGCACACTGAATGGTTGTGCCATCTTTATCTTTTACAATGAAATGATGTATTTTTAAGTGTTGGAAAGAGAAATGAAGCGGAACAGACTCCCTTTGCAATTACACAGTTAATCTTTGACCCTATTGTTTGGATATGGCTTCATTTTCTAATAAAACACCCGCTATTTGTCCTTTTATTGCATTTCGGGAGAAGGAGTAGGAGAGCAGCGTATGGGGTCAGGAAGTATATTTGTGTCCATTCCTGTGATTTCAATTAGTCAGCCGAAGCGCCAAAAACCCCACTGGGGACTTAAAGGGATTTAATCCTCTCCGGCTGTGTGTCTATCAATTAGCCACACTATTAATCCCTACGGCGTAATCTCATTAGATAGAGCGCCTTTAATGAGACACCCAGAGAGAAAGCAGAGAGGCAGGCAGCAAGAGAGAGGGAGACAAATGAGGCGGCGGCGTGACGCAGGTAGGCCGTGTGTAGAGGTGATTAGTAGGATGGAGGAGAGGGGTCAGCAGGAGGGAGGCGAAGGAAGTGAGATTCAAACACAGCAGGGACAATGCAGAACATTTAGAAAATGACTTAAATATGAGGTAGAGAAATAGAGCAGTACTTACCTGTGTGTTGTCCACTATGAGCAGAAATGAGAGGAGCAGCCAGTGGAACAGTAAAGAAGACAGGTCAGGGTGAGCACAGCTTATGGAGCATAGTGGAGCAGCTAATGAGAGCTTTGATACCTCATCCACACTGGAGTGCCCCAGTAATGAGAACATCCACTAATAAACCTAAATTAACCTTTACTGCGGCACAATAGTGAATTCTGCAGAAATGTGGACCTATGTTAATAAAAGAGCCATCAGAGGTGGGCTCCACTGCTCTGAAATAACAATCAAGTTGGTGAAAGGTCATCTTGGTCATAGCCAGCTGGCAGATAAGAGATTAACTTCAGGGAAGCTTTCTTTGATGGGCTGAGCTGAAGTTCACTTGCTTTCCCGGTGGCAGACAGGCAGAGTGAAAGAAGAAAGCAAACTCAAGTTACCCCCTTGATAAATGGCGCATATAGACTAAAAGCTTTGCTGCTGGCTTGCAGCCAGTGCCTTGTGTGTTGTAAATAAAGTTCTCCTCTTCAAACATGTCCAAGCCTGGCTCTTTTCATTTCCTCTCCATATAGCCAGTGAGTCTCTTGGGCCGTTGCTGGGAACAGTCCAGTGTGAAAAAAACACCAGCGGATGTTGGTTCTGATGCCGGCTGTGTGATCAGATGTTCACAGTTTAGCGTTGATGTTGCTGTTCAGTAAAGGCAGCGCCCAGGATGGGCCGGCTCTGCTAGCCGCTTTTCTGCTGACGCCACTCTGAGCCTCCTGCTATTTCAGGACTCCGTCTAAAATGAGATCAAAGCAGCAGAATAAATTTGATGTTCCTGCTGCAAGTGGGGGAGAGAATATCTACTGTTTAACAACCAGCCATTTATGATATGGATGGCTGGTCCGGTGGAGACACTCTGCTATTACCAAGACGGGATGGTCATATCAGTCAGGGCTGAAACCCTGTCACACTGCATTTGAAAAGAGCTTTTCCTGTTGTCATGATTGTTTTTTTTTTTTTTTGTGGAGTAGCTCATCAATAAAACTCCTTTCTACTACCCTGCATTTCATTAACACCTATAGTTTCTTGTTACTTCACTAACTGCATTTGCATCTATTAAATATATGATACACTCATATAATGTCATATTGCTGTTCATCAAACCACCCAAACTTGGTGTACTAGTAGTAGTGTAGTAGCACTGGCCTGCGACTCTGGATTGGCCACACCTCCAGGGGCCCCTAAAGCCCCAGGTTCACTGTGTGCACATAAATCCATTAATCGCTCATTTGGAACATTATAAACTGTCAGAGTGCGAACAGCACATGAGTTACTAATAACATTATTGATCGATTCAGGTGTCTCAGTAAGCCATGACAGTGTGACAGTGAGCAAGCATGCACAATGCCAGGACCCAGGAACTGAAGCAACTAAATGGAATTCAGCCATTTTTCAAGATGTGTCCAGCATTATTACCTCAGCTTGTGGCCCTGGATTTAAGAAAGGTTGCATGTTTAAATGTAGTTTTATTGTATAAATTGCCTTAAACTTTTTGCACAGGTTTTCATGGTCCCTGCAGGATGAATCCTGATGACATGGGTGATCCCTAAACTTTCAATCTAGTGCAATCATTGTGCCAAAACTTCAATTTGTCCAGTCCTTTGATTTATTACCAAATACCTGCGAAACTGACATTCCCATGAGCCTCAGCTATGCTCTGTGTTTAGCTCTAACTAGCAACTGTCGGCATGATAACACACTAAACTAAGATGGTGAGCAATGTTACCTCATCGGTTTAACAGCATGCTAATGTTGTCACTGTGAGCGTATTAGCATGCTGATGTTAGCACAAAGTTGCTAATATGGCTGCAGACTCCATTGTCCTGTCAGGCTGTATTTATTCAGATCATCACGCAGTCACTGACACAGTAACATGGGGTCAGCTACTATTATTCCAGCACAGGAGGACTGGTTCATTTCTGGATCTCAGGGAAATAAATGAGCTGCTTACCAGTCAAAGAATCAATAATTTATAACACCCAGAAAGGATGTATGAGGGCTTTTACTTGTGATTCTTAAGTATATTTTGCTGCAAATGCTTCATTCTAAAGGGGGCACTTCATCTATTTTACACACGTTCAGTTTACTTATTTAGAGGCGTACTTAGTTTACTCAGTGCTGCCCAGCTGGCGAAAACAAGTTGGTTCATTTCGTCTGTGGCTCTCTGCTGTGGAGGTGGTCGAGTGAAAGGAAATGAAGGACTGAATATTTTTGGAGCCTGACCAATATTAGAGAGCCAAGGTGAGGATATCTCAGCTTTCATCGCTCTTATCTTCATTTTTTAATGTCTCTTATGAGTCCCCCAGCTTTATGACGGTGCAGCACTAAATCAGTGGAGCACCCTGTAAATGCTTTAAATGGACTTTTATCAGCACTTGCACTTGTCACTGAGCACGTTCACATTGCTGTATTGCTACTTTTCCTGATGTAAGGGATCGCACTGTCCAAACACTCGTTATATTCAGGAACACCTTTTAAATAACCGCCGCAAATGATGCATCATTGTGTTGCCCTGCTGTTATTTGTCAACATCCCCAACTCATGTCCATGAGACCTGTGCCGCTGCAGAGCGGCTCTGTGGGGACTGACTTCTCTGTGTGATTACATGCTAGAGTGCAGTTGGAAATTTGAGCTGCATGCAGGGCGGCTGCTCTAATCAACTGGATGTAATTCTTCACCTCAGCCACAGGTTAAGTGCCTTCCCCGGGACACTGGCTACACCTCGAAATGGTAGGAGACGATTCCTTCGCAGCCAAGTCAGTCTCTGGTGTCCTTTAGGCTACAATCAAGCTTCCATTCTCAGCTGCCCCCCTCCCATTTCCCTCTGTCAGCGTCACTCCAGGAAGACAGACCAACACTTAGCATGAATAATGGATGTATAGCACAGTCATTAGTATAAATAAATAATTGACCACCACACATGTGTAACAGAATTAGTCTTGTAAATGTAATGATGATATTACAGCAACACGACGGGGAGGAACCTATCTGGACATGTGCCCAGTGTAAGCTGATTAGTCACAGCTTGATGACTCTGTTTTTTAAATGTGTGTCTTATGTGTAAAAACTCCTTTTTCCACTTCAAGAGCACCATTTACATATGTTTCATGGTGATTACCCACTAACGAGATGACACTTTTCATACATAATTCATTTCTGTCTCTCTGAATCTTAAAAGGTGCGTCAAGGTGAGGCGAATTTCTTGGTCTAAAGGCTTCCTCTGGTCATTTATATTCCTTTTTTTGTTTGTTTTGATTGTTTTTTTTTTTTCCTAAATTCTAAATTTTGCAGATATATTATTAATATTATTTTTCAGGAGAATTTGACCTTTTTTTTAACCATGCTGTCGGCATGGCTCTGTGGAGAGCGACCAGTCAGTCCACCACCTTGGTTCAGACTGAAATATCTCCAAAACATTTGAATGGATTGCCACGAAATTTTGTATGGACATTTGTTATAATCCTCTGACTTTTCCTCTTGTGTCACCATGAGGTTGACATTTTGGGTTTTTACTGTCTTATGTAGTTATATTCTCATGTAATTGGGCAGTAATATCCATAGAGCCCAGAGAATGAATCCTAATGACACTGATGAAATGTTGTACAGGTGTTCATGCAGCCCTCAGGGATAAGTGTTATCACTTTGACTGCACTCATCAGATTGTCCAGTACTTAAGTTTATGATTGCATAACTACTGACATTCCCATCAGCCTCCCTTGGTAAATGTTAGTATGCTAACATGCTAAAATAAGATGTTGCCGTGCTAGGATTAACATTTAACTCAAAGTACAGTCTCACAAAGCTGCCAGCACGGCTGAAGACCATTAGTTTCGTTCTTTCAGTGCCTGTCCTCCAAAGCTTCCTACCACACACTGGACAAAGGACGCTTACATTAGTCAAGCATGTTATTAAAGAGTCTTTAGGATCACAGGAAGATCAATTCAAATGCAGAAAGACATTTTGACTTTCAGATCAGCCTTATCACTTAGAGTCTGGCACCTTGGCTTGTTAATTCAGGTGTGTTCGAGTGCATGCCGCACATTTCTCTGCATGAACCACAGGTGTGTGCGCTCAACACATTTTGGAGCCTGTCCCACCTCATATAGGAGATGACTTTGCAGTAAATGGAGATGTTTCTCTCCTGTGGGCTGACACTGCCTGCTGCTTGACCTGATTCAGCTCCATTAAAGAGGCCAACAGGCTATTAACCCCCACATCAATACCTCACAGGTTCAGCCGCGCTTACAAACCCATTTCAGCACCGGTCATAAACACCGGTCTTATTATAGTATCTCCGGGCTAAAGTAGAGTGCCCCGGTCGACCCCATAACAAAAAGAGTCCTAAAGTCAGCATTAACCTGGGTGGAACAAGGGCATGGACGCACAGGAAATGGACTTGTGGGGGGGTAAACTAATGAACTGTTGTTGCATGTTATATGTCAGGGTCTGATTCCTCAGGAAAATCATTCACTTTCATTTCAGGATAAAAGTGGTTATAGGCTACCGCGTTTGTGCATCTTAATGGATGATAAAGTGCAGCGACTGGATCACAGTGTGCCACATCAGTTCCTCCAAATCACATTCTCATGTCCCTCCTAGGAGAGAGTTTTATTCATAAGCTCAAAGCTTAATCAACAATATGCAAGGAGGCGTTGAAAAGGATAAAATTAATTAACTGACTATTAGTATTGCATTTGTCTCACAGCATGAATACGGTGGAATTACGAACTGAATGTTGAATTCACTGGTTTGCAAAGTGTCAGTGTCAGTGGAAAAAATATCATAACCTTCTTATTCATCTAGCTATAGGGGTCTTACCTTAATAAAGATTTTCATAGCCATCCAATTCATGCAAGTAATGGGGGCTGGGGGAGCTTTCATTAGCCTCTAACCATCATTAAAACCGAGCCCCTCTGTGAGCGTAAACAAGCAAAGAATTTCAGACTGGTGACTTATCATAAAAGTGCAAGAGAAACACCCTGCTGAGAAGCACTATCAGAGCAGTCAAATCCCATCTTGGAATCAGACAAAAGCACCCGTAGCTAAGTACAGACGAACAGTCACAGGCATGAGCGTGCCTAAACACACACAAACACACAAACAAACTTGCTTTAGATATGGTTTATTATATAATCTCACCCTGGGGTGAAAGCAAAAATGACAACGCTGAATGTAACAAATTAATAACAGGCCTCTTTGATAAATGTCATGGAAGGAAGCAGTGATGTTACTTCTCTTCTTCCCTCTGGCAGGCTCAGGGTGTTTACCCAACACCCTCAGGTGCAGTGACAGAGATGTCGCTAGGCAACCGCACCATCCCCGTTGTTGCTCTGCCTCTGGCACTCAAGTGGGAGCTTATGTGGACTTAACTCTGAAAGAGCAGCAGTGTTGAGGAGTGGAAGGGGGATTACCAGGAAAAATATTGGATTGGGTTGAGGCACAAGGGGCGAGGCCTTACCTGAATCACCACCGCCAGCAGACAGAGACGCCATGAGGGACTGTCAGGCTGGTTCTGTACTCAAAACTGAAAGCCTGGCTTTTATCTGGCTCCGCTTCATCACAGCAGCACAATGCTGCGCTATCACCTAGCAGTCCAGATTATTATTTGTTCCTCTCGGCCAAATGTTGTGCAAAATGGGAGCGCCCGACGGGTTGGCCTGTTAGACTGTACTGTGGGTGTCGAGCAGAGCAAGGCATGAACATGTGAACAATGAGATGTATCCGGCTAATATGAACTATAAAGAAGAACCTGAAGCTGCAGCTTAAGCCCATGTGAGCTGTAGGAGTTTTCTGTAGTTTGGTAAAATGAGCTATTGCCACCTAGTGGCTCCCAGATGTACTTTCATTATGGAAAATGGAACTGTGGCTCATCACCACTGATAGCTCCAAATACACACTTATTGTTCCTCTTTGGTTGACGCAGATACAAAAGCTGCTCCCAATCATTGTAACATCAGGCTACTGTCCCAGTGGCAGAATGGCCTAATTATTTCCAGCCCATGGTTGTGGTGAATGTTAGCAGCTGATGTTGCAGCTGTTGCCAATGCACCGTGTGTTTGCCTGATAATGGAGACAGACTCGAACAAGACAGCCCAACAAAGAACAGCACAGACTGGTAGCACACTGTGTGTGTGTGTGTGTGTGTGTGTGTGTGTTTCATTCTCGGGGTTCGGCTCGTGGGATTTGTGCTCAATATATGCCTATATAGGCCCAGGGGACACACACTGTGTAGTACATGTGGCTTTACAGATGCTAGAGGATTAAGTGGAATTATCTGTGAACAGGTAGAGTAAGAAGGAATTAAAGGCATTCAGCTCATTCATGTACAAAGCCTTAGCATCCTCAGTGCCACATGCAGCACACATACAGATGTTTCAATAATACAATGCTGCCCCCTTGTGCAATACAATGAAATACCAAAAAAAGCAGTCACTGACAGGGACCCCAGACCAAACAGGTTACTGCAAAATCATTATTTATTCAAACTTTTCAATAGAGAAAATGTGTTTTTCTTTATGCTGTATGGGTTAACTCTCCATTCTATACAAAACTGTGTGTAAAACGTAAGGTGTAACATTTACAAATATACAGGAAGAAACTCCAGTTAGTTCAGCTGGAGGACAGTCAGTCACTATTAAAAGAGTAAAAATGTGTGTTGGTGGTCAGCTACAAAAATAGAAATCAGTTTCCAGTAGATGTATGTTTGGTATAGCAATACAGGTTAAACTCCTTCAGAAAACTGTTTAAGTTTAGAAAAAGAAAAAAAAAACATGCCTCTTTTCACACACTGAAAACTACACAACCAACAAAATGTCAAAACAGATGTTAAACATATCCGATGAAAGTAAATGCACATTTTGTTTTGAATTTAAGCTACACGGAACAACTGAGGTGTCACATGAAATTAAATAAATAACTAAACATTAATTTAAGCATGAGTTTAGTAAATAAATATGCTGAATAACAAAATCAAAAAAGGTAATGGAGATGACAAATACAGAGTCAGCTACTGCTTCATGAGTTACAGAAGGGTTAATTGCTTCAGGATGGCTATATGGCTTATTCATAGTTAGGAAGGCAACTCAGCAGGTTACACAGTCTGGAGTTCAAAACTAATTAAGTTGACAAAATAAAAATTATCATTACTCAGTAAAATGAATTGGTGATCTATTAAAACAAATGTGTTGATTTCCATTGCTTCAAAGCCTAATGCACACACAAAGAATCAGAAAATAAACTTTGCTGTGTGACAGTATTGTACAAGTCATTTGTTCATACAAAAACCCATCCTCATAAAACATCCATTTCTGCACATTCTTGAAAAAGAAGTTGTACAGGATAAATAAAGGGGCATTAGTCCATGACTGCTCTGAAAGAAAACAAGCATAATTTGAGGAGAGAGGTAGAGAGGCCATCCACTATGGCTACTACTGTACTTCAGGTTCATGTACAGTATCTGAAAGACCTTGAAATGTGCCAAGTCGCTGCTCTCCTCCTCTTCATTTTTAAGAGTCTCTTATGCTCTCTTTGTGATGGGAGTGGGTGCTCTCTCCACACACTTCACCCCCCCCCCCCTCCTCTCCTCTACTCTCTCCTCCTCCTCTCCTCTTTGACATCAAGCCTATTTGAGAAAGCCCTTGTAGAGGAAATGGGAGCGACTGGTACATCTCTCATTCTCCAAACAGAAGAGCAGGTCCCTGAGATTGACGCGTGTGATACGCTGCCGTGTGGGTCTGGAGCCCGACGAACCAGCCCCACCAGACAGAGAGGGACCTGATCCTGACCCCTGCAAAATTACAGACAGGTGAGGGGGGGGATATGTGATATTTGTAATTTATGGTACAAGCGGCCCGATCAAGCATCAATACAACAATTTAAAAGTTTAGAAGGGAAATCTCTCTTTGGTGAAACTGCTAATAGCCCATGGTCACAAGTTGAAAACCAAAGGTATGATCTGAACCAAGTTATTTTATTATATTTAAGTCTATCATGTGTTTTATCATGTAACGTCTTCATCTGAAAAGTAACTAAAGCTGTTAAATATATGTAGAGGATTTCCCTCTGAAGGATAGTGGAGTGGACGCATTAAGTAGCATAAAATGGAAAAACTTGAGTTCCAAGTTAAAATAAGTGACCCAAAACTGTACTTACGTAAAGCACTTGAGAAAATTAATTAGTTATAGTCCACAACTGGACCCAAACAATAGGTGTTCATGCCTGCATGCACCTTTACCCACATATCCTTTAGACTTCACATCTAATAGTAATGCATATATGTTAAAACAGCAAAAAGTAATGGATAAATGTTAAAAGAGGGAATAAAAATGGATAAAATGCAGACTGTTAAAACATGGACATGTGTGTCACTCTGTGACGTGAGCCATAAGTTTTTGAAGAGCCATTGTGAAGTTCACTGACAGTGGCTCCAGCTGTCGTCAACTTGGCAGTGCCTGACCCCTCCAAACCCCCAGCTAATCCGAAAATGGGCAAAGACGTGGAGCGTGGGTGGAGCTGAGGCATGAAGGAATGAAGCCTGGTTGCTGAAAGCTTGGGGCTAGCTGTCAGTCAAAGTGACTATGCCCAAAAACTTTAAGCCTCAATTAAACTTAAACAAGCGAGTTATATAAAAATTCATCCTTAGTACAGTTGTTTTGTTAGGAGAAATTAGCTATAGAGACTAAAACTGGTTTTTGTACCAGACCGTAAACATGTTTAAATTTCTGCTATGGGGGTCTATGGGGATTGACTCGTTTTTTGAGTCAGCGTCGAGTGGCCATTTGAGGAACTGCAGTTTTTGGCAATTCTACTTTGGCTCACATCTCATCTGAAGTGTTACTGTCTAACTTCAGTCACTGCAGGTGTTATGTGTGTAAATGCCTGAGTCAAACTGTATTTTGAAGTAATGTACAAGAGCTAGCAGATGGCAATAGATACATTTGAGGTTACTAAATGGAAGTCACTGAATTTTCCACAGTACGGTCCTGTTCATTTCACAATACAAGCCTTGTCAAGTTATCAGGCAACAGGCTTCATACTAAAATATTATGTCCTGTCTGTCTGTTATGTAAAATCAAAGGCTGCTTTCATGGCTGTGAATATTCAGCATACATAATGTGGTTAACGCTCTTTTCTTTTATAAAGTTTACAGAACCCGGCACGAAGACTGCTTTCTAACAGATTTGTCTTTTCGCTACACCCCTCAACGCTTTTATGTCGCAGCAGCAGGGGATAACCCAAGGCCAAATTGGAATGGCCTTAAACTGTAAAATGGCAAGGCTCCAGTTGATAGCAGAAAAAATACAAATAAAATAAAAAATCCGGCTTGATAGGAAAAAAAAAGAAAAAACCTTTTGATATATACTGTTCAGTAGAAAGAGCTACAGTTTTCTCTTTCTCTTTTATATTCATGAACAATATCTATTGTGACATATGTTTATGCTACATAAATGTCACATGTAAAAAATTACATATTATATTACGTATTTTAGTAGAATTGGATATTGGATATGTGTATGAGTACCTATATAACTAAATCATATATTAACATTTATTGTTGAACTGTCTAAAAGTAATGGGTCAATGGTCAAGAAAGAAAGTGGACGGAGTTTTAAGAAGAAAAGTCTCTATTAGGGGAATTCTGAGTGAATTGTCAATTACGCATGAAGTTATTGTTTCTAGCATCTTACTTGATACATGCAGTGTATCTCTATAAACCCTCTAAAAGCCCTTATAAAAGCATTGCAGTCATGGCCTGCTTTGCTTATTAAAAACAACAACTAAAAATCCCGCTGAAGCATGATATTGTTTTGTTTGGACATGTTACTCCACTCCCATGTCTGTTTGTTTAATTAATTAACTTTCACACTATCAATTCACTGCTATAATAATTTGCAATTAGTACTTACAGAGAAGTTTTACAAATTACCAATGTCCTTCAATAACTGCAACCTTTATCAAAGTAAAATAAGTGCTGTCTAGATAGCACTCCCACATATGGGTGGGGTTGTTACTGGGGCTTCAGGGATGAGCCCCCTCCACTTTTCCAGCAGTTAGGAAACAACAAATGACTATTTTCCTGGTCTTGAGAAGCTGCAGCATTCATTAGCTGACACACTGTAAACCTACACTGCCAGATTGACAAATTACTCCTAATGTTTTCCTCTGCTCGCATTCACCATCACTTTTCTGCTACTCACTCGCTTAAACACACACTCTCTATGCACACACATTATGCACTGAGCTACGCTACTCTTACAACAAGGACACAATGGAGGACATCAAATGTTTTGTGTTCTTTCTTCTTGGAATGTGATTGTTTATTACAATAAGGAGACAAGCTTTGTTTGAGAAAAGGATGCAGGCAGCTAGACAAAAAAAAAAACTGCTGCCAAAAACAAGAGAGTATGGGAAATCCTACATCTGAGCACAGACGACGAAACGTCTGACCAATCAACAGGCTGTGGTGTTTCTAGCACCACCGTTAAGACCTGGATCAGTGTGCCGGGTACCGAAACAGATAATGGTGTAATGAAAAAACAGGACAGAATGGTGTGGTTCTACAAATTTTTAAAATGGAAATGGGAAAATAACCGTTCTCATGTTTAACAAACTGAACTGAACCAAACCGCAATACTTGGTAGAAACGTGGCTTCATTCCACAGAGCAGACTCTGCTCTTGTGGATGTTCCCCAGTGACTCCAACAGTAACAACAGTAACAGAGTCAATGGGGAGAAAAACAAACCCCCAAACATTAACACTAAACAGAGCAGAACCCAACACATGGGTGGAGTATATATAGAAAGAACAAGGCGAAGAACACCATTACAAAGGGGATAAAAAAAATCTAGAAAAGCCAGAGATTTGTGGCCAAACATTGTCTCATTGTATTGACTGAGTGTGACATGTACCTTATCTAAATGTGATCTATAATTACAAGACTCAGCTAACATTGTGCATGAGAAGAGTGTTCTGCCACAACTAATGAGCGGCTTCATTATATCATGTTTTTTCTCCAGGTATGTGAACAGCACAGATGACTGACAGCAGGTCCCTGTCAGGCCACATTAACTTTGTCTGGCTGATAGAATAACTAGAGAGAAGAACTGACTGTTAATGCCAACATTAGATATTTCTGTGACCAGCATTTTATACTGACAAAGAAAGTAGATTTTTAACTGTAGCCTGATGTTAACTTTTGTTGAAGTGTGAGTCATACGGAAAGTGCCAGATGGACAAAGGTACATGGTGACTTTATGACCGTGGTTATACTTGACAGCAATCCCAGGTTTAACAAAGCTATATGGGGAATTTACTGTGGTAAGTGTTACCTCAGCTGCAGCAGAGGAGGATGGAGAATCCAGAATCTTCCTCTTCTTCCTGGGACCAATGGCTGCCAGAGCCGTCAGGTTAGCCTCCCTTTGCCTCATCTGAGCCAGCTCCTGCTGCTGCATCTGGACAATGCAACCGTACCAACATGGAAACTAAGCACACAGTTCATAAACAGAGACAAGTTGACTGTCCTGTTCCTCTCATCCTACCTCTTTCGCTTTCTGTTTCAGACGCAGCTGCTCTGGGTCTTCTTGCCGAGCTCGAGACTGCGAGGCCAAAGTAAGACACATTAATAAGTGATGCTGGCAGAAGAAAGACCAAAGCCCGGGTTGTGTAGGACTGTGAAAATTTGCAGGTGATAAAAATTAATGAAGTCCATTCTGCATGAATATCTCCAAACTACAACCACAAGGAAAAGATTCTGAGTTGAAAAGCAGATTCTACATCAACTCTTTGTCTTCAGGCTAAGCCTGAAGTCCTCTGAAAAGTTCCATATCGATCAATATGTACATCTAGAGCTAAAAAAAATGTTTACACTACACCATAGTAACACTAGATAACACTAACTCAACTATCTTTGTTACGTGCTGATGATTTATTAAATCCATTCATCATTTTGTTTTAAATGTCACATACCTTCTAGAATTTAATTTGGTGTTACAAATTTGTCCCCTGTGCCATTTGATATATCGCACAGTACATTTGTTAGACATTGCTCGACTTCCTCTGGATGAGTCAAAATCAATCGCAGGTGACCTTTTGTCAAACCTTATACACGATAATGCACCTCATGCGAAGAGAATAGCTTTGGGATACTGAAACATAAATTGAGGACAAATCCGAATCAATTACAAACCAACTATTACTAGTAAATAGGCCTTGATTTAACTCTATTTGAGACCAAGTATTTGAATCCACAGATTTTTACTCACTACTCACCACAAAGCTACCACATTACCTTTTACACAATTACAATTTGGTCTAAATCTAAATTCACAAACAGCCTTGGGACATATTATTTTGATGCCTGTCACTGACACAGTACCTTAGCTGCCTTTAGGAGGATCTCCCTCTCCTGCTCCTCTTTCCGTTGTTTCTCTAACTGGTCCAGCTGCTCAAAGAATTTGAGCTGAGCACGAACGTCACTGCACTGCTCATAATTGTCATCCTCCTGCTGATAGACCGCAGTGTTACAATGTTATCCCAGGAAAGACCAAAAGACTACAGGAGAAAAATGAGTGCATATATGTGAACTCAAAACATAGTGAGATGTATCTATCATTTGCAAGCAAGTACAGTAGACCCTCTAGTGTCTTTGCACGCGTATTATTTGTCTGCTAGAATGTGGTTAGTGTTAAAACTAAATCATGAGTCTCTGTATTACGACACTGTAAACAAACCTTGAAATTGACGTTTTTCTGCTGGGCCACTTGGGAAACTTTTTCCAGCAGGTTCTGGAGCCGCTGCTGAGTAGCGTGGGAGACTAAGTTCACCACCTCCGCCCCCAGGTCTGTCACACCAAATCTCCTGCCTGGAAAAGAAACAGCGAGACACCTTTGGGGTTTAGGAGGTGGGTGGATGAATGCTGTATTGTCAATAAGGTTGTAAGTGCCTCACCAATCTCCAGCATTCTCCTCTGTAGCATGGCACAGGAGAGAAAAGCCTCATCTTTACAGGAATGTGTCACCGCCCCCACTAGTCCAGAATTGGTTGCTAGGATATTAGCGCTTTCCTCTGATAGGTTCACTCCGGCCATGGAGGCCACATCATTGATGTCGTCATCATCTCTGCCAACATAAATGCAGTAAGCAAGGTGCAGTAACTCAACCTCATGTAATGCAAATGAGTAAAAAAGTAGTTTTTTGGAATGGTAACTTTTCACTCTCGTTTTTAAATGTGTATTTTTACTTTTCAATTGAATATTTCTTAGGTCAGTATTCTACTTTTAACTTAACTACAACTAGTCTGTTATCTATTATGCATTTTGTTAAATTAACAGAAATGAGCTGTCATCAAAGCTGTTGTGCAGCTGCGTGTCTTCCTTGCGGGACAAACAGACAAGGGCAAATGCAAAAATTGAGAAAATCAGACCTTTTCATTTAAAGCTTTGGTTGTTCTACCAACGTAACTCAAATCCAGTGACTGCACACTACGCCAGCCATCACAAGCCATCAGAAATACTTTCCAATAATAACAGTCTATGCAAAATAAATACAGGCTACACACTGTATAGGCATCTAAGTCAGATGATTCCTGGGTTGATTCCTCTCGTTGCACAGAGCATGGCTTTCTTTGGATGGAAATTACCCTATTTCTTCTCTGTAATCCGCACTGGTTGCTGTTTATTTTATAGCTATGCCTGATGGTGAATTCATTACATAAAATGCTGCCTGTGAAACTGAGCTTGGCGTTCAGTCAGTAGGCTAACAATTGTTATTTCCTATTTGGGAAACACTCATTTTTGAGAAGCGCAGAGGGGAGCAAATATGGGTGGATAACACAGTCCTCCTGGGCACTGAAACGTTGAGACGTGAAGCACAAGTCTCCCTCGATATATACGCTTACCCTACTTCAAGCAACAATGGGTTGCTCTTGTGTTTTTGTCATAATAATTCTACATGTTGTAAAGATCATGCTCATTTAAAAATGAACATATTGTATTGGGTGTATGTACTACTCCTTCATATCAAAGCAAGATGTTTGGTTTGATTGGTTGGCCACATGCCCACATCAAAATAACAAGAGATATAGACAACAATAGCAGGTTAGGCCGTTAGCAAATTAGGTATTTTCAAGTGATCTTACTGATACCTCCATGTATATAAAAAAGAATCAGTAAATAACTGCATTATATAGTGGCTATAGTGGCTATTTCTAAGGCATAATTACCGGCTGTCTCGTGCCCCAAAGACTTGAAACTTGACTTGGACTTGTATAAAATGACTTGTGAGGATTTGTGGCCCTCACACACTAAACATTATGACACAAAATAACTTTTATGAAATAAATTATACTTTTTTTTTTAGTAAATATTTTCAGTGCTCTATCTATGAGTGGCAGTAAGGCAAACCCAAACAGTAAAAATCTTGAATCAAGATATATGTGTCATGGATGTATACAGTTGTTTAAGATGGGATTAAATAAACCTAATAAACCTTAATTTTGATTTAGCTGGTGGAGTTAGAAAGGTGATTGTAATACTAAAACCTTTGTGGTAATACTGATCTGAATTCTCTTATTTCTGTTCTTACTTGAAAGTGCCACCCGCCTCTTTCAGCTTGTTCTTTTGAGCAGGGGTCAAGGCTGCAGCATAGACTTGTTTAGAAACAGGTGGCACCTCCAGCCTCACAGGAACTGCCAGAGACACATAATCAAAACACATAGAAGAGGTCAGCCAAAGAAAGGCATACACATGCACAGACAGAGGGTGTTATTGAAGTGACATCCTCACCTGGTTGTAGCTCTTTAAGCTGGACCTGCTGCTGTCCCAGCATGATGCGGCCAGGGGCCTGATTCCTGAGAGTCACCATGGGGGTCGTTGGTAAGGTTACCTGAGGTCTCAAGATTGCTCTCTGCTGCTGAGGCTGGAGAACCTGCAAGGGTAAAGTTTCAAACTCAGATTAGGTCATTCTTAGCAGAGTGACATGTATTCTTTATGTTCTACTGTGCAATTTCAGGCTGTGGAAATATGCATTGTCTTATATTTGAACTGTCACTCATTTTTATAGATTTCAAATGAGCTGATCAATTAGTCAGTTTACCAGTGAGGAGGTCTGTCCTGGTTTGCTAACTCCTGGCTGAAGCTGGGGCCTGCTGACAGGCACAGTGAGGCGCGGGGCTGGGCTACTCAGGACCACCGTGCTGGGGGTGGGCGAGGTGGACGAGACTGGAGCTGAAGCCAGCTGAGGGAGTTGACTCTGCTGGATGAAGGCTGCTGAGTCTGGGGTGAGCTGCCTCAGGGCTGGGAGGCTTCTCTACAGAAGACAAACAGGTGGACAGACATTATAGAAATACACTCAGAAAGTTGACATCCTGAGTGCTGTGGTTTACTGATCTTCGCTGGAAAGTATAGAAATGAAAATGACAACAGAAAATAAGCTCTTACCTTGAGGAAAGGCACAAGGTAAGGTTGGGGTGAGGAGTTTAGCTCTTTGTATAATCTGCTGGTGAATTCCTCAGCTTCCAGTTTGCCTTCCTACAACAATATATTGGCATAAAGAGCTGGGAGTGAGAGCTGTCATATTTGCAGGCACAGATGATGCTTCTCTTGGATGAAGGTCTTCGATCTTTAAAGGCGGGCTGGGTTTTTTTTAGAGCTTTCATTTGTCAATAGCCTTATCAAATGTGAAACATATATAGTAAACAGTATAGCAGTTGACAGGTTCATGTGTGTCTCTTGTGTGTATGTATGACTCACCAGCAGGTCCTTGACCAGCTCTCTCACACTGGCTGCAGTCTCTGTTGATTGTTTCCCAGTGGATGCCAGCTTGATCAGTGTAGACAGGAAGCTCTTACATTTCTTCACATTCTCCATTGTCTCCTGCCAAAAAACACAGAACATTCAGATTATGAACAAATTCAAGTCTCATTTGTGAATAAACATGTTACACATCGCAGCACGCTTTGCCTTCTCTTATTATACTGTAACTGTCTACGTAAGTAAATACTTGAGTGTTTTAAACTCTACAATACGCTGTTACAGCACATGCAGAGACCCAGTTCTACAGTATCTGATCCCTTGGGTACAACTCACTTTGCTCACTGTTACTGAGGTAACTGTGGTCCCAGCTGTTTGGCTGATGGTCCTGGGGGTCATCCCTGGCACTGGGGCCCCAACTGAGCTCTGGGAAGACATATATTGGCAACATAACATGTTATTTAGGCTGTTGAAACACTTCAAAAGCCACTTTACAAGTTATGACAGAAGAGTGAGGGGTTTAGAGCTGTTTCAAAGTTGATCAAGGGCTTCAAACTCCAAGTTTATAAGGAGAAGAAAGAGGAAACAGGTGCACTTCTGCACTGAATTTCAGTTGGCTGCTCTTCCTCAAAAAAAAAACAAAAAAAAAAGAACTTCAATGTTTTGGCTTTAAGATATCAGGAAAGAGGTAAGCACTCCAGTGGTATGACTCATTCTGTTCTCATTTTGTGATTGTTTTATTTATAACTGGCAAATCTACTGATGCACTTTGGCATGTGTAACACGTAAAACTATACCAGGTTATTGGAGGAAGAAGTCTAAATGATCCAAACATGTCCCACCAACTCCGTCTGATCACTAGCTGCTCTTGTCAGCACCATCACTGTTGGCTGGATAAAGTCTCATACATATAGACTATAGACCTAGCCCATCAATGTTATAGCTAAAAAATGAGTCTGAAAGCTCAGCCCATTTTTTTTTTTTCGCAAACTTTAAAAATCCAAGGAATTGGAGAAAAAACATATATGTTTCATCTTTGCAGTTTCATGTTTGTCTGAAGTGAACCTGATCTGGATTTGACTCCACTTACAATTTGGTAATGAACTGAGATGCAAATTATCTTAACTTCCTCCATCAAGTGCCTATGATCTTTATTCATCTAGAAAACTAGATTAAGCTTTTAGCATAACATGCCATAGATATCCATAAAAGTGCACTGAGACATTCTGTTCAGAGTCCAGTGTCTCCTGAGGCCTCTGGCTGCTGGCATTTATGGAATATCTTTTTAGAAATAAGTATAATTATCAATTCCTGCAAGTTTAGCTCCCAAATCTTCTATAGTAAATCCTGGAAACAGTTTGAGGATTACTAATAAACCTAGGCAACTGAAAAACATTTATTTAAACTGTGCACCAAATAGCACATCCTCTACTGACGGAGAGTATGCATCCTTTTCATTGCAGAAAATAAGATCTTACTAGTGTCACTTATCGTGCTGCAGCAACTTTCGAACAGTGAATGAGGCACTTTGCATCAACCTTTAGTCTGCAGCTTGTGCAAGTCAACAAGCCAAAGGAACACAATTTGATTCCATCATGCGGGGTTACCTGAAGGACAGGAGCTCTGTGAAGAGTGGTGGTCGCAGCGAGTGATGTTGGAGCTGGACAGCCCTGACGGATGATCGTGCTGGGAGCCACTTGTCTGCTGATGATGGTGTTTCCAGGAGCCTGAGAGAAGGCACAAAGCATGACATGATGTGCTACACCGTTTCATCAAACCCCAAAAGACATTTACTGATAAATAAATAAATACCTATTTGTCCTTTAGAATTTTGCATAAATGAAAAGTAATAATAGAACACATTAACCGGCAAAAACACTAATTTCCATATAGCTACACATGAGCTACAGTATAATTTATTTAATATTCCACTCAACGAGCACTTCCCTGAGCTGTAGGCAGGAAGGCACGCTGAGCATGAGCTAAAGCACTGAGACACAATGGTTGCCTGTGCAGACTGTGATCTTACCTGGCCAGAGGGCACATTTGTTGGTGTAGCAGTCCGAGGTGCCATGCCTCCCTGCGCCTGGGCCTGCATCTGGGCCAGAGCCTGCTGAGGAATCATCAGCAGCTGCCCACTCTCACTGCGTACGAGCACCATCCCTGAACCAAGTCACCAAGTATAAGAGACAAATCGAATGAGATCATACTATCACATGAAAATGTTAGAAGGAAATTCAAAGCTTGTTGAATAAATGAAACAGTAAACAGCTAAACTACCATGAAGTGTAAACATCACCAATTCATGTTCTCAGAGCAGCCACCATAAATCATAACAGACAAGTGGTTTAGTGTTTATTTAAAGAATCATGTGAACTTGTCTTGATGAGTGTAAGAGGACACCCTACTGTTTGTGTTCTGTATTGGATGACCAACATTTAATAAGAACATAATCATCCAATGTGTATTTTTACAATCATCCATCAGAGGCAGATGAAACTGAAACCAATCTGGCGAAGTGTGGAAATAACTGCCTGTGCATATACAGTAAAAAGTTCTGACTTCACTCACCCGGGGGGAGCTGGATGTTATGTAAGCCTATACTGGGCTGTCCCGGGGAGGTCTGGGGGAGTCTCGGGGCCAACATTTGAGGCGTCAGGGCTCGGATCCCGCCCGGACCGGCAGCTACCGTCACCGGAATCCGGGGCGCGCTGGGAATGGCAGCCGGCTGCGGCGCTGACTGGATTATTGTTGCGGGTGGCTCTGCCTTGATTATGTGCGACCCTGCGCTCACAGACACAGAGTTGGGCGGCTGGCTATTGTTAACAAGCGGGGCTTGTATGGTGATACCTGTCTGCCCTGTTGTACAGGCAGCCACTGCAGGACCCGCATTATTGTTCCCATTCAAAGTTGCGCCCGACCCCGCGGTTTGCATAGGCGGCCTGACGAGTGTCACGGTGGGTCCTGTTGCCTGGCTCACAGGCTGAGCTGAAGCGACAACACTCTGGGAGTTCACCGGAGGCGTCTGAATTACACTGCTTGACGACGGCGGCATGGCGGCACTGGGCAGCCCTTTCGACATCACAGGTCCACCACTGCTGTCAGCTGTGACGGATATCACAGAGCTGCTGCTGCTGCTGCTACCAATTCCACTTGACACCGTCGTCGCGCTTCCTGAATTGTGAGAGTTCATAGTTTGGCTCCCATTGAAAGTCTGCACTGAGTATGAGCCGACTTTCGCCTGGTGATTAGGGAGAGAAGTTACAGCGCCGCTAACAAGTGTTTTGCCGGGGTCGTGTCCCGTAGTGGAGTCCGTGCTTGCCGTCGATGTATCCATAGTTGAACCATCGGGACCTCGTTATGATGAGACCCCCTGCACTTCAACTTGTTTAGAAGGAGCACAAACAATCTTGAATGTGATGGGGCAAGACTCTGACACATCTACTGTTTTTCCTCTGACAGCTCTGGTGCTTGCTTTTCGTGTATACTCGTAGAGACAAAGAGGAAAACAACATTAGTAGTTACAGCGTACCTGCTTCAGCAATCGTCTTGACCAAGTCCCAGCTGGACATTAGCTCGCGCTACCCCCTTGTCCCGGAACTATAGCCATGTAATTACCGGCTGTCTCGTGCCTACCCCAGTGGTTGTTGTTACACAAGGACGACAGTTGTGACTCTAGAGACTGCACAGGCTGACAAACTACCGCTTTATTCACCTCTGTGTGTAAAAAAGGCTCATCCAGCGGGCCGGAGCCAACCGCCATCTTCACACTCCTGCGAGCTTGTGAGAAGTGAGGTATTTACCAACTGACATGCGCGTGCGCACAACAACCAAACGTCTCCGTGCAGGGATTTCGTTGAGCTGTGATTGGCTGTTTCACAATCTAAAAGGCGGTACCAATGGCTTCAGCTGTCATTCCAGGGGATGCGTGAGACGGAACAACATCGCAGCGAAGTCGAAATGTTTTCGTCAAATGTTACATCGTCGTTGGCGTGTTTATGCTAACACGATGGCTGTTCCGTCTCAGAATTGTACCGTGTGACTCTTGGAGGAATAATAACGCGGTTTACAGCGAGCTAACTAACCAAATTTCAGAGTTTAATCACTGTCGATGCGCTGTGCAAGATGGCTGCAGTGTTTTGGCCAGCAAGTGAAGTTGCTGTTGTAAAGAGGCGTTTGAGGGCGCCCCACCCTCTTTTTAGAGAGGAAATATTGTACTGTACTGTCAGCAGTCATGGGATCTAGTGTGGCTAAACTCCCACGTGCGCTGACTTAAAAAATTGTGCACAATTTAAACATTAAGTATTCTTTTTCTTTTTCTGTCATTTGTGTTTATGAAATCTAAATCCAAATAAAGTATAATTTAAGACCGCACAACTACTACGAAGTACTTTTCTGGTGGACTGTGTTCAAAACAATTAGAGCATCCAAGCTCCACTTTATTCATTTTTTTTATCACTATGAATCACAGCCGTGAGGAATTTTGCGCGTGCCAATGTTTATGGAATTTAACCCAAAAGACAGAATGACAAACAACAAATGTGAAACAATAAATACTGCGCAGGATAATTAGGTTATACAAATGTCGATAAGAAAAAGGAAACTGAAAAAGGAAACTTGGCATAAGACAGGCCAATATAATTGATATTGCGAAATGCACTTGAAAGTGTGATGAACTGAAACAGAAAATAGAATTGCATAAACATGAATGTCCATTTTCAGATTTTAAACCACTTTTCTGGTCTTTCTCAGTCTTTTCATGCCTAGTCCACACATGCACAGACGATTTTAAAAACAGCTTCTTCTATGAGCTTTAGGTCACTGAAAACTGAGCTTTTGGAAAACTCCTCTCAGGGTGATCTTCAGAAACTCAGTTTGCAGTGTTGAGGCGTAGACAAAAAAAAGGGCTTTTTGTCCATGTGACGATCAGCGTGTGTCGTTATCTGATGAAGGCAGTTCATGACTTTGTCATAGAAGGGGCTCTTTTATCTCCCTATTTTGTGCCTCCTCGTGTCCTCTCTCCTCCATCCTCCTGCCTTTGAGGACAGTAGGCCATTCCTAAACTGCGCCTCGAGGATGGAGGGGCAAGGAGGGAGGAGACTTGCTGTAGAAGCTATGAACAAGGATGCACAGCTTTATCAGGTGTGATGACAGCTGGAACACACAAACCATGGCCTTCCCCATTTGTGTCTAGCCGCACACCATAATGACATGTCACCTTAATATTACTTACGTTTTAATCACTGATTGTAGGCCACACAGTTCAACTTTTATAATTGTGTTTACAAGTGCAAACAGCTGCTAACATTTAGTTATCACATCGACAAGAACATTGTGTTGCATTCAGCACAGATTGAGTGTATGTCATGTTGTAATACAGTTGTCAGTTTCCCATGTAATCTGCAAATGTCCAAAAGTATAGTCCGGTGATGACAGTTGCAATTGGTGACTATATATGCTTTGTATAAATAGTGTTTGTGTGCATACAATATACATCAATCAAACATATGTATTTCACTCTAATTGCATAGTACTTTTCATACGAACATGGTGCTTCACACAGTAAATATATAAAAGCTATATATATATGTTTGTGTGTGTGTATGTGTGAGAAAGACTGTTAAATCTAAAAATGTATGTATGAGATCTGTAAGTTCTAATCACATTATGCCATGCTGTGAATTACATTAAAAGTAAATATATATGTTGTAACACTGTTATGTTCTTCTGACAGAGATCATAAAATCCACCGGTAGGCTATAAGAGAACAACGGACAGATGACGCAGCTGTGCCACATGTCATATTTAACTGATGCTTTAAAATGAAGCCTCGAAGGATGTCTCATTTTGTTAAATGCCTGTTGCCTTGACTCCTCTCACCTCGTGTCTGGTCCTCACCTCTGCCACTCACATCTCAGGTGGAAGGCACTAAGAGAAGGTAGCCTACTTCCAGTTGCTTATTTCCAACTTCTGACTGGTCAACATGGCTTTATGGTTAGGTTTATACATTGCATTTTGGTCCTTGTCCACACACAAACGCATTCATGAGCCTCTGAAAAACAAGCTTATGGAAAAGTGCTTCCAGGATGAAGATATTTAGAAACATGTAGACAAGGAGAACAGACTTTTTGACATGCAACATCAGAGTTTTAGCTCCTTTGTTTGACGTCAGGCGGGTCATGCTTTCCCTGTGGTAGGATTGGATGTGCAGTGGCAGGTAGTCTGCCTGTAATTGTTTCTTCCAGGCATCTGATTGGCGCTGGTTTGGCACGCTCCTGACAGTGATTTCATTATGTTTTGCGTTTTCAAATGTGACGGATTTTTTTTTAACAGTGCTTCTGTGGACGGAGGAAAATCCCTGTTTTAAGAAATCCTTTTGCACCTGTAAACTTGGAATAAGTCTGCTGCCTCTGGCCTGGCCGGCCGTGCGTTTGGCAGTGTATCGGTCTTGTCCAGTCTGAACGGCTAAAGTCTCCACAGAGTGTTGTATCTCGCGGTGTACGCCGGCTTACTAAAGAAACAACCCCTGTGACACGCGCACGTGACCCAGCGGCAAAGCGCAGCGTCACCGTAATCTTATAAAGCGCACAGGTGTCCTGATTGTGCACGTTGCTGATTAGCTTGAGCTAATAACTGGGTAGATGCTCTGAGATTGAACCGCTGCGTTTTAATTAGACAGCGAGTCTTCCCTGGAGCCATGAGTGCTGGAGGAGGAACCCCTTACATTGGCAGTAAAATAAGTTTGATATCCAAGGCACAGATTCGGTATGAGGGAATATTGTCCTCTGTCGACACTGACAGGTCCACGGTTGCTTTAGCCAAAGGTAGGTTGAAAGGGCTGTAGGTGACACAGGTATGTTGGAGGTAAACAATTTTTTTTTTTTCCAACTTTATTCCCAAACAGTTAAATCTTATGGGACAGAAGACCGGCACACAGACAGACCAGTGCCACCCAAAGATGAAATTTATGAATACATAATCTTCCGAGGAAGTGACATCAAAGACATCACTGTGTCCGAGCCACCTAAACCTCACGGACTGCCTCGTGACCCTGCTATTGTGCAGGTGTGTGGCTCACTTTTTAAAGTAGCTTCCACTTTATTGATGGTATTAATCAAACGGCACAATGCTCACAGCTCATAAAATAAGTTTCTTTGTCTTCATTTTTGTGATCTTAGTCATCCATTGGCAGTTCGTCTGCTGCGTATCACCCACGCTGGAGTCCATACAGAGACATGATGCCCACCTACAACCAGCTGGCTGCTAGTTCTCTGCTCAACCAGCAGTACAATGCGGCACTGGGCATGGGTACAGTTACCGGTCTTTCAGAAATCTGGCTGTTTCTCACATGTACCTGCAGTTGATCGAGCCCTGCCGTGTTTGTTCCTGTTCCTCCAGTACCAGGATTTCACGGCATTCCAACCAGAAGAGCTCCTATGGTCGAGCAGGCTGTGCAGACCGTGCCGTTGGCCAGTGCCTCCCAGAAAAGGGGAAAGACTTCAACCCAGCCACAGGGAAGGCAGCCTGTTCGCCCAACCCAGCGCTCTGGCCGCCGTGCTTCCCAGGTTCAGAAGGAGAATGTACCCACCAGTAAGCAAAGTTAGCAGCAACACATAACATAAGAGAAATTACCAGATCTTCTTTCTAGCATTGCCTCCTTTTTCTTTTTAATCCTGCTGATAAATGTTTAATTTGTTCAGGCCGGCCACCATCTCAGCCGAGTGCAGCCAAGATTCAAGGCCAAGGCACTGAGAACCAGAAACAAAGGCAAAAACAAGGTATCAAGATGATGAAAAATGCATAGAAAGCTATTTCTTTCTGGCAGAATAGCAATGTTTATTAAAAATCTAACAAAGGCAGAGGTGCAGCAGGAAAGTAAATACTTTTAAGTGAAATATTGCTCATCTGTAAGAAATGGATTACAAGAGTAAACATCCAAGACCACATGAACCTGTTCTGAATGACTGAACCAGTTTTACAGCAGTGTTTGTCTGAACCTTCTCCGGTGCAGGCAGTCGCAGGTCCAGGAACAGAAGCAGAGGCCAGCTGCTTGTGAAAAACTCAAAGGCCACAACTTTGCAGTTTGAGTCAGATTTTGATTTTGAAACTGCAAATGCTCAGTTTAAAGATGATCTCACGAAGGAGGTTGAAGGTAGATTTACTGTCAAATATCTGTCAATTCAGTCTCAGATACAATATAAAGCAAGTTGAATGTATGTAAATGTGCATTTTTGTCAATCCTGCAGTTGAAAAGGTGGATTCAGGGGAGGCCCAGGACAGCCAGGGTATGCAGGAGGAGGGAACTCTTGCAGATAAATACTACGATAAAGCCAAATGCTTCTTTGACAACACCTCATCAGACATAAAGCCCAGGTGATGTTACTTTTGCTATTTTATATCTGTATCGACCTCAGGGGTTTAAGCTCTACAATCAATTTAACTTTTTTTCATCCTCAGGAGAACCACCTGGGCAGAGGAGAAAAAGCTGAACATGGAAACATTTGGCGTGCCCGGCCGCTTCCTGAGAGGTCGGGGATTCAGGGGCCGAGGACGTGAAGGGCAGAGCACCGCTGATCAGAGACCCGCTGATCAGAGACCCCTCCCTAAAGTTGGTAGTGGGAGGGTGTGAAGGCTTTTCTTTGTATTTTTGTTCTGTAAATATTGTGGTTTTTCTACTTATTTAAAAAGTACCTCCCTTTTTTCCCCCCTATTTGAAGCACTTGAAGCAAAGTTTTTTTTCTTTATCCCAAATATGTATTTAGGGACTTTTGTACGTTAAACCTTTATATGAGGAAAATATAAATGGGAGAGCAGTTTCTTTTTAATTGAACAGCTGTATGCTGGAAGCTCATTCATTTATCGATGGTTTGGTAAAATACCTTGTGGAATGTTTCTTTCCAACAGGCCAGCAGGCACCTAATTTAGTTTGGTTTTTTTACCAAATATATTAAATTATTGTCTACTTGACTGTCCAAATGTAACTCCAAATTGCTTTTGGGGGACATCTATACTTTATTTTTCTTTTCCCTACTTGTAAAATGAAAACTGTGGAGGACTTTGCTATTAAATACATGTGATTAACAGACTGGCCTTTTCATCTCTGGCTTAACACAGAATCTGAAGATGTTTATTTTTAAATCCCAAACATTAGCATCCATCACCCATTTAAAAAAAAAAGTTAAAAAAAATGCTTGTTCCCTCCTCAAGAACAGAAATATGTTCCAGAAAAACCTGTTCAGTTTTGTGTATGTGGCGGCTTGCAAATATAAGCCAGCGCTTTGTGGAACGAGTCCTCGTCAGGAATGGTGATGCTCTCCAGCTCTGAGACGTTGTCCGAGTCCCCCTCATCTGCGTAGAGGTGAGGCTGATAGTCCAGCAGGTCTTCCTCCGTCTCCTGGAGAGAAGAGAGCCCCTGCAGGAGTGGAAAACCAAAGGCGAGTGTGAACACAGTGCTTATTTGACAGCCTTTTGCAGCAGAGTAGACATGATACTGTATGTGCGCTCCTGACCCGATGAAGCAGGGCTCTGAGTGCTGCATCTGTCGCATAGCTTGAGTTCCTTGTCTGGAGAAAGTTCATTGTGTTCATGTCTTCAATCTGGACCAAACAACATTGACACAAATATTAATGTCAGTTTCTTCAGCTGCTGCCTCAAAGTGATAAATACAAACCAAAAATGCTGCTTTACCTGGCTTGTATTGTGGTGGCCTTTGGCTTCGAGAGAATTCCAGGTTGTCTAAGATTGAAGGAAAGAGTGAAGCCATGTGGAGCAAAGATGGACATATTTGAATGCACACTTGTGACTGATGCAGCATGTTACCTGGTTCCAGTTCTCATGGAATAAGTAGGAAATATTTTCCCTTCTGTAATCTTCAGAGTGTTTGTAGACGAAGTGCTCCATGTCCTTTTGAAATGTACAGGTAGAAAATGAGATTTTTGTTTTGTTCAACCTTCAGCTGTGATTTGAATGAAAAGCATTAAATATGATCATGAAGGCAGCAAATAATAATAAATAGAAAATGGCAGTCAAATGTGGCAAAGGATACAAAAAAAAATCATCTGAGCTTGAAATTTAAGTGACATAAATAGGAGACATAGATATCTACAAAAAATAGGCTTCACCAGAATTATCATCAACCTGCAACACCAGTTATTAAAGCAGCTGTGATAAACAGCTGAGTTCAAGAACTGTAGGTTCACACATGTGTGAGTCAGCCTGTAAAAGACCAGGTCCTCAAAAAAGATTTTTTAAAAAATCTGCAGACAGTTCCACAGACCTGCTTCAACTTGTGCAGTTTGACCAAAAGTTTGTCCACATCACATTCACCTGGACCCACCTTTGTTAAAACCTGTCCATGCCGCATTCCGTCATGCAGACTTTGCCTGTCAGATGGGTTGTGGTGCTTCTTACCAGTGGAGATTGCCAGAATGCAGTCAGGTAGCTTTGAAGAAAAAGAAAATAGATATTGGTGTTTCAGTGGAAAGAAATCTGGAAATGTATCACTGGTTTGTCTGCAAATGTTTCTGAGCAGTGACCTCGCAGTCTGTTCCGGGTTTCTCGATGTTCGATACGAGGAGGGTTTCTCCGGAGGAATCACTCGTCTGCAAAGTGGTGAACTCTTTTTTGCAGGAGATGACGACTGCTAGCAGCAGCAGAACTGTCAGCCAGACGGAGAGGACAAACGTCTGCTTGCAGTGAGTTATCAAAATCGTAACAGCACATATTAAAGTGTACGCCGACACTGACTGAAATCAACGGTTTCTTACACAGGAGTAGGAGCAGTGAGGCGAACACTATGCCGATAGCACCAGAAGCAGTGGTGGCAGTCTCTCGCCGGCTTCGGCAGCCAGGCGTCACAGAGCAGTCACACACGCTCACGCTTATTTTATAAATGCCAAACTGGCCCTGCATGTCAGAGATCTTCAGATCGATCGTGTGTGGGCCAGCATACACTCCGGGCTCCTTCACCAGGCCTGCTGTGTACCCTGTGAGAAATGATCACCCAAGTAAGCAGTTGGGTTTTTAAAAATGTTTGCTACAATATTTCACCTCACGTCATAGCTGTTTCTACCATGTGAAGGCAGCAGTTTCCATTTTCCTTCGACATCCCCCAGCAGTTCAAATGAGAAAGGCCCTCCGAAGGGGTTTCCATCCAGGTCAAAGGCCGTGATGTTGGCGGTGGTGGGGTCGTCAGACACACACACATCCACATTATCCACCGCGGGCTGAGGCACGTTGTCGTTTTGGTCCTTCACATGGATGCTCAGTGTGGTTGTGCCTGTTAAAGGTGGTTTACCTGTCCAAGATGGAAGAAAAATAGCATCACAAAACAGTGGAGATTAGGTTAAATCTTTACTTGATCGTAAAAATCTCCAGTCTCACCATCATCCACTGCGTTCAGTAAGATGGTGTAGACGCCGTCGACAACGTGAGGAGACTCTCTGTCAGGTGTCTTGACTGTTGTGATGTCTCCTGTGTGGGGATCCACTGTCACCCAGCCGGCAGGATCATTCCCCACCTTGTACCTGTGGACAAACACAATTTGCTTTAGCGTAGCAGGTCCCAGATAAGAGCTCAGAGATGTTGGAGCAAGCGTCCCACTTACACAAAATCTCTTGCGTGACTGGAGTCGGGATCGACAGCAGTCACTTTCCCCACCCAGGTTCCATTGGGTGCATTCTCCTCCAGCATGACCTCTTCGACAGTCACACTGAACGCAGGGGGGTCGTTGGTATCCTCAACTTCAATGAGGACTTGAACAGAGGGCGGTCCTGCGCCAGGATCATCACCTGCGCTGGTGGCGACTGTCCAGAGGCCCGAGGACGTCCTCTCCTTTACTTTACAGGAGAAAAACGGCTTCTCGTTTTCCACTGAGATAGATAGCTGCCTCTGTGCTCCCGCCTCATAGTCTAAAGGCTGAAATTATACAGTGACGCTAGACTCATTTTCAATTGAAGCACACAATTCAGACATTTCAAGTTTGAGCAGACGTCGTGTGACAAACAGGTGTGTAATAATTACATGTCAGACAAGACATGGGTGCCTCTGTAATGTAAAGCATGCAGCTAAACAATATACTTACCTTTACTACTGTCAGGATTCCATCATTGGTGTCTGGGTCTGTCTCTATCTTAAAGTGCCCCCCCTCATCACCCTGTATGGTGTATTTGACCCTCCATGCCGGAGTGTTCGGGCTGTCCTCGTCTGTCACATGCAGCCGCAGAGGAGAGGTCCCAGTCTCTTCTTCTTTCACTTTGCCAGAGCCCTGTTGTATGAATCCAGGGCTCAGAGCTCAGGGGAAAAACTGTAGAAACCTGCTAACTGTGCTTCCCACTGCTACTTTCAAGTACATACACACCCACATAATTACATCAGAACTGCTTCTTCTGAAGCCCCATTGACAATTAAGCATGATTGTGATGTGATGACAGCCTACTGTCTGTCCGTTGATGGTTGGCAGGTGGTTGTTGCCGTCCTGGACGTGAATGACAACAGTGGTTGAACTGGACAGACTGACGACTTCTCCATGGTCCTTGGCCTCCACCAACACTGTAAACTTTTCAGCCACCTTTACACAAGCACGTGAAATCAGTTTTTTTTAAGTGTATCTTGCATTCATTTCCTGTACAGCAGCTCAATCATTTTGCACACAAGTATTGTTCTAAATGTGGTTTCATTTCAGGTGCAACCTGCAAATATGTGAAGTAAGTTTTGCAACAAATCCAGTGTCACTGAGATGTGTATGGAAGCTAAATTACTTTCTTTAATGAACTCACCCTGCAGGTGATTCTTACTAACACATGTTAAATTTTCTTTTTTTATATAGGAAGTCAGTGTTCAAAAGAAGCACGCTGCATAAACTACGCCTGTCACATTTCTCAAAATCCCTTGCCTCATAATCCAAACATCCTTTAAACGAGATTGATTCAGACTCATCGATGAAGAATTCAATGTCCGGAGGGTCTGGAGACACAGATTTGATTTCATAGTGGAACGTTGAGTTTGGTGTTCCTCTCTGGTCTCTGTCGTAGGCCAGAAGCTTCAGGAGATGGGAGCCTGTTGGGAAATGACAACACTCTTTAGGCTGTTCAGAAATAAAGGAGCGTACTTAACGTTGTAGGTAACAAAACAGTAAAAAAGAAAAAAAGCGAAATGGTCTATTATATTCTTTACCTTGTGCATCTTCCTCAGCAATGCTGATTTCGTACAGATCCCTCTGAAAGCGTGGAGGGTTGTCGTTGATGTCCCGTATGGAAATTTCAACTCCTAATTTAGTGTCAATTGATAAATCTGTCTTTCTGGCCTCAAATCTCAGCTGTGGATTGAAAGATATTCAAAGTAAGTCACAATATTAAAAAAAGAACATGTGTAAAGATGTTCTTGGATATTGTGATTGTGATAAGATATAAAAGGTAAATTTTCTCAAGTCTACCTCAAGACAACACTCACCTACACATATGTACAGTATATTTATATTGCTATAATAATTTCTTCTATACATACTGGCCGTGAAAAACATCCTCTCCTAATGCAATTCCAGTGTAAGTATGGGGAACAAGCTCCACAGCGCAAAGATTTGAAGCTCAGCTGAAGATAATATGAGGCTTCAACAGTCTGAGTCAGTTAAAAGACAAAGAGAAAAGTCGCAATGACTGAACTAAGGTTTGTTTGCAGTTTTTTGCAGTTTCAGTTTAGAGAGGGAATCCAAATGGTTTGTTACCAACAATTCCCACCCATGACTCTAACTGAAGTAGCTAGAGGCTGAGAACTGTCTGCTGGGTTTAATGTGGAACTCATGAAGTGTGACAGACTGTGCGTCCCTAATCAGCGTGTAGAAGTTCCCTGCAGTACAGAGAAGATGTAGAGTCTGACCTTAAGCATTGTCTTCTCCTCATAGTCCACGGCCCTGTGGACAGACAGTGTGCCAGATTCTTTATCAATGGAGAGGACTCCCTTTGGCTCCTCATCCACTCCTTCCCCAAAGAGGTCAAAGTATATTCGATAGTCCCGCTCGATGTTTACCTACAACACAACCCCAAACACTTTACAGTCGGCTTTGGGGAGACTCACATCAGTCGTTTCTACATTTTCATGATGAAAAAACATGATCTATGTTTGGATAGAAGCGATAAAGACAGAAGAAATGACTGCAGGTGTCTCGTCTTCTTTACTCCGGGCTCTTCTCACCTTGCCCAGCACATATGGGAAGGGTCCTGGGTGCCCCTCCTCAATTGCGAAGGAGTCAATGATCCAGGACCTTCTGTGACGGCTCAGCAGCTGCGAGCATGTTGCACTTGGCAAATAATAAATCTGAAAGACAAACAGCCAACCGAGCCTGACGTGCACAATCTTTTCAATGAGAGTCATACAATGCAAAGTGGAATGCACAGTTGGTGAACCAGTTCCTATGAAGTGTAAACGGGTACTTCCATTGAATTTTTTTTATATATCATGGTGGGGTACTGTGTGTTCGTTTTTTTTCATATCTCTTGTGTATGCTTCACAGAGATACATTTTACACAAATAATTGCTGACTTCTTGAAACACCTCTGTTGCAGAACATTTGACTTACATGGAAACATCAACTGTACAGACTGTCCTTGAACTCACAGACCTGGAGTGCTGGAAAGTTATGTTAAAAAACAAGTGATCTGTTTTTATAGATAATAATCAAAATCTGCAACCTTATTATCTAATTTGAGATAGTGTAGTGTGTCAAACTTTTGTTCCTCAATAAAGAAAACAAAATATTCTTAGCAATTTAATTTAATTTAATTGATTGCCATATATCAAATTGACATCTACAAAATCAAGCATAGCATTTGGTCTTAAACCGAGTGATTTCAGGAGGCTTTGAAGACGGCGTGGCTACGTACCAGGAGGAAGAAGCAGAGCATGATGCTTGTTCAGTACATCCAGCTGCGAGTGCTCGAGGACTGACTTTTCTGAGCAAAGGAAGACAAGACCCTGCCCTTCTTTACACACCCACACACATAAATATACACTGACAGACACGCGTAGCTGTGTGTGTGTGTGTGTGTGTGTGTGTGTGCGTGCCGTTCAACCAGCATTCAACTGTTTGCTTATTAGGATTTCTTAAGAAGTGAACAATGCCTGCAGTAATGAGGGTTTTATAGTTATTGACCCACAACGTGCAGTATCTGTTAAAACGATCACGATCTTCCAAGCAGACTGGTGAGTAGATCTTTTTCTACTGTACTGTATATGTGATTGTTGTGATTCAACATACATGTAATGGTCTCAGTGCTCTGCAAACTTGACATTGTTTGTTGTTTGTTCATTAAAAAGCTATGAGGCTGCCCTGCAGCGTGTGGTTGTGGCATCTTCAAACGTCCCCTTAAGCAGTCTTTTAGTCGCTGTCTGGATGCAGTTATGGACTTGTAAACTCATCAAAGCACCTTGAAATAACCAGCAATTGTTCTGTTGATTCTCAGAAACTCATGAATATCTTTTCCTCCTTTATTGTTAAAACAAAGACATCTTGTGAGAGATTCATTTAAAATTAGAGCTAGAAAACAGAATTTGCATTGGCAGGACAATGTGTTGCTTTCAAAAACAGTACATTTTAATAATCTGAAGCTTGCGACCACTAACTTTACCTCAACACATACGTCATCCAAATATCATTCTTTATTCCAGTCACTGCTTGTCTTGGGTTGTGTTAATACCGATAAATACGAAATAGAAAAGTCATTGTTCATCAACTGCAAGTCCTGTGAGATCAGAAACAGGGGAACAAGTGTTGTCCTTCAAAACATGCCAAGACAAGAATGAAAGCAGGTGAGAATTCATTGGAAATCTCCGTATTTACAGTTCACGGTCCCCACCTCCAAAACTAACACAGGACCCAACCAACAACTCGTGAATCAAAGGAGAGATTGAAAGCAGTGATAGGAGCCGGTGTGTGGAAGGCAGTCGCAGCTGAGAGGCCTCAAATACCAAAGTCAGCTCTTTGCCCCCTGCCGAGGTGTCAGCTGTGGTGCTGCAGGTGGAGATCTAATGTGGAGACGGTGCATCCTATGAGGATGGTGATGGACTCTGATTTTTCACCTTCTCCGGCTCTGGAGGCGCGGCTCTTCTCTTGACTGTGCTGGTTTGTGTTTCCTCATCGTCTGACCTGACTACAGGGGTGTCCCCCCCGCTGGCGTTCATGGTCTGGCTGTCGGAAGAGGAGTTTGAAGATGTGGAGGACATGCGGGACTTGGCCTCAAGACCCTCAAGGACATGTCGAAAGAGTCCATTACTGATGACCTCCTTGTCGTTGTTGTTTCCTTGCACTGTGAGTCAGATGAAAAATATTGTTAGGGATGTAGTCGTGCAGTGTGTCTTGTGATCTCTCTTCTATTTCCGGTTTTCCATACCTGGCAGCGGGGAGGTCAGCACCCCCTCTTCTCCCCCGGCGCTGAAGAAGACATCCAAAGCCTCTGGGTCAGAGATGTCAATCAGCTCCATCTGGTCCAGCAAGTCCACATTCACCTCCATGGAGGAGATGCTGCCGATTGGAGCTGCAGGAGAGGGGTAGCAATGAAATGACGTGCATTTGTATATGAATGTGTGTTTGTGTGTGCTTACGGGTTTACAAAAGCGCCACCAAGGCCAACTCACGTCTCTTGTAGTCTCGGATGCAAAGGTGCGCCGAGGACAGGTAGACATCCACGTCATGCTGGAAGACCTCCTCGAAGAAGCGCTGCCTCTCTCTCAACTTGAGCTGCTGTGCCGCGTCCACATCTGGGAGCCTCTGGCCACGCTCGGCCTCCGCTGGCAATCACAACAGAAGGACCAGGAGTTAGATAGCAGCTCAGATAAGGTGTCATATCTGATGACTGCAGATTAGAGGTCAGAGAACATGTAAGGCTGCATTCCAGTCAAACGCTACACAGCAAGATTTCACAGAATGGTTCTTCCAGTCTGGAGGCAGGTGTGCCAGCCAGTGATATTACGTGGTGATGATGATACAGTCAGACACATCTCACAGTCACATATATCCAGGTATCCAGAAGGGGGAGACATTGAGCTTAAAGTGAGAGATGTAAGGAGGTGGAATCTCCTTCTTATGGACTGCTGAGATTGCCGTTTGAAATTTAACAAAGCAAGGAGGTGCAATGAAAAATCACATATATCATAATTCATAAAAGATATTGTTGATATCTTAACTGTAAACAAATGTCTCCATTTGCCACTGAGCATTCTTTCCTATGATTCATTCCAGTGACACGCTGCTTTTTCTGTTCACACAAACAGATAAATCAAATTGTTGCTGTTATCACAACACTAATTAAACACTCTCCAAGCGTCCACGCTGTCCAAGCCTGCACATTTACCACATCAGATCCACAGGTTCATCTGCAAAAGCAAGCTGTCAGGTCCTTTCCCAAGTTAATCTTGTTTGAGATACCGTGCTGCGATCACATTTTCCCCTTCATCAGCATCCTTGTAATAAAGCTAAGTGCAAGTCCAAGTCAGTGGAGGGGTGAACTGCTGCAGTGGCTGCAAGAGGAATGAGGAGCGGGGAAATGCTCAAGTCAGTACTGTAAATGCCTGAGACTATGGCCTCCACTGTCAGGGAAACAGAACTTGAATTGACACTAATGTGATGATATAAGATCTGTAATCGTTTCCTACAATATCTGTAAATGCAAAGAAAAACGAAGAAGATTAAAAATACAAAGACAGCAACAACTGAGTTAAAAGACACTTAATTGCTCCCTTGAGGAGAGGCTAAGTTAAAGACCCACCAAAGTTCCCCGCCATTTCTATGGGACCCATCAAATCTGTTCACAGACACACAAAGGTAACAGAACCAGTTTCCCTTCCCTGCACCTCTAAAGCTCACTGACCACACCTTTTTGTTTTTACACTTGGGTTTTGCATGAATGAAATAAATGAGGTGTACCATGTGAACTTGCTAGCTTGTGCTAAGCTAACCGCGACCTAGCTTCATGTTTACCTTATAGACACATACGAGAGTGGCATCAATCTTCTTGTCTAACTCTCAGCAAGACAGCAAACTGTTGCTTTAGATTCATTTTATAGAAGAAGATACATCACATTTTTCGGCACATGCTCAGTATGCACTGACAAATGATGCAGTCTTTTATTGTGAAGTGCATTTCTGCTGTTTCCCCCTTTTCGTTGAATTCATATTTTGCACAGTCATCGGGGAGCTGAGAGTGAGTTTTGAGGAGCTGCTGCAACCTGCAGACAAGGATTGAGCTAATTGGATGAGGCTTTCAAGCCATGTCTAAAGTGGGAATACTGTCAAGATTATCCAGGCTGCGTTGAGAGCAGCAGTCACAGCAGCTCTATAAATACACCAGTGGGAGATGGAGGAAAGACACGCAGCTCAGGATGTTTACAATGCCAGGAAAAGAGAGGATTCCAGGGATCTTCTGTTGTCTCTGACAATATAAAGAGGCTTCCACTGACACAACCTGCTGCATAATGAACTACAGTCATGACTTAATCACTGCTGCGGTCAGGATAATGCTGCGAATCCCAAAGATGTAGATGTTGCCTAAGAGCAGCAACAGGTTGCCACCCTCAGATTGCTGCATCAGCGCAGTCCTCCCCACGAGGCGTGCCCAGGCACATGTCTGTGGTGACGGGAGGACACGCGCCTGTCACTGCAGCTCTGCTCTGCACGATTTGACATCCTGCCTCCTCGGAACGGGGACTGCAATCAGATAGGCAGACAGCTTTGGAGGGAAGGGAACAAGAGGACAAGTCAAACCTCAGGGCTGGACTGGCTGACAGCACCGCATACAGTGTGTGTGCAGAACGCGGAGATATGAATGGGATTCCCCACAGACTGACAACATAAAAATCTACAAGCACACTGACAGCAAAAAGTGATGAGTTGACAATATCTGCCTTGACACACTGATCATATTGTTGTGCGTTTGTTTTGGAATTATGGTGCTTTTAAACATGATTTAATGTTTTAAAAAACTCCACTCCAGGAGATCCTAGCATGGTATCAGAAACCAGAAACCAGACTCATTCAATTTGTTTTTAATAGACAAAATGAAAAAATCGATCTGTTATCTCTGATCTGCAGCAAATCAACAAGTGACGAAAACTTCATTTTTCTACCTTGGAAACAGAGCTAAAGCGTGACCATTTATAAGTACTTATTGTAAATTATTTTTTTATCTTATCTTTATTGTTATTATTGAAGTGAGGTTGATTGTCCGTCTTTCTTTTTTATGTGAAGCACTTAGTGCAGATGATTTCTTCTTTGTAAAGCACTTTGAGCTGCAAATCTTGTATAAAAGGTAATAGACACATTCAGTTTATTATTATTATTATTATTCTCTGCATCAAACTGCTCCTCTCATCCTCATTCATCCTAAAAAACAGTCCAAACCAGTGGAGCAGGGACTGATATCTTGCCCTTTAGTGCCTTGTATGGTTTAAGCTCCAGAAACTCCAGCTCCAATGATTCGGTGATGCCAATCAATTTCTTTAGTTTCAGTCTCCCTGCCTGATAAATGCCTTCATCTTTCAAACTCCACAGCTCTAGTTTAGTTGAGGTATTTTGGCTCTGAAAACTTCTCCTTCTTTCTTTTTGAAACTTTATAGTCTTATAGTCAACCCCAACAGACGCTGACGCCCTAAGACCCGTTGATAGATTCTGATGTGTGAAATGGTCTTAATTCCTTGTTTAGTCATTTACGTCACTGCTCTGCAGGAGGCGATGTTGGTGATTCCTGGGTGCAATTCCTCTTTCATAGTTGCAAGCTGTTCCTCCTGTGTCAGTCATCTTTATGCCATTTTGTCTTTGCAGCACTTCTGTCTGTGTGTGGACGTCTGAGCCTGCGATGCTCTCTTCTCCTTGCACCGTTACACAATCGGGAACACTTTTGTCGAGGGGAGCAGCGCTGACAAAGCAAGATGTCAGTCACAATCGGGAGCTGCCGGCTTGACATGTGTGTTCGGATGAAAGATGAAAGGAGCTCCTTGTTTCACGTGACCGGCCGAGGACATCATGTCAGACAAAACACTGCATTTGTACTGGATGAGGGACTTTCCTTTCTTTTCTTTCAAAAGGAGAGCAGGCAGGACTCAAATAGCCCATCTGCGCTGAAAATGTCTCCAGGAAAATTGCAGGTTCCTGGTTTAAACAAATTGCTTATCCTGGAGTTTTTTCCCACTCGGTTAAACACTGATTGATCACAGCATTGATTGGTTTCTACTTAAAGGCTGAAGCCCGCGGAGAGCTAAAGGTTAGCTGCAGATGTATATCCTCACATTGATTCTGCCTCCCTATCCAGTTCTTTTTTCCACTGAATCACCTTCATCGATACGACCCCTGTGACCTCTGATTAGCGCAGCCACTCACACGGGAAAGTCCTCTGTCACAAGAAAACCGTGGCCGCGGTGTCCACATGAGATCACATGTCTGGGATGCTACAGCCCCGCCACAGCTCAGTCTTCAGTTTCACACCACAAGATGTCTGAAGGGCCTGTGGTCGCTCAAGAGAGAGAACAGAGAGACAAACAACCTACAGGCCGGAGCTTGACCTCATATTCTGTCTTTTCTCTCTCTTTCTTGTCTGTCAATCTGTACATATGTTTCTATCTTTTCTCTCTCTCTTTCTATGTTTTTCTCTCTGTCGTTTGTGTTTTTTCTGCCTTTCTTTCTGCCTTTTCTCCGTCTCTCTTTTTGTCTTTTTTCTGTCTGTCTTTCTGTCTGTCAGTCTGATTCTGTCTTTTTTCTCCCATTTTCTCTCTACCTCTCCGTCTCCACTGTGTCTTTTTTCTGGCTTTCTCATCCTTTTTCTACCTCCTGCCATTTTTCTTTCCATCTCTTTTACTTTATTTTTCTATTTTTCTGACTCCTGTCAGTTTTCTTCTTTCTCTTTCTCTTTCTCTTTCTCTGTCTCTGTCTCTCTCTCTCTGCCTGTCTTTTTGTCTTTTTTCTGTTTTTATGTATTTCTTTCTGTCCCTCTGTCTCTCTCTTCTGTTTCTCTTTTTGTCGTCTGTCTCTCCTCCTTCTTTCTATCTTTCTTTCATTCCATCTGTCTGTATGCCTGCCTGCCTCTGTCTTTTCCCTCCATGTCATGTCATGTGTCTGTCTCACACTCTGTCCTTTCTGTCTCCCCCTCTATCATCTCTCTCACCCCCCCCTTCCTTTCTGTCTCCCCCTCCTTCCTTCCTCTGGGTGCTCGGGGACTTGAGAAAGAAAAGGTCATAGATCAGGGCTCAGGACCAGCTGGACGTGCAGAATGACTGGAACAGACAGAAAGACAGACAGGCCGAGCAGACCGGACATGCATGCATGCCGCTCTGCCTCCCCACAGAAAGACAAACCCAGATCCTCCGCTCAGGGGGCAGAGATAGAAAGGGCCCATTCAGAGCCGGACAAAAGCAGCGATGTAGGGGAACGGGACTGGCCTGCACTCCTTAGACATGATGCCATTTACAGGAATTCATTTTGGATGTAGCGGAGAGCAAATACCCAAAACGAGCCTTCAGTTTCATTAATAGATTTCCATCCTTAACCGACCACGAGATGTTAAATTCTTCTTTTTCTGCTTTTGTTTTTCTTGAATTGAAAACTGTGTCATGATGAGACAGAGTTCTCAGAAGACCCTGGCACAGCTGCCAGCACATATAATGCATCATCCACACATGATGATACAGAGATCGTTCAATGCTCCTCTGTCTCCACCCTGACTACATCTTTTTTTCTAAATAGAGGCACATTTTCCAGTGTAAGAACTACAAATGCAAAGAATCGGGTCATTCTCTATCTGTTTAGTGTCTGACTGTCATGTGCCTGTTTCCACTGTCGGGGAAGGGACCCTGAAACGCTGTTGAGAAGCACTAGCAGACCAGCAGCACAGGCAACACATTGATCTGAAGGCTAAATGAAGGGATAGGAGGGCTCGGTGTCACCCACAGGCTGCCATTAGGCCGTCACTGTGCTAAATGAAAATGTGAGCTCTCTGGCAGACTCCCCTGTGACAGGAAAGGGAAGGTCGAGCCAGAACGGAGCAGAGAAAACTGCCTCTCCTGATGAGCCTGTTGTTTTTACACTTGTTGGTTGAAGGACCAGCTCTGACTTTAACCCCACAGCAAACAGTAGTTTAACAGAAACCCCAGTGGGCACCATCGTTTCCTCCTCCGGTTTTATTATAGAGCAGTTTGCCAGACTCTTAGTTTGAGCCTGTTCGTCCAAGCCCAGGCTTTTTCTGAGAAGTGGCTTCCTTATACAAATGGATGAGGTCATCCCTGTTTAAAAGGCTGTTGTGGTGGTGGCACATACTTCCATGTGTTGCCTCAGCCATCCCACCATTAGATGGAAGTAGCAGACTGCCAAGAAAAAACCTCATGCAATGTCAGTGGTTTGAGCAAAACAATCTGACTTAATGCCTTTTGCCTGTTCCCAAATGTCTTATTCATTCATAAATAAATATAAGAATAAATGCTCTAATATATATACGGAAATAAATAAATGTGGCAAAGCATTAATTACTTTCATAGTTCATATATAAATAAATGCTAAAACAAATACAAAAAATTAAACATGGCAACATATAAACATCATATAAACATCATATATTCTAATAACATAATAATAAAAAGAAATAAATGCTGAAATAACTACACAAATAAATAATTAAATATAGCAGTAAATTAACATATTAAGACATATAAATACATAAATGCTAAGAAATAAATATTTAATAATGGCACAAATAAATCAATGTTTGCAATTAATTGAGACATCAGCTAATAATTTAATTTAAATTAATGTATCTACATTATCTTTTTTATGATTTCTTCCTTTATTTCTACATTTCTGTTTCAACTACTGACACACACTGATATGGTATACATAATAAAATAAAAAGACATTTATTTACTTCCCAATTCATTACCAACATCTATTTATTTAATTATGTTTTAATTCTATGTTTTTGTTTTCACTTATATCTTTAGTTAGTAGTTTAGAAGTCATTTTTGTCACCTGTATATCAATATTAGTATCAACTCTTCTTCATCCTTCTTCATCTCTCACACACAGTCTTGTATGTACATTGAATGGACGAGGCACGATCACCTCCTGCACAGAGACCGCCATCGCTGACTTCTAACCGCCAGGACAGACCCGAAACTCTGAGGTAACACTTGTTTGGGCTGAGGCCCCTGCAAATAGACTGGCTGCCCTTTCCACCCAGACACTTTGTGTCGGAGGAGAGAGATTTCATTTCACATGGATGGCTTCCTAACTCTTACACAGAGCGAGGGGGGGTGCAGAAGAAGGCAATGAGTTGCTGTAAACACAGAAAGGCAGCGAGGAGAGGGAGGGAGGAAAGGTCAGGCAGGACAGGAACACTCGCAGAAAGGCTAAAAATGAGGAGGAGGATGTCTTAAAAAAATCTAGAGCATGATGGCAGAGAGAGGTTAGCCAAAAGTGAGTCAACACAGGGGTGTGGGTTGTGGAGATGGAGAGGATAGAGAGAAGGAATTCTGCACAGGCTCATTAGTTTAAAGAGGACGTCTTGTTATTTTTACTGAGAGTCTCTTCCGTACCTTCCAGCACAGTATTGACCTCAACCGCAGCAGCAGGCTGTTAACAGTCTACAGCTGGTCATTAGTGGATCAGTCTCTTTGCTGGGGCTGTTACTGTAATTAATGGTGTCTCAGTGGCTTTGAAGAACGGTGCAGCGACCGGTTGGCTACAGGTAGAAGATTTATCCTGCTATATCAGCAAGAGCGGAGCTGCGGCGACAAACCACACGTGCTAATTTATCACAACATTAAAAAGATGATGCAGAGTGCCTCAGCACATCCTGGTTAGCACACTCCTGCTGTTTTACAGGTTTCTGTTTTCTAACGGCTGCACTTTCAAACCAACACACTGCTTGTTTATGCTGGATCCTTTCCTCGTTCCTCAGGAGAGAAACTGCCAAGTGGAACAGATAGGTGGCCACACATGTAAAATGGACAATAATATCTTTGGAGACTTGCTCTGTCTCACACTATTATTTTTGGTGTCCCTCACTTCTTATTTTCACTCCAAAAAGCTGCCATTCGGCGGGCTCCAGTTGCAAGGACAGTAAATTATTTATGCAAGCTGCTGGTGTGTGTTTGTTTGTCTGTCTGGTCCATACTGCAGTTCATGCATGTGTGTGTTTCCATTTGCATATTAGATCGGGTTGTTTTCTCTGGGACAAAGCAGTGTCCAGCACCATCAGCCCAGTTCGTCTGGACAACAATGACATCAGTATTAACCCTCTCCTTCCTTCTCTCCTGCCTGGATTACACCCAGACTGACAATAGGACTGTTTGTAGGTCAGTGTCTTGTCCCACTGCCCTCCATAAGCCCACAAGCAGACTGTCATGAGTTCTGATCAACACAATAGGCTTCACCAGCTGACAGTACTGACATATCCATGTTTTTTCTACAATGAATAATCCTCTTATCCAGAATGACTATTAATCAACAGTAGAATATGATTAATAACTATTGTTAAAGCAATCCAATCAGCCAATAATGCTCAAAACTCTGTAGAATCACAGCATCAGTGATCATTAGTGCATCTGGAGTAGCTGTCAACAGTCTGACGCAGGGCATGGCAACAAAGTTGAGCACAGAAAACCCTGTCACACTTTTATCAGATAATTAAATCTGCAGTCACACTAAAAAAAACTTGAAATGATCTCGTGGAGGTTGAGCGAGTTTCCTCTCTGTCTAAGTGTGCCTTAACAAGACAGCGAGGCAATCAGGGAAAGTGTTCTTTCACCATTAAACCCTCACGCTGACATCTCTCCAACGCTCACTCTGATCCCTGTTCTTCCAGGAAAAGCAGCACTGCCTCTTTTCTGTAGGAATCTTTGGTTCTGCAGGCACCTGCAGATCCTCTACTTGCTGCAGAAGACTAAAGGCATTTTTGTTTTTGTCAAGTTTGTGACCTTTTTAAATGCAATTATTTTTATTCCATTTTTTTTCTTATGCATGATTCATTTACTCTCCTGCACATTTATTCCCTTCAAATGAAACTTGGGGCAACTTAATACTGCACTGCCACCACACTAAAGCTACTATCGTTTGGCCACAGAGATGTTTTCGCTTACTGGCTAATTAGGTTGAAGTTGGGAAGAGCTATACTGGAAGCACATGACATTACCAAAATTCATGAGCCAATGAAGTCCTCAGACAAGTCTAAACTGGCAAAATAAGGTAAAACACTAGTGTGGGCTGTTTTAATGTGTTTCCTTGCCTTATTAAAGCAATAAGATTTTGGCCACTTGGGGGCAGCAGAAACAAGTTGTAAACAGTGAAATATGATCACTTTCATGATTAATAATAGCAAACAGTTATAACTGTTTCTTACAGACATCCAGCATGTACAGAGCAACAATAAAAACAACAAGACAGCAACAACAGCAATCCTGTTTCTGGCCACCTGATGAATGTAAGTCCAATATCCACTCTCTTTTAGCTCTGCTTTTGGTCTCCACCAGCTCACAAGGGAAATATCTGGCTCTTTAGCTGCTAAATGCTCCACTCTGTTCACCAGCTGGTAGTTAAACCTGTCTTTGTCTGCTGTGGGCAGGTGGCACACAGTGGGCTTTTACAGCTTTTTAGCTGAAAACAGCTGCGTGACAGTGAAACAAAACAGTGAACTGGAAATCATTTAAACGCTCCAGAGAGCTGAGAGGAACTGCGGAGTCGAGTTAAACCTCTCCGCATCGTCCCTGTCACATAGTCATTCAATTGTTTGTTAACTGATTGCTTTAATTTCTCACCTTTTTTCCTGATAGAGGAATAAAACATTGCTTCTTCTCAACGTCAGCACCCAGTGAACAAACTCTAAATCAGTAAGTGATCAAACAGGTGAATTTGTGTTACATGGTTCACACGTCTGGAGGAATGTTCACATGATGAGTCGCTGCTGTCTGTCTGATGAGGGCTCTGAACACTGTGCGTATGCCTGGAGGCCTTAGCTCTGTCTATTCCCAGAGGATTCAGCTGAACAGTGAGTAGATGGATTTGTTAGGAAACTAATGAGAGGAGCTGGTCTATGTCTCCAGGGCTGCACAGCTTAGACTGTTGAATTGATGGGAACCTTATTCAGCCACCCATGTAAAGCTGTTCAGCGTATTCACACTGAAGCACACACATATGCTGTTAGTGCTGACGTGCCAGAATAATCGGTGTATTTGCAGCCTGTGAAGTTTTCTCACATTGGTAGGCAACAATCCAGTGGCGATTAGATAGCAGAGCAGCATAGCAGAGATAGAAACCTCAGAGTTTGATCATTTAAGGATACAGACAGTACATGATGTGGATTTTTACGTCTCTAATGAGCTCATTAAACAGAATCTACTTTTCAGTCCTAAGAATATAGAGAGAGTAGAAACAGTTCCTTCTACACCCAATGCCCTGCCATCTGTAACACGCTCTCAACAGCTGGTCAGGCCTTCACTCTCTGGCACATTCCCACAATAATCAAAACGTGACAGAGCGGACTGCTGGGGCACAGAGGCTGCGGGGCAGAGCAACAGATGGGAGACGTCTTCCCTGGACACACAGCCCTGATTCTTTTTAGCCTCGTGAAATCACACGCTGATCTCACTGGGACTAATTCAGTTTCAGGTCGGTGAGTCCTATCTGGGTTGGTGTGTCTGTGGAATGAGCCGCAGACCCCGCTGCAGTCAGCCGACTGATGAGATCTGCAGGCACAATCCCATTAGAAATAAGAGATCTTTGTCTGGAGCTCTGCGGTGGCCCAAATCCAAGCCTGCTTCAGTGTGTGTGTGTGTGTGTGTGTGTGTGTGTGAGTGTGTGTGTGGGGGAATGCATCCCCTTTCCTGTGCAAAGAGAGTGTGACCTATTCACTTGGTATTAGTGAACATTACTCAGGGTGATGATTCAACATTCCTGTCTAATTTTTTGGCCAGCACAGCACTTGGACCAATCACTCCAGGCAACATCCACACACGGCAGCTATTTAACACACTGGCTGGACTGTCACACCAGCTCCTACAATGTATCTGACACACACACACACACACACACACACACACACACACACACACACACACACACACACACAGCTTTTGCCTCATAGTAATGGAGTAGGGAATAAATATGGTCAATTAGTGCCTCACTTTCCTCACTTACTTGAAATTAATTTCACATCATTTAATATAACATAGACACTGGACACAAGTAACTGGACACAAATACGGGGAAAGGTGGGTTTTACCTCAGCTGCATCCATGCACAGACATGTGATGCTTGGAATGCAGCTTGAGTTTCTGTTTCTTTGCCTTAAATGTTCAGCCTGTGTGTCTGCTATACGTCTGGCAACCAAATATGGAGAATACATTGCTCCTCTCTAATGTCCTGCTCTACATCTAAAAATAACAACTGTGTTAATGGAGCAAACTTGTGGCTGAATCTCCGAAGGAGCTAAAAGCTGAGCTTCTGCAAAAGGTTTAGAAGTTTTAAAGATGACTCACAGGGCAGGCGCTTGTTGTGAAGGTTGGCTGACGAGGAGCTCATCCTGTTGCTGGAGCAGTCGTAGGAAACAGGGATGATCAGTCAGAGGTGGTGAGTGTGTGACGGCCGCTCAGCCCTGTGAGAGTTCAGCAGGGGGGCTGCCGATCATTTCCCACCGCCTCTGCTCGAAGTGACTGACGCTGACCGCCACGCCGCCGCTCTGCTTCCCCGCTCCCCTCTCCCCCTCGGTGGACTCTGAGCCACTTGGATGAGGAGAGAACAAGTTTGTGGCTTTGTGGAGCCGACCAGCTGACCAATGACAGGGAGGAGGGAGGAGTTGAGGGAGAGCAAGGAAGGGATTGAGAAAAGGGAAGGAGGGATTTTATGTAACAGAGTGGAAAATACCAAGGAGAGACAGGCACATGCCTTTTGTTATTTTTGTCTTCTTACACCCCCTCCCTCCTCCCTCTCTCCCTCCCCCTCTCTTCCATCTCTTGTTCCCTGTCTCCCTTTTTGTTGCAGATCTAAATCCTCTTTCTTCTGTGGCACCATCAGGCACAAGTGATGTCACAAATGGTATATGAATAAACAACAATATTATTTGTCGGAATTGTTTAAAAATGAACTGAATGGCATTGATGGTGGTTTATTGTGGTTCCTCTTCACAAAGATCACTTTGTTCCTTGCAGAGAGGCAAATTCTAAATGAAACTGATATTATCATTACATTTTGTTAGAATGTGCTGTTGAATATAAATATTTTTTCAATCCAAACATTAATAGCAATGTCTTTTACACAAAAATTGTTTTAGATGTCCGACAGAAGGCATTCAAATAAAGATCCATAAAGCTAAAACGACTAGTGGTTAATTAATCAGGCAATTAACATATTTTTATCTGCATGTTAGTTTAGTTTATTGTAGTATCTTTATTTTAGTTTATTATTACTTTCCTATATTTCTTATTGTTTCTAACATGGGGGTTGCAATACAAATTTCGTTGGCATGCTATGCTTAGTGATAATAAAGACGATCTTGAATCTTAAATCTTGAACAGATAATTAATGTGCGACTTCTCAGATAATTTTTAAATCCATCTTAAACCAGTGAGGATTTATAGCTTTTCTGTTTTCTATCATTATGAATTACATACCTTTGGGTTTGAACAAAACATGACATTTAGGCACGGGGGAAGTGTAATGGGTATTTTTCACTGTCTTTACTAAACAAACAATTGATCAGTTAATTGAGAAAATAAGCAGCAGATTAATCTATGATAAAAAAATAAGTTAATAGTAATCGTTATAGCCCAATTTCATATTTCTTGTTGTTAGTTAGTTTTGGCAGAATTTTTTTCTTTATGTTTTTAATGCTTTGCTGCTCTGGTGGATTAGAGGTTTATTTCCAACTCTGAGTCCAGTCCACCATTGTTGCATGTCATCCCAATCTCTCTCCCTTCATTTCCTGTCATTGGCTCACCAAAAAAATTGATTTGGGGTTTTGAAAACTTTCTTCAAAAATCCTCTCTCTTTTTTTCAAAACATAATTTGGATCAGAGTGAGGAGATGAAGGCTGCAGCAGAATCTCTGACAGTTTGTGTGTCCTGGACACCATCTAGTGGACAACAGATGACATTTCCACTTTGTCTGAGCTGCACTTGCTCATTACACAATATTTGCATGCAGAGGCTTCACAGAGCCGCATTACATCATCACCTTCGCCCAGAACACTGCACTGGTATTTGAGAGGCTTTTAAAGGGCGCTGTGCTTCAGATACAGGCAGGAAAAGTCGCTGGTGTGAGAATAAGCACACAGTGAACTAACTTGTTGATCAAAAGAAGATTTATATTTTTTAAGTTAAAGCAATTGAACTTATCTTTATTTACGGAGTACCAAAACCATGGTACAGAGTTCTTTACATGAGACAACATGCTTATGTCTACAAGTGCATAAGCACGGAAACTTTCACCACTGAAACTTGGCATTTGTGCCACGCTGAAAACTGAAACTCCAAATACAAGCTGTAATTTAGCAGTTGGGAAGTGGTGGGAGTGACTGGCGATTTCTATCAATAAAAACACACTCTTTGTAAATGTCAGTGGTTGCGGCGGTTAAGCCTGAATGTGCTAGTTGTGGCAAAGACTGCAATGCAGCGCCTTACCATGGCGTGAACTCTCTCCAGCATGTGTGTGTGTGTGTGTGTGTGTGTGTGTGTGTGTGTGTGTGAGAGAGAGGGAGTGTATGTGCGCATGTACATCAGAGGATGAAAAAGACAGAGAGAAAACAGAGCGATACAGAAAGAGAGCGAGTGGGCAGAGGAAGCATGATGTGACTCAAAGTGAGAAATCCTCTTCACCTCAAACTAAATTCTGCGTGGGCTTTCTCATGACTGGGGGTTCACCTGCTGAGGCCCTGCAAAATCAATAGCTGAGACCTGGGCTGCTGTGCTGCTGAGGCAGCCACGAAGCAAAGGCCAAGTCCTCTTTCTTGTGTTTTAAAATGAGATGTAAGGGGGAGGCAAGAAAGCAAGCAAGAAGAAAGTGAGGAAAAGTACATACACAGCGAGCAGGCGGCGGGGCGTGGGTGAGGGTGAGGGGACATTGTTAATGTTGTCTGCACAACCATGAAAGGCCTTCTTCTTCTGCAGAGGATTGGCTCCGGTACTTAATGCTGACCTTTGAACACTTTGCTCAAAAGCAATTACTGGCCATTTCAAAGCATTCATACAGTTCGGTGTCTTGCTCATTGAGGATGAAGCATTGTAAGTCTGCATCCTCCCATTGAGGTGAGAAAAGCAGGCAGTGAGATAGCGAGGGCTGTCTGCTGTCAGATTGCAGATGTGATAGCAACATTTCTGTTTTTGCTCGTGTGTGTCCAGGCTAGTCTAAAGCAACGCTTTCCTGCCCTCACTACACCAGGCAAAGTGCCAAAGCCATCAGGCAGTCATACGCCTACCATCAGCTGAGGAGTTGCACAGCAGTCTCATTTCTAATTATACACCCAACAACAGAGAGCTATGGAGCGAGGCAGAGAGTGGAACACGGAGAGAGGAAGAGGAGTGTGATTACAAATGGAAGAGAGGCTGAGAGTGCTACTCAGCAGCAAACACAGGGTGAAAAAGTTCAGATGTGAGAGACTGAGAGAGAGAGAGAAAGAAAGTAAGAGAGGGTGAGGGAGAGACATCAAATCTGTCTGAGAAAGGTTAACAGGACCGACTGACTAAGTAGAGTGGGAGTGTAAAATGTAAAAGCGAGTAGGAGGGAAGAGAGAAAGGAAGAGGAGAAGAGAAAAGGAGGAGAGCGTGTCTGATAGACAGTCTGTTGAGCTTGTCTGGATGCCTCTGATCATTCTGCTCTGTTTCGCCTTTACACCTGCAGCCTGGAAGGACGACACGAAGCCAGACAGGTGTGTGTGTGTGTGGAGCGTCTGTGAACATGGATGGACATGCTTTGTGAAGATGGAAGCACAGAGGGACGGGTGGATGGAGGCACATGTGAGTAAGTCTCCAGAATGATGCTTTTGAAAACCAGTCTTTCTTGATTTATGCAGCATGTTCCTGTCTTTTAGAGCCAGTTATGATGCACGCATTAGCCTAACCCTGAATGCATGCTCAAGGAACTTGCAGGCTGTGAGATTCAGCACCGGTGGTTAAATTTGGTTGTGTTGTGCTAGAGCACCATATAGAAACATCAAGCTGACTATGTGCAATGTTGCCACTACTGATATGCAAATAATCCTCAACACAGACTTTCTTTATCATGATAGCACCAAACACACTCAACACTGCTGTGTACTTCATTTGAGTAGATTAGCACCCTGTAGTGAAGTGATCGCCTCATAAGGTTATTCAGCCCGGATAATGTTACAGTATGGGCCTGTTTGGGTCATGATCTGATCATACCTATGTGCCAGTCACTGTGAGTAAGAAGCCCACACACATCTGAGTCATTTGAATGAATTTGCATTTACACTGCAGGCATTTAGCTCACAAATACTTGTCTATTTATGTCTCATGGTATAATGCTGAGCGCTCGCACAGGAACGCCAGTGTAATGTCTGATCACACACACACACACATAATAGAGGAACAGCTCATATCAGACATGCATGTCATGCAGAGCGACAGAGGTCCATTCAGCAGTGGTGCTCAACAATGATGATGATGATGATGACATAATCCAGGGCATTGAGATGAGCTTTGCATTGACAGGCTGTAAAAGTCCTGCACTGCCCTCTACATCCTTGCATCATTTTGTGTAAATAATGTGTCTGCAGCATAGTTAAGAAAACATTTCGTGTGTGTGGCCACAAAGTGCTTAAATTTAGCCCCTCTCAGTGAACTGACTCACCACTGCGCATGCATGTAAGGAGGAGGATGGGGTTTCAGTAGTTTGTGGTGCTGGAGATCACTTCAGTCCCATGAGAAAGATGCAGACTGGGGTTGAGAGTTTGACATCCTGCACCTGAATACACACATTTTCTTTTGTTTCTGGTGGAAAATGTCACCGTGACAACTTGATTGAAAGATTATATTAACCTTGCATTAAAATCTAACCTTTAACTTTCTACCCACCCCCACCCTTTTACTTTGCGTCGTCGTCGCTACGCTCGTTCCTTCACCAACCACATTGTGCAGTACTTTGTTACCATAGTAACTTTTTTTTTAAACAAAGGCATCGGTATATGTCCATCAAACGAAAGCCAGTCAATATAGCAATTGGTGGTTGGAAAAGCTTCATTTCAAGCTGATAGTGATGATGAAGTTCCTATTTATCTGTCAATGAGCATATTTACACGCACTGATGGTGCCAGGTGGCACATTCAGAGTAGGGAGGGAAAGTTCTGTCATTTATCAAGAAATCTTTGGAAAGAGAGAAAGCCACAAGCAGGGAGTACGGATAGGGAATTTAATGATTCTCTCCAGCTTGACATCTTGTTTGTGAGGATATTAAGTGCACTAATATTTGTTTCTTCTACTTTTCAGATCGTGACGACCTTGGACCTAACTATCTGCACTGCTTGCCAAGAGACTGGAGTCTGTGTCACATGATCAGAACACCTCCTCAGCTTCTGCAGAAGGGCATGCAGTGCCAGTGTGAGTGACGGGCAGCGTGAGCCAATGAGCTTCACACCGAACCCAGCTCTTGTCCCAGACAGGGACAACCTCCCACTCAAAAAGAGGGACCAAAGACGGAGCTCACCACCACCACAGCAGCTGCAGCAGCAGCAGCAGTGTGATGCTGTGACATTCAAGGCTCCCTATCCTTATAAAAGCCACAGCGAGTTTAAGACAAAGCACACGGGCCCCTTCCAGCCCGTACCCAAACGTGTTCCTGCACTGTACCAGCCATGGATGCAGACATCCACCAGGTCCAAACCTCAGGTCCTCTCTGCTTTCAGGGAGCATCACGGCTGCGCAGAGTGGAGAGACTTCAACCCCCTGCACCTCGGCTGGGACTTTTCTCACCACTATCAGCACCACAGCCACTTCTCTGGCACACCTGCTTTCCACCCAGGCCACCCACTTCACCGCTCCAGATTCAGCCCCGTCTCCCTGGTCAATGAGGGTTTCCAAAGGGTGGGTGGAGGCTACGGCTGGGAGCAGCTCAAAACGTTAAGTGACAAGAGTTTAAACACAGAGCGGGAGAGCAATGAGAGGAATAAAGGGCCATATGTGAGGAGGAGAGACAGAAAGGTTGAGTATTTTCCCAGGGTTGAAAAAGCACGTCCTGCATCATTGACATGCCTATCTCACTGTCCACATGGGGACCTTACACTGCAACACGATGTGCAGCACAAATTGGCAAAGGCTGTCAAAAACCCTGTTTCTGGACATTCCTACATAAGATTTCCCCCTGACAATAAGTCAAGAAACACGTACACCTCCATGAAGGAGGACTCATCAGGATCTTCTGATCTCATCTCTTCTGAGCAGGCATCTTCCTCCTCATCCTCCCCCAACCATTTTCCCTGGCTGCTCCCTCACTTTGTGGCAGGCTCTCTGATCGAGCTCAGGGACGGGCGGCTGAGGAGGGTGGAGCACCTGCAGACGGAGGACTTCATGCTGGGATCACTGGCCTGTCCAGACCTGCACCTGAGCTGCTGCACGGTGCAAAGCATCTCCCCCTCAGCTATGTCCTCCATCTCACGTCTCCTCATCCTGCTTCATGACCAGCAGACCCAGGTGAAGGAGAATCACTTTTTGGTGTTCACCATTCACTGCTGGCCCTCCACAAGTAGCTGGCATCATTCCTCTCATGTAGTATAACTACCAAAAGTTGCATGTAGGTCACAGGGGAGATGTTGTGCTGTAAATACAATCTTTGAACTTGATTTTCCATCAGTGTAATATGCTGCTGATTGAATGGTATTATGCCTAATACAAATTCTTAAATCCTCTCAAATTCTTAAAGAGAAAATGCCTTTGGTCAGGCTTTCACTGTGGCATGTTAAAGGGGTGATATTTTGTGTTTTTCTACTGTAAACAAATACAAAAAAAACTAATCCGGCAAAGAAGAAGAAGAAATTAGCCACACTGCTGCACTGAGTGACTCGCTCCTTCATTACAATGAACATAGGCACTCCCACATACGCAGTCCCAGTGCCATAAAATACTATTACACAAAATTTATATTAATCCGCAACACCAAAAAAACAAAAAAATTGACTACTCATTTAATGTTTAAGTGAAGAATGATACTACTACAAAGTAGTAGCAGTGCTAAACTACAGCTCCCAGCTGCTTCAGAAAATAAAGCTGATTTTCAAAGATTTAAGTAAAAATTTAAAGTAGCTATTGATATTTAATTGCTATGACCTCTGGATCATGTATTTATGGATGGCACTGTTGTTATGTATGTGGTTTAAAAAAAATCTATTGAGTGTTCACAGAAATAGCTGATCAGCACACCTGCAATTATCAAAGGTCTCTTTTTAATACATAGAATGTTTTAGATAAGCACATTAAAAGAGGTTTCAAACAAGTCTTAATCATTCAATTTGTCTCATTGTATTGCATTTTGATATGAATGTAGCACAAGTAGGACAACACCACCTCCTAGTGAACAAGTGTGTAAGCTGCATTTCTGTGTCTAATCCTCCTGTGCATATGTAACATCCTCCTCCAGGAGCTGGTGGATGTCTACATGGAGTACCCGTTCTTTGTGCGTGGGCGGGGCTGGTCCTCCTGCAGCCCTCAGAGGACCGCACGTCTCTGTGGCCTGCAGTGCCGCCAGCTCAGCGTGGGGGACGTCTGCCTGGCCCTCACCCCTGTCTCGGCCCCCCGGTCTCCGCCGTCAGCCACCCCGGAGCCAATGACCTCCCCCAGGAAGTCAGAGGAAGGGTGTGAGTCCCTAAAGGCCCCACAACCCAACGCTCCCCCAGGTTCAGAGCGGCCAGCGGGGGAGCAGAAGAAGGAGGTAGAGGGGGTCCGGAGGAGACACTACTCAGCCCCTGAGTTGAGAGGTCCAGGGACTAACTGCATGTAGTGAGGAGGGTCGCTGTTTTACGGACAGGAAACAAATCGATCTCTTTTAATCTTTGCTGTATTCAGCCAATATTTGCTGTCTTTCTACCTCCTGAATCATATTTCTGTGCTTGACTGTGGTTTTTAATTGTGTCTAAGGAGTAAAAGCTTAAGAAGAATGATAAGATTAACTCTCAGGATCCCCCAGAGATAAACTTGCATTAGGATATTCGTCAAGGTAAGCCAGGGATCAAACACTGACTATAAGAATTGAGTTAAACGTTACACTTCCTGCAAGCCTGATCAGAGTCCATCATGATGCAGAATTCAGATGTTATTCACGAGAGACCTCAGTCAACTTAAAAGATTTTTCTGAGAAACAAAGTGCACGTCTTAGCTGCCGTGGGGAGCTGCTTCAGTGAATTTGAGAAAGATTTTGTAGGTTCAAAGAATATTTTCACTTTGGGTTTTAAAGTGAAAGCTCATATTATTTCTAGCAGCTCTGACAAAATCGGCCCACGTTCCCCGAAAAGCACAAAAAAAACCTCCCTCAGGTCCTTCACAGCTGATCATATTGTTTCAAGCTTCTCTCTCTTCTGCCTAATATTATGGAAGACTTCTTTATGATCATAAACCACAGATCTTGTTCCAAATCGCTGGATATCCTTATTAATGCCAGGAACTTGTCTGATAAAACAGTCCTCCGTTTGACAGTGAATTTTTACATTGACATCACTTTTTTCAGTAGGATTTAGTTTTACGCTTCTACCTCTATTTTCTATTTAAGGTGACAGATACGTTTGTGTTTTTAACTGTGTGGGCTGTGTTGTGGTATGCTATGCTGGAAGCTCTCAGCTTCTCTGTGAATGTCAGTGTGAATGCCTTTATTTGCCTGGTTGTCACATATAACGTATAACATGCTTTGCTTTTGTACCGGCGCTCCTCGTTTACATGTCTGTCCCGTTGTTAAGAGTGGACATGCTCCTGCTATTTGAAAGTACTTTAAAAGCACATTCCCTGATCGGTGTACAGCACTGCAATGTGATTTCCTCCCAGGTCTACACAGTACACATTTAGACAAACTTGAAAATTTAAATCCGGACCACGGGGACTCAAACATGATGCCACAATTAGGGCAGACAAGGTGCTGCAAACACAGATCGAGTCTTGAACCAGCAAAATGGTTTTCTCACTTTTCAATAAATTCATCATGTGTAAAATTTCTTGTACATTTTATCTCCAAAACATCAATTTACAAGCAGAAGGTGCTTTGAATGCAACTGTGAGGACCAGCATTGAGTTCAAATGAGGTAAAAACACACTCCTGCTTCTTGTTTCCATTTATTTCATTATTTTAATCTGACAAAACTAAATTACAGCTTCCCTTTGCCCACCCGCAGCTCTGGTCTGACACCAGAAGGCAGCTGCAGTCGGGGTGTTGGTGCACACCCTGGCATCCGCCTCATGAAGAGGAATCGCTGACATCTTGCAGACTGCGTGCCTTTCACAGGGCTGATGATATTTGTCTGCACCAGGCAACTAGGCCCAGCAGGCAGTCCTTTCAGCCACGCACACACTGTTATTAACAGTCCCGGCTGTCATCCTTCGCTGATCTTCAGCACACTCACAAGCTGTCTTACGCCTGATCGGGTCCAACTGGCCTCCTGAACAACCAGTTCAGCACCTGTAAAGTCTGTTTTGGAGTCCACAGATTTTTTTTCCTTCTCATCGAGACCTGAGTTCATTCAGCTGTTCCAAAATACAAGATGTGGTGGTTCAACAGGAAGACGGAGATTTAAAGTGTAAAGTTACGAGCTGTGAAATCAGCTACCAAATGCACATTTCCACCCAGGGAATATTTTATATTCTGATGCCTGATGGTCACAAGAGAATTCCAGTGCAGGTAGATATGTGTTGCACATCGGGGAGAATAGTTTTTACTAGCTGTTTCTGTGGCTGAATGTTTGGTATGAGTCTCTGAATTAACTCCACAGTGCTCGGATTCCTTTCAGTGCACTTTTTCTAGTTATACTGAAAGTAAAAAAAAGAAGTCCTTCTGTTCAACCTTTCTCTGTGACTGATCTAATGGGTTTGTGGTAGTGGTTAATACTGCATGGGAGGCTCAGCTGCTGTTCATAACAACAGCACACAGGATTAAAGCTTGTTCTGTGGCACAAGATCCCTGATGACCAGTCTGTAAATCAGCTCTTGTTCTTTCACTTTCATCCCGCCACGATTAGCAGAGCTCACAGGAGGGGGGACGAGCGCTTAGTGGCAGCCACAGGCTCTGACCACCATGTTGCGGTACTTCTTGAGGATGACGTTGGAGCTGTCATCAAAGTAGAGCACTGAGATGCCGTGGAGCTGAGTGGGGGCACAGCAGGGCTTGGGCACCGTCTCCGGGTTGATAAAGTGCACCTGTGGTTAGAAGAAGCATAAATCAACCCTCACAGAAAGTGCAGCAGGTTTTAAAGAAAGTGGCTGTCATCAGGGCCTGTCAGGGATTTACCAGAGTTTGCACAATAGCGTGATTGGTGGCATTCATGTAGGAGTTGAGAGGGAAGGCACATTCTCCCTCGCAGTAGTACGCTGCATAGCCCTCTGGTGCTATGATCCAGTCCTGACCAGAGTAAAACCACAGGCAGATGTCAGCCAATAGTCACTTTTGGAAATAAAATAATATCAAAATGAGATCAAGTGAAGGTTCTGAATTGTACCTGCCATCCCAAATCTCTGAAACTGACATACAGCTCATGCTTCTTACATCCCTCTTTAGAGATGCCGAGGTTATCTGAAATAGACAACATGCAAGTTTGAGTGCACACTAGCATTGAAGGCCAGTTGGTTTGTCATGAAAACTGAGTCTATGGGGGTGAGATCTGGAGGGTTCAGGTACCTGTTGCAGCCTCCACTGCCTTCAGTGCATCTTGGACAGTCCTCTGGGGTTTGGAGCGGTTAGCCTGGCGCCCCTTGTGGCCGTGGGCAGAGCGGACGCTGCGGAAGCGCACCTCATTGGCTCTGAAGAAGGCAACCATGAAGGGCTGCTTTTCCTGAGATCCACTGCCCGTCACCAGCCCCGCCAGTCGGGGGTTCCTCCTCTGGCCTACAGAGGGAGCCGGGGGAACAAAACTAATGAGAGTCTCAACAAACCGGTGAAGATCACAACAACACACATCTAATACTCTACTGAACAATAATTTCTACATGCTAATATGACCACAAGAACCACAATCAGAACTTGAACTTTGTGAGAACCCTCTATGCACATTCACTAAATATGTGGTGGTCCTTTTAACCACAGTATTGAAAGAGCACTAAATCAAGACTGTATTCTTGATCCCTCGCCATGTTAGCTCATGGCAGTTACTGACCGCGGCTGTCCTCCAGGACCAGGTGCAGGCCGAGGTTCTGCTCAGGGTTGTCCAGCCAGAGGTTGCTGGTGGCGGTCAGGTCAAAGGCCAGCCAGCCCTCCTCTGCAGCCCACACTTCTCGCTGCTCCAGCAGCACAAGCTCCACTTCCCTGAGGAGAGGACCGGATGTCACTGAATTCAATCAGTTCAAGGCTAAGAGCGCCGAGTTCCAAAACACAGGTATTCAGTGGAGTATCTTTGCTTGGCTGCAGACTGTTCCTTGGATGCAACATCAAAGAAGTTCAACAGTTGCTACTTGAAAATATGTTTCCACAAAATGAAAACACAAGTTTGACTAAATGCTACGGTGATGAATTATCCACTGTGATTTGTTGCCCATCTTTTGTTTTTAAGTTACTGCAAACTGATTCTCATTCCTGACATAAATGAAAACCAACAGCTGTCTGGAGTGTATGAAAACAGTCTAAAAGCATGTGGTATGCTTTGGAAAATGGTTGGCTGTCATGCAAATGACATAAAATGAGTATTTAATGGGCTAAAAAATGCAACGCTACATGTGTGGTCCAGTAATAGCAATAGTGCAATTAAAAAGTAGTAGGACACCAGAGCACTGGATTTGATACGAAACAATGACCTTGAGGTTAAAGTGCTTATTTTCAGTCTTGTGTTTGAAGGTGTTTACATCCAGGAATCATAACCCCTTTTTCTGCATATTCCCCCAATGCAGCTGGAAAATAATGCATTAAAGGCAAACAAGAGGATTTCTGGCCAGTGGAATGTTGCTGATTAGCCAAGTCAGACACCTGACCTCAGTCCAACTGAGAGCGTGTTTCATTTGCTGAAGACCAGACGAAAGGCAAATAATCAGCAAAATAATTCATACGCCTGTGGTGTTGGCATTTGTGGCTGCACAGCAACCAAAGACAAAACACGATAACTTTAGTTAACTTTGTGCTAATTTGTCCAATAACATTGTGTCATCAAACACTGTTGAACTTTTTTTCCATTGTTCATCAGATGTGGATATAAACAACTTCAAATTAAAGCTGAGACACAACTATTTAATCTCATGGCCGCTGTTTGTGCTGGAGAAGAGAAAATACGTGACTGGCCAAACCCCTTCTGACTGCACTGTAAACACGCTGAATCTGGATAAATAAATGTGACAATCAGAACAGCAAGGAAATCGATACAGCAGAAATTCAGAGTGCTCCAAATAGTACAAAAAAGTGCAAACAGCTGATGGACAGATGTATTGTAAATATTAAAGATTCCTACAATAAGTGATCCTAAATCATTTTAATGCAAGATTAAAGAGGATTTTTTTTGCAGCTTCATCCTCAAAACAACATGTAGGAACCTGAAAATGCACCGTAAGTCCCCTGAATCATGTATCCACCAATGACGAATAGCCATTATCAAAGGAGCATTTTCCTAACACCCCAGAAGAAAACTCCTATATTGATACATGACGTCTTAAGGGCAGATTCCCAAACAATAGCTTTGTTTACAGACTGAATTTCAGACCCTCGGGCAGGCGTCTGCCTTTAGTGCCGCCGCCTGCCCGTCTGTGAATGACAATGGTGTTGCTCTTAACACCATTGTGAGCCCCCCTGTCACAGATGAAAGGCTTAAATCTGCTGCCTGCACACGATTCCTCCTGCTCACTTACGTGTGCCTTGCAGGCAGAGTCAAGCGGGGTAATGAGGCAGACGGATTTCATAATGTGGGTGGCAGAACTTTGATTTGTGAGGAAGAAGGGAAGTGTGCGGGGCCTAATTATCCCATTTCAGATGGGGTTTGAAACAGCGCAAGCGTAACACAGTAGCTGGCAGACTGAGAGACAAAACCGAGCTACAGACGGACAGACACATGGAGGACTAACCACCTGTGTGTGAGCGTGCTGTGACGCCTGACGGGTTCAGAGTGTTATTTGTGGTTGGAGCTGCGTGTTATAAATGCAGGTCTCCAGGGGACGGTCCTGCTCTGACTGTGTGCGAGTAAACTGGCTCTGGAGAGAACCGCTGTGTTTCTGTAATTGACACTAACGTCTGTGTAAACAGCGCCGGTGCTGACACTACCGTCGGCAGAAATAACCTGTGGGGAAATGTAGACAGGCACGACCAAAGCAGACAGATCCCTGCGCACGTACAGCAGCCTAACAACCGGTTTTCACCCAGAAACACACAGCAGCATGAGGCGGGTGTTTGAACTCCACCACACTGCTCGTACTGTGTCCCGATCACAATCACATGCAGCGATGAAACCAATTACTATGAAGACTTGGACGATCATTTGACAAATGTTTTGAATTTAAAAAAGAACAAATTCTGGCCATGCCGATAGGTTCGGTTTTCGTTGAGCCGAGTTTTGAAATGTCTGGCTGTGATGCTCGTGGTAGTGAAAAACTACATTTAAAATAAGAACAGCGCAGCGGCACATCTCAGGAACTAGTTTCTGCTGAAGAATCAGCCTCTGTGAAAACTGGCCGACTTGTTTTTTGTGGGTTATCTGGAGTAACAGGGACACTGACTGTGAAAAGTCACACTGCTGTTAAATCTTAATGATGAATCTGAGTGACTGCACGGGTGGTGGCAGAAATCAGACACATATCACAAAACTTGGGCAAATTAAACCAGAGATGGCTGGATTTGTAATCTGAGTACACTGATCCCTACATGCCAAAACATTACTGAGGAGATCGAGCTGATACAAATGACGCAGCACAAAGCAAATCAGGGGAAAGCAGCAGCAAAGGCAGCAAAGAATCTGTAAAATGTGCAGGAGCTGGACAAAAAAACACCCGTACCTGTTTGAAGACTCCTGCAGGACCTGGTAGACACCGACTCTGAATGTCTCGTTTTCATAGCGCTCCTGGATGAAATCTTTATAAATCCTAAACTCTGCTGCTGTGACCAACTCACCCTCTGGAATACGGGAAAGGTCAAATCGAAATTCTCTTCTGTGTTGCTGGTACAGAAGATCCTGGTCCTGATCAACTATTAGGAAGGCACAAAGAGAGAAGAGGAGAGAGGGGACAAGGTGTAAATCTTTGATTTGATTGATGCTTTATCATGATCCACCAGATTATAACACTGCTATGACAAAAAGTTTATGGTTGTCTGCATCCACTGACACACACACACACACACAGTGAAATAATACTGTACTTCTGACCCTCAAAGGGAAAGTTTGTACATCTGAGGAAAAGGCAAACGCTGTGAGTACAGTCAGATGGTAAACCAGTCGGTGGCTGCGTATCTGTCGCTGAATCAAACGTTCCTCTGATGTGTGTCACTCTGCCCACATCTCAGAAGCACTGTGTCAGAAATAGGAAAAAATCCTGCTTGCATGGGAGAGGTGATTGATCTAAACATCACTTAAGACAAGCCTGCTATACGTGCCAATGTGGGGGAGAAAAAACACACTCGGGGCTCAGTTTGGCTCCCTGTTTAAATTGCACACATGTGCTGACCACAAGAAAAGGCCTGTTAAGGCACTGCCCGGAAAACCACAGCAGCCAATGTGCTTTTATAAACACACGCACATAAAGAATAGAGAGACACACAAATTCGTGTGACTTAACTACCAGCGTCTGTACCACCCACACCTCCCTGATCATTCTGCCGTGTATCACCGTGCAGTGATTTCATTCAGATTGGAGAGGATGATGTAAAGCAGCGGTAGCTGATGGCACCGCGGGGTTTCCAAGCAGCCCGGAGCCGGCTGAAGCTGTGCAGCACTCACACTTTCCACGGGAACGGTGGTCAGAAAGACCCCGAAGCTTCCTGAGGCTTTCCAGTGTCGTGTTTTTACAGCATTAGCCAATGTGTTTGTCCTTGGAAAGAGCGATGGAGGCCTCTGGTGAAGGTGTGCAGAGCGGAGCAGCGATTAGCCGCCTTAAACACATCCTGCCCACTGGCATACACCATGACATCATCATGACATCACCCTGCCTTCCCCTCTGATGGTCCACTATTGTTTCAGCGCACAGACAAGCATACACACACCCCGCACACCGAGACTGGAAGCAGAACATTTCTCTTCACAAACGAGCACACACACACACACACACGCACGCACACACACACACACACACACACACACTGACTCAAAAAGTCTTCTAAAAACATTTGCAACGACACAAAAACACACACAAGCTGTTCGTCGTTAAGAGCGGTGCATTCTGAACCCTGCTAGTCATTTGTTTGACTGCGATTAAATGCTGGAAGGGAACGGGGGGTGTTTTTATGAAAGCAATAATTGCTTGTAAGGACTTGGTGTGTTTACGTTAGGGACCATTAGCTGCAGAGATCAGACCTCAGATATGCAAACTTCCCTCTGGGAGGCATTTCAACACTTCAGATCACTCCTCACACTGCAGGGCCACACAGCCACAGAGCTATCATTAACCTATAGCAATTTTATAGTAAGTGTTTTTTTTTTAATCAGCATGGGTGGTTTAAAGACGTCTCACAATGTCTGCACAAAAACAAAATGCAAAAAAGGATGAAAATATGACCTTTATGAATAACAATCATAACCGTCTGTCGCTCTTGGTTTCTTCCTTTATTTCCGTGTTCAAGTTTTTTTTTTTAAAGGGGGTCTTCCAATGCTCCAATGAGAGAAAACTGTGCTTTGTGATGGTAAATCAAATTGACCTGACTTGACATTCTACGAATGAGCCAAGTTCAGACTTCAAGTTTCAACTGACTGACACTTTCTTCCCTCTCATATCCACGAAGCTCTGCACGTTTCCTTGCAGATTATCCTAACCACCAAAAAGACTTTTTGCTGAACAAATGTTGTGCCTCTGCACTAATCTGCTTCAGTATGTAGCACCGCGTCTGCTTGTTGATGACAAAGTGAGCTGTAAATCTACAGAGCTAGTCTTCACATGGGCTTAAAGAAGTGCATCGTCAGGGGATGCCACCATTACAATTCAGGCTGCAGACGGAAAAGAATGGAATTCTTTTGCATGTGAGTGTATAAATAATGAGAAGGTTAATGAGATTTTCCAGTGGGGCAAATAAATTCTTCATATGATCTCCTTATGCTTCCTACAGATCGGCTTAGCAGGACAAACACATTTCTTCCCGCTCAATCTCACAAACACAATACATTTTCTGTTCTTCAGCAGCACGGCCATTCCTCCAACTGTAAGCAGAACATTTTGCACTCTTTCTTTTCTAATGAAAGCCAGCAGCATTTCTGGTCATTAAGCCTTTCCCCATGCTCTGCAGGTGTGTTGTGGTCCCACACTGAACGCATGTGTTCGCCTATCCAGGCGAAGGTTTCGGCGGCAGTAAACAAGCCGGCTGACATGACGAGTAGCAGAACAGAGAACAGCAGAACAGATAAGACTGAGAGTTAAATCAGGCTTTTCACTACATTCAATCTACTTCTTCATCAACAAATGCACAATAGAAACTATTAATGTGCAGCGCAGCAGCGGCGGCAGCAGCAGCAGCAGCAGCAGCAGCCTTGTGCAATGTTGCATGACAATGAGACGAAGGCTTCCTGCTGGAGATTCTGAAGTACGACCTGTGGTTTGGCGCTCTAAAACAAGTAAACATATGCAGCCGTGTACGTGTATCAGCATGTGTGTGTGTGTGGACTTTCCAAAATGATTACACAAGCTCTCAAGCACAAATGAGTACATGAGGTTGATTTATCTAAAATAATACCATGATACTATTCTAGGCCCCATCCACCTGCAGGATATGCTGGGTGTACTGGGAGACGGGGCTGGGCAGCTCTACAGCAGCTCTCCCTCACACTGGAAGCTGTGGTCTTTGGAAGGGAAATACCATGAGCCAGTTTGGTCTTGAAGCGATCATCCTGGGACCACCAAGACAGAGTCAACTAAAGCACAATGTGAGAGCGCCAGAAAAAAACTCTGCCAATCATCAGCACGGGAGGCCGTGGTGGGCCCGAGAGGGAAATGACACACGCTCACTGTGTCCTTCTTTTTTCCACCCTCCTTTCTCTTCATAATCAAACTCTTCGCGTGCGGAACCACATAAATCTGCTTTGAGTTTTCAGAAACGGTCTCATTAGCTAAAGACTGTCAGTTAAAAGTTCACGACTGAGGACATAAAACATTATGTTTCAGGGGTTTTTTTTACAGTCTCCAAATGTTTTGTATTAAATACACGTTTCTGGGCTGATCGAAAAATAACTCCAAATGGCTCTTCGTTAAAAGTTCAATCTCATGCAAACAGACAAGAAGGTTTCTTTGAGAGGAACAACCTTCGTCTCTTCGCGCTGACCCATAAGCCCCGCGGCCGCAGAGGGGCATAAAGGAGACATGGGTTGGTTTTGGATGTAACCGCATCCGGATAAGAGCCACAGGCACCGTGCCGTCTGCTGTTTCACCATAGTGATATCAGAGCTGCCCAAGGATCTCCAAGGGAAACAAAGGCAGGATTTACCTTTTATAAATTCAATAATGTCCGAGTGAGCCCCAACTCCCACCTGTGACCCCTGTGATTCCAAACAAACACACAAACAGCCTCATAAATGCAGGAATGCACTGCACACACAGACACACACACTCAAGCACCTGCACTAACAGAGATTACTGCAGCAACAGCATGTTTAGATGCAGTTTGTATCTCGATCTAAGTCAGCTTGTCTCTCACTCCCTCTGGGTTTAGCAATGCCCCGTTCAATTCCTAGTCATGTGAAACAAAGCCACGCTAAAGCCTCTCCCCCGCAGCTTTGAAGGGATTCTGGGGTAATCGGATACAGGCATGTTGTCATAACATTTACAGCTCGGAATGCATAATGCTGGATTTCAAGTGAAGAAATTGACCCGTAAGCCACAATGTCAGACGCTGGCTTTCACATACACACACTTAATGCACTCCTGTGCCTTGATTCTTCAGTTTATTCCATCAGACAACAGAGATGACACTGAACAACATAATACCATTTACTCCCTGATTTGGACATTTTGCAAAGAATACTCATATAACAAAAAATGGCCAGTTTTTAATTATTTCTTGAATGATAACATAATCACAGTAAAGTCTGTAGTGATATTTAGCGGATACTGGTGATGTAAGAGTAGCAGATCTTGGAGAACTTCAGTCTTCATGTATTGACAATCACAGACACAATATATGTCCTTACATAGGAGTTATAGTAGCCGATAATATCATGAGATCAAATGTTATAATGCTATTAAGCCACTATAGTGTGCCTAACACAGCTGAGGAGCATTATAACTCACTATCAATATAAAGGCGGGTTGTAAACTTACCGAGATTGACAAAGCTCATCACCGTGTCTGCGTCGTCTAGGAAGCGGCTGTCCTGTGGGGTCACCACGGGGGACAGCTGGTTCGGTAACACTGGCTTGTAGTGAGAGTGTCCGGGCGGCTCCGGGTCTGTGGAGATGGTGTTGTACAGGTCCAGCATGAACATTGGGGCGGCGTTGTGCTTGGTGTGGAAGTGCGGCCGAGGACGGTGCGGCAGCCCCAGGATGGAGAGGATCTCCCGCTGCATCTCCCTGCGCTCCTGGCTCCGCAGCCGCCGCTGGATGAAGCTGGAGCGCACCTCGTTGTCCACGGAGAAGTTGGAGAAAGCGACCTGCGTGGCCAGCGCGCAGTAACCCCACGACAGGAGCATCATTATCGTCGCCCTGGCGCTCGTCATCATTTTACGCAAACGTTACGCGCGGCTCTAACAAGTCAAAAGACACACAAAGAGCTCTCCCACCGGTAACACACTATCCCCTCTCAGCTCGCAGTGTCATGCACTCATCAGCTGTGGTTGCGCGTCGTCTTGGTGTGATACGGCCGCGCGCTCCTCTTCATGGCAACTTGGGAATGGATTGTATTGAGGCGCTGTGTCAGGGGAGGGGTTCAGAGTGGGATCAACCAAGTCTGGAAAGATTGGGAAAGTGTGCGGGGCTGAGTCAATGACAAGTACTCTTATCATGAGTGCACCTTTTTTATCATGGTAATAAGATAGGTTGGGTGTGGACTCTTCAAACCTAAGTGCCTCATCCTTGCGCCCTTTGTTTGGACATGGTTGTCTGGCCACTGATGAAAGTGGACTCTAACAGCAAATATCTGATTAGCACATGTTGACCCGGGCGGTCTCTTCATTTGCTTTTTGCATGCAGTGGTCTGGTAGTCAGCCTCTCCGTTAGGATCACCCCATGGTTCACCAGTCCTCTGCTTCCAACATCACACTTATTTTCAAAAATCGTCTATTTTGCTTATAACCAATCTGGATTTAACAGTTTAAAGTTAACAGTTGAACAGTTTTCACTTTGTCTTGACCCTGTGCGCATGGAGATAGTCCAGCGCTGCTAAAAGATCAGTCTAAAGGTATGGAGGGAAAATCCCCTAATCCCCTCTTGAACGCAGACACCTTTGAACTCAAACAATAAACAGGCCCACCCTAATTGTTGAGGGGGTTTCAGTGATCAGCAGCAGTGGAGGCACAAGAAGAGACATGCCAATAGCCGCAATGAATTACTACAACAATGTGTAAAGCACTCCACTGTGACTGCTTTAATAGAGAGTGAACAGGACTGGGCAATGAATGACAAAGCAAGAATCCAGCACTGAAGTACAGATTACACATGTGCTTCAGGCAGGTTTGGTGACTGGATCCGCACACAAAATTCTTAAATGTGTCACAGCCACAAACTGAAATAACCCTTTACTAAATTTCAAGCACCACATACTAGTCACTTTTTTCCAGCAGAGGTCTCTTTACTTTGCTCATCTCTCCAAATTCATATAAACAACAAGATCCCTCCCTATCCACTCCAAAGATTTGTAAACATTACTCCTGCTATACTAACAGCTCAAGACTGTAAAAATGATATTGCTCAAGGACTCTTCAGCAGAGTGGATATATGCCAACAGGTCCTCTAACTGACAGCCATCATCCCACTCATTCAAACCGAGGGAGGTCTCAGACTATGTTGTAGCAGCAACACTTAGCTGCTGCACAGTCAGACACTTTTAAGCCTCAAGGATGAACTGTGTCTCAGAATTTAATTATTCACCAGACTCTATTCATCTCCTTAATGTATACTGACTGAGCGCAACACGAATCATTCATTACGTCTCCCACGTGACCTGCAAGCATACCATGCGTCATACTGTTTGACTGCATGCAGCAGATGAAGAAGTAGTACTGAAAAAATATACATTTATTAGGATCTGTTATACTGCGAAACTGTGATGGGTTCATATTGATCATGTACCACAATAAACCCTTTTCCTGTTTACCTCACCTACTTATTGATCAACCTCATTTTAATTCTATGTTCTAGCTCCCTCCACAGGTGGTCCTCATGTAAAGACTATCATGTTGCAGTTTGTCAATCTTCTTGATCAACAATCCAAATAAAGAAAACACTTTGAAAGGCCTATTTAATAATATAATATTTACTTTTGGTACATTGGTACATTTTGGATGTAGACTTTTACTTGTGATTGGGTATTTGGATAAGGTTGTATTACTATTACTTAAGCAAAGGATGTGAGTATTTCTTTATAGAGAAGTTACTTACCTGCCTTACATGATGCTGGATGTTGTGTGCTCCACTAGTATTGTGGCAGACAGACGAGGCAGACACTGAGAATGGCTGGCCTCTGGGGATGGGGTGGCTTTTTGGGACCCACGGACACTTTTTTCCACCCGGCTCCTGTTCTGGCGTAGGCAATCTACAGAAGAGATACATACTTTAAATGACACACTTAAGTTACTTTCCATTGAAGATTATAGTGACTTGCTGTCATGCACTGCCTCCAAGCGTTTACTCCTGAAATTACATCCTTGTTACGTAGAGTAATACGTCACCAAACTGCGACATACAGAGAAACAAGCGCCACATTTTTGTTACGGCAAAATACTTGGCTTTTTCTGCAGTACGAGCTTATAGGCATAGTTTAACAAATCTGGGGTACGTATATCCATGTAGTAATGAGACGATACTGCAGGTGACACAGCGTGGTGTTTGAAATTGTGGTCGCACAGGAAAGTGTTATTAATGTAGTAAATGTTAGCTAACGTGACCGGCCACAGTGACGTTCATAAACTAGCTAACGTTTGTCATTGTTGAATTACCGAACATGTGTTATATTTATTTTCTGACCCACACAATGGCTAAAATAGCAACACTTGCACACACGCTCAAACATAATACAATGTTCAACTGTCCAGATGTTACCAAGCTATGTGGTATTTAGGAGCTAGCAGCGATAACTGACGTTCAGCTACACAGTTAGCGTTGACATTAGCTGTCCCGCTACGTCTTGTCTAGTTTCTGCTGTTTTGGCTTACGTTACTCGAGTTAACTTTTTCCGAAATCTTACCAATGTCATCAGTGTTAAGCTTGCTAACTGAGTGCTACAATAACGGTCTGGTGGCTAAAGTTTTGTAGTGTAACGGCACGTTATTTCTTAACGTTAGCTACCTAGCTTTGCCCAACATGCAGTATTGGCTTGCTTACACGCCCTTTTTAGTTTCAACGCTACATTCAGTTTGTTTGCATCCCATGATTTACGGTACCTGCTACCACCATTTAGCTTTTTGCGATGCCCTCGAAAACGACAGCCCAATAAATGTAATCTTCTTTTATGTAAATTACACTGTGTCTCCGTCTTCTCTGACAGGCGTACATTAGGATTAATGCACTATGAGTTTATTTGGGACAAACACTGGGTTTGGAGCAGGAGGGACCGGTGTCTTCGGAAACGCAGCAACAGACAGCCATAATCCAATGAAGGTAAGACAGCCGAGTACAAGGGAAAAGCACCTGACATGCCTTACATTTTCATGATACCTCATGATAACAGTGACTTCACCTGGGCCCCGTTCCTCAAATGCGAATTTGCAAATAAAAGTTAACATGTTCTTATCAGACTAAAGCAATCCTGCTTCAACCCATCCAGCTAATTTGCTTCTTTGATACCAGTTTGAGGACTGATTTGTAAATCCTGGGTCAATTTGTTTTGAGTAACAGTGCTCTCTGATTTCAAGACAAAGGCAAAATTAGTGGAGAGTTGAAAGTAGGTACATGAGGTAGGTGTGTGGGCAACCCAGCCAGCATGCACATAGGTAATAGATTCATGGACATTAGTCTCACTTTATGCACATTACTGCCTTTTATAGGTGTCACTTTGTGTAATATTGTTTTCTACAATGTTTTCACACTTTAGTCACTAGTAAACACGTTAGATATTACCAGTGAATGTGGTCAGACTATGAATGATGTTGGTACATGATTTGTGGGGTTTTCAGTGGATGTGCAAGAGGCTTTTAAGAGATAATCATAAGCCTGCTATAAAATGAAGCCTTACTAAGATCTTTTTTTTCTGTGTTCAAATTACATTCCCATTTGATTTTTTTGGTCATAAAATTAATAGGTTCAGGTAACATAGGTAACAGTCAAAATCTTTAAGTTGAGTTTATTTCTTTATGCTCACAGTACTCAAAGTAACCTAAACATCTTGGTTATGATCCAGCTATCTGTCAATAAACCTGTGCTTTTGTAGGTTTGGGCTGAAGGACTTGCTTTTCTGACAGCAATTCCAGACTCATGTGAAATTAGTTGTCCTCCTATCAAGAACAGGGCTCTGTTCATTGTTTGTTTTTTGTTGTGTGTGTCTCTGACTTGTTCTGCAGGATGTTGAAGTGACTTCACCTCCAGATGACAGTATCAGCTGTCTGGCTTTCAGTCCCCCCACCATGCCAGGGAACTTTCTCATCGGAGGGTCCTGGGCCAACGATGTGAGTTATTTATTAACTCATTATAATGGTGCACACTTGTAGATGGATATAGGGAAGCCAAGATTATAGACGATGATTTTGATATAGGATTTGAGTAGAGTTGACATTGAGGGGGACACCCTCACCAGGTTCGCCTCCAGTTCAAGGTAACTTTATTGATACCTGTAGGTAGATTTGTTTTGCAGTCTGGAGAGGGCATCTCAAACATTATGCACAACATTTAAAAACACAGGACACATACGGAAGACAGATTAACAGCAGACATTGACTCCCAGCAGCTCACTGATCATGTTTAAAAGACCAAAATAAATAAATAAAAAAAATAAAAGTCATTAGATATCACTAAAAATGCCAATATAAGACCTGTTAAGAGCATGCTAAGAAAACATAAGAGCATGATCCAAGGGACAGTAAAACAATAATAAATACATAAGTAAATAAATAAGTAAGCAAGTTAAGACCACATTAAAATAGGACAGACCTCCTATTTAAAAGAGAAACAGCAGCAGGAACAAAGCTGTTTCTGTAGCGAGTGGTCCTAACTCTCTGGACTATGAATCTCCTTTTAGATGGTAGCAGCTGGAACTGACTTGCCAGCGGATGGGAGTCATCAGTGGAAATTGAGCTGGCCAGTCGCTGACTTGCCTGGTGTACAGCGACTGTAGGCACAGCTGTGACTCTCCAATGAGCCGACCAGACCATTTAATGATCTGGTTCAGTGAGTTCCTTTCTTTTACAGGCAGGTTTCCAACAAGTCAAAACCGACTCAATAAAAGCACGATAAAAAAGTGTCATCATGTGGAAGCGGGACAACTTCCGCAGACAGAATAAACGCAGGTGTCCCTTCCTGCTCACAGCTTCACAGTTTAAGTTAAAATTCAAAGTGGAGTCGATGATAGTCCCAAGATATCTATAAGATTGCACTTGCTCAATGGCTTGTCCCAGGAAGGACTACTTCTGCACTACATAATGAATTTGTCTATGTCGTATCATCTGACCTCAGGTCCGGTGCTGGGAGGTGCAGGACAATGGACAGACTGTCCCCAAAGCCCAACAAATGCACACAGGTCCAGTGCTGGATGCATGCTGGAGTGATGTAAGTCTGATCATGAGAAGTTATTGAAGCCCTGTAATGGATGCTGTCTGCTGGGCCAGGGAATAATTTATGATGCACTATTCTCTTTAACCAGGATGGGAGTAAAGTCTTCACTGCTTCCTGTGACAAAACAGCCAAGATGTGGGATCTTAACAGCAATCAAGCAATGCAGATCGCACAGGTTGGATAAGAACCCTCAGATCAAGTATGTGGTCATAAGATTGAAGCAGAATCATCTGACACCTCTCACTATATCTCTTAACAGCATGACGGTCCAATCAAATCAATCCACTGGATAAAAGCCCCAAACTATAGCTGTGTCATGACTGGCAGCTGGGACAAAACACTGAAGGTACAACAGCCATTTCAACACATCTGTTAGTGCTTGGAAAAACATGCATTCAGTTTTTACATTCAGGGTCACATGAACATCTGGGGGAAGACAGTGAAATATGATCCAGAAAGTCCAGTTTGAGTGATACATCCAAGAGTTTGAGCTCTGATGCTGTAACACTGCACAGTGGTTTATGATACCCTAAGACAGGATTTCACAACTCTGGAAAGTTATCATGGCAGCTTTATTTTTCATTTCAGTGATTGCCAGGTGAACAGGTGAAACTTGGCATCCACATTACAACACAATCTACCAGGAATGTGCACTCATACATATTTGATTGGCCAATGCAGTACCTTGCTAGATGACATTGCACTGTGGTCAGGTAGCACTTGCACCTGGTCCAACAGAGGCCCTTTTCTTCCAAAACAATTTTCAGGTAAACAGAATGGGCGATGGCCACTATTTAGGGCCCCCACACACTTAAAAAGAGCTAATCAGGGAGTGGCATATCAAATGTTGTAGTGTTTTATGTAGATAGATAGAGAGATAGATAGACAGATAGCTACTTTATTAATCTCCAAAGAAAAATTTAAGGTTCCAGCAGCTCAAAGGGTGGGAACACAGGGGCATGCAAAATAAGATAAACTTTAAAGTACAAAATGCAAAGACCTTTTATCCAGGAGGCAAAAATACAATACAATACGAAATAACACTGAGAGCACTGAGAAACATAACAGCTTTTCTGTTTTTCTCCTCAGTTCTGGGACACCCGCTCGCCGAATCCCATGATGTCTCTGCAGATGCCAGAAAGATGCTACTGTGCAGATGTTGTAAGTGGTTTATGAGGAATGTGGCAAAAATTGAAAGCTTGCTGAGTAGGAAACAGCTTATTTGGATTTTCTTTTGGTGTTTTTAACCTCTCCAACTGTTATATGCAGGTATACCCCATGGCGGTGGTTGCCACTGCTGAGAGAGGTCTGATAGTTTACCAGCTGGAGAACCAGCCCTCTGAGTTTCGCAGAATAGACTCTCCTCTCAAACATCAGGTAAATTGTCCTCCTTTGTGAGCTATTTTCTCTTTGTCTTTTCCCACTATTCATATTTCTCCAAACACGTAATAGTGCCAATCACCCTTGCAGTTGTATGTATAGCCAGATTCATGTTCTTTGAATTGATGCTAAGTATACACTACCAGTCAAAAGTTTGGACACACCTTCTCATTCAATGGTTTTTCTTTATTTTTTATTACTTTCTACATTGTAGATTCATACTGAAGACATCAAAACAATGAAGGAACACATATGGACTTATGTAGTAAACAAAAAAGGGTTGAACAAACCAGAATATGTTTTATATTTTAGATTCTTTAAAGTAGCCACCTTTTGCTTTGATGACAGCTTTGCACTTCTCTCGATGAGCTTCAAGAGGTTTGTCACCTGAAATTGTTTTCCAACAGTCTTGAAGGAGCTCCCAGAGGTGCTGAGCACTTGTTGTCTGTTTTGCCTTCACTCTGCGGTCCAACTCATCCCAAACCTTCTCAACTGGGTTGAGGTCAGGTGATCTGATCAGATAGCCCTTACATAGCCTGGAGGTGTGTTTGGAGTCATTGTCCTGTTGAAAAACAAATTATGGTTCAACTAAGCACAACCAGGGATGGCATGTCGCTGCAGATTTCTGTGGTAGCCATGCTGGTTAAATGTGCCCTGAATTTTGAATAAATCACTAGCAGCGTCACCAGCAAAGCACCCCCAAACTATCACACGTCCTCCTCCTCCATGCTTCATGGTGGGAACCAGACATGTCACCTTTTCTGTGTCTCATAAAGACATGGCAGTTGGGACCAGAAATCTCAAATTTGAACTCATCAGACCCAAGTACAGATTTCAACTCGTCTAATGTCCATTCCTTGTGTTTCTTGGTCCAAACAAGTCTCTTTTTCTTGTTGTTCTTCTTCAGTAATGGTTTCTTTGCAGCTATTCAACCATGAAGGCCTGACTCACGCAGTCTCCTCTGAACAGTTGATGTTGAGATGTGCTACTTGAGCTCTGTGAAGCACTTCTGTGGGCTGTAATCTGAGGTGCTGTTAAGTTACGCTTTCTGAGGCTGGTAACTCTGATGAACTTATCCTCTGCAGCAGAGGGAACTTGTGGTCTTCCTTTTGTCGGGCGGTCCTCATGGGAGCCAGTTTCATCGTAGCGTTTGATGGTTTTTGCGACTGCAATTGAGGATACATTCAAAGTTCTTGAAATCTTCCGAATTGACTGACCTTCATGTCTTAGAGTAATGATTGACTGTCGTTTCTCTTTACTTAGCTGAGCAGTTCTTGCCATAATATAGATTATACCAGTAGTCAAATAGGGCTGTGTAGACCTGTATACCAATCCTTCTTCTGCACAACAGAACTGATGGTCTCAAACACATGAAGAAGGCAAGAAATTCCACAAATTAACTCTTGACATGACACACCTGTTACAATGAAAACCATTTCAGGTGACTGCCCCATGAAGCTGATTGAGAGAATGCCAAGAGTGTGCAAAGCTGTCATCAAAGCAAAAGGTGGCTACTTGGAAGAATCTAAAATATAAAACATATTCTGGTTTGTTTAACCCTTTTTCGTTGACTGCATAATTCTAGATGTGTTCCTTCATAGTTTTGATGTCTTCAGTGTGAATCTACAATGTAGAAAGTAATGAAAATAAAGAAAAACCATTGAATGAGAAGGTGTGTCCAAACTTTTGACTGGTAGTGTACACAGATGTTTCATGTGTGACTGCCATTTGACCCATTGTACTTTTCTATCCTGGTCCTGCAGCACCGCTGTGTTGCCATATTCAAGGACAAGCAAAACAAGCCCACAGGCTTTGCACTGGGAAGCATTGAGGGCCGAGTGGCCATCCACTATATCAACCCTCCAAACCCGTGAGTGTTAATCCAGTGAAGTTCAAGCATGTTTGATTATTTTTTTGTTTTTACAGAATTTAAATGACAGTGAAAGTGCTCTAAAAATGTGACACGAGTGTGTTCCTTGATGCCTTTCAGAGCCAAAGACAACTTCACCTTTAAGTGCCACAGGTCCAACGGAACCAACACAACCACTCCACAGGACATCTACGCTGTAAGTTGTTCTGAATTGAAGCAGACATTCGGCCTGGTCCGGTACCTCTGCTCTCCTTATGATACTTTGTATCTGCAGTGAAACAGGGCTCTTAATAGTGTGTGTCTCTTAGTCCAGTGTTCAATATCTGAAATCAATATTGATGTGAATATAACAGTAATGTCATTTGCATTTTTAAATGCACTCGCTGTAATATAATGTAGTATGTTGTATCATTTGAATAATGTCATGGTTCCCTTTTACTGATTTTCACAATAGTTGATTGACACCATCTTGCTGGAGAGCCCTTGTGTGTCTTTTCACAGATTCAGTCATTACAGTAAAGTCACTCTGATACACCAACCCACCTAGATATAATGTTTTCCCTTGTCCCACCACTAATTTCCCTTTTCTTCCATCAGGTGAACGCCATCTCCTTCCATCCTGTCCATGGCACACTGGCTACTGTAGGCTCTGACGGGCGCTTCAGCTTCTGGGACAAAGACGCCCGCACCAAGCTGAAGACCTCAGAGCAGCTCGACCAGCCCATCACCGCTTGCTGCTTCAACCACAACGGCAACATCTTTGCGTATGCTTCCAGTTACGACTGGTCAAAGGTAGGAGGTCATGAGCAGGCATTTGTATTTCACTGTTATGCTTGAAAACTGTCGGCATGCACCTCATACTGGCCTTCCCACATGTTTTGTAAAATTGTGCTCCTGTCTCTCTCTTCCGCAGGGCCACGAGTATTACAACCCCCAGAAGAAGAACTACATCTTCCTGAGGAACGCTGCCGAGGAGCTGAAGCCTCGGAACAAGAAATGGTGAGAGAAGGGCAGTCATTGTCTGTAAACCTGGAGCCTGTGGTTGCCGGATGGGCTGGCCGCTTCCTCAATGCCCTTGTGACTCACAGTGGGGCCTTTAAAGGCACCCCCAGATCCCTGGCATGCATGGATATGGGCAGTAAAGATAGATATTACTGCCATTTACTGCTTAAGTAGCCATTTAGTATGGGAGTGGTACTGTACTGACCTGAGTGAAGTCATTTTGAAGGCTTGTGTGGTTTCTGCTGTACTAGAATATACACAGCTGCCTTTACAATCATGAATTTTGTGATGACGCCTGCTGGCTGTTGTTACATCTTGTAAGTAGTAAGGCTTAGCAGTGTACTCAATGACATGAAAATGTATTTGAGGACTGTTTTTTATTAAATTACAGAGACGAGTATGAAAAGAATCAGGAAATACCGAACATAGGCAAGCGCTAATTTGCAGTTATCATCTGCAAAGATTCATTTTTGTCTGCTGAAGAGTGATGTTATACTGCTTATTCTGTGTAAAAAGGGACATTGAAAACCCTCTGAGAAATAAACAAAACCAAAACTCAGGAACATTCCTTTGTGACTGACTGCTCCTTCCTGTCTTTAGATTCGTCGTGCCAAGTCGCATCTCTTGTGGGGAAATGCGGAAGACCTGCTGCATTAGTGTGTGTATACGCTCGAGACAGACTCCTTCCTTTCGGCAAACACCTGGACCAATGCAGTGGTGCTGCGTACTGTGCATGGACCAATCAGAGGGGCCTACCCAACCTGGCATTGATGACAGCTGCGTGACAATTGGTCTTAGAAGTCATCATGGAAGGGGAGGGCTTTATTTGTCACTCACCTTGATGTTGCAATTTTTTTTATGTGTCCAGCTACTCATTTTTTCTTTACGTATTTCCAAAGACTTTTCATTCTCTCGTGACTTCCTCTTACTCCGTGGTTTAGCTCCATTAATGAAACTGGGATGTAAAATAAATAATTAAGTGCATACTATTAGATTTCAACATGTTTATTCCAACCTGAGGAAGTAAGTAGGTTAAATGATAACCTATTGTGTTTGTTATATAAATGTTGCGGATTCAAGGAGCTGTGTTGTGCATGCAAAAACCACCAACATGACCGCTATCTCATATTTCAGCTGTAAATCTCTTCATAACTGGAATCCACACAAAACTGACATGATAAACTTTGGACAACACCTGTGTCACGATGACCCCTTCTCTCTGCTTGTTTTAATGCAAGTTAGCCAGCAGGTGGAGCATTTTGTCCTTCTGTGTGTTAACTCCAGCAGTGGCCTGAAGATAAATCCAGGAGCTGAGGTCAGAGTGCTAAACAGGCCAAATGAGATCAAAGCAGGACAGTGAGATTCCTCATCCATACTGAGTCCTTTTGACAGGAATACACAGCTGGAAATGGGGATTTATCAAGAGGATATGAATGAGGCAGCATAGGCAGCTACAAAGGCTGCGTGTGAAGAGTGAAGCAGTTCATAGAGGAGAAGGTGTGAATTAAATGCCTTTTTATTGAGGTCATTAGAGTATCACCTCACTGTTAAGCCTGACCCTTGATACTTAGCAGGGGGACTCCAAGGCACCTGGGGCGGGAAGATATGCTGCTGCCACAATTCACCGGCTCCCGTCAGCTTTGATGGGGTGACACTAGTACTGCTCTTCTAGACCACTGTCTCCAGCACTGCCCAGTCAGGCTGCACCGTGTTACTTTTACACTCATGATCACAAATACAGTTAGGTTGACTTGTAGACTGGGCTCATACAAGCACCAAGAGAGCCAAGCTGTTAGAAAACTTCTGCTTCTGGAGCGACCTGTTGCTGTAGACCCTCGAATCTGCCCTCTCCTGCACAAAGGTTATCAGTGTCTGTGAGTAGCATGTGGATGCATGTAGGAAGTATAAGCAGCGCCCTGGAAAATAAGAGCTTTGACCTCAAGTTCACTTTTAACATTTGCTCCTGTTTTTTTTCCCCCTCCAAAATGTGCCAATCATTTGCTTTTATGATGGGTAATAAGAGGTGACAGGTTGAGGCAGGCCCATTGAAGTTGGTCATGTTGTACTTTAACCAGTCCCTTTCATAAACGGACACAAAGATAGCGTGTTGGGAGTTATTTAAGTTTATACATGATTATAATGTTGGTTTTAAATGATTGTTCTACCATGTTTTCCTGTAACACCATTCCAGACTGAATATATCTGAGAGACCATACTAGGAAGATTTTAAAAAGACTTTAGATTATATTAAGAATTAAAAAAGTAAGTATGAAAAAGTAAGTAGGTAAGAATATAAAAAGTTATGCTGTGATTTCCCTGTTGGTCTATGAATTGACAGGAAATGTAAACGGATTGTGGTTTTACTTGAGATAGGGATTTTTCCTCTGTCCTTTTGTCACAGCTGCACCACAACTTTTTAAGAGGCCCAATGTTTGCATTCTGCTCAGGGTACGTGGGCCATGTCATGATTATAAAGCCAAGTCACAGTAAAATAAGCCGACTTTAACTGCTGCTCAGTAGAGGTGATTTCGGCCAGAAGCCGAGCCAATTACTTCCTCATCACAGTATCACAATGCACCATGTGGCCGAGCCGCGCTGTCTGCCACACTGTACGCGTTTTCTTTGTGCTGTAAAGGACAAAAGCAGGTGCAGCGCCGCGCTGGGGAAGGCGGACCAATGGGAGGAGCCGCTGACCAAGTTGGCACACAGCGGTTACGCCGATTGGTCGACAGTTATGCGCGGGCGTGGCCTCAGCCATGCGTATAAACTCTCCCGGCGCATTTCCTCACAGCGCCTGAAGAAGCAACCAGTGTGGACGCGGAGGATCCCCGCAGCGTGAATCATAGTTGTCATCAGTTTGCTGTAACTGAGTGAAGGCCAACACGAGAGGAGAACCACAGAGACTCAGGTGTGAAATTGTGTTTTACCGATGCTGGGACGTTGCTGAGCGCTTTGAAAGTCTTCAGCGTGCCCCCGGTCCTCTCTCCGGCAGACCAATGCTTCTGCATCAGTTCATGAACGGAGCTCTGGAAGTCATGCATCCCACACCGCTTCAGAAAGACACTACTTTTACCAAAATCTTCGTCGGCGGGCTGCCATACCACACGAACGACGCCTCGCTGCGAAAATACTTCGAGGTCTTTGGGGACATTGACGAGGCTGTGGTGATAACGGACAGACAGACGGGGAAGTCCAGAGGATACGGCTTTGTGAGTACAAACAAGACAGCCACGCACCTCAACTCATTCACAACTTTTACACAAACCACATTACACGCCACTTATTCGATATCATTCCGCCAAATAGCTTAGTTCCTGGATATTGTCATTAACATACTCTTGTTAGAAGTGTCGCCTTTTATGTGCCGAGGGCTCTCCCGCTCTACATTTGGGAATGTATGACTAAATATCCGTATAAATGATGTCTGCTGTATGTAATCATTCAGATTTATGTCAAAAGTAATCCCCCACTGAAGTTTACATGCATAATTGCACAGCACCTCTGTTTTTCCGCCTGGCTGGCTGTTATTTTAGCTTAATGAGGATGAGGGATCAACACAAGTTGATGGGTAACTAAGACGATTATATTTCAACATATGTCTGATGTCAACCCCCCCAATGAAGTCCCCCCTCACGCACCCCTGAGCAGCCCCAGCTTATGGCTTTGAAAGAGTGTGTGTGTGAGAGAGAGAGAGGGAGAGAGAGACAGTCTGCACTACTTGCTTGCTTTATATGGTTATTTTGGAGCAGTGGGGAGGTTGACCTTGCACACCCTGCCCTCCATTGTCAAGGACCGGAGCAGTCGGCCGTAGCACATGATTTACATCACATCTTGGCTGCAGAGAGAGAAATTCCAACATCAACAAACTGGCTCTCCTATACTACAAATTTATCAAATTTCCCTTTGATCAGTTCGAGCCATAGAAAAAAACTTTTTTTAAGTTTAAGAAGCATAAGTTGTACATACACTGGCCTGCCTTCTGATCTCATGGTCTAAGTTGGGAAAGGTGCTGTTTCTACATTAATCACAACTCGACCCTTGGCCAAAGTTGCTTTAAGTCAGGTTAATGAAAAATATCCAAGGATGCAATGTCTAATTTTAATCTGCGCCAATAGGTGATTTATCCGGTTCCAGGCAGATACAGTCAGATTACAGTCATTCTCTCTCTGACACAAAGAACAGAAGCAGCACCAGAAATGCAAATATTTACCAGAACCTTGGAAAGGCACATCAGCACTAATGTACTGTCAGGCCAAAGAAGGAATGGAAAACTGCTTTGTGTGCATGCTTGCTTCTAAAGACAGAATTGTAAGACAATTGCCCTCAGTGTTTACACATCAGCTCCCTAACTCCGCGGAAAGCTGTCCTGAGCGGCTCCAACGGTTGTGTATTGAAGCCGGTGTTTCAGGTTAAACAGGCTCGGGCTGATGTGGGTGCTGCCCGGGACGAGATGCACGTTTCGAGCGGCATGAGGCAACCTGCAAATTCTGTTTTCCGAGCGTTCCAGTCGGAGAGGTAGCTGGCACCGGGTGGGGAGGGAGGCGCCCCAGAGCCGAGCGCACCTTTTTTCTAAACACACTTCAGAGGTGGATTAGTAGAACCCCCCCCACAGCAAGACTCTTCACAGTGTAAACACAGCCTCGCTCCTTCCTGTGTGTTCACAACACAGGCCCTGGAGTGGGCTTTGTTCCGGATCTTTCCACTATGAAGAGGCACAGTGCTTTTAAAAAACCCCGTCCTCTTAAACAATGCAAGCCGTGGCCTACATTCACTGCTCGGTCCACACACCGAGGTGACTGAACCCTCTGAGTTGGCAGAATGTGGCAATCAAAACAGAAGGGCTTGTCTAATGCCAGGAGGGAGAGAGGAGGGGTGGACTAATACCAATCTCCTTAATATTTTGTCCCTAATTGGATAAGCTCCTTGTTGCTCTTCCCAGATCCATATTTCAGCAGGTCTGCCCATGGCTGAGCAGTCAAGTGGCTGGCTACCGCTGCTGTGGGCAGTTTTCAAAGCTTATCATTGTGCTTTGTTTGTAGTTTCCCCTTCTTGTTCTTCTTCTCCTTCAGAGAGACAGAACCTTAACAGTGGAAAATCTGTAGGGGGAAGTTTCTGATACACCCAACAGATAAAACCAAGACCAACCTGTTTTCATGCATTTCAGCTGTTTTTTTTGGCTTTGCTCTGCTTGAATAGTTGATGTGTCACCAGCCGGAGATGCCATTCTACCATCTGTTTGTTACATGAGACGATGATTTCCCTCTTGAGAGACCTTGTTGATGAGTCTGTCTCTGTCGCCAGGTGACAATGACAGACAGAGGAGCAGCAGAGAGAGCCTGCAAGGATCCCAACCCCATAATCGATGGCAGGAAGGCCAATGTCAACCTGGCCTACCTGGGTGCCAAACCCCGCAGCATACAGACAGGTGAGGTACATGATGTGTCACGGTAAAAAAAAAATCATCAGTAAAATCATGGAAGTGATGGTGCTTCAAACAATAGTGATACTGTAGAACATAAGCTGTGAATAGCCATGACATCAAGCTATATGAAAATAATATTTACTACTACTTAGTGTGTGTGACAGCCAGCCTTACTTCAGTAAGACGATCCATGCTGTTCATACGCAGCAGATTATTTTTACATGCCAAATATTATTCACTTGCTCAAACACACGCATGTGTTACTGCTTATTGCGCATTTGAAACTGTTCCATTCGTGGTCGGTTTGAAACAGGCTCTGCCTCTGTCTCTCCGTGCCCTCTGTGTATTGTTCTCTGGTCCTCCTCTGTAAATGCAAATGTGTGTGTGTGTGTGTGTGTGTCTGACAGCCGGCCTCCTATCTTCCAGGCATATCCATCGGAGTTCAGCCCATTCACCCGGCACTCATCCAGAGGCAGTATGGGTAAGTGAGCGGGAGTGGGCGCTCGCTGTATTCTCTTGTATTACCCTCCGTGGGCCACCACCAGGCTATTTCTTTGACAAACATGGCCTCTAGAAAGTACATGTCAGTTTCTGTGTCCACACGCTACTCCAGAGGTAGTCTATTAGCATATCTGAGTTTTGTAGGCCTGGGAGATGGTTCACATATCTGTGGTAATAGAGGAGCATTCCAGAGGTGAATGTGTGACTCACTCGTTGGCCTCTGTCAGGAGCCTCTTGACTTGTGTACCTGCCCGAGTGGGCTCTGTCACTGAGAAGGCTTCCTAGAAGTGGCCGTGTTGTAGAAACAGCCTGGATAGCGTCTAGAAGCCAAGGTCTGCTGAGCAGCTAATGAGCATTTCACCGCAGCGAGGACTCTCCTCACCCCCCGCAGCTCTCAGAATTCACCCCTCGCCTCAGATCTGCCCGTGAGATTAAACTACCACCAGAAGTCAGCTTTATAAAGTCGTTAGGGGAAAGTTGGACATGTAGTGCTGATAGAAATAAAAACTCCTGAACACAGCAGTGTGGAAACAAATGGGATTTTTGTTTCATTTTCTGCTTTTAAGTGATGACTGTCGGTCAACACAACCAGCTTTTTCCACTGTTATCTAACATTTTAGTCCAATAACTCGAACAAATGATCAACAAATAATCCACAGTCAAAGTAATCAGTAGCTGCAGCCTGAGATATATTTTCAGAGCAGAGCTGAAAATTAAGCCAGTCAACAGACAATTAGCAGGCTATTCTGATAATCACTTTAAGGGACTTACAAGCAAAAACTGCAAAGATCCACTGATTCCAGTTCGAGAAATGTCTTCTAAAGACTTTCATTTCATTAACTAAATTATCAATTAACCAAAAACACAACTGGCAGATTAATATATCATGAAATAATGAGTAGTTGCTGCCCTAAACAGTATATGACCTCACAGCACGTGAGTGCTTAAGAGCTTCATGGAAATCCCAGGCCGGTCCAAAGGGACAAGGACTTAATAAGAAACATGTGGTGGTTTTGAGGTGGTTTTATCAGCCATGTCCCCCCTGTAGGATCTCCCTGTGTCTGGATGACAAATCTCTGGTCCACTGGGGACATGTCCCATCATGTTCCAAAACTTCAGGAGGACACTGGAAAGTCCCTCCAGTGTCCACGCTGCTGCTACTATAGTGAGCATGGATGGCACCCAGACCGTGAGGGTTTGAAATGGGGAGCGCAGTGCTGCTCTGAGGCATGTGCCTGACAGGTGCTGGCTCGTATTACAGCCTTTTACACCCCCTTAATCTCCCATGACCACCACCCCAGACAGGCGCTCAGAGCACCTGTCTGTGTCCTCTCAGGTTCCTGTGTATGGCGGGTGACAGACGCAGGCCTCCCTGAGATGCAGAGCGTACAAGTGGCTTTTCTTTCAGCCTCTCGGCCCCCCCCCACCAAACCCCTTGACAACATATGGTGTGAGGACATGCTCTGAAGTGGGATCCTGAGCGGTGCTGGAGCCTCGCATGTAGCGGTGGTGTGCTGGTTTGGGCTTACTGCTGAGTGTGTGTGTATAGCTGTGGTCAGCAGATGCTGTGGACTGTGAGGGCCAGAGGGGGTCACTGAGGCCAGGAACATTGTTTTGATGGGGAGGGGAGGAGTTGTCGGTGTGCTTGCAGATTCATCTCCTCTCATGCATCACCTCCTCCACTCCGTCTACTTCCCTGCTCTTTCCCACGTCACATACATCCCTTTTTTTTTTTTTGCCTTTAGCACCAGTTTTTACTTCTCCCATTTAAGTGCTGCCACTGCCAGCGTGTCAGATAGAGGCACTGAAAACTGACACCTCTGTGAGACTGGGAGGGAGGAGGCAGGAGAGGGGGTTGACGAGGAGATTGAGGGGGAGGGTATCTGGGGGTGTATTCTGAGACTAATGGTTAATGAGGCTGTGTGCTCCCAAGGAAACTCACCTCTACAGGTGCCAAACAAAACACCTTTTTTTTCCCCTCCCCACTTTCAAAGAATATTCACAGTCCTCTCAAACAAACAAAGAGGGAGGAAGGGAAGGAATATCAAGTCCTCTTACAAGTACTGTAAGGTGTTGTTTAATTCCCCCACCCGCTCCAGTCCCGTCTGCTTTCACACTTTGTGTCGCAGTGAGTCACGCGCTGAAGGTCATTTGTGTTATCATGTAGAAATATTTAGCTGCTCGGTGTGATATCGCCCAGGCTTTTCACATTAGCTCATTAAGCGGCCTTCGCGATGACGATTACTTCAGCCTGCGTTTGTAATATTTACGGACATCAAATGTTTTGTGGTGAGCGCGTCTCGGCCTGCAGAGTGGCACTACGTCAAGCACACACCGACTGGCCGTCAGCACAAAACCAGCTGACCAATGATCCTCTGGCCGTCATCCTCGTTCCCCTGCCATTGTCCCACAATCCACTTGGCATCTGGCATCTCTGTGGCCCCCGGGAGCTCGCTTCTGTCCCTAACTTGCCCCGGCCGCCGGTCCTCTTTTTCTAAAATTACAGCTAACATCTCCGTCTCTGCGCCAGAGATGTACAACAGCAGTGCTTTGTCTCTCCTTAACTCCCTTTAGGCTTATATGATTTACATGAGTTTCTATTCCACTTTACCTACACAAGGTCACTTGATTTTGAGCCTAGATTAAGGCAAACTGCCCGTGGCGACACACTGCCAAGGCCACGGAGATGGCAGGCTCATTATACACGATGCGAGTGAAAGCACATATGCCCCGCAGCATTAATGTATGGTCCAGTTTGAACGCTGTGTGCGAGAGTGAATGCCTCTTTGTAAGCAGCTCAATAGCACTGTGCGCACAAAGTGTAGATTGCGCCCATGAGTGGGGGTTACATTCATTTGCTTATGATTACTCGTTGCATGGCACTGTTGTCTGGTTTTATGTGCATCACTTTTTTTCCCCTCAGATGTCTCTGTGAGCTTCTGTAACGTGTTTCTGCCACGCTGTTGTTTGAAATGCTCTCCCCGCGGTGTAAAAACAGGCCTTTTGTGCAGGTTTCTTTGCTGTAGCTGTCACCAGCCCTGCTCTTTATGTTTTTGTATGTTTGTAATGTCACATCATAGGTGGGATTTTTTTTTTGTATTCAGAATTTTGGGGGGATTTTTGTCCTGGTCATGCAAGTCTTATTTGATTTAGAGTGAGATTAAACAGTTTTGGGCCCCCAGTGCTTCCTGATCACATCCCTGGATTGATTGATGATACAGTTAGACCTTTCATGTTATTTCTGACAATAATCACTGCCATCGTCCTGTCCAACCTTCTGCTGTGGTTGCTCTCTGCTGCCAGCTGACCAGTGTACCAGCAGAGGATCAGAAGATGCCCACAGTACAGGACTTGTCCCGAGGAGGGGTTTGACAGAAAATGTCTGCCCGCCCCCCCTTCATCCCTCCCTCAGCCAGCCTCTCTCCAAGGTGCCAGTGATGGCTTGAGAGTGCAGTGCGGTGTGCTGTGATGGATTGAAGTGGCTTTTTATCTTTTTCTTTTTGTGTGATATGAACTGAAGAGGTTATGCTGATTGCGGTGTGACTCTTTCCCTATTATGGCATGGTTTGGGGTTTGCAGTGGTAACTGGTGAGTGGGTGGGTGGATGGAAGGGGGTGGGGAGGGGGCATTGGAAAGGGTTGGTGTGTGTGTGTTTGAGAGCGTGATGACATCCTTATCCATGCATGCTTCCATCTTTTTGCTGTGTTGACTTCATGGCTGCCTCTCATTGCTGATCCTCTTCTTCTCCTCGATTTAAATCTGTAGGGAAAACGATGCTCCAAGCCTGAAATTTAAATACAGTCCATGAAAGGAAGATTTTCATCAGTACTGAGAGGCAGCTGCAGAGCGTACATCAAAGTGACATTTGTCGTGACTATCTTCTTCTTTGTCCCGGAGTGTGTGTATGTCGATGTTTTCCCTCAAAAGCGTAGTATCAAGGGTAATGGCTATCAAAAAAAAAAGTCAGTTGCATCACCCTTTAAATGGAGGAGGGGTTATTCTCTCTGCCACAACCATCCCTCCCTGTAGACAACAAACCCAGGAGAGATACTTAAGTCCTGACTAAAAATAGACTCCTCGAAAGCCTCCTCTTGCTTTCCTCCATGGATAAAGTGGTGAAGCACAGACTGAAAGAGAATGAGAAACAGTGCGGTCCCCAGACCCCATAGCGCTAATCAGCTACGTCTGAGTGCCGGCCCATGAGGCCCGGCAGAGCCTGGCACCCAGGCCAACCCCGTGAGCTCCCCCGCCACCAGTACCTCCACCAGTTAGCGTCATCACCTGTGATCGTCTGTGTGAGATTTACACAACAAGTGAGAAGTAGCAGAACTGCAACTTCTGCCCAGCCGTCTCGCACTTCCCTTTTTTGTCCGTGTGTGTGTGTGTTTCAGTGTGTTCAGCGAGTGAAGAGCAGCAGCTGTTAAAACACTTTGTTGATGCCTGAGCTTGAAAACCTGCCAGTAACGGCTGACTCTATCACCCCCCCAACTCGTCTACCTCAGGAGGCCCTACCTAACAGGTTTTGTAGGTTTTACTAACTGACACACGCAGAGGGTTGAATCACCTTCGCCTCCTAACCTCTGCTGCCTCTCGTTTATTTAGTGTTTAATAACAGTGGAAATCTGTGTGAGAACTCTGTAAGATCAGAACACCTACAGAGAGTTTACATTCCCACCACCCTCGCCCTCTGGGAGCAATGTAAACAATAGAAGCCAGGCCCTGGGATCTCTCTGCTCTGGTGCTTCAGGCCCTCTGTCTAATCACCCTGTTTGCTCTTTGTGTCTGTGTGCAGGATGGCCCAGCCATACATCTACCCACAAGCCTTTGTGCAGCCCAGCCTGGTGCTGCCCACTCAGGTTTCCACCTCCGTCAGCACCAGCCCCTACCTGGACTACAGCGCAGCCTACTCCCAGTATGCACAGGCAGCCTTTGAGCAGCAGTACCCGTATGCCGCCTCTCCGGCTGGCTTCCTGGGCTACAGCTACGCCAACAGCCCCTCAGCCTCCGCCGGCCCGGCCGCCGCCGCCACAGCTCCAGCCACCGTCCACCCCACCCTCCCGTCCGCCACTGGCCCGGCCCCGGCCTTCCTGCACTATGCACCGCAGCAGCACATCCAGCCGGACCGTATGCAGTGAGCCGGTGGAGAAGGAGAAGAACAGGTGGTGGAGGAGGAGGAAGAGGAGGGCGTAGTGGTTGGCGGACCTTTGAACAGAGGATGGCAAAAACCTCCCTATGGGGCGACCCAGCCATCATCATCAGGGGCTTTCAGGAAAAAGGGTGGGACTATTGCACTATAAGATCAGGATGAGCTGCTTGCTCATTGGTTAAAGGGTAAAAGGGGTGGGAGGGGTTGGAGGACTGTTGTGGTTCAGGTTGGGAAGCTAAACAGCATAAAGTATGTGGTTGCTTCCAAGGGCTTCCAGAAGCTGACACTTCATTTTTTTATTATTATTATTATTATTGCTATTATTATTTTTATCGTCCTTTATTATTGTATTAATGTCATTGTTAATGTTTGTTTGTATGCCATCATTATCAATGTTATCATGTCATTGGCTCAATCAGTGGAAGTAATGTGTGTCCATGGTACATATTGATGACTGTTTGAGAGCTGTCTGGGACATGTAACACCTCTTTCCTCCCCACCCACTCCAGACTATCGGGGGTGGATATGAAGGGCACTGCTGCTTTAGGACACTGGGGGACAGCCACAGATGTGGGGTGCAGGGTGAAGACAAGGTGGTGATTTGTGGAGGCGTCCAGCCAGCCTCTCAGGCTATCTGTGGCCCCATCCGACCCATCCAGGGAGAGCGCCGCCTCATGAACAAACCTCCAGCGCTCAGCGTCTCACAGGAGGACGACGAGATTTCACCTCAAGGACAAAACAGAAAGTTTCAGTATATGAGACAGTGGAGACTGTGATGTCAGGACGATACTTTTTTTAAAATTTCTTTTTAATTAAAGAGGCCTTAATAAAAAAAAAAAGAAAATCCTCTTTTTTTGAATCTCCTGATTTTTTTTTTTTATATGTATGTGCTCCTCCTCATCACCGAACCCTTTCTAACTGGCCTTTCTGCAGCCAGTGACATTAATCTGGCTTACTTAGGTCTTGATTTCAAATGGATGTAGATAATCACATGCAGTATGTGGGTGACGGGGACCAGGAGCGCCGTGTATCGATGTTGAAAGGTAGCTGACACTGAGCTCAAGCATCAGTGTATTTTTTTTTTCTCCTTTCCTCACTGAGATTGTCACAAACTGTTGCTCTCTAAAGGACATTCATGTACAGCATTTTAAAATGTTTTCAGTCACCAAGTACATTTACAATATTTATGTGTAGGTATTTATACAAGGTACTAAGTTAAAATAGTTTTTTTTGTAACTGTGATGACTATAGTTGTGGCACTGATGTCATTTAACCTGCAGAGGTGTCGTATTCATTTTGGTTTTTGTCCTGTCACCATGTCAGTGGATTTGCCCAGGTGCACGGCAACTACAGTAGATGCTTGTTTGTAGATCCTTGACTGGTTGCATCAGAAATTCTCTAGATTTTTTTCAATAAAAATGTCTTTTACACTCCCTTCAAAGAAGCCATACCAAAAAATGAAAATAAAGACTTTGTACTTAAAGATGCCCCCGACTCCTTCTTATGAGTGTTAAAATGAAGCACAAAAAAAGGACCTTCAGAGTTCAGAATGCCACCACTGGAGCATTTTGTGTCAGCAGTTTGTGTTACTGCAGCGTCTCTATTCACAACAGCGCCTGCTGTGATGATACTGAGGAAACCCTGTGGGGTGAGAGAGTTCAGTTATGTGTGTGTGCGTGTTATCAAGGCTGTGTGTGCTGTTAAATCCTGTATGGGGGGAGAGCAGGGGGGTCAGGAGGCCCAGACTTTTATCAAGCCACAACACCACCACCTGCCAGGGGTGCTGGGTGTTCCCTCAGGCCAACACGCTCGCTTTCGTTCTTCCTCGCTGCAAGTTTTTTGTAAGGAAAAAAAACCAGAAGGAAAAGTGGTTTGAAGCCACGTTACACAGAGCTGCAAGCAACACTTTATTCCCCACTCTGTTAAACAAGCTCAGCTACTTCTGTTTCCCAGCAGCGTCTCTACATGTTTGTGCTTACATCAGCTACTTTAGAAGATGTCACTTCTAAACCCCACTTAGGCCTGGAGAACAAAACACAGGCATGGCTGTTAGAAACAAAAACACATGCATTATCTTTTTGTCCTTACACAGGGTGTAATTATTCCACCCAGTAATGATTTACAACATGGGCTTGAGTTCAATAGATGTTTTTGCTCTGCTTTGTTTTGATTGAAATCCATTCAGACCTTATTTACTCAGGAAGTTCTGCGCGTATATATACGAACACCCTGCCTTTTGCATGTTGTTCAGTGAGTTTCAGTTCACAGGATTGTACCCTGATCCCTCATGGCTATGTTCTCGTTCACACATGTCCTAAGTTTATTTCTCCTGCAATTTAGTATCGTGCTTCTACTAAGACGAAGGCAAGTTAGAAGAGAGACTCTACAGTCAAATTAGCGGCTTCCGAGGTTGTACATGGGCACAGCAGTACCTTGAGCTAAATGCTAATGTCAACATGCTAACATGCTCACAATGTCAAAAACAAACATGCTGATGTTTACAAGTATAATCTGTTGAGCAGCTAATATTTGCTAATTACAACTAAATACTCACAGCTGAGGCTAATGGGGGTCGCATTAGTTGGACTGAGTGACCAACATGCTCATCCATAGAGAGTTAGTATGGCTGATAGGAATGTCCTATTTAAAACAGCAGAGGCCAGGATGTCCTGACATTTCTGCCTCCGTGACATAATTTGGGATGGCAGAGATCATAATGATGCCCATGTTTGCAGGCTGATGAGCCTTCATGGCGTGGACAACTCAAAATGAGAAGGATGTTTACTGTTTGGAAATACCACTACAATTCCCACAATGCAACTAGGTGTATTGGTTGCATTGTGGGAATTGTTTTGGAAAGGCTGTCCTGGTAAATGCCCACATCTTTTTAACTCCACACCTCCAGTTTGTCATGCATGCTGTCTTTCAGAGACGCCCTCCAGGACACGATAGAACTGTTCACGCAGGCTGAGTGAGCGTGATGAATGAACTGACTCACACAGAAACTGGTGGAGTGCTCCTTTAACAGATTCAGCCAAAAACATCAGCTTTTTGTTTTTCCAGTGATGACAGCGGGGTGTGTTTGTGTTCAGGGGCTGTGTCTAAGAACATGATGTGGTTACACAGTAAAGTGTAAGCCTTGATAGAAGCCAGTGTGTGAGGAAGTGCAAGCTGTAGTTTGTGTAGTTGAATCATGTGTGTTAAACACACTGGCGCTGAGCTGAACTGATGTCCTTGCTGTTGCTGTGTTTACTGGTTGTTACTGTGGTGCGGCAGCTCTGGTCCTCCTCTCTCCTCCTCACGCTGTCACTGTTTATCTCTCGCTATCTCGCCTCCCTCCTCTCTGTTTGCGATCTCACTCACACGTTTATTTACTCAACTTTTCTGCTTGTCATTCGTGTTTTCGCTTCGCCTAACATGTCCTCTTGTCTTCCCCACTTCAGCCACCGCGGTCCTGTTTCTCCTCACACGCCATTGTTTCTCTCTCCCTTCTTCTTCCTTGCCCCCCCTTCTCTCTATCTTTTCCTCCTTCGCGCTTTCTCCTTGTGAATCACACCAGAGAGGAGCAGAAACGGAGCCGGGTGTCAGCTTGATGAACGAGGTCATACAGGCCCAGCAGACCTTGTTATGCTGAGTCACCATAAGGCCTCTCTCTCTCAGTCTCTCTCTCAGTCTCTCTCTCTCAGTCTCTCTTTCACATGCACATACAAAGTAGAGTCAGTCAAATCTCACTCGTCGCACGCTCCTCACTCTGTCGTGCAACTCTGACGTCAAGGGATTCCTCAGAACTATCAGAAAAACAGCCCCACCTCATCAGACCTCAGCTCAACTTTTAGTGTTTTCAGTCTCAGCAGCATGTAGGACAACCTTTAGTCAGCCTGAGGAAGCATCATGTAAAAAATTTATTCTAGTTACACCTAATCTAATCAAGCATGTGATCAGAAACCAAATGAGTACACAAACTTCAGGACAGCAAAGAAAGAACATGAACCTACATATGGTTGAATCAGCAGCGACGCTTTGTCAGGCAGAAATATTGAACCTACACTGATGCCTGACATTGACACCAAATTGAAAACACTAATTGATTAAATGTGTGTATATAAAGTGAAATATAACAGTGAATTACTCACAGAACTTGGAGAACACTGTTGATTTTTCTGCTAGTCAACCACAGTCACAAAGTGGACAGAATAACTTCAAGCTGTCATCATTTTTAAGCAGCAAACATGAGGACATTTCAAGAGTTAATTCAATAACCAGTTACAACATTAGGCAACTTGAAAAGAATGCAAGGTAATGGCACCAGTTAAGATGATAAAAAAAAAAAAAATTAACTAACAAGACGCTGCAAACAAGCCGGAGAACTCTGCTCTACTAACATGTTGTTGTTGTTGTTGTTGTTATTGTTGGTTTTAATAAGCATACTGTGCCAATGCTTACTTGCTTGCTTCCTGTCAGATCACCATCAAATATTGTAAGTATTACAAATAATGGACCAATTTGCCATCCAGTATTGTAGTTTTGAGTTAATCAAGCGATGTCCTTAATTAATTAAAACACTGGAACTTGGCTCCTTCTCTGCAGGCTGGTGAGAGTTGAATCAACTTCTAGATGTTTTCCTCACCACACTGACATTACTTAGTTTTCTTTATCTTGTTTTGTCTTTCTTTCTTTTCTTTGCTTTATTTTAATTAGATGTGTCCCACACCCTCCTAAAATTGTTGTCCCCCAGTCCCCATTTCATTTAAGATATTTACACATTGAGACAATGTTGATTAAAATATTTCAGTGTTGAAGTCATGGCCCAAATACAATATTCATTCAGCAGATTTTTTTTGTAACATAAATACTTGTGGCTGCTGTTGAAATGTTGATTTAGATTTTTCAGCCTCATCAATATCAATGTTGAATTAGCAACTTCTGCTATCGGGGTATCTTGCTAGCTAGCTAGCTTGGTGGGTAGCTAGCTAAATGTTGCAAGATAAACAGCAGTTAACTAAGCTAGTTGGCTAACTTGATAATTTCAGATAGTTAATGTAGTGCCTTTTAAAAAGGTGTGTCTACATTTAAAGTGAACTGAATCTAGACGTAGATGAAGATGTACTTTTGTATGACAGCATGCAGCACATCATTTGGGATGCTTAGTTGGTTATTAGTGATCAGTAACGTGGCTAAAGGCCACCAAGGCACGATAAATGTCTCTACAAAATACCATCCATTATCTATACACCGCTGAATCCTTTGCAGGGTCACGGGGGGGCTGGAGCCTATCCCAGCCGTCTCTCGGGCGAAGGCAGGGGACACCCTGGGCAGGTCGCCAGCCTACCACAAGGCTACACATATAGACAGACAACCATGCACACCACTCATTCACACCTACGGACAATTTAGAATTATCAGTTAACCTCAGCATGTTTTTGGACTGTGGGAGGAAGCCGGAGAACCCGGTGAAAACCCACGCTGCACAGGGAGAACATGCAAACTCCACACAGAAAGATCACAGGCGGGCTCGAACCGTGGATGTTCTAGCTGTGAGGCGCCGCTGCTAACCACCAAGCCACCTCTACAAAATACCGTAAAAATATAATTTTTATTTTCTATATACATACATGCAAACTGTGGTGCAGCATTTGGTATCATTTCAAGGCTTAACTGGCAAAACTACAATGCTAAATAAAAGCTTTGGACCTTTGCTTTGTTTGTCTTGCTGCAGGCTATACAGCATGATTAATTACCTCTAAACAATGTGGAGTAGTACCATTTAATTTAAGATACATAAAATAGAAGAGATAGTCATGAGCACTCAGGAAGCCCCGCTTGTTTAACCTGTGTTGGAGGTTAGGCCTAATGCTTCACAGAGAATCAGAAATAGCAACTTTATGAGCTCCTAATTTTGTAATGGGCCATGATCAGACATTATTTCACACAAATGCTCGCTTATTAAATGGCCTCTAAAACCCAAGCCAAGTACCTTACACCTGACTGAGCCTGTCTCTAGAGCCGCTCTTCAGAGGCCAGTCCCACATGGGTCTGTTTGGGCCTGGGGAGCGTTGGCCTGGTGGAATCAGATAAGTCTCAGATACTGGCTATATTTACCCAGGCGCTTAGAAAAAGTGACCAGACCACAGAAACCCATCAGATGGTCTTTCCTCTGGCCTTTTTCTTGCACCAGTAACCCATTCAGATAAGACGGTCTGGTCTGGAGAGAGTCAGGTTTGAAAGAGAAGTAGAGACAGACAGTTGAAGGAAAAAGTCCCTGTTAGTGATGTACAGGATGTGGTCATTTGTCATACACCTTACTCAGAGGGGCAATACCTATTGCATAGTCTGCTAGTTTTCACTTGATGTTTTAGTATTGTTTGTATATTACACCTCAGGCTAACTAGGAACAACTGTGTATAAAAGAGATTAACTGTCAGCAAAGGCAACTGGAGCTCAGAGCAGGAGTTGATAGACTCACCAACAAGCCTGTGCTGTGATCAGCTATGATCCCGGCCTGATACGAATAGCTATAGAAGGTATTGTTTACCTTGATGACATGTTGGAGGAAACACAGATGCTACCAACATGAAGAAAGATTTATAAGATGAAGAAGGATGAGGAAATACAGACTGAAAGCAGTCCAACGGGGTGAAAAGCTGCCAGTAACCTCCAACAAGCTGAGAACCTGGTTCAGCCAGTAAGACTGGGCACAAATGCCACAGCTCATTCGAGAACTCAGTCTATGATGTAAAGGCTTGATAATCTGAGTTTGTTGTGAACAACCAACACACCAACACACCCCAAGTGAAAAAAAAACAAATTACAAAAATGAACTTCCACAGATCAAAAGTAAATTAATTTTATGCTGTCATGACTAACTCAAAAGTATATTTTTACTTGCTAATCTGTATATATCTATTAGCCATTCAGTGTAGCACATACAGATACACAAAAGCATGTCCACACAAGGCCGACCTCATACATAAACTTATGTCCCACAGCTGTCACAGCAACAGACAATAATAGTAAGAGTCACATTTTTAAACCTTGTTTTATTCTCATCTTAAGATCAAACATCCAGAAAGCTCTGTAGAAGCCTGTTTGGTGGGTCCAGCAGGGCACAAACTGTGTGCATTAACTTAGCAACGGATGACAAACTGACAGACACAGTGGCAGGACATCCTGTTTAACATGCAAACCCTTAGTGGACAACAATTGTGGACTTGCAGAATTTGTGGAGGGCATTACGAATATGAAAAAAAGTTCACTAGAGCTGTCTCTGCTGACATTTCACGTAGTTGTACTGGTGGAGTTCCCATATATGCCGAGCCCTCACTGGCTGCTTTCCCTTCACTCTGTGGTCCAGTTCATCCCAAACCACCTCATTTGGGTTTAAGTCAGGTGGCTGGAGAGGTCAGGTGATCTGATGCGGCACACCATCACCTTCTTTCTTGGTCAAATAGCTCTTACATAGCCTGGAGGTGTGTTTGGGTCAGTGTCCTGTTGAAAAACAAATATTGGGCTCATGAAGCTGGAAATCAGATGGGATGGCATGTGGATGCAGAATGCTGTGGCAGCCCTGCTGGTTAACTGTGCATTGAATTTTGAATAAATCACTGTCAGTGTGACCAGCAAAGCATCCCCACACCATCACACCTCCTCCTCCTCCATGCTTCACGGGGGAACCACACATGCAGATGCCATTCGTTCACCTTCTCTCTCTTTCCACTAGTTTAATGTCCAGTATGGTCATGAAGACCTCAACGGTTGATGTTGCAATGTGGCTGCTGCTTGATCTCTGTGACGCGAGAGAACTGTAACAAACCAGCATTCAAACTTGATTTTTTCTGGACTGACAGACTTTCATGTATAACAGTAATGATGGGCTGTCATTTGTCTTTACGTAGGTGAGCGGTTCTTGCCATAATATGGATTACTACAGATTAGTACAGTTGTCATGTTGGGCTAATGGTCTCACACACATTAGGAAGTCAAGAAATTCCACTAATCAGCTTTTGACAAGAACACACCTGTTAACTGAAAACCATGCCACCTCATGAAGCTGGTTAAGATGACGCGAGTGTTGTATGAGCTGTCATCAAGGCAAACAGTGGCTGCTTTGAAGAATCTGAAATATAAAACATATTTTGCACAGTCAAACAATTTTTGGTTGACTATGTTATGCCATATGTGTTATTTCATTGATGTGATGTCTTCAGTACTAATGTACAATGTTGAAAACAGTAAGTGATAAAAATAGAGAAAAAACATTGAATTAGTGCTACAGTATTTCCAAACAATTGAAAGTCAAGCTGAACAGTGGCAACTGTAGCCACTGAGCAAAGGTAGGACAATGATTATCTTCTTCCAATGGAGGACAAACACTTTCAGAGCGAGAGAGAGTTTTTCTGGCCATCAAAAGAATGCAGTTGCACTTAATCCCTCATGATGAAGCAATGTGCCTTCGTCTTATATTCAGTGGAGTCAGAAAGTGATGTTGCTGCCAAAACTGAAAAGGTATTCATTAATCTATATAACATTCATCAATATTTATTACTTGCATTGAGAAATGATCTGAAATACTGCACATACTCTATTGACCTAACTTACAATGCCTGCACATTTCAAGGAGCGAGGAGCTCTATAGCTTTTATAAGTCAATAACAGTGTTACTAGAAACTGATGAAAGTGAGCAATCAGGACTGTGAAGTCTGGGTGTGATAAAGACGGAGATATTTCTGGATTTCAGAGTGAGTTTTCAGGGCTGTGGTAAAAACAAGTGCTTATTCAACAGCAGGCCTGTATCATATCAGCCGGTCTGATGGCCCTACATGTCACTCCTCCTGCTCCTTCTGGCACTTCTACCAGGGCTGCGAATAATGAGATGAGCCGGAGGACATAGTCCCATTCAGGACTGATATTTGGGGCAAAGTTTATCAAAGTTTATGGGAATTAAGAGGGCAAGACAGAAAAAGACAGATGCAGCAACAGCTGGAACAGGTTGCACTTTGACTGAAGTGAAGTGATCTCAATGGACTGGGCAGCTGTACATGTGTGGGTTGTAGTTAATATATTTAATCTGTATGCAAGTGTCATAAATGTGTCTCCCATTAGCGCAGCGCTACTTGTCTTCTTCAAGAATCAAGAATCCTTTATTATCATTGAACATGTCAACGAAATTTGCATTGCAACTACTCGGCATCTTTCCTCTGAGCATCCGAGTCTCCAGTTCTGTAATGTGATCGGAGTTTGTCTCAGTCAAACAGGACCTGGGGAGGTCCACCAGAGCTGCGCTGCAATCAAAGCCCCCGCCACCCCCCACACTCCTTTCACCAACAGCCTCCATCCCACCCCCACGTCCCCCAACGGCGCCACAGACGCTCACAGCCTCACATCCTCTCCTCATGTCCATTTCAGGCTACGCCACGCCACGCCAGTCTGGCAGTGTCAGCACGCACACACTCAGAAATTGTTTTTCCGCCACCCAACGTGGAGCGAGCCTTTCAGAGAGAGGCTGTTTGTCCTGTGTCATTCTGCACAAGAGCAGCTAATGTAGCATGAGTAACATCCCGCACGGGGTGAGGCAGAGCGGTGCAAAAAGTGCAAGAAGACAAGTAGGAAAGAAGTGCTAAATCCAGGGGTGAGGCCGGGTCAGAGTTCATAATATCAGTGCCACATACCGCAGGATAAATGCCTTGACCTCCGGCCACAGTATGACTTCTGAGCTGTATGTGTGTGTGTTCCTCGTATGTTCAGCCCACAGGGAGGTTTGTTGGTCCTGTGCCACATTTCCTTATCTCTGGCCAACATGCTCGCACAAACGAGCGCCTCCACCTCGACCTCAAACCCAGACAGCCTCTGTTGGGGGGCAGAAAAGGGGAGGAAGGGAGAAAATGAAAGCCAGGGTGTGAGGGGGGGTTAACTACAACAGGATTAGAAAAGAAAGAGAGAGAAGGAGAGGCCCAGTGCCTGACAGCTACTGACAGCTGAGCTTCCTCTCTCAGCGGGGCTTTCACGACCACAAACTGACACAGTCAAACACACACACACACAGATCGATCCACCTCAGCCGCACACATAGCAACTGAGTGGTCATGCACGAATTATACCCATTTTCTCCCTCATGCAGCCTTTGACATTGACTCTGTCAGACTGTGCAGCGGAGTTGTCTGTCTGGAAGAGGAGCTCTTACGTAACAAGTGCTGAGGTTCAGTGTGTGAGTCTGTGTGTGTGTGATGTTATTCTGGTTTGTCTGTGCTTGCCTTTGGTGCACGGTCTCAGCTCGGGCAGCCGCAGTAAAACCACTTTTTGTGTGCGTGTGTCCACAAGCGCCTCACTGTGTGGCCACAAACGCACACACACCGCAGGGGACAGTAAGCAACAGGTGTAAAAGTGGATCTGAAAACACACACTGAACCTTTTTTCCCGTTTGACTTTTGAACTTTTGCTGTCACCGCTGGCACATGAGGACAGCTGAGAAAATGACCTCTTGTTTGCTTCACACAGAGCGTAGCAAACATCATATCTGTGCCTCTGTGTGAATGAGTGACCTGCTTCTACGTCTCCTGTTGAAACACTTCGGTCTGCTCCCTGTGTCAACCAGGGAATGACCTGTACGTAACGTATGTTGTTATTTAATAGCAGAGGGCAGCTGTCGATGTCACAGACCACAAAAGCAGAAAACAGAAGAGGCCGTCACTGATAACTGCACTTCAGACAGACAGCAGCAGTGTGTGGGATATGGGAGTAAATCACATTAGCTGCTTACACTGATGATGCAGCTGTTGGATCTGTTAATTTGCCACGAGGATGAGGGTCATGAAGGGAGGCGAAGAGGTCACGTTTATGTTGATGACTGCAGCCTGATCATTTACAACTGATGGGGCGCTTTCTCTTTCGAGTGGTGGAGATCTTCAGCTTATTTTCGCATTCACGCATTATTTCAAGATGGTTACTGGTCAGCCTCACTGCTGGCCTTGTAGTCGAATCAATTAAATCACCTAAACAAGCAACTTTTTTCAGTTATTCACTTATATGGGTTCATGAACAAGTGAGACCAGGTACAAACAGTGGATTGCTCCTAATTAGCTAAGTGTTTTCTATTACTGTTAATGTTGGACTTCATTCAAACATAGCAGCTACGGACAGAAGGAGATCACCAAGCAGGAGACATCGCAGCTGTCAGAAATGTTGTAGTTTTGACTCAGAGGCTGACGTAAACTTTTTTACAACTCGGCTGCTCCTAATTACATGACAATATGACATGATTGCTGCAATGTGAAAGGAGAAATAAGACAGCAACCACAACGCTGCAGGCTTGAATCTGACTGAGGACCATCGTTGCATGTAATTTCCCTCATCTCTGTCTACCTTCTCTTCCTTTCATCTCTCTACTGTCATCTCAAATAAAGACATAAAAAATGCCTTAAACATCTATTTTTTTAAAAAACTGAGCTTTGCAGATTCTTGAAAGGGGAATTTGTTACATTTGGAAAGAGCCAGGCTGTTTCCAGCCTTTATGCTAAGCTAAGCTATTTATTTAACCTTTATTTAACCAGGTAAAAGACCCATTGAGATCATGATCTCTTTTACAAGGGGGACCTGACCAAGAGGTCAGCAGCACACGTCACAATGAATAACAGACAGTAATTAAAATGAAAGAGCAGCAATAACTAGGTTAAAAGTAAACATATAAAGTGCAAAGTAATGTGCACTGTTCCTGGGTCTCGCAATGACTATCAGTCAGTAGGGAGCGAAAGTTCTCCAAAGGTATGAGCTCCGACATTTTAAAATCAGACTGGAGGGTATTCCAGGCTGATGGGGCGGCAAATCTGAAGGCTCTTTTCCCCTGTTCAGTCCTGACACGAGGGACAATCAGGTGAATGATATCACTAGAGCGTAAGGCGTAGTGGCTTTTAGCTCTTTGCATAAGTGAACACAAGCTATGTGGCTGCTGGTTGCAGCATCATATTTGCTGTGCAGATGTAAGAGTGGCATTGATTTTCTCTCCTAACTCACAGCAAGAAGGCGAATAAGCATATTTCCCAAAATGTCAAACTATTCCTTTAAAGACAGAGTCAAATTTAGAAGACAGGGCTCTCTTTACAAAAACATAATAACTATAAGTGAGACAGGATTAGTGAAGTAAAAGAGCCAAAAAAGGGGGCATCTTCGGACGGAAGCGTGTGTTGATATAAATTTAAATGTATAATCCATCCTTCAAGATATTTTTGGCCATAAATTCATCTGTATCTTCTTTCCTAATCTCCTTCACCTCCCCCCATCACTCACTTCTCCCATCGTTTCTCTTTGGAGTTTCCTCAAACCTCTCCTATTTTAGTATGTTCCTCCGAACATGATTTGCCCTCTTGTGTAAAGAAAAAAAACCTCAGTAAGCTCCCTGTCCTCTCTCTTTCATAAAACAACGTAGCCCTGTGTGTTTGTGTGCAAGAGTGTGGGTTTCCACGCACCAACAGTTACGGTTCCCATCCTGGAGGGAGAGATCAGCTCTCGGTACAGCGAGGCAGATCGTCCACCCGGATTCACCAGCAGCTCTTTATAAGGACAAGGGAAAAAAGGCATTGCTGCCTCTATATTTAGATGGACTTTATTGGGCCTCTTGTCTTCGTTTTTCTCCCCCCCTCCTCCTGTGCTGCCGCTGTTAGAAATCTCTCACCAAAGCCATGTGGGCGGCAGGCCCTCCTCCCCATCCCAGCGACGGGAGAGTGAGCCTGATAATGATCTGGGTGATAATAACAGAGCAGAGGAAACGAAAGAGAGATGGGGAGAGGATGGAGGGAGGATGGCAGAGAAGTGGTGGGTGGTGAGAGAAGTGTTTTTCATTGTGTCTCCTTCGCTCCTCAATGACTATTATCCGCAGAGCCGGCGATGTCTTCTGCCCACCACCCTACCTTCCCAGGAAAGGGGCATGTTATCCATCCAGCCCCATGGGGAGGAGACTGACGGCCCTGTGATGTCCCACAACCACCTGATGGGTCTCCTCCAGTCTAATTGCTCCTCCACAAAATGGAGAGGCTGTGGTGGCAGACACTGTTGCATTGAATCTGTATGGAAATATGTGTATATGTATATCCATACATAGTCCCCTTGTAGGTCTCCTCTACATACCTCTGCTATCTGCCCTTATCTCCAAAGAGAAGCATATTTCTCAAGAGCTTTGACCTCTGCTGTCCAAACTTACTGCCAATGACAAAACAGCACTCTAACATGGCGCACTCTTATCCACCTACCTCTTTCTGTCTTATCTTGCCTGGTGATTCTAACAAAGTATAGTCAAACACTAAAGGCACCAAGCCAGCTCCCAGGAGACTTTGCTACTGAGGGAGACATGAAAAAGAGAAAAAATGCTTTGGATGAGGGCTGGTTGTGGACTTGGCATGACATGAGACTGTAAAGAGGACTGACTCAAGGCTCATAAAGCCATAAGCAAACATGGGCTGAGAACTGCCCTTGTGAGTATTAACGACTCATTATAGGGAGTTGTAGAGCTTGGGTGTAACAGTAATCGAACCTCGCGCTCGTCTCCAGGTCCCTAATCCTTTTTAGCATAGCAAATTGCTCACAACTTATTGACATTTAAAAGCTGTGATTTCAACCATGGCCACCATCTTAGTTTAGCATGCTAGCATGCTAATATTTACTAATAAGTGTTAAACACACAGCTGAGGCTGATGGGAATGCATTAGTAGTGCATTGTCAACAGTGTGGGACACAGTAAAGTTTTGACTGGATAATGGCGCTAAAGGAAAAGTCTGGGGATCATCAAACTCATGGGGATGCATCCTGCGGGGGACATGAATGGCTGCAGAATTTTATGGAAATCCATCTTATATTTGTCACATTATTTCACTTAGAACATAAATATCATCCTCGTGGTTGATTCTGGCACTATAGGGGTAAAGTCAGGGGTTCAACAAAAGCTGTTGGATTCATCCTCTGGGGACTATGAATGCCTCCACAAAATGTCAAACCACGGAGCATGGCTCATAATGCCCTCACAGCTCACAGACTGCACTTGTCCTGCTGCGTTTGTTGCCGCTAATGCTGTAAGTGAATGGCTTGTCTGCGTCTGATTGTGCTTATCTTGTACAAAATACCCTGGAGGCATGACAGGCTGAAAAGGGGGCCCAAGAATCTTTATCTTCACCTCGTCGATGAGCAAAGCCCAGGCAGGAGGGGCTAAATGAGGCAAAAAGATTTGCATATGAGCTGCCAAATTCGGGAGTCACACAAGAAAAGCATCAACTGCCATGCAAATAGGTAGCAAATGAGATTCAAACCAGTCCAGGGCAAAGGAGGGGTCGAACAGGTGAGAGCACAGGAGAGGTTTTGTGTATGCGATACTTGCGACTGCCTCACCATGCATCTGACTTGCAGGCGAAAAGGTCTGTCAAGTTTCACCACAACAGCAACAGCAGCCCTCTGGGGAAGGACAAACCATGACATCAGAATGGTGGAAGCAGCGCTGAAGACAATAGTTCTCTGTGCGGGAGCAGAGCCGAGGCGTGGCCTGACTGGACAGAGGGTCTTCTCACTGGACCAGCCGTCCTCAGCAGCTGTCTCAACCTCTGTCTGTATCTCTGTCACACACGCAATTTCAATTCAGCATGAAAGCTTACATAGCATTAGGACAAAGGATCGACAGATTTATGTTAAATCCCTGTACCCCTATACGTCTATGCGTGTGTGTGTGTGTGTGTGTGTGTGTGTGTGTGTGTGTCAGCCTCTTTCTGTCCATGCTCAGGAACGCAGAGACGGAGGTGGAGTAGGAGGAGAGCCCCGGAGAAAGAAACACAGTTCGTACAAACTGGCAAAACAAAGAGCCAATGGACAGAGAGGCCCCCACCGACCGGAGATCAGGAGTGATAGTAGCATAGATGAGTGTGTGTGTGTGTGTGTGTGTGCCCATGTAAACACATAACACACAACACACAGCCTGCCCACATGATAGCACTGTATTTACACTCTAATTGTCTTCTCGTAATTGCCTGAGGAGACATAGGAAAAAGCTTCCAGATATGCAGCCGCTGCACATCCTGTGCCACAGCAGTGAAGTTCAAGTTGCCCAGTTACCCAGACCCTCCAGTGGAGAGCCCTCTTCTTAGACGGCTGCAAAGGTTTACAGGCCATGACAGAGAGGAGTGAAGAAGCTCACCACGCAGCTGAATTTCACACGGGGAGAGGAGAGAGAGCTACGTGACCAAGTGGCGCTGAGGCTAACGTTAGATCCTCGCAGATCCCCGAGGGACACGCCACCTGGGTCGTCAAAAGGAGTCTAGCCTTTAATAAACAGCTCAGTGCGTGATGTGCAAACAGCGGGCGAGCATCGTTGAGCGTGTATGAGCAGCCCATGAACAAAACCCACCTGCCCTTCAGTTTAGGTCTAAAGACAACAAATGCAACAAAAGCGGCGTGCGATACGCCCAGCCTCGAGGGGCTGCCACAGCCATCCATTCAGCCTCTCATTCACCTGTGAGGAGGATTCAATAGGTCTGCATGTTATTAAAAGCTTTCATACACATGGGCTGATGGCTTTATGAATTTGCATAGGGCCATGGGGCCATTGTCGGAGCCTCCAGCCTGGCTGTAAGCTCTGAGCTCTGCTCAAGGACACAGAACTCGAGCTTTCTATTTTAAACCAGTCTACTACATTTCTGAAAAGATGTTTAGCTGTATTATTCTTGCCATTACAGCATTTTCTGCATATACACATCTGTATAAAGACATGCAGGGAGTCATACCTGTCTGGCTAGTTAAAAATAACCTTGTTCTTAAGGTTAGTAGTGTCTTAGGTGATATTATCATATTTCAAAGACATGTATTTTCTCAGCAACATGTATGTGACAATAACTAGCATCCTGGTAGCATCCTGTCTCTACACTTCAGTTTGTAATGCCGAAGCCTTGTGATTTAGAAAGTCGCATAATAGTAACACAATGAGATGAAAATCAACTTCTATCCATTATCTATACACCGCTGAATCCTTTGCAGGGTCACGGGGGGGCTGGAGCCTATCCCAGCCGTCTCTCGGGCGAAGGCAGGGGACACCCTGGGCAGGTCGCCAGCCTACCACAAGGCTACACATCTAGACAGACAACCATGCACACCACTCATTCACACCTACGGACAATTTAGAATTATCAGTTAACCTCAGCATGTTTTTGGACTGTGGGAGGAAGCCGGAGAACCCGGTGAAAACCCACGCTGCACAGGGAGAACATGCAAACTCCACACAGAAAGATCACAAGCGGGATCGAAACCAGGGATCTTCTAGCTGTGAGGCGACGCTGCTAACCACCGAGCCACCGTAATCAACTTAACATACAAAAATACTTGTGGGAAAAGATTCTGAAGTACTAACATTGCTGTTAAAACTCTGACATCAGGGATCATGTCCTCTGACCTCTCAGTGCGTTCTGAATGTACATCCTGAATCCAGCGGTGTGCTGGTTGTGATAGCTGGTCGAAGAAGAGTGTGTCTGTCTGTTGTGTTGTGATGTGAAGCCTCGCACAAAGCCGCACGCTGTGAGTCACACAGTCTCCTGCTTTGTCCTGAAATCAGCATCAGGGAGCATATCTACAAGTGGACAATGTGTTGGGCTCATATCGACCACAGGCCCTGTGCTGTGTAAATCCTGTGGGCCTGTTCAGTCAGAAGACAATGACTGCCATCTAGTGGTGACTCAGAGCTTTGCATATATTGCATATTTGCAGATTGAATTTTGTGGTTTTGTAAGTAAAATCACTTGAGGACAACAAAATAGCAATGACAAGTTACAAAATATGTATTGCTGGAAAATGGGTCTAAAATATGCAACACCACCAACAGAAAGTAGGTGTCCACAGATGACAAATACGCTGCATAGCTGAAAGCAGTTGCCTTAGGATTGCATCTCTAGATGCTCCTTCATTTTGCTGTAATAATATATCTGTAATATTAATAGACGTTGTTCTAATGGCAATGAATAAACTGTGGAGCAAGGTGAACATTTGACTCAGTGTTGCCCATATCCACTAATTGAGAAAATTGTTCTCCATGCAACTATAAAAATTATATAGGGTTTGAGATCTTGGTCAAATATAAACATTTAGTGCACATGGCTTTAAATGTAGATACATACGCAGAGAGAAGAGCCAAAATATTTTTGTGGCTCTAAGTTTTTTGTTCATCACTTCTCCTCACATGGCCGTTCCATTAGAGAATTACAAAAGGGTTGAAATCAATTTTCAGTCACATGGACAATGAGTGCAGTGGCGTAGCGCATCAACCCATGTTGCAGAGTTATAAGAAAAGGTCAATTTGTTGTTTATGGTCCAGAAAAAACTGAAACTGTCATTACTGACATTTTAGCAAACACTTGCTCTTATGATGAGCAAATTAGAGTCCAACATTGCGTTGTGTTCAGGAAACAGGACCATGTCACAACCTCACTAATGAAAGACTAAGAGCAAAAAACGTTAGTTAAATCTTACTGTGTGTCTATGCCCTGTGGTAGTTATGGAAAATGCTCAACAATAAACATTGAAACACAAGAAATCATAATATTAATCCATATTTTAACTATCATTTAAATCATCAGCAGCAGCAGCGTATTTTCAGATCTTCTGTTTGTAATGCTGCTAATCGTCTGACCACAGTACACACTGTAATGATGCATCTCCTTTGATCTGTGCATTTCATACACATATACGTACATGTAGGTCTTTAAGTCAGACTGATTTATTCAAACATTCATGTGTATTTTTTCATAACATAACAAAGGTAAACAAAATAAAAAGCAACATAAAAATTCAACTGACAGAAAAAAATCCAACATTAAAAGAGATGACGTCTCTGATGTTACTGATCAGATGAGCTATCTGCTGTACATGATGTGAAAACTACTACAGAAACATCCCTAACTGTATCATACACCATCATGGATACAGCTGTTCACTGACCACGTAACAGCCGTCACAGCTGCTTTAATCCGTGTCAATCTACTTTCTTCCAACAGTTTTTCCTGCATAAAATCCAGACACAAACTGTTTCTTCCACTATCCATCCAGGAGCTTGAGGATGCTTTCCCTTTCCTTCAGTGCTTTCCAGGCCTGGTCCTTCTCCTTCTTAGTCGGAGTGCGTTTCTTCTGCCTGGCTGCCATGATTCGTCGAAATCCCTCCATGACCTCATTGTCAGACACCCTGACTCTCTGCCTCAGCTCCTGCTTGCGCATCTCCTCTTTGGCCAACCTGTGAGGCAGCGGCAAAGTTAACAGCTGATCATGGATCAGAGTTTATTTGTATATGTATATTTGCAGCTTATATCATGGTAAATCTATTAATAGCTGGCCTGTGTCCTCACCGGAGCAGCTCCTGCTTACGGGCTCTGTTGTGAGCACTCAGGGCTTTGAGCTCTGCTTGTCTCTTCTGCAGCTCTGCCAGCACCTCGTCCTCAGAGTCTCCTCCTGGTCCAGGTCGCTCCTCAGAGTCCAGCAGCCCCTGAGCCACCAGCTCCTCTTTGATCCGAGCCTCCAGAGAGCGTGTGTGAGGAACACTGGAGGGGCGACATGTGGCATCGAAAGTCAAAGACGTTCAGGAGCTTGAGAACTACAATAGACTTTAGTTGAGTACTGCTGAGGACATGAATGAACCACACTCACAACCAACGTCCACAATTAAAATAATCATAATTCTGACCAATTTTCGAGCGGTCTGGATTGTTACAAATGAAAGACATATTTATGATACAAGATACTGGATTAAACTAAAAAGTGCTTTATCTTATCTAGATACTAACAGTATCATTTCTTTAAAATAATCATTATGATTAACTTGCCCAATGTGATTCATTTCTAGATATTTTTGTTTTTCTTATTGCATGGAAACACCATCACGTCTTAGTTGTGAAGTTTGGAAACACATTTTGAAATACATGCTAATTTACATTTTAAGTCACACATTATGCATAAAATCTATATCCAGTGCATCAGCAGAGATGTGCTGACTTGCAATGTAACAGTTACAGATTCTGATAGAAGAACTTCACAGTTTGGCTCCAGTCTTATAAATGTATGAGACTGATGCTGATTGTCAGCATCTTACTGATATATGACTTTACTCTTCTAATATCTTTTTTTGTCCTTACCTGACATAAATTAGCTTAATTTAGTATCAGGACAGGAACTTTATGTTATCTTAATTAAAGGATAACTTATTATGATATATCAAATTCATGTTCATAACTTCACCTGTGAAATGTTATTCTCTGTTGGTTGGTTTTGGCATTTCTTTCCTTAGCATCACAAAAACCTGGCATTTTCTACTATTTGAGCTCTGCAAGATGGTGGCTCACAAGCTCAAAGGCAGCATCTACTGTATATATCTACGGGTGGATACCATTAATCAAGTGTTGCACAAATACCTAAAAGCTTTTCCTTGGCTTCGAGGAGAAGTCCCAGCACCATCAGTAGCATCCTTCCCTGAAATGTCGGGTATCGGAGAATCCTCCATGGGGGATATAATGTTCTCCTAGAAGACAACAGAAACATGAATATTTCACATAGCATATCTCACTCATCACTCACGTGCATTTTCAAAAGCCACGATGCATTGTTGCAAGTTTTATCAATGTACATGCTTGACAAAGTTCTAAGTCTCCAACATACTGACCTCTACAAGGGCCTGGAGCAGACGCTGTGTGAGAGGGCCGAAGGGGCATCCATCTTCTGGAGATTCATGCTGAGACTCTGACTTTTTTAACAGGGAGTCCACGTCTACAGCAGTCAAACATGAAGAGGAGTATCAAGGTGGATACATGCTTGAGCAGTAACTACAGTCTGGCCCATGTGCAGTCATATACGTCACAGGCTACAGCCTTCCCTCACCTTTTGCATCCAGCTCAGACAGTGGGCCCCCCATGAGGTTCTTCTTCTTGTCGTTGGCTCGTGCCCCCTCCCTCTGCTCCTCCAGCAGATCCTCCTGAGCCCACCGCTGAGAGTAGTGTTTCCCCAGTGCTGGAGTCTATAGTTAACACAGACACTATCAAAGCTCAGAACACACTTAAAAGGATGCATTTTATTTTACACAATATAAACATTCAGAAGTTTGGCCATTCTTTGAGTGTTTTAGTATAAGACAACAACAAGGAAATGGCTTTTTCTCTCATACTTTGAAATACTCTGCTTCATCCTCCGGGGGTTTCAAAAGCTCCTCTAGCAAACGGATCTCTTCATTTGTGATATCAGCACAATATGGCTCGACTGATGCCCAAAATCTGGAAAAGCAAAACAAAAGCCCAAACATTTCAAATAAAGATACCGTGCCAGAACAAAACTCAAGTTTGCTACCTTAATTCTTACTACAGCACACTTATGTCAGACTAGCCTTACCAATAATTAATAAAGTCTGACTTGACTTGAGGAGCAAAGAGGAACAACACAGAGGCAAAGCAACTACAGTATAACAGAGATATCATGAGGAGCTGTTGCTGCTGACCTGTTGGGTGCATCATTTTTAGGAGTGCGGGGAATGTCTTGTGGATCGCCTGTAAATTCATACTCTTGGACCTTAGGCTGCAGGTTTTTGGACTTGGGCCTGCCAGGTCCGGGACCGGGCCCGTGGCCGCCTTTACCGTCCAACTTCTGCTTCTTTGGTTTGTGGCGAGAAGACGCAGCAGGGTCCGGGTCTTTTCCCATCTTCAGAAAGCGCTTGTCTCCCTTCTTGTCCTGCCAGTCGGTGAGGATCTGACAGGCAGCACAGAGGAGGAGTTACAAATGGCAACCAGCGAGGGAGGTGATGTAAACAGTGGAGTTTGGGGGAATGTGTTTTCATTTGAGGTTCAGTCACAGGCAGCTGACTTGGGATGAAAGCCTGATATCTTGCAAACCAGTTCCATGAAGAAGTGGGGAAGGATCCCAAACTTTTTCCTACCTGTCTCTGCTCCTCCAGGGCTCGGAGGCGGCGGCTGGCTGAGGAAAGGAGCGTCTCCAGCTCCAGCTGCAGGGTGTCCAGCTCCTCAATGCCGATGCCATCGTCCTCTGAGCGGCCGAGCACAGCAGTGTAGCGGGGGCACACTTTCACATGCTCGACGGGCTTGAAGTCGTAGTATTTCAGCGGGGGGCAGTCCTTTAACTCACTCATGATGCTGTGTGGCAGAGACCTGGCAGTGTCTGAATGGCCCGACACATATAGATGGACAGCGTGGATAACAAAAGAAAATGAGACTCACACGCAGTGGTGTCCAGCTGTTATTCTTACTCTTTTTCTGTTCGTGTGTCTCTCTATCGCATTCACAACCTAAACACACACTCGAGCCAGCACGCACGCACCCAAAAGCACGCACACGCAGGTCTGCTTCATAGAGCGCGAGCTCGCTGGGCCCAAACGACTCTTAAACCGTAATAACGTTCGCTATGATTTCATGGTTTTACACACAAACGTTTTACCTCAAGGATTTTTTACATTACAAAAGTTGAATGGTGCAAACCCAAAGCACAGATAAACATCTCTGAACGTTTAAGAGGACCGAAATTTACCGTCAGTGAATGGCATCCATGATGGAAAAAACCACTGTGCTTAGAAGGGGGGTTGCCAAATACATTTAAATTGTATTATGGCCTATTATTGAGAACAAAACCATTCAAAAATAAAATCTGAATTACACAACTTTACAAAAAAAGGCGGAGAATTTTCGAGTCTTTTCCAGTGAAAAAAATTGAAGACTTGGGAATACGTTAACCTTATGCTAGAATGGCATCATCGGAACAAACCATATTATGTCAGGATGCATTAAAAATGATTAACACTAAACCCGAAATTTATCAATCTAACCGGACAATATATTGATTATGACGCTATTGTTTAACATATAGTATTAGAGATACAGGTTGCAAAAGTTTTAATTACTCCTGGACCAAAGTTAACTGAGTAAAATGTCTCCTGTCTCCAGAGAAGAATGGAAGCATCGGAGGGTACGCTCGTTTTGACGAAAATATACTCCGCCTGGGCGGAGTAATCCCCGCAAACAACAGCACTTCTGTTGTGTGTAGAAATCCGCTTCTTCAAACGAAGAGCTACGAAAAATCTAGCGCACCCTAGTTGTACTCGACTATAGAATTTACGGAAGAGGAGTCCCAGGCGTGGCTGAGGAACTTCCGTCTTTTACAGCACTAAAATGGTAAGTCTCTTACACTTATAACTCTTTATATTTTATTATTTAGCCATTTACCTCCGCTAACTATGACTACATTCGAGGCGAGATTAGCTAGCTAGCTCCGCGTTTCTCATAGACGGGGTTTCTGGTTGGCTGCTGTGAAATGAGAGGACGGGCATCCTTGATACCGTTTGCAGAAACTAAAGTGATTGAGCTGAGCTGTCTTTTCCTCTCAGCCCGTTTTCAAACATTCTTGTGTCATTAGACGGTGGGAAAGCTGTCTGTGTACACCTTTGGCACAGGCAGCGCGAATTAGATAGACTGAAATAATTTGGACGAGTTTAAATCTCGGTCACCTGAAAGCATCATATTAAAGCAAAATCATTCATGACCCTCACATCTATATAGAGATAATTTGCATCAAGTGGCAACAGATTACCGCCATGTTTTTTCGTCTAAAATGGATTCTGTCCCAAAAATATAAAAACAGTAAACTGTACGTGGGCTGTAATGCAGCAGTAGCCGCTGCATCCCCGCACACAGCTCATTTTCAGTTCCTGATCAAACATGACCTCATAGGTTAACCCTGCTGGTTGAGTCACTAGACTGGGAGGTTCAGTTTGCCCATGTGCCCCTTATCTAAATAACAAATGCATCATCCAACAAGATCTCCTCTCCCCGTGGGACCCACCCAGACATTGATCTCATTCAATTTCTCCTCTAGACAGCGACTCTGCGCCCCTACTTAAATGCTGTGAGGGCCACCCTGCAGGCGGCCCTCTGTCTGGAGAACTTCTCCTCTCAGGTGGTGGAGCGCCACAACAAGCCAGAGGTGGAGGTCAGGTATGTTCGATGGCATGCGTGTGGAGTCGGCAGTCTCACTTGTTGTCCCCCTACTATGCTTACTCCTGTTTCTCCAGCCCTTGAGCTGTTTGCGGATCATCCACAGCTGTCACACATGTATGGACTTGTGCAAGCTTGCATAAGAAAATGTAGCAGGGAAAAAAAATGACACAAGCAAGGGCAAGCTGTAAAATTGGCCAGCATGGACTTGCAGCCTATTTGCAGGTGTTTTCCCTATACAATGCAAAAAGTTTTTCAACATGTCAGTATAGCTTCTATTGTTACATGCAGAGCTGCAAGCAAAATAATGACTTTCAATATCCCGTAAATACAGTGGTTTAAAACTGAGCAAGCCTGCTTTTATTTGCAATAGATGGACTGATTGTGCTGTGGTTACAGGAGCAGTAAGGAGCTGCTGCTTCAGCCTGTGGTGATCAGCCGTAATGACAAGGAGAAGGTTCTCATCGAGGGATCTATCAACTCTGTCAGAGTCAGCATCGCTGTCAAACAGGTGATTAAAAACAGCAGGACTTTGCCTGGTTTTGGTTACTGAGCTATTCACATTTCCTAACTTTCTCACACGGTAATGTGCATTGAAAAAAAAAACTGATTCACTGCAGGCTGATGAGATTGAGAAGATCCTTTGCCACAAGTTCATGCGCTTCATGATGATGAGAGCAGAGAACTTCTTCATTCTGAGGAGGAAACCAGTAGAGGTAAGAGTGGTGGAGGGGTCATCTGGGTTAAAAAGGAGAACTTAAAAAAAGTGAGTGACAATAGAGGACTCAATATACAGTGACAGACAGTGTGATAAGAAGAATTAAAATGAATAATGAGAAACAGTGTGAACATGTTAAATCTTAAACATCATAGGCTCTTCATGCTCACATTTACAATATTTCCAATGATTATTTTCATGAATACAGTTAAACAAGTGATATTTTTGTCTAATTTGTCTAAAAACGTGTATCTGATTTCAGGGATATGATATTAGCTTCTTGATTACCAACTTCCACACGGAGCAGATGTACAAACACAAGCTGGTGGACTTTGTCATCCACTTCATGGAGGAGATCGACAAGGAGATCAGCGAGATGAAACTGTCTGTTAACGCCAGGGCCCGTATCGTCGCCGAGGAATTCCTCAAGAACGTAAGAAACTTGTTCTCTGCTGTTGGCATGTTATTTTGTGTTGGGTTTTTTCATATAACATATAACAGTCAGGCTCAAGGCTGCAATTGTGTACAAATGTTGTTTCTTATAAAAGACAGAAATAAGCACATGGAAAATAAATTGACTTCTCCTGTCAACAGTTCTGATCACAGTGTTGTCCATGGTCCCACACGAGATGGGATAACGCTGCAAGGGCCAATCAGCACAAGAGTGGAGACCTAAAGGAGTAAACAGCCAATCAGCGAGGAGACGAGGGGAACATGACCAATCTGGCGATAACACTCTTTGCACCCATCTCAAGTATTTCCCTGTAGTCGTGAATATCAATGAGTGTATATAATGAAATATTTACCAGTTTCATTTTCAGCCACTGAGAACAAATCCCCAAACAAAGGCGGGTCCTTAAGTATTAATCAGTTGATATCCATGAATACAGGGGCACTGAGAACGTGTTGTTGCAAATCAAATGGCCAGGTTTTTGTGTATGTGAGTCTGTATGTTCTGTCACTGTTGTTTCAAATTTGTCTCCAAAATTTCTCTGTTCAGGAAACCCATGTTTGAGGAAAATGGTCTGTGTGGGGTTTAATCACGGACATGGAGCGAGAGCAGTCTGTAAAGAAGCCACCAAAGCCCATGTGTTGAAAAAAATGAGATAATAAAGCTCTGTTGTTTATACCTTTGGTGTTCATTCTGTCATTCACGGTGAGCACGCTGTGCCTATAAATGGGTTTGCTCTGCTTGAGAGGAAGTTGTTTTTAGTCAGCACTTTGGCCACATTATGCACAGCTACTGTTATTTCAGCTGTGAGGAAGAGGAAGTCACACCTCGACGCTGCAGATGGTGTGAATAGTTTTTGTTGCACAACTAAATCGAAATAATTGAATCTTAGATTATATAGTCCACAGAGATGAACATGCCGTTTTCAAAATAAGATTAAATGCTTTTTAAATTCACTTCTCTGTCCTTGTGCATATTTGCTGGACATGCAATACATCCCTGTAGTGAAACACCTGCTACACAAGGCCTGTTCTGCTACTTGCTCAACTGCACTGATATAATAATCATTGAAAAAGGGTTTTATTTAAGACACTTTGGAAATTCAGAGAAGCTTTATGACCTAATTTTGGCTGATGAAAATAGCAAGATAGATAATAGTTATCTCCTGGACACTCCCTGCATTTCAGCGTGCCATCCCAGTTCACCGTCCTGATTCTGATCATGCAGCCTCCACCTCCTCGTGCTCCACCAGTCCTGAGTTTCGAGAGGCGAAAGAGTCTGGATTCTGTGGTCTCCATTCAGCTTCAGTGAGCTGACACATGTCAGTTACTGAACATTAAATTAATAGGCAACAACTTTGACACTTTTTATAAAAAAGTAAAAATGCCCTGAATCGACTGGTTCTAGCTTCTCAAATGTGAGTAGTTGCTTGTTTATTGAGTGAACACCTTTGGGTTTTGCTAAGACAAAACAATATTGTTGAACATGTCAACTTGGCCTCAGACAATGTGATGGCCATTTTTGTCACCTATTTTTTATTGACTGAAAATTAAAGGATTAGGTGAGAAAGTACTGACGGATTAATGGAAAATGACAATAATCATCAGTGCAGCCCTTATAAATAATGAAACCCACAATGAGAGAGGTAATGACAGGTTGGTTTATAAAAATAACACATCTTTATTATAGTGAAGCTGGGACGTACATTTTGGAGTCAATACTTCACTTTCACATTTCCAGTAGGCCTACTTCATGTGCTCAGATGTGTTCTTCACAAAACAGTATTAAGGGTGTATTTAAATTTCACTGAAGGTCTGTGTGTAGAATCATCACCTGACAAAAAGTTTAAGTGACCCAGTCCACCCGTCCATTCAGTCATTGAATCACCAGTCCAAATAGTATGCTTTTTAGGTTTGAAACCTTCAAATTGCACATGATCACTGAAGACACCTTCACATAAAGCAATGATTGCACAATACAGTAACACATCAAACATGTAGCAGAAAGTCATATGATCATTGGATGAAACCACGTGAATACTTTAAAATATATACATATACTATGTAGCTTTCAAAGATGAACACTGAGGCCCAAACGTATGATGTGTTCAGGCTGAGCTCCTTCAAATCCCTTAGAAAGACAGATGTGTTTTAGAAAGAGGTGCGTGTGTGTGTGTGTGTGTGTGTGGGGCAGGGGTGTTGAAGGAGGAGGCACATCACCCAGACGGTCACCACTTGCGAGCAGGATATGCAAGGTGGAAAAGTGAAATAACCACAGGAGTCCGTCAAAAGGGAGCGAGCGAACGAGACTGCGGCCTCGCTGGGTGACAGCAGGCGGTCAGAGGTGAGGAGGGACGGTTTGCAGGGCGTCTTCAGGTGTGCGATGGATGTTCACATTCTGGAAAGAGGAACGCATCAGTGTCAGATGCCTTCTGAACAAATACGCCCGCGTACGAACACTTTCACAGGGAGTCACAAGACCAAAGCTTTGCAGTTGTGATTTAGCTGCCACACTGTTCGTCTGTTGTATTTAACTTGTGATAACTTATTGTTGGTGCAGATATATATATGGCAGATCAGTCGGTTTTCAAGAGTTTGCTATATTAGGAAAGTTTAGATTTTTTTTAATAATGCACCCACAGAAGACTTGACCTTGTTAAACCAGTGCTGATGCTTCAAGGTTCCTCTGAAAAGTCATTATAGTGCATTTTACCAGACCTATTTCATAGCTGACATGCTGCCATCAACATAAAATGAGCCATTTGTCATTTACCTCATGATTTGTGCATTTTTTTCATGATGGGTTTATTTTCATGTACACAGAAGCAGGTCTGAAGTGCTCATGTTATTGTTAGTTGTGAATGACATGCGTACATTTTGTTATGACACTGAATCTGGACAGAAAGAAATCTGTGTGACACACTGTGTGTTTTGTGCAGGCTGATGAATGGCAGCACTTTCTTATGCACCCCAGTGCAGCCTTTGCATATGAATGAATGGGGAGATCTCACTCTTCAGTTTGCATGGCAGAGAAAGCAGGAAGGGCACTGCCCCGGACATCTGATCTGTAGATAGTCAGAATAGGAAGGAAGTAGTCGGCCTCTTTTGATCTCCATGTAGCATGAGTACAAATATTCAGCTTTAGCTCAAGATTAACCTTCAAAGTGAAGCATATGACCCAGGATCCTAACTTTCAGAAAACAGTTTTCATGTCAAACTTTCTAAAATGAAGGACAAGAGTGTGGTAAGCATGCGTGAAATAATTGAGTGGAGTTTATTTGGAAACATTAAACAGGAATATCTTCTGAATTCTGACCAGTGATATGAATATAATATACTCATTGAACAAAAACAATAAAACAAACTATGTCTATACTTCCAGGATCTTCATTAGACAGTGTTAGACATTCCAAAAGTAGAGACTAACTATAATAGAGGACATTAAAAAGGTATGCTATGCAGCAGTGTTACTATTATTATTACTGTTTTTCGACACTGTTTCCGTCATTTTTGTAGATTCCTCATTGACACACGCTGCTTACGGTCTGACACCTGGTCGCTACCTTTTCATGAAGTCCCAACCTCACCTGCGCGCTGTTACTGGCTGGGGGTTACATTACGGTTGCCCAAAGGTTGCAGAAACACAGCAAAATAAGAATATAATAAAAACGGGCAGATATAGACACCGCCACACACTTCTAGTAGGGAATTCTTTTGTATGAGTATACATGTTTTTAGGGAAATGCTGCATAGTATACCTTTAATAAGGAGATAGACAGAGTTGATTTCCATGTGCAAAATATAAAAAAGCACAACCTTGTTTTGTGTTGTGCAATGCTGTAAAACTAAGATTAGAGTGTCTTGACTTCTACCAACAGAAATGTAAAGTGATGAGACACTGGAAAATATTAAAACTGTTAAATCAGTTCAACAGATTAAGATCAATGAGGAAAAAAACTACATGTAATCAATGCTTCAACAAAAAAGGTGCTGAGGTTTCATTACTTCACAGTTGAGATCACAGCGTCAGTTCAAAAAGAAAAAACTTTCATCGGCCTTTCATTCATTCATTCTCCAAAAAATTGGAGAACGTGCACGACACAGGATCCATGTCATAGGATTAATAACCAAAATCAGAAACTGGATTCCAGTCAACTACCACCATCATCATGTCGTAGAATACAAGTGGAGGAAATACAGATGATAAGATCGGTGAAGAGTGGAGAGTAATTCAATCGAAGAAGGTGGAGAAGAGAGGCAAGAGGCTGTTGAGTTTTGCAGGTACATTGTGCATCTGAATGGTAGTGTGTGCGTAAGGAAGGGTAAAGGAGGGTGGGGTGGGGGGTGAGGGGTACTGCCTCATTGGTGAGCTGGCACTGTTAGCAAAGCCTCCTCTGACATCCGCGACACTTCTACGTTCTGTTTGATGAAAAAAAAAAAAAAAACACAAAGAGGGGGAGGGATCAAAACACGTGGGAGATCCAAATCCACTGCGCACACACACACTGGGCGAAGACTCGGACAGACGGATTAAATTCAGAGGTACGTTTCCCACATGGTTGAGGTTTTTGTTTGTCTTCATCACCAGTGTCTTCGTCAGTTTTGTGTCAGCAGTGCAAGAACTAGAGAAATTAAACCTCGGCATGCATGCTTTCCTTATGCTCATCTAATGCTTTTTCTTCTGATTTCTCAGCTACACAAACATGAAAAACCTAACATCACACAAAGGAGCTTAATGGGTGATGAACATTAGTAAACTTCACCTGTAAGTGGAGGTTTCTAAGCATTATATCACATCACATTACTTATATGCAGTACATTTATTCACATGATACTTGTCGTACTAATACTTGGTGTATTTCACTCAGAATCATTGTGTGACTACTTTTATCAGTGTTTTTCAGCATCAAACCCTGTAAGAAACTGTAACATCATCCACTCAGAGGCATGTTTATAGAAGGGGTGTGGGGGTGAAAAGCAATACCAGCCTCAGTCACCGTTTCTGCTGTGTCCTGATAACATATAATCCAAACACAATCAAACACAAAAACCTGCTCTGAGCTCATAACCATTTCATGCTGCTGCATATACAAACATGTGCATCAGAATGGACTGCAGATAAAGAAATCTGTGTTGTGTTTCAACACTGTGGTGAAATATCAGGCAACACCGTGACGTTCAGCACATGAGGCTATCAAACGAACCTACGTGTGAACCATCCTACCTTGCAACAAGTGGGTCACTTGTACTGTGTGTGTGTGTGTGTGTGTGATTGCATTTGGTCATACCCACCTCTGGTCTTTCTCGGTGCGTGTTGACTGCGTCCACATTTAAGCTGATGGACTCCACCTTACAGCCTGAGCATGCAGACACAAGTTTGATTACATTAGTTCAAGATGGCAGAAGAATAGTTTTTATTAATATTCATTAGAAATACTTATTATCTGCTTTATATGCTAACAAGAGACCAGTCCTACCATAGGCCACCGGCGTTAGCTTCAGCACAGTATGCAACGGGCACTTCAGGTATGGCAGCTCTTCTGTGGAAGGGCAAATACACAGAACCAACAGTTCATGAAACAACCTGAACAAACAAGGAGCTCAAGTTCCTGTGCATCATTTCCAGATATTATCTTTGAATCATTTATCAGTATCATTTATTCTTTCTTGTGCAATGTAAAGATCTGTCTTGAGTAAGAACCCACCCAGTTCTAAAATCTTAAGAAGCCTGGGATATTTTAAGGTTGATTCTTTTAGCGGTACTTGGACAAGCGGTTCAACAAACAGAAACTGGCAGAAAAGTGTGGTACCTGAGCTGAGTCCCATTCACCACCCATATGTTTAACCAGCGCACTAACTTTGCTACACTGCTGTGCAATTATATTCAAAATATAACCAAATTCTAATCCTGATATAAATTGATTTTTAATAATAATAATTTGTAATAACATTTATTTTTCGTTAGTGATAGAAAATAACCAATAAGCGTATCTATAAAGTTGCTGTGTTATTAGTAAAGCAGTAGTATGAATAAACACTGCCCTGATACCCATCCCTGGTGTTGAAATGTACTGTGTACAGTGTAGTATTGTGAATTATCTGGGAGAAATAGAGTTGATTTTAATCTGACATTTTTGCTACAGTAACCAGCTCTACAACATGAAATCAGGTCAGTCAGTCTGGAGTGAAACACACTTCTAATTTCTGGGCACTATGAAAGTGTGTCACATCTCTACACTGAATGTGTCGCACTGTAAAAAACACTATCCTGTACCTTATTCAGAACCAGAATTTAACTACATAACGAAGAAGAAAAATTCCCCTTCCTTACTGAACCATTACTATCTATAATGCACAGGGGTCTTCAAATAAGGCGCAGAGGATCCCTGAGGTTCAGTTTATGAACTAACCTGCTGTCTTGTCCAGGAAATAAGCCAACAGGCAGCGCATGACAGCCTGGTGACAGATGACCAGCACGTTCTCTTGCCGCTCCAGCTCCATGATGACAGGCTCCAACCGCTGCACCAGGTCCTCATAGGACTGCGTCAGAAGACACACAAAAAGAGGCAAATCAGACAGGCAGGAAGCCTCTGCCAACCAGTCAAGTTGCAGTTTACATCCATGTCTGTCCAATCTCATATATGTAGTGAGGACTCTGACGGAATATAATGGAGGGTATTAAGTGTATTTTTTTGGAAATCGAAGACATCACTTTATTGACAGGTAAGATTGCAGTGAATAATTTCCAGTGAGAAACAAGCTGTCTTCACTGAGAGACTACTTTTAAAGAGGAGCACAGAGGACTGTTAGAGAGTTTCATCACATGGTGCTACAACAATCCCCTGGAGCTCAATATCAGCAGAACCAATGAGTTTGTGCTGACAACAATGGTTTTTATATGGATGTTGCTGCAAAGAAGCTACAAATTGTAAAACACTGATGCTTCACACACATCTTCAACCCAGCAGCACAGAAGATCTATACAATCACCACAGTTTCAAGGTGGATGCCCAAGATTAGTGTCATCAATTCAGTATCTGACCAAATGGGAAACACGGTCACGATGTCCCCTTCTGTTCCTGAGTTATGGCAAAGAATAATAAAGAAAGAAGAATAATGGCCAGAAACATGTTTTTGCAGAACACTTTTCTGCTTCGCGACTGTGTGTTGGATGTGGCAGTTTGGAGCACCGTGGCTCCGCAGAGTACTGTGCTCTCTCCTTTCCTCTTCACACTATACACATCGGTCTTCAGACACAACACTGCCACCTCCAGAAGTTCTCCGATGATACAGCGATCATTGGATCACAGGGGAACATTTGGAATAGAAGGAAGCTGTCACTAGCTTTGTCGACTGGTGGGGACTAAACTGTGGAGTATGTATGACACTGTTGAAAACTTTTTATGACTCTTGCATCTGCAATCATTTATGCATTGATCTGCTGGGACTGTGGAAGCTCTGAGAGGGACACAAAGAGACTCAACAAACTGGGCAGGAGAGCTGGCTCTGTTCTGGACTGCCTCTGACATCTATCACTGCGTCCCCTCTCACACCCTGCATGACACAGTAGAGGCCCTCGGCAGTCCAGTGTGTAAGAAGGAACGCTACCACAGGTCAGCTGTCAGAGTGTTCAACTCCAGCACTGGGCCCATATTCAGACTGCTTTTGCACTGATGTGTGATTTATCATGCACGAATTACCTTGTGCAATATTATTTTCCTACTGCTATTGGCTGCTGCCTGTAACACCCGAATTTCCCCGGATGGGGATTAATAAAGTCTTATCTTAATATTATGTCACAGTGAAGTTGACCTTTGACCTGTTGTCTTCATACAACATCATTTTATTCGATGTGAATTTTGTGAGAAAGTTTGCCATAATTAGCATTATAATTCTTGAGTTAGGGCCGATATTTGTTATGTGTAGTCACGGTGCCCTTTGACCAGCAAAATGTAATTAATTCATCCTTAACTCCATGTGAACATTTGCGCCACATTCTGCTTCAAGCTACCTCGACTAATGCTAGCTTTTACAAGAGCCTACATCAGCACTGTGTGCCCGGGCAGCCAACTAATGTCTATATCAATCTTCCTGTCTTAGATTAATGGAGGGGTAATGGGATGGACTTAAGGTGAGAACAGACTAGCGTGCATTCAGACCCACAGTAAACAACCTGACCCCACATTTTTGGCTCCCACACATATTGACAGGCTAATGTGAAGTCTTTGTTTACTGTCATCTGGTGTTAAGCCAAATCTGTCTGAGGGGCTGCTTGTCTAGGCTCATTAGCAAGTGGCCAGTAGCCATCTGGATGCTGTCTAATGGTGTTTGTGGTTACGTGTGTGTCCTTAAATTCACCAAGAAAGACCAACTCTGCATTGGGTAATGCCAAAATTCAAACAAAGACACACGGTTCACAAGCATGCTACTTCACTGGTAATATACAAAAAACACTTAACCAGTTAGATAACCACATCACATCATTAGACAAAACATAACAACGTAAAATTTTAGCCACTGACCTCTCCTTTTGGGTACCGATAGCGGTATTTGTCCTGGTCCCTCAGAGCAAACTCCAAGGGATAGTGGTCCTGGATCTCCTCATACATCATCTCCTCACAAACGCCCTGAAATTACATCATGCAGGGATTGAATGCCATTAATGCCACACACGTCTACAAACAGCTGTGCAGTCAAGCAGTCAAGAACATAGCACTCACTGCATCAATCTCGTTGAGGACCTTCCACTGTTCGTAGGGCACACTGAGAGCTTCAGCTGTCTGGATGGTTCTCTTCATCTGACTGGTCCACACCTTCAGGTCACTGATGCCCTGTGACTGGATGAACTGGCTCAGCTTCTTTGCAAACTGTATGGAGAACAAAAAAAACAAAAACAAAACAACAACAACCATTATTTACCAACTCATCCTGTCAGGCTCTGTAGAAATGTCTGTTGTTGAAAAAGTCTGACATACCTCTTTGCCTCTGGGTGTGAGTCCCGAGTCTCCTCCGATTCGACCCTTGACATTGAGCTCACTCTCACCGTGGCGGCACAGGTAGATGGAGCGTGGCGTGATGTGAATGTTCATGAGGTAGTAGACGATCCGGCTCTGGATGTGGTCCAACACTCTATTGACCAAGTACCGCTGACCAACGTCCATGATTTTGATATAGGAGAGATCCCTGATGGGAGAGGACAGACACATTAAGCCTTCTATTCAACATTGTGTGATGTGACTGAGCTAAAACCAGTGTATAAATCTAAGGACTGGTTATTTAGGAATATAAATTAACTGCATTAACCTATTAAGATAAAAATATTACTTCTACCAGAAAAAGTGATTAAGCGAAAGGACAGTCTGTGTGCTGCCATGACTTTGTATTTGCCAAATGTTTACTCCTGACCTACTTGAAAAGCCACTGAGCACTGGCACAGAGGACTACACAACAAAATTGATGTCACAACTACCTTAGGAAATATCTGATTTTAAAAAATCTGCAAACATGAGCAAAAGCTGCCGAGGTAATGTTTACAATAAAGTTAAAAATATCAGTGTAGTTGAAACAGCTAACTTACTAAGCTAGTTGTAGCCCTTCTTTTTGCACAGTTAGGAAATCTTTACTATCACACTCTCCACAGCACCTTTCACCTCACCTGTCCAGCACTTCATCCAGTGTCTCGTAGGAGTTTTCATAGCACTTTATCCTCTTCATGAAATCTTCCACTGCTTCTTCTGTATTGCAGTTGGTGTAGTCGGGGCTGCCCAGCTTCACTTGCTAAACAGAGAGACAGCAGAGGAGTGAGTACAAGTTCATTTTGTCTTCGGATAAAATAAATAGGTAAGCTCAAGTCACACACCACTATGTTCTCCTGTATGACATCTGGGTCTTCACACACAGACTCAACGAAGAACACCTGGGAGAAGAGGTGAAGGAGGGACAAATCAAGCTTAAAAGTGAATGCCAACTAATGCAGTGTCGCTCCCAGAACTGTCCCCACACAAGTTACCTTAAAGCCATTCTGCTCTGCAAACTGGATGATAGTTTCCCTCCTTTCTCTCGTGGTGTTTGTTGCATCAAAAACCTGTTTAAAATAGGCAATACAAAAACAGATGAGTTATGTAGCATTTAGCATGGCAGAGACATCAAAAGCAAGCGTTGAATGTTTGACCCACCGCAACTTGGCCTCCTTCTTCTGTGAGATACTGTCGCACATCGTTCAACGCTGCTGAAGCACATTGTCTGTAAAGATCATAGAGACATAAATGTCACTTACTTATTGGCTAAATAAACTGCTATGGCAGCCAGTTGTCTAGCTTACCGTCTGATCTTTAACCCCTCCTCGTTGTCTGGACGGAAGAATTCAAAGGACTTGTAGATCTTCACACACTCTCTCCTGTACTGCCCAACATTGAACTCTATGCAAAGACAGAGGCAAGGACACGAGTTCATCTCTCTCTTTGGCATGAAAGTTGTGATGTGATCCGGGTTTAATTAACTTTATCCTTGAGAACTGGTGTCTCTACAACTGTGCCTTGTTTTATCAGAGTTTCTTAGACTCTGCCAACTGGTGCTAAAGATCCTGAGAAGTCGTACCTCTGGTGGGCACTCCGATCCAGTTAAGGTAGCGGGTCAGCTTCTTGGAGATATAGGTCTTCCCTCTGGCAGGAAGGCCCACTGTCACAATCAGGGTGGGACAGTTGGTCATACATACTGGAATAAAAGAGGAAGAGGGGAAAGACAGCTTCAGTCAGGTGCTGATCACACATAAACCACATGGAAGATGTAAAAGTGATTTCAGTGTAAAATATGTAACACCTCAGTAAAAGCAAATCAGTTTATCTCAAGGTTTTGTTCAACAATTAGTTTCACAGCTCTAAATATGCCCCCATCACTTTCAAAACCTGCACTTACTCTCTTCTCTATCGTGTATGTTATATAATAAAATAAAGATATAAAGATTTAATATTGACATTAGATTGTCCTTATCAGGACGTGTAACCCAGTGTAATCTGCCATGAAGACAAAGCCACATCACACCACCACATGATGTTGTCTGCGAGGGGCAGACGTGTCTGAGACGTTGTGAAACCCAGCACTTGAACTACCCAACACCTCTGGAGAGAACAAACAGCTAGTTTCCACACTCAGCTGCAGTGTGTGCACAGGTGACTGGGCCAGGGAGCGTGACGTTTTGTGCTACTTCGCCACATGCATCTTCTTGTTAGATAATGCCCATGTTTAAAAAACTTCCTGTCTGTTAAAAAAGACATAACAGTTCGCTTTTTCTGGAGATACTGAGTGTTAAAAGAGTATCTTTCACAACTATGCCCTGATATGTGAAAGGTTTGTGCTGTCTGGTTATGCTCTGCATTTCACTGCGAAAAAGACAAACCGATTGACCCACCACGAGCTCATGGTTTCATTGGCATTTTCAAGTGTATTGATTCAAAAATTCTTTCTCAATCAGGCCACAGCGAGAAGACACACACCACAGAGAAGTGACCAACGTGAGCGCTGGTAAACACGCAACAGCACATGCACAGGGGCAAATCACTCACATGACTGCAGGGACACAATTCCTGTTTACCAACAGTTGGTGCTTGACTTGGCACACAGTAACAATGAGATGGACCAGTACCAGTCCTTTCTCCTCGATGCGAGCTGCCTTCATTTGCGTGAGCATCCAGTGAATCCTTAGCTTACATAACTGTGAACCAGATGGCAGCAGCAGCAGCAAGACATCTGAACTCAGCCAACTGTGGTCCCCGCGCTTATAACCACGGTAACGTTAGCTAGAACATCACAACAGATTCAGCTTTAGCTCCCCGCAGGGGGACGGACTAGCATTACTTCTCTCATATACTACAGTGAGTCCGTTTGCGTGCTCCCAAATGACAAAAACATGTAAACAGATAAGGAAATTATAAATTTCGATGATACACATTAAAGGACGGGTGAAATAATGAGCTCTAACTGCTATACAAATGCTAACTGCCGCCACGTTGTCTTACGCACCCTTTCTTTGAGAAATGTGTTTTTCAGGAAGGCCATTTTTACACGGCATCCAGATCTTCTTGAGTGGGTTTTGGGTGAGTTCCCGCGGATTTGACGGTGTTTTGTCCTCCATTCCGTCTTGCGGTGAGGTGGAGGCGGCCGCGGCGGGAACACGGGGCCTTTTCCCGTGATGCTGCTCTGAAGGTGACCGGTGTTTCATCCGCGCTGCTCTGCGGGGATGGAGGCTGCCGTGTCGACCGGTATTTTCTCTGTGCTGGTGTCACGTGCTCCGCTCTGACCGCAGCGCAGGCCAACGGTCGGCCGTAATGACCGCAGTACGGGCGCAGCGCATCTTCTGCTGAGCCGTAAGTGACGCGAGCTGTGCGGAGTGCTCAGGAGGAAAACACGCAAGGATATTTCAGACCAGGATAAAAGATGTAGCGAGACGTGTTTATACGCCACCAACACGTTGTTTTAGGTTTATTTGTGACGGCAACAACAGCACAATTGTTTGGCCATGGCGCTGTTGCTATAACACGGCAGGTACGGTAATATTTCTGTTTTAAAATGTTAAATGCTTAAGGATTTATGCTAGTTTATTAGAGCGCCTTTTCATAAGAGACGCTTCGACATGTCACAGCAGGTAAGCAACAGGTGTAAGTAATAACATGAATGATGCTGCATGGGACTGAGTTGAGTTTCCAGTTTTAGCAACTCTAAATCTTCATGTCTGCTATGAAAAAGGACATTGTATTGGTATACTTTAAAGTGGTATTTATTACTTTTGGGGGCAGCAGGACAGCATAAACACAACTGTTATCACCTTCTGAAGTAGTTATGGCTAATTACACATCCAGCTGACATGGATCAAAATTAGCATTGATTTTATGTTGGCCAATTGATGTATGTCAAAAATTGCATTTTAGCTCTAGTTTGGTTCTCCACCAATTCCTGAGGGAAACACCTGGCTCTTAAGTGCACCACTATGTTTCCCTGGTAAGAGCTCATCTTGTCTGTCTGTCGCCGTTACAATAATTTTTACAGCTTTTCCATTGAAAACAGCTTCCTGCCATGGCTGGAGCTGAGGTTGATGAGAACAGTGAGAGCGATCCTAAACAGTTAAGTTGTAAAAACAGTAGTTCAATGAGCTGTGAGACCCCCCACAGAGCTGAGGGGAACTGCAGCTCAGTGACAATTCTGTGGATTTGTCACAACGAGCAACCCCTCACACTGAGCAGTCATTTGCTCCATTGTTTGTATGTAAAAGTATTGATTAGTGCTACTTTAACACTGGAAAATGTTGTTAGGAATTAGTTTGCTGCATAATTTTTGGCCTATATGCACAATAGTATCAATAGCCTGTATCACTAAGGGAAGCAACAAGACTGCACAACTAGCTTTAGCACATAAAACCATTTTGTTTCAGTCTTTAATTTTTTTTAATTTTTTTTAAAAATTTTATTCACTCTAGTAATCCCAAACTGGGAAATTAGTCTCTGCATTTCACCCATCGCTGATTTACTGAAACACACACATGCACATGCAACATGCAGTGAACCACACAGGAGCAGTGGGCTGCCGCATCAGGCGCCCGGGGAGCATATTGGGGGGTTAAGTGCCTTTACAGTACACACAGTAGAAACAGATTACTGATAAAACACATCAGGTTGCTGTCTAAGAGTTAAGGGGGTCAAGCTGGTGAGTTGGCATTTTAAAATGCAGTCTGTAAGCATTAGTGTACTAACACTCCCTGAAAGTGTATCATTTAAAAGCAATACTATGATCACACCAACTCTGAGAGAGCAGCAAAGAAATGCTGCTTTAAACACACCCATGGTCCACACCAAGGTGTTTTCACTTGATTTGTCTGATTTCACCTCTTCTCAAAACTCACTTACTCTCTGTACCTGTTAAGGTGGGAAATTACACCTTAATCCTTATCAATGCCCCGAGTTCGGCAACCTCACATAATGTGCAGCAAAGCTTCGCCCACCTCCAGTCTGAGCAGAGGTCTAATCAGCCAAAATGACTCCAAACACCTCACAAGTGGGGACGTGCACATTTACCACATGTTCAGTATTGCTTAAAGATTGCATTATGTTTGGCTTTAGCACAATTTCGCGTAGCTGTTTCAGTTTCAGGGTCCTGGTACTGTGCACTCTAGCTCACTTTCACGGCTTACTGGAACACTTGAACAGAGCAGAGCCATTGTTAATGTTATTACTGACATTTGTGCTTTTCCTACAGTGACAAGTCAAAATATCGTCTGTGAAAAGGACCAATTATGACAGTAATGCTGTAAACACTCTCATGATACTGCTAGTTTTTACTGAGAATATCAACAACCAATAAGCGACAGATGTTTCAAATGTCTTATTCCTACTCTCACTAACTAACATCACACAAACTGACTATTAACATTTTCTTACACTTACAAAAGTCACTTTATGCATGAGCTGACATTGTCCATGAGATGGCAGCATTACTCTCCCTCTTTGTGTGTGTGTGTGAACTATAGGACCTGTAAACTACCAGAATATAAGAAACACCTGTAATGCATTCCAGCTGATTCTATATTTCCAATATAGATTTAATGATTCTAATATTCAGATTTGATTGCAGGTAAGGTGTCAGAAAATGTGTACGAAGGTGTTTCCAATATTCTGTCCATATCAAATGAACAGAGTGAATTTCAGGTGACTGCAGTCGAGTACATCACCATGACAATGGCCTAAGAAATTGCCATAGAGATAAATCCGCACAACACTAACATAGTGACAACAAAAACGGAACATTATAAGCTTTCCAAAGACGGGACTCTTTGCAGAAGTGTTGAACTGGATTGAATTACACTGCGCAGGTGTGCCTAATATAGTGGTAAGTCGCTGTACATTTTCAGGTAAGTAGGCCTATTTGTTCCTCTGTTTATGTGGTCTTCATGGACTGACGATGCACTGATTATATGGAGCTTTAGCGTCAGTCTTGGTGGTGGAGTAACAGGGCCTGTGACCTAAATATGGTGAGATGGAGGGTTTCTAATTAAATAGCTCCTCTCTCAAATTCCCTGACTGCTAGTAGACTATAAGTCAGGTTCATCAGGTCTGCAAATAAATGGCACACTAACTCATGCTGGGGATATATTTTTAGCTTTTTCATGCAGGTAATCCAGTTGGACTTCCATACAAATTGTGGCACGAACTGTAAAAGTTGGTCAAGCAGCATGCAATATTTGGTGGACTATTTAAAGTAGCTTATCTTATCTGCGGAAAGCTTTAGTAGCCCCTGTGAGAGCAGCAGCAGGCAGTCACTCTTGTGCATGTGCAGCGTATGCAATATGTCAAATGAGATGTCTTGCATGCTGAACAGTGGGACACGAACAGGAAACAGATCAGTGCTCCTCCTCCCAGCAGCTGCTGTCGGGCTCTGATTGCAGCTAACAGCCTTTAGCCTGTAACACACCGGACAAGTCATTTCCCAATATAGTGTGTCAACGCTACACTCGGCAGGAAAGCAGCACAGACACGGACCGCTGCGGCTCACAGCCAACATTCAGCGCTGATAACTGAGCTGTTCTGCGCCGCAGCGCAGCAGCAGCGCAGTGTGAGCAACAACAACAACCAAAAACACAACAAACAGCCAGAAAGCGCAAACAGCGCCTGAATGACGGTCGCTGTGTGGGGAATTAAAATAATAACAGTATAATAATACAAGAGAGCAGGGGGATCAGCTTCAGTCTACGCGAAGCTATTAGATTTTTATATTTTTTTTCGGCAGTAGCCAAAAACCATCCGCCTGGCTCTTCATCCTCTGTGTGACAGCACAACAGCTGCTGGTACAGATGATTCTGGGTCCTACCAAAAAAAGCAAAGATTGTCGCTCGCGCTCACAATGTAGGGGAAAGGTCTCGGCGGCAGCGCCAGCACACAGACTCTTGTTTACGTCTCGAAGGGCTGCTCGACCTGCCCCTCGCTGCCCGACACTGTCCTCCGCTTAAATATGCACGATTTTAAACAAGTCGGGTAAAGGCGCCACAGCGACGCGTCTTACCCGCTCTGTCCTGGTTCTGTGTGAGCTTGGGTCGGCTGGAGCAGCCTCTCATCATGGGCGTCCGGCTGATGGAGCGCAGCGGCTGGCGGTGTGTACTCGCGTCCAGCAGCAGCTGATGCTCGCTGTGCACACACCCACTGAGTGCGTGCGTGTGGGACCTCAGGTCGACAAGAAGGCTGTCTCCAAAGCTGGATGGAGTGAGGTAGCAGCCCTACCTGCTCCCTGCACCCTCCTACACCCCACCCACCCTTTGACAGCAGGGAGATGTCCCCACCAGTCCTGACAGGGCTGAAGCCAAGCGTTTCCCACGGTTACATTTAAGATAGTCTGCTTCATACATGTTTTTAAAGAAACAGTACAATCACGCTGATTTAACTATACAGGCCTCTCACAGACAAGTCTTCAGTGTTAGCATAATTCACCGATGTTCAACATCAGACAATAACACTGCACAGGACTATTCTGTAGTTTGTTATACTTACCTTAGATTGTACTCCCCTTAATAATACAAGAGTAGCACATGCAATGTTAATAGTTCCGCATATTCACTGTTGAATGTTGATATGAAAAGCTTAGGTCCATATAGGAATATAACAGGAACAGCTTGAAGTTTTCCAGGAACTTGCAGAACTTGTTTTTCTGAAGTGCCGGTCGAAGTATTCACCTTGCTTTGAACTTCTCCATGTTTAATTGCCTCACTTAGTATCACTATTGATTCGTTTGGCTTTTTCAACACAAATAAACACAACAGAGGCTCTATATATGTAAGTGACAGCACAGCTCTACAAATTGATGTGAAGTAATTGCTTAAAAGTACAAATTGATTATCCATGAATACGACACACCCACTGACTGAGCCTGTTGTTTATACAAGTTGTTTTTTATTGTTGAACAGTGATGTCCTTTAGGTAATTACAGCGTGACAAGTTCGAGAAACATTCAAAATTACGATCTGATAAATTGAGTCATGTACCGATCCCAGAAAGGATGCCTTAAAAATACCAAGGCACTGAATATCTGTCAGTGTTACAGTAAGATCAGTCAGATGGCTCAGATATAAATCTGCCAGGTGAGACAGGCATGAATGATAGATGCCTGTTGACAAGAGCTACAGGGTTTCATGAATCAGATTCTTGTGTTCAGTTTAGATCTCTTTGTAAAGACTTGTTTTCATTTCTATTGTCGATTTTCAGTGTCGAAAATCCAACATAATCCAAAATAAAGGGGGAGGCACAGGGTACTCTTGGCATACAGAAAGGGACACAGTGGAGCTCCGAAAGGTTCAGGTGACAGAGAGGAGAAGAAACAGTTGAAAGTCAGATGGCTCTCAACTGACCTTCAACACATTCCTTCCTAAAGGGCAAAGTGATCTACCCCTCCACTCACCAATCCTACACTCCCCCTGCCCACCTCACACCCAAGCCTCAGGCAGAACCTCTGTCACACACACACTAGTCGGACCTGTCTCACTGTGCTTTATCACAGAGGCAAGCAGGAGATAATACATTTTCAACAGTCTTGTGCAGCATAAGATTTCATTTGGTGTGAGGTAGTAGCTAACATGACCTTGCATGGGACCTCCACATAAATTATGTGGCACCTTTTAATGAATTTCTCAGTCTACCATAAATGCAACATTCAATTGCAAATAGCCTCATATGAGCATCTATTGATCAATATTCACGCCTCATTCTGCTCCACGCACCAGGCTATTTCATACCTAGACAACCACCTCTACTGCTCCTATTTCAAAGTTTCGAGGGAGGCATGACGCTGTAGCCGATAACACAGGAGCTGTAGACATAATGAATCAATACTGGGCTGCTGCACAGGCTGGGACTTGCATTTAAGCATTACAGGCAAGAGCAGAACAGTTTTATGAATCAATCTAACTCACTAAACAATATAATTTAACAAAACAGAACTGTTTAAATGACACCCCTTTGTGAGCAGTGCTGAAAAAAATGACTGAACCTAACCACTGACCTGTGACCTAATTAAGAGTTGTTGTATTCAGGCGTTCACTATATGGCAGTTTCTGGTGTTTGTCAACCTCTGAAGGAGGAGGATCAGCAACCTCTGTGGAATCACAAGTGGGAAGTGTACCAGACACTGTTATGTCAACATATTGGTGTTACAGATACGTGCAGTAATTATGACTCGTCTACAAAATGGTTAACAAAGGAAAAATACTCACCACTGCCTCCCTATGAGGAAGTATATCATTTGCAACATGCAGTACTGTAAATTTCCACCCTCAAATACTCTCTTATTTTTATTATCTTAGTTTGACAACTTTTATGCTTTCTTCCTTCAAAGACATGGAGTACCAAACGACAGCTGAGAGGTCATACTCTATTTGGGCCACACCGAAGCATGGCTGACATCCCATATTTACAGCAGGGAAGCCAAGTCATTCTTATGATTAGCTTCCCTGGATCTATCCCCTAAATACTGCATGGGGACCATGTGATCCAAGTGGGGTAAAGGTACATACCATATAATCTAAACATAATAATGTTGACCTTTTCCAGTCTAACACTAAGTCAGATGGCTGCATCCCAAATAACCACTCGACTTCTGCTATTTATAGCAGCCTCACAAAGCCTGAAAGGCGCGATTACAAAAACAATAGTTCCAAGGTCCACAGAAGAAAAAACATCCTGCACATGAACACCCCTGCTTTACTTTAAAACGTTTTATTTACAACCGTATGGACAAATACAATCTCTACATGTACAGGAGGTTTCCATAATTAAAGGCTGCACTGTTTTGCTCATGTTTTCATCAAGTCAAATTGCAGCCCCTATTTACAGGAAGTATTTCACTCAACCCCCATAAACACATATATGCACAGAGACACACACACACAGGACCTTTGTCAAGAAAAGTGTCACAACTCATCCATGTAGCACAACCATTACCCCACTACCGCTTACATAACGCTCTCTGGCCTCACACTGACAGCAGGAAGTAGAGCGCTGGCTCTCATAGCTCCATCAAGAGGACACTGTTGATCAGCAACAGTGACACTGAGTTAAATGTACTGCTGAGTTGTGCTCCGTTTTATTGTTGTTTCAACAAAAAATACTCGCTTGGATTAAAGTGTAAGTCATTCTGGAGGCTTCATTTCATTGACACTCAGACTTTGCTTTAATTCATCAAAGCAAAAGACAGACAAAATTAAGACAACGCAGGTAATTGTGAGTGTTCTCGTTTCACAGTCCATCCACAGTTGGTTTGTCTGTATGTGTGATCTGCACACTAGTGCATAGTTACAAAGGAGACCTCAAATAGGTAACCAAGCATTCAAATACACAAAACATGAACATGATCACTACAAATACTTCATGTCTGCACACAGACACTTTTACAAACAGGCAAAATCTAAAAATTCCGTACATACATACATAGAAAGAATTAAAAACAGACGAGGCCCACAGTGAGCAGAGCTGTTGATGTCTACCACTGACAGGACAAACAGGTGATATCATGTCTTGATATGTCTTATAAATCTCCAGCTCTGACTTTGCCTTTGTTGTCCCTTTATTTCAGAGAGCATTTCTCAACATCCAGTCTCTCAGGAGTCCCAGGCAGCTCTCTAAATGAGCCTCTCCCACACAAATCAACTTTTCCTTTCTCTTCTGAGCTGCTTTTCTTCATCATTGGCAGTTCTGCCTGGATTTACAGCGACAGTCCTCTGTGTCTCACTGACTTTGGCAGACCGTGGACCCACTCTTGGCCCCTGCAGCGGCCTTCTTGCGTCTCTTGTTGAGTAGCGGGTTGCTGGAGGTGTCAAGATCTTTGATCTTCACCTGGTCGTAGTCCACACGCATGGTCGCTAAAGCGCTGGTCATCTCCTCCTGTGAGAGACAGGGCAAAGGGTCAGGTGTAACAGAGTGTGTTAGTTCAGTGACTGAAGACTACTCCAGTTATGGGCACATCTAGAAGTACTCCTTTATAGAGTCCTGTTCTTAACCAGTCTTTTTAAATGTCAAATGAGTTACACTGCTGCTGTAGGAGTTTTAAAATGATACTACTTTCACCCCTCTACATTATCAGTTCATAATGAATATCTTTAAAGCAGATTCGCTTATTCATTGTAGCCAGTGAGCTTAGCTTAGAATAAAGACTGGGATAATGGGGAGAACAGCTAGGCTTGCTCTGTCCAAAGGCAACAAATCTGGCTACCAGCAACTATAAAGCTCACTAATTAACATGTTTTAACTGGTTTGTTTAGTCTGTGCAATTCAGGAAGTTCCTGCTCCCAGCCAAGAAACAGTCCAACATATAACCTCAATAAGTTGAGATACAACAGACAAGACATAGCATGTTAATTAGTGAGCTTTAAAGGTGATGTTAGGTGGTTTTTATAACCTTTGGACAAATCCTGGCAAGCTGTTTCCAGTCTTTATGCTAAGTTAGCTAAAATACACGACTGCTGGCTTTATCCTGATATTTAACATACAGACATGAGAGTGGTATCGATCTTCTTAAACCCTTAACTCTCAGTAAGAAAACAAATAAGCATGTTTCCCAAAATGTCATTTTTTTCGTCATTTTCTATGCCTTCAGTAATTTGTAATGCAGTAAAAATCAACAAATGTTGACAAGGGTAGAGACAAAACTGTCTGGGAAACTTTTTATGATTTGCAGAAAGGTCAAGCCATTACTGGCCAAGGACAAGAGAAGCTGCAGGAAACACAGGCCTCAGACCATAAACAATTGACTAACATGTCACAAGAGCTGAGATCTCTGGAAACATGAGCCATCAACCTCTTCATCCTATGGTTCATGATTTGAGGCCAGTTGTCAGTCATGATCCATACTACCTCTGTAGAAAGAATGAGAAATCTCGTTCTTGAGAAGTGGCTGTGCAATCATCGATATTTTTACGCAATGTAGCATTGCCCGTTGCAGAACTGAGTAGAGTTGCAGTGGCGCATTGTGTGAGTATCATGTTGGAGAAATGCTCTTTTCATACCTTATCGCTTCAAACTTCCTCATTCAACTGCTGTGAAGGAATGTGTTAGTCTACCCATGATTTCTTCTCACATTTACAACCACTGAAAAAATATGCAGTTGCACAACTGAGACACTTCACCACAGTCCTGGGGAATTAACCCCACCGTGACTTGATGGGAGCAAACAGCGTTCTTGTTCTTTAAACATTTCTTTGTGTAAATGAAAAAGAGTAAGGAAGAATGGCGAAGGGACACTGAACTAACTCATGGTACAGGCTACATTGTGACCTCTGCTCCCCCTGGTGGCCATCAGGGGATTTTGTTTGCGACAACCCAAAAAAAACCCCTAAATGAATTAATTTAACTTATTAATTAGTTTCACTCTTTGAAGGGTGTAAATTGTAACTAGACAATGTTCCTTTGCTGGCTTTCATTATATTCATTAAAGGTCCAGTGTCTATTGGCAGAAATGGAATACAGTATTCCTAAGTATGCTTTCATTAGCATATAATCACATGACAACAAGAAATGTTGTGTTGTTGTTACCTTAGAATGAGCTCTTTATATCTACAGAGGGAGCTGGTCTTCCTCTACAGAGATGTGTTGTATGTGTCTACAGTAGCCCAGAACAGACAAACCAAACACTGACGCTAGAGAGCGGCATTCATGTTTTTTGGAAGTTTAACAGCTACTGTAGGTTCTCCTTCAGGCATGTAAAGGGAGGGGTGAGGCAAAGGGTATTCAGTTGGTTGCAATATGGAACCTCACCGCTAGACGCCACTAAATCCTACTCAATGGTCCTTTAAAGTGCCAGTCCACTGATTTTACACATAAAGATCAATTTACTAGTCAGTCAGAGTAGTGTGAGGAATTTCAACAGAAAGCATTATATACTGAGGGAGAGGAGTTTGACAGATAAGGGTATTTACCAGGCATGTGGGGTCTAATGAAAGAGGCTCATGAGCTGCATTATGGGAAATGGAGCATCCAGCCTTTCTGTAGCTTTCTCCATACTGGAGACTTAAAGTCAGGATACCTCAGCCTCTGTTCTACTGATGTTGACATTTTTTTTTATCTGTTGTTTTTTGCTGTTTTTTTATTTATTTTATGGCTGCATAATACTTAATAGTTGGAGTGCCCATGCAACACTGGGTGACAGTTTGTAATGTAAATGAGTGACCAGATGGGGTCAGTGTTGTTGTGCCTCTGACCTTCACATCCTCCCACATCTCTCTGTCTTCAGTAAGAACCCTGGTGGTGTGGAGCGGAGTGGAGGGAACCACCATGGACTGCTGCAGAGTGCAAACACACACACACACACACACATACAGATTAAGAAATGAGCAAAGAGACGGCGGGACAAACAGGAAGCAGTACAGGAAGTATACACTGTCTATCTGTACTCAACACACAGTTACTTACGTTGATCCAGGGGTGGTTCATAAATTGAGTGATTGTCATTCTCTCGTTAGGGTCTGTCTTCAGGAGCTGATGAATCAAATCTTTTGCTGGAAGAGCAAAGGCAATGCAAAAATTATTATATTATTAATAGCAACTCACACATGCAAATCTTATGTCTCATGAATCTTTTCCTGGTCTGAGGGACAGACTGGCCTACTTACACAGCAAATAGGATTACATGAGAGAGAAGAGTGAGACTGAGTTAAAAAAAAAATAGAAAAAGGAGAGTCGTGTACTGTCATGGAGCAGCCAGCCACACTAGCAGCCAGCTGGTGTCCAGTGACACTATGAGTGAGAAGTTTGGTAATAGTATTTGTTCTTAGTGTTGGAAGTATACAGCTCCAGGAAATACATGTCAGCGTGTGTGGGAGATGAACTGGAGTGACCTACAGAGCAGCACTACATTTACAACAAAGGCCAACAGAGACCACTGGTTAACCTAAAGTACAGTATGTTGTCTGTTAGCTGAGAGTGCACTAAGGTAAGGACACACAGCTTAAAGAGGTCCTGCAGCACAAAGAGTTTCAACCAGCTGCAGCTGAGTACTGAGGTTTTCTACATGAGAACGTCTTTGACAAGGTCCTCCAGTAAACCTGTGGAGGAAGGTTGTTTTATGGTTCCATGTTATTGACTGGGATGCTGCAAGCGTAACAACGAGACAATGTCCACACCGATGCAGGTAAATATGACAGTGCTGTTCACATGTCAGACGGGGTTCTCTAATCAATCATTTTCAGATCATTTTGTAAAAGTTCTCTTTGGTGTCCACAAGAAAAATGCCAATTATGAACCGCTTCAAAAACTTTTAGCTTTCAGCTGGAAAAAAACAAACAAAACTGTCTATTGCAACTATCATCTGGCAAAGAGTTGAACTGAGTAGACCATCTTGACTGATAGACTGGTTACTCTGCTTGTCGTCAGCAGGAAAAGTTTAGTGTTTTAACGTCTGACTCTCACATATTTTTTGGGTTGAGTGCAGTTGAAAACAATGCACATGTTGTCATAGAAACATCTTTCTGTTTGTGTCGTTAGACAGTAGCACATATGTAATAGCAATTTAATATTTATATGAAAAATCAAACTTTTCAGAAATGTGAAGTTGGAGATATAGGTTTAATATTCCATGGATGATAATAATAATAATAAAATTTATTTGTGTAGCACCTTTCATACAAGAAATGAAGCTCAAAGTGCTTTACAATAAAGAAGTTACATACACCAAGTGCTTCACTTAAAAAAACACAGAATGGACATGAATACAGGCATAGAAAATTACCATTACCACAAAATAAGATGGAGAATAAAAACAACTTGAATAATAGTAAAGTTAAAAGTAGAGAACATAGAATGCATAAAATCAAGCAAAATGCAACCTTTTAAAAGAAATGCAGCAGTGCATAAATGTGAGGCAAAGTACAAAAGTTTCAGGCTTTTATCAGAAAGTCATTGCTAGTTAAAGGCTAAAGTGAAGAGATAAGTTTTTAACAGAGCAGCTAAAACCAGACTAGTGTGTTTTCTCCTCTTGGTTCTGGTTAATAGCTGAGCTACAGAGTTTTGAATGAGCTGCAGTCTTTGTGTTTTGTTTTATTTTTATTTTTGAGGGGGCGACCAGAAAATAAAGCCTTAATATTAATATTCCATAGAAAGCAGAATTTGTTCTTGTCTGACAGTAAATGTGCCCACTCCGGAGAATGTTTTTTAAAACTTACATTTTCAAGGCTGAAAAATGGAGAGAAAAACAATTTTTTTTCAAATGTGTGACGTATCAGTGTGGACAGGGCGTGTGTGTGGGCTTTCTCACCTTCCTGTGACACCTCAGCCCACTCTGGGTTAGGGAATTCATACTGGCCCATCCTGATCCTCCTCTTCATCCCCGGAGAAATGGCCTGACCCGTGTTGGAGTAAAATGGAGGGAAGCCACACAACCTACAGAGACGAACGTGGTGGGACAGGCCGAAACTTTAAAACCATGAAAAGATTCACCGACACTTTGTTTGAAGGTATCTATAGACAGAATGCATCACACATCTGTGGTGACATCCACCCAACCCCACACCAGTACTCACAAGATGTACATGATGACGCCCAGAGACCACATGTCACATGACTTGTCATATTTCTCTGGGCCCAAAACCTCAGGAGCTCATCATTGACAAAACACAAACACACAGAAATAGATAAGAATTCTAAATGGAGATCAGTAGCAAAAAATGGCAACTAGGATATTGTTTTTCATATTCAGTGAATGTATAAGCAGTTCATCTGTCTGGAAATAACATAAGGCAACTTACCCACATAGTACGGTGTGTAACAGGGGGTCTGTAGAGAGTTGTGTAGCGTGGTCTCCTTAGCAAAGCCAAAGTCTGTCAATTTGAGGACCCCATTTCTTTCTTTAGAGGTGTACAGCAGGTTCTCTGGCTAGTTAGGAGGCAGAGGAAGAAGAAAAAATATGTGACAAGAGTTATTTCAATGACCCACAACTGATTATATTCTTCACCATCTGGGTGGTGATAGTCATCTCTCTGCACCTTGATATCTCTGTGCGCGATGTTAACGTTGTGGAGATAGTCAATGGCCGTGCCGATGTCCCTCATGATCTCAGAAGCCTCTGGGAGGAAAAGAGAAAACACACTCTCTCAAACCAGAAGCAATTTCAGTGTCACATATCATGTTTTCTGTCCAATGTAATCCAAGATGTCTGCCCCAAATCACTCTCCTCTGGGAATAATGGTTCATTCATGTATAAAACAGTCATTCATCTATCAGTGCTCACCTTTCTCAGTGAAGGCCTGGTCTCCTCGAGCCTGGATTCGACTGAACAGCTCTCCACCCTCCATGCTGGAGACACACACACACACACACACACACACACACACACACACACACACACACACACACACACACTTTACAAAATGCACAGATAGACTCTCCAGGATAACTTCAAGGATGCAGAAATAACATTTTGCAATAGTAATAATAATAATAATAATGTTTTCCACATTTGAGTTGAAGTAATTTCTACTTGTGTCAGGCAGTGCAGTGAAGATACTGTGAAACAACAATGATTAGTGGGGAATCAGGGCTGTAACTAATAAATAAATGTACTTTTAGACATCTGCATTTGCACAAAGCAACACAGTTACAGAATAATTCAGGTAAACTCCATAGGTGCAAAGTAGACTGCAAAAAAATGAAAGTCAAAGGCTAATATAACCAAAGACATGACATGATAATGCCCATTCAAAATGGCAGTTCACAACAATAAATCACTACCACTTTAAGTTTGACAAACTGATATATTTCCTGTTTTCTACATTCATCTGCACTATGTTTAACACTGTGACCCCAGGGGTGCATTTCAGTGGAACTCTGTTGAAATATTTTTAAGCTCAAAACACTGCGGTCCTCCACCTGTTTCTCGCAAAAGAGAAATGGTGTGTGAAATTCTAAAAATACTGAGTGAAAGTGTTCTTCGGTAAAACGGGGAAGAAAACTGGATCAAAGACGGAAGAAGGGAAAAGAACCAAAATGTTCTTGTTGAGAAGAAGCGACTGGGTTTCTGTGAAATGAGCCTCCATTTCGCTATTTTGAAAAACACAAACTGACATTTTGTACCTGAGACCTTTGACCTAATTCTTCAAAAGTTCAGGCACTCACAAAAAAAAACGTTTCAGAATGAGCTTCCCACTCTCCACTTTCACAACGGCACATGAAACATCTGCCACTCATGCCTGAAACTCTCCCTTCCAGTCCTCAGAAAAATGTATTTGTGCTTGTTTGTGACGTGGAGATGAGTGTAAGTGTGTTAAGTAAGAGGGTACTTTTTGTGGTGTGTGAGCACACAGATGAACAGATAGCTGCCGGAGAAATGTGAGTGTGTGCTGAGCTGACAGCAGTGGGCTGTACTGCTCTCCTCTTCTGACCCTCGCTCATACAGGAAGCAGCTCGCAGCAGTGAGAGATTACTGAGCGCGCGCACACACACACACACGCAAGGTCAACATCATACAGGACCACACAAACACTTGCTGTATCAATAAATGTGACGATGAGAGCCTGTTAGTCACTGTTTCAAATTCTCTTGAACAGATGATTGTGTCATTTCTCTGCTGTCACACTCTGTGGTTTCTTCTTTTGCCCAGAGGGCAATAAAAAGTACAAAGCTCACTACGTGTATGCACATCAAAGCACCCACCCAATGTTTTATCACTGTCATTGGAGTCACTCAAAGTATTACTGAGGACGGTTTGTTGTGACGTGAAGCCCGGATGGAATTCTGCCTCTCAGGCCCTCGGGCAAACAAAGCTTATGCTCTGACACTGCAGACACACACACACACACGGCTCTATTTTGTGTGAAAATATATGAGCATATAGGGAGAATTAATTTCCTCTATCATCTTCAGGAGAACAGCTTGAGCTGAGCTCTTAATTATGAGATTTATTTTGTTATCCCGTAGCCTTCTCAACATGGCGTAAAAGAACAAATGTTATGAGTTGATGTATTTATAGAGAAACTAATATGGCTCACATAAATCTACTGAATCTACTACTGAAGCAACAGCTTGAGCTCTACACAAATATTATGATTGCGTGACGATTTGTGGAGATGACACTATCCGGAAAGAAACACGTGGTGTTACAGGTTTTTCTTCACTGCAGAGCTTGTGTTCTATGGAAAATTCCAGTGGACACTTGTGGAAACTGAGCAGAGCGACTGTAACTTCCCGTTTTCTGTTCAACTGTTGACATTAGTTCAAAACAGGCTTGTTAGATAAATCCACATCGTCCTTTTGTAAATCTGTGCTCCTACGCAGAGCTGCCACTTTTGAGTCACTGCAGAGTCACTGTAAGCTCTCTTGAAAGCCTGATGATAAAATACCAGGACACATCACTCTCTAATGGAAATCATTTTTCTACTTATTGTCAACTTTTCATTTTCACTTCAACAAGTTATTTATTATTATTATTGATCAGAGAATTAAATCCTTCATTTTATTTAATTAATAAATTAGAAACCAAATACACGAACAGGAAATAGAAGGCTGTGGTGTGAAGTATTCAGACATGTCAGAGAGTGTGATAGGATGAGTACAGTGGTGACATGTGAATCCTACCACTCCATGATGATGAGCAGGCACTTCTTCCCGTGATGCATGTTCTCGTATAGGCTGAGGATGCGAACAATATACGGTCCCCCTGATACTCGCCAGTGGAGCTCCACCTCTCGTCTCGCTTTGGGGCTGTCGTAGAGAATCTGAGAGGCACACCCAGAGACAGCGATGAATACAAAATGTATTAGTGATGCATAGAAAATTAATTTGCAGTGTATGACCGGACTAATGAACTCAATACATTCATTTATTTTGCTAAATCCATGCTGGTTCAACATTTTTGATATTGATCTATTGATTTTTGATCAACAGAAACCTATGGTGAAACCTGATTCCAGTTTCACCATAGAGAGGATTTGGTGCTTTTCTCTGTTTTATACCATTGTAAATTCAGTGTCTTTGGGTTTTGGGCTGTTGGTTGAACAGAACTAACACTATGAAGATGTCACTTTGGGCCTCAGCCTTCATTTTTAAAATATTTTACAGTATAAACAACTGATGGTTTGGTTAGTTTAGTTGCAGCACTGATCAAACAAAATCCTTAATTATACCGCAATGATAATGTCAGCCACATCACCAAGACCTACACAGCTTCTAAGATCTCTCAAATCTACATGTCCATGTCAGATATTACGCTCATCTGGTCAACAACAACAATAATGGTTTAATAACGACATTTTTTGCCTTAGTTGGTGAAAAGTGACCCTTCAATAGTTTAGAGCCAGTAAGAAAGCGAGAGAGAAAAACTTACAGTGATAAAGGACAATAAGACAATCATTGACTACCTTCACTGATCCACTACGTGAGAGCCGAAGACACCTACACAGTCCTTAAGGCACCCTGATCACACGATAGGATGTGTGTTTGACATAAGCACACACACGCACACACAGAGCAGGTGGCGGACCTTGACATAGCACACATCTTCAGTCAGGGTGTATTTTTGGATATGACAGTGATGGAGTGATCTGCTGTTCACAAGGCCGGCCTGGCGACAGACCAAGTCTGAAGAACATAACACACAGACAGGCTGACTCACTGACGTATGACAGACAGACAGACAGACGGACGCACACACACACACACACACACACACCAAACCTGTGCTCTCCAAAAATGTGAAAAGAATATTAATAAAACTTCAAATTCAATTCTATGGGTCAAAATTAAATAATTTCACATTTATTGGAAGCTGCAAATGTCAGAGCTGCTTACAACGTTGTCTTTTAGCTCGCTAATGTCAAAGAGGAAGTGAGGGCCGAGGGTTTCAAGCAGCAGCAGGGTGTTGAAAGTGGAAGTTAAGGGTTTCCGGTGACTTATTTGTGTCATCTACTACTACATGTGTCCCACTTTGTAAAGCAAAGTCATGGGCAGGTTTCTTTCCGCTGTGTCATTTATAGTTTTATGAGTTTAATCAGAGCAGACGGCTTTAATGCTGCTGCTTTAATTTCCTGAAATGAACCAGAATTGGCAACAATAAAAGAGGATTGTGTGGATTAAATACACATCTAAAACACTGAGAGGAGACCGAGAGATGACTGAGAGAATGAGACAGACAGTTAATCTTCTGATGGACTCTTTTCTCACGTCAAGGGACTTTATAGAGACTGAACACACGCTTGTTCCTGATCCTGGCCTAAGCCAATCAGCCACATCCTCACAGTCCTCTAAACCAACCTCTGTCCATAGAGACTGTAACACACACTGCAACACACACCTCTAGCTGATAATGCCAGCAGAGTGTAATGGCACACACACACACAGTCATAATGGCTGTCAGAGCACTGGACTGTATGTCTTGATAAAAAGGTGGGTTTATCTTTACAACTTCTACCAATAAAGCACTGCTCATAAAGTCGATATCAAAGTGGCCTGAGAAGTGGTATACAGTTAATCAATAAATGTCAGTATACACAATTTGTGTGTATATAGTGTGTATATATATGTGTATATATATATATATATATGTGTGTGTGTGTGTGTGTGTATATATACGTATATATATATACGTATACGTATATATGTGTGTATATATATATATATAGGCCACTTTGATATCGACTTTATGAGCAGTGCTTTATTGGTAGAAGTTGTATAAGTTATATATAGTATATATATATATATGTATGTGTATATATATATATGTATATATATACATACATATATATGTATGTGTATATATATATATATATATATATATATATATATATATATATATATATATATATATATACATATATATATAATTATCACCGCTTTTAGGAAACACTAAGAGTCCACAGTCAGACTAGCAGCTCTGTGAGGCTGTACTTAGGCACAGTGGCGCTTTGAGTTAAATGCTAACACTAGCATGGCAACAAGCTCACAGTGACAATGCTAACATGCTGATGTTGGTTTAGTATGTTTGCATACTAACATTTGCTAATAAGCCCTAAACGTACAGCTGAGGCTGTAAAAATCAGTAGGATTCAGATGCACTGCAGGATAGACAGCATGGCTAAAATGACAAGAAATAAGGATGAATTTCTACTAATTCCTGTAAATATTTTTGTCATATTACAATGCAATTTGAAAAACTTTAAATGAATACATTATGTCAATAACAAAAACTCACCCAACATACTCAATACACTCCAGACTAAAGTCTTTTCATGACATCAGGGCTGAACTGCAGTGTACTTTACACAAAACCTTGTGGGTAAAATCCCCAGTGAATGTCCCCACTGGGGAACAATAGTTTCTCTTGTTGTATGAACTAAGCAGACAGCAGGAGTGATCGACACCAACACATCCAGCTCCTTTGTATACTACAAAGATCCTCTACCACAAAGGGTCTCCTGTTGCATTCACTCAATACGACATATTGGACTGTAGCGTCTCCTCTATGCTATAGTCTAAGCAGATAATGAGCATGAATTGCACAACAAGCATCTGAAGCCCGAGAGTCAGTGTAGTCTTATAAGCCCAAACCTCTCAGACTGATTAACTTGTTTAAGAGCACCGGCTGCCTGGAGCGAGCCTGCATAAGCTCCGAATGCAGTTTTCAGCAGTGTCTGACCAAACCATGACAGTTTCTCGACACTCTCTCTGGATCCTAGAGGAATCCCAGATGTGCCACCAGCTTGCAAAAGGCTGACCACAAAGGGGAGCAAACACAAAGACTTTGACCATGAATGGAAGCCTGTACGCAGACCTGCAGCTTGCACCGCTTTGCACATGCTAAGCTGAACGGCGCATCACACGCTAAAATGGAACAATCACTAAAGGACTGCCATGCACCACAGCGATCTCCCAGGTCCCTCTCCTCCCAGGAGTCACACAAATCCAAATTAAAAGAATCCTGATGACTGTAACTGCATTACATTGAAAGGATGGCACTCCTCCAGCTCCAGCTGCAAAGTGGATTAAACCTATACCCATCCATTATGCTGCACGCTTAGAGCAACACTTAATTAAAAAGCCAGTGAGCTGGTCAACTCTCCTCGCTGCCCTCCACATCAAACACTCTCCATTATTTCCTAATGCCTTCAATCTGCCTTCAGATTAACACAATACAGCGGCAGTCGTAAATTAGCTCAAATGGCAACAAAGTAGGATAAAAACACGTATCAGGTTCACTCAAAAAGAGTGTCCCTTGGTCCAGGACAATGCAAAGCAGCACAAATCCCAGTAAGGCATATTGTGATGCCATAAGTGTTTCCTTTATCATCTCTCAAACCTTTTAACAGGGTCTTCAGAGAGCAAAATGGGTTTCAGACGCTGAGAGTGGCCGATTTGAGGTGCGCTCTCTAAGACGGGGGTCACCCTGACCTGCTCTTAGCGTTCTCTGCTGGAAGCTGAACTCTGTCAGGCTGCAGGTGATGCTGTTAAGGATGCTGTCAGCAGTCACATGACTACACAGAAAAACATGTCCCCATTTCAACATGCCAATTTACAGCCAACAAAAAGTTTCTAATGTAAAACACTCTTGTGCTGTGGTACCATGTAAACAGATCAGTGTTTTCTTACAAATTCTGCTTTTTTAAATCACCTCTGACATAAAAAAAAAAGAAAATCTCCCATTGAATACATCAAATAGCCTGAAGATTTTTTCAGCAACGTAGAGTTCACTTCACATCATTCTCCCTGCTCTCTTTCTTTAATTTCCAAGCAGCGATTGTGTTCTTCTATCTTCAGTCTGACATGACGCTATCAAGCATCCTATCCCTTTTGGCCCTTCATCTTTTGTTTTTGTGACTTCCTATTTTCTGCCAGTTTATCTGTCTTCCCCATCTCTCTTTCTATCCCAGGGCCCGGGTCTACAGTTCTGCCTGTGACACTGCTGCTGCCTGCTTTGGCAGCTCAGATCCAGATGGATTACTGTAAGCCAGTAAATCTCTCTGAGTCTGCGGCCCAGTGGTGACAGGTGACAGCCCGACGACCCGTGCTTGTGTGTATCTACACATGTAGGAAGGCCTGCCCACTGAAGTTTCCACTGCTGCCTAGGAAAAGGTGTCATTGTCAAAATCCATGTGCCTCTATGAAGCAGCGTGGCATGTGCTGCATATGGCCGGGTGACCGCGCCCCCCATCTGATCCAGAGATAGGCCGAGGTTCCACGAAACACTGCGCCATGATCACATTCAGCCTGTCCATGTGAAGAGTGTGAGCTCTACATGTACAGTACATGTCAAACCCAATGTGAGCGGCAGGTACAGACACGACATGCAAAAGCATAGCTTAGACATGTATGTACACCAGTTACATTCTTCCTATTACATGCTTCAGTGTTGTCCTGTTTGTCTGCGACAGGAATCTAAACTCAATAAAGGTCAAAGTTTTGGAATCTTAACAACAGGCTAACAAGAGAACCTACGTTATTCTTAGAACAAACAGGCCAAACATGTTTCCACATCAAGATGTATCAAGATGGCACTCATGACCTCGCAAACAAAACCAATTGGATTTTCAGACAAGTATTGATATTTCATTCTGGTATATAACAATTGTTTGCATTTAAATGATCAATTCATGGTCTAAATCTAAACAGATGAGTAGATTCACCACCAGAATAAAAAAAATGAACAGTTAAATTGATTAACAGGTGTGAACACTGGACGGTAACTGAAATCCAGACACTTTCAAAATGTCTAGTATCAAACTTAAGCTTGTAAACAAAGTAAGACAGGTGTTTTCCCAATTATATCATGCGGTGGAAAATGCTTCTAAGTCTTCAGTTATGCTGTAAATTGATTAATCTTGACTGTTGTAGTTAAAAGTAGTGACTGAGCTAACTGAGTGTTACTCATGAGGTGTGGAAAATGAGCTCAGGGGTCTACCCTCCATTGTTAATGACATACTCATCAATGTCAGGTGACTTCAGTACCTTCAGTGCGCACTTCTCTCCAGTCTTCTTGTTGAAGCACTGCATGACTTTGCCATTGATGCCTAAGCCCAGAACCTGACTGGAGATCTTATAATCGTCCGTCACCGCGTTGCGCTTTATCTCCAGTTTGGGATAGACGGGCAGCGGGAAGTGTGTGGACTCGCCGTCAGCAGTGGGGTCAGCGGGCTGCCGTTTCTGGTCATCAGTCGGGGAGTCCGGCTCTGGCTCAGCCTTTGGCGCTCGCAGCGGTTCCTCCTTTTCGTTTCCATTTTGTAGCATGTTCACACCGGCTTGTTGACAGCAGCGGTACGCGGCGGAACAAGGAAGCGTGAGTAATTAACCAGAGTAATGCGACGACTCGTCCACTGCGTCCGGCTCAGAGGAATCCTGGAGCACCGCTGGCGCGTCTGATCGCCCTGCGCACCGCAGCCGCCGCGAGGAGTCCACACAGTTATCCCACTGTGTCTACAGTATGGCTTCTACAGCTAGTGGTATTTGTTTCAACTACACGACAGTGATTTTTTCTCACTCAACTTAAATACCCGTCTATTAAAAAAATAAAAAATCACCCGGTGAAATCTGCCTCTTTAGAGAAATCAAGATGTATGAGAGGACCTGAGTGTCTCAAACATCTAATTCCAACCAGAGGCGTCTTTAACACAGCAGTGGTGAGGATATTCCGCCGGTCCTGGTGATCTCAGGCTCCCGTTGATCTGAAGTGCTTCGGCTGTGCTCACATGGCCCGTCACTGTTTGTTTAAGCACCACCCTCCTACAGTTAAGTCATATTTCTCAACTCGCACGATGTGACCGCCTTAAAGGAGCGGGACGTGTAATCAGTTCAGTATTCAGTGATCAGGGATGGGAAAGACGCTGGCTGATGGCTTATCAAAGTAAATGAAGAGAGAAGAATGAGAGCAAAATTTACATTCAAAACCACTGGAGCAGGAATCATAGTTCTAATGTTCTTATATATAGTTTTACACTAATATGGCATTGTGAATTCTGTTTATTGACCAGAATAAAGGAGAGTTTCAATGGACTTCCCTTCTGTAAAGGCCCACAGCTGTGGGCTGTAAAACAGGTACAGTACAAAGACAGGTGTTGCTTCTTGTGTATGAAAAAGTGTGTGTCTGCATTTAGTAGTCCAGTGCACAGATGAGGGCGACTCCCTGTTTGATCCAGTGCCTCTGACTGTGATCTGTGGGCAGCTCCACAGCAATCACATAGTTGGTGGAATGACCGGTTGTAGACAGAGTCCCTACAAAAGCACACAAAACGGTTCAGTGACATGAAGACATTTGTTTGTATTTTTCCATCCCGGCACTGTGTTTCTGAGGAATCGAACATGCCAGCACAAGGTGTTGGCTATGTGCTGTGGGTGGAAAATACAGAGCTGCACTTTCAGACGCTTCGTGAAACAGGACACTAACTGGAGTCTATTTTGGGTGAGTAATAAAACCGCTGAAAGGAGATGCACACAAACACTCAAGCAAGCAGCCACACACCAAGTCACACTGAAAAACAGGGTTAATAACACTGAGCAGAAGTTTCCGTTCATCCATTTCCTTGACTTAAAAATAATTTCATATTCATTTCCAAATAGCATATAATGTTAGTTTTAAGATAGATGAATCTTGTCAGACTCTGTGCACTAACCAGCACGTGTGAGGGTCTTGTAGATGGGACAGACGTAGACCCCAGAGGTCGGAGGTTTGCGGTTGGGTTTGGGGATCAGCCAGATGACGGCCATTTCTGTGTAGAGTTCCTTGGGCCTGGACTCTGTGAGTTGACCTGCCTCGTTATCCCAGCGAGCCCCCTCCAGAAATAGACCGTGGATGTAGCAGCCCACGTTTGGTTTCTCTGTTATCTGTGACACGGAATTCACTATTACCTGAAGGGGGTTAGAGGGAAAACAAATAATGATCATCGGTATAAAACATTAAATATAAATCAAATCAATCTAACAAGAATTGACGTTGCATGTTGATATTCATGCACGGTTATTATAGAGTAGGTAATATGTAGTGCTGACAAAAATAAATCAGCATGTGTACAGCTCGGGAGGCAGAATGACACAGACTGTCAGGCTTACTGTCTGACCTCAAAGTCAAATCCAATTGTGTCGATGGAGGTGCCGGAGCGACGGGCATAATTTTGGAGGGTTCCAGTGAGGAAAGCCTGGGGAAAAAAGAAGCCGCTAATCCAGAAGACAGGTGGAATGCCATTACAGATCCATCTCTGCAGAAACTTTATCCTCTGAAGCAGGTCTGACACCCAGGAGGCCAGAGGCTTCAGAGAGGGGTAGGCCTGGTGGGATCAATCAAAGAGTTAGGTATTCCTCGAAAGTAGAGCCTGGAATTATTAGAGCAGCGCAGAAATGTCACTAAAGTTCATCTGATGTCTTGTCCTCTGAATCACTCCCAAATGTCCGAGTCTCACCTCCAACTGAATACAATAACACACACAGATGGATGTCATAATATTAGCTCAGTTCAAGGCACACCGGATATTCTGTCATGTGACATTTTGGGTTTCAGTGACCTTAAAACAGCTCTCTAAAAGATGAAGGATTGTGTTTATCTTGTGGCTTAGTGTGTGTGGGTCAAGGTTTCTCCTTAAAATGATACAGGCTGAACCACCGGCCTACAGAACTGCTGAATGTGTTGTACATAAATATAAGGAGGTACATGTTTAAAATGGGTTAGGGTTAGATTCAGAAGAGAATGCATTCATGTAAATACTGAATTAATTTTGTGATGAATCCCTTAGTGGCTTGTATTCAACATGATATGTTTTACAGTGGTTATACTGGGATCCACAAGAGAATCAGAAGAAGAATAACTGCTGAGTGCATCTTGCCTTGGCATTCCACATATCAGGCACCACATTGTTGAACAGGCTGTTGGCCATAAGCTCCAGCTCTGATGACATCACCACCAAACCCTTTAGAGCTTTTACAATATCACTGAGACTCTGAGAGATGACTGCAAGCAACTTGTTATATCTGAAAAACAGGAGATACAAAGACCAATTACAGAAGTGTTAATGATTTAAACTGACGATACCCGATTGAGCACTACCATGATTATAGTCCTTCTTGTATCCTATTGAACTATTACATGAACATGTGCATCACTCGTGTAACGACGCTGACAAATACATAACAATTCTAAGTCATAAAGGGAAGTAGAGATGAACAATGGGGTACAAACTTGGGGTTCCAAAACAATGTAATTAGTAAAATAATTTTCCATTAGCCAAGGGACAAACTGTATACAAGATCAAAATACTAATAAAATAATAATAATAATAATTTACAGACTCACAAACTAACAAAGAAACAAATGCTGGCCACATGGTTATAACACAAAGACATCAACACTTAGCAGAAGAAATAAGAAAATCTTTTACTACCCCATAGTATAAAAGGGAAATAATATATTTTCAAGAGGCTGATAGGACTGTTGACAGCAAAACAATATCAGGTTCTGAAACTTCTGGCTTCCCAACCTCACTCAGGAAACGTTACTGATATCACAAGCTACAGCAGCTCACACACAACCGACAAAGAAGTCGTTATTACTGTGAGACTACAAAGCCATATAATTATGGTTACTGGCTGTGACTTTTGAAGGGTACATTTTCAGCTACTGGTCTCAAATAGAAATATTACATTACTGGTTACACATTTTATTTTTTTTTACGGTATCTTTACCACAAAGTGAGGCAAACTAAATATTGTCAAATATACTTTCAGTGCAGCACAGATGGCACTTTTTCTCTCTGATCTCAAAGCATTACCAAACTGTAGACATTTTTTCTCCTGTTGGATGAGCACTTTCTGTAAATATTTTGAAAGAACTGCTAATTTAAGTAAAAAGCTTAAGGATGGCCTCATTTGCTGATATGAGTAGTTGGGAGTCATCCAAGTAACGTGTTATTATATCAAGGAGACCTGCAGTGTGATTTGTGATGTTATCTTATGGTACTTCCTGTTAGGTTACCTGATGACCTCCTGGATGAGCACTGTGTTCATGGACTCTTCATAGAGCACTGGGTACTTTTCCATCACCTCCTGGACACTGAAAGGTGGGGGAATCTTTTCAACGATGCCTGCCACTATCTCCTCCACTATCTATGATACAGAGAGAGGCACATCTCCCATGAAATATAACACATCTCAGCCAAAGCGTGCATTTACAAAAGATATTGAATCCAACTCTTCACATATCACAACCAAATTCCTGACATGCTACTCAATATATCTCAGTCATACTATAGTATGATGCAAATAGTAAAAGATCAGAGTAAAGAAAAACATTCGATATTTGTACCTCCTCCAGAGTTTTGCCCCCTGCAGATGCAGCTTGAGGCTGGAGACGAACCACGGCTCCCAGCAGGGCGAAGGTCTCATTCTGGGCAAAGCTGATGTTAGCGTTGTCATGGAGACCAAAAATCTCAGGTGTATCATTGATGGGCAAACCACGAATGTATGCCAAGTAACCCTAAGGTCAGAATTGCCATGACAACAGGTTACTGGCTGACACCAACTGTCATCTATTAGTTTGATAGTCAGCAGCACAGTTGATGTGTTTTGATGTATATGTGACATTTTGCAGACCGTAGTATACAGTATACTGTATGCAAAATCATGGATCATAGATGACAGTCTTGCAATGTATAACCTATTGGAGAATTGCCATTACACACAGTGAGCTACCCTGTGTTTCCCAACCCCAGAAAATATTATGCAGTTTTGAGCTATTCTAACTGATGCAGACAAAGGTTAAGACTAATACATAACTTCTATCATGATCTTTTGAATGCCCCTGCATTTATCTAACCTTGATATCCAGATTTGTGTCTATCTGCCGGTAGACTCCAGACGAAGAGTAAACATGATCATCAATAAGCACAGCGGGACAGTAGAAATCCTCCAGCACACTGAGCAGACATCGTCTGTCCCAATCATCTGTCACGCGGCCACCATAATTTATCTCCCCTGCAGTATATTTAAGCACCTGGACAGGTGGAGGACAAAACAGACAGACAGATGAACATGCTCAAACACACACATGTACATGCGCGCGCACACACACACACACACACACTGGCTGAGAGCAAAACCTCTGTTTTTTCCTAAAGGGCATGTAATTCTGTACACTTAAACTTCAACTATACACAGTACACAATACAATACAAAAGTGTAAGCAATGGTCATGTGTAATGCATGACAGGTTAGACTAAGAGGACAGGATTGGAATGATAACAAAAAACCAGAGAGAGGAGAAAAGGACAGCAAGAGACAGACAAAACAATAGAGAAAATGAAGATGCCAGTGATGTGGCTTTGGAAGTAAGGTCTTAACAGGTAGTTAAATAGAGACAGAGGCTTTCTGTGACCCACCTTGTATGGAATGTCCTGGTACTCATCCAGGAACATTTTGAGTTGGCTGATGCAGATGTTCAGGTCCCCGTCAGTGAACTCGTAGGGAATATTAAAGCCCAGTGGACCAAACTTCCTTCGCTCCAGAGCAATTCCATGGAAGAGACACAGAGACAGGAGCAAAGACTTGAAGTGCGTTGTCTGAGGAGAGGAATAAGTTGTAGTTAATACTATATACTTGATATTCTCAATAACAAAGCTGATCCAAAAAGGGAGGTTTCTAATCAAAAGTATAAGAAGGTAAACATAATATGCAGGATGGGGATGAAGATGAGGAGACCTTATTGGAAGATGAGATAAAATCATTGGTGAGCCTCAGGTAGGTTTTCTGTAGATTGGCCTTGATTCCCCTTGGAGGCTCAATGGTCATCTTTGACCCATTTTGGAGAATGAACACTGGGAACTTGTTGCTGGGAAGACTTGTGAGCCATAAACGGAAGTCCTTGTGCACCTGTTTGGGGGTTGTGGGACATGGGTTGCCAGTGGACAGTAAAGGAAGTAATTAACACTGTCAAAGTCAATGAAAGGCTTGTCTAACACATAGTTTAATACTACTATGGTACAGTATATATAAGCATATATTCTGACCTTTACTGGGTCGATGTTCTCAATGAGTCTCTCCAGGGCAGGCATCCAGCTGGGTGCCAGGTGACAGTTCTGAAAGAAGACCCAGTGACCTCTTTCCATGGCAGCATGCAGCATGGTCTCAGCCCAGGGGCCCTGAATAACACGAACAAGATGTAAAGGCAACATGAGTTGTGCCAAAACCAGTAAGCTTAGCATGAGGCTTTAATTTAAGAGAGAACATCAACATTTCGTTGAAGCTTGATCCTTATTTAAAGAGCAGTCAACATAAGGACTATTTTGACTGTGGGATACAGCACATTTCCCTATAGTCAGTTTGACATTCTAGGAGTCTGTCAGGAAGGCTTAAGAACCTTCAGTTCAATGTAGACAGAAATTGAGGACAGGGTGATGCAACAACCCAGCATGCACCCGGATTCTAACTCCTTTAACTGCAAGTAATGTGATAGACACACGCTAACACTGATTTAACAGCCACGGGGGAGGTGTTTTGCTGGGAGAAATATTTGGCCGTTAACTAGGTTTTGGGTTGTGGAGGATGAGTCTGAATTTATCATGAAACCTGCACATGATGTTAATGTGATTGTTTTCTGAGCTCATTTATGGTGTCCTGGAATCTAGCATCTGTCACAGTAATATGGCACATTGTCCTGGCCTATGGTCAGAAATAGAGGAAACAATTAGCGCCGAGGTGGCCACTCTTAAGAAGACAAATGAGAATGGCCTGGTTCTGTGAGAAAGTCATTTACAGTGGCTTTCCTCCAGAGTCAGACAGAGAGACTCCAAGAGAGAGTGAGAGAATTCCCAGGCATCCCCCAGGCCCTGACCTGGCCTTGGCCCAGAGAGATGGCACTCATTTTCTTGGAGAACTGCATGGCGTCAGCAAACTTGTAGAGGTCAGCAGCAGGGTCAGTGCCAGGGGACAGGACAAAGATGAGGGGGGTGGCAGGGGAAGACTCTTTGAAGACCACAAACAGGTCTGACGTCTGAAGGAGAGATGGAAAAATGAGTAACAAGCCATCAACAAGCCATCAATACACAATTTTACACTGTCACATACCACAGAACAAAACAAGCAGGGCTCATTCTCAGCTGAAGTTAAACAATGTTTACTTAGCACTGCTGGAGACTCAACCAAAACAAACGGAACCATCATTGCCTTGTTAATGTTAATATATGTCTAACCTAAGCTCTAAGCTCTGTCACAGATATAGAAACAAAGAATAACTACTGTGTCACAACATACATACTGGTTTTATAGTCAACATTAAGTCAAGAGGAGTCTACCTGAGGTTCTATGAAGCGTTGCCCCAGCTGAGCTGAGACAAAGTCTTGCAGGCCTTGAACGAGACAGTCGGCCCTCAGACAGCGCAGGACCAACAGCTTCTGGAATGAGTCCAGCTCTGTGTCCCATTCACCTGGGAGGGGCTCCCTATAGACAAACACACGCACATGCACACCTTGTTAGATATCGACAGCTTCTGGACAGTACAAATGAAGAAAACAAAACTGTATTTGTTGATACAGTGGTTATCTATGCATGCCTATGAGGCTGGTTGCTGTCAAAAATTCTCTTAAAACCCTGCAGATGTTTGGTGAAGCTCTCTGCCAGGTTGCCAAAGTTATCCAGAGCGCTGAGGCCCAGGATGTCCTGCCAGGCACGCTCAGACAGCCAACTCACTGCCGGGTTGTTTAGCTTTTGGATGGGCATCCCTCCAGATAGCAGGTAGCGCCACTCAGCCTGCCACAAAGAGACAATGCAGATTTTATTAAATCTACTTGAACTAACTGACTTCCTACAGGAAGTTGAAGAGGGCAGGGAGGGACTGCAAACTCCTCTCTTGCTCACCGTATCAATTTTGTTCTCATTCATCATGATGCGAGCAGACAGGAGGAAGGCGAACATGAGTTTGTGCTTCTCAAACAAGCTGCGGCACACGTTGCTGTACAGGCTGAAGGTGAAAAATTCATTGATGTTGGCAATTCTCTTCTCCACTGAGTCTGTGAGACACATGTCAAGAAAAAGTCAATGGAAGCAAAAAAAAAAAAAAAAGCAATTTTTTACGTCTGGTTTCAATGTCGTGAACAAGCCCTAATGTTTTCCCATCTGCACAGGCACAATTCTGTGTATAATCATGCAACCAGAGGGCATAATAATGTACTGTGGAATGTCTCTCTACCTGCTCTCTCAGAGTTGGCAATGCCAGCCATGAAGATGCCAAGGAACCACTCCAGTGAGTACTGGTACATGGGATCAACACTGGACAGGTCCGATACACAGAAGAAGAGGATCTGTGTGCGTACAGCCACTGGCACATACTCCAGACGGGTGGCATCAATGTCCTGCTCTGTCTGCTCTGCTGCCATCACTTTGGCCTGTCAGTAAAACAAGTTTGCGTTAGTAGAAAATCAAACAATAGTAGTTAATGAGATTGATGGCTAAACTATCATATATGAGGTTTCGGGGGGGTGTACATCAGGAAAAAACAGGGAACTTCACATGAGGTCATATTTGAAATTAGAGAAAACAAATCTCCCACTGTCTGACCTTGATCTCTCCAGCTTTGATCTTGGAAGCCTGCAACACTTGGATGAGCTCCTCATTATCCACAGGGTTTCCCTCAGTGGAGCTGAGTCGGGACAGGATCTCATCCTCAATTTCTTTTAGCTCCTGTTTCATCTTGGCGTTGCTGATGATCAGCTGGTTCTTAGCTTCCTCCAGGTCTGGACGTTCCTCAGCCACCACCTGACCTAGCAACTGGTCCTCTAGACCACTGGGAACATGCAAACACAGACAGTAAGACTAAGATACAGTTAATACCCTATATCGACTCTGAAAAATGGTTTTCTATCTGGTACACAGCCACAACCAGTTTAATCTGTTTAAAACGTGTTACCTGGGTGACAGGGTGAAGTTTATGAGTGTGACATTGGTGGAGACCTCTGGAGAGTAGTGTGGGTTAGGCAGCTTGGTGGTGATGTACATCTTGAAGCCTTCATGGTAAGGGATGACTGAATCGCCCAGTTTCAGCACTGTGCTGCCTTGCTGCTTAAATGTCTAAGGGCCAAAAATGACAAGTTAAGCAGGACAGTGCACGGTGGATAGATTGGTGTAACACTGCCATACAGTACAAGGGATATTTGTTGTAATGGATGTGTGTATATTCACCTGCTGCAACAGGACAGGTTCTAGAGTAGGATCTAATTCCTCTCCTACATTCTCCAAGAGGCAGGGTTTACCAAAGCGAATGGCGTTCTCAAGGCTGCGGAGGAAGTCCCGGTCACTTAGCTTCATAGTCTCTAACCCGCTGTCCCGCTCCTTGGTGACATCAGGAAGCAAGACTGAATGAGCAGTGGATCAAATATAACTAGAGACACTAAGAAAAGAAGCTTTCCAGATGACTTGTGGGTGATCGATAAGATGTAACCCCGACAACAAACCCACTGTTTATTGTACAGGCAGAGCAGGTACCTATGTATGTAGTGGGCCTAGTTTAGCAACATATTGAGAAACATATATGATACTCTGCTATGTTAACTCTTTAAACAGGTAAATAAAGCACAATTACAAGCTATACACGTGATGTAGAGGGATAAATTAAAATCCTAATATGGCTACTTTTCAAGTCTTTTTGTCTCACTGGCACCCTCTGCAGTTATGGTTGGATCAGCACACAAAAGTGTCCTCACCATGTTTTTGATCCAAGTGTTGGCTTGTCCCTGAGGATCAATGAACAGAGCCCAGCGCAGAGAGTACTGGGCAATCACACCATTCTCCACTGAAAGATTATCCTTGGGCAAACCTGATATCTGTGCACAGAGAAATTACAAAATAAATCACAGTAAAGGTACTTCAGTTATTCTCAGTGTAAAAGCATGCAAAACACTCAGTGTGATGGTCTGAATTTAATAATTAAGATCTGACTGAAGAGGCTTAGACCCTGAATGTCAGCTGGTTCTGACCTGCCAGGAGCGGATCTTGACTGGATCTCCTAAGGTGTTGATCAGGTTGGGTTCATCAGTGTGGGGAACACTTAGCTCTTTGAAACAACGCAGCCACTCCTCTGCCATGGCTGCCCTGTACTCTCCCTAAACACAAAAAAACAACATGCACATTCTTGTATATCAGGACAACTATATGTATGTATGTGTGTATTGGAACACTCAGAAACACACTAAGGCTAACCTACTAAAAAATACTATTATTATACATGTTTTACATGTAACCGTCATGTTCAAATTTTATGATTGTAATAGGTCTTGATTTTATTTGAGTTAACTGGAACAACAAACACAAAAGTTGTTTGTTTAAGTTCATCATCACAACATTGAATTTGAAAATGCAGTTGATCATGACGGGAAATGTGTCTATATGCAGTATATAATGGGCAATGCAACTTTTCAATATATATTCCCACTCACGTACTCACTGATTTACAACCCACTTACAGTGAAGGGTCCCAGGTATGCTATATATGCTGCAGATAGAAGCACATCGCCTGCCACATTATTGACCATGTAATCCAGATGTTGCACCGTGTCCTTCCAACGCACCTTCTCATCTGCCAGTCCGCCTATAAGCTGGATAACATGAATGCATCTTCATGACATAACTATCAATATTAAAGAAGTTAAGAAGGTAAGAAAAAATGTTCATCTTAATAATACATTGCGTGTACTGTATATATTTTATTATATTTCATATTTATATGTATTATATGAACATATATATCACTGTTATTGTTACTGTTATTGTAAAATGTAGATGTATTGTTTATTTCAATATTTTTATTTGCACTGTATGCTTGACTATATTCATTATGCATACAAACTAATCTACATATATTCCATGTCACGTTTGCCTTGCTTTTTTTAGTTTAGGGTATAGTAGGCTATCTTTATAGCCTTGTAACTTTGATTCATTTGTTATCTGTATGTTTTTGTTTTCTACATTCTACATTTTCTGTATCCTGTTCCTAATGACTTCTCTGCAGCTGCAATGCTGAATATTCCCCTTGAGAATCAGTGAAGCACTGTCATATCCATCCCTCTTTCTGACCTTATCTGCTCGTACAAGGCGGGCTTCACACAGTTGATACTTGTTATCCAGCTCCTCTTTCTTAGCCAGACAGTCCTGGTACTTGGCCTGCAAAGTAGCAATGCCACCCTCTACCGCTGCCAGCTGTTCTTTGGCATCATCTAAAACGCGCTGGGTCACAGCTAAGTCCTCCTGGGCTTTCTGGAGAGATTGCTGTACAAATATTTACATTTTTAATGGTTAGACGACCCTCTTATTTGAAAAGCATCTACGTGCAGTAGTGTCTTACATGGACAACCAAGACAATGTCTCAAAAGTCGACTTCAGTTTTTACCCTTTTAGGTTCCACAGCCTTGGCCACAAAGTGATATGCATGCATGGCTCGCACCCACTGGCAAATGGAGGTACAGGCTTTGGAAACCTTGGCAATGGAGGCTGGCTGGAATTCCTCATTGTCCATGTAGGGCTGGACTAAACTGATCACGTTATCTGGGATATTGTCCTGTAGAAATAATAAGTGGCAGAAAAATCTTCTTGTAATACATCTCACAGATCCCAAACAGGAAATGATGGAATCAGCTTCAAAAACTGAAACTTTGGAAACTTTGGGAGCTTAAACCAAATCTGAAAGAGACAATAATGTCCTGGAAAGACAATGATAACACATATACAATGACATGGAAATAAATCCACTTGATACTGCACATGTTCTTATCATACCTTATCATACTTGAAGAGACTCTCCAGAAACTTGCCAGGGTCTTGTAGCAGACCCTTACCAGGTTCCCAGTAGTCATCCACCTTGGTGCCAGGCTTCTCTCCAGGCACCTTTTTGGGTTTGATGCCCTTCATAATGCACACCGCCTCAATAACCAGCTTGACTCCCTGAGGAGGTCGCTGCATGCCTCGCACCTATAGAAAAAAAATGTAGGAAGTTATATTCTACATATGAACTAAATATGCAGTAGTATTTGAAGGACATCTTGGCCGATCATCAACAAAAACTCTGACCTCAGTGACATCATTCTTGTTGAGTGACTTGAGGCTGTCGAGGGCAGCATCCAGAGCTGGCAGAGCCTCATCCAAGTCCCTCTGTGCGTCTGATGCGATGTCTCCTGCAAACTGAGCTTTTTTTGAAGCCTTGGCTTCCTCTGCCTGCACAGACTTTCGCGTCTCCTCTGCAACCACTGTGTCTTTCTGGCAACACAGAGTATAAATTACACTCAAGGTGAATAGGTTATAAGCTGCTAAGTTTTCCAAAACACAGCTAATGCATATATATTGACAAACACTGTACAGAGAAAAACACTGACACTATATGCAATTAATTGGAGACAATTTCTATAACAATTGGATAGCTCAGACATTTCTACCTCTATTTTCCCTTACTTTGATGGTCTCCATTGTGACTTCAGTATCCTTAGCAGCCTCCTCCAAAAGAGGCCTCATCGTCTCCAACTCCTCCTGCATCTTAATCACATCCTCCGCAGTGTTCAGAAGCTACAGGATCACAAAGCAGTAGGCAGTCACATATCAGTGCTAATCAAGCAAATATACAAATTTCCATTACTGATATTTTTTAGCTTTGCCTTGTCCAGGCCAGTCTTCATGCGCTGACGATCACTACACAGTTCTCGCTTCTTGCGCCCAGTGAGATCTGAGAAGAGTTTGAGTAGTTCCAGGTAGCTCTTGGGCGTGACATAGTTGTACCGAGAAAGCTCAGCCAGGTACTGTTCACATTTCCTGGCTACCGTCTGGTGGATCTTCACACACATCAAAGTCTAAAGAAGGGAGACAATTAAGGAGAGCCTGTGCTTAATGACACTTTTTAAAACAATTTTAGAGTTTTGATTGTAGTTTTTTATTTTTTTTTAGTTTCTATTTACTTACCCAGGATATTATAATACATTTGCAGAGACTTAAAAGTTGCTTAAGTAAGGTAATCCATCATAGTGAGCAGCCTGTTGCAATTACTGCAAAGTTCTGTCATTATTGAATGGTAATGCAGTGAAAACCTTCAGATTAGCCTAAGCATTCAAATGAATGTGCAGCAGAGGTGCAATCAGAGAGGTTACCTTGCCTCTATCTCTATCTCACCTACGTTAATTAAACAGCACATTTTTGATACAGTCATGGGGTTTAGATGAAAAAGATCCTGCATCATTATTAAATGTAATATTGTTAACAAGTATGTTGATGTTGACTGGGTTAGATTGCCTTTTTCAAGCAAGTTTTAAGTCGTTGTGACCCACATGTATATGGTGATGAAATGTAAATATAAAATCATAAGTCTGTCTCAAAGTTACTGTAAGGTTAAGTCTGTTTCTGCATATGGTTATTTAAATTATAGATATTTCTTGATGTACTGTACTTGATTTGCCAAGTAGAGTTAAACCTTACTTCCAAAGCTCACTGACATGCACACACACAAACCCACCTACACACATACATACACATACACACACACACACACACACACACATAAAAATAGCATCCTCACCAGTCCACTCATGGCTTTGGTGCTGGCCTCTAGCTCAGGCAGCTCATTAAGAAACGATGTGGCCACAGCTTGCAGAGCCTCCTCTGGCCAGGCATTGAACCAGTCAATAGTACAACATGTCACAAGCGAGGGAAACTGCCTCAGCCGAGCACGAAACACCTCACCGATAGGACTGTAGAGAAGGAAATGATGAGGACAGGTGTGAGTAGGGGAAAGCAAGAAAATAAGAACAATGATGATGGAGAAACTTTAGCCTTTTGACCAAGAGGACAAAACTTAAAAATGACTAACCTCATGCAGAGTACAGTGTGGATGTTGGTGCGGACCCTCCTGATGTATGCAGCCATAAGGTTGGCTTTAGTTGGCTGCTGGCCCAGGTCTTGCACCACTGGCTTCATGGCTGTCAGGATGCGCTCCTGCTCATCTGCTGCATACAGGTTGGGAACATCCCCAGAGTTTAAAATATTGTTGATATCCTCCAGGAATGACTCACTCTTAATCTGAGGGATACACACAAAGGTACTAATGAGTAAAATGCTTCCTTGTGAGAGATATGTTTATGCTCATCATGTAATGATTCAAATTGACTTAAAATTAGTTAAAGCAGTACAACAGCATTTTAGTGATGCTGTTAAACTACCACACAATCATACTGTAGCAGATGATAAGAGAATGCTACTGCTTACCTGTGTGTCTACAAAGAGGAAGGTGATCTGCTGGTTCTTAAGGCCAGCCTTCAACATGATGCTTTTAATATCTTCTCTCCACTCTGTCTGACCATAGTTCTTAGCCAGCTCAATCTGGAAACACTCATATTCTGACCTGAGTATGGACAAATGCACTATGAGGACTAGGCCAGAAGACGCTTTAAAGGACCATACTGGTGAACCCTGCATGTTTTATCACATTAACAGTAAATCATGTACGCTTGAGCTCATCTCAAAATAAATTTTAAATTCAGTAAATTTTTAAAACGGCCCCTACTTGTCCCTGAACTATCACTCAATAATCATAAAACAAAAGCAACTGAATGTTGATTCTTACATGCTACTGTATCTATCTCATGCTATCTCGTGTCTCAATCTGATTTAATAGTGTGCTGAAATAAATGTAAAAAAACAGCGGCCTATAAAGGACATCAATTCAGTAACGTGTGTCTATGCTTACAAAAGTCAGAAGCAACATAATAGTCTAGAAAACATGCAAAACCCAGCAGTGTGATCCTTCAAAAAAGCAGATATTTGATGAAAAAAAACTTGTGTTTTACAAAATTGTATCCAGCCTGCTGGCATGGGAGTTGTACAAAGAGGTGAAATCTCACATATACGAGGCCAGTTTAGAGAGTGACTGGCGCCCGCTCCCACCCACTCCAAGCAGCAAGGCATTGCCCAGGGGCTGCCGTAGGATGCGACTAATGCGGCATATGTGCTCAATGGCATCCATGAAGAGCACCAGCTTCATCTTGGTGGTACTGTTCTGGTTGTAGTCTTCCATGTATTCCTCCATCACTTTCACCAACTTGATGACATAACATAGGGGTAAAAGAACAACAATTATGGTCAAGTATACAGTTACTCTTTTATGTTGTAGAGTGGAAAAAACAGAATAAGGAGAAGGTGCAATGTAACACACCCTTGAGTCAATTGGTCTGCTGTGAAGCAACAAAAAAACATACCTTAAAATTCCAATATTGGTTGGCACCACTCACTTTTTGCTTGTCTTGTATGAGCGTGTAGACTTTGTGGTCAGCTCCAGGAATCATGAAATCTCCATACAGAACAGGTTGGTAGGGCACAACCTCTTCAAAGCTGCAGTCAAACTCCTGAATGCAGTCCTTTAGGAGCCTGTTGAACCAGTCCCTGTCCTCAGCACACACCAGGCGGTCCTGGAAAACTCGGCAGCTTTCGTGGTACCACAGCTGCAGCAGCTGCAATTTGTCCTAAAATCACCAAAGTAACACAACTTACATATTCGGGATTCTGATAATAAATGTTTCTTTATCTACCTTTCAACTTTTAATTTCTTCATACATGACCATTTTCGGTCATCCATAATATTTCCACTGTGACTACCTAATAGATCAAGTGACTATGTCAAAGCAATGTGATTATGTCAAATTACGTAGATTCTGTTGGATATGACTACCTCTATCATTCCAGCCTCAGCCATGTGGATGCCCTGGAAAACTTTGGACAGGTCTCTGAGGTTGAAGGTGTAATGGGACTTGGCTGGAGTTGGAAGGAGCTGGGAGGTTATGGTAGAGTAGACTCTGATAGTAGCGTCTACAAGAGCCTCATTCAGCGGCTGGATAGCTGGCACAGGTCCTGATGAAAGCAGGATAGAAGAGAGAAGCGATAACATTAAAACATGAAATTCATGTGAAACTCTATTTACTGTTACGATTTTGAGATGATCCTTTATTAGAAGACACTTCCACAAGTTCTGATCAGCATTTGTCTTCTTAAATATGCTCCATATGTACTCTAGGAATAAAATGACTTACATTATTCTTAATTAATTATCAATTATTCAGACCTGTGTTGTATCTTCTTTTAATATATGAGCTATACTAACTTATGCTTATGCAATTAAATGACATTTTACACACTTTGCACTCATTGTCTACTTTGTTCCTCTGTGTCCCTGACTTACTGCCTGGCTCCCTTTTACTCATACTTCCATCTGAAAGAGAACAAAGATTCAGTTATAAACTGCTACTTTTTTCACAAGCTAATTTAAGTATTTTCTACCCTGCAACACCTGTCTCACAAGTAAATTCACAAACATTATCAGTACCAACTCACCCATCCAACTGCCCAGAATGGTGGAGAAAATCTTTTTCTTGCTGGCATCCTCCATTTCAGTGAAAGACAGGAAGTTGAAGTGGTGCGTGAAGCGCTGGGTGATGGGGTTCCGACCACCACCTGGGGGTCCCATGGCACAGGCAAAATTGATGTCCACTATATGCTTGAATGTCCCTGTGGGGAAAGGAAAGGAAAACAAAAGAGAGGCCCAATCCAACTAGATGTTTTGCATTTCTGTGCAAAAATAACAAAATCCAAATCCTTGTGTTAAGAGTAACAATTAATATTTTAAGGCATGAAGAAATGATGTACAATCCTGATTTCAACCAGTTGGAACACTGTGTAAAACATGAATTAAACAGAATATGATTATATGCTAATCCTTATGACATATACTGAATACTTAACAGTTCAAAGACAATATATTTAATGTTTGACCTCATCAACTTTATTGATTTTTATTAACATCTGCCTATTCTGAATTTGACTCCAGGAACACATTTCAAACAAGTTGGGACAGGAACAACAAAAGACTGGAAAAGTTGTGGAACGCTCCAAAAACACCTGTTTGGAACATTCCACAGGTAAACAGGTTGATTGGTAACAGATTATAGTATCATGATTGGGTATGAAAGAAGCATCCTGGAAAGGCTCAGTCATTCATAAGCAAGGGTGGAGCGAGGTTCACTACTTTGTGAACACATGATTGTATAAAGGATATTACTACATGGGCTCGGGGACACTTCATTAAACTGTTGTCTGTAAACACAGTTCATTTGCAAATTACTGCATTCTGTTTTTATTTACGTTTTACACATCGTGCAAATTGTTTTGGAAATGTACTATTGGTGCAATAAACTTAACCCTGCAGTATTCTCACCTATCTGTTTCCTGTCATACCAGCCTCCATGGTCCATCCACTGCCTCAGCAGTTCAATAGGTGGCTGAGCACCATAGGTCTCCAACATGGGCATGTTTAGGTCATCAATGAAGAAGATGAAGTGCTTCCCTATTGGTGGTCCAAACACACCCTTCCGCCTGACACACAGTCACATGCATCATTGAAATGGTGAGTCACAGACATACTGTTCTACTGTAAATAACGTGTGGTTAGATGGACAACACATAGTGGAGCAGACATACCTTTTGTCTAGTTTACTGTCAAAGTAATCTTGTGTCTGGTTGGCTGAGGTGCGGGCAGAGAACATGAGGAAGTGTGTGATGTATTCAGCAGGCATGTTCTTCAGCAGCTTGTCTGACATGGTCAGGGTCTTTCCTGTGCCAGTTGGCCCAATACAGAGCACCTGTATCATACACACAGACAATTATTATCTAGTCTTATGGTACCAATGAATGCATGGACCTTTTTCTAACATTTATTTCAAACAAAAGTATTTGTAGACAGATGTGTGAAGCTCAACTACAATCAAAGTACTCACAGGTTTTTTATTGGTCAGAAGCATATCCATGAGGAAGGACATTCTCACTGTGTCAGCAGTGGGAACGATGATATCAGCATAATTTGTCTCTGGGGTGATTACAACACTCTTTGAAGACTTCATCCAGCTAACCCACTGAACCTAGAGTACAAGCACAATGATGACTGAGTGAAAAGCAAAAACACATCTTATGGTCTTGGTTGCAGGAAAATATCTTTATGAGTATACATCATCTATTTACTTTTTTCCCCTCATCTTCATCGTCATCTTCCAAGTTACTGATCCCGGCATCATCAAGCCTGTAGTCATACACAAGGGCATCCTCTGGAAAACATAACTGAATCTGAAGGATAAACATACTTATGTCAATCAAAATGCACCACTATAATCCAGCTATCAATACAAATTACATTCTTAATAATTTGGTAATGGGATGCTAAAGCAGGGATGCTGACATGACCTTTTCCTCTGTCATCTTGTTCTTCAGCCAAGCACTGAAGCGCTTACAGCTGTCTGCGTCCCCTGTGCTGCCTACACTCCACACCAGAGAGAAAAAGAACCAGGGCTCAATCAGCTCCTGCAGACGGTCCAGTTTCTTTTGGGGCAGTGGCCTCTCACCCTGCAGCACAATAAAAGGATTGGTGAGGAGATAATCAACAACATTCACTATTACAAGAGTACATCTAGGGTTTTTCATCAACTTAAACGCGAACTTCCTGAACATTACTTGACAATCATGACATTGTTGTTGTATTTAATAATAACAATATATAATAGTATATAATAATAATAATACTAAAATTGCAGTTTTAAAGATAAGCTCATGTTTTAAGGTAGCTTGTACAGCTTTAATAAAATAGTCAACATTTCCAGCTGAAACTGTTGCTTATGCCACTTAAAACAGCAAATTTGCACAAAAATTCATATAAATGAATTTAATGGGATTTAGTTCAACACAGGCAAGCTGAACACACCTCTTTAATGTCAAAGGGATTGAAGAAGCAGTCCATAAGTTTAAGCAGACTACAGGTAAGGTTGCTGTCCAGCGATGTGATGACCTCCTTTACTGATGTTCGGACAAATGTGATGGAGTCCTGTGTACCAGTACAGAAAGATGAAAACAAAAGCAGTGCCTTGTTTATACTATCATAATCTACTTTGATGAAAAATCCTTAACATTCCCCGCCAGTCTCTCTCGGTTGCATCTTCCTGCTCTCACCTTCAGGAACCTGGCAAACAGGGAATCCAGCTGCTCCATGTACGGTTTCAGGGCTTCAGGAACCCTCTTCAACCAGCACTCTGTAAATGGGACGAGGCCCAGAATACTGGGCTCCAGATAGACCATACCGCAGCGAGACACTGTGGCTGGAGATGCCACGGCCAAGTCTTGCACCTCAAACATCATGGTCATCACCTGCAGGAGGAAGAGACAAAGCATCGGCAACATGGGACAGAAGACAACACATGGACAAAAATGAAGTCTGTGAAAACTCAACCTTACATCAGTGAGCTTTATGATTTCCCCAGAGCTAAGGCACAGTTTCTTGTTGTCATCCAGCACAGTGTTCATGTTCTCAATCCAAACAGCATCCACTGGCCCATCGAACATGTACCACTTTTTCTCTTTGTCCATAGATGCTGCACCTCCACGGATAAGTGATGAGAGGATACCGTCTGTCCTATAAAGTTACAGAAAAAGGCAAAGTGTGTGTGTATAGATGTTTTTTTTTACTGTTCTGTAGTTTGTATAGAACAAAGCACAACTTACCACTCATGAGTGAGCAAGTCATACTCCCCATAGAGCTGTCCCATGGTGATAGACTTGGGGTTGAGGACATATATCTGAACCGCCTCATACACACCACCACTCACAGAGGGCTGGCCCTTCAGAGCTGTTATTGCCGCACCTAAAATCTCATAACACTAACACACAGTCAACAGTAATACTTATACATACAGGATTCTACAGCGCAAAGCAAAAATCATTATCAACTTTGGAAAAATGTGAATAAAACTTTAAACAATATAATGACAAGTTAAAGACTCACCTTGGTTTTACCTGATCCAGAGGGTCCAACCAACATAAGGCCATGTCTCACCACAGTGGTCTCATACAGCTGAATACACTTGCTAATATATCCTGCAATCACAACAATACTGTCATCTACTCATCCGAAAAATACACATAACTGCATATCTGAAAACATAGGTTTTGTGCTTCCAAAAACACTAACCATCCACATCTTTGAGGTTCTTCTTGACGCAGACATCACGCATGGCCTCCTCAAGTGTGCCATAGTTGATTGGCTCCTGTTTTGTCTTAGGGAAAAGATCGGACACTATACCGTTGAAGAGCTTCAGATCATCCTGTAAAAACTTTGGTATGTTGACATCTTGAATGGCCCGCAGACAGATCAACTCCTGAGAGACAGCGAGCAGGAGAATAAGGTATGAATTGTACAGATAGAATTTTTCAAACAACATTTTAAATTTTTTGTCATGTTTACTTATACTTAAGTCCCATGGTACACAAAAGAAACATTTCTCACCTCATTCATGTTGGAATTTTCTCTCTTCAGGTTTCCAGCAGCAGAGATCACAGTCTTCACAGCTCTCATACCAAAGTCATAATGATCCTTCATGTGAACAAGAGAGTCAGCACACGTTTCTATCTTTGTTATTCTTACATATGGTACAAACACATGCACCAAACTGATTCTAATTGTGACCTCTTCTGAATACATAAAGTACCTGAGAGCTAAGCTGTTCAGAGGAGAGCTTGAAGGTGGTGGTGATCTTCTTGGAGAGCACTTTGGCATCACTGAAGCCAAATGAGTACAATGAGATCTCAGCTATCATAGCATAGTCAGGTACCATCATGGCCACAGGACGAAACAGTGCCTGTGGAAGATATAATCTCGTTTGCTGTACTCCATCTGCTTATCCTCAATGTCATGCAGTTATTTAAAATTCAACCATCATTTCAAACCTTCAGATTGTCGGGCAGTTCAGTGCGTCCAGCGTAACCAGGATTCATAGTGATGAATACAGCGCAAGAAGGGACAAGAGGGATCTCTGTCCCCTCAAACACAAACCGCTCTGCCTAAAGACACAACATACACACACATACATTATTTTAGATATATGTGTGGAATAGAGTGGTCGTAAATAAAAATAAAATTCTAAGCTTATATAAAAACTGGTATACACATACATTTTGCAACTTCATAATAGAAAAGTACTCGAATAAAACTAAAAAAGTTGATTTCAAATTTTACTTGAAGCTAGATTGGTCACTTTCAGAATTAAAATTACTGGCATCATTAGCTTTAATTTAGTAAAATGTATTTCAGTGCAGTAGTTGGCTGACCAGCTTTCCATATTGGTGTGTAGTGTAATCTCTTAAAATTCAACAAAATAGATATTTGAGAGGTTAATCATATATTTTACATATAAAACATTACTCAGTAATTTGACAAATGTGAAAACTAGCAATGCATGGTATTGAACTTTTTTACTAATATTACAGATAATTTACTTTTCAGTGATACATATAAGCAATACTTCATCTTATAGCAATATGACCATGTGTGACGCTTGATTTAGATATGAGTGACATGCTCATATATTGGTAACTGTGTTTGTTTATGTATATATATGCCAATGTATGGCTCCAGGAAGTTTATTGCGCCGAAAAATACAAAGCATGTCGGACTTTTTAAAGCATAACATTTTCAAACACCTTTGGTTTTGAAATACAGTGGGAAAAAGTAAAGTACAACATATTCAAAAGAAATGGAAATACTCACTGTACTTATGCACAGTACTTGTAAAATGTAAGCATTCTGTGGATAAGTACAGTAGGTACCACCGTGTGGATTTCTAGTGAAACAGCCTCTCACCCTTTGCTGTTGGGCTTTTTGTATAGTGGTGATCTGTTGTGCCACCACAGACAACACTTCCACATCAATACGATTAAACTCATCAAAGCATGCCCAGGCCCCAGAGCTGCAAAATGGAAGAAAAGACAAAAAAAAGCAAAATGAATGTAATGATTGATGGAAGATTTGTGAAATTTAACAGCAAAACTAACTTCTATTACACTATATACTAACTGACTCTCACCTGGCCAGTCCTTTGAGAAACTTGCCCATAGCAATGAAGTCCAGCTGATCAGAGCAATTGAAAACAACCGTCTGGATAGCCAGAGCCTTTCCCAAATCTTTAGTGGTTTCTGTCTTTCCTGTCCCTGCTGGACCTGCAGGAGCCCCTCCAAACTTCAGGTGTAGAGCTCCTGTTAGGGTTAGGTAGCATCTGAAAGAGGCAGAAAGTGATGGATTGAAAAGAGTATGTGACATTCAGGAAAAAACAGAGTGGGCAACATTAGACTTGACAACTACCTGTCAGTGAGTGGGGTGATGACCAGACGTCCAGAGTTACCAAGGTACTCGTATCCATACAAAAACTCTGCATTCACTGCACGGATGTACAAGTCCTCTTTTGCCCAGTAATATCTATGAACAGTATCAGATAAGTATCAAACTTGTTCTGTGGCCACAGTTGTTACAGAATGATAGTATACAGTGGACTCAACATGAGGAGTGACAGACAGCAGAAAAATTACAGAGCAACAAGACAAACAGATGACCTGAGCTGGCTGATCCACTCAAAGTCATTGATGCTTGACACCTCCTGCTCCACCAGTTTTGCTGCAACATCCTTAGCATGGACCTCTATGACGATAAGGGCAGACAGCACAGATCGTTGCATCTTAGACAGACGTCCTCTCACCAGCTGCACCAATTCGTCCAGCTTCAGAAACAAAAGAGAAAATGTTAAGTTTGTCAGTCTACAGTATCCTGTAGTGTGCACAATGAGCAATAAATAATGCATGTATTTTTCAAGCAATATGGATATTTGTCATTTAAGCTGAATATTGGCCGGTTTAACTCAAGTGCATACCTGTGTCTGTAGTTGAGGATATAGGCGGTTGGCCAAGTCTCCCTGCTCCAAGGCCTCAGACACTTCCGCAGTCCAGAAGACCTGACAGCCGGCTATCACCACTTGGCCAGGCCATGACAGCACCCACTCTACACGTGGTTGCTGAGGTGTCAAGAGACCACACACAGAGCTTACAAAAATGGACAACTTCAACATGCCTCACTTATAAGAGTGGAAAACACAATGAAAACATGTGACAGACCTCAGGGTAGATTTTGAGTGAATGTTCAATGTTATCCCTCAGTGTGGTCTTCATAGATTTCTCGACATCCCTGAGCCAGTGCTCCACATTTCCAGTAGGCCACACTGGCAGGAACAGCTTCACCTCCTCCCCCTCTCCAGAGTACATATGTGTGATCTGTAGATCTGACTGGAATTGAAGCTGTAAACCAACAGAAGTCTCAGTTGCAAGTAATATACATGTTATACATTCAGTATAATACGAGCAGAGTAATGAGCAGAGAAACAGCGAGTTAGAACAAACCTGTGCAATGTTCTCAAAGCACTTGCGCAGGTGTGGTTGCACAGCCGTAGGATCTTTGGTCTGGGACAGAATCTCCAGGAGCTCATCATCTGACAGGAAGTAAAACCTACAAACAAATATTCAATGTGTCATCATTTAGCATGGAAACTCTTCTTTGGGCAACAAATCAGCCACAGACCACTGGTTGATCTGGCTGTTGTACATAGCATTGTTGATTCAAGTAGCCTTTACTTTTTATAGATATTTTTTTGCTTTCCATTTAGTATCATAGCTTCTCCTATTTATCGCAACCAAAGCAAGTTTCTTTGGCCACTCACTGTTGGTGAGGTGGTGGTATCATATGAAAAAGTGTCATAAAAGTATACCCTCTACAGGGAATGATATGTGGAATCAAAACATCTGTGATAAACACATCAGAAATTGAGAGCAGGGAGAATTTCAGAACACTTTCAGTGAGGCTTACCTGGGGAAGGACCCTCGTTTTGTCTCCAAGTACTCACTGAGACCCTTCTGCACCTGTTCCAAGAGTGTGTTACACTCTTTCAGTTTACCAAGTAGACGAGCATCTGAACACAGCTCAATCACCTAAAGATTAATGCAGAAACACAATTACAGTTCACAACAAACATGAGCACCATCATCTAGGTCAACAATCATCTCTGTACAAAAACAAATCATTTGTCATTTAACACACAGTGTTGTGGAAGCTCTGACCTTTCGATTATTAAAGGCGCTTTTCATGACTCTCCTCCATGTTTGTTCCATTTGCTGGTATCTTTTTCCTTCCACAGGCAGCTGCTGGTTGATATCATCAGAGCTGAAGATGGGCTCCAGGTAGAGCCAAGAGTGCTGGCATGTCAGCCATTCCTCCAGTACATCCTGCAAGCACCAGAGGAGGGCAGTAGCACAGCATAAGACACTGCATGGCAATAGTAGAGGACACAAGAAGAAGAGAAGAAGAAGTGAGTGTGTACGTGTGTGTATGTGCATATACTTGAGTCATTCGAAGCTTGCTCTCCCAGGTGTTGATGCGCCCCTCAAAGGTTTTTTTGAAGGGAGAGAAAGACATGCTCTGCGTCATTACAATGTGGTCATCCAGCAACTGGGACGCCTCATCTGGGCTCCTCAAGATGTAGGTGCCTGTCTCCTTGTAGGGCAACACATCAAAGTCTACTATTGACCACTCTTGCTCCATCTTTTCCAGGGCCTGAGTGAGAAGGTGTAAAAAAAAAAAAAAAAGGAGCGACCACCAATCTTAATACACACATTCATAGACTGACAGTGTGCATCAGCAAAGTAGAGTCACTTAGCCTCTTCCTCACCCTTACTTTGTATGTGTAACGCCCCTCCCATACTCCTATTGTGAAAATTACATTGTAACTTAAATATTTTGCTCACTAAGAGATTAAAAATAATGAGCTCAAATTCTGTCCAAACTTCATAAAACACTGTATCTAGAGTGTGACACCTGTTCAGATGTACCTGTTCAATGGTGTACTCTTTCCCAGCCACCTCAGCCACATAAGCTATGTCATCCACATAGTTCTGTAGGCCAAGCTCCAGGCAGCGGGAGAAGGTCAGGTTGGCTTTGGGCTTGACTTTCATCTGAATGCGTTCTGACAGCATCTCCCAGTGGCGGCTCCTCATCCCAGGATTCCTCAGGCCCTGAATCAGAGGGATGTAAGGACGGAAGTCCTCAATCTTGCCGCGGATTACAGTTGCCACCATCTGGCAGTCTAGTGTCAAAGAAACCAGACATACAAGAAGATATAGATGAAATAGAATGGAATGAGGCTTGTTTAAAGGCACAAAAGCTACTACTATAAATACACTGTTTAGGCTACTTCGGTACAAGTGGCTGATGAGGATGTATATAACCCCTGCAAAACTACATCATATGTCTGATAATATTCCAGATATATGTACTAAATGTCTAAATGAAAAAGGAACTCTTCTTCACTGTTTATGGGAATGCCCAAAGATTCAAAAATTCTGGAAAGATGTTACCAAATGTTTGTCAGAGGTGTTTAACATCAACATTCCCTTAAATGTTAAACTTTGTGTGCCTAGAATCTACCCAGTGGGTCTCACACAAACAAAGAAACAATCTCAATTGCTGGACTTTGGACTTCTACAAGCCAGGAGAGTTATTGCATTACATTGGAAAAGTATGGATGCTCCCTCTATGAAACTGTGGATAAAGGAACTTTCAGAATGTATTGGTCCAGAGAGACTAACATACATTGTCAAAGGAAAACGAAAGGAATTTGTATACCTCTGGGAACCATATATGAATATTAAGAAACTGGGAAGTAGGCCTCATCTGTAAAAATGTGGATTATGTTTTTGATATTTAATTTGTGCATTTGTGTGTGCGCGTGTGTGTTTGAATGTTCAATTGTTTATCTGTGACCTATATTAATGTGGTCCAATTGTTCAGTTAATTTGCTTTTAATGTAATAACAAATAAATGCCAATAAAAATATTGGAGAAAAAAAAAAACAATCACAACCAACTTTGTCAAGTTTGAATGATGGCAGATGTGTCACCTACCAGGAATGTCCTTGAACTGTTTAATACATTTGTGCATTGTCTTGTGGGCATCTGTGACAAGACGCTCAAGCTGCTCAGGGTCGATAGAAGACAGTGGGTCATTGAGCCAGCTCTCATGCCAACGCAGCCAATCAGAGGTGGTGGTCCATAGGTCTTTAAAAGGCTGAAAGTCCTTTGCCAAATTCTGCAGACGGTCATACTGTAATACACATTTACATTTCACTGTCAGAAAACCGTGACAAATTTATATTCCTCCCCAGTTTGTTTAACAGTTCAAAACAAAGGGAGATGATCTGGTATCTGGAATGACAAAATGTATCTCGACATTGTTTTGCTTGAAGGATTTTCTTACACTTACATTTGTGACAGGAATACCAAACAGACGTTCTCTGTTGTTGAAGGTTTGAGCCATTGTCTGGCACTCCTTCAGTTGCTTGCTAGTACGCCTCATCTCGTTGGCCACCTCATGGGCATGATCAATGTCTGCATGGGCTGCAAACCCAGCAACCAGCATCTATAAACACAGTTGTGGTGATTTAGAGCCAAATGTCAACTCACCTTGCTTAAGTTGAATAATAGAATAGAACATGACAGGTAAAATATGCAGGATTTTCCTTAAAAAAACAATGTACAGCCTCATACAAAAGTGATACCACTCAATCATCACTTAAGACCCACTAGAAGTGCATGGTGGTGTATTCATTCATTGTTGTGGTCAGGATGTTTCTGGTTCAGCCAATGACAGTAGCGCCAAAAAACACAAAAATATATCGAGCGAGTTGACCTGTTGGTCAGGTAGGTTCTGGCAGTTAGATCAGTTAGTTTGCTAACATATTTGCTTTCACCATTACAACAAATGTAACATTCCTCCAATAAAAGCTTGCATAGTACATGCAAGCAGTGCATTTCTGGTGGTGTTGAGGTGGGAAAGAGGGGCCAAGTTTGAATGTTGTGTTTACAAAAAGTAACAGCCAATTCCTGCACAGTATACCTTTAAAACATAAAGGACTAATGTCTCTCTAGAGTGGATGATTTTGGAGATTGTTGACACAAGTTAAGGACAGGTCACTTTTAAGATGCATCTAAAAAGCATTTCTGGAAATTTATCTGAAAATCATTTAGTAAGTTGCAGTTGAATTAAAAAACCTAGTTGGCTCAGCTGACCTGTAGAGACTCTAGGTGATCCTCAAAGTTGTTCTGGTCGACCAGCTGAACCGTACGGAAGCACTCCTCATCCTCCAAATGCTGAACAGTTACTGCTTCAATCTGGCTGAATATCCTTTGAGGCCATCCAACAGCTGTCCACCTGCACAGAGTAACAAACTATAGCAATCACTATATAACGATGTATCACTCTTCATCCCACATGAGAACATACAAATTCAGATTAAAAAATCAGCATGATGGTTTTACACTTACTTTTTATTCACGTCCTCATCTGAGAGACAGTAGCAAAATTCTTCTACTAGCTCATAGTCTGACAGGGTCTTACCAATAAGTTCCTGTTGTGGACAGATCAGAAAAAGAATCAGATTTATTGACAAAGTAATCCATCATATGACACAAAACAGAAATAGCCAGTTAATGCCTCAGTGCGCACCTTGTAACTCTTGATCTGCTCTGGGATTTGTTTCATCCAGTCCCTCTTTTCAGTCAGTTCCTCAATGCTGTTGGGCTTCTCTGATAGCTTTCTACTCATTATATTAAACTCTTCACATGCCTACACACACATAAACAAGATCAAAAACTCAGAACGCAAGTTAAAAAGGAAGGAAAAGGTCGTTCTTCAGCTGAAGAAAAAGTAAGTCCTGTATAAAAAAGAAAAAGATCAAAGCACTTAACAATACATAACAACATAATAATAACATAATATCCATATAATACTTTACACTGAAAAATATAGTATAGTACTATATACTGTATATAGTATAGTAATATATACTGTATCATTTAGTACTTAAGTGTTTTCTGGCCTCTAAGCTCGACTTACATGATCAACCTGCTTGCGTAGCTTCAAAATAAGGTGCTCCAGTATTGCATTGGCTAAAGCCTTGCTTTTGTTGGAGAGAGCCTGACGTACAGGTTCCACACGGACACTAAATGGACCAATGACAATGGAGGATGGCAGGGAGTGCTCAAGCCTTTCCTTGTCTTTGAGATGTTGCTCCACCGCTTTCTTCACTTCTTGGGATGTCTGTTCTGCATGTGTATGAGATCTGGCAGAGAAGATATAAATGACTCCATTTAATAAGGAAAGCATGCTGAATGAATAATAGATCTGACTGACCCATGTCCTTAAGTTCATTGGAGAATTTGCATACATAATTTTAAGCAGACTTACTCAACAAAGGTTTCTACGTCCAAGTTGTATAGCTCTAGGTGTTTCTCATATTCAGCAGCATAAGCCCTGAGAGGTATGGCTGCTTGCATCAGAGCATTGTGGATCTTCTCTCTCAGCTCAGTCACCTCTGGTTCCCACAAATTCACTGACTCAAGCAGCGGATTTCCACCGATAAACAACTTCTGCATCACAAACTGGAATGGACAAGAAACAGTTAAATCACTGTCACATAGAGTATTCTTGTCATCATCATCACTCATGGAAAGAGGAGACAACTTATTTATAACATGATGAACATCTTTTAAATCCTTGCATTGCCATCTTTTATTCAATGCTCTGAGATTCAGGTGACTGCAGACTTTATTTTACCTTATCAAGCTGTGGTACATTGTACGTGGCCATAACGCCCTTATCAAACAGATTAATGATAGATGTCTCAAAATTCTCCAGAGGAGTGCTGTAATGAACCCCAGTCTGATCCAGAACCAAGTCCACCAGGAACAGAGGGTTCTTCTTTGGTCTGGTTATGGAAAATAATATTACCAATACAATAACAAAAATTTAGCACAGTAATAGATTATCAAATTCACTGTCAAACACTCATTAAACACTGAACAGAGTAAATAATGTATAAATGACTCCAAGATATCATCATAGAATGAGAAAATAAAGATGCATACGAGAACAAAATTGTGTGTGATGTTTATATAAATGTAAATGTGTGCCTACGTGTGCTTATACTATATGTGCAAGTGCATGTTAGTCTACTTGTAGGGGCTGGTGATGAGGTTGTTCCCCCAGACCAGGTCCTGAGGACATGTCAGCACACTGCAGCAGGAGTCCAACAGCAGCTGAGTCAGGCTGATCAATGAATCCTGCACGAGGAAGCGCAGGGAGTCCTGCTGGTTGAAGCGCACCATAACCATCAGTCTGTACAGCTTGGAAAACTTGTACATCTCCCAGCAAGACTCGTTAATGTTGTACGTTCCAGTACCAATACTCTGCAGGTTGGAACGGAAGCTGTTGCTCAGTGTGACCATCCATGTGTCCCTAAGAAACCAGCTTATCTGGAGAAGGAGGAAAAGAATTGCTGCTTTATATCTATATGAAATTCATCTTTCTCTTTCATCTTTCAGCAAGGAAATTCATCTTTCTCTTTCAGCAAGCCACAATTGCTCTAATAACCCATTGTGATCACCTGCAGTGATTACCAGAAAATCAAACCAAGCATTCAAATTCATACTTAAAAGAAATGAAAGCTACTTTGAAGTCATAGCCAAGTATTGGCAGAAGAAAAAAGATATCCCAGTACTACAATACCTGAGTTTGCATTTGAGACTGAACGAATTCAAACTCCTTGAGTCGCAGTGGTTTGATCGAGGTGACATTGAACAGCCTCATTGTTGCTACTTTGTTACACTCAGACCGTATTTCAGATAGTACACAGATCACCTCTGGTTTTGTTAGGAGTGAACGGAAGACAAAGGCATCTTGGTTCTTCTGAAAGTCAAAGTGAGGAACTGGAACGCACCCTGTACACAAAACAAACCAGTGTTTAGATTCTGAGGATGAATGCCAGGTATTGGGTGGAAATACATTTCTTTAATCTTGACCACATTGACTTATACAAAGCTGTCTTACCTTTTTGCGGTACACACTCAGGATCCTTCTGTGGCAGGATGATGCATGAAAACTCCTCTGGGTGGTTCATTACTACTTTGTCAAAGGTCATGCGGTTCATAGTACGGTCATATTCCAGTTTGACATCCTTCTCCAGGTCCCCTATACACTTCTCCAGACTGTACACATAATATTCACCCGATTCGTTAGTTAACATTTTAGCACAGAAGTATCTACTATAAATAGGAAATACGATAAAATATACTCACTAATAAGAAACTGATGATACTCACATTTTCAGCCTGAGCCCAGGGGCTGAAAGGGCATGTTTTTTGATACGCTGGAGACTGAGGGCATCAAGAGATGGTGTTCCCCTCCAGATGGGCATGCAGTCCACAGACAAGTGGTAGAGAAGCAGAGCTTCTGTGTTCTGCCTCCATTGTAGGGCAAACTGGATCCGTTCAACAAACACACGTGGGTCCTCAGCATTGAATAACAATCTGATCCTGGGTACCCAGTACTTACTACCTACTATCATGGTGTTCGCCCCTGTGCAACGGAGGGAGATGGAAGGCATGCATGGTCAAGATGACAAACAGAGGGTGACAGCTACAAAAGGAAATTATGAGACAATATTGTGTCATTAAAGTGCAAAGACATGAAAACCAACCAAGAGATTTGCACTTTTTGTGTTCTTTGTTGAGAATAGAGTTTCCTTCTTCATCTGTCAGTTTGATGTTTTGGTGAACTTTCTGGACCAGGTACTGGTATTTCTCCTTACTATAGTCAAGAACCCCAACTAAATGCCAGCTGTACTCCAAGGAGGAGCTTTCTGGGTCCTCTTCAAAAGCAAAAGAAGAAAGTAATCGTCAAAGAACAAAAAATAATGTATATCTACTTTTTACAAAGTATATTTCTGAGGACATTTTACCAGAAGGAATCTTGTCATCTGTCGGCAGAAGGGCTTTTGCAGGAATAGGTTTTCGATCAGGTTGTCGTTCAGCATAGCCCAAGGCAAGCCAGTCTTCTGGTATCCGACAGTCATACTCCTCATTGTCAAATATCTAAGCGAAACACAAAGGAAAAATTAGTATGGGGTGCCATGCCCCAAAAATATGGGATGTAATGCTAATTGGGAGCCCAAACGTCACATAAAAAAATTGCATCAGTAACACACTCACCTCCAGAGGAAGATACGGTGAGACAGGATTGCCTGGTGTAGTCATAGGCATATCACTACTGCTCTCATGTCTTGGCATTAGGAGATTAGAGTGTATGCCTTTTTCTGCCAGGAGCTGTTCAAAGTCTAACCTCAAGTATTCCCTTCGACATCTATAGGAAAACAATGTAGATGTGTTGTAACAGCAGGCAGTTAAAATAAACATATTTATGGACCATAAAATCACATAATATGTATTGTAATGAAAGAAATACAATGTCTTACTAACTCACAAGTGACCACTGAATCTGGCCTTACAGTATGTAGAATACACTCAGTACAGTAAATGCAAAGAACAGTGGGCTCCACAACACCAGATCAAGTGTCCTTTTCTGTCATACATGCTGCAAACAAACATTACACACCTCTCTATCTCTAATTTACGAGGGATCTGGCCGGAAATGGTTTCGTAGGGAATCTGGACCTTGGGTGTATCTCCACCCCGGCAGAAGTAAGAAGTTTGTGATTGCTGTGAGTTGAGTCCTGGGTTATCCTTTTCAACAAGTTTACACCGGTCAGATGGAGTCTTGAAGGTTGTATCTGGGAAAACAGCGCAGAAAGGTCAAAGGTTTTACACACAGCATATAATATGTTGTATTTTAGAGGAGCACAATGTGCTCGTCTTATAAATGCGTGGTTGGTGAATCAGAAATAAAGACGTAAAATGCCTACATGCCTAAATGTGTCATGTTGGACAGTATCTCACCTTTTGTTTGGTTGACATCACTGACCACGAGGATGGATTGGCCCTGTGACCTTTGCTGGATCTCATGTCCCACTGTGCAAGACTAACCAATAAACAGTTACTCTTGGTTTATGTCATAGCATAACAGAAGCTCAGTATTTTGTATGAATATATAATAAAATGTCTGTCAGGCTTTTAAGGGTCCTGATTTGAATGAGTGCCTTTACCTGGAACTTGAATGGTGTGATGATATCTGAGTAGATGCCCCTCTGTTGATTCACAGAGCATTTTCTGACTGGAGGGTGTTTGCACCTGTGACTCAGAGCTGGAGGTCTGGGATCTGGAGGTTTGCTGGGGGGGTGAGGTACCAGTACACCGAAACCAGGAAAAGTTTTCCCTTCCATCTTCTAGCAGAATGAAGCAATTCACGTGTGAACAACGAAGCCTGGATTTAATCCTGCCTCCCGCTTCTAAAGTAATCCGGACTGTATTGACTACTGCCTCAACATAGGTAACATGCAAAATGTAGATGAGAATGTAGAGGTATGTTTCTGAAATACAAGCACCTGGTGTAACTATCTTATATTTTGAAAAGGAGAATGGGACATTAAAAACGTCCACCCACTGCTCCTGCTAAAAACTACTAAACCTGCAAAACAAGCATCCCAACTACAGGCTACCAAACCGTAGGTTTAGATAGTCTGTTAGCTAGCGTTAGCTGTTAGCAACAAACAACATTTAACTCATTCCAAATCACTTGTCTGAATGGGTCCCATGAAAAAACAAATACGTAACGCTTGTTTTTGTAAACGGCAGAAAACTCGAATCTTGACATACCTTATTTAAACTTAACTACCATTTGTAGCGTTCCTACCGTGAAGTATCGGCGAGCTGAACTTTGAAATCTCAGCTTCGTTGTGAAAGTTAACTAGCGCTATGTAACTGTTGGACGCGGCAACGGTTGTCATGGAGACGAAGATGTGTCGCTCCGCCCGCACGGCAGAGAGCAGAGGAACAACACTGTGGTTCTGTGTGTGGCTTTTAACATATGTGATCGATGAACACAACTTCTGAAGCAAGAAGAAAAGAAAAGAACAAAAAGACGGGGACATGATGAAAGAGGGGAAGGTAAAACAGGAATGTAAAGTTATCGTTATGGATGAAACCGCCCAATAATGGTTAATTGTTGCTACAGCAACAGCTACACCATGACAATGGTGAAAAATCAATCAGTGTTTTATATAAATAGTGTTGCTTGAGTAATATATATATATATATGTATGTATGTATGTATGTATGTGTGTGTGTGTATATATATATATATATATATATATATATATATATATATATATATATACACACACACACACACATACATACATATACATATACATATATTTTGTACATCCGGTGGAGCTTCTGGGAGACTGGTACTCAAAACTGAGCAAATTTACATAACCACCACTAAAATTTCACATGACACTGCTTCACAGGTAAACACCAGAACACTCACATCCTGTGAAGATAGTGATGGTAATGGCAGTAATGATAAGCTAATGGAATTTGATAGGAATGCATGCTTTCCTGTGTGCAAATTTCTTCCATCTTTTCCTTACACCCATGACATGACAGCTTGAATGTGTCCACAAGGGGGAAAACCCCATTGACCCGTGCGATCCCCACACTCCCGGGTCACAAGGGCATCATAACCTCGTCTGTTTCCCATGGCAGATCACAGGCATCATGCACTGCGGCCCCTGCTCCTTCCCATGGCCTCTTCAGTTGAAACCCATCTGAGCAGCCTGAGATTGGGTAGCCAAGCACAAATGAATGGTCTCATGTGTCTCAACCCTCACGTGTCGCTTTTACAGGACATGCTGCCACACAGATAGGGATAAATTAAGGTCGAGAGGGGACAGCAGAGTAGCAATGAGGTGTAGTCTGTGTGAAAAGGAGTTTGTGGCTGGGACAGGGGCTCGGAGGTGACTGATCACTGTACTCAGCTTTGCGAGAAGGTCATGAACAATATGCTGTCCAGTGGAGCCAAAGTACAAAGGTCAAATGTACAGAGTGCCTTGATATAGATGCTATGGATTCTCCAATTCTGTGCAGCGGTTGTTAGACCTGTTGAAATGTTTGGTAAGGGGACCTTTTGCTTCATTGGCTTCTTCTCAATGGAGCTCAGTCTCAAAGCAATGATCTCATTCAATGAGGGAGGTGAAACCAAATGAAAGACTTCCCCAAGGGTCTAAATAACCCACATCTAATGATGACATTATCATATCAGAGTGGCCTCAGCAGTCAAAGCATCCTGACCACAGCAGTCCATTAATTATTAGCACATGTCTAATGGTATTGATTAAGTGAGTGAGGAGATCCATGCCGGAGTGGTTCCAAAGAAAACCTCACAAGAACCACAAGTCTCTGATGAGGCGGTGGTCCTCAAAACATGGTTGCCTACCAATATTTGGTTGGCAGTGCTGCAGCCATCTCTGAAGCCAGGACCCACCATGGCGATGGCCTTGATTGGACAGATGTGGCCAGTGGCACTGGATAAGTGGAACTGATTAAACCCTAACAAGCTTTGTTACAGCTTTGATCCACCCTGTACTCCTCTATTTCCCACTTCTCTCTCACACAGTCCAGCAGCAAATATATGCTGACATGAAAGATCTGGCTCAACATCAGCCGTTTAAGAACATCAATATTAGTCACTTACATAATCACCCAGATGTATAATCCATCCTCTTCCCTCTTTATCCTAAAATCCTCACATCATTCATCCACTTCTCGTCCTCTGTCTCTCTTACTTTTACAGTACTGGGATGTTGTGAGGGTCATGCCTTTGTGAATACAACTCCCATTTCACGCTAATGACATCAGCATGTGCTGCTAACTTTAGCTCCTCCTGAGGGCCAGATGTTGGCTGATAACATCAAACACTGGCTATACCCCTCTTACTGTCACATTGTTGGGCAAGCCTGGGGGGCTTAGCAGTCACACATATTCCCACATACCTCTTTTCTCCTGCAGAAACCCACAATCCTACCACAAATGTGGGCGCACCCTTAAGTTGCTGTGCGATTTTATTTTTGCGTTTGCACACAGGAATGGAAACTTACAAAGACATGCTGTAGTTTCCAGTAAAATCTCATTAGGCTTCCTTGAGAATAGATTGTAATTTTGCTTAGTTATGTCAAAAAAGTGCATATATATTTTTTACTGTGCACTAGTGAAAATGCTGTATTCACATTATCTGTACCCACCGTGTACGATTTCAATTCATGTGCAAGTTCTGTTAAAACTGAAATTCTCTCCAGCTTTTTGCAGTATATTTTTATGGCAATATTTTTTATAGTTCTTTGCAGCAATATATATTTTTTACACATTTTTTATAGTTCTTTGTATAAAATTTACATATATATAGTCAGTTTTATTTACTATTTAGTATTTTCTCTATTCTTTTGTTATTTTCCTTCTGCTATTACCTGCTGCCTGTATCACCTGAATTTCTCTGGCTGGGGATTAAGAAAGTCGTATCTTATCTCTTATCTTATCTTAAAAGCATACAAGGAGTATTTGCCACTGGGATTTGAAGTCTTCCTCCTGATGTACAAAATGACACTATGGAGCTAGGAGCAAATAGAACTCTTGGACACAAGAATCATTTACACCTACCACTTACAAACTAATACCCATTACTGCACCCCATTGTCAAAGCACCTTTTCTTTTGTAAAGGATCTGATCTGAGCGACAACACCTCTGCTGTCAATTAATGTCACTGGTATCAGTTCATAGATGAAATAGAACCAACATGAGGGCAGCAAGTGTTATGTTAACACCACAGTGTTTTGAGGCAGCGTCTTTTACAAGAGCAAAGCAGATACTGGCAACACTCATACGAGGATGCCTCCATGGAGACTTGATTTTTGACTTTGTCCGGTCATATCAGGTGCTGTTGTTTAACTGTGACCCTTGCGCTTGGCTATACATTGAAGTTGCCGTCATGGCTTGGGTGACTCACAGGTGGACTCCTGGCATGCCAGTAAAGACAGTTTTAATGAGTTGAAGAAGGGCCTCAAAGCAGCAAAGTGGCCAGACATGAGAGACAGACTGGAACCCCCAACCTGTGGCTGAGGACCTCAAACAGCTGCATTTGATTTTTCCTCTCATTTGCTCCATTTCTCAGTGTGACTTTTAGGAGGGGAACCAAAGTCAGACAGCACTGGTCATAAAAAATATTCAACGGAGTGGAAGAATCTCAGTGATGAAGAACTGAAACTGTTTGTTTTCACGTGAGCATAAATATTATGTTTGTGGCGCCCTGCATCTGACTGATCTCCAATCAGTGTCCAATCCCAGCTTCATAGCGATGACCTCTACCCCCAAGCGCACTCGATGCTAGTTTACACATGTCAGTGTCATAAGTGCCAACCTCCAGTTCCTTTGATTCCATTGACGTTCTCGGGGACAGTTTGTTATGTAAGCCAAGTGAGCATGCTTTATCTAAGTGGGTGTGCCAATATGAGCTGGAAGAATAAGAAAGCAGTGAGTGGAATCTGTTGCACATGTCTGTGTGTGTTTTTGTGGTAGAAAACCAGTGTGTGTGCTGGCATTCCAGTTTGTTTATGTGGGTGGGCGATGGAAAGCCAAGAAGAAGTTATCAAGAAGAAGTGTCTGTGCACGGGCTTGTGTGTCAGAGTGACAATGTGTTTATGCGAGTGAGTCTGAGACGCACAAAAGTAAATCTTGAGCTTTTTTAGTTGACAACATCATAAACGGATATGAAGAAGTCAGACAGGGACACGAGACCGTAGTATGAGTGTGTGTTTTGAAAGTGTGCTTGTGGGTGAGGGGTTAATTTCTTTTCCAATATTAAACAGGAGTTTCAGCTATAAATATGTCATCACCACTCAGCTGAAGCCATTCACCCCTCCTTGTTAAGAATGAAAAGAATTGATTGGTTCCACATATTTCCCTGTCACATACACATATGTGAGAGTACGTGACCATAACTCTTCCATGAACAAACACCCACAAATCTACACACTAACACACAGATGCACACATTATTGGTTTGGCAAGCTGCCTGAGTGCTTCACAGAGGCCTTAATTTGTCTCATCTGGCCTCTATCAGTTTCTGGTCTGACAGTTTAATCTGTATCATTCATCCTCTCACATCAAAGAGGCAACATGCAATCTAAACCTATCATGCAAGCACATACTCACACACGAGGTGGGTGTGCGCGTGCACGTGTTAACAGACCAACTTTAAACTGTGTCTTTGAGGGTTCTTAAGGCCCTCCACGACATGAGGATCATAGCAAACATCAGCATTGAGGAGAATTTCTTTGTAAACTGTCTACACCAATTATCATGCTCACAGTGATAATTAATGGAAGCATGGACCAACTCAAACTAGCCTTAAGAAATACAGTTTATTGGTTTTATTGGACTTGAACTATAGACGTTTGCAGCTGACCTATCACCTTGACCTTTTAAGTTCAAACTGTGTTGACTGACAGGCTTCAGGGTAAAGTGTTTCAGAATAATCTCTTGTGTGATTTGAAAGAGTACAACTGTCTTTCTTGGATCTACATAATATATCAGACGTCAGTGCTGTGAACTATTGTAAAAGCTATGAGTCTTTCTTCAAAGGGTCAACAGGATCATTACCTCTGACCCCAGCGCTTAACTCAAGCATACCCTATTAACCATGGCACTTTCTGGTTGCTCTTGTGGCCAGTGGATAACGTCACATGAGCTCCGACTGTGTGTGTGTGTCACTGTCTCCATAACAAAAATGCAATAACAAACGGAGACACATTTGAGTTAAGACTGGCATAAACTTTCCAAAATCCTTTCCAAATCCACATGAATAGATGTATTATTCGGAGAAACAAACCAAGGTCTGATCATGTTGGCATGTGAGGCTTTAAGGGCGTAAAGTCACGTAAGGAAGCGGCTTAATCCTCTTCATCCCTGGAAGAACATATGAGCTGACATGTAGTGAGCAAAAACTGAGGGAAGACATGGAGGGAGAAGGAGATGGCAAAGTGTGGACTGACACTGTGTGCACGGTAGACACATGATATGAGAATCCTGGACAAACACTGAGGATTATAAGGGCAAAGGAAAGGGGGAGTCCCTGTTCGTCTGACCCCAGCTCTCTAACCCCCGGCCCCCATTAAGCCCTGTAAATGAGAGAAAGAGGAGCAATTAGAGAGGCAGCGGTGGGGCAGGTAGGAGATCCTTGCGACCTTTCCTGACTGGTATTTGACCTCTCACAGCTGGGGGCCACGAGGAAGCTACATGCTGAACATTGAGAGAAAGTATTTGCTGAAAGGAACTAGAAGAAGAAAAAAAAAAGAGGTGGACATTTTTCTCCCACCGCTGAGAATGTAACACGTGTTGGGAACTGTGGTTTGGATTCTGCTGTTTATGCTCACGTTCTAAACAAGCACTTTATTGGATGCGGGCGGCTCTGCATTCCTAGGTCACCAAAAATTACCCTTAATTAGAATTTAGCCAATTAAGAATGCAATGTGTTTTGCATTTCGCAGGCAAAATGAGCAACCAAATATACTTCACTTGCACTTGTACGGGCTGCTCTTAAAATGGTTTATGGCTCTGCTGCAAACCTTGACCTCAAACCTCACTGACTTACATTTACTGAAACCTACAGTTTTGCTGCCTATGAAGGAATCAGATATCCGTCCCATACGGTATGAACTTCTACCATAAGCAGCCCGAATCTGTCAGTGAAAGCCAAACCACAGCTGGACCACACTTATGATTTGACTCTATGTTTTATCAACTACCCCTCCTCCTTAAACACACTCGTGCAAACAAGTCATCCCATCCTGTACTTGTGAAGAAAAAAGATGGGAATCGCATTTCCATGTGTCCCAGAACTGACTCTAAATCTGTCCAAAGCAGCCAGAAACTATGTCTGCATGCTACTAACATCACCAGATAACGGCTAATCCCTCATAAACTGCATTACCCTAATCTCTTATAAAGCTATTCTTAGTGTATACTGCGCCACTGGAGTGAGACGAAAGGAGAAACTGTGAGATGAGAGAAGATGGAGCGCCTCTGGGGTTTTATTGTGTGGAGGCCTGCCAGACACTGTAGCTGGTGTTTGAGTGGAGAGCAGGAGGACAGAGAGATAAAAGGAGAGACCAGCGAGGGGTGAACAGAGACAAATGTATAACAGATAGAGATGGAGTGATATATGGATTGAGAGACTGTAGAAAAGGGGATAAAATCTTAAACAGTTAGATAATCAACACAGATGACAAAACGGCAGATTAAGAAGGACTGATGATAGGGACAAACTGGTGTGAGTAATCAATCCTGGCTGCTCTTTATACAACACAAAATCATATTCTCTGTCAGTACAAACAAATAACGCACACCATTATCATTGGCCCATATGTCATTCATTAGTGATTCTGTTTCAGCTCTCCACACTGGGGGAAGCAAGCAGGCGGGTCTGTAAACAATTTGTATGGCATTAAAGACATTTATGGAAACTAATCCAATTCTGTGCGTCTATTCCAATTTTCTGAGTCTCCAGTATTTGAAGTGGAGCCATAAAACTGAAAAGACATGGTGGTGAGTCCAACTCAGAGGGGGGAATACATCAGGCTCAGTGAAGGACCTGACGTGTGTGTGGTTAAGGAGAATTTAACATGGACTGTCGTCAGACCATGTGTTTATTTTCCAGTGTTATAATGAAGAACGGCAGAGTCATCCCTCCACTCAGGCAGACAGATGGGAGAAAGGCTCTCTTCTTGTCAGCGTCATTAGCATGAAACTCCAGGCTGTCAGATTCTTTCGGTGCCACAATGCGCCATCAAGCTGCAAATAACTGCACTGAGGACTATTTTTGTCTCCCTTCTCAGGTTTCTTCCTGCCAGACATCAAAGAGACCTGTAACTTGGAATTACTGCAGTTGAAAAACAGGAGGGCAGAAGCAGATAAACTAATTTCCTCGCCTTATTACGAGGCCCAGGTTAGTGGAGGGACCTGGTCTAGCTGGTATGCGCTGTGCGGCTGGTTCACATTAACTGCGCTGACGAGACCGTGCAAGTCGCAAGTCTCTCCTCAATGCGCGCGATCTTTGGAGAATCCCAGTAGATGAAAGTCGTCCAGTGTGGAGACGAAATACACGTTCTCAGTCCAGGGTAGCTTTGGTTTATTGTTGTTGGCGCAGTACTTTTCACTGTGTGTGTGTAGGCCTATGTGTGTGGGCGGGGAGGACCATGGATAAATAGAGCGCACGCTCCTCTCCTGTGCGTAAACGCGTAGAGCGCTGGACCTAGCAGGGACACGGAGCCCTCGGGTTGGCTGAGAATTAATGGAAACATAATCACTGATTCATTAGCATAGCACCTTTTTATTGCGCAAAATGGATTAAGACAAACATGGATCAAATGGGAACTAGTAACGTTTGGTTATGTCAAATGTGGAGCGTTCATTCTTGGAATAACCAATGATCCATATTTTGCTGCAAAGGGGATCCACGTCAATCAGAGAGACGCCCTGGCTGCTCCCGATGATGCTTTGAACTTTATCAAGGATTTTCTCACCATCGTTCTTTGGAGGACATCAGAAAAATACTCTCGCTAGACGCTTTGCGCATTGCGTAATTGGCAGGGAAATGCGCTTGTCTGTTAGATAGGCTCCACATAATGTTGGGACTAATCTCTGCTGGAAGGCGTTTATCGCACCATGTATGTTGTAAACGCAGCAGAAACGGGGATGAGTGCGTTTAGCATGCTTGGCAAAGGTCGACATCAGCTGCTGGTGGCGCTCTGTTGGCTGTTTTTGGTTTCGACGAGGAGCGGAGCAGGTGAGCTGCATCATCAACTCTGCTGCTTTTGATGCTGTTTCTCTCAAACAGCGTCATTGTGGCTAAACTTCTTGTTTTTCCCATTATCGATTGACCTAATTATGTCATACATGTTTCTTCATTCGCCGGTGACATTTTATTTGCTTAGTTTTTGCTGTCCTGAAAGTAGAAGCCATACCTGCTGCTGATACATCTGATAGCGCGCTGCCTTCTTGCCATTACATGTAACCTGAGAGCGCTGTCCAAGGGAGAAAGAGCAGGATTCTGTGTCACATCAGATCAAGCAGCAGTGGCACCACGGTCAGGCAAATTAAATATTCATGGAAAGCACAATGAGGAGGACTTTGGATTTGTCCATGATGTCAGTGATGGAAAGTGCTTGTTGTATTTTTAGGCTTTTCTGTCACCTGATATGAGAGAAACTGTGAAAGCACAGATCTGAATGCCCATATTATCTGAATACTGTCATAAGACTCTGACTCTCCATCACCTCTGTGTCAGTTTCCAGATGTGTGAACCACGCTTGTAGTCCATCCATAGGGAACCTGGCTAGTGGCAGGACCCTCCTCACGCTCTCAAGCTCCTTTCACCGCAGCCCCTGCCCCCATCATCCTGTGACCCCCGACGTCTGCCCAGAGGACTCTCATCCATCTGCTCACATGACTGACGACCCTTTCTTGCATCCGGATACCTGGTGGGCATCAGGTGCAGGCACTGGCATTCAGGAACAGCAGGATGAGATCCGGTTGGACCTGGAAACACAGTTCTGCCTGACCCATGTGGTTTTGGTGTTCAGGTCACCTCGACCTGCTGCCATGGCCATCGAACGTTCGGCTGACTTTGGAAGGACCTGGGAAGCTCTTAAGCTCTATGCACACAACTGCAGCAAGGAGTTTGGTTTGCCTGATGATGTTATTCAACCAGGTTCTTTGTGTACATCCCGTTACACCGGCGCTACACCCTGCATTGGGGGGGAGGTAAGAGAATATGCAGAAAAATGTCTTATCTTTTAGCAGATCCGCGTTTGATTCAGTGCTGATTCGTGCTCTGTTTCACCTCCCAGGTCATATTGCGGACACTAGACCCCAGCAGAGCTAAAACATTGGACCCTTACAGCCCAGAGGCCCTTGCCCGCCTCACCCTCACTAACCTCCGCATCAGGCTGCTAAAAGCTCAGAGCTGTCCAGCACCTCTAAATCTACCTGCAGAACGGACAAGCCCCACAGCCTCAGCTCTGACCTCCGCATCCACCACAGAAGGACCAGCCTCAGCGCCTTATGCTATTTATACTTTACTGGCCAGAGGGACCTGCCTGTGCCATGGACATGCAGAGCAGTGTGTGCCACACAACAGCAGCCAAGGCACAAAACAGGACAGTAACATGGTGAGTGATTTTTCCCGTGTTTGTAGGCGCATATCAGCAAAGAACAACACTCTACCCGAGTACGAGAGAGTCTGTCAGTTTTTGCTTTGGCCTGTGTTCTATTACAACCTTGTATAACGCATGTGTCAGGATGTTAGGTCCAGATGTAAAATGTACTTACTGATGGAAAATGCCTGTAAATAGCTTGATTTACTCTTTACACCACCTGCCTGGTACTATTTTAAGATTTATGGATCTAGACAGCAGGTGTGTGTAACGTCCGCTAATGTCTCTTCCAGGTGTCTGGCAGGTGTCTATGTACTCACCACACGGCAGGGGATCACTGTGAGAAGTGTGCCCCCCTCTACAATGATCATCCCTGGAGGCCTGCCAACAGCAGCAGCGGGGAGTCCAACCCATGCCAGAGTAAGTGACCACCAGCAGGACTGCACGACTCTTAGATCAGACTCTTTACCTGCCGGTTAAGGAAAAAGGCAGGTGAAAGCTTTAAAGTGTTCAGGGAGTATCAGGAGATATATTCTGACTCTGGTACGCAGGGAGGCAACAAAAATCTAACGAAGGCTTCTGAGTTGCCTGTCATCATGCTCCTTGTCGGCTGTCACTCTCCAGCTCATCCCGATGTCCTCGCTGTGTCTCTCATGTCTCTGCACTTCAGAGTGCCAGTGCCACGGTCACGCAGATAGCTGCCACTTCTCTCAGCGCACATGGCTGTCCTCCGGTGGCACCAGTGGGGGCGTTTGTGATGACTGCAGACACAACACGGTGGGGCGCAGGTGCCAGCGCTGTCGCCACGGCTACCACCGCCACCCCTCCCTGCCCCTCAGCTCCCCTCACGCCTGCACACGTAAGAGACACAGAGTGGTGGACGGGCGTGGGATTGGCTAATGTGCTCTTAACCACTCAGGAAAGCTAAATAAAGGAGATCAAATTTATTTGATCTTGGTGGAATTCATGCAAAGAAGGGGACATTTATGGATAAAATGGAACAAAATCATAATGTATTGTAGCGCCATCTGCTGGCGTACTTCAATAAGAGAAAAATGTAATGTTTCTACATAATACAGAACTGCATGTGTGTCTGTGTGTCTGTGTCTCTTCTCAGGCTGCTGGTGTGATCCACATGGCTCTTTGCCTCCTCGTGCCGGAGAGGAGAGACACTGGTGCCACCCTAGAAGTGGGCAGTGCCACTGCAAGTCTGGTGTCGGGGGCACAGGCTGCAGCCACTGCCTGCCCGGCTATTGGCGTTTTGGAGAGGAGGGGTGTAAACCCTGTGCCTGCCCTCACAGCTGTGATCAAACCACTGGGCAGTGTTTGGACAGGTTAGCTGTATGCTTAATCCATAACCAAGTTCTTCACATCGACATTAATTCAGTGCAGCTAATAGCTAACAGGCTCAACCTTTATTGGTTCTACTGTTGCAGCTACTCCAATAATCAGGTGTTCAATGTGCCCATTGGTGGAAAAATCCCTGATCTGGATCACATGTTCACAATTGAAGAGGAGGTACAGTGGTCGAAGGAGCTTGCAGTTTCTGCTCTGCATTACACAGGTGAGTGTTGTAACAACTTACTCAGAAGTGCTGCTGTGTTGCCCTTCAACTGTGACGTCCATCTGCATTCCAAGGCTTAAAATCGTGGGATTGCGGTGTTTCCTATAGTAAGATAAAAGTGGATCAGAGCATAACTCAGTGTCTGTCAACAGGAAAGTGTAGCTGTAAGGAGAAAAAGCTGCGAAGTGTGTCTGACCTCTGCAAGACCAAACATGATTATGGTAAGATAAAAAGTGCAATTTTCACTTGTTTGATAACCTAAACGTCCAGATTATTTTAATTATAGATTACTTTGGGTGATGCTCCCAGACACCTTCTCAGTCGGCAGTCTTTTTGTGTTGCCCATGACAGTGATCAAGGCCAGTGTGCTGTCTGCTCATGACAAAGGCAGCCACGCAGAAGTGCAGGTCAAAGTTCGCAAGGTCCTTCAATCGGGCCAAGTGACGCTCTACTTGGGGACCATCAGCATCTATCCTCTGTCGTGGACCAGCCGCGGCTGCACCTGTCCTATCCTAAACCCAGGTGAGACCCACTCCAAACATGACACAGAAAATGAATTTGTGATATATTCACAAAGCACTGCTGTTTAGCATCTAGTACACTGTTTCTCAAGCCTGGTCCTGGAGTACCACTGCCCTGCATGTTTTAGATGTATCCCTGCTCCAGCACACCTGATTCAAATGAATGGCTCGTTATCAGGCCTCAGCAGAGCCCAGTAACGAGCTGAGCATTTGAATCACGTGTGTTGGAGTACGGAAACATCGAAAACATGCAGGGCAGTGGTACTCCAGGACCAGGATTGAAAAACACTGATCTAGTATCATGTTTTCTACAAGGTATTTTCCATACATTTGAATGTATTCACACAAAATTCTTTCAGATATTCAGATATGGGGATACACAGTAACAATACTTTTGCCCCTAGTCTGTCTCCATAGATTTTGGGTAATAAAAGACTAATATTTAAGATGACCTAACAATGACACAAGCTGGAAAATATAACACCAAACGGATTAGGTTTAGAATTAGGTTTAAATCAATGAACAATGTCTTACCTTTGTCACCAGGTATGGATTACCTGCTAGCAGGCCCACAGGAGGCCGGGACAGGCCGTCTTCTGGTCACCATGCAGAGTGTGGTGGTCCCATGGACGCCCCGATTAGGTCTCCTTATATCAGAGGGGCTGAGGAATGGATGTCCATGAATCATATGATTCAAAAACGCAGGACATACATAGAAGGATTCCACAAGGTCACATGAGTCAGTGGACAATTCAGAAAAAGGACTGATAATCACTGGACAGCGTGCTGCGTCATCAGGAGGAAATAATAGAAGAGTCACACTCACGATCAGTCGATGTACTCACAGTGTGTGGGTGTGCCACACAAAAGAAAGACTGACATGAATGACTGTGTGGTCACATTTAATAAACTGTACCTGACAAAGGATTGATTTGCATATAAAATTTGTTTTTCCAGCAAAATTAAAATTGATAAGCGGTCACATTTCAGATCCAGTTACAAGTTGGTAAAATAACTGGATTTGTTTATGATCTCAGTCTAACAAATCTCTTGTTCAGTGTTTTAAAATTCAGTGCCTCTTTTTTTACTGGCAAAAAGCAATGTTCAAAAGATTACAATAATCATTTAGCCAGAAAATATACAACTGGCAAAACTTTGAGTTTTAGTTCTTTGAATGTCATATAATATAACAAGTTGAGACAGGAGCAACAGAAGACTGAGAAAGTTGTGGAACGCTCCAAAAACACTTGATCATTCCACAGGTAAACAGGTTGATTGGTAACAGGTGACAGCATCATGATTGGGTATGAAAGGGGCATCCTGGAAAGGCTCAGTCGCTCACAAGCAAGGATGGAGCGAGGTTCACCACTTTGTGAACACGATTGTAAAAAGAATATTACTACATGGGCTCAGGACACTTTGGAAATCTGCTGTCAGTAAACACAGCTTGTTTGCAAATGACTGCATTTTGTTTTTACTTGTATTTCACACAGCGTCCAGACTTTTTTGGAGTCAGGATTGTACACTGTCACATGTTTTTCTCAACTTGTAAATCTTCTTGGAATTTAGTGGGTGAAGCTTACATAAAACTCATCAGACTTTCAATGTGTGAAAAGACAAATCAGTGACATACAGTCAAGTACTGTTGTGTTTTGAGTTGAGAAGGACAAAAGGAAAACGGAAGTTGAAACTGTTCGACCATCATTTTAATCTGGACATTTCTGGACACTGGTTTGAGAAAAACCCATCAAGTCTTTTAAGGCCTAAATGACACTGAATGGTGACCACAGCATCAAAGTGTAGACAGTGTTAAGACAGCAAAAACATTTATGCAGTGACAGTTAAAGGTGACGAACCACTTTGTTCTGGGTCAAATACAGAGTCAGTTAACTAGAGTGACGACCATTGTTCATACGACATCAGAGAGACACAAGATGTCAACAAACACAGAAGCATCTGTTACTACCACTGTGAAGTTCACTGAACAGACAATGTAACAGCAGCTTTGTTCTCTAATGAATGATCTGTGTTTTGGTCTTTTGAGTGATACAAACCAAAAGGATTCAACTGCTGACACAAGTCAGAACTGAGTTAAGGTAAATCCTAATATTTTTATCAAATGTAATTATTAGTGGTAAATCAGTGCTAAGTGATATTCCTGACACGTTGATATTAAAAGGACAACACACATAGTATGCTGTCAAGCAACTCTCCTGCTTGACATGAGAACACGCAAATTAAATTAAATTCCTATTGCATATAAAGTGAGTCTTTCAGCTAATGTCCCTGCAGCCCATAGCTCGTCATTAAATCATATTCATCAATGATTTTTGAGTGTTCAGCAAACAAAGCAGCCTATACTTTTGTACTAGATTTCTCTGCATTTACAAAGTCCTTGTCCATGAGGGTCAGGGCTATGTCAGTCAACCCTCTATGTACACTTAAACAGGACAGGAGACCAATCAGAGGTCCTCGTGGATAGTCATTTACGCAGGGCAGTGCTTGCACTCAGAGAACAAGAACCTGGATGACAAATGATTGAGTTTAGCTGGCAGTCTGGTTGTCTGTAGGTGATGTGCTGTCAGATGAGGCAGTGGCCTCAGGTGTTGAAGTGGCTGAGGTAGAGTCACTTTCAGGGAGTAAGGCAGAGCCAGAACCAGAGTTGGACTCTGCTTCGGGGGAGCTCTCTTTATCTTCCTCCTGAGGATAGAGCTCAGGGTACCTCTGCATGCACTCCTGCATGTTACGGAAGTTGTCGATGCACTCTGAGCCCTTCACCTCTTCCTTACTGTAGTGAAAGCAGGAGAAGGCCTCCTTGAACTGAGAACCACATGGTCCGCTGGCCATGCCGCCCAGACACGGGCAGTTCCAGTTGATGTCTCCATTTGGCAGGATCAGACCTGAAGAAACAGGAAACCAGACAGAAGCAAGTTAACAGTCTAGCTTTACGAAGTAAGTGTAGCTTTAAGAAGTCAGGTCGACTGTTTTCCACACAGACTTGACAACTAACCCTGTTCCTCATATGGATCATCCGGGTCTTCTGCAATGAGCTCAGCGTTGCTAGGTATCTCATGGTCTTCCTTGGTCACAAATATGATGCGATCTTTACCTTATATGACAAAAAACAAAACAGGGATTACGATAAATTCTCAAACCAGAAAACCTGGTCCTGCATAATGCCAAATTACTGCCAAATGACTTCCATTACCACAAATAAATGGCGTAGGTACACCATTTGGTTGGCAGCGACCCCTGAGGGCGCACTATACCGGTAGCTTTGAATTGAGTTAAGCTGCTCTGCCGTTTGCTAGCCCTGACAGTATCATCAGCTAGCCGTTTTACAGTGCTCCCCATTTGTCACTCAATACGCGTCAAAATACTGCAGCTAATAAGTTCCTACATTTCCCAACGCTATTACACAGATATGATAACTATTGCTGAAGGCTTAGCTTTCCGCTCACCTAGTCAGGTAACTAGCCTTCTGCAATCTACGTAGCTAAGTTAACGCTGTTTCTAGAAAGTTAGCTAGCCTAGCATGGTGGCACGCTCGATGACATTGCCCTGCCGTGGAATGAAAATGAATGAAAAAAAGATGGATTTACCCTCTTGCCTGCAGTACGACATTTCTGCCGGTGTGTTCGTCTATCGAGCCTCGTCCTCCGTGGTAAAAGGTGACCAATATGAGAGAAATGACTCAACGACTGCGAGAATTTCATTTGACAAGCTACCCGGTGTCCAACGGCCCCGTCACCCCCTCTGACCTGTCCACATGTGGGCGCACGATAATGACGTCATCATATCTTTTTAAATAATGAATAAATAAAAAACAAGAGAAATATCATCAACGCCTTCAAAGTAAATGTTATAAATGCTTTCTATATAATTAAACGTTAACATTTATACAACAGTTTTCACTGTGAAAACTAGCCTAAGAATATCCATACATCTTCACATGCAGATATTCTTAGAAACGTTCAATTATAAGTTATGAATTGTTTGAAATAAACTGAGCGTACACGTACACGTAATGTAACAATTAATAACTATTTTAATTTTGACAAAGTTTCCTCCTGTTTGGTAGTTCTATATATAGAACTATAGAATCTATCCCATTCATATGATCTTTTGGGGCCATAATTTGTTACAAATAACCTGAACACCTGTACAATACACCGTTTTACACATCCTGGAAATTTTAACTCTACCAAAGCGTTCAGGGGACATGGGTGTGTGTTTGTTTGTTTGTTTGTTTGTTTTTTTGTCTGTCCCATCCGTCAGGAGGTGATTGATTTCTGCCACACTAGAGAGCACGACAAACAACCAATGTCTGCTCACACACCACCGTCTGAAAGCTATAAGACCCCAGAAAAGTGAGCCTGTACTGGACCTCTGATTGATCTTGAAGACATCTGTCTTATTACCTCCTTTGCAGGCAACATTTGCTATAAACATTGAATGTTCAGTGAGATGGTTGCTGCTTTGGCACATGGAGTATGAACAGCAAAATCTCCCCTCCAGATTTACACTTATTTCACATGTGTATAAAGTGTATCTTAAAACTCAGTGATACAGTGACCTCTAGTGGAAGTTAAGTGATTTGTACAGGTACAGCGACTGAACTAAACCACAGCTGAGACATAAACTTTTCCTAACTCCAGAGGCTAATGTCAGTGCAACAGCCCTTATAAGTTGATAACTATGTCCAAGCTTGTTGTTTGTTGCTGTAAGTTTGTTTTCAACCATTTGGCTGTGGTTGCTTTTGCTGCTATGCGTTATTCATCATTACTCAACCCACAAATAGCATTCCATATGCCAGGAAAGCACAAGCAGACAACACAAATCAAAACCCAGTGTGTTGGAAAACAAAATCCTGTTTTTTTTAATAACACAATCATGTCTGTTACATAAAGTAAAAACCAAAATGAAAACCCTTTTTGTCCCTATCAAACCCCCCCTCATCCCGACCATCTCGGCAGTATTGTGCAGCGATTCAGTCCGGAAATAACAGAGCGTGATGACACAGACAAACAGTTTCATTTGAGGGCCCAGAAACAGTGGACATACACTGTGCCCTACATAAGACCAGAGTGAATATAAACATAGTCCGTCATTTAAAATATCAAAATAAAGGTAAATAAAAACCACCAACGGCATGTCTGAGATTACCAGAAATCTGATCAGGATTTATTTCACATCCTACTATAGGTCCCTACAAACCTCAAGCATGATCGCTACCTGTGATGAACCTGACATGGTTTCCTTTCAACTCCCCCAAAATGTCCAGGCACAGTGCTTTCAGCTTGAAATAAGCACTAACATGTTGTTGCTGTCCTTGTGTTCCTTGAACATGCTGCAATGAACAATGCCTGAGGTAAGTCGAAGACAACACCTCACACCTGTGTGCTTTTAGGCATTCTTCAGCTGATAAGACAGTCATTGGGGACGTAGGCAGCCTGCAGAGAGATGGGTAATAGCTATTGGAGTAAAAGGACTGAAGAGACACAATACTACGCGCAACCCTGGGAGTAACTCAAACCGTTTTCTCAGCATTGACATGCTCGAGATGCATGGTGGAAAACAAAGGTGGTGAAAAAATAATGGGGGGTGGATGCTTTGTGTCTGATGTGTGTCAGAAGGTTGGTGTTTTCTAGAAGAGCAGTGCTCCCATGCTGCCCACTTCACTTTGCTCCTTCACAAAGATTTCAAAGTACTGGTAGATGATGGTCACAGCCAAGAGGATTCCCGTACCCGAACCAATCGCACCCAAGAAGTCAGCCATGACAGACAGCCCTCCTATACAGAGGCCACCAAAGGCAGCAGCTGTGGGGATGTACCTGCAAATAGTAAATCAATTAGAAATGCATAGATATTCTGAGGAGGGCTTTCGATATGCTGGAAGTAACCAACATGGAACCTGAGACTCTGTTGCTTTTTACCTGTTGAGCTCGTGCACCATAGAGGTCTCTCTGTGTCCCCTCATTACCATCTGCTGCTCCTTCAGCTGCTTTGCCACCTGTGACACACAAAGTGATATACGTATAAGTTAATTTTGCATTGAACCAACACGAAGCAAGTTGCAAATTTATTGTGCAAACACAGACTTACATCTTTGGCGGAGGATCCCGAGACCTCAATCCAGGTCTTGGAGAAGAAGGCGCAGGAGCCAAGCATGAAGACAATGTAGATCACGGCATGAACCGGGTCATCCAGAACAGAACCAAATGACTCTGGTGGAGAAAGGTAGTAGCAGAGGCCGCCTACTGGGTAGGCCCGAGCGGGTCCGCCACTCGTGGTGTCCTAAAGAGAAAAGATTTTGTTTGTAAGACGCTGCTTGTCCATGACAGAATCAGACTGTGTCACCTTAATGAAAAGATTCCTTAATAGAATCGCCTCATCTATAAACGTGCTGCAAAGAATGAAACTGGATGCGCTGGAGTCGAAGCACCCATCATATACTTACAGACCAGGTTCCCAGGAGGTTGACGAGGAAGTTGCCACTGAAACGCGTTGAGAGCATCTGAGAAATGACGTAGAGATTGGAGACCAGGGCAGACTGCAGGATGATGGGGATGTTGGAGGTGTAGAAGAGTTTGATGGGGTAGGTGTTGTACTGACCACGGTAGCGTGCTGATTTGATGGGCAGGTCCACCCTGAAGCCCTGGTGAGGTGAGAAAGTGTACCAATCAGTAAGCTGATATTTGTTTCAAAACCTGCAGTCCAAATTCCTTTAGTGCAATAAAAGCAGGTGAGACAATGGACTGTAGATGCTAACGGCTCACCTGGAAGTATATAACCACTGCAAACACGAAGACGGTGGCGATGAGGTTCATGAGGTTGGGCAGGTTTTGTCTGTAGAAGGCCTCTCTCAGGGCGCGCACCTTATCCGTGCGGGTGGCCAGGAGATGAAAGAGAGCAATGATGGCTCCCTCAAACTCAGTACCTGGATAAACAACAGCAGTCACAGGGTTAGCCATCATAACACAGACAAAGATTTATAATCTGCTTTACAGCATGTTCGTTGCCAGTTCACATACCTCTGCCAGTGTTGACAGTGGTGGGGCTGAAGGCCTTCCAGACGATTGTCTCACAGATGTTGGTCGCAATGAAGAGGGAGATACCTGAGCCCAGACCATAGCCCTTCTGGAGCAGCTCATCCAGCAGCAGGACAATCAGACCTGCAACAAACAGCTGAAGAAGCAGACAAGAGGTTTGTATTGAGCCAATCTGGGCAGACAACCAGCTATTCAGAAGAACTGTGTACAACAAAACATTATGATAGCCACAATGAATCAGTCAGCGTTTGAATTTTCTGATCCCTGCTTATCCCATGAAGGGAGATGATCGCAATTTCATACTCATATAATGCACAAGAGTTAACATGTTTTATATTCAATCTCTTAGTGCTTCACACAATAAGTAATTCTATATTTGGCACCATTAAAACCTGGTTAGATTACAAACTACTATCCAATACACAGTATACTACTGTAAAGATTGTGAATTAAATGTTTTGGCTGACAAATAACAAGTAATTTAGCAGATAAGATCAAAACACTGTTTTCAAATACAGACATTTCCAACATTTAAGCAAGAGAGCAGCAGTGAGAGTTTTTGATTAACCTGGATGATGATGAGCAAGCATATCCCAGCACCCATCTCTGAAGGGTCTCCATACATGCCAGTCATAACATACACAATGGCCTGGCCAATGGTGATGATCATTCCAAACACTGCAAACAGACAAAAAAAAAAGATTTGCAATTTGCAGTCTTGCAGAGACAGCGACAACTGATGTTACTGAAAACTGAAGAGTGTATTATATCCGCCATCTTCAAAGCAAATAAAAAATATTCACAGCTTCAAAGGTATGTGAAAGGTTCTAAAAATAGCAAATGCAGTGAGTAAAAGACCTACATTTCTGCGCTCCATTGAAGAGGGCTCTGTCCTTGGGAGTGTCTCCCACTTCAATGATCTTGGCACCGGCCAGCAGCTGCATGATAAGGCCTGAGGTGACAATGGGTGAGATGCCCAGCTCCATCAGAGTGCCTGGAGGTACAAAGTAAACAGCATTAGTGTCACTGTAATAGCAGCAGTACCTGAAATGATGCGAGAAGGTCTACGACTGTTGACCTTTGACTTATCACATGTGATAATGAGATTTTGTCAGGCCTGATAACAACACTGGACTCAGACTTTTTCTCCTTGTTGGAGCTGCACGACACATGAAGGAACTCTGTTATTAAGCCTGTGTAACATGCACAATTCAAGCACCTCTGTTGGAAGCCAGGATTACTCTCATCCAGTAGAAGGGATCTGCTGAATCTGACGACATGATGCCAAAGAGAGGAATCTGAAAAAAAAAGAGAGAGAAGACAAAGCTATGAAACAGTGTCACATACAACTATTGCCAAAAACAGAACCAGTGAGTTGGCTCTCTGTAAGGTCTCTTCATCAACAGACACTAACCTGGCAGCACACCAGAAAGATGAATAGTGTGATGGCAGTCCATAGCACTTTTTCTCTAAATTGAATCTGTGAGGAGTAAAAAAGGAGCAGAATGTCATGCATATCCATTCATACATGCATAGTGCAGAAACAATACAACTTAATGCAACTGCAATAAAATGTGCTTGAAGACCAAAGCATACCTTTCTTTCTGGTTTCTGAATTTCTGGCAAGACCGCACAGAACGGCTTGATGACCTCCAAAAACTTAACTGCAGAGAGAGATTGGCAGGTTAAAAAAAAAAAAGTAACATTGCATTCACAGCACACGTCATGTCTGCAGCTCTCCTCAGCAATATGTTATCTGGAGTTACTGGTCTTCTGAAGCCAGGTTAGCTTAGATGGTACGTCATCACTAACCACCAGCCAAACAGCTGCCAGTGGTCAACTGGTCCGTGCAGAAACAAGCAGAGTACTTTCCTGGCAATATATGGATATACGGACGTAAATTTGAGCAAGGTTGAGACCTATAATAATAATCTGCAAGTAGTCCTTTTAAAAGCGCCCTCAGCCTGAATGTTTTGTCTCGGTGTTGATCAGCTGTGTCAGTCACTGAAACTGACTCTGACAGCAAGCGATTTAAAGCCACCTGAATTATTGTGCAGCACTCGACTAGTCAGTTTGTCGAACTGAAAATCTATCAACGTACTCACAGAGACAGTGAGAAGAAACCACTTTCAACTGTCTTCACAGTAAACTCTCTTAGACGAGCAGTTCATACAGCTAGCGGTGACCGTTACCGTTAGCGCGATGCTAACCAGCGTTCAATCACAAACCGAGTGAGCAATCGCTTTAAAAACAGGAAGCTTTGACGACTATGAGAGAAACGAAGCAACGTGTTAGAGATGGCCTCTGATTGTGAAACAAATCTCGGTAACGTCACTTAATCCCCGTTAGCCAAAATTTCATTAGAACAGAAACTTCAAATTAGCCCCCGTTACAAGCTAGCTACAACTTGCCACCTAACCTAACCAAGGTTAGCTAATTAGCTTGCCGACGAACGATTTCTGTCCATTATTGCTCGAGACTGAAAAGACAGCAAGTATTTTAGGTCACCCTCGATACGCGTATACAAGACAAGAATGTCACGTACTTCCCATGGTGTCCTTAGGCCGACTCCTGCCGTGTTACTGGTACCAGTTTGAGTGCTCAGTGGAGTCAGTGTGGCTCCATCCAGCCTCTCCGTAAGAAAAGAGCGAGCAGTAGAGACACGTCACCAGACAAGCCGCTAACACACGTCACTTCTCTGAGACACGCGCACAGACGGCTCATCCTGCACCCTGCAGGTCGTGCACAGTCCTGTCTATGAAGACTCTTTATCCAAGCTGACCAACACATCCCGACAACTCAGAAAATGCACGTTTTGAATTTTTATCACTTATAATTTAACGTCCTGCAACGCGGAGGTCTCCCATCCTCCAGAGGGCGCCCTGCTCCAGACTCATCAGTAGCTCTCACCAGCAGGCTACACACTCCTCCATGTTTGACTCCTCCTTCCGTCTGAGTGAGAACCAGGAGTATGACCCATGGACGTATTGATATGACATGGAGCAGTGCAGGGATGGATGAAAACAAGTGACAAGTGTATACTGAAGAACTTGCAGAAGACAGATTATCCATAAAATAACCAACAGTGTCCTGCAGGGGTTCTCATACTACTTCCCTTCTAAGGGAAGCTGAACTCAGTGGTGGGTCACAGGCCAAGCAAACATATAAGCAAACATTTATTGTATTGTGTTGTGAAGATGCCAAATGCTACTAGGATCCCATGTTCCCTTAGTTGACTGACTCTGCATAAAGTGTCACTCTGCTGTGCTCAGATTCTGAAAAATACTTAATAATTAGGCATCCTACATATTTAGTGAGCATTTTTACTAAACAAAAGTAAAACAGCTTGAACAATGATTCATATTCTAATTTTTAAAATGAATCTTCCATTTTTTTTTCTCTAGAAACATCTAACAGGCTAATTGAACCCTGTTGCAGGCCAGCTTTGGCCCACAGGGCCCACATTGGGCAGTCCTGCCCTAGATGATTTGATCAAGATATAGCTTGTAATCTCATTATGCATGTGTTTTTAATGATTACACAGGGTCTTGTTCCATGGGGTAATTGGTTTTCTCAGTAACAACCTTATCTCAGCTCTCCAACTGTGGACACAACAGAAACATTGTGGAATAATGCTGCTACACTAGACTGACATGTCTGCGCATCTTACCAAGTCAGCTAGCACAGTTAAACTGTGGAGGTGTAGTAATTGAGTAAGTAGGTCTGATATAATTATAGCAAAAGCCTTCCTGCACACTTGCACAATGAAATGTAGCCAAGTACATTTATGCAAGTACAAAACTTAAGAACAGTTTGGAATATTGCAATTTTCTGCTGCTTTATGACATCTCAGAGGTATTTATTTGTCACTTATTTATTTGTTATTTATTTGACATCTGTTGATACTATTTGAAATTTTACTTGTTAAAATACTGCTATATACAGTGGTTCCCAACCTTTTCTGTACCATGGCCCAATTTTAATGTCTGCAATATTTTCACGGCCCAGTCTAAAGGTGTAGCAGATAAAACAAAATAAAATGATAAGATCGGCATTAAAAACTGTGGTATTTTCTCTTTAATAATAGTAATAACAATAATAATGAACGTAAATCCCCTTTTTAATCATGTCAAGAGGACCTGGCTGCAGACTGGCACTGTCAGGCACCTCCACTGTCAGTACGGGAAATCACGTGATACATTTCAAAATAAAATTGCAAAAAAATAAAAAAAACAAATTATGTGAAAAAACAAAATAATGGAAATTATTTTTTCTTTCTGTGCGGCCCAGTACCAAATGACCCACGGCCCACTAGTGGGCCATGGCCCATGGGTTGGGGATCAATGTTTTAAGCAATTGATGCAGGACTTTTACTTTTACTATTAGTAATACAAAATCGTTTACGTCTTTCATCACTTCACAGAAACAAGAAAACCTCTGGACAAACCAACACTGTCTGGTGTCACATGTGGAAAACAGCAGACAGGATGTGCTTGAGAGCTTCAGTGATGCAATTTCCTGTTTGCTTCACTAAATATGTTTTCTTTTTTTTTCTTTCAGGTTGCACCAGGATTGTAGACATACATATTATGCATACAAAAATGCACCATTGCAATTACTTAGAATAAGTGTGGCATAGTATAATATATATATATGACAAATATTTACTGTAAAAAGGTTTAGCAGTGCACTATTAAACTTCGATGTGAAAGGATATCAACTATTTAGTGGATTTTTTCAAGTGTGCAGAACTTCGCAATGCAATTATGCATGAAGCATTCTCAGTTTTTTTCTCATGCTATTATCTCACCACCAGAGGTCAGTGTTGTTCCAGTGATGATATTCACCATGCTTCCATTCCACCATTCTATCAGATGAAAACAAAGAAAAACAAATTCGGCTCAGCTGCCATAGACTCAGTGAGGAGAGGCTGAATTAAATGTGTGTGATTAGAAGATTTCATCACTTCATTAGAGTTGTCTAATTCTGGGTCAGTGTTTGTGGTATTGAATGCTGGTGAGTGTATTTGTCAGCACTGTGCTGGTGGCACACTTAGCCACTGACCCATAATAATCAAACAATAGCGTGACGGTGACAGGGGCTTTCAGCCATCTGTACAGTGCAGCTGATCAGTCTAAACTCTCTGGATCGACTGTCATCTATCATCTGATTTGTTTTTCAGCAGAAATCACACACAGACACACACGCAGAGGTAGTGGAGGATGGTTGGGAGCCTGCTCATCTGCCCTCAGATAAAGAGATATTTGTTCATGTGGTTACATAATGACCACAGAGCTGTGAGCTAACGCTGAGGTGAGGACAAGCAAATACCACACAGGCCTCCTCCAGTCGCTGCCTTTCACCCGGTTTTGAATAGCTGCTTATATTGAAGCTCTTGTGTTCATCAGAAGGAAACTGCGGTCGACTTTTCCTTTGATATGTTAAACAGAAGTTATTATTAGTTGGAGGGAATTTATTTCTGAATGACTCATGTTTTAATGAATACTGAGCGATCCAGAAATGATTGTTAAATGAAGCTTTTTAATGATGCAACAAAGATAACATAGTCAAAAACACCACGTACAATCAGCCCCTTAGTGCCAGATAACATAAAATAGTCTGTGGCAATGCAAAAATACCTATTATCTTTTTATACTTAAGAAAAATCCACAAATAAACCATGAATGCTGATCCAATTTTCTGATAACTTAGTCATGTTTGCCCTCCAGTACTGCAGTCCCAGTGTGGAGGACATTGTATCAGTCTGCAACCTTCAGTTATGTAAACTCACCAAACAATCAGTGTACAGCTAATACATGGAACCCCGGGTCATGGAAATAGACCCAGGACAACAATATTTACATTCTAGATTTGCATATGGAGACAAAGGGAATGTTGTGCCTCAGGCTTGGCTGCTTTAAGACAAAACTATTTGTCCTAATATGTACCCAGGAATCACCACTGAATCCTTTCATATGTGGAGGTTTCCTCCTTGGCTAACTCTAAAGATCCCATCAGCTTAAGTAAATCTATACAAACTTTATTGATATATCAACACAATGTACAGGTGACATCAGTCACGGGGTGAGAATTTTTCATGCTATAAGAGAATTATGACAAGGTAATTATTCAGTGACACTGTAGCACATTATCAGTGTGGAACTGAGATAAATATCTAATAACATGTTTGTCTGTGAAAGTGACCTGAGTGAAACAAAGCAGAGTCCCCAGTCCAAGCTGTAGAAATAAACCGAGCAACATTTTACTTGGCTTAAAGTGGCAAAGTGTTGTTCCTAGTTTGTTCTGTTATGCACGTCAGTATGGATCTAACATGGTATGAGGAACAAGAATCTTAAAATGAATTTATTTTCACATATATAGAAAAAGTACGTAATTCTTTCAACTGGGCTAAAATAAATCAGGTCAGGCCTTATTGTGCACAGGACTTTAAGTCATGTTCAGGCCCTTTATTTAAAACATGACACAATGTTACTGCTGCAGCATAGTTTCTTTTCATTATCAGTCTTTCTGCTGTTATTTTGCCAACTGATCAATTGATTGTTTTATCTAGAAAGTGTCAAAATTATTTTAAAAAATGGCCATTGAAAAGTGAAGTTGTTGAAGTGTTCTGCCAGTGTTCTGCCAGCAGTCCAAGATCAGCCGTTAACTCGAAGAAAAGTGGCAGATTTTTACATTTAAGAGTAGCCAGCCAATGTTTGGTATTTAAAAAAAAGACTCAAACATTGAATTTATGATCAAAATAATTGGAGATTAATTTTCCATTGAACTGTATCTGCTTACTAATATTTGGAATCAGCTCTACACAGTATTTCTTAATAGTCACATTTTATAAAGCAAAGCAAAACAGTAGTTGAAATGTTTGTTCTCTGTATCTCAGTAAGGCTTCAGACACAGAGATAATTCTTTTAACAACTATGAACACTAACAGATGATTAAGAGACTGGAGTTATGATTGAAACTTGTATTAAACTGAATGACACTCTTCGTTGACACCACTGCTTTCTTCTCATAAGTGGCTGACACAGTATTTTAATGGATATTATCTCAATAACCTCTCTCTAAATGAAAGCAACAGCTTGGCCTCTTTGATCACACGCTCCATTTCCAGAAAAAGAGGATCTATGAAGCAGGACTCTCTTGATGTGCTAATGACCTCGTGCCACTTCTCCCCACAAACTGCTGCTGTCATAAAATACATCACGCATCAGTCCATCCAACCACATGTGCTCGGACCTCATTTTCAGACAAAAACACTGATTTTCACCTCCACATATTGATGCTGTGCAGGAGTGACACAGACACGCAGTCTGCCCGAGGTGTGGGAAGCTGATATGTGAACAAGAACATGCACACACCAACACACACACACACACACACACAGTGATGTCGGGACACGGCTAGTCGGCCAGTTTGCGTCCGTTCCAGATGAGTCAGACTTTTTCTTCCTTATTTTTAGAGATGAGTAAATGTAAACAGTGGAGTGCTCCTGTGGGTGTGGAGGCATGAGTGAGTTCAGTCAGCCACGTTCATCAGCAGATTATGGATCAGTATGTCAAAAACAAAACTCCATAAATTACTTATTGCACACTTTCTTCTAAAATGTTCGCCGATCTATCAGCAGTGAGCGATTAATGTACATATGCATGCACAGCTTGTGTACATTTATAGACGTGCGTGTGTGTGTGTGTGTGTGTGTATGAAAACTCTCTGATAATCATATCACGTTCCTGCCCATCAGCGTTTTCAGGGTTACGTGAGTCCTGAGCTGTTCAGCAGCTGGGGATGAGCATTAACACACATGTAAAACACACACACAAATGCGTATGAAGGGCTTATGTAAACCCACCAATGACGACAGAGGTGTGGCCACGAGCAGCAGGGGACGGGGACAGAGGTATCCTGAGCTCTACTGTTTGAATTTCATAACAAATAAATGAAATTAATAAATTTATCACTGAAACCATGTCAGACTGTGGACAGCAGAGGATCTGTTAGGAAGACACACAGCCAGACTGTTTCACAATGGTTTTATTTACTCACTGTATTTATCTCTTTTATAACCCAAAACCCAAATTGATGTAATCCCAACTAATCCAATTGAGGCCTGGCAGTGTAACGCGAGCCAGAGAAACACCCATGGGCCGATTCAAGGGGGCAAAAAGTCTTCCTTCATTTGACCTTCATGGATGAGCTTGAATAAAGAGTGTGTTTAGTGTTAATCTGTGCCTCTGGTGGTTCATTATAGTAATTAAGAGGTCAGTGTAAACGAGTTTGACAGAGTGGGCCAGTGTGCTGTGGGTGCGACAGGGGCCTCGGGCCAGCTCGAGGCCCGACGCCTGGTCGTCAGCGTCCCTGCCACCGTTATATAACACTCTAATTACATCTTGGCTCCATTGTGCTTCTCCTCTCTTGCCTTTGCCATCCATTCCTCAGCCTCTCCCTGTTTCTGAGACTGGCCGAGCAGACACAGCCTCCGTGCGCTGTGCAGTCATTGGATGTCCTCATGAGCAGTCAGTTTGATTCTATGTAATAGTGAAAACCTGCTGGACGTGGGTCCTGTTAGCATTAACAGGGTTTAACTGCGGAGGCTGCAGCCTGTGCATGTGTGAGAGCAGAGATCAAGAGAGATGGGAATTTATGAATTGAGAGGTTTAGTTTGGAACGAGGTTATGGCATGATTTTATCTTCCACTAATGACTAATCACTGCTTTCTGTTAAATCATGTAATATTTGCTTGCTTATTTCATAAATAATTCCTGGAAGCTTTGTAAGTCTGTTATGATTGAGGATGTCTTCTTTATTTATAAAAATTTGACACTTTATGTACAATGTCTGACTTGATGTTTGAGCTTGACGACTACCATTTACCACTATTGTGTCAGTCTGCTGGTTGACTATCTGGCTTTAAAGGTTTTGACAAAGCAATCTTAACTCAAGGTCCACTTACTGGATTTTTCTTCGTAAGCAAATGCAGTTGGAGTCAATTGGCTGATAAAGGTCATGACATAAAGCTCCATGAAAAGCTAGCAGGTCTAAGTGGACATTATGATGGCATGGCATGCTATAAAGCTGCCGGTGTCAACTGGTTGGTCCACTGCTTTGGTCCAGGCTGAAATCCTGGATCAACTGGAAGGATTGCCTCAACATTTGGTACAGACAGTCATGTTCCCCTCTAGGTGCATTGTAAAAACTTTGGTGAACATTTCATCTAACACCATCAGGTCAACATTAAATTAAATTTGTTCAGTACTTTGTGACCTAACACCTGCAAAAACGATGACCGTCCCATCAGCCTCAGAGGTGCCCTGGGTTTCATGCTAATAAGCCAACATGCTAAACTGAGGTAGTACATATGGTAACGAGTATCTGGTAAACATTAGTATGTTAGCATTGTCACTGTTGGCATGCTAGCATTCAGCTCAAAGCACCGCTGTATCTTAGCACAGCGTCACCGAACCGCTCGCAGGACTTTGGCCTCTTTTCCTTGTTTCATATTTATAACTCAAGTCTTCGTGAGCGGTGACAAGTTGGCCTGATTAGAAGAACTGCAGTGATAATTTAATCAGGGCAGCGAATGAGAGCTGAACTTAAAAATAGATCCTTTGTACAAAATGAGTAGATACAATGTCTTTGTTCCACACCTTTGATCGTTCTGTAAAAAGGAAGGAAAACCTGTTTTCCTATGATAGGGGGCCGTGGAGCTCAGGATGTGTCTCTTGGCTGAGGATGAAGAAACGAAAGTTAGTCAGTTCAAATTCCTTGAATTGTTATCTGACCTACAGCATGAAGTCATATGGACACTCTGAAAAAGACTATTGGATGGATGGATAAAAGAACATTTCTCAGTCACTAAATGCATCAGTGTAAAAAACAAACAAACATTGAACTCCTTTTGATCCAATGCTGAAATACAATAAAACATGAAAACTTCCAAGTGGGAAGAATGCTTTTTATTGTCTCCACACATCAAACCAGACATACAAAGAGAAGCCGTGACAGGGAGTAAGAGAGCCGGCAGTATTCATACACCGCCATTAATCAGTTGAAGGAGTGTTGTGGCTGTGTCTGTCTTCTCATCACTCCATCCTTACAATGAAGCACAGCTGCCTATAATCTCTTCCAAACCGACCTAAAAACCAACTTTTCATGAGTGTCGCACACCTACACACCTCACTGGTGGCTGAACTCCAATCGAATCATTCACAGATTTTTGAGCAGATTAGGAGATTAATCCGCATCATCATCTTAATCATATGAGATTTCTTTTTTCCCTGCATAATCTTTATGAGCTACAACAGCATTTTCTATATTCTGTCTTCCTGCCTTTCATCTCTCCTTCATTACATTATTGACCCGTTTATGTAACTGCCTGTGCTCAGCTTGTCACCACTGTGTAAACTCAATTTCAATTTAGCACCTGTCACAACAGACTTGGCTGTATTCCTGATGCATGCAGTTCTCTCTTTATGTCTTCATGTCAGCGTGAATATACCATCATTTCACTGGTTCCCTCCTCATAACTAATTCTTAACATCATGTACAACATCACAGTCATATTCTATTTAGTTTACAATTCTTTTCACCAGATTCAAGAGTAAAAAGGTGGAATTTATCACAGGTGCAGCATGCAGCAGAAATAAGGCACTCAAAAAAGGTTTTTAATGCTATTTATTTAAAAGCTATTTGACTGACCGGTGCTGTCTTCTATAAATAGGGAAAGCTGAATAACACCATGTACCTTGGCCACAACAGTTCTGACTGGTTTCAACCCCCACTGTGTGTTCACAGCCTGAGGCAGCAGCATCCACTGAATGCTTGTACTCTAAATTGTGTGCCGGGACAATGGAGCAATTCTCAGACAGCAGCGAGAGGACGCAGTGAGACGCGGTGCTGGGGATCACATGTCGAAAACATATGAGGGCATCACTTCTTAACCAGACATTTCCAAAAAAAGACCTGTGTGACATTCTAGGCCATGTGTTGGTGTGTGTTGTGTGTGTGTGTGTCTGTAAGCATATGAAAAAGACAGAGGGTGTGGGCGGGTTTATGCAAGAGGAATTAGATTTAAATTATGTAGCATCTATCAGGGTTTCTGCAAACATTCACAGTGTGAGAAAATGAAAAATAGATTTAAGCAAGGTATGAAACACACAACACAATTGCACATACACACACGCAAACTCACAAGACACACAGCCGAACGTGCAAACACCCAGAAATAAAAATAGAAAGCTCCCCGCTGGTTTTATCTGGCTCGTGTGTTATGCCATATCTCTGTATGAGAGACTGTCAAAGAACAAGTCCTATGAACATCAAATAGCATAAACATTGAGGTGGAGCGACTGTAGTGAAACACAAATTTGGTCATACGCAGAAGAGCGAGACGGGGGAGCTGTGGAATAGTTAGCTGCCTTTCAACAGTGTAATAAGTGAGAGCGCTTCACAGGTATTAGATAATCCTCAGTCTGTGGCAGATAATGAGTGAACTGCTGAGAGATAAGGAAATGAGATGGCAGTGAACAAACAAGGAAAATTCACTTTGCATCACGCGTGACCTTGAACTTCAGCTGCTATAGGCTGACTTTTGCAATGCAAGTAATGGAATTAATGTTGCCGGAGGTGACACATACATCAATCATAAGACTGCGTGCTTTGAATGAAAGTGTGCATCAGTGTTTCCACATTGGAAGTGTTTACAGTGACTGGCTAACTGCCTGTTTATGAGATGATGGAGCAGATATGATGAATGAACAGAGTAGGGGCAAGGTGTATTAATATTTTCATGAACTGGGATGTAACTCGCGTGGCCCAAAAGCTACAACACTATTTCATTCCCAGCAAAGGCTGCTGTTGCCATAGTGATCTGCTGTTATGCAACTGTTCCACTTTCGGCGGCAACCTTCACAAAGCAATGGGCTACGAGGACGCAGACGCATGTCACACAGTGGTATGCAAGCACTATGGTACACAACAACAGTGAATCTACACTGTGCATGTGGTGTAATATATGTACCAGTGCATGTGCAGATCTGATGACAGAATGGGTTCGTTCTGATGGTTAAAAGCAGCCCACTGACCCCGAGGCTGTTACGCAACTTCGGCTACCCCTCCCACCCCACCCCCCTCTTCCCAGCTGAGTGGAGATGGAAGAGCTTATCTTCTCTGTCTCACCTCCTCTCATCTATCAATCTTTCTATCCCTCTGCAATCACACAGCACACAAACATCACATGCATGTCCTGCTCCAGGACTAACTGTGGCTCTGCTGAGGTCTGGGGTCTGAAAATGGCGTGTAAATGTACTCACAAAGCCCCCTAACCCTGCCCTGACCCATACTCTTAAAGATAAAAGCGTCTGTCTGCTCAGTGACCTTTTACTTTACTGTCCTAAACCGCTACAGGATTACAGAGTAAGCAAGGAGCTAGACTGAGCACGATGTACCGTATATAAAGAGCATATATATTCACTTTCAGTCAGTGAGATGAATGACAAACTGTTGTTGTACAGAGTATTAAACGCAACAGTTAAGCACACAAAAGGACCCTAAAAAAAATAAATAAATACATAAAATCATTCACAGGATGGAAAAAATAGCTGCAAAGATGATTAATCATATATATTTAGTGTACAAATTGTGTACTAAAATCTTCCAAAAAGTTGTGATTACCCATTTTTAATTGAAACAGAGCTACTCATAGGCAGGATGAGTTCGTATATGTCAGACCTCATGGGACAACTTATTCTCATCCGTAACCCAGCAAGCATGTGACAGATGGTGATATGCAGGAGGTCACTATTTTCAGCATTAACTGAAACAAGCTGTCTCACATAGTCTGCCTGATATGATGCAGTCAAACCAACGTGCAGGAACAAAATCAGGATAAAACCGTGGTGGAAAAAACGTTTGAATTGTGGCAGAATATTTAGGCTCTAATTTCACAAAATAATGTGTAGCTGTGGGTGAGTATGCCAAGCTCTAAAACATCAAAAAGTGTCTTTATTACCCTGAATATAAAACAGTGCTTTACGCTGTGGTACAGATTAATTTGAAATCCGTGCATGGGATGGATGTCTGTGCCGGTGGTACAGTACATTCCAGAGAGAGACTGGAGTGGTAATGGCCAGTGCTCTGTTGACACAAGGTACTCCTCACATCACACAGAGCCCATGACTGTGAGAGCAGATTGTTCAACTCTGCTCCGTCTGCCTCAGACTGGTTGGAGATGACCAGGACCAGCTGAGGCAGCCCAGGGTGCCGTCATCCTCCTGCTAGAACAAGCCCCCGTCTCTACTGAACATCCCTGCAACAGATAAATTCATCTAGACTGAGGGAAACACGTCTATAGATATGATTGGGGAATCTTGTCTCTTTTGGCTCATCTCCACAACATTACAGGATCTGTCTACAGCAGGGCTCACATCCTGGAAATTTACATGACATTTGACACTTGCTGTGACATTTAAATTTCACGTGGGCAGGAAGTCTTTGGTTTCTTCCTTTTAGCTGATGAGCAAACACCAAATATGAAAGAACACACAGATGCTAGCACAAACCCAAGTCTTTAATTCCCCCCAACAAACTGTGGACAACACATACGTACAAGATAGAGGTATCCAAACATGTCAAATAACAATATTAATTCATATCATTATTATAACATTAATAACATGGAATGTAGTACTCTCCATTCACATTCTTTTTTGAACTTTTAGTTTATTTTACGAAACATGTCAAATAAAGAAATAACTCTATATCATCTGTCTCTGATGGCCTTGTGAATATAGTCTCTTTGAGTGAAGATGAACGAGGAAAGAAGGATGGCAGAATGAACAGGCAGACGGTGGGAGCCCCTTCCCTCTCCTCAAATCGACTCTGTACTCGTACACATACAACTCCTGCTCTCTCACATAGCCCTGTCTCAGTGTAAACACACACTTGTTTAACAGAATGTGTTTCAGTGCATGTTTGTGCGTGCAAAATGCTGATACTTTCTTTGGAATCAAGGACACAAGGAAAACATTTCTACTGTCCCACGACTTCAAATTGCTTTTATTTGCCTACCCTTTTTGTCCTAACGGTGAACTGGGTTAAACAGAACGATGACAATGGGTAAGTCGCTCCATCAGTCAAAGAGATGGCTCTTTTATGTTACGTGAAGTTCTGTTTCATATCCTGACGACGGAAACACACAACAGGAACATCAAGAAGCACCAATGGCAGAAACAGGGACGGAGTCCGATGAAAGGCCAGCTACAACAAGGTCTAACTTTAAAGAGGAGAGGTGAAATCTCTCTCCCCGTCTGTAGTCCAGTCCTCTTTTCTTCCAAAGGTCAAAACGTCAGTCTTCAGTCTGTGCTGTGGTTCTCCAGCTCGGAGATGATGGTGATCAGGTTCTGGAGACCAAAGAGGTAGCCGCTGTCCAGGCCCTCATACACCACGCTGTCCCCCTGGTAATGTCTGCAGGTGGTGTGGGCGAAATCAATCATCCTCACATCCACTACGGGGCTGCGGGGGTCTGAGCGGGACAAACAAGCCTGGCTGACACCTGAGCTCCCGCCACTGCAGCTGCCATCGCTAGACGTGGAAGGGCTGTGTGGAAAACCAAGTGCACCTGCTACTTCACCAACCTCCTCCTCCTCTTCCTCCTCCTCCATTTCTGGTTCAGCCTCCGCCTCCTCGTCCTCATCCTCATCTTCTTCAGAGAGGCCGTCCTCAGTGTGTTGGCGTGTGTGTTTTCGGTGGGGCGCTCCGTCGTAGATGATGAGCAGGGAGCTGGAGTAGAAGCGGTAGGATTCACAGTCTTCCAGGGCAGCTTGCATGTCTCTGAGCCTGCGCAGCACTGGGGAGAGGAGTTCACGTCGGAGTCGGTGTCCGCTGTGGAAGAACTGGAACAAAGCCTCCTTGAAGTCCGGCAGGGTCAACCTGCGGCCATGGAACTTGCTCATGAACATCAACTGGCCCGTGTCAGATCGATACACCTGAAGAGATGGAGAAACATGGAAAGGTTGGAAAAGTAGAACAAGAACACTGACTATTTATAGAACACGCAAGATCTATTTAACTATATTGAAAGTACTGCTTAAATTTGGCTTTATTTCCTCTGCAGTAGACTGGCCAGATACAGAGGTTTACAGGCAATTTACAGTTAATTATACGATAAATGTTTAGATAAATTTTTTCTAGATTCTACTTAAATAATAACAGCAGTGAAGGAAAAAGCATTCAATAATGTACAGAACAACCATGTTGATTGGATTTGAATAGGTCATGGTCAGATATGGTGAGGTGAGTCTTCTATTGCTCTCACATTGAGCCTCTGGCTGATTCAACAGCCAGAGGCAAATTTCACTGCCATTTGGTGCTTGACATGTGATCAATTCAGACCTTTGTTGCAGGCTAGATTCCTGAACAATACATGATATTCAGGCTATTAAAGGAAATAATGAGACATACATGATATGTTTTAATGAAACAGCTTTAGAGGTGCGGGTAGGCAGATTTTGTAACTGCTGAACAAAGCCAAGCTGTTTCCTGCAGATTCCAGTCTTTGAGCTATGCTATGCTAACCAGCTGCTGGCTGGAGCCTTTTATCTAACAGACAGATATATGAGTGGTATAGATCTTCTCGTCTAACTCTCTGCCAGAAAGCAAATAAACATATTTGCCAAAAAGTCAAACTATTCCTCGTAAGACAGAGCTAAAAATCCTGAGGCTGTGCAAGCTCGAAGCTCACCTGCATGCCAGAGAGGCAAACTCCTATCGAGGATGCTGTGCTCTGCTGACACTTGCGGATCTTCACGGCCTTCTTCTCCTCCGAGGCATCGTCTCCATGCTGCTGTGTGCCCATCTTCAGGTCCAACACACACGGCATCATGTGTCGCCACGTCAGGTTCTCCAGCAGGATGAATTCTGGAAACTGAGTCAAGGAAGCCAGAGTCGAAAAAACCATGGCCTTCTTCTAGACTAACCAGCTCCCAACTTAAAACTGCTTGACAAGGTTAGACAAAGAAACTATATGGTTCTAAGCTGCTATTCATGTGAATGCTATTATCATTACAATAGATACAGACAAGTCAAAGCGAGTAATGGGAGTGCTTTGGAAGCACAACTCCACATGAAAAAGACGTCGTAACTAGACATTGCATTAGATAACAGGCCTCAGGTATAGGCTGGAACCACTAATAATTATATATGGCTTAAACCTGCATTTAAATAGGCAGATGTTGAGGTATCCTGGTGGCTCAGTTGACTGGGACACATGCCATGTCCTCTGGCCTGGAACCTCTGAATGTTTAATCCAGTCTCTTTGCACTGTGATACTGAATGTGGTCAAAAAAGGAATCTTGAAAAAAAAAAAAGTGGGATAAGCATAGTCTCTTCAGTCAGTGAAAGGATACTGTACTGGTTGCGGTGCTTGGCGTTCTCCTTCATCTTCTGCAGGTGCTGCTGCTGACACTTGAGGCTCCACGGGTTGTGTTTGAGCTGCGGCACAGCGTTACTGTGACTGCGCTCCAGTCTGTAGTAGAGCACCTCAGTCTGTCGCAGCCACTCCAGCTCCACATCCTCCTGCAGCTTGTGAACACTGGAGGGCAGAGGGACAGAGAGCCTCATCAGTCATAGCCGCGAAAGAAAAAACAAACTCAGCATCTGATGGTGCATGTGGTTAAAGTACATATGTATGTGGGTAGTAGAGATGACAGTTGCATTGGATATAAAGAGGCAGCAAATGGTGTATTGTCATTTTGCTCACTATCATTCATCCAAAAAACAAACCCCCCATATATTTTTATCCTTCCACTGATTCCACCACTCCAGGCCAGGCTCTGACTGAGTTTTGTGTTGTGTGTATGCACGGACATTCATCTACTGCAGTTATGTAACCCTGAGGCTATGACCCCCTCTCTGGTTGCCAAGGCCAAGGATCAGCCTCTCACAGTATTTGGAGCCAGTTTTGCCTTAGGTTGTATGTATAAGTCCATGCGTGCGTCATCAGTTGGTTAATGTGAGTCTTCAGACAGCAGCTTTACCATTCATGGAAAACTAAAGGTTGCTTTAAATATATCATGGTTGTGTAATGTGCTGAAGTGATCAATACATCATGTTCAATTCAATTTACATGAGCGGTGTAAGTGTGAAAGTGATTCACTTTGCCCCCGCCTGTTGATGCATCAACTGAACCTTCTGCTTTATCATGAGTAACAAGTCCCTCAGTATACTGCTGCCTCTGTTCCTTTCAGCTCACCTCTTGTCCTTGTCTTTACTGGAGTGGCGGCTTCGGCTGTCTTTGCTGTAATTGTCGCTGTCCACAAGTAGTGAGGATGACATCGTTTTCCCCCACTTGACCATCTCGCTTTTGGGCTCGCAGTCGGCCAAGGGGTCCTTGTTCTCCAGATCTGCTGCTGGGTCACTCTGGAGGGGGTAAGCGATGAGGCAAAGGTTCCCTTCTTCATCCTCCTCGAAGCTAACTGACACCACACCTGAGAGTGGGATGTAGGGGAAGACAGAAAGACATCTCTTAGACATTTGTGTCATGGAGCAGCGAAGAAAATGTGTCTCTGAAAAACAATCAAAGCTGTCGAGTTAATGCAAGCTCTTAACTGCTAAGAATGTCCCTTCCCCATCTTGCTGCTTTTACAGCAGTCACACTTACTGAATAGTTTGTGTCTACACCCACATCTGTTTAAGACATGTCTTCCAACACTATCTGGATACAACTATTACAGACAAGAGACACTGAGCTCTAGTAATACAGAGAAGGACTGAACAGAAGAGCATTCAATCAATCAATCAATCTCAATATGTAGGCAGTGTTTTTTACTTGTGTAAACGCATACAGACAAAAACAAACCATGCTCTTAAGTAGGTTTAATGCTAAAACGAATAGAGCAACAGAGTAAATAACAGTCCAAGCACAAATGACACAAGGCTACAAAATTTCAGACAGTACTGTTTATTACCAAAAATGTAAACTCACACAAAATGATTAGCAATATACATATATAGCATAAAGAAACCACAAAGCATCACAGCACACATAAAAGATCACAGAAAAATAGATATGATGCTAGAAGATTCCCAAAGCTTGTATGTATGATAAAAAGCATTTGCTCCCCATGGTGTCCCATTATATGGCTGAAGGAGAAGCCAAAACAAGGTGAAGGAGAGGAGGACTGAGAAAGTGAGTGAAAATAAAGATAAAGAGGTAAAGAAACACTGACTTGGAAAAGAAAGCACTGTTGCCAGAAAATATTCATGGCACAGCAAGGGAAAGATTTAGGACTGATTTAACATCATCCCATAATCACAGGTTTTGCTCAGTGTTTTGTTTCTGTTCAGGCTCTGTTTGCTAATGACCCTTTTTGTACTTAGTTTTTAAAGATCGTAAAAAAGGGTTTGGTGGAGTTTCTTTAGTGGGCTGCCTATGCTGCCTTGTCAGATGAACCCATGGTCTCTGTCCAGCTGCTCCTTAGATTTCTGGATCTGAGCAAAGAAGAATCTCACTTCTTTCCTTTTCTCCTTTTGACTGTACTGGTTGTGTGCCAAAAAAAGAAAAGAAATATGAGGAGGGGGCAAACCTGACTTACCTGTGGTAGTACAACCTCCTACAAAAGTCCATAGTAATCAGGTGAACTGTTTGTAGGAGGCCCACTTGCAGACTCAGCTGCAGCACCCTCATGTGGCACAATTTGGTACATGAATCTGACAGACACCTAGCAACAACCGAGCAGGAGCAGGGAGCCCTGTTTCCAAAAAATCTCTAAATTTACACTTTACACACAGCCTGCAAAAATGCAAGGCAAGTCTGCAAAACTAAATTCCCCCCTGACACAGAGCAGTGAAATAAAGAAAAGAGAGATGCATGCAACAACACAACAAAACACAACAGCCACGACTCAGATTAGAAAAAGATAGTATGCATTACCTCTATACTGGGGGGTAAACTTCCTCATTGCGGCAGGCAGGCTCTTGTAGAACTGATGTTCGCGGGGGATGAGGGGCTTGCAGATGGTCTGCTCCCCGAAGCGCAGGACGCAGCAATGTCCACCCACCTGGTGTACAAAGGGCTCAAGCATCACCCCTTTCTCCATGTAGCACTGCTGGTGCTGCAGCTGGTGCTTTTGCTTTTGCTCTGCATCCATGGCCTTCTGCGCCTGAGCCTCCACAGCCGGACCCATCCTCCTCTGGCCCTGACCACACTACCGTGGGCATTAGCCTCCTCACGCACGCACACACAATGTGGTGGAGGCCCTATCTGGCAGGGATGCACACACACTCACTCACACACTGCGGATCCACAGAGGACTAGTCGTGGTATCTCACATTAAAGTTGCACTGTGTTTTTATGTTATTCCCACGATGTCTTCGGCAGCTGCTGTGCTGATGATCTGCTTCGTCTGTGCTGTTGGGGATTCTGCTGGTCGAAAACAAAGGACAGGAAGGAGGAAACAGAAGAGAAACAGAATAAAAAGCCAAGCTTTAGTGGCTGTATAATTCCTTTTAACTCCTTGTCTGGCAGTTGTTGTAGTTGAGTAGAAAAAGAGAGCCACGAAAAAGCCCTCTAAACGATGATGTCTGGACAAGTGCTGCAGCGGCAGATAATGCAAACAGAGACAGATCCTGCTTGTGCCTCTACTGCAGACTGGATGCTCTCTGACAGCTGAGAGCTGGCTCACCACTGGTAAAACCCTCACAAGCCTGACGCTCGGACCGCCCCCATCACAGGAAATCTCCCAATCAGGAGCACCCAAAGCAGGTTGTTGGGTGGTAACCCTTCAAGGGAGCAAGCAAACAAAGACAGTGGTGAGAGAGGGGAGTCTGGGGGAAGGGAGGGAGAGAGAGAGAGAGAGAGAGAGAGAGACAGAGAGAGAGAGGAAAGAAGAATAAAAACAAGGAGGGAGGGCAACGCTGAACCCAGCTGTTTTTCTCTCTGTATGTCAGCAGGATTTTAACAACCTGACAGAACAAGCAGCATCAGTTCCTCATATAAAGTGAGATGTAGGGAAAGGAACAACAGAACAAGCAGAGGACAGAAACACACAAACTGACAGGCAGCACAAAACACACAGTAGTCAAATATAAACAAACACACAGTAATCAAATATAAAGATATAAACTACACAGAAAACAGTGAGTGAAAGAGCCAACAGCTTTGGTATGAAAAGCAAAACATGGTGCAAAACAAAAACGCCTTCATTTTAATGTTGTCACACTTACTATGGAGGCACTGCCGCCATACTTAATCATGTATTTCCACTGAATGCATTTTACACTGCATAACAGAATTAGATTAACAGTGTTTTCATTTTTCCATCTGACTGGAGTAAATATAAAATACTATTTGGCTGATGAAATAATCTATTTACTTCTTCATAAATAACCATGCAAAAATTATTAAAACTTTACTTTTATAAAAAATATTCTGACAAACAAGCCTCTAATTTAGTCCACAAATGATAGATATAAGAGAATAAGAGTTGTGTGTGGGGGGGCATTCCTGCAATTCACAGCCCATAGTAAAGCGACATTTTTACAGACCATAGCAGAACACAGCCCAATAAGAATTTGAAGGATTTATAGAAAGAGTAGAGATGAAGTAGATGGAGGTGGCAGCAGAGGTCAGGATGTCGTGTTCAGGAAGAAGCCAAGGTGGGGTAACGTGACAGGGTTGCTGAGAGCTCGTACTATAGACGGAATGGAAACTGTAATCCTCATCTCGCACCCTCCAAGCCCTTCTTGACACAGATTATCGGAGCAGACAAAATAACATCTGATCAAGGCAGTCTCTCATTGCTCCATGCATGTAAGTCGACCTTACAAGTGTTAGTAAGAAAACACAACACTGATGAATGCATGGTGTATTACTACCAAAACAATTAAAATGGGTGCATGTTTGTGGGCTCTAGAATATCACATCAATTGACTATTACATCATATCTGCATATGTGCAAATGTGTGTTTTGTGTGGCAAACGTGTGTGTGCTGTAGATTATAGCTGGAAACTGGCTGGTTGTGCAGGGAGCAGAGTCACAAAACCCAGCATTACTCTCTCTAATCCTGACTCTTGGAACACGAGAGGAAAATAGGCCATGACAAACAAGAAGCAAAAAGCCACAGTTAGACTTATACACATGTATGTGTTGTGTACAAACACATTTAAAGCTTACTTTCTGATGGTGGACAAAGAAGTGGGGTGACTCATAAACTCCTGGGCACCGCATTCAAACACCCCTGCTCTGATATCTTTCATCAGTGGGCACCATAATGGACAGACAGCAGGGCAAGTTTTGTCACCTCTGAATCCCCGTTTTCACTTCATTTTGTGTTTCAAGACAGCCCAGCATACAACACACTGATGTGTTCTTACTGATATTTGTCTCCGTTTGTGTTGTCAGAGGGCATCACGAGTGTAAAATCATGATTTGACTGTGGGCAATAAATGCAACCTGTTAGTCAAGGATAAAGTAATCCCTGAGCTTATGAACACGTGCTTGTCCTGCAGCGTAAACATACAGCTATGTCAATGTCAATACTTCTATTGCATACTATATTAAAATTAGTGATCACACAGAGAGTTGGAAATGACAGATAGTTGGCAATGTCATAGGGCCAGCATTAAAATCAGGATAACCCGCAAGACACCGGAGTGATATAGCAACAAGCACTATGGGTGTCATTTACATCCACATTAAAAGCAATATAATATTTTAAGATCAAAGAGTTCATGCACTCATCTGATTGACATCCACAAGCTCACAGACCAGCTGGCACAAACACAAACAATCACAAATGTACATAAGTCAAACAAACATTTAAGTGATTTACAGTATAAGCAATAAACTATAAATGTGTGCAGAGGAATCTAAGAGGCACATGATGGAACTGCCTAAACAAGAAAATGACCCATGCAGTGGAAATGACATACTGTAGAGAGCAACAGAAATAAAAAGGAGAGATACGGAAGTGAAAGCCATGACCTTGAAAGAACTGGGCTGAGTATGGCATGGGGCAGTTAGCAAGGGCTTTTCACAGTGTTGATGAGGAGTGTGCCAGTCGCAAACAGAGATGCTGGGATGTGCAGCCAACAGGAAGTTGGAATCCAGCCCCTCATCTCCACAAACAGTCCAACAGGCGTGCAGTTAGAAGAACGCCTCCTGACAAGATCAGAGCTTTTTCAGCCTTGACAAAAGGGAGAGAACACATTTTCATCTCTCTAATGAGGTCAAGGAAACATCTTTGCCAATAGATTTCAAAGTCCTCAGTTTGTGTGTGCTCTCTTCTTCAGCCTGCTGATTCTAGGTCAGCCAGTGACAATTTTGGTTTCTTCTGTGACAGTAAGCAAGATTCAGACTCATTTACTACTACATGCTGGGACTGAGCTGGCTTTAGTGAGTGACACTCCAAAAATGTCCTGATTAAAATCATTTTGAATGCCCATAGAACACACATGATATAGAACTACGCTTACTGCTTCCTGAAGTAAGAAAACACATAGTCAAGGTCACCAGTCCATCACTAGCAAAGACAGACCATCACATTTTTTAAAAGCCATTTGCAAAGGTGAGGTTCAACGATCATTCTTCTATACCAGCATCTCAGTTGTCTCAATTCTGCTGTAGCTGTTGCCATGGAAATTATAAGAACTACCACAGAAACAGCAGCTATAGTTAAACACCAAGTCTACAAACATGTGCACAGTTTCTCTCATTCCTATCAATTTGGTTTGAGCCAGTGTACTTGCTACTTGGCTTTAGCACAAACAGGGTCTTTTCTAGAGATCATTTTCCAGGACTTTTCCAGGACATTTTCAGTGATGATCTAGCAGGTACAGCAGACAAGGAGCATGGCATACACTAATATAGTCCTCTTTTAATATTGTTATCATATTTATTTTTAATAGTGTTACGTCATTGTATTTTATTTTGGTTTTTTTGGAAAGCTGTTTGTGCTCTATGTTTGCCAAGTGCTATGTAAATGAAATGTCTATCATGATTGTTAATTTATAACCGTAATTCCTTTTTCTTCTGAATTATATATATAAAACAGTGTACTTTGACTAATACTGCGTTTCTGATATGTTTTTCCCACAAAAAGTTCTGTTACCTTGTTAAAATCCTCAAAATTGCATCTACTTCTATTTCTCCCTGATTTAAAAAATCCGGAATCTATGATTATGCAAATATGTGTCATTTCAAAAGTTACACTGCTTCATAGGAAATGTCTCCTACTTCCACAGTATTTGCGATGTCACAAATTATGCTCTACAGCCCGCTTCTTTAAAACTGGATTTTCAGTGAGCACAGAAAAACGTTCCACTTTCAGCAGCTCAGCGTGAAAACAGCCTCCTAGTGTCAAACTCTGCACGTGAACCATTCTGCAAAGTGAAGCTCAGACATCCAACTGCAGGAACAAGACAAAAATGTCTTTTTGAGTGGAGGGGGACTTGCTGCCTGAACACAAATAACTGAAAAGACTGAATACTGAGTATTTTGCCTATAGACTGAACTTTACATGCCTAAATGTATGGTTCAAAGTCAGACTAGAGCTTGTTAGGATTATTAGCTGCCACTGACTCATCAGTTAATTACACCATACTTTAGCCCCTTCACTAGGAATATCTTCATCTTCATCAAGGATAGTCACACCCGATGTAAGCAACTGCTACAAATGTTTAATATTAAAGCAAACAATAAAAGTAGAGAAGTACCGTTAGCTGGTTTTTGATCCACACATTGCTCCAGCTGGACTTCCATTCATTGTTTTCACACCAGCTTCTCATTCATTATCATCCAACTCTCTCAACAATACCCTCCACACATTGGAAACCACTGCTCTAACCCAGAGTTGAATCACAAACCTTAAATGTTTGCAGGCAAACCAAGCTTGAAAGCACATTAACTTTAGCAACAGAACTAAACAGGCTAACCAAATTAACATTATTCAACCCTTTAAAACAAAAACAACCACAGTTACCAGCCAGCACTGACTAATATTTACGTTTGAAGGATAATGTAACTGACATTATTCAAAGGAGAATATAGAAATAATTTTCCAGGACAATATAGGATTTCCCTGGACATTTTACTTTTTCTGTAATTTTCTATGTGTTTTCCATTACTGAAAAACTGGTCAACTGTCTCCAGGTATTCCAGGACGCAGACTAACACTGACTAATATGGTTTACACTGGAACACAAGCTACTGAAAGGCAGTTTCACTGAGATTTGACAGTGTGAAACAATTAAAGGTCACACACACTTTTCGCTATACACGCATGTCTTTATCTTGTAAGGCCAACTGCAGCTCCTTGAGGACACGAACACTGATGCAAGAAGATCTTGCAAAAACTGCACAGAAAGTTCCAGAAATCAAACCTGGGTCCACCTTCCTTGTTGTGAAGGTGACTGTGCATGCTCCACACAAAGCCAAAGCCACCATGTCGCCTCCACTGCCATACTTTACCGTAAACATCTTTGAACTGGTCATTGCCTTCTGCTCTACGCTCAGAGTTATTCAGCGTAATGCCGACAACTGTCTCGGCATCCTCACCTGGATCAACACATCTATGGAGATCAAAGGGCTCACTTAGCAAACTTGATCTGTGAGCTTTCATCTATCAACAGTAACGGGGCAGCAAATGGGGCAGAGAGAGCAGATATGTCATTGAGGTTATCAAGTGGGTCGATGTTCCATTGAATCAAGGCTGCGGCTGCTCCAGAAGGCTTTACAGCACGTTCAGGCGTCCTAGAAATGTGACTGGCAGATATGACTGTAGTAAGAGGAGCCACGTACGGAAGGATGGTTGGTGGAGGTGAGTGGAGGGGAGTGCAGGAAGGATGGGTGGGTAAGGTCTGTCTTTTGCCTTTGTGTGACCATGGAAGGGCACATGAAGGGCGCACACACACACATATATACATATAAATACACACACACACACACACACACATACTGTATATATGTACTTTTCATGGTTCTGAGACCTAGTTTGTGTGTTTTCCTACTGCTGACCTTATAGACTTCAAGAGCCTTAAAAGATTTAGGATGAGACAAATAATCTGAATGAGGCGGCATGAGTCTGGATTTACTTGGACCGATTTACGCAGTGGCCAAGGGGAAATGTGCACAGACACATTGACTCATAATCATTTGTGCACAACACTCATAAGCAATGAAGATCACACATGCAGACAGGCAGAAACAGTGCAAACCACACGCAAAAATCACATGCAAAAATACACACCAACAGTAACTCTCCACACAAACACATAAGTACAAACACACACATAAATACACACGCTTTACCTCTGCTGGCCTGACATCTGGCACAGGTGTAGTGGAAAAAGGCTGATCTTACCTGTTACCTGGTGATTTACAGGGTCATTTTCCAGACTGATCACATCACATGACATCACACCAGATAAACCTGCTCACCAAATCCTCATGGGTCACCAAACACCTAAGCCCCCACTAAAAATACCACAGGCTGTAAGCAATTCAGGCTGCGGGGTAGCTATTAATAAACAAAGTCTGTTCCATGCCAAACTCAAGAGACAAAGAAACACAGGGATCATACAGAAGGGAAACAATTCACTGGCTGCCACCAAAGGCCAATGTGGCAGGCATTGAAATCATAACTGCACACACTGGTCAAGTCCAGATGACAGCTCCTGCCTATGCCTGCAACAACACCACACCACAAAAGTCGACCCTGTCTTTCTACTTTTGATCTAATGCTGATAAGAGGATGATATGGCATAAAATCAAGTAACAAAGAGAAGAAAAGTCTCACTAGTCAAAACATTGTTGCCTTCTGAGTAGGTAAGCTACTCAGAGTCATCTAAAATATTGTGTCTCTTGCTTATCTCTTCAAATACAAAGTTATTTTTTTTATTTCCTCTCTATTGGCTATGACTGTATGTATAATGATGCCTACAGACCCATACCATACAAGGTACAACTATTAGTTCTGCCAGGTAGAGGAGGGGCAAGACTGTCTTACTGTAAGACAACCATGTACATGAATGCATGTGTGTACGTGTGAGCAATAGGTGGGGGGTGTCGCCAATGAGGTCATCCCACCCTCACCCATTCTGGTCCTGTTTCCTGTCTAATATCTTTAGCCTCTTGAATAGGGTGAGGTGAGGACAGAGTGAGATTATGATGAAAGGAGTACACCAGGTTTTTGGCTTGATGATTGGCCTAATTAACTCCTAAATGAGAAGTACAGCACCAAAAATATCCCCATGTCCTCAATGTAACATTCACTCCTGTGTTCTTTTGCATAAACATTGGTGAATGACAACGATGGACTATTACTTTTAACAATATTGTTAATAACAATTGTATTCATAAACAACAAATATGTACTGTATATTTAGTATCTCAGTACAGCTGATAAAGCCTGGCTTCTTTCAGGAGCTCTATGCTTCATGTATTAATCCACAGTATGTTTTAACTTTGTCTTGAGGTAAAAAGAGAGGTAGGTAATTGTACAACCTTGCTTTCAAAAAAGCTGAGACGCTGTGTAGAAAATAAAAAAACAACAGCAAACAGTTTTGCAAAGTGTTCCTGAGCCCATGTAGTAGCATCGTTTATACAATCACGTCAACCAGTTTACCTGTGGAATGTACCAAACAGGTGTTTATTATGGTGGCAAACGTGCTGCAACAGCCCCAAAACACTGCATATTCATACTTCCAGGTGTCTGGGGGGGGGGGGGGGGGGGGGGGGGGGGGGGGGGGGGGGGGGGGGGGGCGCTAAGTGGAACAGCTTGACTTTCAACCCAAGAGAGAGATCAGATGAGAGAGTGTTTGTTTTTGAAGCAGGAAGAAAAGTGGAGTAAAGAGGTCACATGACATAAAAAGGTAAATATTCTTTTTTACATTTGGCCTCAGTGATTTTCTTCCCATATCAAAATCATTGAGTTTTTGTAATGTTTCCAATTGAGTATATGTCAAAAAAGGAGTAGCAAATGATCATATTCTGTTTGATTTACCTTTTACAGAGCGTCCCAACTATTTTGGAATCAGGGTTGTAATTACAGACAGAATTGGGTTTATACATCATATGTAATATAAGTGTTGCCTCGAACTACACAGAACTGTCATTAAAGAAGGTCTGAAATAATGCAAGTCATCTACACAATGAAGTAGATCTTTTGATGGTAGCATGGCAAAGCGCATGAAAAACAATGGACGACAATGGACAGGTGAATGTTTTTGGTGCGTATGCATTAATATTTAATGGGTACATTGAGCAAAAGACGTTTCTCACAGCAGACGCCTTGACTTGCCAAGCACAGGTATATGTGGCTAATAGCATTAATAATGGCTCCATTCCATTTAGGTGTGCCAGGTCCATGGCCTGGGACTGCGCATGCCAACTCACTGGCATGGTTTACTGACACACGCTGAAATGAAACAGGGTCAGCATTAATGTTGTTATACCTGTGCTTTCCATTCTGTCACAGTAAAATTTCAACCACAGATATGTTATAGGTACTGGAGATATGCCATGCAGAGGGTGGAGTCTCAACTGGCAGGACAGTGAAGATGATAAAGGTTGATAAGGAAAATGGGTTTGGAATAGAGAAGAAAGTCTATCTGGAGCAAGCACAAACTTGGAAGGCAGGCAGGATTAAAGCTGTGGGTGCTCAGAGGAAAGGGGGACAGATAGAACTTGTTTTGGAAGTGACCAAACACCTACCAGTGTTAAGCTATCTCACATTAATTATCCAATTACTTAGATTTACAAGTCTGTCAAGAGCAAGGGATGCTCTCCCAAATAGTCTCAAGATTCTTGCAAAGGAGATTGCTGGAAAACACAGTCTGTATTTAAAACATTTTAGTCTTGTCCGGTGCAGGACTGACAAAGAAAAGGATAGGCAATGTCTCTCTATATATACAGTAGTATACTATATAAGGAGGTCTTCCTTGTATCGGATGATCCACTGTCAAAGTTTGTGACTGACGGTGAGTCACTGAATTGAGGGAGTACTTACAAAGCCGTAAAGCTCAGCGACAGTGGACAGGAAACAGGAATGTGGACACACTTCCTGGATTCAGGCTTAGACTGTCGACACTTCTCAGAATCATTAGACAGAGACTCAGCTGGCTTCAGCCCACTGACACAATGCAGTTACACTAGTCTGGCAGAGAACTGCTAATGAGTTCCTTCACTACTGCATGCCTCATGCACACTGTGGTTTTATTACTGGAACAAGATTAGCCATTCACTTACAGCAACGTAAGGACATGACCACTGAATTTGTCAACAAACTACAATGCATTGAAATAGTTTGAATTCCATAAAGATTCTCTTGGTATTATGCTGGTCTTTAATGACTACCATCAATTATTTTTGTTATGTGTGCCATATTTACACATTTAAAAAGTGACCTTGCACAGTGACACTAAATCCATATTGCCTTAGTTGTTAGGTTCTGGCATTCTGCTCAAATAGGCCTGGAATGAACTATTTCCATGGCCTTTTGGCTGTGTGCCTCCACTGCAGCTGAGGAAGGTCAAAGGGCATTGGTTCACTAACAGCCACAAAAGGAAGCTCCATAGATGGGACAGCAGAGCAATCCTGTAATCTACACTACTCAGAGGAAAACAACAAGTTATTCTCATGAGAAATGTTGCCCAACAGTTGTGCAGCCAATGAGAACTGGAGTGAGTGGTCCTTACTACAAAAACGAAGAAAACATCAGATGTTTCAGGAGTAGAAACAGTGTGATGAATCAGTGTCTATCGATAAAGTCTTACTGCCAATATTTACCTAAACATAAATCCTCAAATTACACAGGTCGGTTACAACAGTAACATGGTATATCCTAATGTACTGTGTTAATGCCAGACTATCTTGGATGGGCTGTGGGCAGGTAAATGTTAGGTCAACTCAAGATATCCATGATAGTTGCTCTGTGTTTGACAGGCACCTTCGAGTTGGGTTACATTGTGTGAGCAAGTGATACCTGTTGACATATCAGTATCACACGCACATAGTCAGGCTTGGCTGTATTGGGGCTGAAGCCCGTGTTCAGTTAATCCTGCAGATAGGACAATTGACATATCTGTATGTCAACAACACTCAACACCCCATCCATGGCTTTATATGCAGCACTATGACAGCGTGGACACTTGAAGGCCTGCCAGGATGGACAAAACACAACATACAGCAGGGGGTGAATCTGTTTGTGTTTTGACTGCTGTGTCAGTGGCATTCCCATCCAGTACTAATTTATCTCTAAAGAAAAAATTGCCCTGAAATGCTGACTTGGGTTGCCTATCATGAAATTTTAGCTTACGATTAATTGTCATACAAATAATGCAATTAACAATTAAGCTGCCATTTTCTGTTCATTTTATGTCACTATTCAAGTAAAAGCTAACAATGGTTTAATACAAATACACCTTATAATGAAGAGGAGCCATTTCTTAGCATTGAACATTATAACATATGAATATAAATTACATTTCTGTTTACCTTTTAGAATTTGTGTATTTGCCTATACCATCTGAAGGAAATGCACCTAATTCACTTTCTGCAATTTATAACATTAGCCAGATTTTTCTCTGCATCCACACTAATTGTAACAGAATTTACAGAAGATCCTTAACAGAAAATGCAAAGCAATGTGCAATATCCACTACCATTATGTGAATATTGGAAGTAAGCACCTTGAGATTAATAGCTGGCGGCACTAATTCTCCTCTCAGGTACCACTAAACCGCAACAAGGGGGGCGCAACAAGAGGACATCATTAAGAGACCACTGGTGGAGACCAACATGAAATATGACAATTCTTTTGGTTTCATCTGGCTGTTTTCTTATACAGGTGACTGAAAGCAGTTCTAACGCTTATGTTCAATGGTTGGGGTCAGCTCAAATAATCACCATCAGGTGATATTGTAATAATCATGGAAGATCTAGGTACCATAGCTTTCCACAACGCACTAACAGCACTACTAGCAAGGCCTACACATATGCAACTGATAACTGCACAGTATCTGTTCGAATAACAAGCACATTTGATTGGATGTCTCAAATGTCATTAATGCTTTGTTACAGAATATATTAGCCATTTTTGCGCATATGGTAAAGTTACAACTTGTTTCAAATGTTCTCTCAAAACAGTCGATACAATAATGCACTGTTAGAGCTGTTAACAGCGCATTAGCCTTAGCATAGAACAAGCACGCAGCGATGATGCTAAAAATTATGTTTGCCCTCAGTTTGAGCCTGACCTGCCTGCAGATAAAATGTTCTTCAAAAAATTACAGAGTATATGAAGATGTGCTTATATCAAAGAAGGTGCCTCTATTCAACTTGACACCACCTGTTCTCACATCGGAAGTTCTCATGATACTGGGCCATTTAGGATGTGTGTTTGTTTGTCTGTACTTTGCACAAGCGCCTGTGTGTTTATGTGTATGTGAATCCTTGACATTCTCTCACCTCCAAACTGTGTCAAATCCCGCCATCCCTCACCCCACGTGAGGCGACAGGATGGAGGGCAGTCCATATCCCGCACTGGCACATCTCTCACACCAAATATAAACACACACACCTCTCTCACCATAAATAACAGCACTCATACACCTTATCACATACTATTAAAAGCTGGGCACTAATATAACCACAATGGCATGCCCTCAGTGTGACTCTCCAGACCAAGCCTCTTCCAGACGCTTACATTGCTGTGCATAGCCAAACAGAATTTGGATGCAGCTATTTGTTACCCAAAAAGGGCAGGCCAATGCAGCAGGGACAGGACATTGTCAAAAAACGTGTATCTATTGTGTCTTTGCAAGGATGGGACAGGGTCGTAGTCATGAAAGAGACAACAAACAAATATAAAGGATACCAGGAACTTCCAGGAAGAATAGGATTGCAATTATGAGGGAAGAGGGAAGAGTCAAATACTGGATAGACTGAAGGACATGTCAAGGCTTGAAACCTGATACCATCATATTAAAAGAAATGTGAGCATTGGGGTGAGAAGACAAGCAACTGCTTCATCTAGGACACCTAATACTGTAAATCAACTCATGCTGAGGGGACACAGGTTCAGCCCCTGCTGACTGCTACCCAGATGAATATTAATCCTTGGAAAAATCCCACACACGTGCAAAAACATAATACGGTAATATAAGGCACTAAAATGGAGTACAGTTACAGCAACTTGGAGGCTTTGTGCAGATTGACCTGGAGTTCATGCACAAACAAACACAAGCGAATGTACACACACTGTGTCACATACATGGATACACACCTGAAAGTTAGTAAGTCTGTTTATTGTGACAGAAACAAGAGAAGCTTGGGGCTATCAGACACACGTCTTGTGTGCTACTGTGATACTCAGCTGAATGGGTTGACTCTGCTGTTCACTCTGCACGCAGTGCAGGCTGCATCTGAAATCAATATCTCAGCACAGAAACATAAAACAGTCCTATAACCATGATAGGAAATAATCTGTCACCCACAAAATGCTTATAGGTATTAGATGCTTGTTTATTTAGCCCTTAATTGGCCTGCCTTATGTGGTAACGTAACACAAATTCAATTTGAAGGTGCACAGCTAGCTGTATTCTTTTCCTACTAAATTCCTCAAATATTCCCACTGTAACATATACAATACAACACATCAGTAAGACAATAAAAAATATATTGATTATGCTTATCCACAACAAACAGATATAGAGCTATTTTAATGACATTCCTTGTAATTGTTTTAGAAACCAAATATGGCACAATTAGTACTGAAACTGTAAGTAGGTCAAGGAAAAAAACCACGATTCCCATAATTACTGTGGCCACCCACTGCTATCATAATGTAAGAAGAGGCACCATTTAGTGTGACGTTATGGTGGAGGCTTTATGCTGTATTTCAGCAAGGCAAAAGAGGGTGACTGGGAAGAGCCATAAAGCTCCACTGTAGCACAGGTGAGAAACAGTCGGGAGATTTATAGTGAGGTCTGTGATGAAATGCATAGTGTGTTTACAGACTGTGTGGGTAGGGACGTTGGCTGTTGATACAAAGCAGTGTGGGCTGCGTTGGCAGCAGTGCAGCGTGTTTCTGTGCCATAGACAGCTCTGCACTGCAGTGCTTGTGTGTGCACGTGAGGAAGAGCGCACATGTCAGAGGATTACAGAAGAGCCCATCCATATCCCCCTCTGAAGACAAAATCTACACCCCTTGCTGCACTAATGCAGCCCTCACTTCTATCCCTTTGTCAAGTGAGCACCCAGTCCTCAATCTATCCCCTAATAACAGCATTTATCCATTGTAATAAGCACTTTATATCTTCAAACCGGCAGCCTAGCATTCAATCCACTACAACTGGCATAAAAAGAAGGACATTTTCTTTCCTGGACAAAATTTGGTCTGTACACTTTTTTCCTCACAGCGCTCCCCATCACTTGCAGTCCACTGCAGTATCCCCCATTAATATCTCATCCATCAATTTGTGTTAAAAATTAGACACCTTTGTGACTCTCCTCCCATCAATCTCTCTCTTTTTCTCCTGAGCTAAAGTTCTGCACCTAGTTAATGAGCAGTGCAGGTGATACATAAGCAAGGTGATGTAGAGGGCACTGAGACTCTTGGGGTTTGGGGTGCTGGGCATGATGATGGTTTCTGAGTGGGTGCTGATGGAAAAAGCTTGGCCTTGTTCCAATAGGCTGACTGAAGAACAGCCACGGCCCACAGAGAGACAGAAACAAAGGAAAGTTAAATGATGCACAGTGGAAAAGTACTGCTGACTCTTCTACACAACACAGGGTACACACCTGCGTGCAGAATGCATACACACACACACACCATCCCCTGTTAGTCACTATAATCCAGATGGTATTTGCACAAAGCAACAAAGACAAATAATAGATGCTTTGGAGGTGCAGCAAACCAAAATACTCTTCTATCCAGGACTGGCTGAGCAAAATAAAACTCGAACCACTCGCACTAATAACACTAAGAAAAAAGATTTACTGAATAGTGCATAGTGTAGCAACTGAAGACCTGGAGACAGAATTACTGTCAGATCACCTCAGCTATGATGTAACATGTATGTAATGAGACATGGACGTGCTGGTGAAACTCTAACAGAAGGTCACATAGCTGTAATATCTAAATCAGACCCGGAGTCTATCCCCCCGATGGCTTCCTTGTGAGGCATTTATATCGGTCTTAAAACAGGACATACCAACTTTCTGTCCAAATCCATCTAGGTCGTCCAACCCTAGCTTATCTCTACTCAGAGCCAGGACAATATTTAGTATCTACATGGACTCTCCCCGCTGTCTGGTGTTAAGTAACAAAATAGTGCACCATAAAGGATCAGTTCATTTTTACCCCTGGTGAGGTAATAGGTAGGTTATAGTAGCCTACATATCTAATCTCGGCTGTCCGTACCTCAAACTCCAAACTATCCTTACATAACACTAACATGACAGGTCAAGTAACACCACACTTGAAATGCAGTCTACGTCAGATGAGGAGGCAGAGAATGACCGCACGGGGTGGAAATCAGGCAAGACTGATGTCAGAGGGTAAAACACTAGCAGAGCAGAGGATTCCCTGGGGGTGAGTTGCAGACAAGTGAGAATCCAGATGGGTCCTTGCCTACCTGAAGCTCAAACACGTTTGGCCTGGCTTGGTGTGCTCAAAGGACAACTCCTGTAAGGCACCATCTACTTGAACAAGAACACCTGTTCAGAGATATGACTATACAAGTGCTGCTAAACAAAACGTCAAGCAGGTTAAACACACACTGGTACAAACAAAACCAAACCCCCAAAATAGAACTGTTGTTTCCATGCTACTGACCCCTTCTACCCTGACAGTGTTCTTGCAATAAGGGAACTGCTTTAAGTGGAGTCAATGACAAATTAGAATTCACTCTGCCTAACTCTCTCATGCCCAGTAGAAAGGGAACAGTATGTTCCTCAAACACAATGTGCATGCATGCACGCACGCAGACACACACACCCATGACTAGTGTCAGACAAGGCATGAAACGTGCACGTGCTTGCGCACACATATTGAGTGCAGTCGGACAGAAAGAATTCTGAAAAAAGTGACATCTGACTAGTCAGATGTAGGACAATGATGGAAAAAGTGAGGCGGCAAGTGTCTACATGCTCAGGTCCTGCATGTGAACTGCAGCTAGAGAAACTAGGTCCTGCATTGGCAAAAACATATAAAAGAGTGACTCTATTATTGAGGGGAGAAAAGTTCTTGGAACAGACAGAGAGGCTGAAAATGTGGAGAGACAGTGAAGGGAGATAGACGCCAGGTGGACACAGATATGGATTCTAAAGGAGCTGGCAGCCACAACAACTGCTTCGACAGTCCAGCCACAGTGTGAACAGAGGTTAAATATAAACTCAGTAATCCCTAAACAAAAGGGCACTTAATGAGAGCATGCCTGGATGGTCAGATGTGAGCTAGGTGGAGGGAGGAATGTAGCTGGCAAAAGCCCAGGATTGTGCCACAGCTACTCAGAGCAGGTCCGCCACCCATCGAATGGAACAGCTTCATGCTCAGTGCCCTCTCAATGACAAATGTCACACTTTCCTTCTCTGCCCTACTGGTTACCCTGGCACAGGCCGGCGATCCACCTCTATGCTGAATCTTACAGAACCATATTTCTCCTTTCAAATCGGCTCACAGCTACTAATCAGAAAAATTAAGCCAGTGAGGAGATTATCATATGCAGTCTCAGGATTAAAATTCATCACACTTTCCATGACTGAGAGATGGTGACTAACCGGTAAGACCCAGCCATGAAGGTGAACAATAGCCCTGACAGTCACCCTGTTGGACTGGGGTAAGCACCTGAATTATTCAGAAAGATCAAAGAAGCGATGCTGGCTCCAGGCCTGGGCCACACAGTGATACTTGGGTCTCAAATGGGGTGCTGGCACTGTGTTAACTTCTCTGTACAACACTACCTTGATGTGGTGTCCTATTCAGGGTAAAATCCTGGAGTCAGAGCAGTAGCTAATTTAAGACGCTGGCAGCAGAGAACTTCTGACAATTTCACTTAAAAATGGCTTGAAACAAACAGACTAAATTTCCTGGTGATCAACCAATGACTTCAGCTCTATTCAAAAGCAAATGAGCTGTGGCATATCAGTGTAAAACTTAACAAAGTCAAATAAACATATCAAGTTATTTTGTGATGAAGGGTAAATTTAGGTCAAATTAAGTAACCGACCGTATTTCGTATTTTTGTCCTTTGAATGTATACCATAGCTAATAATTATATGTACCAGCAGATTATGATGCAATGACTATGGGGTTGGATGGGTGCATAGTCACCATATTTAACTTCCAATGTATAACAAACATGCTTGCATCAGTGTGCACACATGTGCTGTGAGAGATTATGTGACAGAAAATGCCAGCGCCTGTGAAATCTGTGGTGCCGAAAAATGTATCTTCAGCAAGAGGGCATCATGATCTATGCAGCCACCTGGCTTCAGTTTTAAATGACACTGAACACTATCACAGCATGAGGGAGGCCAGCCAAGCCAGTCAGAGCCTTTTAGTGTGTGGGGGAATCACCATAACTGATGTTATGTAAGTGGGGCAGAGGGTGCTATTTGGGGAGATCCAAGGAGGTTTCTAATGGACTCATGAAAAAGGGGCCTGTTTACTGGCTGGGCTGCAATTTATTTAAAACTGTAGGATGTCCAGCCTGAAAAAAATCACCAGTCTAATCATATGTGGTTAACCATACAAGTGAGAAAAATAACTAAATGCTTTGTGGTAAGAACAAAATAATCGTCATTGGCAACTAAGTGATTAATCATTTAGGGAATTTTATTCTGAATGTTTAAATTAACTTAAGTAATTAACAAAGTCCCAGGTAGGTCCAGCAAAACTAAAAATGTTGATACCTTCAAAAGATACAACTGAAGATGTGCCACAAACAGCACGCACTCAACCACTCGCATATACCAACTGTAATCATGTGTCTTCACTATGACTACAATGTTTCCCAAACTTACCTTCATGTTACATTAGTTAATTTTTTGGCTAACGCTAATCATAGCTGTGTCGTACTGCCTTCGAAGTGCTTATCTGGTAACTACTATCAAGCTACGACGTTTATTCATTGCCCCTCTTTCATACCTTCTATTTCTCATACACTGTGCGTCACATAAATAAGACTATAACCAACCACACTTTACAAACCCCACTGTTAATTCCTACGGTATACAATACGCCATTGACTTATCTTAAATTATCCTGCACCACCTGACTGGCTAGCGGTAACCTTGGTTACGCAGCTGGTGTTAGCCGGGGAATAATTAGTTCAGTAAGGCAAAACTGTCCGGTTATGTTTGTCTTTAATCCAGCGTCACGGTGCTCATTCGCTTCGCTTTGCAACTTAGTGCAGTTAAAGTATACAAATAGGTATATTTCTAGAAGGCTGAGAACTGTTAAAAATTACCTCTGCATCCACACGAAGCCTTCTTCGTTTTCAAGTGTGTATTTTCCGGTTTTGGCAGATTACTCTGATTGGCCCACAATTCCGGAAGTAGCTGTTTCGGTGCCATGGCAACAAGGGGGTTTCATAGCGGCCGACAAATCGGATGTGAGTAGTAAAATTCAAAAAAATGTGATTCGGTTCAGGTCAAAAACAAGATGCTGAGGTGGAAATTAACTACTTGATACTGAGGTATATGATCAGATGAATCCAATATCAAATATAGGTTAGAGTAAGCATGATCAGAGGTAAACTGAGGTCTAAAATGTTGACCACTCTTAGTTGTGGTATGTGAGGTCACACAGGGTCAGATCAGAAAGAGGGAGAACAGATGTGTTGGTATAAGCATGGGGACCTATCTGGATGTAAATCCTCCCTAAAGATGGACATGGGTTAACACGTATAATTGCTAACAGCAGAGGAAAACACCTCTTGTTTTTGAGTTAGGAAAGAAATGGGTGGAGTAGGACATGACGCCATGCTATATATTGTGTTGTCTGTATGTTAAGGGCAGAGTCTTCTGATCTGACCCTGAAGCTCTCTCGGATGGCCGGCATCTGATCTGATACTGCTTGTAAATAAAGTTCTCTTGAACCCAAGCTTGTATCAGCGGAGTTCTTCCTACATCATCATCACACCACAGCTTGGCAGGACCTGGCTGATAAACTTTAATACATTTACTATAAAGTTGTAAATCCAGGCCTCTCCATTGTGCTACCATTTGTATTTATGTGCTAAATTTGTACATAGAAAGCATTGGCAATTTGGTATTTCACCCTTCCTTTTACACGTTATAAAATGGTTGATTGAGATGAACAGTGGTGACCCCCTAAGTCCTATGTGCATACTCCCATGACTGTAGTCCCAGACATGGAGACAACTTTGCGGAGAAGTTTGTGGATTCCACCACCATCATCGGCTGGACTTCAGACAATGATGAGGATTCATATGAGAAGGAAATCAGCAGTCTTGCAGGGTGGTGCACAGACAACATCCTGCTGCTCACTATAATCAAGAACCTGTTTGTTGATTTCAGAAAAAGGAGGTGAAGACACACACTGTTCTATATCACAAGAGTTGAGGTGGAGCAGGTGAACTGTTTTAGGTTCCTGGGTATCAGCATCACAGGGAACCTGTCATAAACATCACACATCTCCAGCCCGGTCAAGAAAACTCAGAAATGACTACATTTCTTACGGCAACATACCCATGCAAGTTCTTGTCAACTTTTACAGAGGAGCAATAGAAGGCATGCTGACTGGAAACATCACAAATTTTCATGGGATGTGCAAGGCCCAGGACATGACTAATTATTTATTTATCCATTTGTTATATTGTGAATACAACTCTGTCTTGCAGAGTGTTAAATAAATATACCTCTCTTTTATAATGAAAAGGAAATCTTGTGTCTTATTTATGGGTCCAATCATATTGTGATGTCTAGTGCAATGGCTGAGGATCAGAGTTACATAACAGGTCATGAACTTGTGTCTGCAGAGAGATTGGGTGGGTTGGTGGTGGGGAGGGACTGCCAGGCTCCAGACAGATATCAGTAAACAAATGCTTTAGAGGGACACTCAATCCTGCCTGTATGTTTAGCAGTTTGTGTGTGTCAGTGTGTGCGCTGGTAAGAGAGTGAGACAGGAGAGGAAGTGGAGACACCTTCTCCTTCCAAAAAGCATTTGCCTTTTGCACCCAACCCGATCTCAGTTTCTCTGTGATGTTTCACTCAGCTTCCATTAAAAATTTTCCTCATTTATTCGGCCTTTGACAGATGGTGGGAAAACCACAGATGCATCACACATGCTTAAACACACACCAACAATGATGCACACATTCACACCAAAGAAGGAAAGCACCAGCATGGCGAACACAACAATACTGTCTTTGGAAAGTGTGACTGTGCTGCTGAGACATGTTGGCATGGTGCACTAGTTGACACAATAACCTCGGCCATTGGCCGCTGTTTTTCAAGAGGGAAAAGCTATGAAATGTAACTGCGCAAGAACATGGTGGGAATGTGACTGCGTGTGAGTTTTCAAACTGTGGAAGTTCGCAAACAGAAACTGGACTGGTGCACCTGTTAGTGTCTGTCTCCATTAGATGATGTCAGTGGTCTTCATTTGGTTCGGAACATGCAGAGAAGGGGGTCAGTAAACTGCTCATACACTCTGTCTGCCACTACCCTGTGTGTGATCCTCCAGATCCACATTCAGTAGTAGAAGCTGAGAACAGAGGAGGTGAAGATTTGCCGAAGCAGTCGTAAGGAGTGCAGTGTGCTTATTTTTTTCATGCTCATACTATTTCTATTACTTTTTCATAACTAATAAAAATAAGAATATGTAAAAAATAAAAATAAATGTATTTTTCCAATGCATCAGGCGCAACTTGACAATATTCAATAAAGTTTCTCAACTCAACTCAAACTTCAGCAGAGCAGTGGTTCTGCCACCACTGGAGCGACATTGTCGGGTGAAGAGAACAATGATTGCAAAAGTTTTTCAAGTGCAGCTTTGACTTAATGACGTAGAGCACCACCCAGGCATTTGCAAAGGTCAGCGCAGAGCAGAGAAAGGACAAGACCAATCTGAACGACTGCATCTACGCAGATTACACAGAGAAACAAGCCTCCCCACTGTCCTTAGAGCCCGTTCAAGGAGCAGTGAGTGGGTTTGTTACTTTCTACTCAGTCAGTCTGAGAAGACAATGCCTCCTTTTTGTCTTTTGTCACACTCTGTCCCCTCAGACAACCTTCCCTTGTCACATTTGGACTGTGTGGTGAGTTATGTCACAAGAGCTCCACAACAAGATCATCTTAGAAAAAACGCTAGGATGCATCTCTTCTGCAGGCCAGATCTCTCCAGTGTAGTGGCACATTTCTTTGATTTATGCAACAACCAATTGATATTAATTGTTTTGCTTTCTATCATTTTACATGGTACATTCTGACTGTTACGTATGCAGCAGAACATCATGTGAAAACTGACTCGCCAACGGACATGTGTCTGAAACTTACTAATGCCAGAAACGTGCTGAGACAAGATCATTTCAAAGTTACGTGAGATGTGTAATCTAGTATTCTTGTGTCAACAACTGAGCTCGTTCATCAACATGTTTGGCAACTCGGTGACGATGGCAGTGGCTTGAGGCATCCAGCAGCAGTGGATTCATGGTGACCTTTCATACTTCTGTGAGCGCACTGTTTATCCATTTAAGAGCTGTTTGCAGGGCCAAGAAAGGCCAGGGCCTGTAAAAAGCATTCACACTGGGGGTCGCGAGGCCATCTGGATTTTGAGGGGTGTAAATAAAATCTTAAAAAAACATGCACGGGAGGCCTATATCTAAGCATTTCACTCACGTCTGTTAAGAACTAAATGCAATTATCATTTATAAACTTGAGATTATTATTTAAGATATAAGTAAATAAATACATGTTACAGGATAAGGGCATAGTGAAGACCTGACCACAAGCTATATTCACAGAGCCTTCACTCTCTGCTGAACAGCCTCGCCCTGCATTAGAGAAGTATGCCGTCGAAATAACAATGAGCCAATAGGACAACGGTCAAGCGTCAGAGAGAAGCAAACACTGAATTTACCAATAAGTAGCCTAGTAAGTATCTAGTATTTTTCAAGTATAAATGATAAAAAAAACAAACCATAATACAGAGAATTGTACAATACGTTAATAAAATATCAGTAAAACTCATCTCTGATTCAACATTCACAGGAAACAATCTGCATTGCTCACTTTGCACAAACTTCCTGCAGTTAGTGATCTCATAAGTTGGGCCAATTGTACAGTTTATCAGTTGTTCTGCATTATTGTTAAGCATTGAGTTGAATATGAAATACCCACAAAATAAATGTCAATTAGTCAGGGTCCACAGTTTACTCAGTGGATTAAAAGGGGTCCTCTATAAGGAAAAAGGTTGGGAATCACTGCACTAACTGCCCAGCAGCCTACAGAGAGACGGTGGTGGTGTACCACGCTGTGGCAGAACTTTAGATTGGCAGCATGGAAAAACTTGACACAGCTGACTAAGTTGGTATCATCCATCACTCGGTATTATTGCAATGATAGGTACACTTCTGACAACACTGTTTGTCTTTCTGTTCTATGAAACATTTTATATAAGCAGAGGCAAAGCATGATTGATATTGTCAGGTCATGTGGCCTGGCAGTATCAATCACTCTACTAGACTCAACCTGTTAGGCAAGAAGGTATGAAAGAGGAGGTTTGCTGTGTAGAAGTCACTGCCGCTCTCATTATGCAAGCCTTCAGCCAATGCCAAATTGACCGGGATGTCTGTGGGAGCTGCTTGAAAGTGGAACCAGACTGAAAAGAGTTTTGATTAATTAGACCAAAAACATCCTCTCTCCCGCAACCGTTCATCCGTCTGGCTGTCTGGACGGTTCTCCACCTGCGGACCTCATTCAACCACCAAAGTGAATGGATTTAGAGCTTGACTGGCATCTTCAGGCATTCTTTGTAGCTCTCCAAGAGCAGTGGGAACAAGGCCACCAGGAAACCAAACTGCAGCAGTGAAAGGCACAATCAAAAGGGAGAGAGATCTTGCATAACCAACGGCACATGATATTACACGGCAACAAATTACATAGCAACAAATGAGAAAGCAGAAAGTCCATTAGAAAAAAAAGGCACACAATTAGTTTGCAATCTCTGTCAGGAGTGAGTTGAGGGACACAAGAGGTGTAATTTATAACCTCAGCATCATCCCCCCAAGCACACAACCACAATTACGCAGTCTGTTTCAGACACATGCCATTCAAGCAATGCTACATTGCTGCAATAAAAATGAACTTATTTCCAGGAAAACAAATGTTTATGAAGGATATATCAAATATCTTAAATGAAAATCAACACAAGGAATCATATTCTTACCATAACTTCCCCTCTAGCTGCCTAGTAAGTATGAAGTGGATCTCTGGATTCCAAAGGATGAATATGAATTAAGATGACCAATGAAGTGCTGTGGGTAATGTGACACTTCTCATTTCTGACATAACACAAAAGAAAGAGTGCGACAGAACAGATCCATATCCTCTTTCACTGACTTGAGATGGGTTAGGATTTGGGTTTTTGCAGCTTTTACTTTCAAAATAAAGCAGCAAAGGAATGGGGCTTCTGCTGTTGTGAGGCTCTTTGTATATCTGCTCCTTTAAAATTAAATCTTTCAGTGTGAATAATATTGCTATTGGTAGCAGCAGTTGCAGTCCTGGTTTATGGTACTGTATATGGCTGTCTAACTTATTTCTTATTTGTATATACAACTAATTGTTTGCAGGAATTATTATTAGAGCAGGTCTCTATCAGGCCTAAACTGTGTGGCCCACATTAAAATTTCTCAGTTCCCTCTTCTTGCTATTTCCTTTCCCATTATTGTTTTTTTTAAGTCTATGTGAGTCTGCAGACATTATGCACACACACTCAGTTTCTTCACAACCCTGCAGCACATCAGAACATTTTGCACCTTTTTCTGTCCCCTCCTGCCAATCTCTCTGCGTTGTTAGTTCTCTGAACCACTTTCTGTCTGTTCATTATCAATGCACTGCTGATTAGCACATCACCACAGAGACCCGGTTGGCCATTCATTCAGGTTTCAATGGGAATGACGCAAATCCCTGACCTGTTCGGTGCCCCGTGGCCTGGACCTGCTCTCTTGGACTGTGATTCTCTTCCCTCTACACGCCTCGGCTGGCACTCTGACAGGTTAGAACAGCTGAGAGAAGGCCAGAGCCTCCAAGTGTACCATAGGAGGTCCCACAGACCTGCTGCCATCCTGCTCTCTTGGCACAATCGGATCTTGATGTGACCTTAAATATGTAACAAAAGCAGTGTTTTGTTGCCTAATTGTGTATTTTGCACTGAAGTGTTTGAGCTAAACCCGACAGAAACCTGTTGGAACAAACCCATTGATGTTCCTCTTTGTTACCTTCTCAGTGTTGCTGATTAGTTAAAATTTGGCTACTTTTTATCCAACACTGAAATGCAGAAAAGGCATTTCTGATGTATGTACATGTGTGTATGTACATTTGACACCTTTCACCTTCATTCTTTACGTCCTTCTGTTAGAGATGCAACTTCATATTAAAATATCTATCAGGATCAATTATAGTTAACTTATTGTACCTTGTCGTCACCTACAGTAACCTAAAGTAATATTACCAATATTGTTTGTTTTTTTCTCACTCACTCCTCCGATCCTTGTTTGCCATTAGCAGCTGTTTCCCTGAGTTGTCATCGACAATGAAGTCATTCATTTAAATTTGTATTCATTTTCAGTAATATGGACTCAGTAGAGACAAACAACTACTTTTAGTAAATCTGCTTGGAATGGAGTAGTCAAATTTGAACCAATAAATTTGTTTAATGATTACGGTCTTTTGTCAGCAGCTAATTCATACTGTATGTGTCAGTTATCAGGATCTGACAGCAACAAAGCCATTAAGACCTCATACAGTGTTTTGTACAGTGTATGCAGGTGGCATAATCCATCTGCACTTCCCTTAGAAGTACACATGAAGTGTGGCTGTAGTGCTCACAACTTCCTTATCAGACTGCCACTCTGCATGAGGCCTGCCATCTGCTGGCAAAAAACTAACCCGCTGCGTCTTAGCATCCTTCAAAGTTAATGTACGAGTTCATATGTATGAATGCTGCAATACACGAACTGCTACATTCATCAAAAAAAAAAAGAAAGAAAAAAGATACATTAGCCTACTTGCACTATTGTGTAAAACATGCCACAGATCACAGCCTAACATGAGAACACTAACTGCACATCTTCAGTTTTTCTGTATATTGGTGTAGTTTGATAACATCTGATCACTCATTTTCAGTAACCTCAGAAAGCTGCTAATACAACACACTGGGCTCATCAGTGTGCACAAGGACCGAGAGACTGGCTCCTCTCCTCTAATCGCCTCTCCCGATTTCCATCTTTTGACACACGGCCAATCGCGGCTCCCCATTTCCATCTTTTCCCCCGGCCAATCACTGCTGGCCTCCGCTCCGGTACGAAAATAAACCCGGCAAAGTTTTTTTTTTTACTCTCAATTTTCATCCGCCGACATGAAGCGGTGATCTGCTGTTGGAAAAAATACTATTGTTCCAAAGATGTTGCGTGGTGGATGTATTTCTCGCTGTGACTTAAAAGTGAAGCCCATTTGCCGAAACCCGGGATCGAACCAGGGACCTTTAGATCTTCAGTCTAACGCTCTCCCAACTGAGCTATTTCGGCTACTGCAAGATGGTTTTCAGTGCTATGTCTCATTATTTCCGCTAGAGGTCGTCCTTGTCTAAGATATTATGTTTAACATGATACTGATATACATTTACTCTCACTTTTGCTCTCATTTGAAGTGGAATTGGACAGTTGCTGCATCGTCATATTAAAAAAAATGCAGCATGTCGTATCACTTCTCACTATTCGTAGTGAGTATTAATCCACCAGATCTTTTAATGAATGAGCTGCGCTAAGAAGTCCCCATCCATTTATTTAATAGTTTCTCAAATTTAAGCAAGTCTTTGCTCTCTTGAAAACATGAACGTGTAAATTCATAAAAGAAGAACCCTGTCCTGCCGAAACCCGGGATCGAACCAGGGACCTTTAGATCTTCAGTCTAACGCTCTCCCAACTGAGCTATTTCGGCTTCTGTTCTTCGAGGGTGCAATGTCAAGTCATAACGACAGAGGTCCCCCTTGCGTCTATGCTTTATTTATTTTTTTCGATTTTGTGTTGGGGATTTGCATGCCATTTGTGTTTAAGATAACGCACAGAGTTTAAGATCCAAGTAGGAATGGTCTGATTGTTTTAGCTAGGCTGAAGTGATGCAGAATTACTTTGTCCTGCAGGCTTCATCCCACATAGATGACCTTCTTTTTCCCGTACTGCAGAGGTCTGTAGCGCCTCCCTCCCACGCAACACAGAGCCCACGCAAAGTTAACGGTATGCTGGCAGCTTTTCAACTTGTGCGTACAGTATAGCTCACTAGGAGGAGCATGATGCAAACCCTGCCAGGTACTGGAGGTGCTCAGTGCCTACTGAGGGCACCATGCTGGACATGGATGCACCCACAGAAGTAGTAAAGGATGGTTTCTCATCAGCAAGCAGTTTGATTTTACCATGCCAACAGTGACAAGACAATGCTAAAATTAACACGTACAAAATTGCACCACCTACTCACTATATATTATTGGCTACTTTCTGTCTGCAAACTGATTATCATACACAAAATGAAGTCTCTATTCACACACCACAATAATGAATCACAATAAATATTAAGCACAAATGTTTATGAAGGCTATTAAAACAGTGTGATTGTGTCCAGGAGGACTTGGTGTGCTTTAGCTCAGCAGGGTATCACTGAATGACCCCTCAGGTGCAAAAGGAATTATCATGTGAGCTATATGAACAGCCCTGAGTGATGTCCTCATGCTGTTCCTCTCACAGCAGGATCCCCATAAATCAAATTCTTCATGAGGAAAGATGCAGTTATACAGCTACATCTGAGGCTAGGGCTTTAAGACAGATAAAGGTCGGGAACCCCAGGCCCCCAGCATTTTGCTTTTTTTGTACAGCATACTTTGTATTTTTCAGTACCTGTTTGGCATTCAACAAATTCAAAGCAGCTTACATGAATTCATACAGCCATTAGCAAAGGCAGCAAATCCAGACCACAGCGTTTAATATTTATTGATCTAATTCAACATTGCATGGTGATACATTCACATAAAAACAACACCTTGAAGAAAACCTATAAAGATAGCATATTTTTGGTGTACATACAGTATAATATATATATATGTATATCTTTTAGTGTGTTTACATTCAAGAGTGCGTGTGTGTGAGAAGTCACATGGCCTCTAAAATGAGTCCCAGTGTGAGTACAGCATCAGAGCAGTGAACACACAAGCAGGTAGAACAAAGTCACTGGTGCTGTTAATAATCTCAGCAATGTGTCAGAGCTTGTCTGTGGTGACAGTCATGCCGCTGTGTTTGCTGGCTGAGTTGACCCACGGGACCAGATGTCTGGGTGCTGACACAGAGACGATCCAGCTGCAACTGGAACACTCCTCTAAAAGTCAGTCTATAATCACAGGCAGACCAAGTGACTTGTACTGTAGATTTCACATGAAATACATTTCGTATTTCGTATTTACACAGGAATGTAATTTCAAAAGAGAACTGCACACCTTTGGCATGGAAACACCCCGCCGTCAACCACAGGGACACCTGATATATAATGCAATCTGACAATATAGACCTGCAATGAATACTATTTCATTGTTGAGAACATGTCACAGAGGTGTTGATTGAGCTCACTGGTTTGTTTTGACTTTTTGGTGAAGTACTGGACTGCATTATATTGAAAGGTTTTCCTGTTATTGTGTCCGTCACGCGTCCATTCTTTAATGTACAGTGTCATCCCTACCAGCTACATCAGCACAGTCAGCTGACTTTACCCATAATTCTGTCAATATGGATGGAATAAATCATAAAGGAGATTTCTTTTTTACAATTCAAAGGACTAGTTGGACATTTTTCATGCTTTCTTGCTGAGAGTTGGATGAGAGGTTTGTTAGAACTTCGCCATGTCTGTCTGATAAACAATGCCACTGCTTATCTTAGTGTAAAGAGATTAAAAAGGGGGAAAGAGCTAGTCTGGCTTTTGAGGGGAACATGTTATATCACTTTTAAACACAAAAACCGAAGTGGAAAAGCAAGGAGTTTGGATTTTTTGGACAGGGCCAAGCTAGCTGTTTTCTTCTATTTCCTGTCTGTTTCATATTTACTGCACAGACATGAGAGTAGTATCAATCTTCCCATCTAATTTCCTGCAAGAAATGAGCCTATTTCCCAAAACGTCAAACTACTACTTTAAACAATGTGCTCACCTTTTCCCAGCAGTGTATACAAAACATCAATAAGACATTACAGCATTTTATACAAATTGCTGAGCACAGGAGTTTGATATGAAGGAGCTTCGCAAGACTTTACATAAACACTGTAACATCGGCTTTTTTAATAACTACTTAAGCTAAAGCATAACTGCATTTAATATTTCACACTAACCTTTAAATGTGCTCTGACTTGTTCCTGTGGACCCTCCTAAACCCTGACACATTTATATCTCAGCATTAAATTTCATGTTGTACTCACTGTGTCTCGCTTGTAAATTCCCAACATGCTCTCTGTGTGTTCAGAATACACAACAACCGTTCAGAGCAGAATTAAGGCAGAGATAATATTAAATAGCCTACATTCAAGGAGTTTTTTGAGAATTCACCTGTTTGAAGTGTATCACCATTTTTTAAAGCTGCCTTGTAGCATTTGAGTGGGCCAGATGCATTCCTTTGGAGCAGTTAGGTAAGCACCACTATGTGCACGCTCTATCAAACAACTCCACATGTAAACAGACTTCACTATTTGACAGTGCAAATTATATACAATAGCGTTTCCTTCAGCTGCACAGGCTGTGGGCACCACAGTGATGGTAGCATCCTGCTCCCACTGTTGCCTGAGGTGAATGTTAGCTGTGTTTAGCATGAGCTTGCTGCTCGTGGTTACATTAAAACATCTCCCAGAGGTGGAAAAGTGTTTTTCACATTTCTTACAATGGCTTCACGCACCAGTGAGTTTCATAATGGAACACACCTGTGACTGTATTCCAGATTTTAATTATACAATTCGGGCCCCTGTGTGTTAGTCTCACAGGACCTCTGCCAGGCAGCGGTCAGTGCCTTCGCTTGCTTCCAGCCGCACCTGCCTGCTGGTTTTCCTGTTCTCCACCCAGGAGTTGTGTATGACGGTGCCCCCTGGTGACGGGTCCACCTGGAGCAGGGACACCACCCTCTTCTTAACCTTGGCACGGAGGGCACGTCGCAGCTTCTGTCGGGTGAAGGCGTAGAGCAGGGGGTGGGAGACGGTGGTGCCATAGGCCAGGGCCAAGAACCAGAGGCGCAGGCTGACCAGGGCGTCGCTGGGGCCGACGCCCAGGATGAGCACATTGGTCACAGAGAGGGGAGCCCAACAGCCCAGGAAGGTGGTGATAATGATGAGGGACATCCTGAACACCCGCCTCTGTCGTTCTCGTCGATCTCTGTGCCGCCGCACTGCTCGCCTGAGGGCAATGATGGCCGACACGGAGGCCTGGACGCCCATGGTGGCAGGCATGTGGGTTGCGGCGCCCGCGTCAGAGGCGATGAGTGGGGCGGAGGAGGACAGTGCTGGGGGGGAGGTAGCTGTCGGGGTGGGGGAGGGGGAAGGGATGAGGGGAGGGTGGCTGAGCTGTTTGGTACCATCTGTGGTGCACTGCTCCCCTCCTACCTCCCCACCATCATTCACTCTGACCCCCGTATTCTTTTTTTTCTGTTTCTTGTGGCGCCCCCTGCATGTGGGGCCCCTGAACCGCTGGCCCTTCTTCATGTGGGAGCCAATGCGGATGTTTAAAGCTCTCAATATTCTGGAGTAGGTAAACAGCATGACTGCCACAGTGGTGAAGAAGATGGGCACCTGCAGGACAAGATGGTAATACATACCCAGGCCTGTGTGGTAGCCCTGCCCGCCAACACATAGCAGTGTCCGGTTACGCCACGCGGGCACCACTGTAGCACTGATGCCATGTGAGGACAACGACAAGGATGTCATCTGCCCGCTCCCCTCTGTTCCTTCTCCACCGGACCACTGCACCTCCAAGAATGGGATAAAAAACACCGCCACCGAGGTGACCCAAACAGCAGCCAGAAGCAGCGATGCTCTGCGTGTCGTCAGCAGCCTGTTGGCCGGCCGTACTGAGATGTCGTACCGGTCCAAGCTGATAACCAGGATGTTGATTGCTGTGGCTATGCTGGCAAAGGTGACACAGGCCTCGTGGAAGCAACAGAGCAGGGCCAGGTTTGGTCCTGGAGGCAGCAGCACGACCACCAGAGTGAGGGGCAGACACAGCACACACACGGCCACATCCAGCACATGCAGGTTGACAGTAACCATATTGCTCACAGAGTCCACTAAATTAGATTGAGAGCAGTAAAGCACCAGCACTGTCAGGTTGCTGCTGAAACCCAGCACCAGCTCCAGCATGAGGAAGGCGGTGAGCGACACCTGGAAGCCCAGCGAGTACGGCATGTACCAGGACACGGGGCTGCTGGACGAGCCCCCTCCTCCCTGCTCCTGAAGGACTCCCATTCCCTCCAGGCCTGCCGCCGTCCCAACCCAGTCAGTGGTGGCTGGGCCTGAGGTGTAGCTGTCAGTCTCCATGGCGACCTCTCAGCCCTCATATATTGTATCTGTCACACCGTTGATGAGCTCCCATGATGCACCAGGCTGAGCCTCCATGATGCAGGGATGAATAACAGCTTGGTGACAGCACTGGGGAGACAGGAACACAATCCAGACAGATGAGAAATGGAGTGTGGAGGAGAGAATCAAAACACATTTTCTCTCTCATAGCATGTCTGACATCTCAACATTACCTTGGATAGAAAAGTCAAAACACAATGATCATAATCTATCAATCATTATAAATATGCATTTATCAACCCTGCCATGTGCAGATTGAACAGGTGCTGCATTATGCATCAGTCCAGCCTTCAATCTGTCTCTGTTCAGTATCTCTCATTACAATTTTGGCTCAGTCACAGCCTGAGACCTGCACACAAGCTGTCAGAACCGCGGGCTGCCACAATAGGCCATAATCACTAATGTGTGCTGGAGCTCAGGGGTATGGCCAAATTGAATGAAGCTAAGTAATCAGACCTGCAGGCAATCAACTGCCCTCTCACTGGACCAGTAAAAACAGCACATTCAGCAACTTACACAAAGTCGGTTATGATCTCTGCCCTGTCGGCTGTAGCAGAATACATGATTTATTTAAAATACTTCTGCTGCTGGAAGGTCACGGCTAAAGCGATGACTACTTAACCTAATTCACTTCAGCTATTTCACTGTGGATGCTGTGGATGAACTTCACAGAATAGCAGCAGAATGAACCAAAGGTGAAAATCAATAATTTCAGGGAGATTCCTAATAATTTAAAACAGATACAGCAAACTGCCAATTTTAACTCCAGTTAAATCTAACAAAACAAACTGAAGCACATTTAAATAACTGCTTGGCACCTGTGCTATTGTTCAGATTTACGGTCAATGTATGATGATGCCAATCGAGAACAAATTGATCTTCTGTATCTTGTTAAAGCACAATTAGTATTTTTAATAGTGCATTGTTTTGAATTTGTGGTGGCAGCTTTGACTCTTTCTTCAATAACATTATAAATACCATTATACGGAGGACTCTATCCAATTTACAAGTACTGACAACTCTTCAATATGTGGATCTGAACAGTCAGTCAGACTACTGTTATCTGCTGTAAGTCGCTCGCAGGTCATTGATGACTTTTGTTCTAGTTTTCTGTTGCAGCTGTGAGACGCAGCATGTGGGTACTAGTATGCAGAGCGCATCTCACTATTGTATTGACAAGCACAAGATTAAAGGCGGTGTGTATTACACAGTCGCTCGTCATTGATTAGAAGGTGGCTACTGATTGCACCTGCGGGAAATCAATTGAATGATTAAAATTACAGCTTCCTTTCCCCCAAATTCATCAGGAGGTGAGCATCTCAGCATCAGCATCATGTTTAAAACGTTTGATGAGGCGCCTACGAGTCAGAAGCGCAGGAAACAAACAGCACAACAAATCAACTCTCAACCTCTGCACAACTCCACTCTGGCAACAAGACATCCAGTTGAGTGATGGACTCATTTTCTCCCAGTTTCTGTTACCATGGCAACCACACTACAAGGGTCTAGATTAATGAGGACACAGGTGCCATAGTATTGAAGTGTGCGTCACCCGGCTCGTTGGTGACACCGTGCTCGTGACAGTGAGGAGGTAGAGTAGTAGAGTTAAAGCAGCTCTCAACTACTAAACAGAGAGCTTGAAACGTGTCACATTCCCACGGAAAAAGATAAGGAAGAGGGGCAGAAAGATAAGATAAGATAAGATAAGATAAGATAAGATAAGATAAGATAAGATAAGATAAGATAAGGTAAAACCTTGTTAATCCCCAGCTAGGGAAATTTGGGTGTTACAGGCAGCAGGCAATAGCAGTAGGAAAAAAAATGCAAAAGAAAAGAGAAATACAATATATATATAAATATAATATAAAAATAATAATAATAGCTAATAATAGCTAGTAATAATAATAAAGCTAATAATAATAAAAAAAAGGACTATACAAAAGAAAATATCTATATATTGCTACAAGAACTGTAGGAAAATGCCATAAAAGTATACTGCCAAAAATTCTAGAGAATTTCACAATTTTAACACAAATTGCACATGGTTGGTACATATAAGGAAGGTACAGCATTTACACTATTGAACAGTAATAAATATATATGTGTCACAGAATACCAGTATACATGCATAGGCTGAGTACTTAATGAAAGTGTAAAAAGTAATATTGCACAAGGTAATTTGTGTATGAAAAATCTCACATCAGTGCAAAAAACAGTCTGAATATGGGCTCAGTGTTACATTAAGCAATACAAAGAAAACAACATGCTGCTGCACTGTCATTGGTCTGTGAGCTGTAAGTCAAAATGTCAACAGGAAAGTGCGATGATATAACCTCCTGCTACGGATGCAGTGAATATTGACTTGAACGAGCCATGCTACAATGTCTGCTTGTCTGTTCACATGTTTTCTGTTCTCCATGCACAGTGTAAACAGTAGGATGAGGGAGGAAATGAAAGTTCAACAGCACTCCTCTTTAAACTATTTCTAGTACTCAAATTATAGGCTTTATGAAAACAGGAGGCAAGTTTCTATAGCACTGCCTGAGTTAGTGAGGAAGCAGTTGGCAGATGCAGATTTATGATTTAGTTTAAAACTGTAAGAGATGTCTCATGGGACTGTAAGGAGACACAGGGGAAAGTGGAAAAAAGAAAAAAAACAGAGGCAGAAAAGCAGGCAGTGAAGAATTGATGGTGTGCATGAGCGCAGCCCTGCAGCCACTTTGCTTGTCTCATGTTGGAGGTTTCCAGCTGGTCCGATCGTGAGCAGACTGTCTGATTGGCACCAGAGGCTGAAATTGGGAGAGAGTGAAGATAAGGGGGGCAAGGGGGGGGGGGGTGGAAATGTAGGGAAGTAGCCTAGTGGATTCTGCTTAAAAAGGGGCACACATCACCCGGAAGTAGGACATCTGAAACGCCTGCTGGAGAGCTGAGACAGATTGCAGAAAATGTGAGGGGAGGAAGTAGAAAAGAAGCGCGAGCCTGCAGCACTGGTAAACAAGATGTCCCAGGGAGCAGAGGTGGCAGGGGTTTTTTTTTTTCAGTCTTACATCAGCCTTCTTCTAACTGTGGCTGGTTTCCTGGTTCCCTCCAGTCCCCAACAGACCGCTTCAGTCCCAAAAGACTTGGCTCATGATTGCCTGAATGAAAAGCTGCATGATGACTGCACAGGTGAGATGCTTAGGAGGTGGACAGATATTGGCAATCATAAATCGCAGCGGAAAAGCAATCTGGCTGCAGAGCGGCACAGCAGTTGAGGGAGAATGGAGCTCTGTATGATGAACAGGTTATTCCCCTTATATAGGGATTAATGTGTTAGCTGTGTTCAGCTTGTACATTCTTCTTTTAGGGAGTTAGGGTCTTTGGGCGTTTTTTTGATACAATACTTTTTTTTGTAAGGTTAAGTTTCAACTTTAAACAACTCACATCTACATTGGTTTTCTGCATGCAACACTGTTCTCCCTTTAAATGAGCAGGTTGAGTTGCAAAGGGCATTCATGTGAAGGAGAAGTGTGAAAAATCAATTAATATGACCCTGCTTTGACCCAACGTGCCTGACGACTGACCCTTCGCTGTTTCACACTGTTCTTTATCCACCAGCTGGTTATTAAGAATTGCCTCCCTCTTTGAACAGCCTGAATGTGTGCGACTTCAGGGCTGGTTCAGGTTAGACTCTGGAAGGCACTCCTCATTTCTGACTCCAGATAAAACCTTGTCAGAAAGCAGCAGCATCACTCCTGATAACTAGCTGTGAGTCAGAGGCAGGCGAGTGTGAAGTCAGGTGCATTTCTTAAGATTGCTTCCTAATTAAGCTGCCTGCGAGCGGAAGATGCTCACCAGGGAGTACTCCAGGTGACTGTGTGTGTGTGTGTCCATCTTCTAGCTTTGTAGAAGGCAATAATCTCACTTAGACCCCGACGTACTGAGGGCCAGAAAATGTCTCATCAAGGTGATGCATTTAATCAGCAGTAACAGTATCTCAGCAACACCTTGTCCCTTTGTCCTCTGACAATGTAATGAGGTCAACTGTGAGAGCAATAACACATTTTCATACAAAACTGAATTTAAAAACGCTGCTGCCGAGCACCAAGAAGTTGCGTTTTGCGAGTTTTATGAACGTGTTGACGCTGGGATCTAATTTTGCACATTGAATCCTTAACTCAAAGCTCCTTCAGAGGCTGAGGTTAAATAAATAGTTTGACAGGTTGGGACTACAGTTAATTGCTTTATTTAAGAGAGTTAGATGACACCACTCTCACATGTGGTAAATATGAGGCTTGAGGCAGCAGCCTGGTAGCGTAGCTTAGCATAAAGACTTTGTATGTTTGACACAAACATGACATGATGTGGTAATTAGTGAGCTTTACAGGTAGGATTTGGCTACCTGTGAACAGAACAAGGGTGGATCATTTATGCTAAGATAAACTAACAGACTGCTGGCTGGAGACATGAGAATGTAAGAAAGAAGAAAGAAGAAAGCAAATAAGCATACTAAATTTCCCAAAATGTGGAACCATTGTTTTAACCAGGTTGTTTTCTGAACTATTTGTCCACAATGCACTCTGAATCACTCTGTTTGTAAAAAGTTACATGTGCTATAGGCCTACCTTTCACTTCTGAGTGCATTTTGTTTTTTGATAATTCAGTGTCAAAAATGTGCACATAACCATATGCAATATGTAAACATATTCATTTTATTCTGAAGAGCATTCAACATCATATCTGGATCCTAATCCTAATCCTTTATTTCTGATTCAGTGCCTCTGTCTTTGCTTTGATCTCATTTTAACTCTATCTATATGTAAAGATTTACAATGTTAACAGGTTATTTCTTATGCCACCTGTCTATGGATGGGCGTTCGGTTGTTCTGTGATCTTACTTAATGCCAACGCTCTTTAGGATCATTAAGCTGAAAGCTAAAACTTTTAAAGGATTTAGAAGCTAAATATTTGGGTTTTGCTAACAGACTCAAAAAGCAAGAAAGAGTTTCTGTGTCATTTTGCACCAGTGTTAAATAACCAACACCAATTCCAAAATTTTCTTAACACTATTGACTACTCCACCTTAACAACAGATGCAATGCAACAATTTACATAAGAAATATATGCAGGAAAAGCACCATAAAAAAAATTATTACAACACTTTATCACACCAGAGACTATTCTGATAACATCATGGATGATTTTTCACTTTCATAGTGCATCAAAGCCTCAGCAGGGGGATTAATTCACAAACTGGTACACCACATCCAGAGCTACCACTTTCCACTCACACAGATCATCTAAGTGAAGCTCTACAACCTTTTCCCCTCCGGTGTTGGAAGCCAGAAAATATGTGACAAGAGACTGTATAGCATGTATAATTGAACAGCTATAGTGACATCAGCATTTCCCAGAAGCAGCAGCACAAAGATTAAAAAGATGAACGGCGGTGAAGATAATCTCGCTATTCCTGAGAGGCCAAGTGATGTAACAGGTTGTCAAAATGACACATGGTGAGAAGACAGGAATGTAGAATAAAAGTACACTGATAGTAGTGGGGAATTTATTCTAATGTAAGGGAATACTGTAGAAAATTTAATTTTTATCAGACACTCTAAGAAAAGATCACACCATATGTACGCACGGCAGCGCTTTAAGATAAATGCTAAACTCAGATAGGCCCCTCCACATCCCTGGAGCCACACAGCTTGCAAGGCAAGTAATCAACATTTCTTACAGTTAAATCAGTTTGAGATTATTTTGCTTCCAAAATCCACTTTTATTTGAATTTTCCAGTATTTTTATCTCTACATATTGAGGCTCAGGATGTCACCATAACTCCCATTATTACTGCAGTATTAAACCTAAGTGAATAAGCTGACAACATGTTTTTCAGGAAGCACATCCACATATTTCTCTTCACAGAGCACATGGGTGTTGACCTGAACTCCACACGTTAAAGCAGCACAGGGTTAGAGCAGTGTGAAGTAAATCAGTTTTTCTTCATTAAGATGCAAAGTTATGCATCAAGATGCCTGAAAATGTAATCAGACCGTCAACTCAACCGAAGGAAGCTGTGGGGAAAGTATGAAGTTTCTGTCAGGTACTGCTGCTGAGAGTCAGACGTCGCTGTGGTGGCAGGACAGAAAAAAGCAAATGATCAGGGAGGGAGGAATTTATTCTAATATACACGTAATGAGACTGCAGTTCCATTACAGACGCTTCCAGGTGATTTTTGGAATCACTACAATAGGAGAGTTTTAAACAGCGCCTTCCTTCAGTGTCTGGCCTCCAGGAGTCTGACCATTCCCCCCTTTTGTGCCAAAAAGGCAGCTTCAATCACCTGTCATGACAACGTCAGCACAAAGCTTGGGTGTTGATTATTCTAGTCAACACAATTTAAAGGACGAAGCAGTGCACAAGAAAGAAACAGCAGCGTTCAAGCTTGGGAGTGTGCAATGTGTGGGGGTGAGTAACAACAAGTCAGGGAGGCTGGCACCAACCATGACTGCGTATACTCCCTCTATACAATAAACACCCATCAGCATGCGTGCGTGCACACGAGTGTAAACAGCCTCCCTATTGAGACATCAAGCTGTGATTTAAGCGCTCTCATCGGTCACCGCGCTGTGATGGAGACAAAATGTCATGTCGGAGCAAAATACTTGTGGGCCAATGCTCATCCCCAGCACAGGCAGCCTGGGAGAACAAGACACACACATCTATATCGCTACACACACACACACACACACACACACACACACACATAGTTGTACAACAGGACACCTGCTGAGTCTAAGTGGTCTTGTAGCTGCAGATGAATACAGAGAGGATGAAAGTCTCATCCGAAGCAGCGCTGGAGTTACAGGGATGTACATGTTAGGGATTATTTTCTCTGCCAGCAAATGAAATGTAAAACAACTACGAATCGAATGCAGAATTCCCTACTGACTGGCCTCCAGCTGGTTGTCTGCCTTTAACACGCCAGCTCTTTGGGCCATGACTTTTACTTTCGAATGTGAAGACAGCTACTATTAGTGACATTATATTTACCATTTTCAAGATCGGTATCATTATGTAAAGTGTTCTGCACATTGCAAATGTAAATAGTGCCAACATGTGAATTTTATACATGATTATGAACACGAAAACAGTAAAACATGACAGCGCATGCACATCCACCTAACTGTGCAGCCAGTAGGGTATACTCTACTGTATGCCGAAGCTTCACGTTGCAGAAATGTAAGCTGATCATGCAACAACATGCACGATAAACACTAAGCACTAAGCATTGTAATAATCTGTGAGGTCATTTGACGGAGCAATTCCAACACTTACAAGCTTTTTCTGGAGCTTTCAACCACATCACTCAGTGTTCATGTCAACAGATGCGTCTCCGTGACAACTGAGAAAACTCTGTCCACTGATGAAGACCATGAGATGTGGTTGTGTTTGGCTGCAGTATTGTTGTAGTTTATATTACTTTACACAGGGAGGTGAGCAGAGTTCACATTTCTGCTTGACTTATTGCTTACGCCCTCCAATATATTCAAAACCTAAAATAAGTTGCCAGACAATACAACACGTACAATACTGCATGTCACATGATCTACACAGATATATATACACACACACACTGCATCCACACACTGTCTCAACCTTCACTGTTGAGTTAACACAGCGAGGGCACAAGCAGGGTCAGGGGTCTGCTTCCATCTGATTGGTTTATTGACCCTCTGTCCTGGGTTTTTACAGCCCTTAATAGTGGTTGTTGTTGAAGCTGCATCCATACTTTCTATTTCGAAATCCAATTATCATTTCTGTCCAAGTCATAAATATTTTGGCTCATTTCATAATGGAGTTGAGGGGCAGCTGGAAAGAGGGAGCAGGACGGCATGAAATATGGAGAAATACAGAGAGTGCTTTAAGGGAAATCATGAGGGAGAGTAAAATCAAGCCAAACTCTTCTGGAGACTCATCTTTAATGTATGTATATCTTGAAATGATGGCCGAGGACAAATAACCTTCACACACAGTGAGTGCACATATTGCCATTTCGGTCATTGACCAGAATACGCTTGGTATCGGGAAACAAATCCATTTTTCGAACAGACTCTCCAAAGGTTAGATGGGTAATTCAGGTTTGAGAGAGGATGAAGGCCTTTGTGTTGTCCTGTTACCTGAATTATTTATCAGCGAGCAGAAATATGGACCTGAAATAGCCAACCATTGGAAAACTAAGCTTGGGGAAGAAGTACAGACAAGAGAAAAGGTGTGTGTATGTGTGTGTGTGTGTGTGTGTGTGTGTGTGTTTCTGACAGAAGACAGATGCTGAACAGAAAGCCACTTGGTGAAAAACGATGAAGTTACTTAACTGCAAGGAGGCAATTAGAAGACAATTTATCCATTTGTGTGTGAGCTGGCGGCAGCAACACAGAGAAGGGGTGATGATGCGTTGACACACACACACACACACACACACACACACACACACACACAGGCACGCACGCACGCACACACACACTCCCTGTCTTCGTGAGTCCAGCAGGATTTGGTTTGCCTCCTTCATGTTCACAATCAAAGCCGTCCACAGCAGAACGCGGGCACGGCGCGGCGGAGACACAGCTCAGACCAGAACGCTTTCATCAAGACTTCTCCCTTTTTCTCTTTGCTTTCCTCCACCTCCACACTCCACTCTCGCAACCAAACCCTCCCTTCTCCCGCTACTCCTCATCTCGCCTGCTGTGTCTTGCTGCATTTAGTTTCACTTTTACAGTCTTTATTTGTCCCTTTATGCGTGTCTCTCTCTTTGGTTGTTTTGCGATGCTTGTGATGAACAGCTGCGACAGAAACTGCACCATGCAGCATGTGGACTGCTGGACATCTGATTTAGCCAAGTTTTGTGAAACGCTGAGCAGCATTGTCCCATCTGACAAAACTCTAATAGATACTGTTCTGCCAACTATTTTCTAGATTAATGATTTGGTCTAAGAAATAACAGAAAATGGTGAAATAACCACATTTTGCATGAGGGAAGGGAACAACATCCTAACAGTGCATACCTAATAACATTTCACATGACTGCAAAATGTGCATAAAACAACCGAATCGCTGTTTTCACAGAACAATGACAAGGCCTTAATGTTGCTTCTACTCCTCATTCTGCCCTTAAATGGGTGATTAAGGGGGTCAAGTTGTATTTAGGTGATTTCTCCCTAAAAAGGGGAGACAGAGCCACCGTCCCGCAACTAATGAACCCTGACAGCTAGTGGGGGGTTTATGGCAGCAATTTAAAGCTATTTTCAGGCATGTTTGGCCCCTTGGCTGTTGGCACACGCAACAAAACACAAATGCAAAACATCGCGAACACACACAGCATCCACGCAGACAACAGCGCTTTGATGCACAGCGTGCACGGTGAGATGTTTCCAGCGCGGACTCCCTGCGGAGCGTGGGAGAAATACACAGCCTCAGAGCCCGTAACTGTGTCAAGCACCTACTCCCACATGCGGCCCCTTGTTTCTAATAAAACCCGGATTCCTCTGCTAAATCGATATAACCTAACAGCACGTAGAGCGCTGCGTTATGCGCTGCACGGGAGAAACACATCCATCCTCGAACCAAATAAATGTTATAAAGTTGGACACAGTATGCACGACCAACAGAGTGTTTGCAGTCTATAAAGATTTCGTTAAATATCCACGAGAAAGGTTACAATTGGATTAAAAATACGCTGCGTAAAAGTTCAACTGAGGCATTTTCCAAAGTTAAAACTGGCGTTTTAATGCAAGTTTAAGCGCGCGTTCATATTATCATCATCTTCATCATCAAAACGAAATAACTGTCTTTTTTAACGGACATTTGAAGTTACTGTTGGAGCGGATCGGATGCCAAGTGCTTCCCAAGCGGCTGCGCGATTTTACACTAACATGCCTTTATCAGACAAACGGCTGCCAATGCAAAAAAAGAAACGGAGTTACCACAGATTCAAAAACACACGCTTTCCTGAACAAAACCGTGCGCTTACCTCTTGTGTCGGAGCCGTGCGCTCACAGATCCATGTCTGCAGCCTGTGCGCTGATGGCAAGCGTCCCTTCTGTCCTGTGGAGCAGGCGAGCACATGCTCAGCAGCAGCGGCGGCTCAGGGGCTCAGTGGGACGGACGCACGGACGGCTGCACTGTCCGCCAGCAGTGCTCAAGCTCCTGCTGGATGACTTCAAGTGACTGACTGAAGGAGGAGGGAGGGGGAAACATCTACCACCAAGGTCATTCACAACAAACAAAGGTTTGAAACTCCACACTTGTCCGTGATGGTGGTTTTTGTCTCTGAGGCAGAACTTTAAAGCTGCAGTGCGAATTTTGGGGGAGGGGGGTTAAATTAATATTCATGCTATTAAATGAGGGTGGGGAGAGCTCTGATAACAGCATGTGGGGCTACTAGTGCATATATGATAAAAGTTGAATAAAGCCTTCTGTGTCTCCAGAGAGAGCTGCGTAAAATCTGATGACTTGCCTCAGGTGATGTCACTTGAGTCAGCATTGGTTGGGATTTAAGTTTAAAAAGACGAAAATCGGGGGAGAAATGATCTTACCAGACCTCTGTAGCCCGCTCCTCATCATTTACTTGAGACTAGCAGCTGGAGACCACATGAGCCGATCCACAGTGGAAACTTGAATTGTCTTACACATGTGCGAAAACGCGGCACTAGAGCAGAACTGGTTGGGTAGTTGTTAGGGTTAGAATAAGCTAGTGCCAGCCAGGCAGGATGATTCTGGCTGAACTGTGTGGTAGGCCCCAGGTTATGACAAGGAAGAAAGAATGTATGGAGTAAAACAAGATATCTCTGGCTATATGCACCAATTTTGATTTTTTTTTTAAAATGTCCATCCCGATTCTAATGATGTTCTAGGAGTGAAATGCTAAAGTGGTGGACTGATCTTTTAAGAATAAAAATCTACATTTTGAGTGCTTCTCAACTTTTCTGATCACAGGCCTGTTTTCCTGCTCTGTGAAAAAACTAATAACACAATAAGAAAATACTGACTTCTGTTGTCCTGGGATCCTGTTTAAAAAGCTGTCAATTAATTAAAATGAATGAAAGCAGCTTCCACTGTTGTTTAGTTTTTTTAGTGGTGTGCTGACCCTGTTGTTTACACTCAGATTAGAGGTTGTTCCTTGTAATGACTGCAGAATATACAGTAAAGCTGTAATTTTGAGCTCAAACTCCAAGGTCAACCAACACAAAAGCAGTCATTGGTTGGATATTTTCAGCTTGAGTATCTGCACATGTTCTGTGAATGGAAAGAAAAATCAAAGCACTTGCCAAACAAACCTGTTCAACAGACGGGCACTGAGCTGATATTGTTGAAACCAATCTGAACATAGTGAAATCTAGTGAATGACTATAATTCAATACACTTGAATAGTGTAAAACACGAGACTGTCGGCAGCACGCACGTCATGACTAATTTCAGTGCAGAACAAGAAATGGCATGTGACCAATGTTCACCTTTATGTTGTGTTTGCACGTGGGTGTGCAACTAGAGTTCATGCATTCATATGAGATGCCATTTAATTGATGCAATGCCAATACAAAACAGGAAAATATGGTAATGACTCATTACCTCATTACATTTAAACATATCCCATATGTAGTACATTAGAAAACAGTGAAGCTACTGCTATAATGTGGGGGGATTTACTGTATTTCATGTAAACATGGGCCGAATCAGAAATGACCATCTCTGGCCATTGTTTGCAATTCGTCTGGTCATATTTTTTGTGGAAAGAAAATGGAGACAAAAAGAGCGTGGACCACAGCGATTCTCTGACTCCTGACCTACTGAATCCATACCTCAGACATTTATCTCCTTCAGGAGATATCAGACAGCCAATTTGGTTCAAATCTGTCTGCAGCTTTTTGCTGCCACCTTCCACGACAAGATGGCAGAAGTGGTACTTCTTCCACCAGCAGAAGCCATCTCTCTCTCAGGATAATGGTTTGCTTCCACCCCCCCTGCAGCTGCCTGCTCTTCTTTCGTTCTCTTCCTCTGGGTTTCTAAGGCAGAGGCAGGCTGCAGCTGACAGGACAGCACAGGCCAGGGGACAATTAGGGAAGCGTGGGAGAGACAGCTGGACCTGTTGCCAATTACACTGACTATGACCAGGAACCGTCCAACCACACACACACAGCACCAGCTTAATGAGCTGATGCTGCACATTTAAACCCACTTGCGGACATACTGTATGTAGACTTAAATGGACTTTCAGGAATGGGAAAATAAAAAGTGTTAGTTTTATTTATTCATCTCCATAGGAAAAAGTTAGACAGTTGTGTGTAAAAGTGCTTTCTGAGGAATAACATGTGGTGACGGCCTCTACGTACACATGGGACAAAAAAAGATGTAACAGAACAAGAAAGTGACTGTGAGAGGAGACGGAAATGTCTGCAAACGACGACATGAACAGGTGCAGATCACCCGTTTCATCTGCGACATCTACACTGTGTCCTAAATCTAAGACGATGTGTTTTTCGTCAGCTCTAGTCCATCATCAGTGAGATATCTTTCCCAGCAGCATGCTCTGCAGCTGCCTGATCCGGCTTTCCTGTGGCAGCGCCAGGCTCTTCTCCGCTCGCTCCTCCTCCTCCAACAGCTGCTCGATGTAGCAGGAGGAGCCCAGCAGGATGTGGCCTGTGGCCTGCATGGAGAAGATGGTCCATCGCAGAGCCTCCCTGGGAGCACGGCACAGCGGGGGAATTGAGAGAGAGCGGTCACAAATAGAAAACTGGACACATAAAATCACAGCATTTGAGAGATGTGGGATATGCATATGTATGAGAATATTATCAAGAAAAAAGTGACATGTCATGTCTTGAGTAACTGTCACATAAACTGAAATTGACAAGCGTGACAGACCAGCAGCCGCTGATGAGAAAATGAGTGACAGGAAATATTCACAACCTCAGATAATCATTTCTCACATTAACTGCATTTCATAAGACAGGCATCTAAGAAACAAACCTCTTGCGGTTCAACATGACCACAAAAGCCTCATATTTGACAAGTCTGCAAAATTTAATCCTCTCTGACTGAAGCTGCATGGCGAAGCTGAAAACCAGCAGATCTCAGCAGCAATGACATAACTCCCAAATTTAATCTGGGTAAAATCTAGCTTTTGTTCTTCTGCAATCTGACCGTTTCAGCTCTGCCACCCACACAGTAAAATATGAATTTAGAAATGACATGTTTAGCATTGTGTGCAAACTACTGTAACTGTAGTTAATATGATCAAAATGCAGCTGGTATACAGTAAAAAAAAATAATCTGAAGATAATTCAGTGATTAGTGGCTAAAAACCCATTAAAACAGCTGAATTTTTATCTGTAACTGGATCAGACTATTAGGAGGAATCCAATAGGAACGTTATGTAATAGTTCAAACACAAAAGCATAAAAATATCAGAAGGCTTCAGGTATTTGGCAGGCTCTATCACTCACTTCAGCATGTTTTTGGCAGCATAACAGCGCAGGTCATAGGACACCGAATAAACACCGTACAGGGTTGCTTTCACGTTCAGGCAGCCAATGAAATCCTTGGGGCTGTTCTTGTAGAGGTCAAAAGTCAGCTTGGCCACATCTGTCCGGTGCTGCGGCCTGCACTCACTGAGCCGATCTCTGGAGGGGCTGTTCTATGAGGCAGCAGGAAGAGAAACATAAGGCGGGGTCAAAGGGGTCCAGACACATTTGATGGTATGACTGCAGCAAACTGGGCTAAATGACAGCACCCAGCCTTGCCAGCAGTTAGACTGAAGCAGCTCCCACCAGCGATGGGTGAAAAGGCAAATGACAATGACGCAAAGTCAGTGTGAGGTCACTAGAGTAAATAAGGGGGGGCAGGCGTGCAAATCACTGCATGCATCAATTTCTATGGAAATTAATTGGTTTTGGGTGAATGCCATTGAAATTTGATGATACCTCCAGGTCTGATTAATATTCAACCCCAGCCTTGGATTTTTCTCTAAAAATAAAGGAAGAAACTAATCTCTGGTGTTCAGCCTGTGTTCTGCCTTTACTGACATATGACTCCCCTATTCAGGGTGAAGAACCAAATATTTGGTGATTAAATTTCACTGAAGAGTTAGTGCAGATCCACGCACCACATTCACAGCTGCTGTATTTAAGACACAGATATTTTCCTGCCTGTTCAGTCACCACTTTAAAAGACTCACTGGCAAAACAAACTCAGAATAGTCGAAGATCATCGTGTTAAGCATCACTTAACGGCGCAATTTTAAAGCTGAAGCAGCTGGTCCACAGTGTCACCTAGTGGTTGATGTGAAAAAGGTCAAAACACTATCCTACTGGATGTGGGGTCCACTTCTGGCCCTTCTCCAGGACCATGAGGACAGAGTTTTCAGGCAGCGTCTGGAAGAACTCCTCTGTGTCCACCCCTGTGCCGTCTTCATCCAGCACCAGGGCGCTGACACACAGTACACTCAATGAGTCGCTGACCTGAGAGAGCACACACATATAAGCACATTACACCCAATATGGTCCATTCTGCAGAGAGAGTGTGTATGTTATTACAGTCAGATACACCTCAACTGTTGTGAACCAACATGAGCTTTAAACATGCGTGAGCCTCACCGATGGTGAAGCAATAAGTGAGTCAAAGGTCGATCTGTATGGGGTCATTTTTATCCTCTATACAAATCGCAGGATGTCTCCCTGCTTCCCTGCTCCCTCACTCTATTTAGTCTCAACATCACTGTGTGAACGTCATCCACGCTCAGCTACATCACACTTCCTCCCTCAGCTCTTTCAACACGTTCCCTCTCTACCTTGTTCATCAGGTCTTCGAGCGTGTCTGCCATGATGCCCTTCTTCGCACTGCGGTCAGCGTTTGTGACCCTGAAGGGCCTTGGCCGAGGAGCTCGGCCCGACAGGAGCTGCTGGGTCATGGAGGCGCTGGCTGAGACGCTGGCTGTCACGCACCTGAGAAAAGATACGAGCTGATAATGCTAAACCGTCAACTCCTGTGACACTGCTGACCGGCACATTCAACTCACGGAGCAGTGCTCTTACTTGGAGAGGGAAGACGGAGTCAGAAGGCTGAGGGACTTCATAGCGTAATCCATTTGAGAGCACATCCGCCTGCGAGTGGGAGCAGCATAGGTGTAGTAGTTAGACTTTGAACTGCATCATCACTTGTAGAGGGTTATCATTACTAACAGGCCTCACGGAGGGAGCAAGTTGCAGCTTTGCGTGAATATTGCAGCATGAACGTTCATACATTTTACAGTCCAACAAAATTAAGACAATGACCTAAAGTGAATTCAGGTCCTGAAGGCCCTATTTCGTGTCAAGACCTTGATCCGTCATAACTAAATCTAATGTAGGAAACAAACCCTTTTCTTTTAAAAAACTACACACATTTCGCTGTAATATCCCCCCAAAAGACATAAATAACCTTACACTTATAGAAAGGTGGCACTTCACCAGCTGTCGTCCTGCTGTTTGTTTAATCCTCCTCCAGTGCTCGCTGTGTCCTGAGGTGCTGCTCCCGACTCTGTGTTCACCACTAAACCTCCACGATAATGTACACTCTCTTCTCTTGGTGCTATTTCTTGCAACACTTGGTCACTGAACTTTGTGCTGATGACTGCTGAGCTAGTTGCAAGTTGTCATCTTCATTGAGTAACTCTTCATGACCACTCCCACTGACCCTCCCCTGTGAAAGTCCTGCATTCCAGTTTGTTACATGCACATAGCTTAAAATGCAGCATCTCACTTACCACTAGGTTTAATTTGTACAGGTTTTTCATTGGAACTACTTTCTACTGAACAAAACACTAAGACATGCGTTATGTGGATCACCAAAATACACTGTCAAGGATTTTAAACTGTAATTTTTCAGTGCTTTGAGCAGCACAAACCAGAGAGCACACTCAAATGTGAGATGTTACTTTCAAGTAAATGTGATTTCCAAAACAATCTTGACATCAAGCTAAACTGAAAAAATCACATAAGAAGAAGAAACAGCTGATAGCTGCCATGTTTTCAACCTGTGACGCAGTCAAAAAACAGCTTTGATGAGTCGGTGATAATGCTAAACTACAGGTATTTGGGTGATGCATGCAGTTATAAATTCACATAGACCTACGTCAGCTTCAGAGACATCACTCAATGTTCAATCACACACACACAATGGTGTCAGCTTGCTCAGACAAGGAGTGTCCACACGTCACAGTATTATCATCATGTTACACAACTAAAGCTACAGGTAGTCTGAGATCACCCCTGTGCACTCCGCACAACAATTACAACCTGTGACAGAGATCTTAACCAGGTACAATTTTAAATCTCTGTTTTAGAAACGGAGACACAGCTATTAAGATAAAGCAGGAGTGTCAAAGAAAAACGTCAGTGTCTCCTTGTTCAAGACCACATTCAACTGGCAATGTTCTCAAATGGTTTAAAAAATGAAGATTTCTGAATGTTTGAATCACTGTAGAGAAAAAAAAACTGAAAAAAATAAAAAAGCATCAGATTGTGTGGATCAGAAGTGACCCGGTACAACCTCTCTGACGTGCCTGCTGCGAAACGAAGAGATATATAAAGAGATTTACTGCCCCTTAAAATAAAATTTAGTTCAGATGAAATGCGAGAGAAAAAAGACTTGAAGTCGCACTGCTGTTCTCTCACACTCTTCCTCTGCCAGTGGCTGTATTTCACTTAGTGCTTCACCATGTGTGAGTCTGAAAGGTTACACACAGCTGAACAGCACACTTCACACTCCTCAGCCTCCTGCACTGAGCTGTGGCACCAGGAGAGGAACCAGAGGAAAACAGCAGACAGCCCTGACATTATAACTACGCATACTGTTTGCCCACTGGACAGACTGTAATCCTCTGCTCATGTTTAATGTCACTCCATGACACCAGCAAACAAACACTCTGTAAAGTAGGAGAGGGAGCATTAAAACTGGGAGTCTGAATTAAAATGCAGGCTTTTCAGAGGAGGACTGTGTGAGAAACATCATACAACAGAGTCCGGAAACTGAACTAAACAGGCTTTCTTTGTTTTCTAGGATCACACAGGCCTATATGCAGCATCCAGACAGATCTCAAGATATTAAAATCCCTAAAGACCGTCAGATGCTTTGTTCTGATTGGAACATTTGCTGATTTAAAATGACTGTAGGCTATTTCTCAAGGACTTTAACTTACAAAAAAAGTTACAAAAAAAACGTCTTCTACTTAAGTATGGACAGACTGAGGTGGACTAGATGGTGGAGGGGAGAAAATGAGTTTTATACAGAAAATAGGAGAAACTGGTCACCTTCATATCAAATAAAGAGAATACAATACCACCAGAGCAAAATGCCAAATTCATACTCATAGAAATGCATCAGTTTTTTTTAAATGTGCACACAAAATATGATAAAAGCAGAAGAGGCCAACGGTGAAATATTCACACTTACTTTTCTTTCTTTAAAGTGCCTCCACGTGAGCCCGCCACTGCCTCAGCCGGCGCTAATTAACAACACCTGGAGGAGCTGATTAACCGCCACCGTCCGCCATGTTCCCGTGTGTCCCTCTGTTTGAGCCTGCTAGCTCTGTAGCATTCAAACAAAACGCTATCCGGTGAAGAAGTGAGCGCGATGCATGTATCTGACCCATATGAGGAGCCATCTTCGGCCGAGCTGCAGGTGAATACAGTCGGTGGTTGAACGCAGGTGTTTGCAGCGTGTGGACGGAAGAGAAGCAACGAGGACATCACGTGGTCAAACGAGCAACTGCTTAGGTCTGACTCCGGCAGGTAGGAAACACCTGCCGTCCTACATTAAAAAATGATGCTGTCAGCAACAGCCTCTATGTTATTAGTGATGCATTAATGTGTGAGCTGTATTTTAATGTGGAATTGGATGGAAACTTTAAATACTGTTTGCTAAGAGGGCACCATATTTCACAAATAAGAAGATAATCACACCTTTTGCATGAAATTTCAATGTGTAACTACTGTATACCTGTCAGATAAATGAAATGTAGTGGAGTACAAGTATAAAGTAGAATAAAATGGGTATACTGAAGTGATGCGTACCTCAAAATTGTACTAAAACAGTACTGGAGTAAATGTGTACCACTGGCAATGGAGGCCACCTGGGTCCCAGTTTATTTCCTGGAACATCAGCGGCTGTAGCAGAAATCTGCTTGTCGAGGCAAATCTGTGAAACTACTTCAACCCCAAACTGAAAAGGCTAAATAAAGACTGTGGTTTCTCACAGGGCTGCGCTCATTACATAAACCAGAGTAGCCTCCAGTTAAATGTTTATTGTGATAACTGCCTCATGATGATGACGACGACGACGACGACGACGATGATGATGATGAGAGGAGTTTTATTTTGTGCACATTTTCCTCTCTCCACTCCCCCAGACTGCATGGCTGCAGTGTGGGAGCAAAGCTTTACTATGAACAGCATGGTTTCTAGAAAAAGCACAAGCGCTGGGTTTCTCAAGGCAATATAAACAGCCCTGTGCTCACTGATGCCAGCTGGAGCAACAATCAAATGCTAATTTGTCTGAAAAATTGCAGGATAACTGGGGTTGGAGAGTTTCTGTGGTGACTACATAGTCTGCAGCCGCTTCACATTATTTACTGTTCTTGTAATATTTCCAGTCTTGGCTTTAACGGGACTGAAGCGACCACATCTTGAAGTGATACTCGAAATAATTCCAGGTCATGAACCAGCGTAGAGCAGAACAAACTCATATGTAACTCAGATGAGCAGCTTATTTCACTCTGTTGCTTCACATTTCGTGCTCACTGCAGGAGCACCGATGAATCATGCCACAGATATTAATCTGATGTAGAGCAGATAATGCATCAGCCTTAAAATAGCCGCGACTTGTTTGCCAAATTTATCAAGTATTTGCCAACAGAAGTCTAAAGAAAGGGTCTGTTCTTCTTTCGGAGGTCAATATCCTGCCAACGTCTTTGTCGTGTTATCACATATCAGACCCCGCTGTGGGTGACGCAGGCTCATCTGGCTCAGACCCATTCATTTGTGCTTTATGGGTTGCTGATGCTTGTAATTATACTAAGCGTGCCTGATATCAATGCAGAGTGAAATGAATTAGACTTGAGAAAAAAAACGTGAGTATCATATTGGATTTAATTGAACAACCTTTTCTTTGAGTTCAAGATTACACATGCAAACACAAGAAACAGATTTCAGAACTTGATCACAGTTTCTGACCGGTGGGTGAGTAATGTTTGAGACAAAAGACCGGCTTCATCTTACATCGTTTGTCACTGTTTGCATTGTCTTTCTGTTCATGTTTTACATCATTCTTTCCAATTACTTCACTGTTTTAAGAGTCAGTCCATGGAGTGGTTAGAGTGTAGAATGAGGTAATATAATCATTCAGATCTAAGCTCTAAAGGACAGATACTGACCGCAGTGACTTCACCTGAACTAACATTGTTTCTAACCAGGTGCCAGTGCCACCATGTAAGAAGTGAAGTCCTCTGTGAGGTGAGATTTTGTCCTTCGAGCCCCCGACAGCTCCCAGGGGCCACGCTTCTTATTTCCTCTTGCCTATTCGTGCCATCAATTCTGCGTTGGCTGCTGCCTTGGTTCTCATGTCCTGGTTCTTGGCCAGGTCAATGAGGACACTGAGGATGCTGGTGGGAACGTCGAGGGACAGGGCGAAGCGGGACCCCTGCTGGGCTCTCTTTGGCACCTGGGAAGCTGGGCGCGGGGCTCGCGCTCGCCGCAGCACAGTGTTGTGCTCTGATCGGAGCAATGAGTTCAACACGCCGCTGCGGTTCAGGATGTCGACAGCCAGCAAGTCCCTCTGTGCGTCTTCGTCAAGTCTGGCCAGAGCGGGGCTGCTCCTCTGGCTCTGGACGCACCAAGGCAGCAGCAGAGCCAGGCAGAAACACACTCGCATGCTTCTCATGGTCGGGACTCTGTCTGCAGGGAGAGAAGAAGAACAGGTCAGCCAGCGCAGGCTCCGAATTACACAACTGTAACACTGCAAGGCTCCTCTCTGTGATGGCACGCATCAGGAATTTTCTTCTTTGCAATAATGACAGCAAAGAAACCATCTGAAAACAGTCAGTCTTGACTCATTTCCATCACACATCAGTTATAAAGGGAGGCCAGTGATGTCAAACAAGAGGCTTTTAGGTAGTATGATGCAACAGTATAATGACATTCCTGTTATTTTGTACATAGAATGTAATATCCATCACCAGAAACATCCACGTTAGATTTACATATCAGCACTCCCTACCAATGCACAAAAGGACATACATGATCTGTCCTCTGTGCAGTAATTGGTAGATTTGAAATGTAGCTTTGAAAAAGACAGAAAAGCAAATGTGCAGAGGATTAGCCATTCTTCAATATTTTGTCCACTTCTCCTTCAAATTATCCATAAGTTTGTCTAATTTTCTAATGAATGATGCAATATTTTCTGACATATGTACAGATAAACTTGAGTAATCATTATCAAGTGTCATAATCCCAATCAGTACTTACTCTGTGTCACCACTGTGAGAAGTTGGTAAGTGGACAAAAAGGCACTTGTCCTTCCTCTGGTCTAAAGCAGGGCTTTCGTAATGATCTCTTGTGTTTAACCCTCAGATATCCTGTGTATATTCTGTCTCCCAGTTTCTTCCGCTTCTTCAGCTACTGGAGGAGCGACCAGTGCGGCATGCAGTCGGATACTCAACTGGACTTGTGCCTGCTTGTCCACGACTTTGTCTTCTTCCACGTCGGTCTTCGCCGTGACACTGCCCCTTCCCCTCTCCGTTTATCTTTTACATCTCTACACCCCATCACCCTCCCCTCATTTCATCTCATTTCCTCCACGCTCATTGCTGTCTTTCTCTTGCTAAAAATAACACGATGGTAATCACAATAGTTTGCCTATAATGAATTGGACAGTTGCCCCGGTCTGCAGCCAAAGCACAGCTGAAACCCACTGTCTCCATTCAAAAGTCAAGTACCAACACGCAGCAAAAAACAAATTTCACCTTCTCATCATGGTGTTATGAGTTCATATTGTGTCAATCAACCATGCAGACTGGGTTACCATAGTCTCATAATTACAATGGGGGCATATGATATCTTAAGAGACAGTGGTAAGACAAAAGACATTTTTTATTTTTCAGAAACATTCAATTAATTCTAGTGCCTAATCTTAATGCAGTTAACACAGAATTACTGACGGCCTCACACTGGCGTAACTGTGTAATGACCTTCATGAGACAATCTCCAGCAAAAGGTGTGACAATACTCAGCTAGTTTGTAGTTTTACTGAATTGGCATGTTTAAAATAGTATATATTAGTATATATTTTTAATATATACTAATATTAAAAATATATACTATTTATAATGTATTTATAAATAGTATATATTTTCTCATCAATTAGTCCGATATCAGACAAATGTTTTTTTTATATAATTTAAATTTTTACGGAAGTTTTCAAATTACAAAAAACACAAAACAGCACAGACTAGAACATTACAGCAAAATTCCACCACATTGAAACAAAATAAATAAATAAATGAATAAAGTACATTTTGGACTCTAATGTGTCTGACCCCTTAAATAAGACAAAAACAAGTCCCAGACTTGTAAGTAAGTTTCCCTCCTCCAAATGTTTGAAGACAAATGTTTTAGGACCTAAAACAAGCAGCCTACGTCACAAACTCCAAAGAAAAAAAAAAAGAGGCAGTTCTACATGAAAGAGCAGGCCCAAATTCTCCCACATTACTGTGACAGTGATTTCATTCTACAGGGAGCGTTTAGATGGGAGCAAATCCACTACATGTGATGTCATCAGTTAGAGTTTAGGGAGACGATTGCATCTTTTAAAAGGGGACTTATATGTTTTATAATAATTGAAGTAGAATAAGTAGATTTGCTCATGGTCCCAGTTTTGATAATAATACAATCATCAGTATGAGCCCTTTTTTTGATTCTGTCAGCTTCTCAGATCTGACTTTGTGCCATGACAGCCATCGCGGCTATGTGCTCATGTCTCCTTGTGCAGCATCTTGAAATGTTTGCCAGGTATGAGACTGGAAAATTCAGTCGCCATACTGAACATTGTATATTGTTGCCACTTATGGGAACATAATGTATGAGTACACAAATGTATGTTTTTACAGAACACAGAGGAGGAGAGCAGGGCAGTGTTGGGAGGTTAGACAGAGGAGCTATCGTCAAGAAAGCCCTCTGGAGAATAACAAGGAGGAAGAGGCTGTCAGGCCCAGGAGGGAGGCTGCACAAGACAAAGCCTTCCTCCTTTCCTGAGTCACCTCCAGTCCAGCCCATCAGTGGACGTATCCTCATCTGACTAATGATATGAATATTACAAGTACAGCCTGATTACAATAGCTGGGCCCTCGGGGGCCCTCAGGATTACAAGCCATCTCAGTTAACCTCAGATAAACAAACATGGGTCACACAATGTCAACGGCAAATGCAGATGTCCGGGTCACATACCAATAGCATTATTGTCAGATACAGCGTGAGGCAGAGCTACACATGGATCTGAGATGATGTAATGTCTATGATTCAAGATACAACATTCTGTATATATATCACAGCAGGTCCTGGTTTGTCATTCAAGCAGCCTACTGACGTAGATTCTTGATCTGATAAACTCAATGTATCAGAGGGCATCTCATCACAATTACTTTGATCAGTGACGTCACACTGAAGTTTGCAATATGGCTGAATCCTAAATAAACAAATCGTAGTACTACTAGACTACGAAAGGACAATAATGAATGCTGAGAAGATGTTACTCACAGTGGCCAAATGCAAGAAGGCGACCCACACCTCAAGCCATAGATCCCTGATCAACCTGATGGTTAATCCAAACACAGGGACAATGAAAAGAGGATATGTGTGCGTTTAGGAGAAAAATTAAGATGCAGGGACAACAGCTGTGCTCATCACTGTTATCTCATGTTCTTCTAGAAACCTGAAGACTACAAGACAGAGACACTGAAGGTCTTATGGCTTTCAGTCCCAGCAGGAATTGTACAATCAAATGTGGGGAAGGCATGGCTGTTAATTTCCAAATATGCATTTTAGATTTTTGTAATGTAATATGACTGATTATGCATCGCAATATACAACACTTACAGAATGAGGTCAGTCACTCACATAAAAAGTAAAGGTATCATTAGGCTTATGTACTGTATTGTTTATTAAAGACTTTCATTTGGACATAGGTGTGTTGGCACTTATTTTAAACCTTTCCAAAACAATACAATAACCCCCCAAAAAAATCACTGGTGTTGACCATGACTCTAAAAATGGTATGCTAAGAACATAAAGAGTCATAGGTATCTAAAAATGTAAAACTTTGGGAAGTTTGGAAAGTGCATATGAATAAGACAAACCACATTGGGCCCATGTTTTACAGTATTTTTATTTTGTCGGAATGAGAGCTTCTGTTATGTACAATAGAGGACAGAAACAAATGTTACAGAAATTATAAATATATTCTTGCTCCAAACCGGTTGTTTTCTGTACCAGCTGTACTGTGTCAAGTAGATGATGATTTACTATTCAATCTGCCCTCTCTCCCCTCCCCTCCCCTCCCCTCTCCAGAACTGTTCCAGGTGATGAGGACCTCTGTTGTGTAATCAAGAGGTAACAGATACTTATTTCAACAATCACAATGTACAGACTTGCTGGCCCTTTTGCTGTAAAACAAAGAGTGAGCAGTGAGTGGATAAGAGAAGGAGGTGGGGAGAAGAGAGGATGGATGGCTGCCTGTGCTGTCAAACCAACGTGTGGACAATCTTCAGGCGTTCACTCTCGCCGTGATGACGGGAGCAAAGCGTTGAGGATGAAGATGAGGAGCAAACATAGGACACTCGGAGCAATACAACATCTTATCTTAAAACCTCAGCCAGTACATGGCACTACGCATTCTGTTGTAGTCTGGTAGCTGCTCGACGGGACCTGGTGGAGAGAAGCAGGAGGGACAGATTAGAGGATATTACTACAGCGTCCACCCTGATGTTGCTGCAAAAGGTCTGAAACCACAAAGGACTCACCTACACCTGCCACAGCAGGACACTTATCGTAGATATATTTGGAGCAGACGTCACGCACCATCCTGGGGGTCACGGCCTGAAAGCAAAATCAGAACTCTTATCATGGAGACAGACCAAGTATACAGATTTTTTTTTAACTACTGTTAAGAAATAAAAAAAAATACCAGAGAAGAAATTCTGAGCACACCTACAGAGCTAATTTCCATTTGATGGTATGAACTTATAAATACAAACATGTAACTAATTATTTATCTATTTGTAGGTACTCAACACCTTTCTGGCAGAGAGCAATGCTAACCAAAAGTAAACTAACGGGTAGTTCACTATTGTTGTTTCAGATGCAAAGCAAAAATCTGTATGAATGAATTGAGGCGATAACATTGTTTCCCAAGAGTTTCATCTTACATGTACACATGGATTCACAGACACCAGAGTTTTGAAAAATTTGCACTTTATGACATTTCAAAAAAAATCTATATGTGGACAAGAGGCCCAAACGCAGAGGTAAATGTTTGTGTCAGAAAATACCTACATATCCATGTTCTATCTCATACATGCTATAACATGTGCAATATTACATTTTCCTTAAATACTACACCTATGCATGTATATTTTTATTTCAACTGTGACACACACACACACACACAACTTGACTTATCCATACCAACCATGTGCAATATAGTCAACTTCTTATTTTGTATTTTTTTATTTTCCATTGCCTTGCTATTGCTATTTCTATTGATGCTGCCTGTAACACTGAATTTCCCCAGCTGGGGATTAATAAAGTTTATCTCATCTTATATATGTGTGGTTAAGGCCTTGAAGACTGAACTATTTTAGCAAATTCTGAAAAAAACATTGCCTCATGTAAACAATTCAATTGTTTTAATTGTACAAATAGTCTGGGGCAGAAGTCGACTTCAGAGTGTCAACTCACATCAATCCGAGCGTCCCACTCTGCCAGAGGAATACGGCGCCCATAGTTCAGGATGTGTCTGCCAATGTCATCACAAATTGGTGTTGTTCCTAAAAGAAAAACAGGCATGTTGACTGGTGATCCTGAGGAGTTTGCATGTGTGTTTGTGTAAATGTATGACAGACACATTATGTACCATTGAGCTGTCCAACCAGGCTGGCCTTCAGAGCGTTCTTGCCTCTCGCTACATCACTCTCTGTCACTGTGGTACACAGGTTCATCCTGCAGGGGACACAAAGTGAAAGAATTAAGACCAAATATGTGTACTGCGCTCTAATTAAAAATGACATAAGTTACGGTGTTGTGTGTGTGTCCCGGAGTCGTTACTGACCAGGCGTTCTGGGACCAGTGCATCATGTCTTCGATGTAGTGCTTATCAGCCACAAAGTGAATGCCCAACAGGCCAGTGTCACTGTACGAGGAGTGGAAGGCCTGGAAGCTGTGACACAGTTTTTCCTCCACAGCCAGGCGAGCCAGACGGCTGCTCAGATGCTACAGGTGAGAAGAGGAAATGGACATTGATGTTCACAGTCACACCAGGACCATGTATTAGGTTGATTATCAGCAATGTTTATAGTGTTAAATGTGAAATAGAAACTGTCTTATATAGTTCTGTGCATTTCACCATAGTTCAACATATAAATGTGTATGTTGTAATATTTTTCAAAAAACAATACATTTTAGCTTTTCAGTAAATTTAACTATAAAATATTTTAAATTGCTATTTTATCCAAGGAGGGGCACTCCATGACTAATCCCAGTTTTAGCAGCTGCAATGAATTTCAGGTCTTGTTCCTCCCAACAGGTCCAGAGGCAGGGGTGAGACCCCTGACCCAGGTTTACAGAGAGGATCATAGTCTACCCCTCAATAATGGCCACTTAAGATATTAACAACCTCAAGTGGGCAAAGCTTAAAGGGGACATGGCTGAACCAATAAGATGAATTCACTTTTAAAGGAATCAGTTATAGCTGCCTATTCCATCCTTGTCTTTTATTAACTGCACAAACTGGCAAGTACAAAAGTGTATTTCACCAACCTTTCCGCCACCATAGGTGAGGTCAAAACTGCCAATGATGGAGTTAGCCACCATGAGTGGCACGATGTCTGGGCTGGTGGCACTGGCCCCTTCCACAGCGATCGCAACGTGTGCCAGAGGCAAACCATCATCACGCATACGGATCTGAGGAGAGGCAGGAAGGGAACAGATCAACAAAACAATTTACAATGACAGTGAAAATAATATCCCCACCCATGCTCTATGCTCTGTCACAGGCCAGAAACACATCTAATGCATCCAATGCATTGATCACAAATAGAAGTTAATTCACTTGAAATGAGTCTGTAACTGCTGCATTACTCTGTTATAGATTCAAGATCAAATTCAGTGAATTTCTCCAACTTGTCTTGACAATGGATTAAAAAACTAAAAAAAAAAATGGTGGTTAAGCAGTGGAACAAGAGATGTGTAATAAAACAAATAGAAAAATACTTGTGCAAAACACTATCAAATCTCACTTCACTGCCTGTAAATCTGCAGGGTGACAACACAGGGACGGCATCTCCCTCATACTCAAAAGACACTCCGCTGAAGTGAGATTTGGCCAAACCGACCAGCTCCTCGTGGTTCACACCTGTAGAGGAAACACATTAAAAGAACACAGTCATTCCAGAAAGAGCAGAAATTTACAGGCGGCCAGCGTAACTACTCAGAGTGTGTTTGGAGAAAGAGGACCTACCTCCAGCAGCAGCCAGCACCATGCGAGGAGCTTTGTAGTGGCTGTTGACATAATCCACTAGGTCCTGGCGGGTCAGAGTCCTGGGAGAATTGAATAGAATATTAACGGTGACTTAGATAAAGGTGCAGGGTTTAATATGGAACCAAAAGGAAAAGGCAAAATGTTACATAATGACAAATTCAGAGTGTTGTGATCAGTGCATTGCTATTATTGAAACCATAATTAACATCCTTATAACACCAACTGTTTGAATGCAGTGAGGCTTTGAGCTCTGAGATCTGAGACTGTGACAAATATCTAAAAGGATGTGTGTGATGTGTGTTCCTCCTGCCTGGCATTGCTGGAGGGTCCCAGCACACTGTGTGCTAGAGGTGTGCCCTGGAAGGCTGTGGCATGCAGCAGGTCCAGGCAAACGTCTTGGAGGTTACCCTCGACTTCCTCTAGCTCACGCAGCACAACACTCCTCTGCTGCTCGATCTCTGCCTCGTTCAGTGAGCAGCTCTGCACCACCTCTGACAGCAGCTCCACGGCTAGGAAAACAGAGAAAAAATGATTGTTTACAACTAAGGATATGTTCACACTTATTCTTGATGTCTTCATCTTGTGAAAAAGAATAGGTGATATTTTACAACAATGTCTCTGAAATCAGAAACTAAAAGCAGAAGCAAGCACTTAATTCACTGCTTCAAAGCAGGTTGTCTTACCTTTTGGCAGGTCTTTGGCCAGGGTCTTCATGTAGTATGCAGTGTGCTCCCTGGAGGTGTAGGCGCTGAGGTGAGCACCCATTGACTCCACCTGCTGCTCCAGGGCTGTCTGAGGGTGCTTCTTGGTTCCCTGAGAGGTGAGAACAAAGGCAAATGGAAGGAAGTGTGTAATGGCATTGTTTGGCTAACAGGTAGATATACACGTTCCAAAGGAGACTTAAAGGTTCCCTGTAGAGTTTTTTTAACCTCTAGCAAAATGTATAGCAGCTTTTTATAAGTAAGTCCTTGTTTTGTTTGTTTCACACATGCGCACAAGGGCATACATGCATGCAGGTGATACAATACACAGTGTGGCTAATTTTTTCACACTATTCAACTGATCAACAAAGGCAGAGAAGAAGCCTGCTAGCTAAGAGACATTAATATTTAGATTTCAGACTTTTAAGACATATCACCTTGTATAATGAGAGAGGAAATGCATTTAACATGTTTGGTAGACCTCAAGGATACACAATGTATCCAATGTGTTACATTGTGTAACAACTATGATTTGTTTACAGGAAAACTCTACAAGGCACCTTGATGTCATGAAGTCTGCTAAAGTCTACCTTGAAAGCCATGTGCTCCAGGAAGAAGCCTGCCCCATTGTTCTTCTCACTCTCATAACGACTGCCAGTACTGATCCACAGTCCAACCTATGACGGGGAAGAGATATGTGAAGAATGGGGGGAAAAAAGCTAAACTACAACTCTCATTTATCACATACAATTCAATGGCAGTAAATCAATAAAACGCTATAAAGGCTCCTACGTGGTTGTAAATAGACTCCCTGTTCATGTGTTCTTACAGTGCATGTGGCATGTCCAGTCTCCTCAGATGCAACCCTCAATCCATTGTCCAGAGCAGTGAGGCGAGTTTCAGGGGCTCCCACCAGGCTCTGGGCATAGCTAACTGAGGCTTGTCCACGCCTCAGAGACAGCAGGATGGGCTAGATAGGTAGAGACACCAAGAGTCATTTTAAAATCCTGCACATTTAAAAAATCTGATTTCCTGTTAAGAGGTGTTACTGAGAAATATTTTGCAAAATACAAATGTCCTTCATTATGCACATTTGAAAGTGTTCTAACTTTAGCTGTGGCTTCCTGCCTAGTTCAGCTGCCTGTTATTATTCTTTCGGAACAAAGGCCGCTGTTTCAGGTTCCATTTGTTTGTTTGTTAGCAGGATATCTCAAAAACTTCAAAAGAGCACACTTTAGAAAGCATTGCTATTTTGTACAATACATGTTCAGCTGCACATAATATGGTACATGCATGCCCTGATTGCTTAATACTATGTAATATGTGTGAGCTACTGAACACCTGTAGCCAACACTTATTGATCCATTTACATGCAAAGCAAGAGCAGAAATGCTTGGCATAGTGCAACATCTAAACTTAAGCCTGGCAGCTGACATCGACACCACTCCCACATGCTGTTGACCACCAAATAAATGTCTAAAAATAGACACAACCAGAAGACAATATCAGTATATATCAGGTGAGTTCTCTAGTTTAACACATCCATCACACTGCACTGTAGGGTTATAGTTGGGGTGGATGGTACAGGTGTGTGTTCTGCCCTGACATGGATGTTGCATTACCATGATGATTGATTACCATGATGTCATTACCATGATAAAAGTTTTGGCATATTAAAAACAATGTGCTTTATGTTGGCTGCAATAATATGCAGGTAGATGGCTATGCACATATTCATAGAACTGGAGTCACATCTAATAACTACCATTTTTCTAGCAGAGGTAACGCTAAGATGTGGAACGTAACGTAAGGAGCGATGCATGCAAATTTCTCTGTTGTTGGCTGCAAGAATCAACACAAAAGTCTTCATCTACTCACACTACCTAAGGAAGTGAAGACCCAGTGGATTAACTGTTTGAAATGTCCCCACACAAAACAGGAAAACTCTTGCAACCGTGTGTGCTCAATCATTTTACTTCAAATCAGGATTCACTTCTAAAATGAAGCGCAGGGATGGATAAATACCAACTTCAAATTTGGAATCTATCAGTTTTGCCATTTTTATGTTGCATTACAGTTGATTTTGCTACAAATTCTGCAGCTAATCTGGCTGCTAAGCATCTTCCAGTTGTTACGGGGACATTTCAAACAAAGTTAATTCACTGTGTCTCCAGCTCCTTGGGTGGTGGGAATAGTTGAAGACCTTTGTGTTGGCCCTTCCAGCCAAAAACTGAGAAACTGGTGTGTGCTGCTTACAATGTTAGCTTCTGCATTTTCGTGTTACCAGAGTCAGCCTTGTTGCAAGGAAAATCGTAGTTTCTGGGTGTGACTCCAGTTCTATGAGTGCATAGACCTCTACCTGCATGTTACTGTATCCACAGCAAAGCACATTTTTTATTATACTGAAACTTTTATCATCCATGTTGTGGCAGAGCGTGACAGGAATGACGGTAAGAAAACAAGTATACTGTCCACCCTTACTATAATCCCATCACCAATCAGCACAAGCCTACTAGTTAGCCTACATGCTGAGGCTATGCTTCAATTTCATTGATATTTGGAGACAATAAACACGCTGTTGATTTTAGTCATTTTTGCTTAACATATGCTCCCTTACATAGCCATTAGCATAAAAAGAGGTGGGATCATGTTTTGAGTGGAGTATTCTTTATTTTTATACCATCAATGTAATAAGAAACAAATACCAACAACAACAAAACATACAAACCCTAATAAATTTTTAGGTCGTGGTCATATAACCATGGCTGCAGGAAGTCAGGAACTATTTCTAGAAGGTATTAGTATAGTTTTAAATTATATCTATTTCTAAGTTGAACCCAAAATGACAATAACTGTTTCTTACAAATGTGTACAGTAACAGGTTGCGCGATGACTCAGAATTATTTAAAAAGAAAAGAAAGACAGATAAAGCTAATGTGAAAGTAGACATTGCTCACCCCTATTCCACACAATCGAAAATCAGCGTCACCATGCAGTTTTCACGTTATCGTTCGACAGGGTACAAATATAATTATTCAGCAATCAAATATTTTGACGATGGTCTAAAATTCAGGATTACAACTGCCAGCATCTGCCTTTCCAAAGTCACCGTGCTAACGCTGCTAGCAAAGAAGCTTAGCCGCGATAAGAGGGCAAGTGAGGACAAGTCATAACTTTTCAGCTGCTGACCTTGTAAATGGCCAAAGATGACTTAAACGACGATCAGTTGATTTGAATAACACACATGTTAAATGAAAGTTACACGTCAGGAAGTTGTTACAAGACGTACTTCTTCATTTGACAGGTGACCTTGCATTCGCTGCTAGCTCACTAATGCTAACCGGTTAGCCAAACCCTTCCCGTCCCTGTACAGTGGCCAGCCCAGTTAGCCTGTTAGCAAGTTAGCGTGTTAATTTAGCAAGCGGGCTAACCTCTTGGGTTACTTTCAGCGTTAGACCAGAACTAGAACAGTATCCGTAATGTTATCCCGCTTAAATTTTCCTATGACAAAAAATATTTCTGCGTGTCCTTTAAATCTGTACTTACACTGCGGTTCTTGGCAAGGACTCGACCAACAGTGCTCCCAACTCGGCACACACACGCCGCCATTTCTGAGGACGGTTATAGAAGGTGGGAGGCTCGGCTGTTCTCGTGAATCGCTTCTTCTTTGCCGTCACGTGAACATGCGTGTTACCTCTGCAAATGGGTATTATCGCCACCAGCTGTTCATTTTGTGGTATTGAGGGTAAGGTCAGTGGGTGAGAGTTCGTATTCGTAGTCATTTCAGTAATATATCAGGCTTCCTTCTTGCATTACGCATTGACTTCTGTAGGTTAGTGGTCAGGTCTGAAAGACTCAGTCTTCATCAACTTTAATTTCTTTCAACTCCAGCATGACCTTTGATAACTGCTTTTGTCATAACTGCTTCATATCTCCAATTATTACTAAATCATCATGTTTTGACACTGTTTTGAATGTGACACGTCTCATTCTTTGATACATTTGACAGACTCTTTTCCATATCTCAACTGAAATCATTTCCACAACAGGCACAGACAGAAACCTGACATTACTGCCTTGGTGGTTTACCCTGCCATGTGAACAAATTCAGTGTTGAAAGCATCAAGCCATGCAGTTTGTCTAGTTTTTTATTTGCCTAGATTTTTGACTCCACAGCACAATGGATGATATTTTGTTTCTGATGCCCACAGCACTGAAAAATGGCATTTTAGAAATTCAACAGCAACATCCCTGAAACTCTCCCTGTCTCTCTGGATAATCCACACACGTCACTGTGAACATGAAATGGAACTACTTTCCACCAAAGAAATAGTCCCTATATAAGATGTTCAGTGGAATGTCCACAGTAAGAGGGGCACTGTGATGTTAAATCAAATTATTGAATCATAATTGTTGAAAAGAGCATAATGAGTGACAGACAAGATTTTGGAATCTATTCAGTTCTGACTTTATTACGAAGTAGGCCAAAAAACCCTGAAAAAAGAAAATTCAAACCGAACAAGCATGTCAATAATTTAGTCAGCAAACCTTCTTCTAAAAAGTCTTTCAGGATCTCATGGTGCTGGTGGGTGCTGGTCTGGACTGTTTTGGAACAGTAATCTCCAGAGGCAAAGTAGGACTTTGGTGCTACTCTATGGTACATGGTTGGACTTTGTCTAGGCAGTCTCTTAATTCCTCTTCCACAAAAACATAGAGTGAGACTGTGTACTTAAGGGCAGGTGGATAGACTTCATGGTCCTTGGCAGGTGAAGAGTGAAGGTTTCAGCAGGACCAGCACAGGCGGCTCAGGAGGAAGAAGAGGAGGGGGCAGAACCGCACTGCTGGCATTTTTCAGCTGCGTCTCTGCACTCTTCAAGAACATCTTAGGCAGAAGTTTTACATTATCTGCAGCAGGATCCTTCTTCCTGACGGGGCCCCGGTGTTTTGGTGCTGAATGGCTGGAAGTCCTCAGTGGAGGAAGTGGGCAGGGGCATTTGATCTTGAAGCCCTCAACAAGCAGGTGAACTCCTACATACTGTGGCACCTCTACTGCTGCCTGGAGACCAAAAGCAACATCTAAAGTACTGGATATCATCCTCACAACATGGGTCACTTAGATGCACAGTATAACATGAAGAGGAGAGGAAAACTCTACTTTACCTGCCTATATATAAGCTGAAAGTCTCCAGTGTTTGCGGTGCGGTCTGATCTGCGGTCCAGGACGACTCGTAATGTGTCTTCCTGCACAGCAGTGCAGAGGTGGGCTGTCACAGGGGTGGAGGGAGCCATAGTGGGACTGGCATTGATTTCTATCAGCCATGGATGCAGGTTACAACCTAAGAAACACGAAATAACATATCTCAGTGGTGGTGAACTTCCTTTTGCTTTCATAGTAAAGGTACATATAAATATTCAATTGAACACAATGAAAAGAAATAAATAATAACCAGTGCAATTTTACATCTCTGAATAGGTAATTTTTCATAATCTGAAAAAGCAGTTTTAAAATATAAGATGATGCGTATTGATACAGGCAGTTTAACTTAAATATAGCGTGAACTTTACAGTGATCAAATCCTACCTAACATGAAGTCGGCGCCATAGAGCTCAAATGTGTTTTTGCGTGACTCCATCAGATCTTGACTCGTCTGTAATGCGTGGATCACAGCCTTCTTCATCCCCGGGACCACCACACTCTGCCACTGAGCTTCCCGGCCCTGCTTGGACAGATAGGTCTTGAACTGGTCATCCGACCACATGTTGTCTGCTGGGATGCCTCGATGGCGTTGTCGGGAGGGCCTCAGGTGCTTCTGGATGGAGTTATTACACAGGTGGACAGAGCTGAAAGGATGGGGAGGCCAAGATGGGAAAGAGAAATAAGAGGAAATGAGAGAGAAAGAACAGAAGCACAATGAGACACAATGACACAAGTCTATCACTACTTCTACTTCCCAGTTTGCCTTTAAATTACTTGTAAGGCATGCATTATCCATCAGATCTTGACTTGTCTGTAATGCATGTATCACAGCCTTCCTCATCCCCGGGACCACCACAGAGTTGGCTCTGTCCTGGACTGCCCTCTGGACGCCATTGAGGAGGTGGGTGACAGAAGGATGTTAGCCGAGCTGACATCAATCATGGACAACCCCTCCCATCCCCTGAATGAGACGGTGGGGGGCTTAAGCAGCTCCTACAGCAGCAGACTGCTGCATCCAGTGTGTAAGAAGGAACGCTACCGCAGGTCCTTCATACCAACAGCTGTCAGATTATTCAACTCCAGCATCACTTAACATAAGACTGTGTACAACATCACAAACCAACTTTTTTGCACTAATGCTACTTATCCTGCTCATCCTAAATCCTTTATTTATTTTGCAAAACTACATTTTTTTTTACTGTTTTGTATTTTTTCATCCACTGTGCAATACTATTAACACTGTATTTATTATCCCTTGTTGTCTCAAAGCAACAATTTTTTTTATACTCTTGAGGCAGCAGTATTCTCATAATCCTGTATATAATGTACGTGTATATACATAGCTGTTCTTCTATTTTTTCATTCTGTAAATCTTTTTTTATTGATTAACATAATTCTCCGACCACATGTTGTCTGCCGATGTCTCCAATGTCTATCTTTTATTGCTTGCTGCATGTAACAATTTAATTTCCCCAGCATGGGATTAGCAGTGCCAATTTATTTTATCTTATAATTCTATATATATTTTTGTAGTATTTATTTGCCATATTTCTCATTTGTTGCTTATAATTTGTGCAGCATTGGTGTGGGTAGAAGTACTCTTGGATATACTGTAAGTGGGCAGGTGTTTTAGAGGCAGTTTGGGGGTTGATTTGAGTATTACTAATGTCAAGAACAGCAAATACACAGATTTGAATATACCCTGAGGATAACAGCTGCTTTAATGCCATGCACTGATACAAAATCAGATCTCCCGCCAAAAACAACGAGCATGACCATTCCTTACTTTGTATCTGCCTCTCACTTCCCCTTTTTCAAAATTAACGTTCATCACCGTTTCACATCTGCTTCTGTGTTTAATTTTCTCCCACCTCTTCATCAGTATCACTGTCTTACCTGTCCAGTGTATCTAGTGAGTAGGGCTGCGTAGAAAAGCGCAAGTAGCACTTCTTATAGAACCAAACAGTCAGGGGGTTCCAGTCGGTGACCAGGAACCACTGGCGAACATCAAATTTGGTGCCGTGGATCAGCAAGGGGCGCTCTAGGTATTTCTGCACCACCCACTTGCTCTCCTTGATCAGAGTTGGATCACGGTCCACAAGTCCGAGGATCTGATCCAGATGCTTGGTGCATTTGATACCTTGAAGACAGGTGCAGCAGGTCAGCCAGGACTATGGCAGATATTCTGTGAGCTGTCTGATAGTGTCTGACTCCTCACCTCTGCCCCTGGACATAGCTCCAGGTTTGATGATCCAGATGTTGTGTATGCCATCAATGTCCAGCTGTGGACTGACCTCCACTAGCCTCTGTAGCATGGCTTCACAGCAGCTCACAAAGCGATCACTGTTCTCAATCTCTGCACCTCCACTGAGCAAGGAAACGGAGTGAGGGAGGGACAGTAGTGAGATCCTGACGGCCACTTTGATTTACCAGTTTTCCTTTACCTCTCGCTCACATACACTGTACTCACTGAACAACAAGGTGGTAACTGTCAATGAACTCTGCCCACTCCTCTTGTGTAAGAGTTTGTGATGTTTCCAAGCTTATGTCTATGTCACTATGCTCTCGACTCTCCAAGAACTCCTGGCATACTTTGAGTGCGTTGTCAATCATTTGGGAAAGGACCACTGGTCTAGTTCGCCGTTTGCTTCGGTTTCTCTTATCTGATGGTGGAGCAAGAAAGTGATGTCTCTTTTTATTTAGCTACACTGAGTAAGTACACGGTCATGTGAGAGATGCTCATACTCATAAAACTGCGGCTTGTTGCCTGTCCGTGAACACCCCGCTCCCTCGCCACAATGTACTTCAAAAGACTGGTGCAGGCTGTCCTCCTGTAGTCCTCTACACAAATCACAGAGAAACAGTAATGTGTAATAACTCTAGTGATTACTGAATTTTAATCTAACTTGATGGGCCAAAAAGTCAGATCTGACCAATGAAAGCATGCTTCTCATCCTGTGCTCCTAGTCTGTAACAGCGGGGGAAGAAGGAGTCTGGGTCAGCTGAATCAAACCAGTGCAGGTTCCTCAGGTTCACACACAACCCCACCTGTCAAACAAAGACAAAGACTGACGGTGGGCGTGACAGGAGACCGCTGCTACTGTAAGAATGATATAAGCATAAGTTGTATAATTATGCAATATAATATTTAGAATATAAATGTACCTTCGTAGTGAAGCTGCCTGCTTTTGCGAAATGATTGGTAATCTGTTCTTTGTGCAAGGTGTTGGTGTTGATGGCGTTCCTCCGATTTGTCCAATAGAAATAAACCATTTCATTCTGCACCAGGTGAGACTGTAAGAGCAAGGGAAAGGAAGAGAGCTGAATCTGGGAATCTGTTGAATTTTGCTTTTATGAACCTTAAGTTTCCTGAAAGGTTATCAAGGTAAGCAACAGCCTTTCACTTGCTGTTCACCTTAGCCTCATGTTTGCAACGTTAAATGCAATTTTTACCATGAGATCATGCAGTCCATCTGGGTCCAGCTCTTTATCGAAATTGTCTAAGAAGAACGAACAATGTTAATAGGATACAGACAGAATCCACAACCAGCAATAATATAAATGATGTCTAAAGGGTCACACTTTCATCAAGCTCACCGTCATCGTCATCACTGTCACCAGCACCATTGGAGCTGGCTCTGCCCTCATTGCTGTAACGCCGGTGAGCATGTTGGTTTGGGCTGTGCACACGCTGCTCAACCCAGCCTCTGGCCCTCAATGCTGCTCTGATGACAGGGTAAGGGCCCTGGATAGAGAATACCTTATGCATCTGGACAGGAGACACAGAAATTATGGACAACCTCCTCTAGAAATTAATGTGACCACAGACATATGTGTCAATACATCCAATGATGTAACTCACCTTGACAGCTTTGTCTGCCAATGCTTTGGCTACCCTCAGTCTCTCTGGGTTAAGAACAGGTAGGCTAACAAGACTGCGGTGAACTTTGCCCTCAGGAGTTGTAGCTGATGTACACATACGCACACACACAGACATACACACTTACAAACTGCTGCTGTAACAGGTAATGTTGCAAGACTATCTCGCAGGGTATACCTACTCGTTTGTGGGCTTTTGCCTAGGTTACATTGCCGAACCATAGCTGTGACCTTCTGATCCTTAGCCTGACCTTCTGTTTCCCCTGCAGTAACATCAGAAGCACTTTTTCATACATGTTGCATCAGTGCAATGGGCCATCCCACATCCAAATGTTCCTAACCTACCATAAGCATGTTTGCACTCAATGGAAGAAAGAAAAAGTCATATGGAAACTTAGCATATTATATATGGCCCAGCCTTCTTTGGTGGCACAACACGCCAGCACAGGGCATTTTGTTACATGAAGGACAAGAGTTTCTTACAATGTACAACAAAGCACTTACTGTCGTGCATTTAAAATAAAAAATGTCCACAAACTGGCTGATGAATAAGACATGCACCTAAATCATAACATAAATCAAATATGACTGGGCAGCACATAGATGTAATAAGTATACACTATAGGTATACCATTGCAAAGCTTAAGACAATGTAACTAAAGCTTAAGGCTTGGCATCTTCAGCTTGGCGATAAAAAGAGCAAAGTCATGAAACTTTAATACATGGCCTCTGAGTTGAAACATTTGGCCATCTGTCCTGAATGTGACCTCATGATTAATTCAGCTTACCTGATCTATAAGCCGACTCTATGAATGCAAAGGCCAAGTCTTCCGGAGGTGTGAAGTGATACGGTAGAGAACTTTCATATTTCAGTATAGACATGGGTTCCTCAGCAGCAGGTTACAACATGTTAAATGCCCAATCTGTACTTTTTGACAACATGAAGTCATAAAATGACAAACAAATGAGTTTTACAAAAAGATGAGAAATAAGCACGTTGTGTGTTTCTCATCTGGTTAGAAGTCCAAATATAGGCATGTGTTACTGATACAAGAATTGTCAACCAATTTGGGGGCAGTGCATGTTTCCAGTGCAGCGTGGGCCACCAACACTTAAAGAAAATACACCTTTGTGAATTCCAGTATTATTTCTCAGGTCTTTGGGATACTCAGACAGGGACAGTGTTTCCTGTGTTGTTTTCCATCTCTCACCTCTGTCTGGGCATTGTGTACGGCGTCTGTCAGTAGCTTGGTGTCCCTCCTGGCCCAGGTGGACAGACTGTCTGGACCTGGTGGCCTCCATATTCATCAGGTATCATTCTCCAGGGGAACCTTTCCTCTTGCTCTGCTTCATGGTTTGGTCAGGCACAAACTTCTGCAGGGGACAGTCTAAGTCTTAAATTACCACAATCATAAATGTATGCACAAACGTTGCACAATAATGTGTACTTATACAATGATTAAAACTCTATAAACAATAGCAGGTGTGACACATCTTGGTGACTTGAAGATTAGCCTGTCCCCAAGAGCAGTGGACTATGAAGTGGGTCAAATTGCTGTGCAGAAGACAGCTTGGCTACACCTGTACCCCAGGCAGGGTGTGATACTCACTCTGATTTCCTTCAGTCACCTGTTGAACAGATGCCAACAACCAAAATACCATTAACGTTATACACTGAAATCACATCAGCCTGTGCACAGAACACACAAAATATTTATAAAATGTTGCTAAAGCCACCACAGGTTGACTTACAAAGTTTAACTAGAATCACATACTGTGCAAAATAAACCACAGCCTTCTCAAACACTGTCTCCTCTACTGGAACTGGCTACTATACGTTACAGCAAGTCTGTCCTAATGTAAGCACGACTTCCCCATCTTGGTTTATTGTTTGTTCCTCTTACCTGCTAAGTTCCACAGGTGTATTAACTCTGGTGCCCGTGGAGTTTCACCAGAGGAACTCAAGGTGCGCCTGACTCTCGACCTGTTTATCGTTACCACGGCAACCCCAGGATAGCTCCTGATGCTAACCGGACAGTGAGAGCGTTTTCAACGTTTTCTGTAGACGCCGAGGTTACAAAACCTTAAAGCACACATACAACGTTGTATATTTTGACATGTTCATACCATGTCATACAGTGTCAGCAGACTGTTGCGTTTGCTTATCATGCTCGTGTCATTGAAAATGCTCGAATCCCTACTGGAGGTCATGCTAACGTTAATTGAAGCCATGGAATACATTACCCTTTGAATTCTGCATTTTAACTTTTGACACCTGCTGTATAACTTTAGAATACGGGGCCTCAATTGCACACTGTGTTGTTGCTGCGTTCACGGGTGCACTACATTTCGAAATAACCATTTCTTAGTTAAGTGAACTCATTTGGTATATTTGAATATCTTATTTTTGTTTGTGTTTTGAATATTTTTCTCAGGCTGGCCGCCATCTTGGATCCGACACACTGGGGGAGGAGGGAAGTGCCGCTGTATGTCAACTGTCACATGCGCGCTCGCTCTTCAGCCTTTGCCCAGACAAGTCCTCTCTGTACGTTCATACTGCAGGGGTGCAGACACACAAACACGCTCATTACATAATACACACAGCGAGTTCAACAGTACGCTGTACATATATCATAACACTCGAAGACAGGTAAGCCGAGCATCGTTTTTAATTGCTTCCTTTATAGCCAGTAAAAAATGCGTTATTTCTTGAAATTAACTTAAGCTAACATGCTAAAACGGTGGAAGTGATTACGTGACGTTACTTAGCTTAACGCTGACCTACATTTAAATTGTGCCTCAGGTGCCTGAAAAGTTCCGCTTCAGCCGTAAAATGTGTGGAAGAACTGCGTGTACTCTTGCCCCCGACGAGGTGAGCCGAGCCTGCTCCTACAGAAGCCGGGGAGGTCGGCGGAGACAGCCCCGCTGGAAGGATGGAGACGCGGACAAATACCGACCTTCCTACAACAAGAGCCCCCAGTCTATGAGTCCCGTGCTGCTGTCCCAGAGACATTTTGATGAGGTACGAACAACTTTATCCGTACAGCTGTGCGTGTACAGTACAATTCAATGCAGCAACACAGCCTTAGCGCTAAAAGAATGAACCACAGACGAGAATCACAAACACTTCTGTCACTGTCTTAACATTGTGGAACATTGTACGCCGAATAAAGCTTTTACTGCAAGGTTTTTGCGTTGAATAGCATTATATGGTGTCGGTGCTCATGTTTTATGTTCACTTCTTGTTAATTTGCAGAATGCTCCTACAGATGAGTGCGTGTTGGCTTCCATGCGTTGGGGTCTTGTGCCTGCCTGGTTCAAGGAGAAGGACCCGAGGAAGATGCAATTCAGCACCAGCAACTGTCGCAGTGAGAATATACTGCAGAAGAAATCTTACAAGGTGCATGCATTTTTAGGCACTGCTAAGATATACATCTTTCCTGTTTTTTATATCTTGCTCTCAGTCCTGGGTGCATGCACACAGTGTCTTATCACTTTGACATCTCTCTGAAGGGCCCCCTGATGAAAGGACAGCGATGCGTCATCTTGGCTGATGGTTTTTATGAGTGGAAGAGGCAAGAAAAGCACAAGCAGCCTTTCTTCATATACTTCCCTCAGACTCTGGGACCCAGTCAGGAGAAAGCAGGGGATCAGGATGACCAAATGACCTCAGCTCGCAATAAGGAGAATGCAGAGGCAGTGTGCCTTCCAGAGGGGGCCTCCCCCAACTTGACAGAGGTTCGTTTTGGGTTTTCAATAGCAATATAAGCACCATGAACATGTCCTTTCATCTAACACAGAAGTAGAGAGAATGCAGCTGCGGCGGAAATTACCACTGCAGAAAATATCCTGTGTGGGAGAGGAGCCAAATCAAAAGTGTGCATGTGTCCACCAGGCGGTTCTTTAGCATTCAAAATTTCATGCTACATACAAACTTGTTTTAGTTTTGATGGTAGTGCCAGGCTAGGGAATATAAAAAGTCAGAGCGATATCTGCAAAATCTGTCACATTTCTTATTACATCTGCCAGTGTATTTAAAAGATACAGTGGCCATGCCCCTCTGCTCTATGTTATGTGTTGGCCAGGAAGGAGAAGCCCCAGGTGAGTGGACTGGATGGAAATTGCTGACTATGGCTGGAGTTTTTGACTGCTGGACACCGCCAGATGGAGGAGAACCCCTTTACACGTATAGTGTCATCACTGTGAATGCTTCCCCTAGCCTGCAGAGCATCCATGATAGGTAAGGGTAGTTAATTGAAAAACATGCCCCTTTTTTCATTTGTGTGAAATCCAAAATGACTGTGTGGTGGTGTTTTAGGATGCCAGCAATCCTGGATGGAGAGGAAGAAGTGAGAAGATGGCTTGATTTTGGAGAGGTGAAGCCTCTTGATGCTTTGAAACTGCTCCAGTCTAAAGACATTTTGACTTTTCATCCTGTCTCTTCACTTGTAAACAACTCACGCAACAACTCTCCAGAGTGCCTTCAGCCAGTGGATTCGAACAGCAAAAAGGTATCCAATATACTGTGGTATTATACTCACTGTGGTTGGAAAATTTTAGTGGTACAGCTTTAATTTTTAAGGTAAATAGAGGTGTTTAAGCTGAAAAATCTGACCCTTGACCCCTAGGAGCCCAAACCCACAGCCAACAGTAAGATGATGATGAGCTGGCTGACGAGCAGCACACCTTCAAAGAGAAAGGAGCCCAGTGCATGTGAGAGTAAAGAAGAGCAAGAGAGCAAGTCTACTGGAGCACTTCAGCAGTGGCTTCAGGGCACCAAAAAGAAACCAAGAACCAAATAAAGATATGAACAAGGACTGAAACTCTGCAGTGTTTAAAAGACCGCCTCGGTCTTTTTTGTTCCACGTCATTTGGACAGTTATGAGAAAGATTCACGTTTAGGGTTTCTCTTGAATTAGGAACATTTTTCTGGGAATTATAAATATGCACAGATACTGTTTCATGTCTAAATGTTATGAATAAATGTCAGAAATAAACACAGAATGATTTATTCAAGATTTTTATTACCCTTATTACTTGAAACGCAAAGACATTTTGAAACAATGTAGATGCTATGCATTTATCATATTAATAATATAATAATGATGAATGCCAATACTTCCCCCCACATTTTTTTTTCTGCTTTTAAAGTTACAGTATGTATGCTATCTTGTAATCTAAAATGCATTTCAGAGTTTTAACAGAGTACGAACAGACAGTTAAAGATCTGATCGGTTAAAAGAAATGTCAAGCACTTAAATTGTTTGCCAACACGAGCAACTGGCAGAGTCAGATATGGAGATTTACAACACAACTTTTTGCCTTCCCCACACAATGACTGCGAGGTTTGCAGATATACAAAGTCTTGCAATAATTGACAGTAAAAAGAAATGTACTAGCTAATAGTACAGTTATGAATGATATTTATACTTGTGAAAAATCTCCTTTCCAGGACTATCAGGTAGAATGACATGCTGTCTTGATTTGGTTCATTCCCATGTCAAATGTTGTACCAAGAATAACTGATTACTACAAGACAAACCTTGTTTTCCCCACAAGAGGAACAGCAAATACCATGTTGGGACAGCACTTACATCAAGGAGCAGAGTCGGGATTCACATGTCTTCAACCTGAGCTACAATTGCATTTATTGTGGCTCCAAAATGAGATGTCTAAACAAGTGTTTCATTATTGTGGATGACAGCAAAAAAGAAAAGAGGACCTGTACACACTTGTCTGATGGGCTTGTCATCAAACTGGCTTTTCAATTCTGCACCAATTAGTGAGAGCAGACAGCATATTACTGTGATCCACACACGCACCTTCACACGTTGTGATCCTTCACTTCTGACCTCATTTAAGTTTCAGAATTTTTTTTAAGGTTGCATGAGGTAAAGTGAAACCATGGTAGCAAGTGTTTTTGAGAGTGAAACAAATTTAAGCCACAAAACAAATGAGTAAAACGGGGGGAGCAGTGTTTCCTCTATTCATGCAGCAGTGGCGGGCCATCAGAGTAAGAAAACAACCACCACTGCTAAAGAAACTGATTAAAAAAACAAACAAAAAACTTTTCTAAGTTTACTCAACAAAAACATGTATAGAGATGAGGATAGAGATAATACTTCAATTTACCACTTAAAGTATCCAAATAAAAGCAGTTAGAACCAAAACTGGGTGTGAAAGTAACGATATACATGGAACTGAAAATGAGATTAGCCCAAACCACCACCGCCATGAAACAGTACATGGGGAAACACTGGGAAGTAATAAGCATCATACATGTAAATTCCATAATGTTTCCTTAAGGTGTTCTTTGGGCTAGGAGACTCATTTTATAGAAAATGTGTGTGTTTTGTATACATAAGGAGGTGAGTGCAGCATGTTTGTGTTTGTTGTAGTATACTCTATGAGTGTGATGCTGCTTGTATGTTGGGCATTAGGGATTAACACAGTGGGCTTTGGGAAAGGGGATATATAGACAAGGCAAGACAGGGTAGTGAGGGCGGTGACAACCCCCCCCCGAAGGTCCTCAGCATCCTCAGCAGCTGCAGGTCTCCGCCGACGGCTTGGCTCGTTCGTTCCTGTCCAGCTTTATCGGCTCAGGGAACTCGTTGTACAACTCCACTTCGGTCTCCTGAAATCAGAAAACACAGCCGAGTGAGAGCTTGGCCCTGCGCCTGCCAGCTTTCACAGGAACAGATATTGATCTTAATCTTCTCTCTCTCCACACTGAAGAGACCGAGACAAACTGCAGACTCGGATTTCTCACTGGAGCCTATTACCTGTTTAAGGGCATTGCGTGCAATAGTCTGGAAGGCCTGCTCCACATTGATTGCCTCCTTGGCGCTGGTTTCAAAATATGGGATGTTGTTCTTGCTCTGACACCAAGCCTGTGCTCGCTTGGTTGTTACCTGAAAGACAAAGGAGATGATGTTATATTTAGAAACATCAGATATCAGAGAATGGTTATTTTTGAAAACGTTCCATTCCTCTGAGGTTTCGACAAAACATTTAGACCCCAAAAATGAATAACCCACAACTGTACATTTCCTCATGAAAAAAACAAATAGTGCACATAAAATAATGTGATTATCAGGCCTCACCTGTCTGTTCTCCAAGTCAATCTTGTTGCCCAGCACCACAAAGGGGAAATTCTCCGGGTCTCGAGGACTGGCCTGGATCAAGAACTCGTCCCTCCAGCTGTCTAGAGTCTTGAAGGTGTTGGGTGCTGTCACGTCAAACACCAGGACGCAGCAGTCTGCTCCGCGGTAGAACGCTACGCCTAAGGACTGGAACCTCTCCTGACCTGCTGTGTCCCAAATCTGAGATAGCGAGCAGAGAAGACATGGTGTGTTTACATGCACTAAATAACGTGATTGCTGCAAATAAAGAGATTAAGGTGATACTTTGACAGTATCCCTATCCCATTAATCAGATCTCCCTAATGTGTTTATGCTATTTGTTTGATAGTTGATATAATGTCTGGAGTTATGAGTTGTACCATTCAAGAAACTTTGAGGAAAATAAAGGGACTTTGTTGGTGTTTGTGTTCGCCATTGACAGTTTTGTTGCTTTAACAGCATTATGGCCACCATCATTGGGTTTAATGCTGTTTGTGTTACAAAATGATTGTGGTTGTGAAAATAACATCATTTAACGTAGCACTGTGTTGATGTTGTTTCAAAGCACAACATCACAAACCTACTGTTTGCACTACTGCGTTATTTATGTTTAAGATTTGCTAATATCCTTTACATCTGCGCAAATAGAACAATGCAAACATTACATACTTTTTTTTACTCTGCTTATGTTGTTTCTATGGTGTTATATATTTTCTACTGTGCAATAGTACAAAACACTGTATTCTTATTATCCATATCTTACCATGTGCAAATCAAATATTCAAGGCAATGTTATTTTTAAACTCTTTTTGTATATAATGTATAGATATGTAGTTGATCTTATTTTCTAACCCTTTTTTTATTGTCTATTTGCTTTTTTCTTCGTTTCCCTTTTATTCTTGCTATTACTGCTGTCTGTAACATCTTCATTTCCACGGCGTGAGATCAATAAAGTTATATCTGTCATCTTATCTCAAACTTAAACCCTTAAAAATGCATTTTCCTTAATGGAAGTATAACATTTTGGGATGATGACATTGGTAATGTACAATAAACATGATGATGTGTTTGAATAAACTGCTTTTGCATTAAAGTCATAGGAAGAAATCAAGCATTTATATACTGTTACACTATTTAAACCCTTGGCAATCCATCAGCATTTCAATTGTATTCTGTGATTGTTTTGGATGTGTATCAACGAGAGATAAGTCAGCGTGAGTCTTATTTCTTCAGTACCTGCATTGTGACAAGTCTGTCATCCACCATGACTTCTTTCGTCAGAAAATCAGCACCTATTGTGGCTTTGTACTGGTTACTGAACTTCTTATTCACATACTGGTTCATCAATGAGGTCTTGCCAACTCTAGGGGGGATAAAAACAATCACAGGGCAACATTCAGAGCATATAAGAAACAAGGGAAACAGAAATTCACTGTGATAAATTGACGAGTGAAACACAAAATGGTCCCTTGCTTGCTGTTTTACAGCAAGTGTATTATCATCAGACTAGATTCTTTACCCAAATGAAGTGCTTTCTTTTCAATAAACCATCAGGCATCGCTCCTATGGCTCAACATCACTCACCCAGAGTCTCCGAGAATGATGACTTTGAGTAGTACTTTCTTCCTTGATGTCATTGTCCCACAACTGCGAAGACAAAAAGTACATTAGAGGGAAGAAGACAACTCCTAATAGAAGCAGACTAATGCTGGAATTGCTCTAACAAGATGGATAGAGCCAAGTGATGACCCGTTTGATATGGGCTAACAGGTTTCACTGAAAGATGATCGGGTCTGTGTGTGTCTCGAAATACACACTCCAAAAAAATGGACTGGTTCTAGGAATGAAACCAAGTGCAATGTCTCCAATACGTGGGTTTACTTTACTTCACAAAGAAAAATACAGTAATAGCTGTAAAACAATGTGCTTCACTGGACTGTACCATGAGGCCCTAAATACAATTCATGAAACAAACAATTCACTACTTTTTTTTTTTTTTGTCCAAAATACACTGAACAATGCAGTGCTGGGGTTGTGCTGAGATGACATTTGCTATTTTTCACCACAGCTGCTTGTTTGTATTACACTGTAAAGTGGTGATTTTGTGATATTTATGCTGCTGACAAACCATTCAACAGAAAAAAACTACATTGCTTCAGTCCTAACATTACAATAAACTGAAAACAATAATGGAAGACACCCAGTTTCTCCACAACACAGAGAATGAAAGCATGAACCATGTTAATCATTACATGTCTATACTGCAGGGCCGCAACTAAAGATTATTTTCACTGGTGTTTAATTTGTTTATTATTGTTTCGATTAACTGATTAGTTGTTTGATGTATAAAATGTCAGAAAATGGTGTTTCGCAAAGCCCAAGACAAAGTCTTCAACGGTCTTGTTTAGTCTACAACCCAAAGATATTCAGTTTACTGTCTTAGAGGAGTGATGAAACCAGGAAATATTCACTTCAAGAAGCTTTTTCTTTAAAAAAATGACACAAACTGATTAATCGATTTTCAAATAGTTGGCTATTCATTTAATAGCTGACAACTAATCAATTAACAGTTGCAGCTCTAATATACTGTAGTGCATCATGATGACTTCCCGACTGAAAACTAAGTGAAACTGAAACCATATTTAGGACATGTTAGTTCATGATCCAGACCATCAGAAGTACAGATTATTTCTGCAGTCAGATCCATGTGGATCAAACATCACCAAGCATTTCTAACCTTAGTTGAGTCTGCTCTGTAATAATAAACTACCTCATACAAGTGTGATGACCAAAGTCCAAATTCTATTTACGATGGGCTTTAAAACCATAATTCCATTCGAGTCAGACCTTGGACAGAGCATTATGAAAAAAAAAAATGATTCGTTACAGGTTTTATTCACACATCATATCACTTCTACATCCACTTAAGTGTCTGAAAAGCTACGATTTAAATCCATACCTGTGCTATTCTGAGCCAAAACGAGTATAAAGCGATCGGTGCGGCTCATAATCTGCACCCCATGACACTGTGTCAGGGACTGATCACATGGCTTTAAAACACAGGACTAACGGAACCATGACTTGGCAAGCATGATTAGCACAGCGAATGCTGTAGCTGGATTCAATACACATACCGGTATAACCCAAGGTTGTGATCATCCTGTCGACCTGTCTTGGTGTAAATATTCCACTTTACAAACTATAGCAGAGAGTCCTTTCCCAACATTTTACCTAACGACTATAAAGACGTCAAATACACTTGCAAATGGTTAGCAAGGCAAAATAAACATTACAGTTGGAGATCAAATGCTACATAGCTAGGTAAGCCAATGCAAGGAAAGGATTTAACGTAGATTGGGGAACAGCATCATCATCAACTAGTGAACCTTTTCAAAACAAGTAAAGCCAGACATTTTACATACAGTGCCTACTAACATACCAGTGACACTTCTTATTTTAAGCTAACGTTTAGTTAGCTAAGCAAGGTTTATTTTTTGTGAAACTTAGTGAACGACAGCTACACCGTTAACATATATCGGTGGTAAAACCATTACCTAAAGTCAACACAAACCAACCTGAGCGCTGATCCTGCGGTAAAAAAGATCAAAAGTGGACTTTTCCTCCGCCTCGGTTGGAGCGTTAGCTAACGCACAGGCTAGCTAACAGGCTAAGAGCTCCTATAAATGTCTGTCGTAAGAAAACAACACGTTTAGAGCGTCGACGGCTAAATGATCTCCGACAGCTAGCCTCGCAGCTAACTCTAATTATCAAAATCAAAACTGCCACTGACAACGTATATCTCCCTTCGTGTAACAGAAGCGATTTGTTACAATGGTCTGTTTCGTCCCGTTCCCGTTGACGCTTGCTTTTCCTGACAAGCTAACGTGCTAGCTGCTAGCCGAGCTCACTTCCTCCAAAACAAGCTGTGTCGGTGGGGGCTGACGTCACGCGCTGGTCACGCCTTATTCCACTGGACCCGAGAAGTCACAGGAGCACGAGAGCAGTCATAAATCATAATATAGATTTAATGGCATCCATCTAGCAGATTATATGCATGGTCATACATATTTTAGTACGTAATCCATACAGCTCACAATTCCAATGGCTGAATTAGTGCTCTGCTGACATGGTCTCAAGTGAACAGTAATACTGCTACAAGTTATAAATAAAAGATGCAAATCTAATGATCACATTATATCTAACGGATTCAATAAATCTGTTGTTATTGTGCAGAAGAAGAGAAAAGAGAATTTAATTCACACCCCACACTTAGTGATTGATGCTCAAGAGCCAGTTTACGGGCATATGCAGATATGTTTCTTTTTTCATTGAAGACACTTGAGACCCAACTCCTTTCTCATCACCGCACAGTGTCTAGGTGCTGGACATATGGGTAATATGTGTAATAATGACTTTTGAAGGCAGTTCCATCAGCAGCTTCTATGTCCTCTATTGGCCAACTTACTATACCATCTGGGTATCTGATGATGACCGATGTGACATATGTAATGATGACTTGGATTTTGGATTTGTCTTATTTTATGTAAGTAATTTCACACTGCCGTCTTTCACGCCTGCTTGCTATGGTTTCTATGGAATTCACCGTCACATTTAAGGTATTTGGCAAACTTTTGCATTATAGCTACATTATCTTACCAATTCTGTTTGTCTCTGGTGTCTAGATTTTTAATTTTCAAATCATATTTTATTTACACTTTTTATTTGGATTATCTTTTGCTTTAAACAAAATGCAAATCCACCACTGAAAATATGATTTTTTTTTTTGTGTTCTCCCTTCATAAATTTTAATAACCACTCATTATTTTGATCCCAACATGGAACATATCTCCACTAACCTGAACTCTTACCAAGTGTTATGAATCGTTCAAAAATCACTTAAATAGCGACACAAATAGGAACGTGGGTTATTTTGAATGGCATACAACCAAATAGTAATACTCTGTTGTATTTAATGGTTACATAATGTGGAAATGTGTAGCAATGTGTGTGTGTTTTCTTTGGAAAAAAGATGCAATTTAAGGATACAATCTAATTAACAACCAATGGAATAAAGCACTGCAACAATGCATCTGTCTTCTCTAGCTGACTGTACGATGTGGAACTGTTTGCAATACTGTTTGGTTCCTTTCGAGTTATTTCATTGTCTGCTTGAGTTTGCAAAAGGCTTAACTTTACAAGACTCCTGTTTTTACAGATATGTTTGGTAGAAATAATTCATAAGTACTGTTATAGAAATACATTTCAAATTTATTAGAAAATATACAACTTATTCTCTCTCTTGCACACAATTGTAACCATAATACACACACACACACACACACACAAGAAATTAATGAAAGAAATATATAAAATAAATTTAATAAATAAACTGAATACAAAATCTAATAATTAAAGCTAGGAAACACTCCTCTACAATATATACACTAAACCACAATATCGACACACTTTGCCAGGAACACACAATATTTGTCAGTATATACAGTATGTTATTTCTGTAATGCTGATTTTCCTGAAATAGCAGACCTGTTATATGGGATGACGAATGCTTACTTTTACTTACTTAAATAAAGTTTTGAATTGAATGTAGGACTTTTCACAGTGAGGTATTTTCACAGTGTGGTATTAGTACTTTTACTTAAATGAAAGGTCTGAATACATCATTTGCCACAGCTTGTAGCCGTTGTTTAGCCTTAAATAATGGCACTCTTTGCCCTAACAGCTGATCAAATGTGATGCTCACACTGATTTTTCTGTGTGTTATTGTTTATATCAACTATGTGTGTGCAGGACAAGATGGTTTTTGTGTGGACTGTTCTGTCCTCTCAGGACGAATGCAAGGGTTTGTACCTTAGTTTGTGAATTTTATTTTGCTTTCTCTGAGCAGAGCACAATCACACGCGGTTAAATTATCCAATTATCTACAAGGTCTGAACACTGACCATGTTTAAACAACACACTTGTGTCTTGAAGAGGTATGAATTAGAGCCCCCCCTGAAGAGTTCTGCTCGGAGGAGTCCAAATACACTATGCTATTTTGCCATGTAAGCAAGCCACAATGCGGTTATTAAAATCATAGTTCTACTAAAACAATGGTGATGATGATACTATATTCAGTCATTGTTTCATCCCAGGTTGCAAAGTGTGACACCTGCGGCCGCAAAGGGGAACTGAAGCAGAGTCTTCCCACGCTGGGAGAGCTTCTGTGACCTGACTTGTCTGCTACAGTTTTTGCTGTGATAAAGTGGCAACGCAGGGCGAGGTCTTCAGAGGTGTGCATTACTGATGCCATTACAGGTTTTATTTTCCTGTGTTGGGCTTTCAATTCTAAAATTTTGATTAAATTTCTACGAAATCAGGAAGTAATATCCCGCACTGATTCCGCTGTGTTTCCTCGTGTTTTGTTTTCGGGGACGATATAGCCCCGATTTCACAAAAGTTGGGACTGTATAAAACGTAAATAAAAACAGTAGGCTAAAATTACGAATTGCTCATCCAGTTTAGCATGTTTCAAGCTCTAGTGACTCTCTCAAACGAACCTACACTAACTTGTGAGGTATATGGTCAGATCAAATAACAAAATAATCCTTTGTCAATTTTTCTTGGAAAATTGATATCAGCGGTACGTGTGATTCAGATTCTCGGCACCAGGGGGCGGGCTCCGTCTAATCCGTGTTGTACCACAAATGAGAGCAAATGTGAAGGTTTTATGAAGTCTTGCTGGTGAAATAATAAAAGTGGACATTTGTTTTCACCACTAATGCGTCACAGTCTGACTGTGAACCCCTTTTAGTAAACTGACATGCAGTTTAGGCCTTAATCACGACACAAAACTAATTTCACAAATAAATAACAAATGACATAATTGAATGCAATGCATTTTGACATAACTAATGCAGCAAATGGATGTTTAGGCCTTCAAGCCCAGTGAAAGAGTGAGTGAAGATGACTGTTAAAAGATCATGATCAGTTTTAGTATGATTAAATGTAGGCAATCCAAACCCTGAATGTCAACAGTATTCATGTTTTGTTGTCAATTTCCTATTTCCTGTTGGTGCATCTTCACCTGCAGTACTCCCTTTTTATATTGTACTTCTTTCATGTTTATTGTTATGCACCAAAAAAAAAACCAAACTGATTCTTCTGGCTGAAACCAAAAATCTGAACCAGAAGCAGAAACATTCAGCACCTCGGACAGAGGCAGCTCACATTATGACCGAACTGCTGCTGACTCTGCCAACACACTCTGAACACTTCATTGTTAAAACTGAATTTTATGTTGTCTTCCAAAAACGGATGGCACAGCACTGACAATTATCTGTCTGCTTTGTTTATTCATAACAACTCATTATCTTATTATCTTTCAACCAGCAGACCTTTAGTCTGAATTAAACATCTGCAGCTATGCAGCAAAGAAAAAGAAAAGAGACAGTTTCAAACAGAAATACAATTTCCAATCAATTTATTTTGTTGTTGTTGTTGAATTTATTTATATTGAATTAATTGTGGGGGGAAACCGAAGCACTCGGAGAATACCCACAAGCGAAAGTTGAAAAAGGCTTTGCCATGGTCCTGAAAAGATCGGTGATGGCCGTTTTGATGTTGATCTTTTTTGGCTTCACCAGATACTTAATCATGCTGTCTGCCATATATTCTATTATGACCTCATCCTGTAACAGCATGAGCCTTCGCAGCAAGCCGGGGCTGCCAGTCTTCTTGCACAGGTCCTTGTGCGCCGCCTTGGCTATCCTTTTGAAATGGCGGGGTCCTGGCTTCACAGTGATGCAAGAGTCTGCGGTCTTTGCCAAGAGCAATGCTTTCGTTGTCAGCGTGATGTCTTCGGTTACATCGCGTGACACTCTCAACGATGTATGTTTCATAACCCGCTCAACCATTGCTGCTGCCATCATTGTGAAGGCCAGGTCGTCCCACGCTTCACCGGGCTGTGCTGTGTCCTCACGTGGAAGTTCAGCAGCTTCATCTCTGATAGCTGGTTCATCAGTGATAGACGCTGACACTGCTTCAGACACAGGTGTGTCACTTTCCCTTTCCGAGGGGCCCTCTGTGAGTGCTGGCAGATTTACCTCTAGTCCCGTAATCTGCCTCAGAGCATCACTCACGAGGTTTGTCTTCCCTTCAGGCTGTTGTGCCTGCTGCTTGAGCCAACTCCGTGTCAGCTCCATGAAAGTGTCCACTTGCGTCTGAACCTCGCGCACAACGTGAAGCCTTTGTCCTCGTTCTGGATTGAGGTGGCGAAAAGTGACCCCTCTCAATCGTTGAGACATAAGTGTGTGCCGCTCGTTGGAAATGTCGCTGGCAATTCTTTTGTAGAGGCACAAGTCATCTGTGCCCTTCGTCGTCGCCTGATCTTTCTGTGGCGAGATCATGTCCTCCACCATCCAGTCCACCACATCCATCAGCTGCTTCAGTGAGGACGTCTCTTCAGGTGCTTGGAAGCGGTCACAATTCTTCCTCAGTTCTGCCAGAGAGTGAATGAATGACTCCTTTGCAAATCTGCGGAAAACAAAGGCTTTGATTTGACTTCCCACCCTTTTCCAGCAGGATGCTTCGCTGGATTTGTCCTCTGATTCCAGCTGCATCTCAGGTGTGGCGTCTGTCTCCAGTTGAAGTTGGTTCATTATAACTTCAACAATGTCAGAAGCGGCCTCGTCTAAATCCTGGGAGCAGATGGTCTTTAGCAGCTCCCTTTCCTGTGTGGTGAAGTCCTCATAATTGTTGCTGGCAAATAAATCATTCAGCTGGTTCTCCAGGATCTTCTTGACTGCTTCGGTGGTTTTGTCTTTGAAGCTACTGCCAGAAGAAACTTTTCCTGGTTCGTCTCCTTCCAGAGAAATGACGGGGGTCTGCCATGTGTCCCCACGTTCAGCCATCTCATTGTCCGGTTCAAACCTGTTTTCCATGGTTTGTGGTGACTGTGTTTGTGCCAGCGGAAAAACGTGAATGTTCTCTGAAAAACTCAACTCAACTAAACTCTGAACTTGAGTCGCGTATGAAAGCTACAAACTTGCAGATCGACTGTGTTCGTGTTCGGATGCGAATGTTTTCTCAAAACTCTCAACTACACTCTGGACTTGTCTCGTACATAAAGTCAAGAAGCTGGCAGATCAACGGATTTTTTCTTATCATATGATCTCCACTGCTCCACTGACGTCACACTTCAAGGCAAAAATGAGAATCTCTAAGCCCCGCCCCCAATCAACAAATCAGTAGCAACCTAGCAACAGTAACTAGGCAGGGATGGCCAAAAAATGGATGGCCTCTCATAGGCTATCTATCTTGTTCATTTATAACTACGCGTGATCTTATTATCTGTTAACCAGCAGAACATTAGTCTGAGTTACACATCTACAGCTATGCACAAATAATAATAATAAAAAAAAATACACATTTTCAAACAGAAATGTAATTTCCAATTGGTTTATTTTACTTGCCCCCCCCAATAATTACTCGTTGGAGCCTGAAAGGCTTGGCCATGGTGTTGAAGAAGGACCTGAATTTTCCTTCGGCTGTGATCTTCCTTTGCTGTTTCAACAGGTGCTTTTAAAGAATTTCAAGGATGAGAGTCATAAAAAGTATTTTCCCAATAGAAGATGGCAATCAAAGGCTGTCTCCAGGGAAACAGGTCAAACGGATGTCAGTGGCTGAGACCAGAAATCAGGACTTTGGACAGCAGCACCGCAAAGAGTTGAGACAGATCAGCAACAAACAGGCCTGTGGCTGTGTTATGATGATTGTTGTGAAGATTATTATAGGTGAGCAGCATAAGGTCCTTAAATGACCTTTACTAGATGCAACATTTAACTGATGCTTACACATTAACCCATCAACAATTCTAATCCAATAATGTACTATTTATTATTTTTGACATGGGCCATTTTGCATAATGAATAATCTTACTTTTGCTATTTTAAGTCCATTTTGATGCAAATACTAAAGGATTTTTTCTTGTAATAGAGTGTTTCTACACTTGGTAGTGCTATTTATTTATATCAGCTGAAACTACAAATTATTGGCTCCCCAGTGAAATGCCTTAACAGTCTTTTCCCATTCAGGATTTCATTGTTGGATGGGTCAAAGCCATTTTAGCTGGGTCTTTTCATTACAGAAGTTACTGCTGTTTCCAGCTAGTCTCCCTCAGACGACTATAGCGCGTCTGGTTATTTTAACACTTTCCAAATCTGTTTCAATACAAAACATTGACGTTTGTATTTATTACCAGAGAGAGGACTTGAATTCAGCACAGGGTTGCACACAGCTTTTACTGCAGCTCTCATCACAGTACACAGCTTCCTGACAGATGGTGTGTTGGCCTGTGCTTTTGTGTGTTCAGTTCTGGGAGGTGATCAGCGACGACCCAACAGGAACCGACCACGGAGACAGCGAGCTTCAGATGGACGGATCAGTGTGTTTTACAACGAGACAACTGGTAAGTAGTACATCCCCACATGTCCTGAGATCCGTGATAAAATGCACTGCAGGTTTAGGTTGTGAATGAATTGCGGATACATCAAACCAAGCTGATGTGTTTTTTATCAGAACCAGCAGCAGGTGGAGTTGTGTGGAGCGCGTCTGCACTGAAGGTCATAAAGTCCATATCAGGCTACAGTAACATACGTTTGTTTGTCTGGTGAACAGATCAAAACCCAAATTTATTCAGTTTATAATTAGAGAAAACAGAAAAAAACGACGCCAAAGAGTGTCTGAGACCGAAAATCAGGCCCTGTGCTGAGGAACATTCAGCATCTCGGACAGAGGCAGCTAACAGAGTGACTGAACTGCCGCTGATTCACAACACTTCATTGGATTTCAGGATGTTTTCCAAATGCGGATGGCACAGCACTGACAACTATCTATCAGGTTAATTTATAAAAACCCATAACTGCCTCACATCTGCAGTTAAATGTTTAGTTCAGCACATTAAAGAAAACACCTCATTAAGAGAGCACTGAAAAAGCGCCAAAAGAGACCAGAAGGAAGAATGACAGAGCAATTTAAGGTTATCAACTTTCCATAGGTAAATAAATGTTGTACACTTAACTGGAAGAAAGAAGACAAGGGAAAAGACGGAGAAAGCAAGATTTAGCCCTTCTCAAGTAGTACGCAGCCTACGAGGTATCAAATTTATGTTTATACCGTTTGTCTTTGTGGTGGCTCAGTGTATTGTCTGTTTTATAGCTGTACAGGGAAATTCAGAGCTGTGAATACAAGACATACATACGTGCATATATTTATTGTACTGTATTTTATTTTCTCTTTTCTATCAGTTGTCACGGGTTGGTTCCAGGAATGAAGCCCTGTTTTAACCATGATCTCTGCCTCATCGCGTCTGTTACTGGAGGGAGCTACAAAACCCATGATCTTATTATCTACTTACCAGCAGAACATTAGTCTGTACCACCAGCACGGGACCCGCCTACCCCGATGTGACAACACAATAATAACAACAATAAATTACCGCGGCTATAGCTGCCACAAAGAGCTGGCCTCTACAGAAGGACTCTACGAGTCTGGCCACTTGGCAGGGGGATCCTGTTGATGCAAAGACACAACATGTCATGCTCTCCACACCTGGTTTAAATTCAGGTTTATTTCTACAAAACCTGAAGCGTCCTGTTGCCAGCTTCACGTGGTGCCATGCAGATTTGCCACAGGACCAGCAGCGAGTGGTATAAGCAGACACTTCTGCCACAGGGCTTTGATGGTCGCTCAGTGTTTGTCCAGTTTCAATCCTCAGCCCCACCAAATACTCTGCCTCTGTCCATCCCTGGGACACTGCACTCATCCACACCCTGATAAATACAGTATGAGTACAGCAAAATCAAAAACACACAATATCACAGGCAGAAAGTAACACATCTGTCAGAGTGTAACTTGTCACAGCATCAGATAATTGTATTTTTGGATAAGAAAAATAACCCCACCATGATAACTCACCAGCGTTAACAACAGGCGGCTAAAAAGAGGCCCTACTTCCTTCCAAGCACCTTGATGTTGACGCAGTGAACAAGGTCCCCTAAGTGGCTGAAAAGCAGTGAAGGAGGCTTGACTGCCGGGGATGCAGCCTCACACTCCTGGTTCATCTGTGGAAGCCCTCCTGGAGTCTGCTGGACATTCAGTGAATGTATCTGAATCTACACAGGGGGGACCGTAATTAACAATGACACTATCTGCACGACATGCACTGTGACAGTAACGTTACGCAACGACAGTAATGAAGATGGAAATGTCGGTCGTCGATTGGCCGTCCGGTGAAAGATGGAAATGGCGATGCGCGATTGGCCTGGGAAAGATGGAAATGGGGAGAGGCGATTGGAGGAGAGGAGCCACCGTTATTTCGGCTGTGAACATGATCGGTTAACTATTTATGACGCAGGTGTAGAATTTACGACGATTCGTTCATTCGTTTATTTTTATATATTGACGGTAGAATAACACGGGTGCCTTTGGCAAGCCAGAAAAGGTCGCTAGCACAGACATTTCATGGCCAGACAGTCTAACAAGGACCAAAATTCATTAGTAAAACGTTTCATCGTTTAAAAAACCTGCATACATGATGTTTTTCTATGTCAGATTTCACAGGCACATGCGACGCACAGTGCGTTGTACAGAGCGCGCCGTGACGTCATCACGTCCGACTGAATGAAGCGTCATCCTTTCTGATGTAGAGCGGCACGGCGGCCTTTCTTTGCTGCTCTACATTACCCCAAAATCTTCCCGCTGTTATTCAGGCATTTGTGCTCTTTAATTTCTTTAACCATGACTCGGAAGTCGCCACTGCTGGCCGCTTGCTTGCTGCTTCTGGCGGTTCTGAGCTCGAAGGTTTCAGCGGACGGGTTGGTAAACGAGGAGGTGAAGAGGACAGTGGACTTGAGCACTCATCTGGCCAAGATCACCGCGGAGATCGTGCTGTCCAACCAGGGACACTCTGCCGTCCAGAGCTTCATCTTAGCGGTAGAGGCTGACCTGGCCCCGCATCTGGCATACATCGGAGCCTCGGTGAGACAAACACGAGTGAATGAAACAACGCCAGCACCCCTGCTTGGAACCGGCTCGCTAGCTTTAGCTTGTTAGCTACTCCATAGTAAACTTAAGCTACACATATGTCGGCTGAGCGAAACCTTACTGCTCTCAGATGTTGCATTTTTCTGTGTTAAATCGACAGCGGCAGTAGTGCACGGGCTTATAGCATGCTACTATTCAATGCGTTCATTGAATGCATGGAATGACAGCTATTAGCTAGGGCTATGTGATATGATTCAGTGAGCTCTGCAAGCTCCGAAGTCAAACGGCCGCAGTCAACGAAGGGTAGCTACTCTTTCAAGATTTATATTGCTTAGTGCAAAGTATTAGCTTCAGCTGATGTGTTGTGAGCACAAATGCACCGAACAGCTCGACCAAGATTAGATAATTCATTCAGAATTGCTAAGGATGTGGGTAAGAAGACATTAACTTCCGCAGCGGCGCACGCTCTGTCAGTGGCTGAATGACACGTATGCGCTGGGCAGCTCACTTCCGCGTGTGACTGCGCAGGCCTGCCCCTTCCACTACTAACGTGACGGATTCAATGTTGTGTTTTTAGATAGAATAATAAGCTATACATGGTTCATTTAAAGAACTATTATCCATTGCATTATAAATCTCTTGCTCGTCCTGTAATTTGCTTATAAGTGTTTTGATTTCGAAGAGACTGCTTAAACCACCATGTTTTTACAGGTGAAGGGTGATGAGGAGGAGGATGGCTCACTTGAACTCCAACAGACATCACTTCCGGGCCAAAGGTAATTCCCAAACCTGTATAAGCAGCTAAAATGATGAAAACACACTGCATAATTGTATTTAAACCAGTGTTTGATAACTGAGTGAACTGACTCTGAAGTGTCCCAGTGGCACTTGTGATAGAACTTTTTGAATTTGTTTTACCTTTTGCCAAGGACACACAAGATAAGGTTGTTGTCCCACAGCAGCAGCATTAACATCATTATGCAGATGTATGTTACCCATGCCCCTCTCTGTTGTGTCCCATCTGTTCCCATGCAGTGGTCAGTTTTACAAAGTGCAGCTGCCCTCAGCTCTGGCAGCAGGTGCTCAGGTGAAAGCGAAGGTGGAGATGACATTCAGCCACGTGCTGAAGCCCTTCCCCACACACGTCACCCAGGCTGAGCGCCAGCTGGTGATCTTTCAGGGGAGCCACTACCTGTACTCCCCGTACCCTACCCGCAGCCAGACCACACGTGTCCGTCTGGCCTCCAAGACTGTGGAGAGCTACACCAAGCTGGGCAACCCCAACAAGAATGATGACATCATTGAGTATGGACCCTTCCGCGACGTGGCTCCGTTCAGTGAGGTACAGCTCTGACCCGATTTGACAAGCTTCGATTGAAGCTGTGAGAAAGTTGCCAAAACGTTCTGCTTTTTGCATGTTCTCTGCTGTCCAGGATACGATGAAGATCCATTATGAAAACAACACACCCTTCCTCACCATCAGCAGCATCATTAGGACCATTGAAGTCTCTCATTGGGGTAACATTGCTGTGGAAGAGACCATCGACTTGAGGCACACAGGAGCCGTCCTGAAGGGGCCTTTTTCACGTTACGATTATCAGCGTCAGTCAGACAGCGGCATCTCGTCTGTCAAATCCTTCAAGGTATCGCATTACACACATTACCCCTGTTGACTGACTTGTTTTTGCTGTTAAGGTGATGGTGATGATAATAACTACATATGCCTTCTCCTCAACAGACTATCCTTCCTGCCTCAGCCCAGGACGTCTACTACAGAGATGAGATTGGCAACATCTCCACCTCCCATCTGCAGGTTCTGGATGACTCCGTGGAGGTGGAGATCAGGCCTCGCTTCCCCTTGTTTGGAGGATGGAAGACCCACTACATCATTGGCTACAATTTGCCCAGCTATGAGTACCTTTATACCCTGGGTGAGTTGATTTCTAATAACACTAAAGCTTCCTGTCCACCAAGCAGTCCAGTTCAGTTCATTGCAGCCCGTTTCTTCGTTGCCCCTCTGTTAAAGTTCCAAGCGAGTGTTGCACTGCAGACCAGTGGTTAGTCAGTTTTTTGCAGCAGTTTTTTTTCTTGCCTGCCTGCAGCCTTTTCTCAAACAAAGCTTATCTCCTTTTGGTATTAAGCAACCACATACAGAGAAGAAAGAACATGAAACATTCAATGCCCTCCGTTGTGTTCTTGTTGTTATAAGAGTAGCATAACTCAGTGCGTAGCGAGTGAGTAGCAGAAAAGTGGCGGTGAATGCAAGCAGACCAGAGGAAAGGGTTAGCAGTAATCGGTCAGTCTGACAGTAGGTATGAGTTAGATACAGCTTTCAAGGGTATAATACTGACCATGTTTGATGGAAACGCAGCTTAACTAACCCAAACATAGGAGGGAACTTGGATTCATACTCATGTTTTGAGAGGTAAAGGCAAATAACTGAGAACAAACCAGTGTCTTGCTAAGTGGCTACCTCAGCAGGGCAGGCAGCTTCCCATTTACACACGTCCTTCCTAATCACAGAGTTCCATTATGTGTTGCTAACATGTCACATGTTTTTATCGTCTAGGTGACCAGTATGCACTGAAGATGAGACTAGTTGACCATGTGTATGACGACCAGGTCATTGACTCACTCACTGTGAAAATAATCCTGCCAGAGGGAGCCAGGTCAGTGTTTGCAAAAAAAAATCTCCAATTTGTTTGGGCTGAGAAGAGATTTTTGCAGTGTTTGATGCTGATTCCTCATATTTTCCCTGTGATGTCCTATCAGAAACATCCACGTGGATACACCTTACAAAATTGATCGCATGCCAAACCAGCTGCACTACACATATCTGGATACGTTTGGCCGACCAGTGCTGGTCGCCACCAAGAACAACCTGGTGGAGCATCACATTCAAGATGTTGTGGTAAGACACACACACACAGCTGTTGCATATGTTTTAAAGGTAAACAGGAGGCCTACATATTTTCTAAATGTTTCCCCTGCAAACAGGGTTTTTCCTCGTATTATATTTCTTGGGAAACAGGAAATGCCTTGGGTGGCCTGGGATTAAACCTGAGCAGCCACAGTGTTATTAACCAAAATGTCCAGATACATTGGAGCCAGATAACCCGCAGAGCTGTAGAACTCAGTGAGCTCTCTTCTTGTGTGACCTTCAGGCCAGAGTTTAAACACTACACACAACATATCTTAGAATGAGCTTTGTGCTACCTGTAGTATGGACCTTTGGTCTTGCCCACAGAGCCATCCTCAGGACAAACAAACTGTTCTAAGAAGCAGGTTTACTGAGTTATCTGGAGTTTGCTGAATAAAAACAGGAACAGGTCTGTTTACATTTGTCCTTGTTCCAAACTTGAGGAGGTTCAGAGTTATTTGTATAAATTGGTAAACTCACTGGTAAAGCATCACTGTAGCTCAGTTGTCAGTATGTTTATGTTTGTGGGATATTATGAATATGAGAGTGCTATGTATGGCTATACTGTACTTTTAGAATACGTTATTCACAGTAATGTCGCTTCTCAGCATCAACAGTCAAAACAAGGTGTTGAGTTTACAACAATGTGTTTCAAAGAAAAACATGCAATGTCCAGATACTTGAGAAGCTTTCAGCAGCACCGGTTTTGTATTTTTACTTCATGTATTACTTGATTCATCATTATCGGAGTAGTAATTTATCAATATTTAGTCCTGCAACTAACTAATGAATTCAGTAATTATTCCAGCACTAAAAATGAGGTTATTTAACTCTCTAAAGGTGGGGTTTCAGTTTAGGGAAAGAACATCTCATACAGGGCGCCCCATGGCTTATAGGTTAAGACAGACCAGTGACCCCAACATTCCTGACTCTAGAATGGCTGGGGACCTTTGTTGTTTTGTCGTTCACCATTTCTCTCCCCTCATTTCCTCTCATCTCTCAGCCATTACTCTCTAAAGGCATAAAATACCAAAGAAAAAAAAACATTGGAGAAAAAAAAAAAAAACAGTCAACCAATCAGTCAGATACATGCTTTTGCGCAGACCATTAATGTTTGGGGTTTTTTTTGGAAACACACGACTTGACGACTCTGGGCCGGAGCTCATCTGAGATGGACTAACGCAAAGTGGAAAAGTGTGCTGTGGTCTGACGAGTCCACATGTCAAGCTGTTTTTGGAAATCATGGATGTCGTGTCCTCCAGGCTAGAGATGAAAAAGACCATCCAGATTGTTACCAGCTCAAAATTCAAAAGCCAGCATCTGTGATTGTATGGGGGTGTGTTAGTGCCCATGCCTTGGGTAATTAGCACATCTGTGAAGGCGCCATTAATGCAGGAAGGTACATTCAGGTTTCGGAACATATGCTGCTATCCAGATGACGTCTTCTTCAGGGACGTCCCTGCTTATTTTAACAAGACAATGCCGAGCTGCATTGTGCATGTGTTACAGCATTGTGGCTTTGCAGTAAAAGAGTGCAGGTACTCAGTTGCCTGCGGGCAGATCCTAGATTGTTGAGCACCTGAAGTCGTAGAGCAGTCGAGACAATTATTGTCCTCAGCTCCCAAACAATTACTGAGTGTTGGTAAAAGAAAAGGTGATGTAACACAGAATGAGAGTATATTTAAAAACAAAAACAACAACAAAAAATGTAAGTTTCAGTTTTAACATTAGATCTCTTTGTACTCTTTTTTTAAATTGAATATAGAGCAAAGCAGATTTACAAATCACTGCATTCTGTTTTGATTAACATTGTACACTGTGTTCCAACTCTTTAGGAGTTGAGGCTGTATGTGCTGTGCTGGGGAAAAACTTCAGCCTCACTAAATTTACTTCACAGTTGTGTGAATTTGAGCTGTGAAATTTTGTTGAGATCTTAATTGATAAACCTCTTTTGTAATTACCAGGTTCATTATAACTTCAATAAGATCCTGATGCTGCAGGAGCCTCTCTTGGTCGTAGGAGCCTTCTACATCCTCTTCTTCACTGTCATCATCTACGTCCGCCTGGACTTTGCTATCACAAAGGTATGACAACAATAAAGGGACCCTGCTTCCTGTTTGCCTCATTTATTCTTACACTTCCCTCCTTTGGCAGATATTCTGCTTTCTTCTGTCTTCATTCAGCTCTTGCCGCTTCACTTCGTATGTTTTAAATCGGTTTTTATGTCTTTCATCTTTGGTCAGGACCCTGCGGCTGAGGTGCGCATGAAGGTGGCCTCCATCACGGAGCAGGTGCTGACTCTGGTCAACAAGCGCCTGGGTCTGTACCGACACATGGACGAGGTGGTCAACCGCTACAAGCAGTCCCGCGACACCGGGGCGCTCAACAGCGGCCGGAAGACTCTGGAGGCCGACCACCGCGCCCTCACCAACGAGATCAGCTCACTGCAGGCTCGCCTCAAAGCCGAGGGCTCCGACTTGGCCGATAAGGTGAGTTACGCGCGATTGGATTGTTGTTGACTGACCTGGATGGGCAGGTGAGCCTCACTCCCCTCTCTGTGCTCTCAGGTCGGGGAGGTGCAGAAGCTGGATGGCCAGGTGAAGGAGCTGGTGTGTCGCTCCTGCCAGGAGGCGGAGCGGCTGGTGGCGGGCAAGGTGAAGAAAGAGGCTTACATCGAGAGCGAGAAGACTCTGACCAGCAAGAGACAGGAGCTCGTCAGCCGCATCGACAGTCTGCTGGACGCCCTCTAAACTACTCCTGCCACACTAGCACACAGAAACAGACGCACACCACCCCCGCTACAACATGCAGCCGACTATTTGTATGTATGCGAATGACGTTAAGTGTGACTCAAATGCTTCCACTTTTTTCTTTTTGTAACCATCCCTGAACCCAGACATGGACTGTTAACATCATCTTATGGTAGTGATGGGTTTATCTCGTGCCTTTGTGCCTTGCGATAAACTCGAGGTCACTGTGTGCTCAGATCTCCAGCAGCTTCGTCATGACTTTTGCTTTTTTTGTCTGTGTGTTTTTGAGTTTGTTCAGCTACATGCAAACTTTGTCACACTTTCCTCAGACTTGACGCTTCATTTTCATGTTCAAATCTGGACTTTGTATCCCCCTCCCCTAAAGTATGTATGGTTGTGGGATATTTTTTTTTTTTAAACGAGTAGCTGAAGGCCCCAAGTGTTTTCAGTCTCATGTCTTTACTCACATAAGCCGTGTTCTAAGATTTTAATCTTCTAGTTCTTCAGTATGAAGGTGACAGTCTTTTCCAATCTTATCTCTTTTGCACTTACAACTTTTTTCTACTTGCCCCTGACTGACGTTTATGTTTGAACGAATTTGAAGCTCTGATTCTGTGTCATCCCAGCTGCTTGTTTTTGATGTTCATCAGTCATATTTTCTACATTTTGTATGATTTTTTTCCCTTTTTTTTTGTAAGTGGTGTTTTTTGACCATGAGATTAGTGAATACATGAGATTAGATTGTATGCGAGAAAAGACATGGGAGATGGGACACAGGTGTTTGTGAAATGGGCAATGATGTGAAATGCTGTCAAATTGGAAATAAAGTTTTGAGAAACTGCTCATTTAGCATGTTTTTTAGATTATGAAGATGTGATGGGAGTATTTCTGCCTTTGCCTTGTGTGCAAGTTCATTTGGGGAAGCAGTACCCATAGTTGATCAAAAGAGGGTGCAATTTTGTCAAGAATAACCACTTAACCATTTTGGAGGGGTTTTTTTTCCCTCCTCAGCAAAACTGGACTGCATTTTGACCCTGTCAGGCCATTATACTGACATATAGATAGAAGTATGCCATCTAATATCCCAAAATAAAAATCAGCTACATTTGCACTAGGACTGGTGCCTCCTTTTAAAACTGGCACCTCAGTGGGAATTTCCAGCACATTGTTGCATTCCTTGTTTCAGAGTAACCCCACCTATCACCCTCTCCTCCCCAGTCCGCAGAGCAGCCGACCTGCCTCCATCACAGTCGAAGCCCAGGACAAACATAAGGGTCAGACTGAGGTCATCGCTTTCCCTCTGAGGTCACCAGGGGTCCTGGCAGGTCATTTCCTGCTCCATAATAACAGGCCCCGTTCCCCTCACAATGATAATGTTAACATATTGTATGTGCCATACAATAATCATTCTGAAAATACACGGCAGGGGGAAAGCAAAGACAATGTCTGTTAGCGCTGATGCTCGGTCCTGGTGAAAGGCCACACAATGGCATTTTTGTTAGTGTGTTTGGGCTTGAGTGGAGATTTGGAGCAGTGAGAGTTCGGCGAGCTGGCAGGTCTCACTCTCACAGCAGAGCACAGCAGGCGGACTGCTGCCGCTCACACACGTCCACCTCCACGCCAAACCACTGAGCTCACGTCTGCGTGTCACTCAGTAATGATGCTATCAGGTCAGTCTGTGAGTTTGAATGTTGGACTGACGTGACTGAAGGATTCCTTTGGGGACTGACAACTCATTTCAAATTAGTGGATTTGGGAGATTTTCTAGAATAATTCATTGGCCTTGAAAATACTTTCTTTAAAACAACACAGAACCTGAATTAATCAGTATTCTCAAGATCTCTGGCCTGCTTCCCATCCTGAGATCAACACCGTGATGGAGAGTCAAAGTGACACTGCTGCAGTCTGAATATGAATGTCACCAGGATTTCTGGAACGGGGCCTGTCTGTGTCAAATTACTAAAAATGAAATTTCAGACTTAGGAGAAAGATAGCAGTAAAGATAACATAAAAACTTTAATTTCTGCTTCGACTCACAGTCTAGATACATAAAAAGTTTGTGATCAAGCCATTTATCAAATGTCTTTGGAAATGAAATTTAAGAGAGCATCAAGAGAGCATCACAAGTCTCGAGTTGGTTTAGAGTAGGTGGTTGCAGTCCAGAAACAGAGCTGAGCACACAGCTTCTGAGTCTTGGATTGACTGTACCATATAACACTGGTCATGATGATCAATATTAAATCTAAAGCAATACGTAAAATTAAGAAAAGGTTAGGAGAATTACCCTTATTGCATGTTGGGCCACCACCTCTACCGGCAGCACTACTACTGGAGATATTAACCAACAATATCACAGAAATAATGATGCAGCCCTATAAAGACAGACAGCAGCAACTACAGAAACGATGAAGCTGAGACAGGGATGGTTCAGGTTTAGCTGTTAGAGAGCATCTTTGGTTGAGAGACAAGGGTGTGAAGTTAAAGGCTTTTTGCCAAACTGTGTAACAGATATATATATACAGATATGGCGGTTACAGCCATTCTGCTGAGCTCAGATAGCTAGCATTTAGCAGGACTGGATGCTTGATTTTTAAACTCTACACTTCTCTGGCATAATATCTTCATATGGTAAAATAGATGTCAAAAGGTTTGATACTGGCTTTAAATTTAACCAAATATGTTTGGCTTTTCATCCTCAGAGCATACACATGATTAACTGTGCGATCATCATCGGTGGATGAGCAGGAGTAAATCGCTTGATAAATGTGTCTCATTCCTTCAGCGAAGAATTTTTTGACTCCTCGATCGTGTCTTTAGAGTAGCCATGTTCTTCAGTGTAATTCTTAAAGGTGAGATAAATATGGCCAAGGATCCTGAGGAAGATCTTAAGTCATAACTTAATCAAAAATAGGCCACATTTGAGCCCTTCAGTTTAATGAAGCCATTGGAAATATTTTGTGACACAGTTATGGAGGATCACGCTGCTGGACCTTCTTCATGAAGACCATCGCTGAATATGGCCGGACCGTAAGGCTTATGTCATCACCCATCGGCTTGTTGATGCATTTGCCTCCCCAGTCGGCTGTTATATCACTGACAAGGCATTGTCTTGTGTGGCATTGGTGTTTGGTTGATTGGCCCTACAGTCTTTTCAGTTCCAGACCTGTCCCCTGGCCCAGGATGTGATTACCGGTCGCATAAGAACTGCGGTTTATCTGTTGGCGTAAGCCGAGCAGAATACTGTTTAAACCGGAATTCATGTGCAGCACTGTATCCTGATGTGGCAAACCGTGTGTGTGAGTGTGTGTGTGTTTGAGGGGGATGAGGGGGTTTGTGCAGGGTGCTGGACTGGTTGGGCCATGTGGTTGAGCTGTCATGGTCCCCCCTCAGGCATGAAGTTGATTATTATCTTCCTTTCCTGAAGTATAGTGAAGATACAGAGTGTGTTCTTTCTTTATCTGCCAGGAAAATAATGAATATGTAAAAAAAAAATGCAGTTAAACCAGGTATCAGTTGAATCCACAAGCCCTGGGTCTTGTGACGTGGTGGTGATTGATTACATTGAGGGCTCACCTGCAGTACTCTCCCTCTTAATCTTTCTCGCTCTAAAATACACACACACACACACACAAAGAGAGGCAGAAGTCACCAGTCAGGGAACAATATCCTGCTCAGAAGACCCTTCACAGCACACTCTCATAAATCACTGAGACAGAGCCACCACCCTCACTGTCAGCATGTTATTATGCACGCACACACTCTCAGGTCCACGTTCCTCACGACAGACATTCATTCAATTCACTCAATCCTGCTAGCCGGCCATAAAAGGATGTCATTGAAAAGAAGAAATATGACTCGAATCTAAACTCAAACACACCTCACCTGCGCTGATTCCCTCTGGCTCTACATAAAACACACATCCTCACAACAGCCGCTCTGTGTCCCGCTCTGCCCTGGCCCTCTGCACCGGCCATTCCTCAGTGACAGGCTGCCGGGATGAGGGGATGAGAGGCTCTGAAGGGCGAGGTGAGGGATGGATGAAAGCCCCTGCGGCTAAGGTCCCGGGGCCCTGCGTCCTGTGCAGGTGGCAGGTGTGATCTGGCCGGGTGCAGAAGCGTGAGGGCGAGGAAGAGGAGGACAATGAAGGCGTCTGTGGCCCTCGTTGCAGCTGCAGGAGGCAGGGAGGAGCGGGGCCGACAGATAAGACGGTCAGACAGACGAAGGAAGGGAAGGACAGCATAGGTAGCGCAAAAGACGGAGATGGGACTTCAAACGGAGGATTGGGCCCCGGGTGCAGAGAGACACATTCTTGTCTGGCACGGAGGAGGTGGGGACAGAGGGAGAGCAGGAAAGATGGATGGCACAGAAAGGGCGAGCATCAAAGTCCTCAGTCGTGCTCCTCTCATGCAGATGTTTACATCACGTGCACTTTTGCTCAAAGCCTCTGTGCTCTGCCTATATCTGTGTGCATATTGATGTCAACCTCCCTCTCTGTATGGATTTGTATCGATGAGACAGTAATCCTCTTCCCTTGCCGCCCTTGTGTGCAACTGTCCACAGCTCCCACTAAGACCCAGTGATCTCTGCCACATGGCGCTCCATCAAAGCACTGATGGTCACGGCTCTCAGGGCGAGTTTTGCCAAAAAATGTGCCCGCATGGCTCATATATGTCCCTCAGTGCAGAGGATAAGCGGCAGATGAAGGTCTGACGCTACTTCAGACTTTGTATCATCTTGGATCACATGAAGGCGAGTGAAACAAAGCTGCTCTCTGTTAAAAAGCACTCCCGTCTGAGCGTGTGCACAGACACACACACACGTTTCCTACTTTCTCTATCGGACCTGATTAGAGTGACAGGGGCACTTCCCATTGGCTGTGAGAGTGGCCCTCTCCTTCCCAGGGCAGCCAATTTCCCCTACTCCAGAGCTGATAGGAAACTTTGATTGTCCACTGAGCTCAGGAGAGACAAAGAGATTTTTCCTCTTGCAATCCACATATCGCTCCATCACATCTCTACCTACAATCTCCCTCCCCACTTGCTCTCTCCTCCTCTCCTCTGCCATCTCTCCCTCTTGAATTTTCTTCCTTTATTTCCATGTACTCACTTTGTGCTGTGGGCTGCTGAAAGTGAGTCCATTAAACTGGCACTGACTGCTTTGATGGGCAGGAAGTTTCACTTCATGTGGTGACATCTGCATCCTGTGACACAATCCTAGTTTTCACACATGATCGACTGTCTTAGCTTACCACTGTCCTCTAATAGCAATCCTATAAAATAACACTGTGAGAACAGGCGTATGCTGTTAAAAGCATTTGCATACTGGTATGTACTGTTGGGTGTGAAGCGAACCGAAAAGGGGGGGGCGAACAGAATAAGAGAGGCGTCCAAACATGTGGAGGGAGCCAACAGGAAACATCACCCTCTTTCACTCTCCACCCGATGCCGGCCCTCCCTGAGAACACACTTCCTGTCAGAGCTCCTCTAACTTCCTGTCAAGCCACCGGGAATCCCAGCTGGAACATTCCAGCTGTGCAGCAGTCTCCCTCCCTCTCTGGCCTGCTTGATTATTACAATTTCTTACTAGCTCAATCCCTCAGAGGCATCCATGCAAATGTATGTAGCATGCACACAGAGGACGGACTGCTCTTGTGGTGCTACTGCGTCCTCTCCTCGCCAGGGGTCGCTATACAACAGCACATTTCCTCCTGCGTGACTTGACTGCGTCTCTCCTGCAGTGTGAAGCCTCTGTGCAGAGGACGCCGGGCTCTTCCATCTCCTCAGAACGCTCTCATTTATATTACTAGTTTTTCTTAGCGCAAGGAAAATGCGCAGTGCCATTAGTATAATGGCATCAAATGAAATTGCGCATGCATGTTCATCAGTGCGCCTTGACGCGGGGGCCACATGGGCTGGATAAAAGCAGGTTTGGTGACTTTGTGTATGACCTTTTCGGAAAGAGAGCTAATCCCGAGCTATAATAGACTCCGGGACCGATATGGAAAACTGCTGCACCGTTATCTCGGTTGTCTAGGAGACCATCAGAGCACCGGGGCCGGTGGAGATGCCACGGTATTAAAAGGGGAGTGTGTGTGTGTCCGTTTGTGTGTATTGGAAAATGTTCTCTTTTTTTGTCACAAGTGTCACTCATAAATACTGCATTATGGACATACAACCATTTTTTCTCTCACTTTTGGCCTGCAGCATTATTTTTTTTCAGCATGTTGAAATTACAGATTCAATTTTAAAGACATTAAGAAAAAGGTCAGTCATGCAAGTGAATGAGGGGGGCCATGCTCGGCTCGTTATTCGATCAATTAAACCGCTCTCGCCGGACATCAATTAAAAATTGTGGGTCTTCTATGTCCTAAATTAAAGCAAACAGACTGTTAAGCAGTTGCCACAGCAATCTATTTAGCTAAATGATAGCACGGGCCTAATGTGAGGCCCGTTTGCTCTGGAGAGAAGTAGGCCTACTGACCAGACAAAAGCAAATCAGAGAAAACTTGCAGGGCGTGTTAAGCGGCTTAGCCTGTTGTGAAACTGAAGATAATGCTTATCATGTTTAGATGTGTTTATTAGGAGGGAATCATTCTCACAAGCACAATTATAGCTGGAAACTGAGCTTATCGCGTTATCTGTGTTTTATGCTGTTATCCAGGCGAGAGATAGCCTAAAAATATAAAAATCCGAGGCTACTCCAAAATGTACATCTTCATCTGCTGTATGTTTTCAAAGGTTTTAAATGTGTGGCAGTGTTTTGTAAAAGTTCAAAATGATCACGCAACATATGTAATTTTCCAAACGGTGGTGTAAATATAGCCAAAAAGAAGAGCTACACCCTGGAACAGTAATGGGACTAATCATCTCAGTGATGTGGCCTATGTTTAATATTGCTTGTATTGATATGTAAAGCGTGTGCACCAATAGTCTGCCCAATAAACTCCCTCTATTGCCAAACAGAGCCCATATTGGCAGGAGCGCTGCAGCGCGTAAAACGTGTAAATATTTCTCATTCCCTGCGCCTATCTGTCTCTATCAACCTGCGGGATCCCCCCTCCCTCCCTAAATGATGCATTAGATGCATTGAATGTATTTGTTGTGCAAGTTTGAAAAGGCGGCGATAATCTGGGAGTGAGAGATAAGGAACACCAATTTATTCAGCAGCACTTTGGACCCCGCTTCCAGCCTCGGTCGGTGCTGACACCCCCAGCAGTTTGCTGATAACGATTAGGCCATTTATTATCTTCACAGAGAACAAAGATTGCGTGGTGCCGATGAAATATTACCCCTGGTAATAATCAGAAGGAGAAGGGCCCTGGCATCTAATGCAGTGTGCATATAATATCGTCCCTTACGAAAACCGCGCATGTGTGCACGCACGCACGCACACATGCACGCAAACACACACGGAGTCTCGTGCAGAATGTGGAGAAAATTGACTAACAAAACAGTTGAAGTACAAACAAATCTAAAATTCGCCTATAATGTTGTGAATTTGATTTATTGATAGAGATAATCTGTATATGTGATAATAATAATAATAATAATAATAATAATAATAATAATAATAATAATAATAATAATAATAATAATAAAATTGGTCCTGGCAGTGCCGAGTACTTTTTATTTATTTACTGGACCATCTGCTTTCAACCTGATTGACAGCTCTCGGGTCGGACGACGGATCACACAGACCCCACTGTCATTAATAATAATTATATTCTTAGGAACAACTCATTTTTAAAGTCATAAATGCTGACTGAAATGTATTGTGTTTGCATAGCCTAATTATTTTAAGAGTTAGTATATACTAGCCTACATGTTGCAACTAGAAAATGAACCTCATATAAATAGACCAAATAATCTAGCGAGACTAATAATGCTGTTTTTCACAAACCAGACAATAAGTGTGCAGGACAAACTTTCAAAGGAGAGATGGTTCATTCTACTTGCAGGTTTCATGAGTCCAAACATCTTGAGAAGAAGTAAAGCACTCAAAGGCTATTCGTTATTCAAACTGAACAAAGTTGTATTTCCGTGGACGTCCATTGTGGATATTTTGAGCTCTCACGTCTTTGCTCTGGTGATTTTAAACACTAAAAACAAATGTTATTAATTCAGTCAGACTGCGACTTCACATTTCGTTTTTCTTTCTTTCTTTCTTTCTCTTCTTTTGTGTGTGCGTGTGCACTCTGGGGAGCACGAGCCCCGAGTTGCAGAGGTCCTCGCGCCCCTTGCACCTGCCTGGCTCCGGCGCCGCGCACGAGCCCAGGTCGCGTGCAGGAGATTTTAGGGGCTTTGCATGTTTTACAAAGTTCTAGTTATTGTGTGGGATATAAAGCACAAAAAAGGAGGGAGGGGACCGTATTTTTCTTCTCTAACACATTTAACACAGGGGGCGGGGGAGGAGCGCGGGGAGTCATGAAGTGAAATCTCCTTAAGTCAATTAGGACCGAGGCTGTCAGTCTTACACACAATATTAGTGGAAAACAAAAGTGAGGAAAAAAACACAAGAGTCACAAGTAAACAAGCTGCAGCCTCGGTTTGCTCTGTTTACTGACTGACACCCTCAGTTTGTTTTCTGTTGCCTACAAGCTGCGAAAGTTGGCCGTTTATAACTTAGCCCGACATCCCAACTGCAAACAATTATTGTGCATACATTATTTTTCAAATGGGACAAGTGGGGACCAGGGACACCCACTGGCTCTTCAAAGACCCCAGGAGTCCTCAACCAAATGCAATTATTTAGTTGCTTTGCTATTTTATCACTGCCCACGTATTTCTATAAAGACGTAAAAGGTATTTGCTAAAAATGTCCAGATGTCACCACCTTTAACTTGCAGGCCCACACAATTCTGCATCCACTTCTAACCCACAGCAAAACTCTGTCAGAAGGGTCCTAAAATGACCGGACCCTCCATAGGGGCCACGCCACTGATCACCTGTTAGGAACGGCTACTGCTTCCAGTTTCTGTCCATTTAACCGGGACCCGGAAGACGGGCTGCTGGCTGACGTGCCATTACGTTGCTGAGCTGCTGCAGCCTCTCATACGGTGGCTGAAGTTTTTGCTCATATTCAGAGAGCGAGAGAGGAAGGAGACACTGAGCGCGCGCGCACAGACACACACGCACACACGCGGACACACACTTTCTGATCTCTCCCGGGCGGTGAGACAGAGAGCAGCGGTTGTTCCGTGTTGTCTGGACGGCATCTTTGAAAAGCAGGGCTGGCCCGGACACCTTTCCCCCCCTCGGTCGTTCGTTTTGCGCCGTTATTTTGGAGAGAGGCGCCGGAGCGGTGCGGCGGATCCGATGGACCCACTTTCTCTGGTCTGACTCGGAGAGCACAGCCACTCTCCCACATAAAGCTGCAGCAGGTAAATGAATTATTATTTTTTGAAGCTATCTGCCATTTTAAAATCCTCTCTGTGAAACGTTTTGGCCGTGTAAAAATTAAAATAATGCGTATCCAAGTCTACATCCTTGGCTATAACACTTGGTTTGAAAAAGGAGCTCATCAGTCGTCATTTATATTAATGTAGCAAAAAATAAAGCTACTTTTTTGCGAATATTCGTGAGCTTTATGTTTCATGACTGTTGGGAATGATATTTGCTGGTTTTAGGCGTTCTTCACAATTGCAGCTGCACATTCAGCATTAGTTTGTCACGGCTATTCGATATGAACCGTGCACACCTCGACAACACTTGAAAGGCGGCACAATATTCATTGAAACGTCTTTATAAATACGCATATTATATATGCATTATAAAGATGCAGTATTAGCTACTTTTCTTATATTCACTAGTATATTCACTCTGCTTTTTTTTTTCTTCTTAGAGACCAGGCTAACCTTGGCTATTATTTTTTTAATTGAGCGAAAAATAAAAATTAGTCCAAAATTAACGATCAAGGCACCCAGCAATGATAACACTGCGCCCAGCAGACGTGCACGTGTTTTCTAAGATTTCGAAGAATTCACGCGGTCACGTAAACACTGTCAATAATCAATTTGAATTTGAATGTAGCCCACTTCATGCTGCCGTGGGCAAGGTGTTCCATTCCTGGGAAGGAAAATAAAAAAGCCTCGATCATGAAGTGGATTAGTGTATCATCAGCATGATATTAGTGACGACACAAGTATGCAATTGTCACGCTTTAAAATGCATAATAACATAAAATGAAAAATCAGCAGAAAGAGCAGTCACATCACATCAATAGAAGAAGAGACAGGGGCGGGCTGGGGTCTCCACAGGCATGCAGCAGCTTGGTTGGGGGGGCGAACACACCTTTTACACCAGCCTCTCTCTTACCTGTGCTGCTGTGTGCAGGATGGTCTGTTTGTGCGTGATTCACATGACATGGAGTGGCTGTGTGAAGCTCTGCCTTACTGAGAATAGAGTGTGTGTGAGCTGTATTTGTAGGTTCGGGGAACCAGAGCAAGAAAGAAACCTGAAGTTATTTTTAATGAACGAGTGACTGAATGAATGGATTTTAACGCTGCTGTTGAGGAGCTGCATCTCTGACACTTTTTTATCAAGCAGTGTTTATGTAGAACCGTCACAGCTTCGTTCTAGACAGAACTTTTCCAAAATGGTTCTGTATCTACAGCGAATGAGGTTTTGACCATAAGCCTAAGAGTCATCATCTGCTCCATAATCCTTTTTTTTTAAGTGTGCAGTTTGAGTGTTTTGTCCAGCCCTATTCTGAAATGTTATTATTCTGAAGTCAAACTGCATAAATGGGAGTGAGTGCTGCTCTCACAGCAGCGTCCAGGCCCCTCTCCCGGCAGTTATATGGTCTTGTGTCTTGGTGCTTGTGTCTATAAAGCCCCCCAGTGCCCTGGCTCGATCTAATTAGCCGTGAGTAAAGGGGACAATAATGCTTCAGCTGGTTTGTGTCATTCTCTTCTCTCTGGCTCTGCTTATCTTCACAAGCCCCACCGTGGCTCTTCAGCCCCCAGTACACACACACACACACACCTACAGACACACACACATTTGCACAGTCACACACCTCCACTCTGGATAATGATGGATGACCGTGCCCAATGGGAACAAACAGGTAGATAAAGCCAATCCCATTTAATAACAGCATGGATCGGAATGATAATCTTGTTGTTCATTAGCCACTGTGGCTCCACGGCGATACAGTTGTTGCACACAGTTCTCACCCAGCACAGGAGGTGTTGTGAGAGGGGTGGTGTTCTCCAGTCATCCCTGGGTGAAACAATACTGCTGTGTCCTTGAGAAAGACAGAGGGAAAGCAAAAGCACCCACCCTCTCCACTAACCCTCCGTCACCCTCTCCCATCTTTTGTTCCAGCACAGATACAAATGGGATTAATGAAGGTATAAATTACAGAGGGCTAAATCCTGCTGAGTAATCCATTTGGCAAACATGCAAACAACAATGGGCATGCTGCAGCAGCTAGCCCGGGCCTGACCCACTCTCCAAGGCCCAGTGGTTAGCACAGACCGAATGCCGCACAGAAACACAGGCTGACCACTGCAGGCTATATACACTGCGCAGACAAAAACAAAAAAAAGACCTTTTACTACTCAGCTATAGAACAAGAGCATCACTGGTCATCCATTCATGCTCGAACAGAGGGAGTCGTTGTTGCTTTACGTTTCAAGCACTGCATTTATTCTGCAGCATGAAATAGCTTCTTTTTATTGGACATACAAATGGTGAATTGTTGATGGTTGTTCCACAATATTTATAAAAGTGCATGGATGGCCATATTAAGGTAAGACCTCACTCCACCTGCCAAACTGTGGTGCTTCTTTTCGCTGGAATGTCAGTTATTCAGGTGGCTGGTCCTCTGCTGGCCCACATGCACTAATTTGTTGATTTTAGGAGTTGACAAGCTCAAAGGGCTGAGCTCATCAACTCACTGCCCCTGGCAATGTGCCAGTGATTTAATGACTGATGACTGACACACACACACACACACACACACACACACATACACACACACACACACACACACACACCCACACACACACACACACACTTACACAGTAGGTATAACACCAGAACAGAGTATGATTGTTGCCCTAATGACCTGCATTGTGGATACCTGGTCATCAGAGTTCTGAGGGATCTTCTACCTGAGGGAATTTATTCAGGTATGAGAAGCTTTGCGTGACACACCCCTTAAACTGCCCCGCTCCCCCCGTGATTCTGTGACGTCAGGTCCAGGCGTCAGCGTGGCGGCCAGTCTGGAGCTCCGAGCGACCCTCCAATTATTCCCTGTCAATCACACACACACACACACACACACACACGCACACACACACTGACGATGCACGTAGGCCTATATCTGTACGGGCATAGACATGGATTGTTGCGCACGGACTAATCATTTTACGCACGCACTGCTGCTAATTCTGCAAGTGAACAAAATAGAATAAGAAATTGCGTTCGCTATCTAATAGCCTTTTTCTTCAACCACGCGGGCAGAAATGTACTTATATCCTTCAAGGCACCAAATCATAATATCCCTAACAGTAATAATAATAACAGATCAACACGCCTTTGTTTGGGTTTTGATTTGTATTGAGATTTGAACGAGGCGTTGAGAGACACTTTGATGATCACCAACTGGTTTTCACAGGTGAGGCCTTGCGCCCATCCCTGGTGCCACCACGTGAGAAAGAGGCGCCATTAGCATGCAAACCGTGTTTGATTGCTCTGTCCCCGAGACAAAACCACTGTTTTCACAAGAAGAATGTCCCGCTACTAATTAAAGACAATTAGGCGCTCCCAACAATGGGGCCAATTTCGGGGTCATAAATCGACTCCTCCTCTGTTGGTTTTATAGGTGCTGAAAACGCTGTTTATTTACATAACAGCAGTATGCGAAAAACAACACAATTATTGTTGGTGATGTAAAACTCCAGCAGCAGCTTTAACAGTTCAAGAAAAACATTTTGCAAGCGGGTGCGACATTTTAGCATCATTCTGAAGTCTGTCTCACATAAATCATTTTCTTGAAATATTTTGCAGATGGGTTCATAAAGGTTAAGGCGACTTACAATGCAGTTCTCTTTCCAAATCATTATAATAGTAAGCCATGTATTGTGCAGAGTGAATTCCCCTTCATGTTAGATGTCTGTCTTTAGGCTTAAACTGCCGCTAAAAAAGCAGATTATCGAGGGCCGATTGCTCATTCAGTGTGAGCTTTATGCGAGAGAAAGACCCCCGAGAAATTACACTGCTGATTGATAAGTCTTTTAGTTTTTCGGTGCAGGGAAATGGAAATTGAAAGAAGGAGAGCAGGGATGCAGCGAGCCAATTGTGGCAGGGCTGACTGTGATTGGCTCAGACCGAGGCCCCGCCCCACGTGGCTTGATATGGGAATTTACTGGCGCCAGCAGCATCAGTCTGCGCCACATCTCATTAATGAGCCTGAGCACTGCATGGATCAGGAGGTTTACACATCCGAGCTGTGTCTGCCGTCAGCTGATCGAAACTGCAACAGGTATCCAGAGGGGACGTTTGCATTTTTTTCTTTCACGCGGAGACGGGACGCATTGCTTCGATACCGAAGCAGCTGTGCATGACTTTGTTTTCGGCCTTTAATCTGTAGGACCATAGCTTGTCTCTCATGTCAGCTGCTTTGATTAGATACAAAATGTACAGGGTGCCTCTTCTTTGCGTGGAGGGAGAGGTGGGGCGGCCACGGTATATGAATTAACATTGTGTTTTCGTCTCATTGCAGGTATAACTGAGGAGAGAGAAGGAGACCGGCTTCTTTAAAGGATTCTATTTCTGAAGCAAATAAACACAGCCGAGACTTTCACAGCTCAGGAGCTATACTGTAAGGAGGATTTAACTCCCTTTACCTTGGAGGTAAACATAGCCTAAAAGTAGCCCAACACGCAGAGACGCGTTCACGGAGACGACGGGCTCAACCATGGAGGTCGCAGCGGCCGATCAGTCTCGGTGGATGGCGCACCATCACGCAGTGCTGAACGGCCAGCACCCGGACTCTCATCACCACAGTCTGAGCCACAACTACATGGAGCCCATGGCGCCTTTGCTGCCCCAGGACGAAGTTGACATGTTTCTGAACCACTTGGACTCTCAAGGAAACCCCTACTACACCAACTCCCGGGCAAGGGTCACATACAGCCAAGCACACGGTAAGATGCGCGCAAGTGTACAGTCTGAGAAGTGCGGTGACAAATGAGGAACAGGGTTGAAAAAAAAATGCATTTTATTACGACCTTATTTGTGTTTTTATATAAGCAATCAATAACCAACCAGAGTATGCCTTATGTGTGTGTATGTGTGTAATTAAGTAAAGAAAATAGAAGCAACTTTGTGCAGAGCGCAGCAGGCATTATCTTGGACTTTTCTGGGACAATTCAGCAACATTTCTAGCAAATGACAGCGAGAGGAAAGGGAAGTATGTCATTTAACCCCTCTCTGTTGGGGCAGGGGTTTCTGGAGGGAGAGAGAGAGAGAGAGGCACTTCCCGGATATAAAATAAAAACCGCAAATTTACTAATAACAATCTTTAGTCCGAGAGCTGCAGTCGATGAAAAGATACCGAGGAGAAGCGACTTTTTTGTATGTTTTGTGCAGGCCTTCACAGGCTTTATCTTTGATGGGAAATCATTTTGGATAATTGACCGGTTATGAGAAAAAAATCTATTATTTAAATTAAGGTAATAATAGTAACTCGCCTGTCTGGAACTAAATGTCGAACTCCACTAATTCTGAGTATTTAACAGGTAAGAAGATCTTCTTTGGTGTGTAACAAAAAGTTCAAAGAAAGCATTATATTAAATAGATCGTTTTGGATTTCAGCTCGTCTCACTGGGAACCAGGTTTGCCGACCACACCTCATCCACAGCCCCGGTATTCCCTGGCTGGACCCCGGGAAAGCAGCTCTGTCCGCTGCCCACCACCATAACGCATGGGCGGTCAGCCACTTCAGCAAACCCGGCCTGCACACCACCGGCTCCGGCTACCCCTGCAGCAGCAGCACCGGCACGGCTCCGGTGTCGTCGCTCACTCCGGCGTCCCACTCTAGCCCGCACCTCTACAGTTTTCCCCCCACCCCTCCGAAAGACGTGTCCCCGGACCCCGGCCCTACCTCTCCGACGTCCACCTCGACCAGGATGGACGAGAAGGAGTCGATCAAGTACCAAGTGCCGCTGACGGACGGGATGAAAATGGAGAGCTGCAGTCCGCTCCGCAGCGGCCTGGCCTCCATGAACAGCCAGGCCGCGGCCACCACGCATCACCCCATCCCGACCTACCCGGCCTACTCTCTGCCACCCCACGAGTACGGCGGCAGTCTCTTCCACCCCGGCAGCCTCCTCGGCGGCTCCTCCTCGAGCTTCACGCCCAAATGCAAAAGCAAAGCCAGGTCGAGCTCAGGTGAGTCTCACGTGTTTTTGAGTTTACATCAGATGGCAGATCGCACTGATAAGGCCAAATGAAATGGTTATGGTTTATTCCGATGAGCGGTAAAGCGGTGCAGTTTATCCAATCCCTCACCGGTAGATAAATATTTCATTTGTTACCACCATCTATTAATATTATCATAGCCTGCTATTGCCGGGCATATCGTTTACAGAGTGTGGTCATGCGGGAATTTGCGCAAGTGTTGCTTTAATTTTTTAATATAATTTGAATCGTCAGCTCTGTTTCAATGCTGGCCTGTGCTTTCATAAGCGCGACTTGTTGCTCTGCTGGGATCACGCACAAACACGCACAAAACGGGTGATGCTTGCATATCGGACACTGCAAACCTGCCCTGACAGCTCTTATCTGAGTCCCATCGCACTCCTCGCCTCTTGTAAGCTCCCTGCACTTCACGTTAGAGAGGAGTCAACCTCAGATGAAGCTCATCAGACTAATCGGGGTTAACTATTTACTAAATGTCCGATGGGGGCATTGTGCGCACGATTAAATGAAACTTAAAGAAAGTGGGGTCAGGCCTAATTACAACTATCAACTATGTCCTTTTTTGTTGTTGGTTTGCCGAAAAATAAACGCAATTATAGTTTGACCACATATTAAACATTCAGTTGGGTACTATAGGTCTATAATCAGACAGCCAAATGGCTCATCTTCGTGCCATTGCTTGTTTTCTTTTAAACGTGGCCGTTTATTGCACTCAAAAAATGAAGGAGTCACGACGGCCTGGCTCCTGCCATATCCTGTATACCTCCAAGTGAACAAATCACGACCTCCACCCCGCCCACAGCTCTCCCCAGCACTAACAAAGCGCAGGCGACAGAGCCCTGCTGTTTGTGTTTTTAAGCATGGCCTTGGCCCAGTGCGCTGACATGAAGTTGAGGCACACAGCAGATCTGCTTCTTTGCAGAGATGAAAGTGTATTTAATAACGCTGCTGCTGCATGCACCGTCTCAACGCTTGGAGACCAGTGCAGAGTAATCCTGATTAAAAGCATGCATACTTGGTTTCACTCAAAATTCTCAAAGCCAGTCAAATTGTTTTTAATAAAACACAGTCTATTATCTGACTGTCTGGATAAGCACCTGATTCAATAGACTGCATGTGTCAGGAGTAATATTTAGGCTTTATGCCTGACATTAATGTGCAGACATTTGAAAAACAACTCAGTCTGGTAATGGCTCTGTAATTTCCCTACATTGTTCCAGCTGTTGTGCTTTGAATTAACGAAGAAAAAAAGAGACAACGAACGACACCACAGACTGTGAACAAGTTTGCTCCAAATGTAGTCGTGTAATTATCACCACTGTCATCCACTGTCCCTGTGCTTTCTAATACACCCGGGGAATGCTCAGTGGCTGATAATCTGAGTGAATGTGAGCTGTTGTGGCAGAGAAATGTTATACTGTGACATTTAAAAGAAGCTGACCAGACTGTGCCCGAATCAGTAACACAAACATATCAGCTACGACATTAAAAAGGCTCTTATCTATCAAAGTCGGTGTCCAGTGCCAGTAATGGTGATTGATTGTTGTACAAAATGCCACAATGACATTTCAGCTGTCAGCACCTATACCTTACAGTCGTGTGGCTTCCTGCTGAACGAGCCCCAAACCAGAACTACTCCTCCTCTCTAACCTGCCTATCACACAAAGCTTCCCATTTTCTCCCCTCATTTCAACACTACACATTGCATAAGACGCAATACATCAGTCATTGCAGCAAATGTTAATGAAGCCGCTTTAATGTGGTCGCTGGATTGCGAAACACTTAAGAGGAAGAGAAGGGAGGTACAAAAAAGCGGCACGATGCATTTCAAAAGGAACATAGCTTTTTGCTCAGGTCAGATTCCATTGTGGAGTGAGGGTGGGACTGTGGGTGTCACTGGCATTATAACAGGAATAATGAGATGATGCTCTAGGGAGAGAAGGATACTTGAATTAAATGAAGCGGTCGGTTTAGCAACAGGCTGTTTGAAGTCAGTCAAACCTGAATGGGCGAGGAGAGCGTGTGGGAATAAGTAAAAAAGCAGGTTTTTGTGTAGAAGAGCACAAGCATGCACAGGAAGACTATTTCAGCATTTTAAGGGTAATACAAACTTCATGAAAACAACGTTAGACTGAACGCCATTTCTATATTATTAATTGCGGCCAACTGGCATGCAAGCTTTCCATCAAAGACTGCAACACTGTTCGGCACATTTAATACCACCACCACACACTTATGTTTCCTCTGATGGGTGCCCACTGAGTTCATGAATAATGTAGACCTAATTTGATGGTGTGTCTCATTCTTCTTGTTGGACACCTCTGGACATGTTCTGGCTGTCTCTAACCTCCCCACTCTGGATCAGTTTACATAGAGGTGTCTGTGTCCATGACAGCCGTGCTCACTTGCTACACCTGCCCTCTGATATGAGACAGATTTTCACTTCATATTACACTGCCACATAGGGTCGTCTGGCACTGTACAGTCGCCCGATTGGGCCGGACAGCTGCTATGTGATCTGACAGAAGGTGAATTTTTTAATTATATAAATTTTCTTTTCGTCTCCTCCTCTTGAACTATATGCAGAGGGCCGTGAGTGTGTAAACTGTGGTGCCACCTCCACCCCTCTGTGGCGACGGGATGGTACCGGCCACTACCTGTGCAACGCCTGTGGACTGTACCACAAGATGAACGGCCAGAACCGACCACTTATCAAGCCCAAACGTAGACTGGTGAGTCCCACTTCTTACTCCATCGCTTCACTCCGAGAGAAGGCACCCAAATATGAGCACAAAGCAGATGCCTGCAGCACAATTCCAGGAAAGTTATATTTTCCCTATGATCTTCCTGGAATTGTTTGTCCCCCTCACCCCCCGATGATCCGCCTTCATGGCCTGTTACAATACTGCTACTATTGCCATTGTTCCTGCTATCATTATTGCTGGTACTTCTGATACTGTTACTGATACCAATGCCCATGCTGCTTTAGTTAACACCATGCTTGAGTAAATGAAAAGCAGCGTGGACATATTACACTCCTGTCAGGGATGTACCACTGCTCCAGAGCGGCACAGCCACTTCTGACATTAACCCCTCTGAAGCTGGACACATTTCTCTGTCATCATTTATTCATTCAAATTCATACAATCCATGTATTTTAATTATCTATCTATCTATCTATCTATCTATCTATCTATCTATCTTGCAAGTATTCTCAAACAAGAGCACATAAATTATTTGCATGTTATTATAGCCTTTTATCATGTTCCTGAGGTTTGGTATTTTACAGGATCTCCTTGTTCTGCAGAAATAACCGCTTTATTTTAATTTTGCACGCAAGTGCTCAATTTGTCAACAAACAAACAAATCCAGGCACTGTTGTCTACAAACTCAGACATGGCAACAAATACATACATTTGCCCAAATTAAAACTGTTTTCTCCGTCAATGGTTAATTGGTTACTAGAAATAAAGATAAGCATTATAAACACAAGCCACTTATAACTTAAAATATTAGTGACAGAAACAAACATCAACACAGTTACAAATAATAATAATAACTATAATACCTGGCTAAATTATTACGAATTAATTACTGGCTTTGACTCCAACAATTAAATTAGTTCGTTTTTTTTTTTTTCGTTTTTTTTTTCTGGAGTTTCGTGCTGGTATAACCTTTTCACTTTAATAAAAAGGGGTCTGTTCTATCTCATTTACCAAGGCTAATTATGATTGCGGGGGCTGTAGCCTGGGTCTAATGGTCTTCATTAACATTAGCTGGTAATTTGACGTGCAAATAAATTGTCCGCTATCAGACGATCGGTAAAGATATTATGGATGGGCTTTAAAAAAAAAAAAAAAAAAAAAAAAAACGCCCCACCAAAGCCCATTATGATTATGCCATATTTTGGACATTTTTCCGTGCTGTTCCTTGACCACCTCCACGTCGTTCCTCCTCGTGAAAAGTCGCATTACTTTTTCCACTTTGTCGGCCCGTGTGGCTGCAGCTTTTTGCATTTTCAGCTCAAGTGTTTTTCAGAGTTGTGTTCAAAGGGGCATCCAGTTGTTTCCTATCCGGATATCTGCCCGGCCCAGATAAGGAAGTCAGGCTCCCGGCTGTTTCCGCCTTCAACCAGCGCGCTGCATTCTCTGTGGCCAGACTGACATATACTGTAAAGAGATTATCACAACACTGGAGGAGCCGCTATGTGTGAAGAGACAGCCCGTGAGGGGCGGGGATTGGAAAATAAATGGATTTATGTTCTCTTGTTTGTCGTTCTCGGTGGCCGGTGGCAGCCTGCAGCCTGAACGCAGCAGCGGCTGCTCTCTTCTAAAAGACGGGCTCCGTGTTTTATTGCGCATATAAATGAATGAGTAGCTTATTGTTGCTCTCCAGGTCAACAGCGACGAGTCCACCTGAAATTAATTAAAAGGAAAACCTGGATGTTGCTGCAAAGCAAAGAGCCGGAGGGTTCTTGCATGTTAAGCTAATGTTTCTTATTATGTGTGAAGAATTGATCCGCAATGGACGCAGGAGCACGTTGCCAGGCGGGACACCAGGTCTTACATGACTTTGTAGGCCAGTTCCCCTGGATCAGGATAAATAAAGGGTTTACAGAAGGCCTGCAATATGACCTGTTAATACCAGTATATTTATTTTTAATTCATTAAATATGATAAAATGCTAATTAACCGGAAGGCGTGTACAGAATCAGGCATTCTCCAGAAAAACGTCCCCGTATCTTTCTGCGCAAATTAGAAAATGTGATCATGGTTGTCGCGGTCTGCTTACATGCAATTGATTTAATAGAGGAGTTAAGTAATTTTTCCAGTCTGAGCGTCGCTCCTTTTGATGCTTTTCTGCACATGGTTCTGCGGTCAGAGAGGAAAGCACACGGAAATCCACGTGCCGCCGCCGCCGCCGCCGTCCTCTTTGAGATCTCTTACTGGCTTCGTGTCGATGCAGAAATCACAAACTTTCAGCACACAGCTGTGAAATGACACCTGTAGTGACAGTGAGCTGTCTCCGCGCAGCTCGGCGTCCGCGCTGACCTCTCCAACATGTGAATGGCTCATTATTCATGATGTGTTTTCTCTGCTTCCTCCAGTCCGCCGCGAGACGCGCAGGCACCTGCTGTGCAAACTGCCAGACCACCACCACCACCCTGTGGAGGCGCAACGGGAACGGAGACCCGGTGTGTAACGCCTGCGGCCTTTACTTTAAACTGCACAATGTAAGTAGCCTGAAAAAAAAAAGAAACACTCCGAACTCAAGTGCGGGCTTTTTTTGAGGGAGGGGGGCGGCTGGTCGTTAACTGGTCAAGTGGGCGGACAGCTCCTATCGATTTAGGAGCAGAGAAACTGTGAGAGTGTGGAGGCAAAGCCTGCTCACCCTGTCGAGCAGAACCCACCGGTCGTCTTTTTTTTATTAATCCATCGTTGTTTCAATGGGGGGCGTTACTCCCCGGAGAGGCTGCAGGGTGGGACTGTCATTCAGTGTAACGGCGTCGGTTACACTGATGAGGATTTGTCTGAGGCTGCTCCTTTCAGCCCCAGCCAGCCCTCATCCCCATGTATTCATACTGACCAGGACGGTTCTGTTTGGTTTTAAATCAGACAAAAGCTCAAAAACGCCCCTGACTCGCCTTATAATAGAGCCATATATGCAAAACAGCTGCTCGTTATTTATAGCATTTGTTTCACACTGGTGTAACTCAAAATATGGGGCTGCCGTGAAAGACATGCGTGTAACACCTAATTGGTAATGCAATAAGTGACATGTTCCTGTGACATTTTAAATTATGAGCGGGATCTAAAAGCAGAATTGACCTGAACCACTAGAATGTACCCCGTCTGTGATGCTTTTGTCTGGCCTGCCTTGAGCTAATGTGCGGCTCTCCACAGGTCAACAGACCCCTGACCATGAAGAAAGAAGGCATCCAGACACGCAACCGCAAGATGTCCAGCAAGTCCAAGAGGAACAAGCGAGCAGGGGACGGCTTCGACGAGCTCTCCAAGTGCATGCAGGACAAGGCCTCTCCCTTTGGCGGTGCACCCAGCCTCACCAGCCACATGGCCCACATGGGTCACCTGCCCCCCTTCAGCCACTCCGGACACATGCTGCCTACTCCCACGCCCATTCACCCTTCATTCGGCCACCCCCACCACTCCAATCGCTCGCCGGTCTGGGCTGAGCCTCACTGAGGCCCCTCCAGACCCAGACCTCCTCCGCCTGTAGGAGCCACAACATCGCCATTAACACTAAATGGCCCTCCACATTGTGTCGAAAGCTGAGCAGACCTGTTGTGTCATGTACAGTGGTTGGAAGGAAGAGACTTTCGGTTGGACTTAATGACTGAAGGTCGCGTCATGCCTGACCTCACTGATGGGACGCTGCAGAGCAGGACTTTAGTGAACTCTGTGAAAAGCTAATGTGACGAGGGGTTTGTTAGTCCCTGGGTGACCGAGGCTTGCAGGAAAGGAGTGAACGGAGACGCTTGTCATTCTTTTTGCTTATTTTTACTAAGTCACTTTGGTACCCACCTCTCCTTGACCCTGTAACAGGAGACTCACGAGAGGTCTTAAAAAGCACCGCTGTTTTCACCTCACAGCCATCTCATTATATACTGAGATACCTGCACCCCGTCCATCCCCAGGCTGTCGTCCTCAACTGCTGTGGACGGACAAACTCTTCAGCGCTGGAAATCCCAAGACTGGCTCACAGCTGCAGCACCCCGTACACCTCTGTTACGAACCAGTCAGATGCAGACTACAGCACCCACAAGCCAGTGCTCTCGTCACATGCTGGATTGTACACCACCACAATGCTCACCTGTTTTTAATAATGGACTTTTATGGAAAAAAGACACAGTAAATAGAGTGTTTATAAATGCTTAATTGCTATTATTGTTGTTATATTTGATGTTATAATTATTGCTACGATAATTTATTTTCACTCTTTAAGCTTTCCTCAAAGACACATGGAAACCGTTATGATTTGAATTTCATGGTTATTACGTAAAGAAAAACACTGACCTATCTTAGATGAAAAGTCCCTGAGCTGTACGTTTTTATCATTTTTTCCATCTCACAAAAGTAAAGGAAATAAAGTTTAATACTAAAGTAAAAATCTGTCACTGCCTCGTGAGTTTAGTCCGTCTCTCTTTATCATGCTTGCATACACACACGACATCCAGCACTGGACCAAACGCTCCTTTTAATGAAGAGTGCTTGATTATTAAAATCCTAAGTGATATCAGATGCATCAAGGGAAGCTCTGTGATCCCTTAAGCGTGGTAATGCTTTGGTCAGGCTCCTCCTCTATCTGCGATGGCGCGTTGTTAAGAGAAGGCCTCTTTGTGGAGCTGAGGCCCCAGGCTGGACCACTGTACCCAGACAGCAGGCTCCAGCGAAGGGCTCCGGAGTCACACACAATCGTACATATGCACATACCCACATGCTCACACAGACACTCTTGGAAAAAGAAAAAACAACCAGTAACCCAAATTCACACCCTTATTTAAGCAAGCAACCCATGCAAGTTCTGTTTTTTAAAACCCGCTACCAGACACATTTTTTTTTAGGAGTTTGTATGTGGCAAATTCTGAGTCATGAGTGCAGTTCAGCGGGAGCCTTTCTGGCTCGCTGTGTCTGTCGGAGTGGCCCTCTCTCTTGGCTGCGGTGATTGGAGTGAGAGGAAGGACAGCGGGTCTTTAGTGGGAGAGAGAAGAGGAAGGAAAGGCAATCAGGCGACCTGAGCAAACACGTGGGGGTCTGCTCAGACCCTTCGCACACAGATGTGCGCGCAGCTGCGGCTGCCAGGAAGCAGGCGTCGACTCTGTTGCTCCCTCATCTCGCCCTCTTTTTCTTTCTCTTTCTCTTTGTTTTGCTTCTTTTTTCCCCTCCGCTCTCCCTCGTTCTGCTCTTACATTTATTCTGTTTGTCTTTTATTCTCCTCCATTCTCTCCCTCTCTCTCTGTGTCGGCCATTCTGCCTCTCCCTCCCCATTTGGGCGATTACAGTAAAATAAAGGGTCTGAAAAGGAACTTTGAACAGAGCCAGCAACTAATGAGTCTGCTCGATTAGGGCCAATTTGAGGTCATCATCACTGAGTTCAACATACCCTCACACACCCACAGCACAAACCACCCGATTAAACGGTCCAAGCTAAAAGTGGACCGCTACCCCTCCCTGAACCCTCCACCCAGCTAACATCTGCTGGACTGCTGTGGAGGTTGATCTGCTGGGGTTTCCCAGAGGCTTGATCAGTTCAAATTGGAAATAATATTTATTCAGGGATTTATATAGGTGCTGTTTTGTTATCCAGTGTAGCTGGAGCACCGTGTTGTCAGCTTATGCTACATCATAGCACCCACAACACTGACTTGCTGTACACATATGGATACAGGACTGCAGCACTGCCTCTAAGTGTTTGTTTTCAGAGAGGGGGTGGGATCCCTCTGATCCACTTGCTGAACGCCAGTGAAAATGTAACGATCGACTGCCAGTAAGCAGTCCAGCCATCTGTGTGTAGCGCAGTGCTGTGGGTGCTGGGCCGTGTACAGGCCACGGCTCCAGCGGGCTGTGTGCTGCTGCTGCTGCAGCCAGCGAGCCTGCTCGGCCTGGCTTGGCCGGACTCCCGGAGCCTGAGAGGGGGAGATGGAGAGAGCCAGCGCTCTTCAATGAGGCCCTCCAGAGGGAAGGGGCAGCCCTCCCAAAAATAATACAGCAGTCTGCCAGGCCAGCGACTCCCAGAGCTGCCCTTGCCTGAACACACACACACACACACACACACACACACACACACACACACAAACACATGCACACATGAACGTGCATGTGTACGCACACGCTAGGATGGTGTGTGACAAAGCTTCTCATGTCTGATGCAGGGGCAGTGTTTGTGGGAAGCAGGTACAGCCTGAAAAGACATTAGGCAGCAGGCACATGACATGCACACTTGCTCTTGAAATGAATGCTTGGCTGAGTGTTTTGGTAGTCAGCATGTGCCACTGTTGCTACCGCTATTAAATTCATATACAGACTCTGTAACGTGAGAGCGTTGTATAGTTTTTACTCACCGAGCCTCTCTAGACCAACCGCTACATCGAACAAGACATCCTCTCCTAACTCACATCATGAATTATGTGACACGAAAAGAGCCATAAAGTAGGATGTTACTTATCTTCACTATCAAAGTGGCGTTCCATAGAAGTGATGAAGAGGAGAGATCTCGGACGCATCGTCGGGGTGAACATGGTGGCCACCTAGATCAGAGCACAGAGAGGTTTACGACTTCAACCTGGAACTGGATGTTTCAACTCATCTCGACTCCCTACCTCCTTTTCTGCCTCCCCTCCGCTCTTCCGTTTGTCCTCACCAACCTCCCCCCACCACCACCTCCAGCGACGCTCATTCCCTCTCTGAGCTCCATGGAACTCTCCATCTCTTCACCCCCCCTCTGTCCAACCCCCCTACTACTCCCACTCTTTTCTTGTCTCCCACTCCCCCAGTGTATTTGTTTTTCCATCAAATTGAATTAGCGGAATCAAAAGGTATCCCGACCATCCCCTCACAAAGTTGAGTTAGGGAGAGAGAGACATAGAAGATGAAAGGAAGTGGAGCGCAGTTCAGATGCAGGTCTCTTAGTGTGTGTGTTGCAATGGGGGTTGACCTTTGCCTGGGCCCAACTGAAAAAGACTCCCTCCTTCCTCAGACCAGGGAAGGATATTAAGGCTGCAAAATGGGACGATATTTAGTTAATAAAAACATGGAACATGTATGTTTGTCATTATTTGCCATAAAGTTCAGCCACTCAGCAAAGTTGCTTGTTTGTTGACTTTAAGCAAAAAGAGAACTAACGCTTTACTATGCTGTGATGAAGCTTTAAGAAATGAACTGTAAAGGCTACAGAATCATAGTGAGTGTGCTATTAAGACCCACACGTGAACTTCCTCTTTTCATGGATCAAGAGAAATTCATAGAAATACCCCTCTGACAGGAAAAGGTGGGTACATTCAGTAAAACACCTGGTGATCACTATTCATAGAAACCATTTGACATTCCAGCAACTCTTAATACTTCTAAAATTAATCAACCATACCACGTAGCGATGATGTGATCGGCAGAGCTTTGACACTAATAACTGTCACTCAGAGAGGAGCAGAGCTGACAGCAGATAATCACTGATGACCTCTGTTGACAGGAAACAACAGCAACCTGACCTGTCAGAACGCCAGATCTCACTGATGATCTCTCCGAACGTCAGAAATCAGTCGGAAAAAGTCAAAAGTGTTTTGATCTTGCGTCCGTTTTGTCTCCCGCATGACCCCAATGGTCCCTCACGTCTTTTTTTTGTTTCACTGGTTTCATTGCTGTACTTGTTACAGCTGCATACCAGGCTTGACTGAAGACAAGGCTTTTCAAAGCAGCGAAAAAAAAGAAAAACAGGAAGTGAGAAGTTCAAACAGGAAATACTTATGTTCTACTATTAGGACCAATTAAGACCATAGAGGTTTGAAAAGGACAGTAAAAAGAGATTGATTACGGGGGGTTGTAAGTTTGTACAGTATTTAAGTGTAATCCTCTGCAAGGTTTCATCCTGCAGGCTAGCAACCTGTGTGCAGTAAGAGCACCCACTCCTAAAATCAGTCTACTCCTGGCTTTGTTAATATATTTTTGACCAGGTTTTATTTATGAAACTCACAGACGATGCTAAAACAAAGACCTAATCATATGAAAGCTAACTGTTAGTGTCCAATATTTCTTGAGGCTTACTTGAGATGAACGCACATTTTTTGTGCCTACAACCGTCATATATTTTGAGTGGGACACGTGCTAAAAATATATTATTATTACTCTTTAATAGTCAAACTTTTAAAAAATGTAAATGTAAAATCAAATGGCGACATTCAGAAAGACTGCTATGAATATTTCACCAGCATCGATGGGATAGCTCGCCAATATGAAAGTAGAGAAGTGAAAGAGGGAAAGAAAAGGGGAGAGTGTTTCGTATCAGTCATCGGTGGCTGGAGATAGACCTTATTGCCACAGTTTGTGGTTTTAAAAAGGTTTCTGGGTAGAGTGTAGTAATAGTGAAAGAGGTTTATTAGTGCATAGTGTTACAGGTCTTTGTGGCTGCTATGTTGTACTCCCAGATGATTATCCCCTCTCTAACTTGGTATCCTCACTCTGCTGCCAGGGATGTTACTGCCATGCTAATGTGTCTGGGCTCTTCTGTTTGCACACAAACCCCACTGAGGCAGATACAAAATCCTGACACCATTCAGCTCCCCGCACAGGAAGTCGCTGCAGTTCAAACTAAGACCATTATGAATTAGCATCAGTCATCTGACCGTTTTTCGATTCTGGTCAGATCACACATTCTTTTCTCCGGCAGTCGAGGGCGTAATCTGCTAACACAGTAGCTGTCAGAAGCGGGGTGTGGACATGCAGAGCACTCCTCCCTCGACTCACCCTGAAAATGAGGTCAGTCTCCTCTCACCTGGGACAGGGAGCATTCAGGATGTTCACCTGGGACAGGTAGTGTTCAGCTCTCATTCATGCCGTGTTCTGCTGTGCTGAGGCCCTCCTGCTCACCTGCTCCGGCAGACAAATTCATCCCCACTGTCTGAGGACAAATGAGCCCATTCATCTGGAGGCTCCCATTGAGAAACTGGGGGGCAAGTACAGTACTAATGCCTGGGAGGGCTCAGGGGAGTGGGCGTCTGGACCTGCCATCCTCTTCCGCGGCCATATAATGTCCCTGGCCATTCCCAGCCCCCGCCCCGCTCCGCTCGCTTTCACCGGCAGGTAACTGGAGAATGGCATGAGTGGGGGAGTCGAGGGCACCTTGGCCCATGGCCAGGATGGAGAGGATGAGACCCAGGTGCCTACCCCTGGATGGATCCTCTGGACACTCCCACAGGGACTGATGACCAGACAGAGAACGGGAGGACTGTGGAGGACAGTAGAAGCCCACAGAGACCTGCCATGCCCTGCTCAGAATCCCAAGCTGTTCAGCTCGCTATTGTAGACTAACGATGGTTGCTTGTATGGTGGATTAAGTGACAGAGCTGCTCTGTGGCTGCCCTGAATTCACTTTGAAGCCTACTTCACTTGGACCAAGTTGTCCTCACAGCAGTGCATAGCTGCTCTTAATGCATTGATGTATTCCGGTATGTCTAGGTTGCCTGCGTGCAGAGGACACTTCTGCTTATGACATGTTCGCCTGTATGCAGAGGTGCACCACAGAAATGCGGACATGACTGCTAAAGTTCACAGAAGGAGCAAGCCGGCAAGGCCTCATTTGAGTTCTGCACATCTTGTCACTCATGCAGAAACGCTGCATGACGTGAGGGCATTCCTAGACGATTTTTCTCAGCGTTTATCTTCAGTACGAGATTTTGTTGTGTCTATGGCTTTGCTCACCCAATACTTGTCAGGTTAATACAGATAGGAGGACACAAACATACACACACACAGGCCAGTTTTAAGAAGAGGGAACAATCAATGAAACACTGTGTGCTTCATTTGAAAAAAAGCATAATGCGATTAAAAGGTTAAAGGGCCACAGGAACATTTTGGTGGCAGATGAAATTATTATTTCTAAGGAGCAAAACTGTGGATGTAAGGAGCTCTGTCAGATCCAAACAGCTGAAAAAACGGAAGAAAGTTTTTTTTATATCTATTACTGTATCAATATTTTGTTCTTGTAAGCAGACATTTAGCACAATTAACACCGCTTATTTCCGATAAGCAAGGTCAGGAGGCTGTGTAGCATGCATTACCTCGATAACCTTTACATGCACGAACTGGACAGAGAACCTGCTCTTCAACTGTCTCTCCTTATTTTACTTTTGTTTTACTTCGGAACATTTTCGGGACAGGAGACGTGTGCAAACCTGCAACCATTACACAGCAGATGCCAGAATGCAGTGGAGACAGAAATAATCAGGGGCATCACACATGCATACACTCACACACGCACGGCAGGCCTATCTGTTGGGGATCAGAATAAAAAAGGCGTTGTGCTCACTCATTGGCTCAGTGGGATGTTGCAACCCCAGCGCCTAACTGGTCCTTATCTCCCCTGAGCAGACTGCACAGCTTGATATGCATCTGTCATATTTGTCGGAAAGAAAAGACACCGTGGTGAAAGCACGATGAGTCAAAAAAAACGGGCCAGCGACATAAACTCACTTCCCTGTGGTTTCTGCATGACCGTGATCATTTACTTGTCTGTGTTTCAAACACAGTCACGGACGCACAATATTACGCACTTGCGTTTGCATTTTTACTTGCATGTGGATATTGCAGTACACCTGATCACGCTTACATGCCTGAGCAGGTGGACATTTTGGCAGCCATGCTGTCCTGAATGAAAATGCGAAGCCAATGGCAGATTGTCATCATTCCATCATGGCCATTACCATGACGACAGATAAGGCCCTGTCCTCTTGTCGTCATAGCGGCCTTGCATCGGCTCCATCAGATGCTGTGGCTAGCTGAGCCTCTGACTGTGCGGGCAGGAGTGTCTATCTGAGGGCTATCTGGCCTGATAAGAGCTGGGAATGAGACAGCGTAGCAACACGTTTACCACCGAGCTGCTCGCAGCACCAAAGGTTGCAAAGAATATAGACAGAGTCCATAGTGCCAGGGTTTAAGTGCCATAGACAGCATCTCCATACATGTATACTGTTCCTGACACAAGCAAACATGCAGGCAAACAACAAGAAAAACTCCTTCCTAACATCTCTTTCTTCCAGTGGCTTAGGCTGTTAAAGAGGCCAAAGGTCATGTGGATAGGTATAATCTCTAATCTCTTGCTCTGGTTATATCGAGTCTCTTTCTCTGTGCTACATTTATGCCTCTGATTGACTTTTAGCCTGCCAAACCATCATTAATTGGCATCACACACACATTCATACAAACACCTTATACACATATGCACTGATGCATGCACACACACAAACACGGAGCATCTAATCCAGCTAATCCACCCTGCCAGTTGAACAACTGGTAACATGGTTAATCACCCATGTAAAAATAAAGACAAGACCAAATTGACTGATAGAATTATTCCATTTACTCTTCTGATTAAAACATTTACCACTGCCATGGTTCACTGGAGATCATCGCGAAAAAAAGAAAACAGCACATGAAAATTAATTAAAAGTCAGTGATGTAAATGGCTTCATTCAATTATTAGTGCAAATAACAAGCTCTGTAGCATGATAACTGGCATGTACAGACACATCGAATTAGCTTAGAAGAAAAATAGGGAATCAGGGAGCCACTTTGAAACTCTCTAAAAGGGCAGGACAGACTTCTTGAAACAGGAGACACTTTCTCCAAACAAGGGAAGCTCTCTCCTGAAAGGGAAGAATGAGCAGTTTACGACAGCCAGAAATGCTCGCTGGACACGAGCTCGTTCGACCTCGAGCCACTTCCCAACAGCCTTTGCTCCGAGTGTGACATCATAGGCCACGGCGGGTGTGCGTGTGTGTGCATGCGTGTGTGTTGCGGGGGGGGGGGGGGGGGTCAAAGCGAAGTGTGCTGAGACAGTAGGGTGCAGGCCGAACTACGAGCGCACAGAGGCAGAGAAAGGCAGTGAGACAAAGGAAAAGTGTGGTGGCTGAGAGAGGGCTCTCTGATTCGTTTCCTTGGCAGGATGACAAAACCGTGCGGAATGCAGTGGAGAGGGGAAAGAGAAGTGATCAAGAGCTCAAGAACGAAAAAAGGGGGAAAAAATAGACGACAGACGAGAAGAGAGAGGCCTGCTGAATAAGCCAGGATGGCAGGGACTTCCATTGATTCATTTCCCCTTTCCCACCCTATTACCATTCTCTGTTTCGCTCTCCCCCTCTCTTCTGTAACCATACAACCATCAGCAAAATGCACACCGTTCCTTCAGGACTTAAAAATTAATCTTTCTGATCCAGCAGCAGAAATAAAGTCAAGGTGAGTCAAGGTGAGTCTCTGGACATTGACACACAGAGATCTATGCATTGAAGAGAGAGGCAATCTGTACAAGTCAACTATGCAGTAAAGTCAACGCAGCCTACAATAATATAGACACCTGCAAGTGTGCACAGACTCAGCAGGCTGCGTACACACACATACACAGACACAAAATTACAGCGGAGAGGGCAACAGGCTGCCTCTGTCAGCCACATTTCACAGTGGCCGCTCATGGCCAGGCGTACCAGGCCTGCGGCCAACCACTGCTTATGCTCTGGGTAAACACCACCACCTCGGCTACATGGAGTCGCGCACACACACTCCCTGTGCCATCCAACGCGCAAGCCCAGTCACACATGCAGGCTGTGTGATTAATGGAGTGTGAGCATTAGACATGACAGCATTACTAAGCCTCTGTGATAAAGAGCCACACACAGCCACTCTGTTTCCTTTTGGCCGTTTTTGTGCCCATCGCTTGTGTCCATCCTTTGTCCACTGACTCTGGACTCCTGTCAAGTCACCTAGGCATTTCGCTCAGAAATACCCCCTTGGCATAATGTTTCATTTTTAATTTGACAGTGATGAAATGCTCTGCCTCGGCAAAGTATTTTTAATACCTCCATTATACTTTACAGGCTCTATACTGAATACTGGCAGCAGATCCAAGTTTCGAGGACACACACGCACACACACACAGACACACAGTATCAAAGGACAGTGAGAAAATTAGCAAATCCAAAATCTGTGTTCAAGGTTCTCAGTGTGAATTAGATTTTTAATGGGTGTAAATGTGAAGCTCTCAACAACATATTCTACTGTCAGTGCTGACAGAAGTGCATCCTCTGATAGTTTACTCTGAAGACTGAACTGCAGCCCCATGTTTACACAGTGCTAAGTCAGGTCATGAGTCATTTGCGCTGTTATTCAACAGTTTGAATGTAGTTTGGCTTCATTATATGCCCATCATGTGACAGCAGTCAGCCAGAGTGCCCCCCCCCCACGGCTCCATAGCTCCTCTCCCCTCCTCTGCATCTTCTCATGCCCGTCTTTCACCCCCCCACACCCCCGACACACACACACCCACCTTCCACTGGCGCCTGTACGGTTAGTTAGGGATTGCCACAGGACATCATGTGACAAACAAGCAAACACACACAAACACACTGCCGAGTGTGCACGCGCACGGGCACGCACGCAGACACATCAGCAGACGTGAAAGCATGTAAGCTACAAGCACCAACACATCCATTCGTCATTCTCCCTTCCATTGACTTTCATGTGGGCTAAGCTGAACGAGCAGCAGAGCCCTCCAACAATAGGATCCATTCTATTGGCCGCGCCAAGGCTGTGTGTCCGTGTGTGTTAGTCCCAGTAGTGGCCAGACACACCTTGAGGCAAAATGTTATCGCTTACTTACTGTAGTTGCAGCCTTAGTAAATCTAGGGTTTTTGTTGCTTGTTTTTGTATGTGACAAGATAATTTCTGCTGGTCATGAATCAGTGTTTATCAGTATTTACAGTATACGGTCTGTCCTTTGACGACTCCACTGCCATTAAAATTTCTGAGAAAGAAAGGCTTCAAGCGCTTTGATTTATTTGAGGGGATTTCTTCATTTTGTGACATATGGATGTCGCAACAACAGGAAATATTAATATCTTAAAAGGAAGCTATTATGAGGATAACACCCTGTTGATCCCCACACTCATTACTTGACCTCCTTAACTACAGTATCCAACACAGCCTCGGCTCACTTGAGCCCCCCCGTCCCAACACTCCTGACTTTCCCTCCTTGTCTGGCAGTCCTCCAACGTCTGAAACTCTAGACAGCGCTGGTTCTGCCCTTTCTACAAAATTTAGGAAGCCATTAGCAACATCAAATCATTACTTCAGGAAAAGGGAGAGAGCGATGCATGGGGGTGGGGGTGGTGGGGCGACGACGAAAGAGAGAAAAAGAACAAGAGAAAGGACAAGACACACACAGAAACAGGGAGAGATATCAGATTTCTCCTATTCTCAGTCACTCCATTACGATTACGTGCACGGACCCATTTCACTAATACATAATGAAATGATAGTCATAACAAACAGTAAACGAAATCACTGACCAAGAGGGTTACTGCGCTGGATACAACAACACACACACTCGTACACATGCAAACAAAAATAAAGACGCAGACCTCAAAAAATAAAAATGACATGAAAATGAAATCAATAAAATGTTTTTACAAGAACACAACAAGTATGGAATAACTGCAGAGACCCGGCCAACACGTGTCTGCAATACAAACACAACATAGATTCAAAGAAAAGATGCCAAAAATGCAAATGAAACAAAGTGGCACGACCACCTGTTAGATTTACGATAAAGGCCATTGATTCCTCTTTTCATGTCCTCCTCCCAATACTTCTGCTTTCCCCAGCTCTCACTTTCTCTCGTTACTGCACTGTCACCCCAACACTAATCCAGTTCAAATGTAAACAGGCTTAGGTCTTCATTCCTTACTTAAACCGTATCAAATGTATCAAAGCAGAGGCTCAGTGGTGTCCTTGGCTACAGAGGGGTCAGACTGGGGCCACACGGGGCCACACACTCTACTCAATTAGCCCAAGAGCCAGTCGGTCTGACTGACCAATGCCGTGTGCTTGTGTGTGGCAGACGGACACATGCATGGCCAAGTCTGTCTGTCTACATAGTGCAATATTTAAGTGTGTAATCACATGTGAGTGTGTGTGACTGAATGTAAATGGTGCTGTGTACTGGGTTAATAGGTCAGTTCACGGTTATAAGGGGCATGAGTATGTGTATATAATCTTGTGTGTGAGTGTGTGTGTGTGTGTGTGTGTGTGTGTGGGTCTAGCAGAGACATGGAGTCTCGAAGCTACATCAACCAAAAGGGAAAATATGTGAAAGGTTGTCTGCAGGCTGAGAACAATAATGCAGTTTGTGTCTGCAGCAACATTATTTCTCTGGTTAAGTCAGCAGCCCTGGAGGAGTCCTCCATGGCCTTGAGAGCTTTTTTTTCAACTTCTTTCTCTTTTTCCAGCAGCCCTGGATATTCTTTTTTTAAAATATAACATTGAGTACAATCGCTTCTCAGATGAGACACACGTGACTTCTACAGCCTGACCAAAGCTCCTTCTGCTTTTAAATTACTATCTAAAACAAGCATCTTTAACCAAGAGCAAATTACCAAATACAGACAGTTAATCACATCACAACTTTTAACCAGGAAGTTTACTTTAGACACTGAACAAAAGTGCTAAATTTGTCCAATTTGATGCTGATTGAAATCTCATTTTACAAGATAATTTGGTCATTTCTTTTTTCCTGAGGAGACTCTCACTTCTCACATGGAATGGTTTTTCCAAACTAAGATCCTTGCATTTACCCTTTGACCATTCCGATAACAAGTTGGCACATTCATGGTTGGCACATATGTGGGAAAGCTCTCATTATATTGTTCTGTCATGGAACAGTAGGAGGAGAGGATGGCTCCCAGGAGACTTTAATTACAATCAGTTTTCTGTGGAGCTCTGATCTCATCGGCCACAAACATCTTGTTGCTCACAGTCAAACGCTTGAGCCAATTGGATACAATCAAACTAATTAGCAAAAGCGAAACCACAGTTGACCTCAACAACTGAATCCAGACTCACTGAATAAATTCTGATAGAATATTGTCTAGTTTTTTATTGAATCGTCACCAGAGGGATTTCTCCCAGGGCCGAATCATTACGGTCAACATATTTTGTGAGCTCTGGAGGTCCCTTAGGGGCCCTCTGGTATAAGGGACCCTCCTTCCAATCCCAATCCCAAACCCATCACTCTTCCTGAGGCACTCAACTGTCAATGTGACCCTGATCTGGGAACCCACTCTTATCTGATCCCCCAGGGCTCCCTGGGGGGTGCAGGGGTAGAGGTGGGGCGTCCCAGCCAAGCCAAGCCAAGCCAAGCCATGTCTACATACCTCCCCACAAACAGCTACAGCAAAACTTTCACCAAGAGAGGTGCAAGCTAATTGTGAGAATGTATGTTTTATGGGTATCAGGTTAAACAGAAATTGGGCACCAGGACCAGATTATATGATAAAGATCATAAGGTGGATTTAAATTATGTTTAAAACCTATTAGGTATCAGGCAGTGATGTCTCCTAATTATTTAAATACCACGATTAAGCTGTGAAACTGGTCATACCATGAAGGGAAAGAGAGAAAAACCATAAATTGCCAGTGGTGAAAGAAATAATTGGAATCAAGTGAAAGTAGTTAAAGTTAAAAATATGTTTTTACAAGTCCTACTGTGTGTGTGTGTGTGTGAGAGAGAGAGAGAGAGAGAGAGAGAGAGAGAGAGAGCGATAGAGAGAAAGAGTGTGGGACTGAATGTAGAAGGTCACATTCATTGTATAAGAGGATCAGACTGAATGATTTCTATGTAAATGTTAACCTACACAATAAATTCAAACTGCAGCTGTAAGGTTAGTGTAGTGGTGAATTGTAGTGCAGTACAAATGTAAAGTTTCACAAAAGGGAAAAACACAATATACAAGTACCTCAAAGTTCTACCTTTGTATAGAACTTGACTAAATGTACTTTGTTACATGCATGTGGTAATCTCATAATATCAAATATGACTCTGAAGTGACTCTCTTGACACGTCTCATTTGTGTTTTTTAGCTCGGTGTAGTGAGAACATTATGATATACTGATAACAACATATGAGAGGACAGGCAACACACAGTCAACAGTAAAAATAATGAAAAGCATTTTTTTAAATTAGTTTTTTCTTTTTTTTTCTCTTTTCAATGAAATAATACTGATAAATGGCAAACATTCAATAACATTCTGAAACAGGTACTGATACTTCAATGCATCAGTGAATTCAGATGTGTCAAAGTATTGAGACATGACTGCTTGGGTTTAACGGGGGAAGTTACTTTGACATATTTTAGCTACTCGCCAGCAACCACTGGGTCAGACTTAGCGAAAGCAATCCCACCACATAGTTATTGAGTAGCTCTTCTGGAGCTTTCCAATGTAACACATGATCTTCTTCAGTAGGTGGAGTTTGCCCAGTTGTCATGTCACTTTAAGAACTTTCAGCTGTGCGTGGGTTGCATTTGCTTGCACTGTATTTTCATGAGGAACCTATAAAATGATGTGATCGCAGTTTAAAATGCACATCAGGTATCTGCAATGTTGCACGCCACCTTTTCATCAGCTGTCCAATAAAGGCAAAAAACGGATCTTGAAAAAGCTGTACTGTCATGTAACCAGCACTGACCTCTGAGGTGACGACTGAAAACAGAAACTTTCCTATTTTACGTGAAATCTAATGTGATGTTGATATTTGTGATATCAGGTATGACATAGAACACTGGTATTTAAGTAAACACTCCGTCAGTGTGTTTGTCCACTTGTCTCTGTGTATACGACATTGAATCTGTGTGTTTCCTTCCCTTTATCGACGGACTCCATCGTGCAGAAATAAACTCTGTCGGGTCTCGCAGCTAATCGTCCCGAGGCTCGTCCATCAGACACAGATTCAATTGGAGCCTTTTAATTAATAATGCCGTTTATCGGGGCGGGTGGGGGTGGCGGGTAATTGGGACGCCTGATTAGGCTCCGGAGGAAGCTTTTAAGCCAGCAAGGTTATCAGTGCTCCTCCCTCTGCCTGTCATCATCTCCTCAAAGTGGGCTCCGGCTTTCCTTTGCTCTTGTCTGATCACTTTTATTTTATTATCTTCCCCCGCTGGTTCCTCTGTCTTTTCCTATTCTAATCTACGCTTTGCTGCCATCAACACGTGTCTGACATGAAATTCCTTCAGTGTATCATACATCTCAATTCATAAAACGTCACGTTTTCATACATCATTGTACCACCTCCCTGCAGCCTCAGCCTGAGCCACACTTAATGCTGCAGAAAGTGAGGCTCAGCACTCACAGAGCTGGACAGCTCCTGTCCAGCCTGATGTGAATGGAGACTTATTGATCCCAGCAGGCTGTGGTTAGGGGGCCCTAATGCATTTACACCCTGCCATACTCCCGCTACACATTCTGTTTGTCCCTCTTAATTACAGCTACACCATAACGGATCCATACAACTCCCCTGATACTCAGTGACTTTCTCTAGGCTCTCCTTTTTTGCCCCCATTCCCCCTTTTCTCCCCCGCCCTGAGTTCTCTGGGATCCCTGGGGTATTATCTCTAACGGTAGTGTTTGTAAGGCCAGTCTGGTGTTGGCATGGCTGATGTATTTTGGTGTGCAGCGATGTGTTCTTTCAAATTGATTCAAATTGACCAATAGTGCATGGCAACAATGAGGAAACACCCACAACTGTCAACTGAGGCTCCACGTTGTTCTTGTTAGCTGAGGTGCTCTCACTTGGTCATAAACAACATTAGAAAATATCACTCATTTAATCCAATCTGATTTAGAGTCTATATCATCATATCACACATACTATCTTGAAGCCAGGATGTAGCTGCAAGATAAGCGAGTTCAATAATCAGTGACATAAATTAAATGGGCTGAATTACACCATAAGGACCCAAATTGTAAAATGCATTAATTCACAGGCTGTTGACCTCTAAAAGAACGCCACAGCTCAGCAAGGAAACAAGGCGATTGATTTAGGTATGAAACTAAAAAGAAAGTGAGGGGAAGAGAGATGAAACAGTGTATTGTTGTGAATTACTGCTTCTGACAGATCAAACAACAGTTTTGTTAGTGTAGGACTAAAACGTGTCTTCCTCTCTCCCTCCCTCCCTCCCTCCCTCCATCTCTGTCTTCCTCTCTCTTGGTATGCTGTGATCTCTGAGGAACGTCCCACCCTGTCTCTGTCTCAAACTTTTAACCCCACCTCTACCTCCTCAAAACTTTGTCTTAAAAGCGACTTTGTTCCATTTCTGCGCTGCCCTGACCTTGTTCTCACTCCTGCCCCCTCAGCCACTCGTCAGAGGAGCACCGTAGTGCTTTTACTGCATCGCTAACTCAACAAAAGCAGAACATCAGGTTAAAAAAAGCCTGATAGTTTAAGTTAGTTCTTCTTATGAAACCAATAGCACACGTTCAGAGGACTAACAGTAATAACAGATGAATCATTGTGGATAAAAACAAACCAAGTTTCTTTCCATGTAATAAAACACTTTAATGTCCCATGTGACTAGCATCTAACAGCGAGATAATGGTGTTAGGGGTTATGCTGGGGAGATCTGTGATCTTTGTCTGCCTGTTTAGAGAAGACGTGTAAATCATCGGAGAATAGTCTTAAAATGTGACACAAGAGAGAGGCCGATAAGAGAGGTAGGGAGGGAGGGCTGGGACAATGAGAAGACAGCTTACATACCAGTCTGTTTATGACAGTGATCATTCAAACACTTAACCTGACACTTTCAAATGGCTTTATTCCTCTGTAACACCCACCTCGCCTTCCATGTGAAACATATGATTCTGCTTCGCGTAAGAACTAAAAGTCCTGGTCAGTGCATTATGTATTACGGGGATTTTCATTACATGCTAATACAGAATCATTTTGTATGCACACATTTTACCACATTAAGAATTGATGGAATGATCTCGGTTGTGGAGAAATGTGGCGAGCCATCGGGATCGCACAGACGTTTTGCTGCGCTGAAAAACAAACTTGAATGTTTTATCTAAAAATGTTATCAGCTAAAAGAGAAAGCCTTATTTGAATTGACTATAAATTTTGCTACTTAGGTATGTTATTGTTTTGTCTACGACGGAGAACAATGAAGGGGGGAAAAAAACGCGGCTTGTAAATCTTGGGGTGGTGGGGGGTCGGGGGTGGGCTGCTCCAGGTGCTCATTTGTGTGGTGTTGTTGTACTGCGCTTCCTAGAAATCATGCGCCATTAAATTAGTTTGTCTAGAAATACCAAAACTTGTGTTTTTATGTCCTACTTTCTTTATCTGTCCAGTTAGTAGACACATTGATCACACTCACTGAACTTCTTTTACTTTAGCAAACAAAAATCAAAACAAACAAAAACCTTTAAAGGCCCTAAAAAAGCTATTTTCTCAGTCTGATTCTGAATATAAGCAATGGAGCTGGGGCGATATTTCTGTATTTGTGTTTTTCTCTCACTGGTTTGAAAAGGGGGCGGGGCGCATTTGGAATGATGTCACATACTTCTGTGCACCAATCAGGATTTAGCAACATTTGAATGAGAATCTCATGACAGTTCTGGGGTCATATGCTGACGCTGCCCGGCCACTGTCAATCAAATTTGATCAAACCACACCCACGCAGTCGTACTGAAGCTGATAAGCTGAGTTACTGAGTGACAAACTCATGATGTCGTTTTGTAACTTTAACTTTGATTGTATCTTATTAAATCATAAAAAAAGGAAAAGGTCAATTAAAGTCCTCTGTGTTAGTATTTATTCACGGTACACAATCACACACTAGGTGTCTCTGCCCACCCTACATTAAAAAAGGATATAAAAGAAGGAACACAACAAAACAAAAATTAATACAGCACTTTTGACTTATACCGAAAGTCTATGATGAGGGTGATGTATGAGTTGGTGGTAACTTATGGTACAATACTAACTCACTTAATATTATGGTCATCAGTTACCATTCCAACCCACTACTGCCTGCCGGTCCCCTCACATCCCACTTCTCTGTTGTGGTGTGGTGTGGTCTTAAGTGGTTGGACCAGGGAGTTCTGTCCCGTGGCCCATCCGTTGGCTGACTCTTAATCCAGTTAGGGCTGAGGGGGTCTGGCGTTTCCCGTCTTGGCCGAGCAGGCTGCACTAAATGAGGTTTTTACTTGCCCTAGGGGAGCCCAACTTTAATGGACCCTGGTAAATGAATACATGAGGAAGAGAGGCAGACCAGTGCAGGGAAGGCTGCTCGGACCAGAGGAGAAGGAAGGACAGTGACAGTAATTAACAGGTAAAGTGATCAGTCAATGCACTGATCAATCAAATGTGAATCAGTCTAATCAATGGCAAAGCTGCATCTTAAGGACGAGGAGGCAAACAAGTGCACTGATGCCTACCAACAGATAGGGTTATTAAATACATTTAAAAAAGGCTAAGGTAATGCTGTAAAGCTCTGAGTGAACAAACATGGAGGCAGCAGGGGTCTACACACTGCTCAGTGCACTTCCTCCCTCCCACTACTGCACAAGAAACTATTGTGTGTGTGAATGTATTTATAAGCTGTAGCCACTGTTGCGGCTGCTCGGAGCCCTTTAGTACAGTTACAAAATAGCTCCATCTATATCACTGCACTCTTTCTGCCTCACACATACGCAGACTCACAAACAAACAGCCCTCCACTCCACCCTTTCCCACTGGGTCCATGGGATGGGCAGTGGACTCAGGGGAAATGAGGTAACACATACACACCCACACCCACACACACACACACACATAGAAAACACAGTGGCAGTGTAGCGCCATTCAGGCCTCTGTTCTGCTCTGTCCATCAAAGCTGTCAACCCCCCCCCCCCCCATCTCCCCAACCAGACCTCGACCCACCTTTTAAGGCCCAGAATATTTGGTCCTGTCGGTTGCCATGGGAACCATCCAGATGTTGGCCTCTGATTAGCTGGCAACGGTCAAATGAAATCAGAAGAGGTGTGATAAGATCACGGGGCGACAGAGACTGGGAGAGTGGTGGCCGCAAGCAGGGGCGGGTGGGGGGGGGGCATAGGAAGTCATAGAAAAGGGGGGAGGTGGGCATTAGTGAGAGGTTTGCACACACATTCACACACTTTAATGCAATTCCCTGGGGAGCGCTATTTTTTCCACCAAACACTTCATTTTCAGTCTGAGCAATCTCTGTAGCATGTAAAAATGGCACCAGTTTTCACTCACTCAAAACCAAACAATCACGCTCTGTGTTCGTTTTCTGAATGAGAATGTGTCAAGAACATTTGTACTGAGTGACAACAGAGCACCTCTGACTCTTCCCCTGAGAGAGTCAAAATAGAAACAAAAGGATGTGGCGGAGCAGCCCGCTAATCCCGAGGGGTGAATGTTTAGTGACCTATATGACTTTGAATTGGCAGTCAGTCAGAGTGTTTTCTCTCCAGTGAGGCCGATTCCACCAGTGATACGAGGGACACAAGCTGCACGATCAAATGTCTTTTACACAAACTCCAAACAGCGCTTCTCTTCTCCCCTACCTGTCCGGCAAGTACCTAATCGCATCCAATCGCACCAGTCCCATTTCCTGTCAATGAAATTACATTAAACATCTCCCTTTAGGTCCTTGTCCAAAGTGACCCCAAATTCGCTGAGACTGATAAGGGTGCTAACTAGGTAAAGGCTGAAGCACTTCCCAGTGCTCGGTCAGTGAAAAGAGCTACAGTGAGGGAAGCGCGGGGGGGAGCTGGGCCCTGCCTCTGCTCGCTCCATTTTCCAATAAACTCCAGCAATCAGATCAGCGCTGCTTTAAATGGACGACTTGATGGCAGCAGGCTGCATTAGCCGCTGGTGTCCTCCCAATCCGATTAGACAGAGACAGTGACAGTTTCCAGCCAAAAGAGGCAGGTAACACACACACACACACACACACACACACACACACACACACACACACACAGCAAAGACAACATTCACCTCTGTTTGAATACACAGAAGCTCACACACGAACAGATATGAACTTGAGTTTGAATAAAAAAGAAAGGTATGAATGGGGATCACACACACGCACAGTGACACATACAGGCAGGACCTCTTGTGGCCATTTGTGGTGCTAATTGGATGGTCTGTGGCAGATGTCATCATTGCTGAGCAGTCAGCCACTTGATGTTTCCAAGTTGTTGGGCAGTCATTTGGGCGTATTAGCAGCTCCTTCGGTGCAAAGGTCAAGCCCCAGGGCCACGTTACGTGTCTGTGTGTGTGCTTGTACAGATGTGTGTACGGTTGTTTGTGTGTGTGTGATTTATGCATTTAAAAACGACTCTCTCTCTTTCTCTAATGGCTCCCCTGCTTTGAGGACCTGCCTTTTACGGTCACATAATTACCCCAGATTGTTTTTATATACACAATGGGGTACTCTTCCGTTGTGCACGTGCCTGCATTGAGAACCTGGCAACAAGCTGCTAAGTGCAACAGGCAGTGTCATAAAAATGGTTGCCATACCTCAGATAGCTAAAACCTTTTTCATGGCAGCAGCTCCTCCTCAGGACTTACAGCGGAGAGAATGGTCCCTCAGTGTGCTTATCAGGTAAAATAAACCTCACTGATGCAAAGTAATGGCTGGGTTATATGAGAATGCATGTGTAGGGGAGAGACTGGAAACTCTGCTCCTTATCACAGGGCTAGACAGAGAGAGGAGTGAGACTGTACTTAACAGATTTAGACGGTCAGTGAAGCCCAGCACCTGGACAGACAGACAGAGGGGAGGAGAGTCGCATCTCAGGTTACAGTGCAGCCGGCCCAGCCTAAATCAGGGCGATAGAGAGGAAACCTGGACACGCCAAGAGTGGTCAACAGGTCAACTTTTAGCAAAAGGGCAGGCCAAACAACTGTGTCCATGATTTTACCTTGTCTACATTCCCTTTGCGATCCACAATTTCAACAGTTGCACAGTTTTGTCAGAAGAACCCCTCTCGCAGCTTTTTGGAGCGTGTGCCACATAGCAGAAAATAAAGGTAAATGTATATGGAAAGATTCGAAAGGAGTTTACTCATGCATAACTCAGTGAGCTGATAAAAGTAGACCACCGGCTGTTTTTTAGTGTTTTATGTTGGAAACACATTTGTGCAGCGCTGCACTACCTGACGCCTTCTGATCCCGTGGCTGATGATGGACTGCGGATCAGCCAGTTAATTTAGGCCAGATAAAAGCCTCTCATCTCCGCCGAGGTAGATTACTGTAATAGCAGCCTTTCTCATCTTTTGATCTTTTTTACTGCTGCGTCGGTTCATTTGCATGTGTCAGAGATACAGCTTTATTTAGGGTGCTTGTTAATGGGAACAGGAGGGATTCTAGATACTAAAACCTGAGGCAGATTAGCACTGACCCCCCTGGATCTCACATGCTGTTTCTTCACATACATTTATGAGCATATTATCTGTGTGTGCAGGTAGACACTCACATATACTCACTATAATATTGTAAATAGACACACACACGCATACATGAGGAAGGTGTGCACAGACACGTATAATCTAATAACGCTGTATGCGCCAAGACAGCATACAGAAAAGAACACAAACACATACACACAGCATATTTAGAGACACACAACAACACACACACACACACTTAAGACAAACACAAATATTCCTTCATGCCTGCCCTTCACTGACAGCATGTTGGACTTCTAAGCGTTCTCTCAGGCCTCGGTCTGTCATCCTCCTGTCTCTCCCCGGCTGCTTCGCTCCGGCAGATATGGTCGATGTGGACGTGTACTTTGTCCAGATCATCCGTGAGATGAGATGAGAGGAAGTGGGAGGTATTGTTCTTCCTGTGGCGCTAAGCCCCTGGGCGATTACCCTGTCAGGAGGGAGAACTCAGCGCCGGCGCCGACTGCCACAAACCAGCGCTAAATCCCAACTGATCGCAAAAGAGGCCGATTTTACACTTTAGATTCCTCCCATCTCTTAATGCGGCCGATGAGGCAGAGGATCTTCGCCTCTCCCTCATCTTATCCGCTGCTGCTATCCTCCTCAGCCGGTGGCGTCAACCCCTAAGCTTGCGCTGCGGGGATAAGACTCAACGCCTTGTCAGGCCAGATCAATGTGATTTTACAATGCAGTCCGAGAGAGGGGCCCGTATAGCCAAGTGTGGCAAAACAACAGCACACAGCCCCTTCTACATTCTCAAGTACTGCGCCAAAGTCACTCTCACCACGTGTATCTAGCTTGCTCAAATAAGATACCATAATCTAACAACAATGTCGTACACGAAACCTGCCAACTGCATCTCCTAAATCTGACTACCTCACACATACCTGCACTATCTCTCCCCCTTTCCTCTCACTATCTTTTAGTTTATCAGAGAGGTTGATCTCTCTGAATGCCTCATTGAACTCCTCCATTGGTTTATCTTATCTGTTTTCTCAGAAACACTCCTCGGGACAGTTCTTCAAATTCCTCCTCAAGTCGTCAAAGCATGTCTTTTTTTTTTGGCACGCTCTCCTGAGGATACTTCCTCTGAAGATGACACTGTGTGTGTGTGTCTGTGTGTGAGAAAGAGGATGTTTATGTTACAAAGGAATTAATAGTGATACAGTAATTATAGTATTGCATAATGCAGTCAGTGATGCAGTCAATAAGATTATTATTGGGGGGTTTTTATTCAATTTCCTTCTGTGAAAGCCTGAAAAACAAAAACGTTTTGTTGGGAAAAGGCTCAGGGGCAGATTGACTGAAGGTGAAATGAGAAATAACAGAAAAATTGCTCCCCATCAGAGCATCCAGCTGCATGATGACATCCTCCTCTCTGCCAAGTCCTTCGACTGATTTCCTGTTTGGGTTTGATTATCATATAGGGCCACGCTAGTAAATCATCCCCTCCCTCTCTTCTCCTCTCCTCTCCTTACTTTTACGAGTGACAGTTGGGAATAAAGTAGAGCGTAAATCTCTGGCAGTAATAAAGCTGCTCAGGCCAATGTTCCTTCCTAATGCCGGTTCGTCTCTCCCTCATCACAAATTTGTACTTTTTGCGAGACGAGCCCCGACTGTCTTTCTGTGCTCCCACTAAGTCATCCTCAAGTGTCAGCCCTCCATCCAGGTTTAAGAGTTTTGGGAGATCCGCGCTCTGGCACAAAGGCATGCTTGACAGTAGCAGCACACGTCATTAAAACACATAGATGCATGAGCGCTCATATGCTAGGTGCTACACACACAAACAAACCTCTAACAACACACACATGCGCATGGACACACTCTCACACACCGTTCCCTCTGTCTGACCACATTCCTGTAAAGGGCGATCATGAATCTTGGCCAGGAATCTGAGTGCTGTGCTGGTAAAGCAGCCTGTGGCAGCACTCTTCCCATCCCCAATAAAGTCATCCCTGGGTGGGCAGGAGAGCCCCACACTTCCCTGACCTCCATCCATCAGCTAGGAGGGAGTGCTCATCTCTCCTCAACAACTAGATCCTAAATCCATCTGCCAGCATGCAGCACCAGCCTACACACACACACACACACACACACACACACACACACTCACACACTCAAACAAACAAACCCAAAACATACCCTCCAGCAGCATCTAACCTGTCCAAGGCCCACAGGTGTCAAAACATGCCCAAACAGCTCCTAACACTCAGCCCACAACCATCTTATCATTCAACCCTTGGATAATGCTGTCAAGTGGTCAGCTATTCAACTCCTGACTTATCACTTACAAATCCCCTTTCTACTCCTAATTCATAGCAACAAGAGCAACAGACTGTCAGTCATTCAGGAAAACTCACAGGGAGAATGATCACAAGAGCAGAATGTGAACGATCTCATGAGGCAAACACAACACACACATTTATCACAACAGTTCTGCTTCTTGGCCCGAGATGTCCAAGCATGCCTCGCGTTCAGAAACTGCATCTTTTGATCGACAGTCAGAGGATCTGAGTGCCCACAGGTGTTTCTCAGGGGATTAAAATAATTCCCCAAATCACTGCTGCATGTAATTCATAGAAAACTGTGGTCACACTGATGCCAAAGTGACTCACTGCGCTTTAGAAATGTGATCTCTGTCACAGCAAACTTCAGTATTTTTAAACAAGCCGATCTCAAAGTGACACAGCAGGGTTCACTCCAAACCCGAGTTTAACGGTTCCCAAGCCCCCATCATTGTTGGTTTCATGGTTTTCATAATTCTGCAGATGAGCATGTTTACCTTCAGATTTAGCATTAATAATGAATCAAATGCACCGCAGTATGTCTATGAAAATGAAGAATGGCACATACTTTGTGTTTAATGTTGTTCCTAAATGTTGTTGCTGAGAAAAGGTGCACAAAAGTGCCACTTGTATCTTTGTGTCCTGCATGCACTCCTGCTGCACAAACCATGTTCCTGTGATTACACCGTTTGCTCACAGAGATCTGAAAACCTTACTGTTGATGCATGTCGCGTTAATATGCGTCTACCAGGTGAGGCCACTAATACGAGCACACCTCGGAACAGTGTCCCAATTAATGTTGCTCAAGTCTCAATTTTGATGCCTCACTAATGATGTTGTCAAGTCAAAATTACTCCAGAAGCACATGGGCTTGATGCACTTCCTGAGGGAGTGCAGACTGCCTTGTTGACCATACCACAGTTTTAACTGGAATCCGCAAATCTTGTAAAGATAAATTAATTTTACATTTAACTTCTTAGTTTTATAGGCTGCACACAGCATCGACCAGTTCCACACAACACAGCATTTATAAGACGGTTTGTAACGCTTGTTCCCAGACTTTGATAGAAATACACACAAGCAAACACATAACCAACTAGACTAAACAAAAACATGAATACATTTTAAAAAAAGTACCTTAAAACCAGATAAATGATCAATGAATGGCACCTCATCTTCCATCACAATATGCTGCCTCACTTCTTGATTCACAGGCTCTAAAAGAAGCCCTCACATTACCAAACGCCAGCTGTATTGTGATCTGGACTAAACCACCTGTGAAAGCTCCCTATTACTGTGTCCCACAGTGCCAAGAAAACCATTTTTAATTTTGAGAACGACTGCCAGAGTAAGTTAGCTCTCAGATGAGCAAACAACATCTCACTGAAACCCAACGAAATCGGCTCGGGGCCTGACAGGATTCTTTCAGTGAAAAATGGATCCCTGGAGTATAAGCTTGAAAAACACAGAATCAGATGGTCATTTGGCCAGTTAGAACATGTTAGGTCAGACAAACACAGACCCCGAGGCTGCCACGATGTCACAGGCCAAAGACTGAGAGCCTCAGAGGCGTGCAGGAAAACCCTCTCACATGCAGTAAAAATGCAGTGTGAAAACAACGTTGGGTAACATGGGTTTTTCATAAATACGCCGGGACATGCATACCTAACACACACATGCAAACACAGATGTCAGAGCTCGCGTAGTTGATCAGAGTCTGTTTCTCACAGGGGTGGGACTGTGGGAACCATGCTGTCACTTCCTGTGCCCGCGGGCCTCAGCCAATCGTCATCAGATAAGAGCCACGGCTCTGCCAATCAGAGCTGGGCCTCAGCTTCACATGACGGGGCAGGGGACGCGATAAGGACATAGCTTGCCAGGGAAAACGTCTTGATCTCAATTGTACCCCCTTCAAACCGACCCTCTCCACCCTTCCCACCAAAATAGTTGTTTGGGGACAAGGTTTCTTTTTGTCTTTTGCCCATAATTACGCTTCCTTTCATCTGCCCCCCTGTTCCCCTTGACCCATGTTCTGGGGTCAGTGGCCAGGATATCCCACTCTCCTCGGGCCAATAATGTGCCTTTTAGGGTGGATGAAGAGGGGCATTCATGCCAGGGCAGACAGGAGAGCAGCGAGGAGAGTAATCACTCCATCACACTCTGCCCCCGTCTGTCCCAGCTCCTGCCCAAACACCCAAACAGCTCGCCTCGCTCCTTACATCAAAGACCTGGACCCGCACTGCAGCCTCAGCTTCAGCCCTGCGCAGCACAGAGGACGACTGTGTCACCAACCGGGGAAAAGCACAGTGGTTCATCAACGTGGCCGTAATCACAGTGGAAACCCCCTGAGAGTTTCACAATTACTTTTGATCATACAGTGAAAAAGACTACAGAGATTCAAAGAATTTAACTCATGCTCGTTTACCAGGGAGCACACATATTGGATGTACATAGCGAAAGACACACACCCCCACTGTCTTCAAACAGACTTTTAATATAAAGGGTCTGAGCAGCCGGAGACCTGCACAATGAGTCATTAAGGAAGTGTGTGAATCTTTGGGAATTTTCCATTCAGCAGACCTTGTCCAGTCAGACCTTACATACATCAGCATTGTTCCTGAGCAGCTATCACAGGTGGTGGTCTGGTTTATGAACTAGTCCCTGGACGCTGTCTGGGCAACGCTAGCTGTAGTAGGGTTATGTCAACATTACAAATGTATTTAAAGTGGAGTACACCAAAGGAGTGTCACAGCATATCTACAGCATGTCTGTGTGTGTCTGTCTGGTTTTACTTTACTGTAAAATGTTGGAGGGCCTGTCGTGACCCTGCACGCAAAGAACAATAAGCAAAGTGCGGGGCAGTATCTTAAAACATTCCTCAAAAAGAGCTGAAGAATGACTGGACTTCTGCCAAAATCTTCCACAGTGTAAAACGCCCCGCACCCTCACTGATGCATAGACCAACTGTAGTGAAATACAGCAAACTCAACTCGCAGGTCTCACATGAATACTGCATGGAGCTAATACTTGCTGTTACACATAACATAAAAAAGAAATTTTACTTAGAAGATGTATTTTTAGAGATCTTTACAATCTTTTGCAATATTGCTGAGAAAGTCATTTAGATTTTCAGAAATGTGAATAAAATACAACATAAAGGACCACTGCACTGAACACCAGCAAGGCTGTGACGCTGTGGCTTCATCAGCAGTGTGGCCTCCTGCAGCCACCGGCCTGAATAAACCTCAACCAGTCCGCCTGCAGCCTACCAGCCTTTAGAGTTTTACTGTGATCAATAGCTGGATTAATTGCTGAAAGGGCGGGGGCGGGGGCAGGGGGGTCGTCAGAGCCTCAGGCAGGGGAGGGTTTCAGTAGGTGGGGGTTAAGATGGTGCTGACAGGCAGGGAAAGCTGAAGGGATTTAAAAGGCGAGCAGAGGGGAGCGGGAGTTGGAGCACTGAGTAAGAGTAAGAGCTGGAGAGGCAGCTTCAACCCCCTCCCTCCACACTACCCCACCCCAGGTCACCTGGCAGCGCGCAGGGCGGCGGGCCGTCAGATTAGGATCTGAGAGGGGGAGATAACGAGTTTATTGCCCCCTGGACGGGGCTGTTGGAGCCAGGGAAGGAGGAGGGCAGGCCAAGCAGGCCGGAGTGGGAGCCTGAATGGTGGTGGTGGGCGTTTGTGTTTGTTTTAACCTGGGGAGATAGATGCAGCCATGCAGGGTCTTTATGAAAGAGCACCCCAGCAGGGCAGTAAAACACACAGGCAGCATGGTTAGAATACCAGCAACACCACACAACCAACAGTTACAGCAGCTCATCCATCACAGCCTCAACACACACACCTGCATATGCGCGTGAGCTCGGAGACGCACATGCACGACCTTATAAGCTCTGTGTGTGTGTCTGTGTTTTTCTGTGGCTTAGTAAGAAGTTACACCAATTGATTATCAAGTGCTCAATGAATAACTGATATTGCAAATAATTAGAATGGTTGCCATTTCCACCACTGTCCTAATTTGCGAGGGTTGAGTAAATTCATATCCGAGGGCCAGTTAGGAATTCCACTGTCTCATTGATTAACAATGTGTACTTTCATGTTATCTCCTGAGTTATTGGAAATGGGATAAGGCCGATCCTATTACAAGCAAACACAGAATAACGTATGAAATCTATATGTATTTCACACTGCTGTGATCTTCGGTCACTGAATTCTGTGCACGTATTGGGAGGCTGTATTAGCTTTGCGTGTCTGGCCCAGGCGCTGGAAGAGAGATAAGGGGAGCGGATATGAGAAATATGAAAAATAGCACTGTGATAGGATGATCAGTGAGAATGAGCAATACCGGCTGCGGTGACAAATGGGACAGGGAGCCAAAGAGGAGAGCAATGCAAAACGGCATTAGAGCCAAGGACAGAATGATTTTCCAAGAGGAGTGGAGACGAAACATACTTTCTCAGAACGAACAGGTCAATAATAACCTCCTGATATCAGTCATTTATTCTATTTCACATTTTTCTGTTTCAAGTCATCCATGAGCGTCTGTTTAACACTGAAATTGAAACACTCTCAGCAGCACAGGTGCTGCAATGTTGCTGCATGGATTAGGGTATAATACTAGAAATTCTAACAGCATGCAATATAATAAAGTTCTCAAATTAAAAGAACATAAACTAAAACACTGGCAGCACCAGAAAAGCCCTGCTTTATCTCTTGCTTCTTAATATAATCTCATTTTACAAAGATCAGATTATATTACATGGTATATTTGGGTGTTTTTCAGGGAACAATCCAACCAAACAATTGAAAATGGACAGACATCCGCAGCATCAAGAGAAATAGGATGAATAGCACACAGATCCTCCTCAAACACACAAACCCCCACTTTCTCTTCCAACACTCACTCTCGTACACACACTCAAAAGGGATTTTGGGGCCCTGTGGAGCGGCACGTGAGCAGCCCTCTGTCAGCTGTGTTTGCAGTGAGGCAGGCGAGGGGCGCCCGGCACCTCCGAAAGAGAGAAGCGACCCAGGGAAATGGGAGAAAGGAGGTGTGCCCTGTGGAAAGGCCAAGGCCCTGAGTGGAGAGAAAAGAGTGGCCACAAAAAAGACCTTTCCTCCAGAGAGAGAGAGAGAGAGACAGAGAGAGAGAGAGGGGGGAGAGGAGGAGGGAGACAGAGAGCGAGGAGGGGGGCTGTTGGAACAATGCCCCTTCAGCTGCAGGTGCAATGGCTAAGGCCGTGTGTGTGTGTGTATGAGTGTGTGTGTGTGTGCAGAGAGCACTTTCTTTTTTGTGTTAATTGAGCTGATCTGTTGTCTTTTCTCTGCTGCAAGTTTAACTCACAGCTGATTAACATGTGGCCTCTTGGAGCTCCTGTGTGTGCACTGTGTGTATGTGCAGTGTGTGTGTGTGCAGTGTGTGTGCAGAATTACAAAATGAGCTCGGCTGCCAGTGCGAGCAGAGTAATGACACAGGCACAGGGTGTGTAGGCACAGGCGAACGGAGAGTGTTAACTCGATTTGCACTTGTATGGAGCACAGAGCAATGGTTAACACATCTGAATAAAGGCTTTATGTGCTACATGTCGTACAATTGGAAGTGCACAGAGGCGTCACTCAGCCACTAGATTAAATAGCATACTCAGAGGATTAAAGGCTTTATACATAAGAACAGTCGTGCAGTATAACAACAGGGCATTCAGCTCACCTACTGTATTTACTACCACAGAGTCATATCACTATTAACACTGCATCACTTCCAACACAGCGACAACTTCATGATGCAGTGACTTTCCCTCACACACCCTGACATATTAACTTTATATTAGGTGGCAGTTATTGTGACTGCAGTGGGTTAAACAAAGAACACTGGAATATTGTTGAGTTTGACATCAAAACACTTGGGCGACTGAACTTAATGAGGTCCGGGGTCCTGACGCCGAGGGTCTGTCCCTGACAGCCGCCCCATGGTGAGAGATCCTGATATTCAGACCCCACCAGACTGGACGGCCCTGTTTGGACAACTGGTTCCTATCCCCCTCTCACATGAGGCGTCGCGGCCACAGGACGACGGCCCCTGCGTGCCTTCAGGCTGCGGGGCCTCAGTGTTAACACCGTGGCAGAAAGGTGCCCATGTACCACCCGCCGGTTTTTAGGGGTGGTCCGCGCTTACACATAGGAGCAGAATCTGTGCGCATAAACAGTGGATACATGCATGTCGGTTCAAACTCACACACATGCACACTTAAGGCACCTCAAAGCGAGAGCCCTGAAGCTGTCGGCGGGGCGCTCAGACAGCCCCAGTGAGGCAGAAACACAGAAACATGTGTAAGGCCTTAAAGAAGACACTAACTTCACAGAGGAGTGTGTCCCCTGTTCCTCCCCCATCCCACACCTCGGCCCATCCATTTCATAGGAGATTATTGGGAGAGAGAGGGGAGCAGAGAGTAAAGATGGGGAGCCGTGATATGGAAGAGAGCGAGCGAGAAAGATGAAGACAGAAACAGAGAGATTTGCTCTCCACCCCTCTCTGCAGATATTACTGCTTAATTAAAAGGGCAGCATGTGCTAAGTATTATTCCAGCTGAGATCTCTATCTTCAGCCTATGTAATAAGATCTTCAGCAGGCTTACAGCTAAATTTTCGAGCAAATTTCCTTCCTATTCTTTGCCCTTATTTCCTCTTGGCCTGCGTCTGTTTTGTGCTGTCGCTGCAATCTTTTTGCGTGCCTGCATTGCGAGTGTGTGTGCGTGTGAGCCGAGTAGGACTGTTTTGCATGTTAATTAATGTAATATTTTGTACACCACTCGGGAGCGTGTAAGTGTTCTCTTGAATGTGTTCCAATTAAGAAACATCCCTCAGGCACAAATTGGTTTGGACACACTGAAAACGTTGCCATATTTTTACATATTTGGGAGACCATGAAGAACGTGAACAAAATGCAGAGTTCACATGCCGCATAAGTGTTGAAAAGATGTTTGGCTTGCTTTGTGGAGTCTCACAGAGGAGTCCCTTTCTTCCACAATGTCAGACGCAAAGCCACCTCTCCTCGTCTGCATCGGCTCTTTATCGCGATGATGATTTGATGGTGCAAATCCAGAGATGGTGGCTGGCTTGGCTGTCAGGCTTCCTGCTTTTAAATGATCATCTCCAAAACCTTAAAGGTGGAGCAAAACCTTGAAGTATGATTAAAAACATGTACTTCCTAACGCCGCAGAATTACAATTTGCTGGAATACGCCGTCAATTTCGTCCATTCAGAAATCACCTTCAAATCAGTTCATCTTATGAGGGACAACATACTGCAGATTTACATACAACACACACTCACATGTACACACACAGTGAGCATGATTGCCAAGTCATTCATGTATCATGGCTACTGGAGGGGTGGTCGTGAGCCCCTTTTGCATTTTTTCCAAAAGAGTGGCTTTGGACTCACATTCAATCATCTGGTAAATTAGTTTAATCCTGCAGCAAATCTGTCCCTCTCCTGGGACATTTCCAGAGGTGTCAATCGGAGATAAGGCCTGTGTGACAATAAAGCCACCAGACCACGGGGGTGGGGGGGTTCACTGCTCTTTAACTCTTCTATACATTCGAAGCTATTTGATTTATGGGAGCAGAAAGAGAGACAACCATTTCGTTTTTTATTAAATATTAAAGAACAGATGTGGACAGTCAGTGTGCCGGACACAAGTGTTAGCAAATTAGCTTCTGTCTGCCAGATGTCAGATGTCAAACACACCGTGCAAGACATGCAGAAAAGTAAACCTTTAACGAAAATCACTGAAATACTGCCAGAATATACCGAATATATTTATAATATATAGAGTGGGTCTTTAGTGAAGTATTTGATAATTCATTTTTTGGGGCCTTGTGGTGCTTCATGATTTTTTCACTCTCTGACATTATTCCAGTTACAGTCCCATACTGTGTTTTCATAATTTTTGTTGTTACATTTGTATGCTATCATTGTAGATTAATATTGTTTGTGTTAAGGGATCTTTAAACTTTACCACCCACAGCAACTGGATCAGTGATACGCGGGGATTCAAAGGCATAAACATGCATACATATCAAACCCTGCAGACAAAGGCAGGTGAGCACACAGGCACACTGACATGGATGCACAAACTCAGTTGTACACATATAAACAGGCGCTGCATGTCTCTGCCTTCCTTCACATCAAGTCAAAGCTCTGCAGATCACTTCTACCCTCTATTGACTATGAATGGGACTGCAGCTGCAGAGATGTGCAGAGTTTTGATTCAGCAGGGCTTTATTCAGAGAGGCAAAGCACAATGTCATTAGCTGCCGAATTAGTAATGTGCACCTGGTATCGGGAGCATTTTAAAAGATGCACAGAAAGAGAAAAATGGAAGCTGTGTATTTGAGCATTAACTTTGACTTATAGCATTTCAGTTTATTATTGTAAAATGTTATTTAAGTGAACCGTCATCAACATCATTTCAATTTACAACTTTAACAATGAAAACATGAGAAAAACAAAAGTGGGGAGGAACAGATATTAATTAATCAATTAATTAATATTAGAATAAATAATATAACAGATACACATAAATTTAAAACTGTGTTATTTATCACAAATTGTATTTTTTAAAAACTACCAGGTACTCATGAACAACAATAAAATCTGAAATTTGGTGGATCCACTTCAGTTTTTCATCACAACAAATTTTATGCAGGAACAAAAAATACTGAGAAAAAAAATTCACATGATCTGTCAGCCAGAGCACTTTTCTTGATTCTTGTATTAAACTTGCTGTATCTGTTGTTTGCCATTACTGCGGTTAAATAATTAAAAAGTGGTATATATTTATCAGCTGAAGTTCACCTCACTCTATAGGACTCCACAGTAAAAATACTTTATTCAAACATACTCTTGAAACCTATAAAAGTTTCTACAAACAGTGAGCAGGGAGCTAATGGGAGCGGGGGAGAGCCGGGTGAGCCGGGGAGAGTCGGGTGATTTAATGTGAGTCATTTTAACATTAAAATAAGTGGGACACAGAGGAAACAAAAAGAGCAAAAGAGGAAAGGAAACTTCAAAATGCTCTTTGAGGAAAATGAGATCACAGGCTGCAATTATATAATTCTTGTCAAGTGATGGTGGCGATAGTCGAAGAGGAATGCATGCTAGACACACACACACACACACACACACACACACACAAATAAACTCCAGTGATAAACTCCAGTGGGGGAATAGTCTCCTTTACTGCATTTTTAAATGTTGGAAATGTTGGGGGTCACATGTGGGTCAGGTACAGGAAGAGAGAGAGAGAGAGAGAGAGAGTGTGTGTGTGTGTGTGTGTGTGTGTGTGTGTGTGTGTGTGCGTGCTCGCGAGTGTGTGTGTGTCTGAGTGTACATGTGTGCGTCAGGCCCTGAACACTGGGCCCCTGATAAAAGCACTTCTTCTGATTTCCTCCTTTGGTTTTTGTTTTTGTCCATTTGGTCCTTCTCTTTCTAGTTATGATGAAAGTCAAAAAGCCAAGCATTCCCAAGTGTTCCCTGATGCCAAGTGCAGATTTGAAGTGGGAGCATGACTTATGAAGCGTGTGTGTGCGTGTGTGTGTATGTGCTTTTACATGAGTGCATGAGTGCGCTTCATTGTCTCAGGGCTTTGAGAAACAGAATCAGTCTTGATATGACTCCATCACATGGACTACAACACAACCGCATTAATACAAATGTATACAATGAATAGTCAGTAACTGTATGGTGCACTACTTCCAGATGAACGCCCTGAATAAACCAGGCATTCAAGTTGTTGCCTACATATCATGGATGCTACACATCTCCATACCTCCCAGTTTACAAAACCCATTTACAACACCGGGACTGGAACACAAAGGTTCCAGTCTGAGCCCCCGTCATTCAAACACACACACACACACACACACCACAGACTGGTGGTGGGGCCAGGGGGTCTGCTGCTAGGTTCCCAGGGAGCCTCACTGGCCTGATGGAGGCACTTTGTCTGAAGCCGGGGCAGACTACAGCAGACTCCAGAGGAGATGCCTATCAGCTACTGGCTATGCCACGGCCTGGAGGAGAGAGAGGGAGAGAGAGAGAGAGAGATAGAGAGAGAAAACTACAATACAAGATGCTGAATGAAAAAACTGTCAGCATCAATGTAGAATTGAGAAAAAAGCAACTGTTCACTTCTGACAGACATTAAAATCCCACACCAGTGTGTTAATTTTTGAAGGCCACATGAGGTTGAGACAACACACAGGAAATAAACATTTCCTATGAGCTGTGTGTGTCAGAACGTGACATCAACGTTTACTGTGGCGGTCAAACGATTGAGATAAATCCCTCAACGGGCGAATCAAGTTAAGGAGCCCAACTGCTCTCCATTGCAGATAACGGTAGCAGTGGAGGCCATATGCAAGTGTTGACAGGGAGAGTGATGTATAGTGAAACTGAGGGTGAGTCTGGTCGGTGACACACTAAAGGTCAACAAGGAGCGTGACCTCTCCAGGTGTGGCCTCCTCACTCAGATCCGACACAGCGCGCACTCTTCCGCACTTTCTTCATCCCTGTTTTTATCCTCCTGAATGATCTCTCACAGGTTGAAATTTATATGCAATATACAGTTCATCTTTCACGCTGACAGCGACTCTGACAGGCATTGTAAGGTGCTGAGCAACGATAGGAACAACAAAAAGCGGATACGAGGATAAATGCAATTCCTTTCCGCCGTCTTTTTCTCTAATCTCTCCCTCTGATTACCGAGGCAGTGCGGGGTTATGGATCGGGTGGGTTAGCCGTCGTAGTGGTAGACAGATCTAATGTGTGCTGTCTGCTGCATGGCGACTTCTTAGTTAGAGCATGAGGGCATAGGGTAGGGGGGCTGGAGGGACTTGCACCGTGACCCAAGGATCTCCACGGTCTCTGTCAGCGGAAAATTAGATTACAACAGTCGGACCAGGGGGGAGGACCTGAGGAGGGGGCGTCAAGAAGTCTAAATATGGAGGCCTCAGTATGTCCATAATCACTTTATACAAGTGAGATGAACTAACAGACTTATCTCCTCCTCGCTGTCCAGATTGCAAATGCTGGTGTCAAGCACATGTGTGTGTGTGTGTGTGTGTGTGTGTGTGTGTGTTGTGAAACCTCTATGACAAAATCCTGCGCAGTCGTCGCACCTCTACCGAAACAAAACTGTACGGTGGAGTATAAATGTTAGTGAAATGTCTGAATGGATGGTTTTGACAGCAGCCAAAACAGGCCAATTCAGATGGTGCCATTCTGAGAAACAGGCACAAAACACGAAGCGGTACGTCCGCTTGTGTTAACACTCGACATAATGGAATGATCAACCCGAGTCTGAAAATCAAGTCTTTCCTGAGATCTCAAAAGCCTCACAAACTTTTTGTTTCCACTATGTCAGAGCATCGGATACATACAATTATGCACTTATGTGAAGAAAGATGATCAATGTTTGCTTTGATATGTATCAGTTACATTTACAGTCAGTCAGCGTTGGAGACAGAAAGAGAGAAGGAACAAAAAACAGGAAGGAGCAGTCTGGTGGACAGACACTGGCAGCAACTGTGGATGGTGGCAGCAGACGGCCGTGGTGACGAGAACGGGAAGGAAAAGAGTGGGAGGGGGATGATGGACAGAGACAGAGCAGAAAATTGAAGTACATGTAACATGACACAAATGGACAAAAGTATTTAGCTAATGATTTATTATTAAACAGAGCAGGCAGCCCTCCCCAGCCCGATCCCCCTGCCTTGCCCAGGCCCCGGCCCTATTGTAGGGAGATGGAGAGGCAGATAAGCAGGGCTGTAATGGTAGTCAGATGGCAGGTGGGCCTGCCGAATCCGGGGTTAATCACTGCTAAGTGCTGTGGAAAGGGGAGGACATGGGGCCTGGCTGAAACACTGTATCCTGGGGGGCATTGGGAGGACAGGTAAGTCAGCCCAGGTAACTCACCTTGGCGGCTCAGAGAGACAGCTGGACTCTCGCACTGGTTGGCTAATGGTGTTAACTCAGGAGAGTCGCCACAATGATATGTTACATCAACACACTCCCCTCCGTCTCACTATCTGTCTTGCTCTTTCAAACCATGTTAGGCTCTTTTGTACGTGCTCCATCCTGCCTTATTGCTTGGAGCATTTCCGAGTAACACAAGTGATTTAATCTGTCTGAGAGGAAGGAGAGAACACTGTGTAACAGAGTAACAACATAGAGAGGCCTGTGGACCTTTAAATGGAGCTCTTCTGAGGCAAACAAAGTTATATTTAACAAGTATTTTTTATATAACAGATGAAATGAAAGGCTAAGGCTAATCCATATTACGTTTTAACTGAGAAAATGACGATAATTAAAGTCTAAGATTTCAAATACTGTACCAAAATAACACCAAAACCGGACATGACTATGGAAATCAATTACTTTTTTCGCTCTTTAGTTGCAGTTCATTCACATTTTTACTGAGAGTGGCCCCTATCGGTGGCTACCTCCACACTCTGAGCTGCACTCGCCTCCAGCGGATATCAGACTACATGAAACAACAACAAGCGGCCTCTCCTGCCGCAGCATGAAATGCGGGCCGCTGTGCGTCTAAACAGCGGATGACAAACCCATAATGAAGGCAGTAATTGAAACAACATTTCAGGTCCACCGTGCACGTCTTGCTCTGGTAACCCTGCCGCCATCAGGCCCTTCTCCCAAATCATTCCCAAACGTCCGGCAAATCAAAACAAAGCGTGGGGAAGGGAACACAACTTTACAGAGCAGTGACTTCTGATGGGCCATTTCTGCTGGAGACTCCAGTCTGCGCGGAGGTGGGCCTTACTTAGACCTTAACGTGAAACAGGCTGCTACTCTGGGCTACATTCAGCTGGAGCCATCGAACGTACTGGTGCACAATTACTGCAACACACATGAGCTGTTGTTGTATTTGGAAATAAAAGCGACGCAAAAAGCAGCCTGCGCTGCACGCAATCTGCCTGCCCTGCGATAACAGAGATGTGAGGGGAAAAAATGCACACATACACGCACCTCCTCAATTTCCACTTTGACACACACACACACACACACACACTATCTTACAACACAACCATCAACCATATAGCTAAGCTTATACCTCTCGCCTGCTCCCATAAAATGGAGTCGTCGTAAACAACAGATGAAGTCATCTTGTTTTAGAAGAAGAAAAGAGGAGAGGTCAAGTTGAACAGAGAGCCTTAGTTAAATCATCTGCTTGTAGTAAACAGTTGAGAGGAACATCTATCAGCCGGGCACGTGCCCCTGACAGTATAATAATAAGGTAGCGGGAGCTGGAGCGTGCGCTGAAAACAGATGAAGTGAGCCACTTCTCTCCAGAAACAGAGACAGAGCCAACGAGGAAAGAAGAGGACAAATAGAGAGAGAAAAGTAGCTCATCACCTTTTCCATCAGCATGGCGGGTGGCGCTGGTGTGACTGAACACAGTAACACTGCGGACCCTGTTCATAACCACAAGGTTACTGTTCATTGTTCGATGTGACCCGGTGGACGTGAGTGACAAGGTGGGCAGCCGGGCTCTGTGCTACTGTGCGGATAATTACCTCATGACGACAAAATGAACTTTGATGTACAGTCTCGCCGCTGTAATGCTTAAATGACCTTAGAGCCGGTATTTGTGCACGTCTGTGTACATGTTTGTGTAGAAAACGCCTGCGCACGCTCATCACACGCACACAGACACTAAATGAGCACACGCTGTATCTCACACACACACACTTATACACACTCAGCTTTAGCCAGCCAGTAGGCTTGATGTCAATCAAGTGGTTGTCTAATTAAAAGTAACAGGAGGAAGCTGCTGGGGACAGCAATCGCTATCGGACTCACATTTTCATATGAATGGCCTTTTTTAATTAAACTGAACAGCTAATAAGCCTCAGTATCCAGACCATGTAGCAGTTTAACAGACAAAGAGCCACAAAGAAAACACACACACACACACGCATGCAGAGAAAAGAATGGGGGCTGAGAGGTAAAGACAGAGGGATGAATAATGACGAGTCAGAAGCAGAGTGATGCATTGCCTTTGAACCTGTTGGCTTTCCTTTGTTTGCGGAGGCGCTTTGCCAGAAGCTATTGTTGTCAACAAAGTTTATTTAGCGTTGATGGTATTAAAGAACACAGTCCGACAGAATTTGCCTTTGCCATGAGACGGGGAGCAATGAAGGAGAGGTAAAAGAAAGAGCACAGAGCGCTATCTCTCCCCCAGATGAAAAGGAGAGTCTACAAACACTGTGCACGTGTGCCTCGGTTATTCTGTCCCACAGCTAAAGGGTTATTTTAAATGTGTTTGGGTGACTGGATCAAACATAAAACAGCAACAGAACTAAATCAGCTGTCTTTATTTAAGCCAAGAAAGGCAAAACAATAACGGTATTTTGCCAAATGATTTAGGGCATCACAAAATGAAATAGTACAAAAGCAAAATGTCACTGTAAAATCCAATCTTATTCCCATCAATGGATTTAGCAGCTATTGAAATACATATATAAAAAATCCTGACAGCATAATTCAGTGACATGAATTTAATGCTTAGCGGCATGGTTATATGATGTTCAGAGCTGTGCTGCCAAGCTCTAACAATGACATTTAGCAGCTCCAAAAAACAGCTTTGTTCATGAGCCAGACATAATTAATGTGTTGATCCTCTTCTATGTGAAATTAGCAAGCCACTTAAATCCGGTATTTCTGGGGAAAAAAAGGGCAGATTTTCTTCTTTAGCATCCCTCCCTTCTCATATCAACAGTGTGTCGGCAAACATTCATAATCACACCAGGTTGCCAAAGATGTGTGTGGAGAGAGAATGGGCACAAAAGGCTAAATAAACGGGACATATGATTCCCATACTGCTAAGATTTCTCTGTGGAAGAGATTATGGTTCCATTCTAACAAACACGACAAATCTCCATTTTCCCAACCTTTTACAGCAGATAAAGGGCCTTGGATCCCTTTTCCACACTAAATCCCAGATCAACTTCTCCTTAGCTATTCAAACCACCCAGCAGGTTGTTTCTAAAAGGCTTGAAAGTGAGCCTAGAGATAGCCAGCTCTGGCATCTCAAATGAGCTCTCCGCACCGCCGCGATGTGCGCTCGACTCGCTAATTCTCCCTCTTTCTTACTTCTTCAGAAACTTTTAACATCATGACCCCGAGAAACATTTGCAAACTATAACAATAAAATTAACTTGTAATGAGCAAAATAATTGCACATCAAACGCTGCTCGATGGTGGAGCGCAAGCTCGGAAGAAAGGGCCCAATTTACAGATTACATGGCTCATGACTACCGAAGTTCAAAACACAGAGAAATTGGTTGTGAAGTGAGAAAAAAGGGCCCTTCCAAAACGACTCCGGAGCATTCTTTAAACTTGTGTAATGGATACGCTGCGGGCAACTGGGCAAATTTACCATGCAAAGAATCTCCATTCTGCACGCAGCACTTCAAAGGCGCAAGGAACTGAGTTTCAGGGAGCCAGTGGGCACAGGGAGAGGGGGGAATGAACTCGAGATGCACATTTGTCTCCCGGAGTGACAGAAATTGGCGGGGGGTGTTCAAAATGAGAGATTTAGCTGATCTAGGGCAAAGTGGTAGCTCAGTCAACACTGCAGTGCTTCCTCAATCTTCAAAAACACAGGAAAATCATAATACAGGGAGAAGAAATGCTGAGAAAGTTAAAATGAAGGCAAGACGCACATCAGAACTCAGGGGGGGCGGGAGACATTTTCCTCTTCTCTGCTGAGAGAGAGAGAGCCACAGAGAGAAAGAGAGATAGAAGATAGAGAGATAGATGGCTCCAGCGACTAGGCCAAGTTGTGTTATATTTTGCTCTATCAGGCAGCGGCCTTTTATGTTGTGTTGGTAGAGGAAGTAGACGGCAGCAAGAGATTACATTAGCAATGATAAAGTGACCAATGCCATGCCGTGTCTTACAATCAGATACACACACACACACACACACACACACACACACACACACACACACACACACACACACAGAACACGGCAGATTACGCAGAAAAACACCTAAAACCCAGATACACTCTGGACTGCGGTGGATAGCTGATATCGCCTCCACAAGTCCACACAGGGCAGAAAATGTCTGATTTTAACAAAATAAAAACCTGGTGTGAAGTGCTGAAGCTATCTCTTTGTGGACTGTAAAATTGTGCTGACACGCTTTTTTATTCCATTAAAACCTTGGATTTTATACTTAAATATACTCGAAAAGAAACATGCATGCTAAAATGTTCATAGGTCAAATCGAAAGTCACTCAGACAAATGTGTTGCTATTTGTTTAGCCGTCTCAAAATGTTCAAAAGAGACATTTTCTCGGCCATTTCTCACGTTGCCTCCGCTTCCACCCCTCACTCATTCTGTCTCCTCCAGCCTTCTCTCCCTCACAAGGCAGTCTCCTTCTCCTGTTCTGGAGCCTTATCTGATGGGAGCCCCGCCACTGTTTGCATAAAACCCTGTTTATAAGGGGTTGCATATGTTAAAACATTAAAACACACATTAGAGTGCGTGCACACACACACACTAATGCTGCACACAAATGTGCAAACACTGACAAGTTGAGCTGTTCTGACCTTGGCAAAAAGCTGTGCAACTGACGCGCAGTGGATTTGTTTAAATAAGGATTTTCCTTTTATAACATCAAGGAAAAGAAAAAAAGGAGTGTGCCTCTCTCTCTCTCTCACACACACACACACAAACACACACACACACACAACATTTAAGTTGTTTAACTACAGCTTAATAACATGACGTACACATTTATAACATGATTTATTACGCTTTCATCCTAATATCTTAATGGTTTCAAGCTTACTCATTTATTCTACAAAGAACAACATTACACTACCAAATATATCTTTATAACGTAGGTATGATATAAAGTACTATCGATATGACAAAATAAATTAATTCAGTGTTATTAGCTGAATAATAATGAGGTCTGTGTTCTGAAGTCCGGTGAGGTTTGTAACTGCTGCTGTTGTTGTTTTGTGCAAAGACAAGAGTAAAAAAAATGTTTTTAAGTCCCAAAGTGATGCTTTTAATGGCTTGTATATTTTTATTGTCTTAGTATATTTTAATTTCTGGTATATTTTAAATTGCATTTACGAATATTTTTAACTGCATGTTGGTTTATTGTTGGTTTAATTTTATTTTCTAATCTTTCTTATCTTTCCTATTATCTTATTTCTAACATGGGGGTTGCAATGCAAATTTCATTGACATGTCATGCTCAATGACAGTAAAAAATCTTGATCCTGAATCTTGTTTTGTCAGTGTTAGTGTTAATATAAACTCAGAAAAGCATCAAATCCTTGCATTTGAGAACCACTGAATGTTTTGCCTTTTGGCTTGATAACTTTAGCTTGACTTACAGTATGTGATTAATTGATTATCAGAACAGCTCTTGACTAATCTTGTCTTCTTGACTGATTAATCATCTCACAGTTAGAGCAGTAAGCAGGAGCAAACCTAGAAATCATGATTACATACATTTCAGAAAACATACACCAATTAACTACTCCATGTTTGAAACCTGCAAAGAACAGAGCTAGTCTGTAGCTCAATGGGTTGAGTTGAGGTCTACATGCACACGACTGTCCACTAACAATTCTCACAGGCTGTGAGAGGAGGATGTTTTCATACCAAGATGAAATCAAGGTATCGTACACAGCATGACAAGAGTTTATGAAGCAGATTTCCAGCTTGTCCGTCGCCCACAGTGTGAAGAATGAGTCCAGCTCTGGACCTCAGCTGCTCTGAAGGTGAAGACAGCCCTGTGCCATCATTAGGTCTTATTTTGCATTCCTATTCTTTATTGTCATTCTCTATTTTTAGACACTTATCTGAGATGACACAACTACGGCGTACTGCACTCTTCCTTATGATCTCAAGACACAAGACCATTTGATCGAGTTTACTCTGCCCTCTTTACAAAGTAGAGGGCAGTGATAATTGCTGTGCCAGCAGCCTACACAAACCATTAGTCTTTACATCAGTCTCGCTTCATTTCCCTCATTCTGCCTGGCGAGTTGACCGCTACGTGCTCAGTTAAAATTCCACCATTTGTTTTCTCAGAAAATTAGGTTACTTCTGCAAATTTACACTAATTTACTTAACTTACGCAAACCTCAGGCTCCAGCCATTCAAAAGGCCATGCTGTTTGTTTAACATGCAACTTGAACTCTGTGACTTTTACGTCAACCCTTCCTCCACCCCTTCTCCAGCCCTCTCTATTCTTAGAACCTCAGACATTGATCAGTGGTCCACGTGGTTCAAGCCAGGGACACCTTTCCCTGTCTGGGATTAAAGTTGTAAACCACAGGGGGTTTGACCAGTGAGATACATCAAGATGTGGTTTCGATTAGAGCACCACAGCACTTCCTGGGGGAAGTTTTCCTCTCAGCTCACACCCCTAGAAAATGCCTCCTTGATATTCTGGCTGCCAACAATGGCTCTCTATGCTTTGGTCAGTCACGTCAACATGTCTTTTCCTGTGCGGACAGAGGCCTTTAAACCGAGCGGCCAGGGAGTTCGGTTCCCAGGAGGATGAGGAGGGAGAGTTGTGTATAGATTGGAAAGGGTGCTGTCAACAGAGACGAGCCTTTTGCCCTGACACATGACCTGACTACTTCCAGGTCATGTCGCGATAGCCCTCCTGAAGGTTATTCAGAGTACCAGCACTGTTTCACATGACCTCCAACACATCACATTCCTCAGACCTAATATCACAAAGCTCTTTTCCTTCCTCGCTCTCTGTCTCCCCGCACACACTTGCCGACTCAAGGCCCGCTGATGTCACGTCCGATCGTGTCAGTCCGACCACATAGACTGAGAGTGTCGATCGCGGCCCTCTGATGTGTGAACATGAGACTGGGGTAGGGTTAGTGTCAATAGCTGAGTCACGGGGGTTAATGGAGACGGTGGCGAGTGCAGGGGTCTTAAATGCGGCGCGCTCTTTCTTTGGCCACGCGTGACTGAAGATCATCATCATTAGAGCTGAGGCTACGCAGCGATGAGCTCATCACAAAGAGATGATGGTGCTCATTTGTCATGTCTGTGAGGGGGAATAACTCATCCACTCCAGAGAAGCGTCAGAAAGGTTGTGAAATACATCAGGCTGTACACATTTATAGAGGGCACCATTTTCTTATAGATAAAAGTTGACTTCTTAAAACGAAAGACGTGTCAGTTTCTTGTGTATGCAAAGAAATCAGGTAGTTAACTGCTGAGAGGGCAATATGGACGAAATCTTGTAGCATGGTGTAAGTCATTTTGTATTCCACAAGTGATATATATATCGTAATGTACAGTAGTTACTTCTCTAGGAATTCAATAGAGAAAGTGTTCATAGATAAAGTTAAGTGATGTGAATGTCTACTTTTGGCTCATTCAATAAATGACATGAAAAACATGATCCTAATTCACACTGAGGCACAAAATCCTTGATTTTGTTGTCCTGCTCATTGATCCTCAGCATTGCCTGCAAAGGTCTAATACATCTAGAGAGACAAATGCAGACTGTAGAATGTAATTATCATGTATATAATGAGTTGAGATGATTAAGTGATTATCAATTATTTGACCTACTGCAGATTAATTAGCAACTATTCTGATAATCGATCAATTGTTTGTCATTTTTCAAGTAAACATTCTCTTTCTGTAGCTTCTCCAATTGAGGATTTGCTCTGTTTTATATTACTGTAAACTGATTACCGTTGGACTGTAGTTTAGAAAAAACAAGACATTTCAATAAGTCATGTAAGGCTACATTATTGTCATAATGGACCATTTTAACTATTGCACAACATTTTGTAGACACAATTGACTCACTAACGGATAAAATAATCTGAAAACTAATTGATCATTAAAAATAATTATTGGTGGCAGCATACCTATTCAGTTATTACATTTTTAGAAACATGTTGCGAAGTGCTTTACAGAAAAGCATAGATCAGAGCAGACAAAATAAACGACATGGATAAAATAAAGAAATCAAACTAAAGTAATTTGACAATAATTAAGACAAGTCTAAAATAGTATTTCTTAAAAAGAATTCAGAGATTTAACGAATGACAGTAAATCATCTGATGTTAGTATATTGTCAATATTGCCAAACCCTTGTAACAAATAATAGTCACATTACCATCCATGTGAGTTTATCATTAAACTGTAGAGTAATCTACTTCTATGTGTGCAATCTCAAAAAGCCATTGCAACCTTTCTGATATTTCTTGCTGCAAAATTATTAAATATATTTCTATTACACTATATTACTATAAATTATGTATTATTATTATTATATTATATTTAAGCACTATACAGCTACAGAATATGACTATACCTGCCAACCTGTGACAGTGTAAGTCAAAGTGCCAGATTTCTTATAGATTGGTACATTTTGTGGCGCAGTCTGCTTCCAGACTCACACAGAGCCTTTAAACCTCTGCCTGAACCCCGACTCAGTGCTCCACTCACAGTGGTTACACAGGGAGCTGTGTCTCGCTGAGTGGGGCAGGCTGGGAGTACTGAAAGGGTGCACCGAGGTCACGTGATGGGTTCCCACAGCTCAGAAACTCTGCTTCCCTTAAGCTACAACAGGAAGCAAGTTTAGGGACAGACTAATGGACAATCATTACGCTTTCTGGCTCCGTTCACTCTCATTTGTTCTAGTAGTGTGAGAACATAGCGCCTCTAGCCCCCCGGGCACAGAAAGACAGTGATATCTGCACTTTGTTCATTATGCCGCACAAGTGATAGTCCATTTTCCCATTTCTTGGCTTTTATTCATTTTAATTCATCCTCTAGTTGAGCCATTTCCCCAGCCGTCCTGCTCTGCTCAGTCTCCAGGTCTCTATCTCTTAATTCCCCTCTGATTGGTGGAACTGAATGAAGCGCTGAAGAAATAAAAAACTACATCTGCAAAGTTTGCTCTGCTCCTAAGCATCACTAAATTTCCCTGTCAAAAATCCTAATTCATTCTGCATTGTTACTTTCACAGGCCCCCTCTCTTCCCTGTGTTGAGCATGTGAACATGTGGAGAAGCGGCAGCTAATCAAAGCACATTTTCCCTCCAACACATGACAACTTTTACTTCCACTGTTCTTCTTCCAAAGTTAGATCACCCAATACTGTTTGTTACAATAGCTGACAGCATTTTGTCTTCCTGTCTCAGCACCTGTCCAGTCTGACTCAAACGGGCCAGAATGGATAGAAGAAAGGATGGGGCACAGGCAATATGGCTGCAATTGTTAAAGTGTGCTTGAGAGACAGCCAAAAGAGACAGACCCACCAAACTGGGCCAAAAGAGAGCTCACTGAATGGTGTGTGTGATGCGTGTGTATTTAGGGGGCAGTGAGGATGGGAGATGTCAACATTTTTTCTTCAGAGTGCCCATCGCCATTTGCATAATTTCCATTCCCCATGAGCAACAAAGAAAGGAGGAGATGCTCATACAAAAACCAAATTGACGGGGGAACAATGGTGGCCTGAAGGGTCATTTTCAGGGGGCTAAAATTTCCTAAATCATACTTTAAAACTTTGTCAGGCTAGTTTTGGAAAATACTATTTTGCCAAAGCTCAGTCAGACCCCTGCTTTGTGTGATTTGATGAGCAAAATGCATCAAACCTGAATAGTTCTCACGCAATCTCAAGAGGAATAAAAAGAAAACAATGCCTTTCATTTCACTTGTCAGTATTCTTTGACTTTGCTGCAAGCCAAAAATGAGCAGCAACAGATAAGGGCACAGAGGATGGTGGACACATCAATGATTAATGCTCATCCTTTCAAAGTTGAGCTTGAGATGCATAATTCACCAAAGACCACAACCCCCCCCCCAGGGCACATGAAAAGAGTGGACAAACAGCGAACAATCCAAGGGTGGACACTTGCAACAGAAGCACTTATATTCACCAGAGGTTTAAGTTAACAGGAAATGTTGACAGACTAGGTCGATTTCTAAAGAGGGGTAATGAAAACCAGCAACGCAGATAGCTGCGGCTGCTGCAGTGAAGGTTTTGTGAACGCTGTCATGGGTACAGGCGCACACACAGCTGGCAGAGGGGCAGGTGTAGGGAGTGAGAGGCCTGAAGTGAGGGCAAATGAGCGGGCGAGCAGGCAAAGATGGATGATGGATGGTGTTGATACAGGAGGCAGCAGCCCTGCTTTATCTAAGCAGCACAAGCCAGACCTGCCGGGGTGATGGGTTGGCTGTCAGCCCTTTGTTTATGGACCACCACCCATCTCCCATCTCCTATATTCCCCAAAAGCCCAGATCACTCAAAAACAGCCACTTCCTCACCGCTCTTTGTCTCTCCATCTTTGACTCTCTTCCTTTTTCATTTCACTAACAAATGGTATTTTGTCTTCCCAAGTTTGTTTCAGATGTACAGTAGCAAAGGAAGAACCATTTCATTACTCTCCATTGGTTGGCAAAAATAAATATTAACTGAAATAATTTTAACTGTTGATAATGAACTGCGTCTTGCAGACATTTCAGTCCACAGAGGAGGACAGAGAAGAAAGAGAGCAGGGGAAGAAGAGACAGAGAGCAAAGGGAGGAAGTGAACCTAATCCAACCATATCCCCACGAGTTGCACGCTTCCAATTAACGACTGGTTGGTTTATCAGTCTCTGAGGGTGATTGCTGTTTTTAATCATTTTCTTTCTCTACACGGTTTCTTCCTCTCTATCAGTTCTTCCCACTCTTATCATCTAACCCCCTCCTCGCGCTGTCTCGCTTCCCACCCCTTCTCTGTTCAGCGCTCCTTCGTTTCATCATGTTTCTCATGGAGCTACATTCTCATGCTGTGTCCAGCATTAGAGCCCAGTCTGTATGTTAAATACAAACTTTGATGTGCCAGGTTCAAATCTGCCTATGGTCCTTCTTTGACCACTGACACAGCACCTTCCACAATGGATCGTGCAGCTCCGCGTTCCAATCTAAATGAAAACTCAACACCGATTGTGCAATCGAGAAACAAAACTAGCCTGAATAATAAAGAATAAACAAATGATAAAGGGAGAGAGAAGGAAGTTAGATAAAGTTTGAGTCTTTGGCTCAGGGTTAGGGTATGTTTAGGCCTTTTCTCCTGACTCATCCAGAATCAGGAGTCCTCGAAAAAAAAAAAAAACCTTCTTTTTCACCTGCCTTTGTTAGTGTGATTGATTTGGAGACCTGAAATGTGCCTGTCACATTGATCGATTTGTCTACTTGATGGGGGGTTCATCCCTCCTCCCGTTGGCGTGGTAATAAATGGGGGATGACGGGCGGCTGACGGAGCAGCAGTTATGGCTTCTTTAATTTACCTGACGCCACACACTGACAGAGACTCATAACAAGGTGACACGGCGCTGTAATGGTTACGCTCAGTCACCTCTTTGTTGGGCGGGGAGGCGGGGGCAGAGGCGTATGATGTGTGTAGATTTTTAGGTTCGTGTGGCACCGAGCTCGTGTGTGCAGAGGCTGAATGATTCGATGCTGCCTCTCCTCCCTCTGGTCAAGGTGTTATTGAGAGTGGGACTGTTATCTCTGTCCATGAGGTCGCCCGCTGCCTCACTAACGGCAGCACACCATCCCTACCAATCCCGGCGTGCTGAGCAGCATGTCCGGGTGGGTCGTTGCTAGCCACGTCCTCCTGGGTGGGCTATAACTCATCTCCAGGCGGGGATAGGGTCTTATCTCAGTCCCCCTCCGCAGGCCTGCCCGTCGCCTGCTCTGTCTTAGTGAAAAGATTTTCTGGTGCCCCAGTGTGTGAGTTATAGTTGGGGTTAAGGTGACTGAATAGGCCTGTCTGTTTGGGTTGTCTTGGTGAATTTATGTCTGTGTGGGCCGAGGAATGTGAAGGTGCACGTGTGTGTATTTATACACCATGTGTCTGTTTAACTGAGAATTATTTACCATGTAAACAAGCTGTGTGTCGTCTCATCTTAATGTATCCTATCCCATAATTTCAAACACTATTGTCATAACTTATTTAATCATGTGAAGGGCATCGTTACAGTTGCAACTGAGCCCCCCCCATACACACATACACACTCCCCTCCACCCACCTACCCCAACCACGCCGCCTCTCTCTGTCATCTCGGCCTATCAATCAAAAATGTATTAAGTCCAGAGTCGAGGCCGATCAAAGGCAGAATTCCTGGGAGGAGAGCAGATAAGGCCTATCTCATTAATAAGTGCTTTACCATCGTAGGGGCCCGCGCGCCTCGCCACACCCTGCCTGCCTCCCTTTGATATCTAATTATCCATCCATTTCATTCTGTCAGAGAGGGAGGAGAGGGACGACTCATAGTGTCATCACAACCAAATACTGTTGCGAGTGTGTGTATCAGGATCTGGGTAAGGGGCTGCACCAAAACATCATGACATGCGGCAAATCCAAACGTGCAGAGAGTAGCACATGTAAACAAATGCAAATAAGACGTTCTTGCAAAGGCAACTGGGCCCACGTTTGTATGGCACCCCTCCCAAAAAGCTGTCATGCATGTAGTGTGAGCCTGAGATGGAGAGAGGGATCTAGGAGAGTAACGCTAACAGCCAACTGCTGCTGAGACTCCGTGGCGGCTTCCAAATCTACCTTTTAACAATCTGTAGGAGCAATGAGCTCTAAGAGCGCTCCAAAGAGCTGAAGACGGATAAGATAGTAGTGGGTGAGGAAAGAAACAAGATATTAAAACATCAAGGAAAGATATTGAGGGAAGGGGACAAAGGAAGGAGTGCAAGGGTTAAGAGGATTTTTAAGAAACGGCGGGTAAAGACTGATGGACAAAGAAGAAGAAGAAATGAAGAAGGAAGGGAGAGGCAGACAGGAGAAATGAGAGAATGGGAAATGGGAGGGAGAGAAAGAGCAGGGCATTCTTTTCCCTTCTCTCCTTGGTTTTCTGTAAGAGTAGCTCAGGAAGATAAGGCTAAAAGGTCCGTCAGTCTGTTGTGGAACAATCCATTCTGTGTCTCTCCCCTTTTTCTCTCTCTCTCTCTCTCTCTCTCTCTCTCTCTCAAGATACTGCCTTTCTCTCTGTCTAATGGCACAACTCAGATTTCTAGTGATGCCTCTCGTGATATGGCTCATCTCTGGTGGCATGGTTTACTGACATCACTTGTCCAATACAATACACTCTCATCCCATAAAGAGCAAACCAGCCCCAACTCTAATGCAACAGCAAAATTCTGCAAACACTTTGGGCTATTTCTCTTTCAAGAACAAACCTTCAATATAGCTATTATTCAAGCCAGTGTCATTTATTGATATAAAGAGAGACTATTCAAAGCTACAATAAAGGGCTGAAATTATGTCTTCATTTAACCGAGCTGTTCAAACTCGCTCCCTAATCGCTCAAAGCAGAGCTCGGAGACAAACACAAACCAAGGAGGATTTAGAAGAACAAAACCTGACACAAAACACAGGCCCACGTGCCTAACAAAGACTCCAAAGTCTGCCTCCCCATCCCATGTCCCTCTTTTAAAAAGAGACCTTCATCTCTTGGCGTTCCTGCTATGAAGAGACTTTCTTCAAGAGGAGAGAGGAGGAGTGTCAAAGACATGGGTCACAATGTTTACGAAGACGACTTTTAATCCAATCACAGCATCCCCCTGCTTTTATTTCCTGTTTCATGGGATTAAAATTAAATGAAACGTAATAAAAAAAAAACAAAATTAATTTATGGCTGAATAACATATTTTTCTGTTTAAAACGGGTTTAAAGACTGAGAGGGAATCTACAAAGGCAATAATTAAAGTCAAAGAAGCCAATTAGTTTCTTAGACTTTAAATTTTATTTTGTATTTATATATTTCTAAAGGAAATTTTGATGTAAATCCAGCAAACAATGCCAGACATTCATAGAGTATTATTTTAAAAAGACTTCACACAGACTTTTTATTGAAAAGAAAAAGTCCACGTTCTGCATCTGAAGTTAAGACACCAGTTAATCAGTAACTTATCAGCTGAGAATACATCATCATACCTCTCTCTCTCTCTCTCTCTCTCTCTCCCCCTCTCTCTGTCTCTCTCCCTCTCTCTCTCTCTGACCTGTGTGAAGCTGCCTGAGGGTTTGAATAACTGTCTGGTGCCAGGCTGCCTCACCCCAAGGCCTTGTGGGAGATGAAGAAGAGGTCAGCAGAGGTGGGGGGGGCTGTGTCAATGTGTGTGTGTGTATGTACATGTGAAGGTGTACGCCAGACAGATGCACGGAAAGGCAGAGAAATGGGGGAAAGTGTGTCAACAGAAAGACATGGGAATAGGTGGAGAGAGAGACGAGTGTGTTGCAGTCATGGGACCCAGGAGGCTACAAAACAGAGCACACACAGTTGCACAAGATCACGGGAAAGGGCCACCAAATTGGCGACAGGATAAATTTGGATCTATGTTCAAGCCAATGACAGATTCCCAATAACTATAATAATAAGCAAAACTAATTTGAATCAAATTTGTAAATATGTAAAGCTAAGTCAATTTAGATGCCATATTTTTAAGGCACACACGCGAGAACTCGAGTGCAGCTGCAACAGCCAGCCTCTTTGCTTAGCTAACGCGTTGCCCTTGCGGCAGTACTACATGTGACAGAACACCTCAGAGCAGATGAAAGAGAGGTCAACCCGCTGGGATAAACGTCTTCTAGGGCTGACCAGGGCTAGAGGGGCTGCCTGCCTGGGTGGCACTGCCTACACCCCCATATGAACAGGTCTGGTTGTGATTTGGTTCTGCGGGCGCAAAGACACAGCAGAGTCTTCCATCGTTTTCTTTTCAAGGATGCCTTGGCTAACGCGGGTTAGGAAGGGGTGACAGAGAGGTCAGGGGGGCTCCAGTAGACTGTGCCCTGAGGGTGAATCCTGGGGAGGGATAGCAGAGTAGTAGTTGGGAGAAAGAACGGGGTGGGAGGGTATCCCTCAGGAGCCTTGCCCCTCCCAAACAAACAGAGTGGTCCTCTGATCTAATCTGGCTGGACTAAAGCCCTCTAAACAGACTGCCTGGAGCAGCTACTACACTGCTCTGTGACTCGTCCGGTCCCTTGCAGCAATTTAGAAGTACTGTAGCTCCCTTAACTTCATTTTATATTATCTTTCCATCGCTAGTTAACAGGCACAAATGGAATGAAACTCATTTACATTACTGCATTGAATGTCTTGAGGGTTAGTTGCAATATATTCTGCTTTGAACTGAAGACAAGCGCTGACTTCTAAAGACTGGAGACAGAGCATGTTCAACATATTTACACTGTACTGCATACAAGAGTTTATATTCGCTGACATCCAGTTAGGCTTGTGCACAGACTTTGAGGGGAACAGCATTTCATTGGCTGCTGCCTGGGAAAGCCAACATGTCTGGCTCTTTCAATTCTCACCCTAAACATTCCTTCTGTTTCTGTGTTTTGAAGCTTTGCTATGGTTTAGACAGTAGACTAAACTTCTCACTGGCTAACTGTTACCCCAACACAATGCTAAACAAATTCCTCTTCCTCAGTGGTGCACCCACCAATCGGAGAGCAGCGTTCCATCAGCTGACCAGTGAGAGAAGATGAGGGTGAGATTAGCCCAATCAGGGGTCAGGCCGAGGTTATCACAACCACTCGAAAACTAAAACAGATGGAGAACAGAGTGCGGCACGACTCAACATCTACTGTCGGACTCATATCTTGAGGCCATGTATTCTCCTGCTCCACTGGACTGGAAGAATGTCAGACTTAGTTTTGAATTCTGGGTCATGTTGCTTTAACCAAATACAGTGTGGATCAGCAAGTCAGAGGCATATGATACAACACATGATAAGACATGTAAATCTTACACAGCAAGCTCTCTGTGCCTCACAGAGACGAATGCAGCACAGATACAAGAAAAGATGCTATATAAAGGCCACACAGAGACGACGCTCAAATGCCTCTTTCTTTATGTTCATGATTTAGATAATTGTACTGAAGGGTGTTATCACAAACAAGTTCCCTTTCATTTAAAGCAGCGAGGACTGAGATCACCCACCCACCAGGGCTAAACACATAAAATACTACACACAAACAACGCTAGATTCATCAGGAAAGCATTTTCTAAGTAACTGTTGTGGTTGTGAGGGCATATGATTATCAGACATAGCCACCTTTTTTATGTATAAGCAGAATACAAGCCTTTATTCTTATATTGTACTGCTTTCTGGTGACAACGCAGACCTGTCCTGAACTGGCCGCTCGTGAGTGCAAATGAAAACTTGTCTAGTTTGTCTCAAACAATATTCCTGTCGTCTGTCAGTCTATGCTCGCTTTTTTTCCCCACTTCGTCTATTTTTGCGTAATTGTTTGCTTGTTTTCTTCATTATCTCTCTATCTGGAATTCAACTCCCTGCAGTGATAAACACGAGGCCCCTCTCAGTCTCTTTCTCCTTCTCTCTCTCTCTCCAACTCCTTGCACCTAGATGAGATGTAATTGTGATTAACAGCGGCGTGACAAGAGGACACAAGACTTTAGTCATGATGGAAAAACAAACAAACAAAACCGATGAGATAAAATGATGGAAACATGTACGACATCTTATCACAGATGCTAATTGTTTCCGTGTGGGAGGGGAGCGTGGCCGTGGAGGGGAGCGGTGCACGTGAGGGGAGGGAAAGAGGAACTTGAGAATATCCTCCCTGCGTTTGGCCTGTGCCTGACTTCAGAGCTAAGCCCTCTCTCAAGAGAAGGTCAACACCAGGTTCAACTTTTCACCTCGGCAGCCTGAGAGAACACACTAAATACCGAGGATTACACCAGAGTGCGCCGCAATATCGCCTGGCCTTCACTGCGTTTCAGCACAGATCTACTCAGCACATTTAAAAAACCACAATTCAATAATGCATTTTTAATATAGAATAAATGCCACAACAAAGTGTCTGTTGCAACGGGGTGAGACACACTGGAAAAGCACTTATATAAGTCTGCGGCAGATATAATACAGCTGTAGTTAAATTCTATTTAAATCAAGGAGGGTATATCTTTTTGGTCAGGCTTCTTGCAAACAACATTTTGATTAGATTTTTGGTAACTCACAAAGTCAGCAGAACATCAAAGGCAACACTGGAGCTCCATGTCAACCTCCTGTACTGAAGGGGTGAGTGGGCAGAGTACAGCGTCAAAGAGTTGATGACCCTTAACTTGACTTTTAGCAGAGCAATGTGAGTGTGTGTGTGTGCATGTTTCTATGTGTGTGTGCGGGTACGGCAATGTCAGTGGCGGTCAGGTGTAACTGAACAGACAGACAGACAGACAGGCAGGCAGCAGGCTGGCGTCAGCGGCCACACGCCTGTCACGACACACCACACGCCGGGGAGCCGCATACCGCAGCACCCACACTGCGTACACACAATGAGTGCTCAGTCCCTCGCATCACGCACCAGCGGCAGCAGCAATGCGAAATATTCACACAGGGACAAAAGGTAGAGAGACGGGCGGGGGAGGGCGGGAGACCTGGGAGGTGAGGACGGAGGAAAGGGTTCAAGAGGGTGGGGTTGAAATGGCAGAAGTGATATGAAATAATAACTTGTGACAAACTTGAGCGATCAGACAAATCTCTCACTGCACAGCTGTTTGAGAGCGGACATTTTTGCACTTTGAAGTCTTGCATACAGCAAGAAAAAAGTTGTGAGGAAGCTGTTTCAAAATGCAATATTACTTTTGAGAATTTACTACAAAAATATATTCCATAGAAAGGACGCTGACATTGGTAATTAAAAAGCTTCATTTTAGAATGATTTTACTACTACTTTAGTTTTATCTACTGCTTTCAAAAATAGAGATTAAACAATCAATGTGTTTTGCAAAGAGACAAGACAAGATAATCATCAACTATTTTAGCAATCAAGTGATCATTTCAGTAATATATACAGGAAAAATTCTAGCCTCTCAGATGTGTGGATTTGCTGCTCTTCTCTCTTTTGCATGATTGTACATTAAATGTCTTTGGTTGTTGACTTTTGGTTGGACAAAATAATCAATTTAGCAATATTACTTTAGGCTCTGGGAACTTGTAAAGGGTGCTTTTAACTATTTTCTGACATTTTATGCACTAAATAATATATTGATTAATAACAAAAGAGAGTTAACATTAATCAGCACCGAAAACAATCTGTAGTTGCAGCACTAATTACAACTTTGATTCAGCCACTTCCTCAAAATACTGCAGTTGTTTCTACAAATACAACAAAAAATAATAATTTTCCTGTGCTTTTCATGAGCTGAAAAACTGCAACAATCCTTGGAAAAAATGATTAAGCCACAGTAGTGAAAGCTGACTCTAGGACCTGAGTTATGGACACGACAGATGTTTCATAGCTCTCTCCCGCCCTCTGGTGGAGCAGCTGGACACCTACACCGACTCCCTGCCTTTGCTGCGCAGTGTCCTTATTAAAATTTCCTTCAGCTCAGTCTGACCTGTTGTTTCTAACCTTGTGGGGATCTGGGGGATGAACAGCAAAGATATTAATGTCCGCCATGTGTGAAGAATTCGTTTGAGCAGTTTGTGCAACCAGGGCTGAATGGAGTACAGTGGGGCCCTCTCAAGCTATTGCCGACACCCTGAGCCCTGCACATCTGGTGTCAATCAGCAGAGCTTACACAAACACACATATACACACACATACAAAGAGACAGGCACACATAGGCAAACACTTCTGCAAAGATCCCCTTAAGAAAATCCCTCTCAACTCCTGAACTTCCGACATGACTGGGGTCAACACACTTGCCCTGGATCTATTAGTACACACACCACAGCCATGTAATAAGAGCTGGTGAGTTGTTACAGTGCAAGGAGCTCTCACTCACACACACACACTCTCTCTCTCTGTCTCTCTCTCTCTCACACACACACACACAAACACAGACACAGACACACACACACACACACACACACACACACACACATTTTCAACTCACTCACTGCATGGGGGCAAGTACAGCACATAACTAACCATTCATGCAAAAAAAACACACACACTCAAATGAGGAGTATAAAGGGGTGGGGAGGGGGGGATGGCTGTTGATATAAAGATAAAGATATATGACACCAGTCTCTATTCCACAATCAGTGTGACTAGGGAACAGATTGAATATCCTGATAGCTCAAAGGGAAGAGCTGCTAAATTTCCAGAGACAGGCGATGGGGTGAAATATTGGCCAATGCTAAAATACGTCTATTAAATGATACAGCTTCGCACTATGGCCTAGATTCTAGGCCATAGAAAAACACACACACGAAAAAAAACACTACAACATAAACTACTGAAAGTTAAACTATATTTTCAACAATTACAGCACAGTTGCATCCTTTGGTGATGTCACCGATTGCATTATCGATTAATTTAGTCTGGCTCATTAGAAGTATGCAGTGCTGCATCGGTTAATGAGCTCCAGCACTTAGAAAACTGACAGACTTCCGTTTACACGTTAGAAACTCGTAATTAAACCTGTCCTGTGTCACTTTCGTGTCACCTGTTTCTGGTCTTCTCTCTTCACGTGAGGAGCAGCAGCGGGTCAGTGGATGATAGCCTGTCAAGAAACAGTTCACAGACCCATAAAGATGCTTACATAGGCCTACACATAGAGCAAATATGAGGTCACAACCACAGTGCGTCAAACAAACTCATATTATGGTTATCTTATTTCTAAATTCGACACCGCGTTGATGTGTAAATTAGAAACATTAGCTATGTTGTGCGGGATTAACGTTAGCTTGTACGGGATACTTCTCAGTCATGTTAGCGGCTTTGCGCTGCTCTTTTTCGCAGGTGAGGAAGTTACCTGACGTATATTTGCCAAACTCATCGGTTAGTATTCTTGTATTGTCCTCGTTTGTGACAGTTAATTGAACAGTTTTAAAATACTTACAGTAAAGCACAAATCTCACTTTTGGGTGGCTTGTAAAATTATGTGCGGCATCTTCTTTGCGTACAGTTGTAGGCGCAACAAGCCGCAATGAGCTCACTGCTGCCCCCTGTGGCCAAAAACTATGAGCAAGTTCCTCTGCACATCTGCCTTTTCATTAATTAACCACATGGAAAAGGTAAACATAACCAACAAAATTAACAGCAAAATAAACATGTTTTGATTACAGAAAAGCAATGCATTTAAAATTTGCGAAAGTATACTTAAGTATTAACAGAAAAACACAAGCTCCATCTCTTGCCCTCAAAGTACTGGCTCTCACTATGCTCTTGTTAATGGTGATGATGATGTTGAGGAAATGAAGGGCCAGCTGTACTTGTATCACTCCAACTTTCCAGCAGTGAAAACTGGGGCAGCTCCAAACCAAGCGTCACCACTGTTCAGTCCCTCTGCGACTCCACAGCTCCAAGAAGAGGACATCTGGTGACTTCCATGATGTATGACAGAGAGAGGGACTGGTACCCAGCAAGAGAAGACTGTGTGTTCAGGCTCTGTGCCTCCTGCTCTCAAGGCTGCTTCAGTGGATCAACAGTCATCAAGCAAGCTGACACACTGTTTTTAATGAACTGCTCTGACTTCAGCCACAGTCACACAGTCCATATATGCCTACTAGTTATTGTCCACTTCTAGTATTTTTGTGAATCAAGGTGCAGATCACAAAGCACGGTTCACAGTGTGAGGCAAAACACATTTTGTTATTGTTCTCTCCTGGGTCATGTGACATTGAAGCAAGACTTTCAAATCTATCGCACATTATTTTAAAGCTGCTGAATTAGTACATGTATTTAAAGCATGTCAAAGACTTCCAACCCATTTTGTGATAGGATCTTATTAGTTACATCCATGCCTTTCCTGGTAAGACAAGTAAAAAAAACATCTACAAAAGTATAATCACATGCACAGAGAAGAAGACCACGGATAACAATGTAAATCCTGTGTGAAACTGCTTTTATATCATAAAACTTTTTCAAGTGCAAAACATGACTATGAGACAGCTGGTGATGCTTGTCATATTAATCTGACAAAAAAAATACAGTTCTTGAGACAATTAATGAGCAAATCTACAAATAGTGTGTTACTCTGTAGTGTTAGTGACTGCAAAAGCAGCTAGAATTTTCTATTGCCAATATATGTATTGCTGTAAAGCACATTAAGCAACGGTCCAACTGAACTTTCACAGCAAGCACAACCCTGATTTCTGACAGAGTAGCATGCTGCACCATTATACATCACCAGGTTTTGCACTTTATGTGCATCCAGTGTCATTCCTGCACTGGCAGGGAGCAAACAAGTATGCAGATTTACATCCCAATACTATAAAACCTTACCCATTCACCAGTAAACACACACACTTCGACACACCTCGAATTCTACTTCCTGCATGCAGTTAGCTAAAAATAACACACGTTGCAGCCAGTTGGCATCATAAACTGTTATTTTGTATTGCCATTATATAAAAATGTAATTACCCTGGTTCTTATGATGTTTGTTTCTGCGTGTGAATGAAGACACACTGTGACTCACTGTAATCTGCTATCTATTGCCACAACACTCACGTAATAATGTTGCCCCAGTGCAGCTGATATTTTGGATTTTCACGATTCAAAAAGCAGTCTTGAAAAGCCCTGACACAATGTAGTCTGAGGCTCTCCCATCGATGAGGCCTGTTCCATCATTGTTAACAAACCAGCAGGGAATATTTTCCCCGTTCGTCACATGGCTGCTGAAGTCCTTCTGCCAGTGTCTGTGGAAAAGTAAAAAAACAGAAACAATGATGAGATGTGTGTGCAAAAAGAAATGCTCTTTGCACCTTGCGCACATCATGTGTGTTTAAACTTTATGAGGCGTGTGCACCTGGTCACGTTGAGCGTTTGTCCCTTCACATACATGGTGGCGTCTAAGCTCTCCTGGACCTCACCTGGACGCAGGTCTGTCACCTCAAACCGAACCCCGTGGTAGAACTGACCTGGAGGAAAACAACTTACTGCATATCTTTTGATTTATTCAAAATTAGGAATTAACAAACATGAAATAGCAACAGAATCAATGCATCATGACACGGAGCTGTCTACCTAGCAGACCGTGAACTGAATCAGACAGGTGGTGGCTGTCCAGGGTGTAGAAACCCAGGTACTCTTGATGGTCCCGACGTCTCTTCCAAACCTTTGTGTGTCTGATGACCATAAATTTAACGGAGTGCCTCAGTGTCACTGTCAGGCTGCAGTTCTTAGTCAGGCTGAGATCCATACTGGAGGAGAGGCAAATAAAAAGTTGTGACCAATAGTTGACAGCAAGGCAGCAAAACTGGGATTGTATTGTTTCTTTGTGATTCATGTGGAGAGAAAGTGAAGTCTAACTCCATTCTTGGTTTGATTTAACATTTGTTTTTTTAATTACTGATCATACTTAGTGCAGTTTAGTGCATTAGTGGCATTTCTAAGGTATAACAAAACAAGTTTATTTTGTAAAAGCATCTTTAACATGACCAAAATGAGAAAATACCTATTTAAATAATTCTGTCATTCCAGTTTAAAACATACCTTATTGTCCAGTAACCTTAAATAATGGTCAAAGCAGTGTTACTCACTTGGTTTCTTTGATAGAAGCTGCATCAGACCACAGCAGCTTGACCTGCTTGCCATCATAGAAGACTGAGATGTCCTCAGTGCTCACCTCCAGCCTCAGCCCCAGCTTCTGATGGACGATACCAAGACGGCCAAAGTAAGTGTTGGTGATACCATCCTGAACAACTTTCTTCTTGCCAATAATTTGGCCATTCACCACAAAGCCTAAAAATAATGACAGGTTTGAGTTTGGTGTCCCTTCTGATATTTCTGACATTAAAGAGACGTGTGTTCTTTGAGTTTGACTGATTGGTTTGACTGATGAGGCCTGACCTGATTTTGGGTCTCTGACCAGGTTGAAAATGGTGCCTGGTTTGTCGTTGATGTTGAAGCACAGAGCGTTGTCTCTCTCTGGCAGCTCTATCATGAAATGAGGATCTCCGTCCACTGCACAAGCATCATTCAAGTATCACGTCAGAAAAAAACATATAAATAGTCAAACTCCATTGAAACATTCATGTTATTATGATGTTTAATCCTGATCTGCAGCGACAGTTACACCATTTGGTTACATGCAGCAGTATAGAGCCTAGCCCGACCTCTTCAGTGTTACATACAAGATACGGATGGATGAAATAACAACTGCTGTGAGAGAAAATTGACACAACAGAATAGTGTCTAACATTAGTCCTGATATGGCTGACCTGTAATAATTTCATTTTAGAAGGAAAAAACATTGTACATGCATGATTCATGTGTATTGAGGAGCCTAGTTTTCTATGCACCAGTAAAAACTTTAAATAGAAGATTTGATTAAAAGTAAGAGGGACAATGAAAGCACAGATATGATCAAATTTATCTAATGGTTGTACTAATGCTGTATGACAAAGCTTACCGTTTGATTGACTGCGGGAACTGGAAGCTTTGGACCAGGAACCTGTTTTTAAAGATAATAAAAGCATATATTAGTCAAGCTGTTTTCAGGCCCAAAACGAAATGAATGAAGAATGTCACACAATGGAGAAAAAAGAGATTGCTGTACCTCTGTGTCCCTGTGCTCTGTGTCGCTGGTCTGTGAAACACAACAAGTTATTTGGATGTCTTTGACACGTTCAACTCGCACATACTGATTCAACAGGTTTCTAATAATCTAACAATGTGCTAAGAATTTAAAGAGAAAGAGGGTCGTGGTTACTAGCCAGTTTAACAGATGATTTTTTTGTATTCGTATGAATAATAGAAAAGAAGTCAGCTGCTAAGTAATTAAACATGACCGGACGTATTTCCCTTCCACTTTGTTGACCACTAATGATTTCATTTTAGAAAGAAAAATGACAAACATTCATGATTTCTGTGTTTGAGACTTGTGTGCACCAATAAAAGATATTAATTGAAGATTGAAGTCAAAGGGCCAGAAACAATGACAGCATAAATATGATAAAATGATGTTTCATCCAAATGAATGCTGTATGAAAAAGCTCTCTATTTGATGGTTGATTGGAAACCTGTTATCAAGAATAATAAAAGCATGTATCTGTAAAGCTGCTCAGCCCAAAATTAGATATAATATATATATGTATATATATATATACATATTTAGAATTAAGTAAAAAGAGATTATCGTACCGCCATGTCTCTCTGCTTCCTGTCGCTGTTCTGTGAAACAGAGCATCATTTTGTTGCATGTCATTAGCTCGTTCTGCACACACATACTGATTCAACAGCTTTCTAATAACGTAACAATGAGTTACAATTTTGAAAAGAACATATATTGTGGTTAACCAGTCACTTAGCTGATCGCTATCACTTTGTTCTAGTCTTAAAAAATGATTTTAATCCCATTCAAACATGACTGGTTGCATTTCTCTCACTCTCAGTAAGCTTATCAGCGATGAGAGAGCTGCCTGGTCTGTCCTCAGTTTCAGGCTTGGTGACCACCATGGAGGTGAGGGGGGTGACGAAGCTGTATCGCAATGACATTTCCAGGGCTTTGGCTGTCTTAGTGTCTCTCTCCTGCTGAGTGCCAATGTCACTGCAAGATAAAAAAATAATTGTCTGATAATGGTATATGACTGCTAATCCATCCCAGCTGACATAGAAACCTGCTTCAAATCTTGGTGCAGGTAGAGATAAAGCTGAAAGACGCAGTTCAGATGCTCGAACCTGTTCTCCAGTAGCTGCTGGATGGTGAGGTAGGCCCACAGACGCTCTGAGAAATCCCCAAAGATGTACTCCTGCTCTGGGTAGATCACGTCTAAGTTTACCACACGAGCCTTTCCCTGCGCCCAGAAGTCCTTTTCAGTCTAGAGAAAGAAACAAAATGATAGACATTACTAAAAGAAAACGGAGTCTACAGCCACACCAGCAGCTCTGTGAGGTGCTTCGAGCTAAATGCTAGCATGCTCACAATGACAAAACCAATGCACTGAAGCTAAAGTGGTATAATGTTTACCATGTTCACCATCTTGGTGTAGTTTATTAGCATGCTAACATTTACTTATCAGACCCAGCATTGTGCACGGGCACTGGGAGTCCAGGTAGTCCAGGTCCAGGAGAAATCAGGAGTATTATTATGACTATGATATAGCTTATATATTTGTTTTGGTTGTGATTATCATTCTTGTTGTTACTGAATATATTTTTGTGCATTATCCAGATGTTTCTTTTGTATTCAACCATGCTGCAACATGTGTGTTTGGGATATCATGTTTTCATTGTGGGAGGAAAGTCTGAAAGAATTGGCTCAGTTGTGATAATATGGTCCAAGTACACCATCTGCTGGTGATCTGCTGACTGGTTTTGAGCTGTGTGTAACCACCAGTGACGTCAACCTCTCGAGAGTTTTAAGAACCTGTATGATGCTTCACTTCAGCCAGCCTCCGGCCAGCTTGGTTTAAGTGTTAGCCATCTCCTCTCCCCTCACCTCCACCACGACCGGGGCCTGGGTCGCTGGTTTCACCTCTTACAGCTACCTCAGGACTGAATGTCAGTTGTGCATCTGTTAGCAGCCCTTCGCCCAACCCTCATCTTGGAGAATTAAGCAGTGTAGTTCCAGATGACCAACAGGGTGGGTAAGCTCTAACAGGTACTCCTTTATAGTTTTCCATTTCAACCCTTTTCACTGAAGAGACACACTTTTGCCCCTTCATGGTACCTAAACAGACCCTGGCCTGAGCATGCTGCATACTGTTTGCCTTGTGGACAGTTTAGGGCTCATGATGCATCATTGGATTTAATGTTTCCTGTTAAAGACTGTCAGGCTTGCCTTCCAGCTTTTAGGTGATTAAAATTATTGTGTCTTTTTCAGTGTATTATGTTGGAGTCATAGATATGTGAGGGTGTGTAACGTTGCTTGAGAAGCACACTGATGTAGCCACACTAGTTTGATGTGTTGTGCAGTCCAGTGTGCTGATGGTACCTGCACAATGTCCCTGTTTTAGTGACTTTGCACTAATAACTGACTTAGGTCTTGGACTATTTTTTTTTTTTTTTTTGATTGTCAGGGCCGTCCACAAAAAACACATGCCCAGCCAGTTACTTTCTTGCACCTGGACTGGAATATCACTAGTCTTCCAGGTATTTGGGACCAAAGACCAGAATACTGGACAAACTGAAAATTTGACCTGATGATGAAGGCTGACGAAAAGTTAAGGGATCACTCAAGTCAGCAGGTTTATCCTCTGGTTACTATGACTGCATGTCCAAAATTTCATGGAAATCCATCTAATAGTTGTCTAGATTTTTCAATCTGGACTTAAGTGGTGGAACATCATGATGCTAGTAAGTGAGATATTTTGGAAAAAAAGTGTTTCTCAAACAGCTAGTGAGTCAAAATACCTACAACAATTTCAGTCATAATTTGACTCCTAGAATGAAAATATTCAGTCACAGGAAATGTTTAATATGAGAACAAGCATATGATTGTCTACCACGGTGTCTTATTCATGTTTTAATTGATATATTGGTGTCCATTTCTTACCCCTTTGCCGAAGACTTCCACCAAGAAGTTATCAGGGTCATTGTCCGTCAGCTGTCCAGACACCACGATCTCTGAGCCATTAAACAACTGGCTATAGTGGTTTTTGGTCAGGAAGTCCACTGCATTGTCAGGGTAACGCAGATCCACCTCCAAGAGCAGAGGGCTGGACACCTCCTCATAGAAACCCTGCAACAAAGACACACTCCAAATCATGCAGTGTCACTCCCCCAAATGTCCTTGGAGGTGCAAACAAGTATATCTTTGCTTGAAACCAGCATTATTTTTAGTCTACCTGAAGCTGAAGTGCTGCATCTGAACCCTCAAAGATTCTGCGGGCCAGCCCTTTGTTTTGTCTGCTCATCACATCAAGGAAGGAGTAGTCCACATCATTTCCGAATCCAAGACAGAACATAGACATCCTCTCTTTGATGGCAGCATGGACATTCTTCTGGATGGTCTGGAGGTTAGACTCTCCTTCAAACACACATACACGCAGGCATACGCGTATTATTATAATTATATATAGTATAATTATTTTGTGTACAAACCCTGCACACTGTGAACAGGTTTCAAAAATGGTCTTAATTGAAAGACAGCTTTTAAATCCTAAAATAATCTTCCTCATGTCTTTCTTTACCAAGAGGTGTGCCACAAACAAACTGGAAAGGACTTGATACACTGTTGTTTTAACAAATCACAGGTGAGACTTGCTGCACTTGGTCTAGATAGTAACCTCTAACCTGCGAGAATGAAGAATTACAGTCTTCCAAGTTAAGGCAGCTCACCATGGTTTGGCATCCCATCAGTCAGTAAAATAATCATATCTGCACTCCTCTCTGGAAGGTTGTGAGATTCTCTCTCTTCCACCAGCATGCTCACTGCCCTCAGCACAGCGTCATTAATATTGGTGGCTGAAAGGCAATGACACAAAGAGCAGATAAACACGAACATTTCCTGAGATATCATTATCACAGAGAAAATCAAGTAACAATTCTTCAGTGTGTTCTTTAAAGCAACAGTTCAACGATTTGGCAAAAACGCTTTCTTTGTGAAGATTCATACCACTCTCATTTCAGTCCACTAAATAAGAGGAAACGGCTTTGCAGGTAGTGAGCAGTTAGCTTAGCATTAAAGACTGAAAGCAGGGGGAAAATTCTAGCCTGGCTCTGTCCAAAAGTCAAAGACTCCACCGATTAGCACCTCTCGAGCTCACAAATGACCACTGCGTATCTTGTTTTTTTTAATCTGTACAAAAATAGGTGTAAAAAGGTGTTATGAGTGTTGTCATTTCGTGGCCACAGCAGTGACTTCCTGGAGTCTCCACATATGTCCTAACAGGCTCACAGTGATGACAAGACATCTTTTATGCAGAAATGTCCTCTGACTCTCTTTACTCTTGTTTGACAAATTGTAAAATACATACATTTAATCTGGCTTTCTGGGCATCTGAAAAAGGAAGGGCACAAAACATTTGGCATAAAAATTGGTGCCGCTTGTTTTCCTCTAACCTCCATTGTCCATTAGTTCCCTGACATAGGCAATGGCTTCAGACACATTTTCCTCTGTAGCTTTGGTAAGAGAGTCCCTCCAGGTGGTAATGGCATCATCAAACAGGATGAGAGCAAAGTGGTCCTCCTTGTGGAGGTCTCTCAGAATGGCTTCCAATGCATCCCGGGTCTGCAAAAGTTCCCAAGTTCACAAATGAAGACTACATACAGTGGTGCACACAGTATGGAGCTTACCTGCACACAAAGTTAGCTGTTCTGTTTACCTGTTTAATCTTTCTTCCACTCATTGATCCGCTCCTGTCAATCACAAACACCACATTCTTTGGGACTCTGGGCAGGTCAGGTGGAGCAAAGAAGTGCACAAAGTATCCGTTCACAATCTGAAAGAAAACATAGCATTTGATTAAGAATAATATGGACATATAACACAGGGGCACAGCTATGCAGAGCCTCAGCTAGGGAAGTACAACTAAGAAATTCATGTATAAAGAGTAGTGCAGTGGTCCAGCAGGTGAATCTCATAATATTGTACTTCAGTTGATCTAACTGAGCCTTATGTGCTACTACAAAGTCTTTACTGACCTGAACTTCCCCGAGGCTCTGTTCTCGCTTCACATCATAATTGATGATGAAATCTCCCTCAATTATGGTGCCTTCACAACTTGGACATTTCCTCTGCTGCTCCACTGTTGGTGAGAAAGAGATGTGTGCCTGCAAGAAAAACAGATTCATGTCAAATGAATTTAATGCTTGAAAAAAAAAATCATCATAAAGTTGGAATGAGAGTTTAAACAGAATGATAGAGATTTTTCTAACCCTTCACCTTTGTGTCTGAGACGGTCTTGTCCACCAGGGAGAGCAGGTCATTGGTGAGGAAAGTTGCAGTGGCCTCAACAAAAGCAATGCCTTGGGGCTCATAGATGTTTGCCACAATCTGTCTCCACACACACACACACACACACACACACACACACACACACACACACACACACACACGCATGCACACATAATCACGTGATTATTCATTCAAGTGTTAACTCACTGCGACGTAAAGTATGTAAGGCTGACACAAATTCCTTGCAGTTTGTATTCCTCACACTGGCGAATCGAGCTGTTTTTCCACTCCTGACCAGTGTGCTACTATTGAGAAAAACTAAAAGAGAAGAGCATGTTCAACCTGAAACTCCTGCACCGGCTGCTGGGGTTTAACTCGGGTCAGAATCTCATACTGGCCCAGTTTCCTCTGAAGGAGCTCCTCGTAGGTCAGAATGAAAGTTACGTTACTTTTGGCTCCAATGTTGACGGACACTGAAAACTTCTCCATCTTTCTTCCAGAGGCCCTGTAATGATGGACATGTATTACTTTAATGTGATGTCCACACCACCCCCACACATTCCAAACATACTCCATCCGTCAGTCCAACGTACTTGACCAGTCCGGCAGTCTGTCCAGAGGAAACGGCCTTCTCATACTCTTTCTTGGCTTTCTCTTTCTCCTTCACCTCCCCGACATACACCTGTCCGTCAATCTCCCTGCGAGGCACAAGGACATTGGTCAAGCGCAGAGTAAGACAAGGTCTATGCACACTTTTACCAGTACGGAGTTTTGACTGACATGCTGAAGTTGCTGATGAAGGCGGTCTTGGGGAGCTCCACTTCGAAGGAGATTTCCTGGGAGGTGTTGGCTTTGTTCAGAGCCTTGGAGGTCATGACGGTGTGGGCGAAACGAGACGCCACAGCGCAGTCCACTGTCACGCTGTACACCTCCACCATCTGAAAGGATGGACAGGGAGAGGAATTTGTTGAGCCTGTGGAGTAAAATGCTTTTTTTACAGCTTCAGCATCAATAAATCAAAGTCACACGAATTCTAAACAGTGTGTCGTGTTACAGCAAACAAGCAAGACCGGTGGCTGGGAGGACTGGCAGCCTGCGGTTGTCTTTCTCCTGAATTCTGGATTGGATGTCATGAAGAATGTCCCTAAATGATTAATGTCACAAAACACAGAGAGGTCACTGTTCTGTAAACACAATGTAAGATGAAACTTTTAGCGGTCGTTGTACTGGCAAATGCAGAAAGGAATAAAACACAGATGGACAAATCACTTCCAGTTCCCACTTCCTGTTTATCGTCTCCAGTAAAGCAAAGAGAAAATAAATACATGCCTGTGGACACCAGGGAGGGAAGAGTGGAGCGGGTGCCATCTGGAAGCAATGAGGTTTTAAAGAAAATGTGGACTTCATTGTGCAACAAAAACAATGCCCCTACTGTGAGCTAGAAGCTACCAGTCCTCTTGACCATGGTCTCATGTGCATTGAATTATCGCATACAGGTTTCTTTATTAATTTGCTAATGATACATTAGCATTAACGTATAAGGGCCTAGTTGCTAGGAAAGGTCATACCGCTATTTTGATTTCAGAATTTAATATCGACACTTACACTCGCAGAGTTTGTGCTTCTTTTCTGCAAGGGGAAAAAAGAGACAAAAATAGAAAATTAATTTTCACAATCAAAACTTCTTTTTGAGTTTTGAAGAGGGTGAAGCCAAAAATGAGTGATGTATACACACAGCATGGAAAGAACAAATGACATAAAATACTGAAGTATTTTAAGCCGAGTACCTTCATTGACCTTGTGCCCATAGCCTCTTTGGTCTCCTGGAAGACAACGTTGTATGACTGCTTTAATATTGAGTAAAGATGGGAAAGAGATGTGCACTTAGTGTCAGACTATTTGCCATGACTAAACTTGAGGTTTCCCTCAGTTGTTACAGCCTGGCATGAAAAACCCAGATTTTCAAACTATTGTGTGCCAGCAATGCATCACTAGTCCCTATGTGAAGTATTAATTCAACCTCTGTTTTTCACTAAAACATCTTTTAGAGCAAGTTTTTCAAGAAGCATTGCAGTGACATGTCTTAAAAGCAAGGCGTGACCCGTGGGAAAAGATTGTTGGATGAAAAGGTCACAGAACAAACACACTGGCAGGAATTAAAAGGCAGCTGGGGGTAGGCCAGTAAGCAAGCATGTATGTGTACGTATACGTATGTATGCGTATATATACATATGTGTGTGATACATAAATGTAGATACATATATATGTATACATATACGCATATGTATATATACATGCATATAGACACACACACACACACACACACACACACACACACACACACATATATATATATATATATATATATATATATATATATTTCATTATTCCAGTTTGCCAGATTGTCACAAAAAGTAAGGAAATATGTGTTTGGTAGGTTTTTTCTTTGTTAGAACAATGCTTCTTGGCATAAATCTGTGCCTGTTTATTTCCCTTTCCCTTTTAAAAAGGTGCCACATTTGTAAGGAACATGCGTTTGTGGGATGAGCAGCAGAGCTGAGTATGAGGGTTGCGTCCATGAAAAATGTGCCAAATCTTCTCTGCCAATGCCAAATAGCTTATTCTGCTATTGACTCTTGTTTGATAGATTGGATAATTAAAGTCTGAAGAAACAAGACATGTTGACAATTTAGCAGTGTATTCATGTAACAAACAGGAGCCTCAGTAGCGTGTGGAAGAACCATACACAGCCTGGCACCTCCTCCTCATAATGGTCACCAGCCTGGTCACACACTGCTGTGGGATGGCATCCCATTCTTCAACCAGCATTTGTCGCGAGTCAGCCAAAGGGCTTGTACTGGTCACTGTGGCACAAACAGCATGCCCAAGCTGATCCCACAAGTGTTCAATGGGGTTGAGATTAGGACTGCTGGCAGGCCACTGCATCCTCTCCACTCCACACACAATTCTGACGGTGGTTTCTGATAAACCCGGCTCTGTGGGGGCGAGTGTTGTCATCTTGGAGGATAGAGTTCGGTTCCAGACTGCAGAGAAATGGGATTGGCACTGGCTGCAGAATCTCATCTGGATATCTCTCTGCATTGAGAATGCCTCCAATGATGACGAGTCTCGTTTTTCCAGTGAGGGAGATGCTATATGTATATATGTGTGTATATAAATATACAGTGTGTGTGTGTGTGTGTGTGTGTGTGTGTGTGTATATATACACACACACACACTCAATGGGGGCAGCGGGAGGGGTGAATCATTATAAGGTCTGAAATGACAGGCCACAGTTAGTTAAACAAACTGATAAATGGGTGGATGGGAGACTGCAAGAGGAACAGAAGGCAAACGAGTGTCTCTGACTACTGTTTGATTCTGAGACAAACAGAGCTGTAGACTTGAGACCTGGACTTGTGTCAGGCCTAAAGGCCTGGGGCAATTTTGGTCTGTCCAAAACAAAATTCCACAATCATCAGAAAACAGTTGATGAAGTCTCAAGTCATCAACCAAAATGGTGGCAGGAAATCTCACTGTGAAACGCCTCCACCAACAGAGCTTTTGAGCTTTGTTGACTGAAAACAGTTTAAAATTAGGACCAAGTTCTAATAACATGGCAGCTGCACTAGTTTAGAAAATATATTCTTTTAATGCCACACAATGAAAATGGCAAAAATTAGGTCATAGGGGATTAGGGGATCATCTTAGATGATGACGTGCCTTCTTTTCTTGCAGATTTTATTTGGCCTAAATCCAGGAATTCATTGCACACAGTGACCTACAGTCAGTTTATGAGACCTTTGACCTTGTGACATGTAGTGAAGGTCACTGTTAATGCACAGTGCACAGGGACCTTTAGTCACAAAAAAGAGGACTTGAGAGTTGACCTGGACTTGACTGCTGTGAGACTTCAGTAGACTTGATGCGATGAAGACTGGACTCAACTTGAGACTTGAAAGAAAAAACTTTTAGAGCTAAAAGAAATAGATCTGCACACCAAGTAGCTCCCATTAGAACGATTTCACCATTGTGTTCTTTGATCCAGCACCAATTTCATTGGGCAGAGTCTTCTTAATTGTTTCTTATAAAAAAAATTATCAACACAAGTCAACAAATTTTAAAAAGGTCAGTGAAATTACAGTGATAGGCAGGAATTGCATAGCTGCACACCTGGAATGATAAGGATTTGGTGTAAGCCATGTTAAACTCACTGACACTCCTCTGAAAGTAAAACTTACAGTTTGCTTATGGAGATTTGACATGGAGACGAGACCTGATGCTGGAGGCATGCATCAACAGACCTGAGATTTCACTTGCAACAAAGGACTTAAAACAGCTCTTTTCACACCAACATACATCTGACGTTTAAGTCTACTGAGTATCTTTTTCTATGAAACCCAATGTGCCTGAGAGTATCTTTTGAACCAGCTATTTAAAACCAGACCCCCAAACAACAAGACTGCCTGAAAAATGCAGCCTTATCACTATTTAGCTGGGGTTTTTTTTTAAAACAGTTTTGATATTCCCTGTCAACTGTCAGTGCTTTGGTGTTCCTGGACTGGATCACAAATGCATTGGCATTTCATTTCCTCTGGTGCTTTCTTGTTTTTCTGCACAGCTTTGGTATGTATGCCCTCTAAACAGATCTTCTTTTATTCCCTTTTCAGGGAAAAACACTGTTGCTGCTTACAGCCATGCAAAGCACATCACATCCTGCGTGCCTTGAAGTTTTTCATGGGAAAGATCAACTCTCACAACTTACGCCAACTTTTACAAAATGTAGACTGAGATAGAAAATAACAAAACAGACATTTGTTTACATGCAAATGCTGCACATCTAGCTTATTTGGTGGGCCTGATTGCAAATAACAGTGAAAAGGCCTACCTGGAGGAAGTAGAGGATCTGACCCGCTGGTCAGGTCCTCAGGACAACAACTGACTGTTTCAGCTCAGATGGTTAAAGAAATGTTGGGTGCATCCTCAATTACTGAGGAATTTTAACACCTGCAGACCCCTGACTTAAGGCCCGGCAAAGAGTGGTTCACATGGTAGTCAATGATCTACCCTGCCTAAACAATATTTACACCCTAAGAATAATGGTAAGGTAAGGTAGGCTAGGAATCATTAAGGATCCAAACCACCAGGATAACAGCCTTTTCTCCATGCTGCAGTCTGGAAGAGTGTACCAGACACTCCGGCCAGCACCCACAGGTCAGCTGGATTCACTGCCCCCACTCTTATACATATATCTATTACTATTCCTACTCTATTTACAATCTTTATAATGCACAAAGTGAAGGAACGTGAGATTGCATTTAAATGTGATTGCATTGTATGATTGATTGATTTAAAATACCTGTATCAGAGGATCTCTGCGGGAAACGACCAGAGCTCCCTGGGCCTGAGCTGGAAGCCAAATGCAGATGCAGACCAACAGCAGCATGACTCTCCACACTGCTGCCATGCCTGGGAAACAGAGGAGCCTCTCCTCCAGCATGGCTGAAAACAAGTGTGGAGGGAATTCAAGGCATGTGGGGATCAAGTCTTCCCATCAGAGTTACACTCCGCCCACACTGTGTGCTGCAGAAGGAGGGAACCTCTGCTACTCTGGTGTGATGTTTTTGTGTGAGTCAGTGTGCGTGGTTTCCCGTAAATTGGTACGTGTGTGCGTGCGTGCGTGTGTGTGTATGGATGAGGGGGTGGGGGATTACGAGTGTAGAGGAGACTTCAAGCTATTTTCTAGCCCTGACTTGCCTATCTAGTGTTTCATTTCAGGGTGTACCCGTATGTGTTTACTGAATGCAGTTGTGAGTGCAGGTTTTAAGGTTGTATAGATCTTGGGATTTTCCCTTCCATGAATGTATTTTTTTCTTTTTCACATGCCGAGATGTGAATGAGGTTGATTATATGCTCACAAACTGTAAACCACAAATTAAGCCAACATTAATTACTGTTAAGTGTTGATATTTCCTTCAGTAAAACAATAATCAAAGTCCTCGGGGGACTTTTCCTTTGGGACTGTTTGACCATGAAGAAGAGTTCCACCCAGTGTCACCACTCTTTAACATTTATTTGGTATCATGTGGTTCAGGAGTCCCACAGTAGGCTCCATGTGAACTGTAACAGACCTTTTCATCAGAGTAGCTGACATTAGAAAGCACTTCGTCTAGCATGGTGTATCAGTATCATACAAAGGTTTGAAATTAGCAAGCTAGTAGACGAGTCAACTTTAGAGAGAAAAAGAGGAGCAATCAAAGCAAAGACCTGAAAATCATGAACTTAATAGTCTGAAATGAAATCAGTGAATCCTTCTTGAGTCTGTCTTAATGAATTGTGTCCCATTTATTTCCAAACAACTGATTGCTGGGGCTGTCTTCCAGCACTTCTTACTATTCTGAGATGCTCCTTCCCATTCTTTCAGCAATTACTCTCATAGAACCTGTGAAATCATCCATACAATGCTGTGAATGAAGCCTGTTTGGCACATGGTGTTAGAATATTCATGGTGTAAGTACAGGCAAAATTGAATTTTTATTGAATGACTTTGATTTGGTGATTTCTGTAGTAGACATTGATGTGTAATCTTTTTTTAAACAGTTTTAAAAAGGCCCGACACAATGTAGTCTGCTGCATCTCCATCGAGGAGGCCTGTTCCATTGTTGTGAATGAACCAGCAGGGAACGTTGTCTCCGTTCTTCACATCCCTCCTGAAGTCTCTCTGCCAGCCTCTGTGGACAGAGACAGACGTGGCATGTTGACCAAATGATATTTCAAGTGCACATGTTCATTTCTTATCACATTACATGCTAACTCTTATCGAAGCCATGTCGTGTACCTGGTCACATTGAGCTCCTGTCCTTTCACAAACATGGTGGCGTCTGGTTTCTCCGGGACCTCACCTGGACGCAGGTCTGTCACCTCATATTCAATCCCATGGTAAAACTGACCTGGAGGGCATTGTTTAAGATATAATCATTCTCCACTAGTGACAATGGCAAAATGCAGTAAAATAATTTGACCTTTAATATCTCTATTTGTGACATTGAAAAGATTGCATGTGATATATATTAAAGTATCTCTCTGTTTATACTGTATGAATAAACATGATTGATGTAAAGATTGTTAAAATCTAATATTGATTTAGGACCTGTGAAGCCATGTGTTAATTTTATTATTTAGATTAAATTGTATCCTGCTTTGTGCCTTGCTGTCTGCGTCTCTTTCCCGCCTTTGTGATTGTGGATTAGTTTCACCTGTCCATCATTAGTTTTCCCTCCTGTGTATCTAGTCATGCTTGTGTGTTTTCCCTGTCAGTTGTCAGGTTGTCTGTGTTTGTCCCTTGTCCTGCATTTGTTTCCTGCCTGTGTCATACCGGTTTGTTATTCATTTGGTAATTTATATTTCTTCTTTGTGTTTTTGAATTTTGGCCCTGCTGCTCCCTGCTTGCCTGCCTGAGTGTCCTGCATTGGGTCTTTTTTAACTGCCAAACAAAACAATATGACCTGGCCAGAAACGGACTCAGTGGATATTGGCTTTCCACCAGAGAATCTGAAGGAAGTGAGATCTGCTTTGAATAAATTCTTCATCTGTATTCATAGTTCTGGGGACATCAAGGATAAGCGAGGGCCTCAATCTGGGGTAAGTCCTGGGTTTGGGGAGTTTCAAGCATGACAGAACTATTAAACAGGACTGATAATCTTAAGAAAGCCATGTTGGCTATTCTGAATTCCTTCAGTGGCTTCCATGCTGGCCTTAGCAAGGAGCCTGTTCAGCACCAGCAGCCTAGCCATCATTTTGGCATCCTGGCAGGTTGGTTTTATGCTTATTCAGCCCACACACCGGTTAACATTCCGCCTGTATCCCAACCAGCTAACCTGCCAGCCTCCTGCTACTGAGCTGGCTAGCTTCCTGTCTCCCAGTGTGGCTCCCAATGACATCAAGGTTCCTTGTCATCCAGGTCCTTGGTCTCTCTTCTGTTGGACCTTTTCTCTAGAGCCAGACAGCCTGAGTCTGACGCCTCTTTAACCCCTGGGTCGACTACATCGCCATCTGTTCCTGTTTCCCCATCAGTGGTCTGGCCAACATCTAGTCCTGGTTCCTCATCAGCAGTCTGGCTGTTCCTGGTTCACAGTTGTCAGTCTAGCCGACACCTGCGCCTGTGCAACAGTTTTTTGTTCCTGTGCGGCAGCGATCCACTGAGCTGGAGTAGCAGCTGTTACCAGTTCCTGAGCTGCTGCAATATTCAGCACCAGTGCTGCACACATCTCCATATCCTGCTGAGCTGCAGCAACTTCCTGTTCCAGCTGAACTGCAGCAGTCTACTGCGGTGGTGTTTCATCAGGCTCCTGTTCCCCTGGGTCAACAGTCTCCCTGTTACTGGCCACAGCCCTGGAGCCCTGATACAGGCTCAGATCTCCCGCCACTTATCCCTGGTCCTGCAGTCTAGCCACCAGACTCCAGTCCTGATCTCCAAGGTGGTTCTGCCTGTGTCACCAACCTTCAGAGGGGTTCCACATCCGCAGCCAGCCTCCTGCCCAGCCCTCAGAGGTCCTGCCCCCCTCTGCTCAGCTTCCGGACCGTCCTCCAGAGCAGCTCCATCCATTTGGTCATCCTCTTGCACTACCCTTCAGAGTGGCTCTACCCTTCAGCCCTGCCTGCTGGCTTCCTTCCACACCTGCTCTGTCCTTTGGTTCTGAATCCAAGACACCTGTGCGAGGTTTCTTGCTTTGCCCCTGCCCAGTCCTGCATTCTTCAGCCACCAGGTCACCAGGCCTAAGCCTGAAAGCTGAGCAGATAGGTTAGATCTGGACCTCTAGCTAAGATCCCCTGCTGCTGATCTCTGGTCCTGCACTCAAGCCACCAGACTCTGATCCTGTATACTCAGTTTCCAGGCCATTCTCCAAAGCGACCCCGACCTTCTGGTCATCCTACTGTCTATCCTTCAGAGTAGCTCCGCCCTTCAGCTCTAGTTCTTTCTTTGTCTGTCTGCCATTTGGTGCCGAGTTAATAGAGTGGGTATTTTTCAGTTTTTGCACTGATAACAGTTCCCTGCTGCAAAACAGCACTTTGTGAGCGGTGAGTGAACCACAACAGTAAACTTGTGGGCCAGAGGGCTGAACTATGTCCTTAAACTCAGTTTAAAGCGGAGGGGAGCAGTGTATTTGGGTCATAATTTTCAGTAGGTTCAACACTATGAGTGACCCCTTTTACACTGTCACATTGTAATACTGTACATATAAATACAATTATTGATTATAGCTGCTTTAATGTCTTTCATTGATTTGATTTTGCAATAGTCTTTCCCAAGTGGTTCCAGGATAAGGTGAAATTCTGGCTGGCAATATGCAACTTTGAACTTTTCATGATTATTATTAGCCTAGTGTATGATATCAAATTTGACCCATTCTCCTTTAGGCGACACAGTGGCAAATATTTATCTGTCTTATTTTGTTGGTCTGCTATGAAAAGAAACCAAAGAAGATTCTGAAATGAATATTATTTCTTTTGACTGGCTATTAAATCTCAAACCATGCAATTTTCTCCTTAACATGTGTCAAGTTGTACCTAGCAAGCCGTGAACAGAAGGCGACAGGAGGTGGCTGTCCAGGGTGTAGAAACCCAAGTAGTCCCGGTGGTACGGGTGCTTCTCCCACACTTTGTGTAGCAGGATGACAAACTTGACTGAATCTTTTAGAGTTACTGTTAGACTGCGATCCTTGGTCAAGAGAAGATCCACACTGGAGGAGAAGATGTCAGTCATTCATCCTGAACTGGATTTTATGTTTCATGTTACTCATGTAGAGAGACAGCTCTCTCTCACTGAAGGATATAACAATGTTATGCTGCAGCCACTCACTTGGGTCCTTTGAGAGAAGCTGCATCAGACCACAGCAGCTTGACCCATTTGCCATCCTGGAACACTGAGATGACCTGAGTGCTCACCTCCAGCCTCACCCCCAGAGTCTGGTGGATGATGCCAAAACGGCAAAAGTAGGTGTTAATCTTGCCATCAGGGGGAATCTTCTTGTCACCGATGACCTGGCCGTTGACCAAAATACCTGAGGAACCAACTTAATATTCAGTCACTCACTTTTTAAGTGCATGGTATGATTTACAGGCAGTGTCTTGGTCTACAAGGAGTATATATGTGAAGTAAAAAAAAAAGAGAAAAGGTTAAAGGACACCCTGGGATCTTATATTTGTCAAAGGTTAAGATGGCCTGACCTGATACTGGGTCTCTGACCAGGTTGAAAATGGTTCCTGGTTTGTCATTGATGTTGAAGCACACAGCGTCATCTCTGTCTGGGAGCTCTATCATGAAGTGAGGATCTCCATCCACTGCAGGTGACCCCAAAGTATAATGACAGTTATAAACAAAAAAGATGTGATTTTCTTTCTGATATTGGATCAACTTGCTGACGGCAACATTTAAACAATACTGAGAGTCTACAGAGAAACTAGCAGCTCTGTGAGGCTGTAGGCGCAGTCATGCTTTGAGCTAAACACTAGCGTCAGCATGCTAACATGCTCACCATGACAATGTTAACCTGCTATTCTTTAGCAAGTGTCTATCACATTCACTGTTTTATTTTAGCATGTTAGTGTGCACAGATAACACTACAAACAAAGTATCTTTAGCTATAGCTAAGTAGCTATAGCTGACATTTATGGGAATTTCACTTAATGATGGCACAAGATGAAAAGTTAAGAATCTCTAGAGTTGAAATTCACACTGAGGAAATAAATGTGTGCACGATGGCAATCTCTTTAATACCTGTACAAATATTTCACTCAAAACCAAGACACCAGAGGAAAAGTCTGGGGATCAATAAGGACCGTGAAGATCTGTACAAAAACATTGCGCCACACTACTACAGTAGATGCTGAGATAATCCACTGCAGGTTAGGTTAAGATTTTGACCTGCTTGCGGTGCTAAAGGAAGTCATTTCAGCAACGCCATTAGGACTCATCCAGCAATTTTTACAACTGACAGACATGCTGACATTGCCATGCAGCTAGCATTGCTGAAAATGTACTTACCAAAATACGTGGGTGATGGCTGGTAAGAACTTGTGTGCACTGGAGGTATATATCGATGTGCTACACACAGGAACAATAAAGTTCAAGTTAAATTGAATTGACTTAATCCCAAGTCTCTGTTGTTGTTTTTTGAAATGCCTTACCCATTCTTTCTGCCTGCTGTCTTTGCTCTGTCAAAAACAGATGGACAAAATTTCATAAATTCCATGGTTCAAACTGAAGTACCAGCCTCTGCTGGGAGAGTTGAGTAAAAACAAGCAACATGCTGAAAAGATGAATTCAGCAGTGAGCGCTGCTTCTGAAAGGAAATGAACAAGCTTGCCATACTCAAAAAAAGCTACCCAGTGTCACTTTTTAAATCCTCTCTTTCCTCCCCTACCCTCAGTTAGCTTGTCAGCAATGAGCGGGCTGTCTGTCCCGTCCTCAGTTTCAGGCTTGGTGACCACCATGGAGGTGAGGGGCGTGACAAAGCTGTACTGCAGTGACATGTCCAGGGCCTTAGCTGTGGCGTTGGCTTTCTCGTCTGTGTCACCACTCTTGCTGCAAGAAAGAACATGTTCTGAAGTTGCCATATATGACACTCGCACTCATAAAACCTCCGTGGAACCTATAATTTAATATTACAAGATTCATCTTGGGCTCTTAGATGATGGACAAAAGTCTTATTAACAAAGATTTTAATGGGACCAGTCTCCAAGATTTCCAAGGTGAAACCGTTCAGGCCTTAGCGTGAGCGAAATCACTTAAACCGACCTCTTCTGCAGTAGCTGCTGGATGGTGAGGTAGGCCCATAGACGCTCTGTGAAATCCCCAAAGATGTACTCCTCATCTGGGTAAATCACACCCCAGTCATCAGCAGTGGCCTGGCCCTGCACCGTGAAGTCCTCCTCAAACTAGGAACGGGAGGAAAAAGTATGGGTAAATTTTGTATTATTATAAAATAGTGATAAACACATCTTCTCTCCACCTCAGCACTGTTCTAAATTTCTGCCATTTCCTTCTCCTCACCCCCTGGCCGAACACTTCCACCATGAAGTTATCCAGGTTGTTGTCCATCATCCGACCGGCCACCACAATCTCTGAGCCGTTAAACAACTGGTCGAAGTGGTTAGTAGTCAGGAAGTCCACTGCATTGTCAGGGTAACGCAGGTCCACCTCTGAAAGTAGAGGGCTGGACACCTCGTCATAGAAACCCTGGAATAAATACATGCACACATTGTGACTTACACGTATTCGTACAAAATATGCTATAAAAATAATTTTTATTCTAATTTTATCAAAAAATAGTGATTACTTTGTTATTATTTGAATATTGGCTCAAAATGCATAGCTTAGACCCTCTACCTGGAGCTGAAGTGTTGCATCTGAACCCTCAAAGATTCTGCGGGCCAGCCCTTTGTTTTGTCTGCTCATCACATCCAGGAAGGAGTAGTCCACATCATTCCCAAATCCAAGACAGTACAAAGACATGTTTCCTCCGATAGCAGAATGCACATTATTCTGGATCACCGGGAGGCGAGACTCTCCTTCGAACGCACACATGCAATATGCAGAAATTGAATGCTAAATAGAAAGTACATGGATCAAATGTGCACCTACACAAATACACAGTACATCCCACAGTTTGTGCGCACTGCGCTCACCAGAATTTGGCATTCCATCGGTCAGTAAAATGATCATATCGATGCTCCTCTCCGGGAGCTTCTTCTCCTGCCTGTCCTTGACCAGCATCTCCACGCCTCTCAACACTGCATCATTGATGTTGGTTCCTAGAAGGAAAACACACAACAAGTTGTAAAGTTCATCGTATGAGAGTACATTTCTATCATCTAGGAAGCAAAGATGACATTTAGGATAAAGGCTAGTGTCACTTGTTTGTCTGTTAACCTCCAAGGTCCCTTATGTTTCGGACATAAACCATAGCTTGGTCCACATTTTCCTTGGTTGCTTTGGTGAGTGACTCCTTCCAGGAAAGGATTGTGTGATCAAACTGGATGACGGCAAAGTGGTCTTCCTCGTGGAGGTCTTTGAGGATGGCCAGCATTGCCTCTCGTGTCTACGAAGAGTTGCAAGGTCAGAGGTCAAAATGTGGCCATCAACATATTAGAATCACATGGACGGTCTGAACAGTCCGTCACCTGTGCGATCTTCCTTCCACTCATTGATCCGCTCCTGTCGATCACAAACACCACATTCTTTGGCACTCTGGGCAGGTCAGGCGGAGCAAAGAAGTGCACAAAGTATCCGTTCACAATCTGATGGGAGGAGAATCATGAAGAACAGTAATATGCATGAAAGAATGACAAATGGCAGAATTTTCTCTGACATATGGTTGATTATTTTCATGTTGTTGGACAATCTAACCGTAGAGTCATGCATTTTATTTTAGAGCTCAGCATTAAAGTAAATTTTGCAAGTGACTTAAATGTGCATTCGGCAGACACTGAGTCCAGGATTTGTTCAGAGCTGACCTGAATGTTCCCGAGGCTGTTTGCTCGGTTCACATCATACTTGATGATAAAATCTCCATCGATGAGTGTTCCATCACAACCTGGACACTTCCTCTGCTGCTCCATAGTTGGCGAGAAAGAGATGTGTGCCTGACAGTGGGATACAACATGATCTCTTTTGGTTACTCTTAATTCTTTGGCCAGTCATCTTTATTGAATGTGCAATGAAAAGACAGATTGAAAGCTGAAAAAGAGTTGACATTCAGGAACTGCAAGACAGGAAAAACGTCAGAGGCAGCTCTTATCTAACCTGTTGCATCATGTACCTTTTTGTCTGAGACAGTTTTCTCCACTAGAGGGAGCAGTTCATTGGAGAGGAAGGTTGCATGGGCATCGACATATGAAAGACCTTGAGGCTCGAAGATGTTTGCCACAATCTGTCTCCACACAGGCAAACACATGCAAACAGACACACAGAAATCATTTGTAAGGTAAACAACTCATTTAGAATATCTGAAATCACCAGCAAATCAGCAAGAGCCAGGATGTGAACATAAACATGGGTTCACCTGAAACTCCTGCACCGGCTGCTTGGGTTTAACTCGGGTCAGAATCTCATACTGGCCCAGTTTCCTCTGAAGGAGCTCCTCGTAGGTGAGAATGAAAGTTACGTTACTTTTGGCTGCAATGTTGACGGACACTGAAAACTTCTCCATCTTTCTTCCAGAGGCCCTGAAATAAAACACAGACATAATTGACAATATTCATTTCATTTTTTTCAGTGAATGGAAGCATATGAAACTGCAGACACTGTATGTTTCTTTGAACATTTGTTTTTGTGCTCGCACTACTGGGTTTATCAACCTTTAATCTAGGCTGACTCACTTGACCAGTCCGGCAGTCTGTCCAGAGGAAACGGCCTTCTCATACTGCTTCTTGGCTTTCTCTTTCTCCTTCACCTCCCCGACATACACCTGACCCTCAATTTCCCTGTGAGGCACAAAGATGAAGAACGACATGATGCAGTTTAAGCACATTGTACTGACTTGCTATATCATTCAAAAAATTAGTTTTAGAGCAAGGATGAATGCTGCCACACACAGATGGTCATAATGCATGTAGGAACGTGGACAGAGTGGAAATCAGAGCGGGGACAGACTGACATGCTGAAGTTGCTGATGAAGGCGGTCTTGGGCAGCTCCATTTCAAAGAAGATTTCCTGGGAGGTGTTGGCTTTGTTCAGAGCCTTGGAGGTCATGACGGTGTGGGCGAAACGAGACGTCACAGTGCAGTCCACTGTCACGCTGTACACCTCCACCTGAGACACAACGATGGAAAGATTTACACACTAACGGATCCGCTCATAAGCACTTCACATACATCATTTTAATACACTGAATGACTGTAAGATCTGCTATTTTTATGATATTTCAGTCAGAATGTTTTTGGGGTTTTTTTTGTGGCTAGATCCGGTCCAGCGTGCTGCCCTGACTGGTGCCAAAGAAAATTAGAACAGCTTGAGAAAGTGTTTTAAAAAGACATAATGTCACTGATTCCACTTCGGGAGTGCTGCGATGAGACAGACTGGGTGAGTCAACCTGGGTGCTGCACGCTCCGAGCAGGGACAGTGTGCTAGTGTTGAAAACTAAACTCTTGTTGAGACACTTAAGTTTCAATCCTTTGAATCAATCTTCTGTTGTAAGTCTATTGATGTTGTGTTGATTTTGCTGGTTTCACAGCCTGTCAGTGAAGTAAACAGTGTGCTCAAAGGTTACCGGAGTCAAACAGTGGGATCAGACTTCTGTTTACGAGCAACAAATCATCAGGAAATCAGTGAGCATGCTGAGCTGACATTCCCCCAGGGTGTCTTTTTATTCCCTCTGCTATCTGTCTTCTCTAAACCTTGTAGGTCATTTTCTGTATGTGCTTTTGTACAGCCTTCATTGTTGCTAGGTTATTTTCTTTAATATTTATATGTATTTATTTATGCGTGAATAAGAATTTCCAAATATATTAAGTCTTTTTATTTGTTTGGTGAAAGCATGTGTGGAGATGAACTGAATATTTCTCACCATCACTGTCATCAGTAGAGATACAAAAAGATTATTTTCTTACCGTGGCCTCATTTGTACTTCTTTTCTGTACCAAGACAAACAAAGAAAAGGGAGAAAAAATGCTGAGGATGAAATTTTACAGGAAAATCTAAATCTAAGATTGAGCAAAGCTGCCAATTTCAACTGCCGGTGTTCCATAATGGTGTTTAATAATGTGATTCATACAACCCTGATTTTAAAAAAGTTGTGACACTGTGTGAAATGTGAATAAAATCCTTTATACAATCATGTGTTTGAGTGCTGAACCTCGCTCCATCCCTGCTTGTGAGCGACTGATCCTTTCCAGGATGCTCCTTTCATACCCAGTCATGATACTATCACCTGTTACCAATCAACCTGTTTACCTGTGGAATGATCCAAACAGGTGTTTTTGGAGCGTTCCACAACTTTTCCAGTCATTTGCTGCTCCTGTCCCAACTTGTTTGAAACATGTTGCTGGCATCAAATTCAGAATAAGAAGATATTTACAAAAATCAATGAGGCTGATGAGGTCAAACATTAAATATACTGTCTTTATACTACTACACTATACTGTGTAAAAAGGTTAGCTAATTATCACATTCTGTTTATGTTTTACAACTTTTGCAGAATCAGGGTTGTATTTGCCTCTTTGAAATATCCTTATTTATTGTTAGTATTTAAGTTTTGTAATGATGATTCAGTAACTAATGATGTCACTGTATTTATCAATGAGAATAATGTACAAGCAGGAAGATGCAAGTTATTTCTCAACAATATTTCACCAGAATATGAAAGGACTGTCTGTCTGGGAATAGTTTCTGCCAAATACCTGCAGTGATCTGGCAGCTCCACTTGTCTCCTGGAATACAAATACAGCAGAATGAACCAACGTGGTGCCAAGATATCAGAAAAAAACACTGGCATAGCATGAACCAGGCTGAAAGAAACACTTGGGATTCTGTGTCTATACATACAGAGGAGGAGACGGGGGATTAAACTAGCACTGAAGGAGCGCAGAGGATATTTATAAGAAAACAATGGCTTAATGGCTAAATCAGCCTGTCAAAATTAAACTTCAACTACTGTCTAAAACAATGTGATTTCAGATTAAGATCAGAGTACAAAAAGGTCAGTGTGTGAAGTTACCTGGAGAGCTTCATGGGCCCCGGAGATGACCAGAGCCCCCCGGGCCAGGCCAGGCAGCCAGAGGCAGGCGCTGCCCCAGAGCAGCAGCAGGCGAACACCCAGCAGTCCAGACATGACCAAACTTCCACCGAACAGTGACTGACTTCACTGCTGAGAAACAAGCTCATTGCCCAGGGGGAGGGACAAAAAGTGTGTGTGTGTGTTGTCCTGGAGTATTGACCAACAGACCTGAGCTCAATGTGCAGGAGGCCCTGAGGTACAAACGTTGGTGCTTGTAAAGCTAAAAAGAAAATATCTGTGCTCTGGCTGGAAGTGCGTGTATGTTGGTAGGACTGACACAGAACTTAACCAGATGTTTGGCAACATGACAAGCTTGATACCCAGAGTGTCAGTCCAGTCCAGGAAAATATCACAAAAGGACCAGTTAGTGTCACCAAAAACTGTTCCTCATCATTCGCTCTGAAACAGTTCTTTCGGTTACTGCAAGATGCTGGTGCATACACGTACCAGAATGTCTTTTGCTGTTTGTGAATAATCACCTGACATGAAAATTAAACTACTTATTGGTTACTTATTCATCAGCATCAGATAAGTTTGCTTTATTCACTGCACACTTAGTGCTTTTCTCCTCTTTTGCTGGACATCTTCCCTCAACAGCCTGCACTGCTTTGCCTAATGTGTGTGTACGTCATTTCCCACTGACCGGCGAGCAAACAGTAGACCACTGTAAGGAAATTAAAAAGACTCTTTTTGACACATTTTTTTAAGTTAAATCATATTTAAAAAAAAAAAAAAAAACCTGATCAGTGGCCAGCAGGCATAGCGCATGTAGCTGAATCAGACCATTCAGATGTAATACTGGAACAAACAAACCTTTGGCAGCATATCTGCAGTTCTGCCACTTTGAACCTTGTGAACAAACAGTATCATTTTACTACATGGAAAGACTGTAATCTGCTCTCATCTTCATCATGTGGTGCCAGACAAAGATGACCCATGCATTTTGGACCCAAGTGTTTGTACAGTATGTGTATACACATGCAAACACATGCGTTTCTATGCTGCATTCGGTTTGAGAGCACAACTTGGCGCTTTATGTTTGGTCATTATGATTGTGATGTTGAAAAAGAGGTTTTAAGTTTACAAGTTTACTTGATGAGGTTACCTGCCACAAGTACAGTTTCCCTGCATTTCAAGGCCTAAATATAATAAATAGAAATTACCCTCTTTTGCGATTCACCGCCTACAAATGCTAAAAAATAAAAAAAAAAGTCAATACAGGGGAAAATAATTTATTAGTAAAATGGTCAGGTAAAAAAATGAACAAAACAGTCAACACTGATAAATAACTTACTTACAGCGTATCGGCCACATTAATCCAAACCCAAGTCTGATGCACTGTGCAAAGTGCAAAGTGCAATAACTGCTTACATAGCAGTAATGTCAACACACAATTGGCACAGAATTAGCCCATTTATCTCTCTCAAATCCAGCTTCATTTAAACTGCTTTTTTTTGTACTCTATATTATGCAGTATCACCACTGACTCAGAAACAGAAAGATAACAGCGTGTGCTTCTTCAGTGCTGCTGCTTTATCCTGAATTATGTCTACTTGCTGAACACACTGGCTCCAGGAGTCTTGGTGGCAGCAGGCTTGTCCAGGACCGTCTCTGTCCCCGTCCTCACACCACTGAACACAGACGGCGCCACTTTACCCATACGTTCTGAAAACAGACAGAGACACACATCATCAGAAAAACAGATGCTTAAACCAAGTGACTGCTCATCCTCAGCAAGTACCACCAATTCCACTCGGGTGTCGTCGAGGGAAGTATGTGAGGACTGAAATGTCTGCAGCAACTGTTTCTGTTTCATTTCATTTCCTGCTGGTCTCGCGTCTGGGATGCAGTGCTCTCGCCAGCTGGCTCTCGTCTGACTCCAAATTTAAGAAGTGGGATTTTCATGACTTTACAGTCAACACTGCCTCTCCATCCCAGCTCACATGATGCCCTTTAATCATTCACTGAGCAATATTTCTAAATCATGTGAATTATCTCTAAGGTTGGAAAAAGGCATTTTTTATCTTATCTTATCTTAAAAATATACACATGCAAGTAGGTAAAATCATGTTCTCTCAAATAGTGAGATCAGTGACAACATCAGTGTGGGTGGGAAAAGTCGAAAGGGCACAAAAGCAAACCTGAGGCCCGGCTGTTTAACAGTGGGTGGGAGTTACGCAAGTGCAGCAGGTGGACGGTGTTAGCAAGAGCACATTTTTAAAGGCACCTGCAGCACTTGAGCAATGAGCAAGAAGTTAATTAAAAAAGTATGAAATATCATAATACGGGCAAGAATGAACTTGAAGTTTGCTCCTGAGTGGTATTTGGATTGTGTTTGGAATTAGCAGCAAAAATGCTTGCTGTGTTTCCAGCTAAATTTGTCTTAATTAACTCATTGAATTTTCATGACGTAAAATTAGACGTGTATAATGCTAGCTAGCACTGCTATGGCGCTGTAAATTATACTGCTCTCTACAATTAGCGTGTCCCTGGTGGTCTAGTGGTTAGGATTCGGCGCTCTCACCGCCGCGGCCCGGGTTCGATTCCCGGTCAGGGAACAGTTTTTTTCGCATAATATACAGCATAGTGCTAAATGTCAAAATAAATCCACACACACAATGCTAATATTAAATTATATATATAAATGTCGCAATGAAAACATGGACTGGGAAATAAATCTATTTAATTTATTTCTGCATTTCTACAAATTTACATTGATTAATTTCTGTATTTCTATATTTCTACTTTTGTATTCATTCAGTAATGCATAATATTGCATTAGATATGCAAGTGTCTACCTGTGTATTTATTTTGGCTTCAATGTATTTATTTGTCTTTTTATTTGTTGATTCAAATATCTAGAAGTGTGTGTGTTTATTTCAATATTCATTTTGGTCTTTATCTGTTGTGAAATATGGAATTTTTTGTTCTCTGTGGAAGAGGCCAAAGAACCATAGCACTCTGAAACAGTAATATATCCACCATATCACATTGCCCAGCGTTAGTTAAAGCCTTTTCTACTGAAGTTGCTAAGTCAGACAGTTAAGTGACTGTATATCAAACTGAGACCAATCAGGAGTAAAACTAATTCACGGTGGAGAGAGATCACATTTGTAAGGATAGCAAGGCAAAATGTCTTTACAGTTGGGATCTTTAACATCTGAAGTGACCTCATGTCTTGTGTTTCAGTGTGAGAGGAAACAACATTAATAAAAGGCTTTACTCACCACACTCAACCATGACCTCATAGGTCTTACTCTTGACCTCGCCCTTCAGTCCTAGTTTACTGCGGGCTCCCTTCAGGTCCTCCTCCTTCATCGGGGGACGCTTCTTCTTCTTCACCTCGCCTGGCTGGAGTGTAGTACAGAAGGAGGAAAGCAAAGGGTACTAAGGCTCTGCTGCCATGTCTACAGAACTACTATAAGTTCAGTATCTGGAATCACAAAACAGCATATTTGATGTGACTTACCTGTGACATAGTGATTGAAGTCGGTGTATTGAGTCCACAAACACCTCTTTCAGTGTGATAGATTCGCTGGTTGTTTTTCTATGTGTGTCTTTGTCCCCCAGCAAGCCTGACATTATATATAGTCCTGGTCCAGACCCAGTGAGTCATTCAGACCCCCTACCTTCTGTCCCACTCTGCCTGTTGTCAGTGTGTATAATTAGGTGTGACGTGAGGGATGGTACAGCTGGAATGGGTCCCCCATCTTTTACGATAAGCTTACAGGCCAACAGCTGATAATTCCGGACACAACACAAGAGGCTGTCTGCCCCCTCCTCCCCTGGAGACCCTGGCAGAGATACCCTCTTTTTCAAATGTTGGTGTTGGGACTTGGCATTAAAACGGGTATAGAGCGTCCACCACCCAGCAACACCTCACTGCTGCTCCAGTGGTTGGCCTGCCCGTTGCTGCAACTTGATTTAAGCCTGGGGGAATGTCTTCTTGGGTCTTGTAAAAAAGCATTTCCAGACTGTTACCACATGAACCAGCACAATGAGGGCTGAACTAAGAAAATAGCTGTGAAAACATTAAGGTCATTGAGGCTTTTCTGATGTGAGTCACGGGCATCAAGCAGTCAGTGGGGTCAAATGTGGCCCCACACAGCGCAAACCCCAATAGATCCTCTGCCATTCAGTAAAGTAGCAATAATAAACAATAAACCTAAATCCACATCTCCAATAGCAATTATCAGTTGCCGGAACCCAAATAATATGCTGGTCCTGCTCTGAAACCAATAATTTCAGAATTGGCAACTTACCTGGTGTGTTTAATTTCATTTTTAATCATGTATAATATCATGTTATTTTCTACATACATAATGTATGTGATACTTCATTTCAGATTTCTTTTGCTCCTGATGACAGGGTATATTTTCAGCTGTAACAAGTAAGCAAACAGTTAAGGCAATAAGACCTCATCATAATCTGAAATGGAGGAGTTAACTTGTGATGATGTGACAAACTGACTCACTATTTCAAAATGACAAACACAGTGGCGCAGAGAGAATCTGAAGGCTGGTTTCACTCAGTCACATCACAGTGGCCGGATAATCTTTCAGTGTGAGAGGAGCTAGAGCCTCTGTTCTGACTTAAAGTGTTATAAACTTACAGGTGAGAAAAAGCCAAACACACAGTCTCACTCCTCATGTATAGGCTGTGTGATTATTCCCAATGAATCATTTCAAAGCTTTTACATTAGCCATCTACTTACAATAAAAACATGTTTGCGATGGTGCTTATTAGGCCTTTCCGAGGACAAGGCTGAAGGTAATGAGCATCTCTGTGCATGTGCGTGTGTCTACTTGTTCTGAGCGGTTAAATATCTCTCTCAACCTCCTCTAACAACTTAGACTAGGCCTTTTGATATTACAGCCTGTACTTGGACCCACATGTGGCGTTTAGAATGATGATACGTGGTGTTACTGTGGCTGGAAGAGGAAAAACAACAAACACAAGAAATTATATTCCAAAAAAGAAGAAATGATATGTTTGTGTCAGGGAGGGGTGAAATTGGAAAATTGGCGTTGGTGTGTTAACTGAAGCTGATGAGCCAGGGTGTAATGTATTTTTAAGTGTCACGACCCGAGACGCTGAATGAGTGTCTTCCCCTGGGCATTTGTGGTGCTGGGTGTATTTTTGGACACATAATCATGACTGGAGGTCAGGTGGCTCTAATGGTGACTGTGCCTCTCCCCAAATCTGAGGTATATACGCATCAGAACTAAGAACTCTACCTATGATGCACTCGAATGGTTGAGAGTTTTGACAGATTTCGCTTTAAAACTCATCCATGATGGTCTAGGGTCTAGCATTCATGGATTTGATTCAGTACAAAATGCATCAGCAATCAAGATAGTGTATCACATCCTTTATTGGAAAAGCATTTATAAGGATAAGTTACTCCCATCAGTTGCCTTTGTAATCATCTAGTAGGTTCACTTTGCAAAGTACTAAAAGCCCTCTTCATCCTGGTTCAGCTGAGAGTTACCATAACTGCTGCGAGATGCTGTACTTTCCTCCATTAAAATGTTCAGTAATTTATTCCTCTCCACCATGCCAAAAACATCATAATGAAATCATCGCCATTACCTTAATCATCACAGTCACAGTTTACAGTGTGTCACTCTCCATTTACTTTAAAGAGGACCAGCAGTCATACCAACGATGCACACTTGAAAACATGCATCCAGCACATGCCGGTACATACAGGTATATTGTATATATACACTGGCATGCGCGCACGCACACACACACACAGATGCACACACACACACACACAGAGACAGACAGACAGACAGACCTTTCTCTCGACTGTCTGGTCCACAATCACTTAACAGTTTAGAGGTCTAAGCATGTCACATTCTTAACATCAGAGCCTGCTGAATGCTGCTTCATGCCCGAAGATCTGGAGCTCTGGATAAAACAGTCAAAAAAACTACACAAATCAAACACAAAACAAACAAAACACCTGCTGGTAATTTCACTCAGGCACATTATTGTAAAAAAATAAATCACACAAACAGAAAAGGAAAGATTTAAGTAGTGATAAATGGGAAATTGTGCAAGAAATGGTTCCCATATCTACTCTCCACGTTGGAGTGAAGGAATAAAGAACACTTTTGGAACAAGCATAGTCACCTTTTTGGCCCGAACATAACACTCAAAACTAAAAAAACCCCACAACTTAAAATTAGACAAAAGACATTCAAAGACAAACAGCACGCGGCCAGACCACATCAGTAAACGATCACAGACAAACTGAGACTGCAGTCCTGTGTCTACAGACAGACGACACTGGCTGAGCTGATATAAGAGGGACGTTGCAGTGTGGTGCTTGTCGTCCTGCAGGTTTAACGGTTGAAAGGACTCTGTCAGAAGATTAACATGGAAGGTTGCTGCAAGCATTTATGTGCTCCTTTTGACATGAGTAACATTACATACAAGATATGCAGTAGTAAAGTGTGTCACTGTGCTGGAAAGTGTTAAGAGTTGCATCAATACAGCGATTCAAACACTCTGACGCAATGCTCCTCTAAGTTTGAGAGTGTCCAACTGTACACACCCTCACATCCACACACACCCACACCCACATATCACACACACATCGCACTGCAGGCCATGGTGGTACGGCTACATGAGAAAACAAACAACAAAGTTTACATGGAATCTACATCAGTAATACAATCACTTAAGAGGACTTGTTAGACTATTAAATGAAACCAACCCCTTGAATAGTTTTGTTCGCATGACGTTTGGTTCTGTTGTGGCCGTTTAGATTTGCCCAACCAGCGATCCTGCACCCACAAACACTGCCACTGAAGACAAACATTATAACACCAGTGTTAATGTTCTCCTGTTATACGTGCATAAAGGATTTAACAACATTGTGTTTGTTTATGGTGGGATTCTCTTTCCTAAACAGTGTCTTTGGACGCAACACTCATCCCAGGAGTGCCACGTCGAAATACAACAGTGTTTCCAAGTACCTGGGTAACTGCTGAAATATCTCCCAGTGTGTTACATTAAATTCCAGGTTAGACACAGTTTATGCAGAAGTCCTCCAGGAGTCAACAGTAAAGGGAATTCTATTACAGTATATTCTTCTGTCATCGAAGGGCAGCCTATGTTTGAAAAGACTGTGCCAACTCCTGAAGCTGATACCCAATCTGTGGAGGTATGGAAAATGTATATACGGGCCTGTGAGGTGAACGGCTACCCGAGGAAATCGTAGCAGTTTAGCTAGGCACGCAGGTCAAACAGGGATCCCCATGCGAAGCTTCTTCTTCTTCACCGTCTTCAGGCCAGTTTGCCGACGAATGTCATCCTCATCCGACTCATCCATTTCATCATCTGCTGAGAAAAGGATCTAGAAAATAGGAATGAGGGAGAAACAAACATTAGGCCAAACTTGCTGAGCCCCATCTTTGTAATATTCTGGTTGGTTAGGAAAAATATTTGAGTGTGTAGCAAATGTTTTATTCATTGGCGGGTGCATCCTAAATTCTCAGATACTGGATTATAGTATGGCGCTTTAATAGGGGTGGGGAACCTCTGGTCTCCGGGCCACATATGGCCCATGAAACCATTTGATCTCTTTCAAGCAGTCCCTGAGTGCAACACACACACAGCGGCTGATCTCACGTCAATGCATCATGACGCCTGTCAACAAAATAAAAGTAGATGCGGAGTCTCGCGCTTTCCAAGAGAAATTGTCAAACGCTATTTTTTTTGTTGCAGTAAAGGGCAAGCCAGTGTAAGCAGTGATGGAAAAGGCTAATGTCAAGAGTCACAGTTTGAAACAGGTTAAACTGGATGAGCGACAAGGACAAATGTGCTTGAATAAAGTTAACACTCTTTGGTGGAGAACAAGCTGCTTTCACAAGACCACATTCAGACAGAGACACTGTTATGCAGGCAAGTTTTATGGTGAGCGAGCTAACAGCTAAAAAGCTGACACCTCATTCAGGAGGAAACATTTGTGAAGGAGCGCCTTGTTAGCACCGGATAAAGTAAAATTGTTCCAAAGTGTCAGTTTGTCTGGAATCATTTATGGAGATAAAGGAAAACCTGGCGTGGAAACTCAGTGATAGCAAGTGTCTGTGTGACTTGGCCTTCATGGTGGACATTACCAAGTACCTCTAAGAACTGAACTTCAAGCTCCAGCAGCTTCTCAGCTCTCTGCTTTCAAATGTGACATCATTTGAAGTGAATTAAAGCTGCTACAAATGCAACTTGAAAGAGGAAACACTGCATTTTCCCACTGCAAGAACAAAAGCTGCTACGGCATCTGAATATGTGTGAAAACTCCTTCAGGCATTTGGTGAGAGGTTTCAGGACATGAAAAGTAAGCAGAAGGAATTGAACAAATTTGTTACGCCATTTAATGTGGAACCAGCTGATGTGTCTGACCACCTACAACATGAAATCATGGAGCTGCAAAGCAACAAACTACTACTGAGAGCAGCTCTTTTCTAAACGGACTCTTGCAAAGACTCTGCTCCAGGCTGACTGACCCAAACCTGGAAAACCAGCTGTGAGTACCACCGTCATCAGAATACTTTGTTGATCCCTGAGGGGAAAATGGGCCAGCTGCAGTTGCTCCAACAGTTGTAAAAATAGAAAGGAAGTAATAATGTCTTAGAGAATGTGAAAAATAAAGAAGAAAAAAGAAAAAGAATGCCATTGCATGTACAAGCCTTTGATAAGCATCAATTAATACAACTAGGAATTTTAGCTTCAGACACACAATAATAACTCAGTAATATTCCATTACTAATGCTTAAATGAAAAAACAAATACGGTTTCCTCTCAACACCAGCTGAGAGAGTCGTTCTTTTGTTTTGATGTTCAATATCAGTTGATGCTGCATATGTGCCAAAAGCCTTCAAGGAGTAAGCCAAAAGAAACACGAGCCAGCCAGGAGTCGAACCTAGAATCTTCTGATCCGTAGTCAGACGCGTTATCCATTGCGCCACTGGCCCGATGAGGGTTTCTCTTGCAGCTCAAGCCAACACGTGTATTTCAGCACAGCTCTGCCCCTCCCCCATAGCTTAGCGCACTGCTGAAAGCATGCTCTGTGCCGCCAGCTGCAGCACACAAGCAGCTAGTAAGACAAACTGTGGCTTTTGTGGGTTTCTACTTTTTATCATGACTTAATGAACAAGAAAATAGGTGATAAAGACTTTAAGGCTTCCAAAACCTCTGACACAAACTGATATGGATGCTGTTTGACCTAAGAGCTGAATGTGCCCAAAACAGGAGGCGATAAACACACTATTTGAAGTTATGGCAGCAATTACATACGATGCATTTAATTAAATGCTCTCTATAAATCACTAGCCTAATGACAACACAATGGTAACACAATGGTGTTTGAGCCTGAGGCCCACTCTTCGATGAAGAGACCAACTTCTCAGCAACAGTTAATTTCATCAATCAAAACTATGACTAAACGTGCTTTAGGGCAATCAATCGTTCGCAACTGGACCTCGTCAGTTTGTCTTGGAAGACGTTTCGCCTCTCATCCGAGCAGGCTTCATCAGTTAATGCGCACCAGACTAGATAGGACAGCTCTAGTCTTCCAAGACAAACTGACGAGGTCCAGTTGCGAACGACTGATTTCCCTAAAGCTTACAATGACTTGGATGAATGAGAATATTCACAGGTATGACTAAACATGTTTATCAATGACCTTTTTTCCATGATTGAGACAAGATGATGACGAGACGGCGTTATTAAACACCTCTCTATTTTCAATCATCAATCATAATTTGGTAATATTCCATTACTATATGAGCAAGAAAAGGACTCGAGCCAGCCAGGAGTCGAACCTAGAATCTTCTGATCCGTAGTCAGACGCGTTATCCATTGCGCCACTGGCCCGATGAGAGTTCCCTCTGTAGCCCAAGCCAATACATGTGTTTCAGCACAGCTCTGCCCCTCCCCCACAGCTCTGCACTGTGTTGAAAGTGCAGAGCTGTGGCTCGGTGACGCCAGCCGGAGCACACAAGCAGGTACTAAAACAAACCGTGAAGCTGGCTTTTGTCCTCACTGCTTGGCCCATTCAAGGGTTAAAATGACTTGGCTTGAAAAGTAGCTTTGTGTTTCTTTTTGTGATCTACAAACTTCCAAACATGTGGCCCAATGACAAGAAATACATAAATATAGCCGTAGTGATTTTTGATTTTTAAAATAAAGCAAGAGAATACTGCCCAGAGTGTCTCTTGTATTGTGTCTTTGCATATGATGTATTACTGTCTTTTCAGTAACTAAGACAATAAGAGAAATTACCTTGCCTATAAGACAGTTTCCTCTCACCAAAACCTGACAAAGCAGCAATTTTATTACAACATGAGTTAATGCTGTGTTTGAGCCTCCACAAAACAGTCATCAAGAAAAAGATATACGAGCCAGCCAGGAGTCGAACCTAGAATCTTCTGATCCGTAGTCAGACGCGTTATCCATTGCGCCACTGGCCCAATGAGAATTCTCTTCGCAGCCCAAGCCAATACATTTGTGTCAGCACAGCTCTGCCCCTCCCCCACAGCTCAGCGCACTGCTGAAAGCATGCTCTGTACCGCCAGCTGCAGCACACAAGCAGGAAGTAAAACAAACCGTGAAGCTGGCTTTTGTACACACTGCTTGGCCCATTCAAGGGTTAAAATGACTTGGCTTGAAAAGTAGCTTTGTGTTTCTTTTTGTGATCTACAAACTTCCAAACATGTGGCCCAATGACAAGAAATACATAAATATAGCCGTAGTGATTTTTGATTTTTAAAATAAAGCAAGAGAATACTGCCCAGAGTGTCTCTTGCATTCCTGTTTCCACTAGAGGTTGACTGATAGTGGATTTTTAAAGACTGATATGATGATAATTTGGAGCAGAAAAAACCCACAATGCATAATGTCTGTGATGTAATCAAACCAAAGATCTTCCAATTCATGGACACACATGTTATCCATTGTGCCACTGTGTACCACCCTCACAGAACAGAGATCAGCAACTAACATACAAAACTACATACCTGATTACTTCCTCTTGACTTCTGTTTGACCTATACTTCTCATCTCTGCCTCATTATCTGACCACAGGAAGAACGATATCACATGTTGAACAGCTTGTTCAACAGCAGTTAAAAGGGAAGTGAAGCATGCTTGAGTTATAAATCAACATCACTTGTAACAAATGAGGAGGAAATTCATTACCAGCTGCTACCAGATGTAACAAGTAGGCGATTCCTGGCTCCTTTTGTATCCATGTTTTTTTAAACCTTTTTATTAACTTAGCAAATGAATAAGTTAGGATATCACATTTTGGGGATTTTCCGCTTGGCTTGATCTTTAACAAAAGCCATTTAAGCAAATTTTAGTACACAGTCATTTATTTTATCTTCCCTGACCCTGAATGCATACAATTTTCACTTCAACCACTCAGGTGTAATCTCCAGGCCCTTCAGAGAGTTGGCAGCCTGAGTTCTGATTTCATTAAAGTTGTCAGCTCTTCTTACAGACATAAATAAGCTAAAACTGACATGAGAAAAGGCCTGGCCAAAGCTAATTGCCTGGGTAGGAATTTCATTTTACTTAGGTGTCTCACCTCAAGCCTTTTCTCTCTCATTTTTACCCCAACAGCTCCCTGGTGGTCTAGTGGCTAGGATTCGGCGCTCTCACCACCGCGGCCCGGGTTCGATTCCCGGTCAGGTAACATTGACTTTATATATGTGTGTAGGACATAGTATTTCAGGCTTCAATTGTGTTAATAATAATATGCTGTGTTACTGCTATGCGATCTCACAAAAAAGAAGTACTTCTACACAGTGATACTAAACAAGAATATGACATGAAGCAAGAGCCACCTTGCCTTGAATACTGTGCAAGCACTAAAGCACAGTACTTCAAATCTAGCAGGCTACACAAGATTTGACTTGGAACCCTGTGACTTCCCTCAAAATCACCAATTTAACTGACTCACCAAGCGTCAAAACAGCTGTTCCTTGGGTGAAAGAATAGATAAGACTTTATTAATCCCCAGGCGGGGAAATTCGGGTATTACAGGCAGCAGGTCATAGCAGTTGGGAAAAAAACAGCAACAGAATAGAGAAATACAAAATAAAAGCTGACTATATAAAGTACTGTACAAAAGTTTTAGACAGGTGTGAAAATCCATCCATCCATTTTCTTCCCCTTATCTGGGGCCTCTTCCGGGTGGGGTATGCCCGGAACACCCTCGCAGGAAGGTGTGCAGGAGGCATCCAATACAGATGCCCGAGCCACCTCAGCTGGCTCCTCTCGAAGTGGAGGAGCAGCGGCTCTACTCATGACTCCTCCCAAGTGACAGAGCTCCTCACCCTATCTCTAAGGGAGTGCCCCGCCACCCTGCGGAGGACACTCATTTCAGCCGCTTGTATCCGAGATCTCGTTCTTTCAGTCATGACCCAAAGTTCATGACCATAGGTGAGGGTAGGAACGTAGATTGACCGGTAAATCGAGAGCTTTGCCTTTCGGCTCAGCTCCTTCTTCACCATGATGGACCGTTACAACGACCGCATTATTGCTACCGCCGCACCGATCCGCCTGTCACCCTCAAGCTCCATCCTTTCCTCACTCGTGAACAAGACCCCAAGATACTTGAACTCCTCCACTTGAGGCAGGAGCTCTCCTCCAACCCAGAGGGGGCAATTGTTTATTTTCACCAGTTAACCAAATCCAGAGAATGAACAGAAGAGAAATCTAAATCAAATCAACATTTGGTATGACCACCCTTTGCCTTCAAAACAGCATCAATTCTTCTAGGTATACTTGTGCACAGTTTTTTTTTTTTTTTTTTTTTAGATGGGTGTTCCTCACCCAGTTCTAAGCCTCCTACAAAGCTGTTTCTGTTTCAGTTAATGACTCTGTTTCAACCTACATGTGAAATTGATGATCATTATACCACGTGTTTGGTATAAGTGGTTGATCATACACCTGACTATAATCCTACAACATCCCTGCCTGTGTGCAAATATACCTACAAGAATTGATGCTGGTTTGAAGGCAAAGGGTAGTAACACCACATATGGATTGATTTAGATTTTTCCTTTGTTCGCTCACTTTGCACTTAGTAAATTGATAAAAATAAACGATTATTATTTATACTGTTGAAAGCATTCTTAGGTTACAGCATTTTTTTTCACACCTGCCTAAAGCTTTTCCACAGCACAATATATGTACATTTTATTAAAAGGACTATATAAAAGAAAGAATATGTAAAAAATATATATTGCCACTAAGAACTGTAAGAAATATTGCCATGAAAATGTTTGATACAATGAGTGCTGCAGGGACAAACATTTAGCCAATCAGACCCTTGGGTGGGACTAAAGCTGTACGGCAGAACCAATGAACAACAACAGCAATGGCGAATGCAAGATAAAGCCACGATAGAGGCTGCCATAAAGGTTATTCTAAATCGATTAAAAGCACCAATTTATTGCCTGATATCCGACAGAACTGTCAACTCGGTGAAGTGGAGTGGATGGATTCATAGGTCTGGACCCAGGTGAGGTGGATACGTTGGTCTCTAGTGATTGGTGAGGGGTGCCATCACACATAACAGTGGACTATCTCAGGTGCAAATGCACGCACACTCCGATGTGACACCATACACATTCCTTGGAATGGTTTTACACCATTTCTCTCGCTCACACAAACACACACAAACACACACACACACACAGTTTGTGACAATACAAGCCCTGACTAAGGACGTAATATTCAGCAGGACTGCGCAAATGCAGCATATTAATGTGTTATTCCCAACTTGCATATAAATGCCAAACAGTGTATGTAGCATAATGTAGCATATTTCATTATTCTATACTGTATAGAAATCTTGTTTTTATCTTTATTTAACTTTTCAGTTAACTTTTAATTTTTAACTTTGTTTAGTGTGCTGCATCACAGAGACAAATTCCTCTGCACATTGTACATCTGGCAATTAAAGTGATTCTGAAAATAAATTGGTGTGATTGTGTCCTACTGCCTTTGCCTTTAGTTGTTGATTCTAATGGTAAGCATTTCTACAAGAGCCTTGTAGGTGCTGCACTACTCAGTAACAACCATGATCTACTGTCAAGTTTAACTAATGACAACTGTGATATCACAGTTTCAGAGCCTACTGGAACAGTGAGGTAGTTTAGACATCAAGTGCTGCATTTAAACATGTAAACAAGAAACCAGATTGAGAGAAATCAATGTCTTGACTCTTGACGTGAGTTTGCTATAAAATTTTCTTGAAAATGTGCTTACACCAGACTCCATGAGTTAGGGGTGTGGGTGAATGCTGTGTAAAGCAGAGCTCAGTTTTGGATTCATCTACTTTACAAGCTTATGACTGTCGACCATGATCTAGACTACCATCACAGGTCTAGGGCATGTTCCTCTTCAGACTGAGGGTGTGCTGAATTAGTATCAAGTATTTTTGCGCATGCCAAGTTGCCAATCAGTACAGGAGATCAAGAAAAGCTGACAGTCAAAAGAGTACGACATGCTGAGACAGGGTTTCAGAAGCAAAGAAAGAAAGAAAGAAAGAAACAGAGATGTGCAGCTGTGTCCCTTACAGACTTGTGAGTCTTGACTGTTGATCAGCCTCAACTATGTATATGTTTTCTGAATAAAAATGGCCGTTGCTTTGCTCGTGATTATTTTCTTTTTTCTGTGGTGTGTCCTACAGCTGTACTGGTACAGTGAGACTTACCTCTGACTCTGAGTCATCATGGGACAGAGCTCGTCTGTAGCGCACCTTGCTGTTTCCCCGTGAGTCCTCCTCTCTCTCTTCAAGCTTTGCTTTTGTCCTGTGTTTCTTCATTAGGAAATTATCTACCACCCAAAACATGAGGGCCTAAAGGAAACACAGACAACACCGAAGTGATTTTATGTTATTCACCAAACTTGAGAAGAGCTTTCGTTTGTTTTTTTCATTTTTTTTTTATATGGCCACAGTATGAACAAACAGGGATGATTAATGCAACCAATGACAGAATCTCACGACACGGTTGTAGGACTGGTGTTGCAGGAGCTGTAAAATCAGCATACAAAGAAAAAGACATGGTGACAGCAGACTTACATTGATGAAGAACGGAACGATGAGCATGACGATGGCCAGTTCCAGGTCAGGATTCTCTATGGGGTTGAGGAGGGCCAGCTGTGACACACGCAAACACAGACAACACACACACAAGCACAGACATAAGCATTACAGCAACACAGACAGCAGGCCTTGTGTTTGAAGTAGAAGCAGTCAGATCAGTTGGGGCAATGATAGTCTGGATCTATTTAAATGGAAGAAGGATAGCCTACTTGAGCACTAAGTTGTTATTTCACGTCAGGTGGCAGGACTTATTATCAAGTTCAACATAACCACTGTGATATCACATCTATAGTTAGTAGTACTGTTTCTATTAGAGTTTCCTCAGAACACTACCAGGCCACGGCTCTGAGCTGAAAATCTGCCCCAACAGATGTCCCTGGTGGTCTAGTGGTTAGGATTCGGCGCTCTCACCGCCGCGGCCCGGGTTCGATTCCCGGTCAGGGAACTTCTTTTTACAGACCATAGCTATTATGTAATGCACACAGTGTAGAAGTGAATATCTTAGACTTCAAGGAGCGTGTGTAAGTGCTGCGTGAAACCAGCTCACTGTGTAAAGTCTAGCATTAAAACATAAGTGTTCATTCCAGTCTGACAAGTTTTGATGTGATCATCAAGTGTTTTAGTAAGCAGTCGTTGACTGTAGGTGCTATTAGGACTGCACGATAGTGGAAAATATGACATTGTGCTATCTTCTTTTTCTGATGTGTATATATACACATAAAACAGGAAACTTCACCAGATACATGTGTGTTATTCATGTACAGATAAAAAAAACTGAATTCTCATAATGTGATTACTTTAAAATTACAAACTCTTATAACAAAACAAACTCCCCCTCCCACTTCAAACACACTTGGTTCATCCCTCTGCTGCCCCTCTAGAAATCAGCTAGGGCTACTCCACTTTAAGTTTCTTACGTCGCAGTTGTATTGTTTCAATGCAATCTACCATCAATGTTCAAATGTATACTTAATCTGAAGGGTGGAAGATATACAGGCGCCCTGATGCGGCTGAGGATGGTAAAACTCTCAAACTCAAATAATGGATTTATCTACAGTATATGCCAACAGAATGTAAGCAATGATACAGACAAACCTGGGCAGTCCACGTTTTGTGTTTGTGTTAAGCCTTTTTTACATTGGGGCACAGACCCGCCCTGTGACTTTAAACCACCACCAGGAAGATGTCGTACTGTGTCGCCTGCATGTTTATCGGCAGGTCATACGAGGCTCTGCATGCAGAGCAATCAGTTTGCTATGTGCTCTGGTGAAGGGATGCGCTTGATCAGTTTATCAAACAACCAAAACGGACAGCGCTCATTTTCAGGCTGTCATAGGTGAACAGTGGGGCCTGCTTTGGTTGTTCAATAAATCGATGAAGCAAGCGCTTTAGCAGAGCGCATTGGGAACTCATCAACCTCCAAGCATCCAACAACCATTAAATTGGCTAAATAATGTAACATAAGACTTTTCTTTTAGATTTGTCATGCATAACGAGAACCTTGCAAAGCAGCAAAAAAATGTTATAGCGTGATGTGTTTTAGTTAATTTGCTATACTTGACATCATGCCTCCTGCGTAAATATTGTACTTCAGCAAATTGCAATGTCATGTTGAAACAACATGTCGTGCATCCCTAGGTCCTGTTTTTCTGATCACTCCTACCATTTCTCCTCATCATCTCAATGAGCACACATAATATGAAGGTTATCTTATTATTATTATTATTAAAACGTCCAAAAATTGTTAATAATGATTCTGAAGCCGCAACACTTTTAAATATCTTGAATTGAAAAAGACTATTTTGACAGTAATGGACATTAATTTCACCTGCTATCTTTTCAAATCATTATGAATTTTACAGACCTTCTTCCACTGGGGGATGAGGAGGACCAGCATGATGAGGACTTTCTCAAACATCATGATGAGAATGTAGAGGATACACTGACCCAACCATGCTGTGCACTGCACCGGCTCTCCTACACACACACACACACACGGAAAGTGAGACAGATTACTGTGAAAAAACCTGCATGGGTATTCAGAAATGTAGCACAGATCGCTATTAGATTTCACTGCTTCAGAGTTACACAAACTGTTTTGGGAACAAAGGAAGGCACTGGAAATGTAAGAAACGACATTGCAGCACTGCAGTACTGAGGGTAGCTACTGCCCTCCATTGGGCATTACAGGCATTTTAGGAATGTGCTGGAACTCCCACTGTACCACTCACACACACTGTCCTCACCATATTCTCCAAAACGCAGAGAGTCCCACTGCCTCCACTCTACAATGGCACTGACGGCTCTCACCCCAGCATAGATGAGCAACATGCCCAGAGAAGCATCCAACAGGAAGTTAATGAGGTATCTGGCAGAGACAGAAGAGGAAATGTTAGAGCTTTCATTCATTTCAACACAGTTTCTTGGAAATCCATCTGTAACATGCAGAATCAGGGAACTCTGAGGAGAACAGCCAAATACAGGATTGACTCACAGTGAGCAAGGATCCTCTTCTGTGAGGTCTGACAAATACACATTAGCAAAGTGGATAAACAGCATCCCAATAGCTTGTTTTGAGGTGTCCAGGAACCTGCAGGGAGACAGGACAGTTGATATGCTTCCCAGGCACTCCAGTGGGTTTCATTTGATGCCTTTGCAGAGAAATGAATTTAAGCTGGCTCAGCTGCCTCACCAGATTCTCCAGGGTCTCCTCTCATGCTTTGGCTCCCTGAAGCGTTTCACTGTGAAGGAAAGAGTGTGCCACAAAGATAGTGGGATTTTACTACATATCACTCATAAAAACACAGAAGAACACAGAATCAATCAAAAAAAATTTTTTTTTGTTTTCATTTATCAAGTTAGAACCCTCCTGTGAGCTGTCAAAGGCCCAACGAGCATTTTAATGGTTTTATGTGTTGTTTGTTTGGTCTAACTGAAAGGTTTGCACTGACACATTTATGATTTGGTAATGTGAGCTGACATCCATTTTTTGCGCAGAGTGAAGCCATCACAAGTGAGACACAGTTTTTAGTGTTAAAGGTCTGGACCTGAGCAAGGGCAATATACTGTTGGTCACAGAGGAAGCAGAACCAGTGGTCAAGAACATGAGCTAAAACCTGCTAATACCACATGCAGTAGCTGTAAAATCATTAACCTAATACACTTATTTTCAGCTCTCTGCTAAGGAGGAACAGGAAATATAGAAATGTTTTTTTTCAAGGTGGCCAAAGGGGAGAAGTGGACCAGACTCTAAATTCTTCAGTGTATTCTAATAAAAATCAGACATCTAGCCTGACCAAGTTGAGAAATTCAGAAGTAGTAGTAAAGTGATGAAGGTTAAGCTGCTTACACAGACTCAAATTGATCTGCAGTGTTTGTGCGAAATATTGTTCCCCAGGCAACAAACTCTACAACTACTGAATGTGTCCATTCGATTTCTTTGGGGTGTCTACGTTACGGGCTCTTTGGAAGTCCTCACTTTAATTATTCTTCCTGTGGAAAAGACATTGGGTTTTATAAAAGAAGGCTCATCACTGAAAGCAGTGACATGTTCAGCACAAATAAAGCTCTTGCTGTTCTTCACAAAAGTGACTTGTTTTCCATTACACCACCACTGCACTCTTCTTTTAAGTCCTATGAGCTGCAGGAGAGGGGAGTCTTACCACATTATGATATCACTTGTTTATTTTTATACCATCAGACACAGACTCTAAATGCATCGCTCAAAGCTGTGGTACCTCAGCTGGACTATTAACTTCAACACGAGCCCATAAGCCTCACAGAGAACACATTTAACAATCTCACTTCTCAAAACTTGAATTAAATACTGATAATGTTACCCAAACATCTAACTCAAGACTGTTGTGAGTTTGTGCTCCAAGCACAACTGTGACTTCAGACTTAACACACCCTGCGCGCAGCTGGGTGTGATGTGAACACAGGCGGAGGTCTACTCCTTCTGCCTCGAGCAAAGAAAAGCAGTAAAATGCTGATCATTCCTCACTGCTCTGAGGCTGCTGGGACACACAAAACTGAGACTGCTCTCATTAGGTCATGCAGCTGTCAGTGCTGTGCCAGACACTGACCGAATGGAACCACCCTAAGTGAGACTTTTCAGTCAATGCCAATGTTTCCCTGTCTATCTAAATAGAAAGCTCTGCTGTCCAACTACTATAAAGCCACCATAGCCAGAGATGGAAACAAACTGTGCTGATGATTCACAGAGAAATTTTAAAAAATGAGCTCTGCGGACAACAACTGTAAAAAAAAAAAAAAAAAAAAAAAATCAGTCTGAGCAATGTAGAGTTATTTTTGAAACGTACAATACAAGTTCCTACAAAACACTCTCAGTGAAGAGAAATGATTATGATTATTACTGTGAAGCAGCTGCAGAGCATATCGAGTGATATTTGAACCTTATTTAGGAAAAGTTTTTCTAAATACATTTGGACAGTTACACAAAAGAACTAGAGCTGCAGGCGCTTATTGCTGTTTGAGGGAACCTCCAACACACATGATCAAGGTAAGCAACTGTCTAATCCCCTGTCATTGCTCCCTTAACGTCATGATGTTTTGCTATTATTTTTTACAAGGTGTGAATGCCATCTGCAAAATAATAAGCTTTTCTGAAAACCCCAACAGTATCCAGTTTGGAGTTTTCATAACATGAGTTTTAACCTGAGAGGGGCAGAGTTGACATTTTGTAGCAGGAAGGGTCAAACACGTGCCAGGAGGTGAGTACGCAGCTTTTATTAGAACAGCCAGCAACTTCAGGAAGTCACCAGCTGTATTATCATACTGAACTGAAATCCCTGTATTTAGCTTTACTAGAGCCAGGAAGCATTACTATCTTAGTATTGTTGTTTTCCTGTTGTAGTCTCGGGCCTCCCAGCTGACATCAATATCGCATTTGATTAACGGAGTGATGCTATTGGATAATTGTCCAGTTCCATCAGCAGCTGGGGTCAGATATCTGACACACAGCAGACCTTTGGCCATACTCACACATCAGCGTGCTGAAAGCCACCACGGCGAGAAGCCCTTGCAGAAAAATCCCAAACGAGTCCATCAAGGCGCCATTCTCGCACCCCCGGTTATCAGTGCTTGGCGTCGGGCTGGATGACACCGACGTGTTGGTGAAGGACACAGCGGGCAGCCCCGCTCCTCCTGGACCTGCCAGTGCCACGTCTCCGAGCTGGGACAGCATGTTGACACCACTGACAGCATCCATGGGACAGGAGCGCAGCACGAGAATAATTAATAAAGCCGATAGCAGTGGCTTCTCACACAGACTCTGAGTGCTTCCCGGTCCTCTCCAGCAGTTGTTGGTCAGCTAATCGATATGTTAAGCTGGACAGGCTTCGGTGAAAGACGTTGGCATCCTCTGCCTTCCAAGCGCACACTCATTCTCCCTCAGGCATCCATAGAGCCATAGCTGATTTTTGTCACAAGAGAAGTAAAGCCTCTAAAAGGTTACTAGAAGTTGCAGTGGCGTACCAACGTAACTGGGACTAACTCGTCCACACACTTTAAAAACAGAGGTGCGACATTAAAAATCAATAGCAGGTTTAGAAGGTCCGTGCAGCAGTGAAAACCTTCCCTGGCTCGACCTGGAATCTTCGCTCGAATGTGCGAGCTAACATTAAATAAGACACCGCCAGCTAAACCAGTGTCAGGTAGCTACTGAACCCGATAAAACTGCTGTTAGTAACTTATTGTAAATGTGTTGTACAGCGCAGGTCGACCAATGGCAAGTGAAATTTTGCCGACAATCAAACGTCCACAGTAAAAAAAGGAGATGCAGCAGCTGAGATGCTATCACTACCTACCTTGCTAGCCCTCAAGCTAACTACTCAGTTCCATTAAGCTAACGCCGGGCAAGCAAACTTAGATTTTCTCTCGAGCGTTGAAAACGGCGCGTGCACCGGTTCCTCGTGACTTCAACGCCCGCAAAACAGCTCGTCTATATTAAAAAAAAAAAAAATGAATAATTGCAGGTCACGGCTCGCGTTCATCCAGCTGCTCCCCTGCCCAGCAGTGCCCACTCATGTTGACAGACGTTATGTCATGTGACCTGCGTGGCCGCGAAAGCATGCTGGGAAATGTATGACACACCAGGAGCCGTCGAAAATTCGTTGTTTACCGTTTTAATTGTCGTCGTCTCTTTTAAATAGCAGTTAACAATCGTCAAACATGAAATAAAAGCTGTTCCATTGCTTTGAATACAGCGGAAAGTACAAGAAAATGAGTAAACAGAGAACACAGAGGTTTTACTCACACAAAATGAAGCACGTTACAGTAAATCACACTACAGGAGTTGGTAAAAACAGGAAAAACTGATTTACAAAAGCATTTTGAGAATATCTTCTTGCTTTAAAATTGCCCATTTATTTTTAAGTTAACTGTTAAAAAGAATGACTATTTAGTGATATGAAATGGCTCAAATTATCACCTGTAGCTGAATTTGTTTTGACCATACACCCCATATGACAAAAGTTTAGGCCTAGTCTGTGCAAATATACTGTATATTTAGGGCTTTACACATTGCTTATGCGGAAAGTTAATTGCTCAACAGATTTTTTTTCACCCTGTTGCACTAGAAGATATTTGATTATATACACTATATACAAACATGCACTGTCATATTTGCATACCACCATACAGTACATGGTTTTGCTTGTGCTTCCATTACAGAATCCTTGCACTGTAAACTGCTCTTACATATTGTAGAAGCTTGAAGAAAGTAATTTGATCTTTTGAAAAGAAGGCTCTCTTACATCTGTTGTTGAGCAGACTGTATCTTAATTCAGCAGGATAACAGTAGCAAATTTTGTTAGTAGTGTGCATGTCCGGTGTTCACACTAATATCAATTTCCTTATCTTGTAACAGCTCACTAGGACTTTTAAATCTACCATCATCCGAATATCTACTTCAATATGAACACTCGCTTTCACATTTTTCACATCAGTTTTTTTTCTGTGTGCAGACAACTATTTGTTGTTGCTGAATCAATGGGCCAAATGATCTCTTTGAGAACTTTTAGTGAGTCTAACAAAACATAAGACAAAGGCTCCCAATCAGTTGATATACCAAGATACATCTGAGTTTTTGCAGTGAAATGGATTTTGTGATAAAGCAATGATTTAAGTGCTTCAATTGAAGTGGTCAGTCATATACAATGTGTACCTTCATCCGCACCAAAAATGACTTCAGTGAAATTAGACTTCGGTGTGAAATCACTAGATTAGGAGGTAAGGCCACCTCATGTCTGACTCCAGCAGATGATAGCAAGTCCAAAGAGATACCAAATATTCTACGGCGTAGTATGACAATTGAAAAATGTGATTCAGTGGTGTTCCCTTTAAGAGCCAGCTTGGGCAGGGGCAACAGGGCAGGCTTGAAATCATGAATGGACACAAAGGACCAACGTTGTTATAGCACTGGTGCTCAGTCACTCTTCCTCATAAAGAAAGAGGAAATAAAAGTGAAGAATCCGAGGCACTCTAAAGACAGAAACAAGTTAAGAAGCCTTTATTAAAACATAGCTAGAGCCCAACCTGTTTCAACTTGAAAACAAGTCCTTGATAATGGCTTGCATTTTTTTTTTCAAAACATACTGGAATCAATAAAGGCTTTTGTACTTATTTATGGCATTAAAGTGCCTTGAAATCTTCTGTCTTTCAGTCCTCACCTGTGCCTTCCTAAAGAGCACCTGAACTGTCTTGGACCCTATGTAGCTCTTCTTTGTCCTTTTTACAATGATTGGAAAGTGCTGCTTTTGTCCAACTCATGTCCATGCTTGTCCGACACCATGTGGTCTATGCAGGATTCTAAAGGATGTCCAGTGTTAGAAAAGTCAAAATGGGAAAATACAGTGTTTTTCACAGGATTAATACACAGAACAGGATGTAGTCATGTCCATGCCGATCCCCATCAGCTACGTGGCAAACTGTTGATAAAATGCCAGCTTGACCCTCTCAATGTGGTGGCAAAGCTTGATGGCCGGTCCCAGTTTCAGGTCCATACACTCTTGTACTGTTGGGAGGTTCAGCAGCAGCAGCGCCTGTCCGTCAATCTCCTGTAAAAGCACGAATTCATGACAAGTAGTTTCTAAAATTAGTTGTGGCTCAACCTTCTAGTAAAGTGATGTTCTGTATTTGTGACTGAATACAATGCAAGTGTATAATGCGCATATTGCAGTTTTAGTATTTCTAAACTGACCTGTTACTTTACAGGTGCTTAAAGGCACATGAGAGAGGGAACTATCTGTCACAATCAACGAGGAGTGAAAAGATATCTGGATACATGCTAAATCAGTTTCAGTCTGAAATCGTACCAAAGCAATACAGTTTAAAATTATACACAGAATTCACATATCCCCCAATCGCAGACATAATTTCAACTCTGCTCTGCCCATCTGCTTTAAATGCAACACAGCAAATGGTATTCTAAGTAATTGTCTATGGTCATGCCATAAGCTGCAAAGGCACTAGTCCAATGTGCTATCTGAAACAGAAAAAATACTGGGTTTGGAACTGGAGATGGACCCAGTGCCCCTCATCCTCGGCCTCCCAAGCAGATATTTACATAAAAGAAACAGTAAGAGATTGTACTGTATTCTTACTTGTACTGCAAGGAAGAACAGTTTATTGCAGTGGATTCATGAAAAAGTATCAACAAGTAAAGGCTGGCAGAGAGTGCTGTTTGACTTCATGCCTTCATACTTTACACGTATGTACACAAACTTCAGTTTTGGAAAGGCCACAACCCTCCAAAAGAAGGTCTGACTGACTTGAGATATAAATAGAATTATTATAATAGAGTATTGTTTGGTACACATAAAAACAAGAATGAAACAAATTAAAGTTTCTTTGTGAAGCCTGAAACTGGCGCTCTTGGGGCTCACGGCTTTAATTTGGCCCACTGAGCTGCCTCTTCAGTTGAATGAAAAAGGGCTTGAACCCGGAATCGGCATTAGTGGCTATATTCTTGTTTGTTCCAAGTGCATATTATCATCATAAACTCTGGTGTTGTGTGTCTGAATCTGAGCTTATTTTGCGTTTTTGCTTTCTTTGTTTTTGATTATTCAGTCTTGTGTATTTTTCTCCCTCTCTCCTGTGGATTTCATAATGTATCCATCTTCTACTTGCTACTTCTAGTGAAACCTAGTAAATGTATTATCAAAAAAACAAACAACCAAACAAACAAAAAGTCTGAGTATTTTGTTACCTGATCCAGAAAAATCCGTGCAAGAGGTGCACAGTCAGTGGTCCTGATGAAACGAACCACATCGGTGACGCTCCACTCCAGTGGGCTGGTGTCCAAACACAACTTCTGAGGAGTCTCAGTCTTTGAGGTCTAAACACACAGACAGGGTGAGTCAGAACAAGACTCAGACAGATTTCCCAGGTGGAAAGGCTCACAGCTCATTTTAACCCTTACAACTGATGCTGAGAAGAAAGGGTATCAGACCTGAACATGTCAGAAAAGAAACTCTGGCTGTTTCAACCTTGCGGATTTCCTCCCGAGCTGTTTAGAGCAAGTTGAGGTCACAGTGAGAACATCATTCAAAATGTTTTCATAATGGATTAGTTAGGCAGTGAAGAGCAGCTGTATTTGATGGAAGGGGCAGAGGGATGAGACGGTGCAAAAGAAAACCTATTTTACATTCAGTGGTACTGAACCTGCCTGAACTTTTTTTCATGGGGGGCCAAAATGTAATGATGGGCCATGGACCAGAAAGCAAACACCTACTGTATTGTAATAAGATGCAAAGTGGTACTCGAATCCCAACATCCTTTAATTGACCGACATCCTGTGCAAAGTGTCACTCTACCTTCTGTGTTCACATTATGAAAAGTAATTCAGAATTGGGGCTCCTACATATTTAAAGAGCGTTTTATCTCACAAAAAGATCATAAACAACGATTTATATTCTTTTTCTTTCAGCAGAAACATCTGGTGGGCCAACTTTGGCCCCCAGGCCCCACTTTGGGCAGCCCTGCAATACAGCATTCATGACAGATACACTGTCTGAAAGGTAAACTTTGATATGAAAATACCAGAAGATATTTATTTTCAGAATATATATTATTGCCAAGTAATTTTAAAACTTGTTGTGTCTTTTGCTACCTTTGGTGAGGGAGGACGGTTCTCGTCATCAGAGAATGAGGGCGAGCGGGGTTTCCGGCGCCGACGCGTGGGCCTGGGTGTTGCCGGTGGGGAGGGGGACGGCGTGGTGGGCTGAGACTTTCCAAATGATTGCTCAGAATCATCCTGCATATCGTCCTGTAGCTCAGAGCCAGTGTCTTCACTCAGGGAGTCATCTTCGTCCAGATCTTCTTCCTCTCCACTGCCCTGCGAACCAAAGACAAGGACAAACAGCCCGTTAGCACAGATTCAAGTAAAGTGTGAGGAGGAATACAAGTTAACATTGTTGGTTTAACAATAATACAAGTGACGCATGCTTTCAAATAATGGTTAATGAAGGAAATGTGTTACCTGTGGAGACCCAGCAGGTGTGTTGTCTACTGAGGCTGAGGAGCGTCTCTTCTTATGGACAAAGAGCTGCTTCCTCCTCTTCCTCCTCCTCCCTCTTCTCTTCACGCCTCCCTCCAGGTTGGAGTGGCCGCCGGGTGGACGGCCAACACGTTTACTCTTCTTCTTGCCATAGTAGTATGCTGGTGACAAGACAGCAGGCTTATTGTGTAATGTTGCATTTGACATCATTGAGATAGATGGAAATGAACTGATCTAACAGATTTTAATACTCGTATTTTTTATACATGTATTCTCTAAAAGAAAAGCATGTCTGTGGAGGATAAGTGCTGTCTGCAGTGAGATGAAAACATAAGAGACAAAAGAGAAAGTGCAATCATGCGTCTGTTGCTATCAAATTGCATCAGTTTCTTAACCCCTGCACTGCAAAGCAGCAGCGAGTAAACATATCAACAAATCTGTGATTTTCGGTGAGTTCACGAAAGAGGCCAATTCTGACACGCTTTCAGCAAACGATACCTGCTAACTCACTGCCTCTGGAAGGTTATTGCAATTTCTAAATCCCAAACTACGTCCCTCTGCTTCACAGAATGTCTGTACTCATTAAGGGAGCATTTATGTCCTCATTGATGATTTCTATTCAAGAGCTACGCAAATGAAAAGAAGTGAGGGTTTCTGAGAAAGGAGGAATGAATGAGCTTTGTGTTAAATTGGAGCACATTTGAATGGTGTTTAGAATTAAGGTCACAACTCACAAGCAAGTATACTGATTTCTGAGCTATTACGAATTAATCACAGCAATTAGAGGCTATGTTCATTTTCTCCTTTGATAGAGAAAAGCGGCCACCCCAGATCACTCGATAAATCATCTGAAGTCTCGACAGTCTCTAGGTCTGCAAAACACCTACTGTACTTGGTCTTGGTGAGGACAGAGCAGTTCTCTGAGCAGCGGTCCAGAACCATGCGAGGTCCAAACAGGTTCGGGCAGCACTCAAGCTTGATGCAGGTTTTCCTGCAGAAGTCTGCAACGCGGTCTGCAGTGCGGACGATTTCCACAGTGGCACGGTAACTCTTTCCCTTGTACCTGACATTTAAGGAAAAGCAAGGTTGAACAGCAAATAAATCGGGATAATCATTCATATGTCCACACAGTATTAGGTTGAAAAAAAAAAAAAAAACGACAAGCAGGTTTTCAAAAACAAGGGGCAAAACGTATCCGACCCTTCTCACTCACTACAGCTCCTGCTATGTTCGCGTTTGCTCTAACACCGTTGCTACAACGGCAAGCTCTCTTAAAAAAGTCACAAAGATGCTGTCGGCTACATCGTTGAAGTATCAGGAGCATGTGCAGGGTTCTGGTGCGCTGATATTTATTTCCACTTGTGCATTCAAGTACATGTTTAATCCAGTACGTGTCCTAAAATAGGCCAGCTGTGAACACTCCTGCTATTCCTGCAGGTTTTTACAGAGCACAGAATTTTGAGCTGAGGATTTAATGGCGTTTCCCCTCACTTGGCTTTGAGTGTCTCTCCATGGCCTTGCCAGCGGCTCTCCTGGTCCAGCTGCAGCTCTCTCAGCACACGGCTGGGCTTGTATGCAGAGTTTATCAGCAGAGTCAATACCTGGATACAAGACAAGCATAGGATTGCAACACTCAGAGTTATCTGCAGGTTGGAGGGTTAAGTCTTTTACTTTATGTCTGGTGCTGTGTGTAGCATTGTAACAACAAAATCGTTTTGCCATTTTGTGAATTTCATTACCGTTAATGTGTGATTGTTGTTAGGTGGAATATTAGCAGCCTATACTGGCCTCTACATTGTGTGACACTGGTTGTTGATTAGTTTGATTGCTATATGGTAGAAATGTCACTGCTTTACCACACAAAGCAGAGGGAGGACTCTTCTTTCAGTGTATATGAACTAAATCTGGGTTTCTTGATATGGCGCATGGTACAATGAGCAAAAGACTGATAGAAAATCAATTCACTGAGAAGGAGCACAAGTAGCCTTCCTCTTCCTGTCCATGCAATAAAGGCTTTTGGGAAATGTGGTCACACCATGATGTGAGACAGAGGCCATCAGTCATCTCCAAAATGATTTCATATGTTTTAAGTAAATATTCAAAGGAATCACAGCTAATGGAACAATTACAAGACCAAGAGTCTACAGCTATGCTAGCAGCCGTGTGACTTTGGCCTGCCAGTGCTTTGAGCTAAATGCTAACTTTAGCATCGTAACATGTTTATGCTTAGCAGGTATGATGTTTACCACATTTACCACCTTGGCAAGTTAGCATGCCAATATAATAATTAGCACTAAACACAAAGTATCAGTGTTGCAGGTATTTGGCTGTAAACTAAAGAACTGGACAAATTTAGATTTAAATTCTTTAAATTGATGCAGTATGGAAAACTTCTTCTGTCGAACCGTCATGCCTGTGTTTAAGGACTGAGGGATGTCTGTTTTTTGGTGTTATTCATACAGTAAGCAGCTGGACCCTTCTCACCTCTTTGAGCACAAGGACACAGTTTCCAGGGCCAATGAACTGAGGCAGCTCTGCAATGCGTCCCTTGTTCAGGTAAGGCCCAGAGAAACAGCGGTGGTTGAAGTAGATCTTGGGACAGCAGTATTTCCCGTTCCCCGCTCCTGCACGCGCACACAAAATGAGACACAAACAATCAAACAAGCACAGGCTACAGAGACCGTCAGAAGACAGGACATACACACAGCGTGGAATCCTTCAATGAGACCGGAGACATACCACTCACCTGTCTCTGACTGGTTGGCCATCTGCTGCTTGACAGTGTCAGGTGACGATGACTTAGGTGGAGTTCGGCTGTAAAGTGATGAAATTTAAGTCAGATGCTGAAAGGCAATTGAACTCCATTCATTTAAACCAGTCAACACCCCCACCCCTGCTGTTACACTTACTGTTTCTCAGGCTGCACCACAGCAATCTTCCTCTCTTTTTCAACTGGAAAACAAAGGAAAGACGAATGTGAGCCCAGTTACACTATTTGCAACAAATCTGGCGGTGGGTTAATGAAACAAACAAAAACAGATTACAGAGCATCTGAGCATAAGAGTCCACTGTGATGACTCATGGTGCATACCTGAGGGTTTGATGGGGTAAATGAGTGGATAGCCGTTTGTCTCACACCAGCTGACAGGAAAGATATCGAGGGAGTCCACATGAACTATCACCTCTGGCATGGGCTGCTTCAGGCCTGTACACACACACACACAGAAACACACAGACAAACAAAAACACACAAAGCGATGAGAAAAGGAAGTGACACACTTCACTCTTCATACCTTGATATTATGTTGTGTGTGTTTAAGAACATTAATTTGAGCTATAATAATAATCAAACAAACATCACACTGTAAATCTTACTTTTAGGCTATTCATCTATTGTCTGCATGAATGTAAGTATGCACACACACACCAGTCTTAAATTTTAGCATAAATGATCACACTATTGACATTGTACAGACATCAGCATTAAAAGGCCCTGAAAACTTATTGTCTTGATCAGCTTCTTACTGTAAGAGACAGATGTTGCCATGGGTGACGCCACTATCAATCAAATCCGATCAGTTTTGAGAGCATCTCTTACTACCTCTTTTAAAGAGCTTTAGGTACTTGAAATCAGCTGAATATTAAGAAGCTGTCTGAAGTGTGCAGCACTGCAACAATTTCTGCCTCCCTAGCAGACTGTATAATCTCTAAAGCAATGATCTTGTGAATAAACTGATGTAAAATAAACATTCTCCTGTTCGCCATAGAAAACAGAAAGTTAGCTACTCAACTAGGGAGCCAGGTAATTCAGATCAGCTCCACTTGCTCGACATGACACGGCCGTTCATGTGCTGTGGGACTCCCCAGAAATTAGACATGTTCATTTTCTTGAAACTCATTCTTTAAGTACCCCATCTCACCTTCCAAGCTGAGCCAAATGTATTGCCCTTTCACTCTGGTGACAGTTGCCACGTGAATGTTCTCAGGTGACAGTGGGTTGACAGCCTCCAGTTTCATGGCCTCTTTGAAGCTGTGGTCACACTGCTCCTGGCAAGTAAACAGAGAGGGAAAAACTCATGTGAGCGCTATTTCACAGCAAGGGATGCTTATGTGATTTTTGCCCATTCTGAAAACCCATACATAAAGAAAAGAAAATATTTGCCTTTAGTAAAAGGGCGAAGAGTTACAGTGAGCCTCCTGTTAACAGCTCATCACACTTCATTCATTCGGTGTCAATCGAATAAGTTAAATCGCATTTCCTGTCACATGACCAGAAGATGTTATGACAAAATCTTTTCTGAACATATCAGATAGCAAAATATAAAACTATAGAAATAAGGCTGCAAACAGAAGGACATTTTGCTTACATGCCTGCTGTAGAGAAACTTTCTAAATTCTGAGCCATGTTCAACCTCGCTCCGCATCAAACCTGTCCACGTGACAAGCAGTTTGAAGAGGTGGCCGCGACGTACAGAAGGTATCACACTATACAGGTTGTCACCGTACATTCTTTTGTCTGTCTCTCTTTTAAAAAACAATCTGGACCTAATCCTATCAATGGCATTAAATCACACACGAACTTAAACCTGTCTACAGCAAAAACTTCATTTTATTTCAGTAAAAAAGCTCTCCTCAGCAGCCTGATCTGCTGCTTGCATAATGCAACCCAAGTAATAGGAAGGAGGCTCCGGCTCTGACAGCTTGCTAATGGTTGAATTAATTTTTATTCATTCATGCAGGCACACCACATCATAGCACAGACACCGTGCAGCCTTCTTACAAATGCAATATAATAATATTAATCTACAACAAATGTCATGTTTAATTGTCATTTCGACAATGGCCAATGAGAACAGAAGATGCGCTGAGAGCTGGTTAATCGTTTATCTCACATTTGACTCTTTCTCTAAAGGACCATTGTTGAAAGTGTGGGTCTGACCGGCATTTGGTGGTGAGATTGTTCATGAGTCGCCGGTCATGAGACAGTCCTTTGCACTTTTGCCTCACCAGTGTGAACTTGTAAAACGGAGGCTAACTTACAGTTGGGAAGCAGTGCTGTGGAGCTGCTTCGGCCTCGCACTGTTTCAGGTAATCTGCCCAGTCAAAGTCTGGACCCTGGTATCCTGTACATGATAAAATAAAGAAAGAATGGACAGAAAGCGAGATGCAAATAAAGTCAGGGAGAGATGAAAAGAAAGCATCCGTGATCTAATCATGGCCATTCCTTAAGTTCTGCTATCACTGACAACTGATACAATAACTGGCTACAAAAGGGACATTTGGCAGAGCAGACCTGGTGGGGGACTGAGAGGGAGCCCATTTTTTAGGCTCCATTGAGCAGGGAAGATCCCTGGACTGTCTCTGTGACACAGAAAGGACCTCCCGGCACCCTCTGACTCCTCAATTCCACAAAGGTCGTCCATCGTCACCAAGAAGTACTGCTCACTGAACACCTGAGGCGGAGAGAAGGTCATTTAAGGACATTTCTGGACATTCTTAATTGACGGCTGTAAAGTTTCAACCATCTGTTTTCCTATCATTGAGTCACACTAAAGTAAAGTAAATGACATCTACAACACTGAGAAATCTTGGGTTGAAAAGGACACAGTTTCAGCCATGTTTGTGTTCTTTCAAGACTCGGGGGATCATTTTTAGCTACAGAATTAACTAAATTAACACTGTGTGGTAATGAACATAATCATCCAAGGTCCATAAACAGCAAACAGGAGAGAAACATTGCAGCATAGGAGAGCCAGATTTGATAGGAAAGTCTGTTACCTTGGTGACAGTGGCAGGCCTGATGGAAATAGGAGCAGCAGGGTCAACAGCCTCCAGTTTCATTCCTTCCTTGAAACAATGAGCAGCAATGGCAGGCTGATCCTGACACGCACACACACACGTACACACGTACACAGTCATTTCCAAAAGCTCAGCTCTTAGCACCCAGTTTAGAAGAGAATTTTGCAACTCTTTGCTTATTGCATAATGATCAGACCTTAACTAGCTGATAAACAGTAAGAGCAAATAAGAGCACGGTTGGCAGTACCTTACTGAACTCTGCAGTCAGAGCTTCATCCTGAGGCAGGTCGCTGATCCGCTGTCTCACCTCCTCCCACTCTTTCTCTGTCCGCAGGGCCAACAGGTCTGAAACAAATAAATGCAAATCAGATGCTGAAGAGCTAAACCTGACTTCCTGATGACTGCTGTATAGTCTGATTATCAAAGAAATATTTAATGAAAAGGTAGAATGCACATCTGATTTTACTCAACGTAGTCCTTTATGGGAGCAACTACACCTGGATGCCTGAATTGGCCAAACACAGTCAGCATGTTCTCCCTCCAAAGTTGGGATGCTGTGTAAGATGTAAATGAACATAGAATGCAATCGTTTGCAAATTTACTGTGTTTACCAACAATGGTTTTACCAAGTGTTCCTGAGCTCATGTAGTAATATCCTTCATACCTGTGTCATGTGTTCACAAAGTGGTGAACCTCGCACCATCCTTGCTTATGAGCGACTGAGCCTTTCTAGGATGATCCTTTCATACCCAATCATGATACTATCACCTGTTAACAATCAGCCTGTTTACCTGTGAAATGATCCAAACAGGTATTTTTGGAACATTCCACAACTTTCCCAGCCTTTAGTTGCTTCTGAAACATGTTCCTGGCATCAAATTCAGAATAAGCACATTTTTACAAAAATCAATGAGGCTGATGAGGTCAAACATCAAATATTTGTGTTTGCACTGTTCTCAATTGAGCAATGTGTCAATCCTGTTTATGTTGTATAGTGTGCCATCTTCTGCAATCGGGTCATAGGTCACCACAATTAATTAAACTAGCAAACAAAACAACAACAAAAAATTGTTCTCCTCAACAGTCTTGGAACCACAAGACACATTAACTTCCTAATAGACGGTGCTATGTTCCAGACGCCCTTATAAACAAGATGATGTGCAGAATTAATAAGGCTGAACTTTAGTTGATACCTTTCATTACCTATAGAAAAGCACTGCATCTTCCTTTTTCAGTTATGAAAAACTAAAATACAAGTAACATAAAAGGCTATAATTATGATCACTTCAATGCACCACTAACTGCTCACTACACTCAGTTATTAACTTTCAAAATCACGCACACACACACACACACGGCAGTAAAAGCCTGGCATTAAATATCAATAAGCCTTTAGCTGTAGTGGTACCAGAAGGTAGATCAGCTGTGTCAGGAGAGAGATACAGCCTCCGGTGCTTCGTACATCTTGCATATTAACAAAATTTATTCACTTGAAGGGCATTAGCAGATCGTGGCCCCGAAAACAATGATCTATCTAAACCTGCATGGAAAATCAATTTCAAGGTCTATTGGGATAACATCACATTTTGAATACTGCTTGCTTGTATTCAATCACTATGCACTTGTCAAAGTATCGGAAAATGGGAATATATCACAAATAATCTGACAAATGAAGAAAAATTACGGATCTGATTGAGCAGGTAGGAATAAACATGAGATGTTATTTTTCTAGAAACTAGTAAGAAAACAGGTATATAATTGGGCATGCATCCAGTGCATGGCTGCCTCGTGAATTCTTCTTGTGTCCTTCCATCAGAAAATATTAGTCATGTCTGCTTTGGCAGTAAACCTTGAGATCTAGAAATCATTTTCTCTTTCTTCCTTTTGTTTCTAAATATATAAATCTGACCTGAGGTCAGTGCCACTGACCTGAGGGAGGCCTGAGGGTGCAGCCGTGCTCTTTGGCCCAGCCGGGTGGGTGGAGGCGTGGGTGGAGGTAAAAGAGCCAGAGGGTTGCGGGTGTGTCTGGGAGGCCCTCGGTGCCTACCAGGCGCAGCTTCAGCCTTCCTCCGACGTTCTCCTCTACCTCGGCGGCCCAGGCCAGCCCCAGGTCAACACTGTCCTGGAGCTCCACGTAGCAACCTGCACACAGGAGCTCCACTGGGTCTCTTCCACACTGGGGCTGCAGGGGGAGGTGGGTGAGGGGTGGTAAATGAGAAGCTGATAGCACACACACGAACGCGAACAAATGAACGCACGCCTAGGCAAGGAGAGGAATTTGTACTGGGAGAGAATGCACTGCATGACTAAGTGGCAGAACTGAAGCACAGTCGCTGAAAACTAGCTAATAGCTCCAAAGAATTTCACAGGCTGCTCCTACAGCAAATTTGCTTTCAGCAGCACAGCCTTGGTGCCGTAAAGAATTCTTAGAGCCTTGTTTTTTTGTAGACTTGGGACTTCACGTCAGAATGCATGCAAGACTTCATAATAGATATAAAATGTCATTTAGCTCAAGTTCATGTTTATTCCAATGGACATTTTAAGCACGAGCTGCATTTTTGCCATTTCAAAAGGAAATGGGCATAACACACACACGGAGCGCTTGGAGATTTAAGTCTACACCAAGACAATAAATACAAGTAGCAAACTGTAAAACAAAACATGACAGTAGAACAGACTACGTGTGTGTGTGTGTGAGAGAGAACACTGCAGAGTCACTGCTGACGATTCTGATCACCTGAGGTCATAAACTGTCAACTTGCTGTTTTTCTAATGTCAGTTGTATTTAGCCAACTTGCCTCACCACGTGAACAGTAAAGGAGGAGGTCTGACTTCATGATGACAACAGTTTTTCTAACCGCATTATATGTTGTTTTAAAGTAATCAAATTAATCAAATCAGTACTGATAGAGGAGACTGTTCTTGGCACAGACAGAGACTAACGCCCCGCCCTGGGTGTGAGTGAGTTTGTAAGAAAGACAGCTGCTCCGTTCTCCTGCCTTACCAATTCCAGCAGGCTGGCAGGCACGCTGCACTCCTCTGCCAAGGCCTTTTCCAGCAGAGCCTCCCAGTCTTGGTGTTTCTCACGCACACCTGAGTTGGATCATACACACACAGTGTTGATTTTATTAGCCAAACAGCCAACTGAGCTCAGGATCACACATACACTGCACCCAAAAAATAACTACTGGAATTAACTGAAGGATTAATACATCTAATAAGACAACTTTCATCTATATGTCATGCAGCAACCACATCCTCAACAGCCCAATCAGGCATTTCTTTGGTGTTTAATTTCATACTATTTTTTGTTTCAACAGGTTGACATGTCTAGGTGTCAAGTGGTAATTATGCTGCATTAATGAAAAAAACAAACAAAAAAACCCCCAGAAGATAAACAGAAAATTGCTTCAGCACTTTGCATCAAAAACTGCAAAGCTCTAGCCCATTTTCCAGAAAAAAAACTATTTGTCATGGAACTAGAACATCAGAAGGGCAACAAGAGTGTTTTATCTGAGACTACTGTGGCAGCAGTGTACTGAAAGAACAGAAACATTCATTATTCCTTGCTATGCTGATCAAAAGTGCAATTACTTAGCTGAGTTCCATCATTAAATAGCATTTTGGAAACAGGTACATGGTTTAAAACACTGTGCACCCTCCACTGCAGAGCCTGTTCATCCACAGCTCGCCTGTCCCTGAAGCCCTCCCAGGAAAAGGAAAAAAACTCTTAAAGTGGAAGCACTAAATTTGCACTTAACTTAAAATACACAACATCCGCAATTCATCATTAAAACTAACTGTGAGAGAATTTAATTGCCAAAATAAAATGCTAAAATTTATGTTTGGCATCAGGCCAACCTTTCATGGCTGACGATGGCTCTGCACATCAGCCATGCTTTATATGATCACTGTACAGAGAAAAAAAACCAGCAAGCATGCAACTTTTCCAGTGTCCACCATCCCAACGCCGGCCACGCCTCACCCTCGGGAGCTCTCATGGCCTTCCCATGCTGGCGGCTCCAGCCCAGCGGGTGGAGGTCTGCCGTCAAGATGTCACACCAGAAGTCGGCACGCCGGTCGTCCTGGTAGCCCTCGTAGCGCAGCAGCAGCAGCTGGCCACATGTGGTGATGATGTTGGCCACCCAGTAAGGACTGTCGGCCTCCGAGCGCACACACACCTCCAGCTTCATGCCCGGGGTCAGTCCTGTCTGCAGGCCCTGGTCCACCTGCAGAACGGAGATACTTAGAATCATTAACTTGATTGACACACTCACAGTTACTACATTTTGGTCTGAGTTCTGCAGCTGGTTACACTAAACATGTACAAACTTGTGCATATCTTATATGTTTTCTATCTCATTTGTTTAATGATTTCTACATTTTCCTGGACAGCACATGTGTGGAATGTGCTGTACAAATACAACTGACTTGACTTTTATTTTTAAGCCATTATTGGCTCTTAATCCAGCTAAACCTTCGGTTATCTAAAGAAGCTGTGTTACCACTGGTGACATTACAGTGACTTCTGTGTTTTCTAACTGTTAACTTTACTAGGGGCTTTACTGGCTGACTCATTCCATACATTTGAGTCATATTTTCAGACCTAATACATAGTTCGAAACCAACCAGCAGTTAGTTGAAACTTAATAAGGACTTTGCACAGATGTTTAGTAATAGATTATGAATAGCTGCTGTGTGTTGGCTGTGAAGGCTGTCAGCACCCACATGTTTGAAGGCGTGATGGGGCACAGACACGGCTCCAGTCTCCTCCAGGTAGTCATCCCAGCTGAAGTCACACACATCCTGAGCTGAGTCTCCATCTGGAACACACAACACATTTCTCTTTCCCGACCTGCTTTCCAAAACATATTATCTAGCTGATTTCACGCAGCTGTTCACAGAGTAGTTCTTACCAGACTCCAGTGACTCCTGACTCATGCTGGTGCCCCCTCAAGGCCAAGGCTAGGAGCTCTGAGGAGGAACAGAGGAGGAGGATCATTATCCAGCGAGAGTAAATGAATGAGCGTTGGTCCAAAACATAGAAATGCAAGTGTCTACCCGAGCCGCCTTCCTCACAGTCATCTGCAGCACACTACACTGTGCCTGTGCGTAATCAAATCACCATCCGCAGATCTGAACATTACTCAACAATCTCTGAACTCGATACTCTTTTCAACAAGATTAATGAGACAGGTGACACTGCAGCCTGCTCAGCAGTTCACAGGCCAAACCAAATCACCAAAAAGTTACACAAAGAGCTAGAAACAGAGATCAAGACTTTCTGGCACCTGGGACAGATGACATCTACCAGCCCACAGCTATAGAGAATTAAAATATCATCAGTCAACAGTCACACACATTAATGTGACACTAATTAGCTGGCAAAGCAAGCTGCAACTTCAGGTGAAGCTGCACACTCAAGAAAGACATAAATTCAACAGCCTTAATTTACAAACGCTGATCCAAGGCCAAAGTCAAATGAATTTGCATTTGTTTGGATTTTTGTCCAGCCATTCTAAAATCAAGGACTCCTCGGCCTTGACAATAGAGTTGTTCAGATACCAGATCCGTGGTCATGTTTCTACATCTTCTATCTGGTCCTGGGCTCAATCAATTCAAAACATGAGAAGCGGTGAACAAAATCACAAACTACAAGCTGCATTATTTGCCATTCATGTGGGGTGGCACAGGCTACCACCTACATAACACACCAGATGGTACGTGATCGGCGGGAAATATATTAAACTATGCTAATCTCATCCAGCTCCACCTCTACTTGTGAAACTCATTTGGGCTCATCTCTTTAGAAAAGCGAGATCTTATACCTTTTCCTGCCCCGATGTGAAGATTTCAAACAGCGCACTGACATGAATGTGGACACACACATCAAGCGTTGACACATCAAACTGACCTGCGGTATTGTGACAAGCAGATGAAATAAGTTAATACAACAAGAGAGATGGCATGAATGAGAAAGAAGGGAGCGCGGGGCGTGACGACAGTGGAGAGAGCGGTGTATGGGATGCTGAGGATAGCTGCTCTGTCACGGCAGCTCCATTCAGCCGGCCTGTCAGGCCTGTCTTTGTCATGTCTGACGTCTCTATTAAAACCAGGGCCACCACCAGAAACCACCCCCTCCCGACGACCGGACTGCCACTGCGACCCCCGTGCTCCGCTGGGATCAGCGCCACCTTTCACCCGCGACCTTGCCCCAGACTCCCTCTGTCTTTCTACCCCCTCCCTCCGACATATACACACACACCAGAGGGCCTTATTGTCTCTGGGGTCATGCTCCAAACATAAGAGTGGAAAAAAGAGCAGTGGAGACAGGAGTAGAAACACAGGCCTAAAGTTACGAAGCTGTGTTCTAACACCTGATGCTGCGCTCAGATATTAGACCAATCATGAATTCATGGTGGGATTTTAAATTGATTCTTTTTTCTAATGTCTACCTACAAACTCCCAGGACCCTCTTCTACAATCAATTTCATGACTTTTCGCTTTTGATGCAATTTCAACAAGACAAAACTGAATCATTCTCAGCAGAATTAAGTAGTGTCTATATTCCATGTCTAAGAGGTATATTGATTACAACACTTCTGAGAAGTATCATTGGAAATTTCCAAAGACAAGCTTTCAATATTTGCTCCTTATTCGACCGCCTAAGCTGTAGGTTTCTACGGCACTTTACTTGGTACAGCAGCAGGGCTCCTGTTTGTACGGGCAGACAGGAAGAAATGCAACTTCCCCTGTTTCATACACAGTAAGTGGTCTGTGTGGACCACAGCTAGCAGCAGTCTGCCTGAATCTTTCTGCACCACCCGAGACTCTGACTGAACCTGAAAGAGAAAGGGAGCGCACACTCCCACACAAACACGCACATACAAAACAGGCACTCACAGATGACTGGGATCCATACTACATCCTCTTTACAAGCACTTACTAAATCATATTCTCATCAGCACTTAGCATGCGATTGAGTATTTCTAAACAGACTTTGCTGAACCTCTGAGGTCTCTGGGCGGGAAATGCAATCTGATAAAATGTGCGTTCGCACACAGCACGGCTTCTCCAGGAAGTAAAATCATACTCAACTTTCAATAAAATGAAATTAGCTGCTGGAACATTTCCCCAAACACTGTTTAATGGCATCTGCTGATCACCAGTAGATGACATTACATTATAAGCAGTAATGTAGCGGAAAATAAGGCAATTAGTATGTCCTCCAGTGTGTTTGTGTCCACACTCAAACATAAATACACCCATTTTCAGAAGAATGCTGATACGATATTTTTCATTTTATTTGTCATGTTTTCGTAACATGGTGTGTTACAAATTAGTGTCACTAAAAAACGTAAGGTCCATTTCAACCATACTACAAAAAGCTTTTTTCCACACTCGGCTGCAGTGTTGTGGAGCTGCACGGTTAGTGTCGGGTTCATGGTGCCAGATTTCTGACATATCAGTGTGTCTGTTTGTGGTGCTCACAGCACTGAAATCCAACAGCTGTGTGCAAAGTCCACCGAACTCCCAAAGACCAACAGTTCTCACTGTGAATAGTTTTCATCAGAACATTTTCTTCAGTAGAGAGCACTTCCAACGCCAACTGTTTACAATGACTTCTGTGGATTCTTATTTTTTTCCCCCAAAACATATCCAATGCTGTGAACCACAAATAAAAAATCCACTCACCTGTTTTGTACTGGAGTGGTTGCAGAAATTTCACTGACTGACGTCTGAAAACCAAAACTATCTGATGAGTCAACAGCACTCTACTGTAGGCAGGTGAGAAAATATGGGGGGCCTTTTATTGTAATTCAGGCAAAATTACCTCTTTAAAAAGGCTGAAAAAAAGGAAATGGAGATTTACATTTCATGGCACTCCTCATACTAGTTGGCAAACAAATGATTGTGCAGCCCAGTGGAGGTTCCTATCAGGTTTCTGCCATGACTTACACCTGCCAAGGCGATCTTAATAACTTTAAACCCCCCAAACCACATTAATATGGACATTACGGTTGCCAACAAAGGGTTGCACTGAAGCTCCAGCAATGGGAGTTGGCCTGCTTGGTCAGGGGACGGCGATCCACGGGCTCCGTCAAACTACTTCTGTCAACTGGTCGACCTGCTCCAACTTCAGACCAAACGGGGTGCCGAGGACACAAATCCACATTTCCTCCGCACAAACAACACCGCCGTTTCATTCAGTGGCAGCGACGCCGCACGTTGCCATCGCATAGCGGCACGTCAACCGGAGCCGCGCTGCCAGCGGATCACTCAAGTTGCACAATGGGGAAGTTAAGAGCCGGGAGGAAAATCGGTTGCAATAAGTCAACGCGGAATGTGACAACCGACCGAGCATCATCCCGTCCATCAGCTGGTGAGCGCGGACTGCAGCGAATCGCCTTCATAAGCCGATGAGTTGATTTAGCTGTTTGTTCCGAGCCACACAGAAACACAAATCGGCTGAGGTCGTGCAACCTTCATTATGTAAGTCTTCCACATTATAAATATACGTAGTTACTCAAGGGCAAATCACTGGAAATTTCCACACAATCCCCGAACTGAAACTAGCTTAAGGTTGCACTGCTTGTGCACGGACGAACCGCAGCATTCAGAGATGGGCCATTAACGCAACGGCTTTGCAGAGAGAGACTACAGCGCCGACGGTCTAACTTTCACTCTGACGAGAACATGGCACATACCGATCGAGAAGATTGACAAATTGCTGTCTAATAAATAAACACGCCGTCCTAAATGTGGAACGACCGTGTGGGACTCGCCGGACACATGGTAAAATCGCCTGTGTCCGAGTCAAGTTACTGAACGTCACAGCTTGAGCAATAAGAGCAGGCTGACGAGCAATAAGGGCGCTTACACTCGACCGAACCCGACTCGTCTTTTTGAGAGACGGGAAAAAAGGCGAACGCGCCACCACACTGCAAAACACCGTTAGGGATTTGTGACAAACAACACAGAGTATGTGAATATTTAGTCGCAAAATTCGCCCCTTACCGTTAAGTAGTTTTTCCAAGTCGGTTTTTTAGATGCCGTTCCTCTCCGCCTGCTCGCTCGCAGCAACGTCAAGCTTACGCGAAGGAAAGGAGGGATCCCCGGATGAACGCTTCAAAATAAAGTGTTCAGAGAGGCGGGAGTTGCAACCGTCGCCCAAGCAACAGCGGGACTTTCCGCGTTGAGGATTAAATCGCGAGACTTCCGGCGTAACTCTGGCAGCGTCCCGCTAGCTTGACGCAGTTTTCGTTCACGACCTCATTCCAATATGGCACAAATGGCCACTGCGCATGTTCTGCCGCCTATATGCCTCTGAGCCCGGCTACATCACACCGACTTCCATCTTCACACACACAATAAAATATCACACAGCCAGAGTCAAGAGCAAAATGTATAATACGCACAAAAGAAAAGAAGAAATTAAAAAATAAAGCAGAACGGCGTCCGTTTGCATTCATTCTCACAAGGACGTGACGTTCACGTGAACAGTCGTTGAAGGGTTTTATCCCCGGCGGAATCCACACTTAGTTACTGGTTGAGCTGGAATTAATTGCACATGTAATCGACCCACTTACGATAAGTGGAGTGTTTTTTGCTACAGAAAAATCATACGTTTTGTAATGAAGTAGCCTATAGATTGTGTTATTGAAGATGACCTCGAGTTGCTTAATTTCCTCTCAATATAATATTTGTTAACTAAACAAGAATGCACAATTAAACGCTGAATGGGCAGTTACTTTTTAAATAAATCACAATAACGCCCGACCTTAACGACTGGATGAAATTCTACATGTGTCTGCTGGTACGGTACTTCTGCTGCACAGGGATCTCAAGTCGGGTTTTTGGAGGAGAGGGCGGGAGAAACTGCTGGAAATATGCCTTGACACTGTGAGTGCAATGCTCAAAGTCTCTCTATTTCCTCCTACAAATGTGCTTTCTTCATTAAATAAGCGTGTTTGTCGTTTCGGAAGGCGTTTCTATGAGCCTTGAAGCCTAATCTGTAGCCCGAAACAGGTTTTTCCGCTCATTTGGACCATTTATAGGCTACTGCCTCACAAAATCCTCCACAATAGACCAACCCTTCGGATGTCTATCATAACAAAAGAAAAAAATATCCGCGTTTTGCATGCGTTGAGATGGAAACAGTGCAATAAATCCGGGCTACAGAGAAGCGATCGGATCTTGCCTGAACAGTCGAAACAATCGGAGAGAGCCATGAATAAATCAAAAGGGGGCAGGCATTTACTCCCAAATTCGTTCAGTCATTTTATTAAAGTGTAGAGCTGCTCCCTCTGTGAGCTTTCAAACAGAGCACTCGACAACTAATAATAGGGAACTGGGATAATCAAATAAACACATTTGTTGATTTTCTTATTTCGTTTTTTGGCTTATGCTTTTTAATCTGACAATTGTGTGTGGTCGCTTTATTTTCAAAGGGCTACAACTTTAATACTGCGCTGGTTTAGCTGTTTACATAAAGGCACATTACTCAACAACTTGGACCGGGTTTACTGCTCAGTGCATGTCGCTGTTTTTTTTCTTTGCTTCATGCCTGGTATTTGGGTATTTGTTCCCTGTCCACATCCTGCAGCAGGCAGCGGATTACAGCTGGGGACAGAGGACGAGGACAGGTCATGAGCCGTGCGCACTGCAGGAATGTCTCATCGTCGTTCGTTCACACGTTACACGAGAAGGCGCAATTATATCACCTGACCGCTAGATGGCAGTAGATCCCGATAGGTCTTTCCAAAATCCCTGCGGTACCTGGACACGTTTAGGTGCATTTACTCAAGATCTCACGTTGTATGAGGTGGGCTACTTCAGAAGCTATGCCACAGTGACCAACATAGGCACCCTAAAATCTAGCAATCACTGGAGGCCAGCAGTGGCCAGAGGACCGCACCAAAACAGCAGGAATGCGGTGATTAGTACTGGAATTTCTATGGTATGTGAACCTTTACAAAAGGATTTCTGTTTTTGTAAGAGCTTCTGCATATGAAGCCTTGTGACATATGAGTCTACAACATGCCTAAATGCTTTTAAGAAAGAATCCGCACAACACAGGCTGACAGGGATTTAGAGTTAACAATGTATTTATTTATAATTAGATGTAAAAGATGAGGAGTAAAAAAAGTACACCCGCTCATAATAATGTACATATTAATTTGCCATATACAGCACTATTATTTTCACATTTAAGTTACTTCATTCAAGTAATATAACACACATAAGACCCGACACTGCTTACAGTGAAATGCCCATCCCTCCCACACAAAATGACACACCCTTCAATACATATAGATATGCCATTGTTGCAACTTTCCAGTAAATCTGATGACAGCCCAGAAAATCAATATTATGTATGGAATGATTGTTTGCACTCTGCTCCAGTTTGATGTACAGCAAGAGGTTGGACATCAACAGCACAAAAAGACTGCCATGTAGAAATCCTGTGCTGAACTTAAAAAATGGATTACTTCTTGTGAGGGTATGTGAGACTCTGGGGTGTGCTTAGAGCACCTCCAGTTTCTCAAGACATATGCAGCCAGTGAATGAGGGAACTATTCAGTTCTGCAATAACATTATTTCAATTCAGAGGGATTCAACTTCTCAACAACTTTGTAGCCCAGTTCTTTTTACGATGCCTATATATCTGCCAGTTACAGGGATCACAGAATCAGGGGATCAATTGAGGATTCATTCAACAACATACACTGTTACTGACAACAGTAGCACAAACTGTACCAAAAAAACAACAACAACAAAAAAAAAACATACAAAAACTGCACACACCCACACACTTGTATGCATGTGGTAGGACACAATTATACACAGGTGGAGTGTAATAGTAGGCATACAGTAGGTAAAGCATACAGGGTGAGTACCACTAAACTCTCTTAACTTGCACGTGCAATGCTGGGAGTATATCTTCTTTAAAACTCCATAACGGTGTCAGGCTCGTGCCTGTGAATAAAAATGTTCAAATACAGTACATTAGATGATTCGTACAGATTCAAAGTAGGATCAGACAAAAAAAGTAAGAAAAGACAGAATGCATCATTGACTACTCCCCCTGCATTGATTAGGGTAGCACTAGTTTCTTAAAAATATCCCTTAATTTCATGGAGCTTTATACTCTTTTATACACCTATACAGTTTAACAGCTGAGACAGGATTATTGCTTTAGATGTCAACAAACATCCTGTTTTTATTTTTAGTTCATCCTTTGATAGAAGTCACAGTCAAGCCCAAATCTTTGATGTTCTTGTTATCCATCCAGTTGAAGTTGGACCATATGACGATAAAGGGAATAGGATAACAGTCTATTTCAAAGTGCAGGGCCAAGAGCATGCTCACAGGGGAGCCATTTTGGTTTTTTCATTTGCTTATCATGTGTTCCAGTCTGGGGTTGACAAAGGAAAAGCCAGCGAATGCTTGCTGGTCCATGGAGTCAATGAGGTTCTTGTCCGCGTGGGAGAGCCGCGGCTTTTCGCTCAGGAACTCTCTGTCAAAGTTGCTGCAGTCACTGGGGGATTTCTGTGGGTGGCAGGTCAGTCAGGTTAATGTAACAAAGCATAAAGTGATCAGTAAGCTAGATGCATGCAATGATCTTTACACACATGGATTTCAGGTACGACATAGCTTGTTCAGAAACAAAATCATTGGCTCATACCACTTTGGGCTTAAAAGGTGGGTCCACTTCTCTCTTCTCCAGTGCTGACCAGTTGACGGTTTTGAAGAACGGGTGTGCACGGATGTTTCCAACCACACCCAACCTGCGACTCGGATCTCTCTCAAACAACTGGAATAATGATGGAGGGAATGAGAACAGCCATTTTGATTACAGAAACAACACAGACACGTTGATGTGCTGCCATATTGAGATAATGTTTTCACTGAACGCCACTCATTCTTTGCCTGTGTGGAACAAAGCATCCCAAATAGTATTGTATGTGTGTCCTGATAGTTACCAGTTCAAGCAGGCTCTTGGCCTCCTTGGTGATCCACCGAGGGTAGTGAGGTGTGTCCGACCTGATGGACTCAAACAGCTCATCCTCATCGTCGCCTTGGAAAGGTGACTGGCCAATCAGCATCTCGTACACCAGCACACCGAAAGACCACCAGTCTACTGAGAAGGTGTACTTCTGTCCTAGCAGGATCTGAGATGAGAGACAGATTCACAAAATACCAGAAGTGAGTAAGGAGAACACACACTGTCTAGATATAAGCACTCTGCTGTTGTTCACCAGTGTTGCAGCAGCCAAGTAAATGACTCGGTATAGGGACATGTGCAGACACTGCAAAGCCTCCTAATGGCCACTAGGGGTCACAGACTGTGAATGAATGAGGGGACACATGGCACTGTGAGAATGGGGGTTCAAGTTAAAAAAAATTGCAGAATAAATATGTTTTAAGGATTCTGAAAAGTAGTTGTATGAAATGTGATGCTGTGATGATGTGAAGTTAACCTCTGGTGCGATATAGTCTGGTGTCCCACAAAACGTGGTGGCTCTGGCCTCTCCAAACACGTTCTCTTTGCACATGCCGAAGTCCGCTATCTTTATATGTCCGTCCCTGTCCAGCATCACATTGTCCAGCTTCAGATCTCTGAGGAAAGACATAGAAATAGATATAAAACAAAGTACAACCACTTATGCTACAATATATTCTGTTTGAAGTGCTGTAGTGTAAAATCCAAGAAGAGATTCAGTTCCAGCCTACTCCGTAGCAGCAACAGGTTGTATATAAAGACTGTAGATACTAGAACATAGTAGCTGAGGGGTCCTACCTGTAGATAATTCCTTTTGAGTGGAGGAACTGCAGTCCCACAATTATCTCAGCACCATAGAACCTGAAGGTTGAAATGTGCAAAACAACCATTAAACATAATTTTATTGTGACGTTGAGAAGTTAAATTAGCTCTTAACTGTGGAAAGTAACACTTGCTGTATTCCACATAGTTCTTTACATAGCATCCCAGTGTGCTTACGTGGCTCTGTTGAGATCGAAGCGACCTTTGTCTTGGATGTGGAACATCAAGTCACCTCCATTCAGGTACTCCATTACAAAGAAGAGGTGCTCCTGTGCAAAAACAACACATTACTGTCAGCTCACTGTTGCAGACAAATGAGACATGAAGAGTGCGTGAGAGAGAAAGGATTCAGATAAGGGGGGCTGGAGTGTAAGTCTTTACCGCTCTTAACGTTGTGGTCCTGGTTGATTCCCGCTTTTAAAGTGTTTTACAGGCAGAGATGTTCAGTGTGTGTGTGTGTGCTTACTTTAGACTGGAATGTGGAGTAGAGATGCGTGAGGAAGGGGTTCTCCCAGGCGAGGGCCAGGACTCTCTTCTCGACCATGGTACACTCGACATCATCATCCATGAGGACTACATCCTTCTTCAGAGCCTTCACAGCAAAGTACTGTCCCTGCCCCTTCAGCTCTGCCAGCAGCACCTGAGGTGTCACAGCCACTTAGAGTAAGTACTACATCAGTGTGATCACACCAGTTTCATGGAGTACAATCATAGCAAATTACAATCAAAATAAGGAGGTTATTTATATCTCCTCCTCTTTTTGGTGTCCTTACATGCTCGGTCTCAATGTACCTCAGTGAGGACATTGGATGTTTGATGCACTGCCACTACACTACTTTGGGTCTGGTTATAAATGAAACTTCTACCCTCTGCTTATCTGTTTTCTTCAGATAGGCCAACGTTCATAGGCTGTATGTTTTTGTCAAACGTTACCTGTCATTTATAGTGATGGATGATAACTAAGCTCTCCCACTTCAACCTCTGTGTCATTTAACAATCAGTGGGGAGCTGTGTTGCTCTAGAAAGCCTAGTTAATCAAAAATGAGGTCAACTACATCTAAGGTGGCAATTAATTAATTAATAATTCATAAATTATGAATTAAATAAAAAAATAAAACAAGCCTTAAGGAAGCCCAGTGAAAAGAGACTGATGACATAAGACACTAAGACATACTAATATGATAAGAATCTGTCTCTAGTCGATGTGTGCCTTTCAGTTTTATTAGAATTCACCGCTGCTTCATTTCAAACATCCTCACATACTTCTTTTTCTTAATAATGCTAATTCTAATGGTTCCAAGCTACATACAACATAAAGATATAGACTGTTTCTGCCTATTTTACTGCCATTTTCATGGAAATATTTGTTAGGTAGTGTTCATCTACAAAGCAACATTCACATGTAGAACATTCAAATACTTTCAAGATGAATGTTTTTCATTTTACCATATACAGCATGTGTGACATTATTGGCATAACAATTCTGTGCAAAGATTGAAATTTACAGTGTCTTCCAATCTTGTGTCACACAATTGCATGTTACATTTAGGAAAGGATTTAAAGATGGAGACCATTGGGCCTACCTTGCCAAAGCTGCCTTTTCCCAGCACCTTGTGGAATACCAGGTGGTTCATGGTGAGGCGCACCCTGGGAGCTGCAGGTGTGGCTGGGGCTGGGCTCGAGCCCTCACCAGCCTTGCCATTGCCATCTGCTATAAAATCACATTTGCAACCACAGAGTAAATACGTATGCAAACCTGAATGCAAAGATGCATGCAAACTCATACAACAAAGTTTTGAGAATGTAAATAAAGTTAAAAAGACTTATCAGCGACAACATTACACCTATTTTACACTTAAAGATAAAACTTGATTTAAATCAAACAACTTTGTACTGTGCACTATAATGAACACATCTTACCACTAGGGTCTGCTGTTGCACTACGGATGTCTTGGTAGACCCCAATATCTGCTGCATTGGAGTCATCAGACTTCTTCATAGATTTCTAGGGATAAGAAATGTTTCAATGAAACACTCTTGACATTGTACACTGACATCAGTCATTTGTTCTTATTTTTGTTTAAACCGACTGGCATAAAATATACACACAATCTACAAAAAACATAGTTTAGTTACTGTGCAAACCTGAGACACTTGAGACAGAGCCTCTGCCAGTACTTTCTGGTTGATTCCACACAGATTGGCCACTTTCTTCTCACAGTAACTATGTACATTCATGCCACAGTCTGAAAGGCCAAGTAGAGAAAGGGAACACAATGAAAGAGGAATATGTCAAAATGAGAACGGCAGATATAACATTTAAGAAAAAAAAAAGACAATGAACACATTAGACTCACCTTCACATTTGAGGCCCTGTCTGTAGAGACCCCACAGCAGACTGCCACAGTGGTCGCAGAATGTGGGGCTCTTGTAGTTATAGTACTTAAAGCGATGTGGCATATCAATCTTGAAGCGCTCTTTCTGAAACTACAAGCACACAGAAATCCATTGAACCCACAGAAAGCTAATATCCGATGATTTAAGTAGACACACGTGGGACTATATGTCAGTACATATATGCCAGTTAAGTTGCTTTGAAGTGCCAGGTAAATCTCAAAGCGAAATTCCACAGCCAATATTTGAGGACACACCTCCAATGATGAATATATTCAATCTAATATTGTTATTGTTTGTAAAATTTGGTTGTACATGAAGAATTTGATCCTTGCCCAATGATGCATGAGCTACTTCATAACAGTGAAGAAGTCAAAAGTCATAGAATAAAGCTGGAGAGAATACAAAGTCATTACTGAAGCACAGAAAAGTAATAAAAGCTAATAGTGTAAAACAACATGCAGTTGATTGTCAGTGTCAGAGCTGATGTGAGGCTTTGCATTGATGTTGGAGAACATTAACTTTGCTCACCACAGTGTCACGACTGTTGGCCGCTGTTCCGGTGCACCTGCCAATGATTAATTCGGCGCATTTCTTGTGGATTGCAGCATTGCATTCTGAGTGAAATAAATGACCAAATAAAAAATGTGTTAAATGTAAAGAATTCAGAAGGATAAAATGTGATTAAAAAGGCAGACGGCTGTTAATGAAACACTCACGTCTGCACTTGTAACCTTGCTTGTTGAGCCCCCTGTATGGGAGAAAAGGAATAAAATTAATCTCTTGTAATGGGTGACACGAAGAAAAAAAAGATTTTCTTTTGCCCCAATTGAGAAAAATATGGCAGCTGATACTGGAGCAATATATCCAGGATGGTTTTCATTACTGGGATTGTGGTTATGATAGTGATGTGCTGTAGCTAGCGTGCAGATAACATACAACTTTACTGTCTCCTTTATGCAACGGCTATCTATATCGGTACTGTCCGCAAGCCTTTCTCCAAAGTATTATGCAAGTACAAAGAAAGCATGAGAAAAGAATAAGACTTATTACTTAAGTTGGCACAGCAATGACTCATTTGCTATCAACATACCTGAAGATACTTTATCATTCTTCGATCACAAGACTGAAACTTGTATGTGTAAAGATATAAAATTGCTCTGATGATAAGTAGCCACAGAGTCACACACGTATGCACATACCAAAGCAGTCATTAGATTTCCCCCAGACTGTCTCTAAAGGGGATAAATAATACTGTAGTTTGGTAGATATGGGAAGAGCTTGGCTCACAGGTTAATGCTGCTGACATAGTTGGAAAACAACATGACAGCCTTGTGGGATTTCCCAAGACAGTGACTCATGCTCACAATAGCAGTCCTGCTGTTGTTTCTACCATTACTAACCCCCCATGGACTGCACCATTTAGGAAACTAGAACCGCTACTAATTGGTCTTTTGAGAAACACCCTTGGGGGGACTGGACTTTTCTTATTGGACAACTGATATTTTGTCTCATTTGGTACCCAGAAAACATAGTCACTGACAGCACAAATGTTCTGGAATTATCAAAGCTGTGCCAGTGGCATTTTGGTAAAAATACAACGCTGATTGTAATAATATCCAGAGAAAAACAAGAAGACAGCCAAATTAGCTGCTTCTGGATAATTCCTGCCCAGACAGAGCAGGACTGAAAATAAGTACCTTCAAGTCTCCCCCTGGAATTTCGAGGGTACTCATGACATACTGAAGGTCAAAGTCAAGTGAAAGAAGTATTTGATATGCTAACAGGCTCAAGTACTCAAACATAATAATGACACAATGTAAGAAAGCCAGGACTTGGCATCTCACCACAAGAACTCTCTGCAGACAGAGCAGAAGGTGGGCTGGCCAAAGAAGGTGGCCATAAACTCATGGTTCTTGATTAAGTGAACCTTGGGCTGCTTGAAAGCTCCTCTCCTCCTGTTGAGGGTTGTGAGTCCATCCTCAGGAGCAACCTTTAATGATGGTTTAGAAGCCGCTGTGGGGAGAGATCAATTTACAAATCAAACTGCTGTACTTATGTACTATTCAAAACAGATGTTGTACACTATTCACAGTGGACATAAATCAGTCATCAGCAATAATAGCCCTGGGGTATTTAGTCATATTAAAGCCCTATTAATTAAAGAAGGAGGGCACAGTGACTGCTGCTAAACAGAGGGTAAACACAGAAAAATGCCATATTGGATAAGCGGCTCCCACTGACGCAAGTCAACAGGGTGGGGTCAAAAGCCACCCAGAGAAGAGAGCCTAAGAGGCGTGAGAGAGGTAAACAAAGAAGGCAGAAACTCAGGAAGAGATGGGGAGGGTAGGTGGGTGGATGGGAGAGATGGAGGCATGATTCAAAAAAGGAGTAGCCCCTAAAGAGACAATTGATAGACAGGGAAAAGTGGGAAGAGTGATGAGGTGAGAGAGATAAACTGATTTCCTCTCTGCCATTCTAGTGACAGATGTTTATGTTTGGACAGCGCTTCAGTGAGCTGAGCCGAGAAAGTGGGAGTGAGAGAGAGGGCAGGAGAAATAAGACAGACAGAGGAGGCAGACAGCATTGAGGGCTGTTCACACATGCCTAAAAATACCCCAGGCTGCTTTTCAGGAAACCTGTGGAGTGTGTAGGAGGGAGCTGATGGAGTATGCAGCTCTTTCATAATGGTAGACACACTCCCCCCTCATGACCCTCTCCAACCCTGAACAGTGAACCCCCAACTCCCACACAGAAACTCCCTCTGAATGGAACTAGTTTGTAAGTCTCACCCACCCCCCAGTAAGACTGGGTTCCCTCTCTGGGGTGGTGAGCTGGCAGCTGAATACAGCACTGCCAGCCAGTACTGCTTTCCTTCACTTCTGCTTCTAACAGCTGAAGTGAAACTAAAATAGGCTTTTGAAAGCAGATAATGGTAGCAATATGATTTTAAACCCAAGCTGCCAGTGGTGGAACATTTGTGCTGCTATTCAGTATGTTTAAGTGGCCAAATTATACCAAAATATCCCAATGACTCAATGTTTTCCTTTCATTCCTGACAGGATAGACCATAATGATATAGAACTCTTGATTTAAACACATAATACAAAGGCATAAAATAAAAAAATGAATATCTTATGATAAAATACCAATATAGACCTTATATACTGCAATGTGTTTGTTTAACCCTATCCCTACATTAGTACACTGTATCAAGAAGAATAGGCATTAACACTTCTCATTTCATATGATGACCCATACATTACACATATGCATTCATTACTGTGCTCAGCTTGGCTATTTATTCACAGCTAGGCCTGAGGCCAAATTCCTACCTGACCTTGAAGGATTGTTCATTGCATTCGCTACATGGCCACACCTGAAGTCAGCTGACAAGCTCAGTGAGAGACAAGTCACCTGCATGCAGATTAACCCTTGACAACTTAAGGGAGACGGTTTATTGCAGGGCAGTTGGCCACAAGCAACGAGGGCTCCACACTATTACAAAATGTTTAGCTTTGGTTGTGAGTAAGAAGTGCAGGGACATGAGCATCCTTTCTGCCAGTAGAGGGCATTATGTATTAACACTGACGGAGAAAGACTTTCTGTGGGTCTATTTGAGAGTAGTGGTAAAAAGAAGGTGTAAGGAGACAGCAAGTCAAAGGGGCAAGCGATTTTTCTGGAAAAGCTATGGCCAGCTTGCAGGACACCACTCCCTGGTGGTCTAGTGGTTAGGATTCGGCGCTCTCACCGCCGCGGCCCGGGTTCGATTCCCGGTCAGGGAACATTATTTTAAAGGCAGGGAAAAACATATTTTCCAAGTGATCAGGTACTTAGGCCTGCCAAAGTTGGAACATTTTTGGTTATTGACATGAAAGATTTCTGTCTGAACTGTTCATTTGAACAGAGTTTGGTGTCACAACGTGGTGTCACATATTTGTAACCAGGATGTAAATGTGACGGCAGTTGTGGAGTTGCTTGATAGACTACTGTCAATGAAATCTCATCAAACCACATCCACGTGGTCCTGATGAAGCATATTCATTTTTTGAGTTTTAAGATCTTAATTAATACCTCTGAATGTTTTTTTTTAACTTTAACTTGTTGACATTTGGTCAAGCACATCAAATGTTAGAGAAAAATACTGAAGGTTTGAAAGCAGGTTTCCAGAGGTTTTAAGACATAGCAGTTTTACCTGCATCACAGTCCTCCAGGAAGAACTGTACAGCCATCTGGACCTTCCCTGAAGGATGAAGGTCCACCCAGAACTCAGCGCGGCCGTTGGTCTTGGACTTCTTACAGCGTTCTGCTAATACAGACACGCCCACCGTGGCCTTGGCCAATGGCTCCTCAGTGCTCTGCATGAGAACCACTTCTAGGACTCGCCCCTCATAGATGTGAGCATCAAAAGTGGACTTCCAGGCTGGATACATGGTGGGCTTCCTCTGGACCAAGGTCTTTCCTCGCTCTGTGAAAGAAGATTGGAATTATCACTGGGAACAAAATTTTTTATTTTTTTATTTTTTCAGGAAAGTCGAAAAAGTGTGTGACAGCACAAAGCCCCTGGAGTGAGTAGTCAGTTTGGTTATGGATTTTTGTTCCCAGCAGATGGTGGCTGTTAAGGCAGTTAAATTCAGGACATCTGGTTCATATTCACTGTGCCACTCCACTTTCTAGATAAAATGACAACTGGTTCCGTGTGTGTGCATCTGCACATACCTGTGTTGACAGACTCCTTCATCTTGATGGCACAGATGGGAGGGTCAGACAGGGGAGGCAGCACACCCACGTCATAAGCATTGAAGGCGATGCGCAGGAAGGGTGCCATGGTGACAACTCACCTAACCTCCTGGAACAAAGATAGACTCACAGTTAGAACATCTCACATACACACCCACACGGACACACACAGACACACACACACACAGACACACACACACATCTTGCATTGCTTAAGTTCTGCACTTAAAACAAGAAGGAACAGAGCTGAACAGTGTCCTCAGATGGGAACTATAGAGGAAGTAGAAGTTTCCAAGTCAAGACACAACTTTGGAAACTACCTGACAGTAATGAGGAAAGAAGACAGAGTGGTAATCCCAAACCGTGCAAATGGCAGCAAGAGAGGGGAATGAGACAGAGAGAAACAGAAAATCAATAGGATCACATTTCCAAGACAAATAGAGACACCCAGTGTTGGGGGGGCAGGGGGGGTGGAGACAAAAGATAAGCAGTGAGTCCCTTTGCTACTTTCCTGTTTTCACATTGATTTTGTGGGATTTCTTTCCAGCACGCATCACACTCTGTAATGTCTTGACTTGTCAACACAAGCATCAGTCCTGGTGATTTTCTATATAGAACTGCAACATATGTTTGTGAGTCAATCTAGACCAGTATAAAGCTATCTCCAGTCCAGATCTTAAAACTGCAGTGTTTGATCTGCTATGCAGACAAAGACAAAATGCCCACTTAAAGTCACTTGTAAAGATCAAGTTAAAACTGAAACAGAAAACACTTGCAAAAGTGTCACCTGCTTGCTTCATGTAAGATGAATTGCTTCACTGACTGATTTGTTCATTTCCACATGTGTTTCGTACACTTCCTCTTAACGTGTTTCTTGTGGGGTTTGAATACAATGTGTGTATATATATATATATACACACACGCACACACACACACCGTGGCGCCTTCTATACTTCTTTACACAATAATTATGACGCAGTGCGGTAGACTCTCCTTATAAAGCAGTATAAAGTGTTAATGAATGGCTTCATGAAAGATACAATTATCTCAATTTCATGGTGCGATAAATAAACATGCAAACACACACACAAACATAAAAACCACTGAACAATGTTAAATTATTTTCCATAACACAAGAAGAGCACATTTTGGGCAAGTCTTTGCAGCTGACAGATGACAGGAGGCAACACTGCTGCTTTATTGTACCTGCAAAATGTAGGCCAAGGGAGTATTTTTGTTTATCTGCAGTTTTATATACTATGTGTCTGTGTACTTTAAAATAACAATATTTATCAAATCTAATGATCCTGCAATCACAGTAAATATCAGTATGACACCACAGAACTAATCAAAAGGTAACACTCATCTGGTGTTGTCAGCCATAGGACAAAGTATTGAAGAATTCAGTGTTATTTCACACTAAACTGTCTTACCTAGTTGAGACTAGTATCGGTTCCCTTCAAGGTGCCTTGTTATAATAGATTACGAACAGTGAAATTTTCTAAATTTGGGGGCCAACCAGTCACGCCTCATGTTGAATAAAGAAACTGTACTAACAGATATTTACTGAACCTTTCACGCTATCAAAGCTGCTATGCTATGTCACAGACTTGCAGGGCCCAAAGGGCATATTAGCCCACATCCTAATTCCCCAAGCAGCAATAAAATCCCACAAAATTCCTCCACACAGCACTTCTTGTGAGCTTCTAAGTTCCTTAACTTGATCTCATGTAGCTTTAGTCTCTTGCTCCATTAACATAATCTTGGCTTAACAGTCATTTCAGAGACACGCCTGTGATTTGATGCAAACAGCATCTCATTCCAACCACACAATGACGTGTAGCTGCACGATTAAATAATACTTCTGTACACTCATTTCTAAACGCATAATTCACAGAGACATGTCCTTCTGTGAGTTAGTATGAAAATGGACATTAAACTCCAGGACAGGAATGTACTGCAGCCTCCATATTTCTAATTAATCTAAGCCTAACCTAAGCTTTGTTTACGTTCATGTTCCTTCTCACATTGCTGAATGTCACGCATTATGGGGTCCTGACTGACTGAACTGGTGTGTGGTATGATATATGTACATGTGTGCTGCTCAGCCTGCAAAGGTAGAGCAGATGCTATTTTGGGCTCTGGAATTTTTGACAGAGGAATCATTAGGTTCTTAACAATCCTGTTAGTGCAGCTGAAACATTTTGTGGGAAGAGGAAACCTTGTCTCTAATTCTCTGCTGCTTTTTCTAATTGCTATGTGCAGCTGTTTAGCAGTACAAGGTGTTACTGTACCTGCACTGAAAAGGTCTCAGGTGTCAACCTGTACAATTATATTAATGTGTGTCAGTGAACAGAATTCTTGATAAACTGGCTCGCTCAGGATCTGTAGCGATAAGGAAGCAGTGGAGCCCGACAGAGGAATGCTTGTGTTCTGGAGGCTGCTGGGTTGATATCCCAAAAGTCTGGATGGGGAAGTGAATGACTAACACTGACATCTGAGTGTCAGCCATCACTAAAGTGCCCTTTGAGCAAGCCTCTTAACCCCCAACTGCTCCAAAAGTCAAAAGTTACTCAGTAGTCAGCACATAGGTGAGAAAATGTCAACAGTTCTGTTTAATTTAAAGTTAACTGGCAACCAAAATGGCATACGAACAAAGTGTTTGACTGCGACTGACAGTGACTTTGTGACTACTGGTTGCAGCTAGGAAACACAGTATGCATTTTCAACAGTTACTGTGAAATCAAAAGTCAGCTATTTTGACAACTGATATTGTTTCACTAATTAAAAAAAAAAAAAGCTAGCTTCTTAAATTAAGGGATTTGCAGCTTTACTTTGTCATTTCTTGATAGTAAATGAAGAGTCTCTGGGTTTTGGATTATTGGTTGGACAAAAGAAGCAATCTGATGACGTCATGTGGGGCTCTGACAGATCGTGATGAGTATTTCGACATTTTACTGACTAAACGATACTTATGGATGGTTGATTAATCGTGGCAATTTTGGGCAGACTAATCGATAGTGAAAACAACTGTTAGTTGCAGCCCTAATCCTCACTTCTCCTTTGCAGAGTTGCACCCTGGACAAGCCACCAGTGCATCACAAGGCTGACATATAGACAAAACAGCAATTTTCAAGTTTAACAATTTTGGTGGAAACGGGAGCACCTGGAGGAAACTCTCACAGTCCATGCTCCGACATGTCTACACAAAAAGGCCTTCAGCCAGTCAATTCAAACCCAGGACCCTTGTTTTCTGACGGGACAGAGCTCACCACCGAGCCATTATGCCACCCTCTATTGTTCTGAAATCACAAATCCCTGCTGAGGGGAGTCAAGTGTATGCCTACACTGTAAAAAATATGAATTTAAGTTTATGGAGTTCATATGTATTCATATCAAGTGTCGAAGCATGTTGATGTGTTGTATTGGGGAAAAAGCTACAGTAATATATGTAATGCATAATAAATTGTGCATTTCCAGCTGTCCTCCTCAGCTGGGTCTCCACTGGGCTGAGAGTGACACATCTCTGTTGTTGCTGCTGAAGGCTTTGACTGACCCTGCAAGCCTGTTGGGGATCTAGCAACTCCTGAACAAGCAACTGTTTCTGAGTGAGGTCAGGAGGGTTGAGAAACTGCTAGAGCTCTCATGATACTGCCCACGCATGCACACATACAGACAGACACACATACAAAAACAATATTAATCAAAGTTACGGAGTTTGCCAGAAGTGAAATACACACAAAGACGTACTTTCTGTAGAGTCCATTTCCAATTTTGTCTCCATTTTACACACACACACACACACACACACACACACACACACAAACACACACACAGGCCTTGGTACATAGAAAAGACAGCCTTGTTTCCCCAGAGAGAGTGGAAAAAATGAGCGCATGCAATTGGGGAAGGGGTGGGTAGAGGAAAAGAGCAAAAGAGAGGGAAACAAAAAAAGGCAGACAACATACTGGAAGGCAGGCCAGTGGACATAAAGAGAAATTAGACTCAATGATAGTACCAGATTTGGCTTCACTGGATCCAGCCACAATGAGGTCAACTTCCAGTGAGATGGATTTGCCCATGAGTGTGTGTGTGGCCTCCAGGAGCCATTTAGTTACCCTGAAGTAAGTCATAAGCTTTCGTCCTAACTGAAATGACTGCCAAGTGCCAGTAAATGTAAAGCTGCACTACCTGCCTGTGGTGTATGTGTTAACTTCGTACAACGCAAAAAGAATTCACTTATTAAACACTAACTGGAAGAAGACACAGTATGCGGAAAACATGACAGTAAAATGTAAGTAACTAGAACATGCCATTAAATGAGACTTCACTTGACAAGAAAATTGCTGTTGTCTATCATATCAGCTCTGAGGAAGTTTACGTGCTCCTATTCCCATAACTTCAGGATACTTGCACAATTCAGCAGCTATATAAAAACAGATACATGGAACTGTTATCCCTGTGATGAACAGGACAACAGAACCAAAACTTAAATCTACTAATAAATAGATTAGTATACAAGGAAAATATCCTTTAGTTTGAATGACGTGAAACAAATCTCCCAACATGCGATAAACACAACACAATAACAAAGCCAGAGATGCGTGTCTGTCTACAACAGATAGATTAGCATCAAAGTCATACAATGCACCACAAACAAGTCAAAGGTTTGGTATGTACTGAAGAAGTGGACGTGTTTAGTGGATAAAGCGATCAAACAGGTCTGGCAGGCTGGGGAGCTTCTGTGTGTGTCAACCTTTCATCAGCAGGTCTGAACGAAGACAGGTACAATTACACAGAGAGCAACAACAGCAGAGTTTCCTTCACATATTAAACAACAATCGTTGTGTTGTGTTAGCTGTTTGTGCTATTAATGACAGCGATTTGAATTCTGCTGCTAGCAGAGTTCAACTGTAAATCCACAAATCAATGACAGAGAGATTATCAGATAGTTAACATAGATTATTAATCCCTGTTCTTCTTATTTGTCAGACATAGAATAGCCTGCAGAGCAGCTGAAATAGAATAGAGTCTTGTTCAAAGATATATTAATTCTACATTGTGAATGTTTAACAGCACAGCATTGATGAACAGTTAACCCTTACCTGAACTAGGCCACCCTTTTGCTACAGGGAAGGTTTGTTTACATATACAGGAGCATGGGTGTTTACATCCTGCAGAGTAGAACTTGAAGCCTTTTTTATGCAATACGTAACCCCTCAATTTTAGGACAGTCCAGTTGGATAACAATCTCAAGGCAACCAATTAGTTCTTTATGGGCAGATAGTGGAATGTTCTTCTCCTCCTAACAGTGAAGACCTGAAGACCTGACCTAAGTTCAACTAAGTATGTGTTTCACTTGCCACACTCAAGACATAAAGCCCCTGAAACAAGCAAGAAGTGAATATGGCTACAGTCCAGGCCTGTTACAGCATCAACATGTCTGCAGTGGGAAAGGGTCTATTTAAACTTTAAATGCTCTAAACCCACTGGCCTTCTTCGTGGAAGATATTTGCACATGTCACAACTAGAAAAAAGAAAAGAATGATGGCCAAATTCCATTTCGCATCCTCAGTTTCAGAGTCCGGGTATTGGGCAAGGTGGCCCACTGTCACACTGTGATGACTTACTGACACACTTGAAAGAACAGAACTATTGTTAATGTTATTAGTAAGTGTACAGTAGAACAGATCAAATCTACTTTGACTCAGCACTTTGATATCTTTTTACCTGACTGACTGAATAGTTTCACAGATGTTTTCAACACAGGTATGTTAGCCGTGTTTGTTTACTAAGCAAGGGAGCTATGGGGCTGTGAGAGGGCTTTGAAAAAGATGGAAATTATGACTGCCTAATTGACGGAAGAAAGCCTTCAGTGATGAAAACCGGCCTTACAGGAAGCTAAATAAAGCTAGAAGATGAAATGTAGGGCACAGGTAACAGATCAACCTGTTTAGAAAATTTCCATCAAGCAAAACTTGTCACAGCAACGTCACAGTTACCTAACATTACGAAAATAGAGCTGTCAGTTGATATCAACCACTGAGAGTGTGTCAGGTTAGGTGGTTTCTGACTCACTTCATGTTGACCTGTTGGTGTTGTCAAGCAAAACTAGAAATTGTTTAACACATTGGCATACTATATGGTGTGATGTTTTTGGTAATCATTCAAATAATATAGAGAGAAATGTGACAGAGGATAATAAAGAAAGATGACACCTTTCACTTAAACAGAGAAAACTTTGTTCCTTTTACAGTTACTTCAAGAGACTGTGCTGTCTACACAAAGTGACAGAGCAACAGAGGGAGAGTGTGAGTCTGAGCTAAAGATACAAAGGTCTAGAACACACCCAGAACAGCCTGGCTGGTTGGAGGCGGGCCTGTGCGTGGACTGGCAAATTAGGGCTGAACAAACACGCTCCACATGATTATAATGAACCTGAGCAAGCGTGGTCACACTCAGCCCGGCAACACTCGCACCTAAACCTAATAAGCTGTGTAGTTGTGTGTGTAAATATCTATTCCAACGTGAAACTGCTCTTTATGATAGTTCAAAGAAAAACAATCCATCCACACTGGAAGTTAAACAGTGATCATGGAAAAGGGCTGTTTCTAACCTTGATAGCAATGCTGATCATAGGTGTCTCCTGGGATATTGTTTTGTGAGTCACACTAAAGACCACTGCGTTTTGATGAAGTTGCGTTAGGGCCTTAGCAACTAAATTTGAACTTTGTCAAAATTTCATCATAAACTGCACAATGCCTTCAAGAATTATGGCAATTTAAAACCCCGATTCCAAAAAAGTTGGGACACTGTGTAAAACATAAAGTTAACAGAATGTGATCACTTGCTAATCCTTTTTGACCTACACTCAACTGAAAACAAAGATGATATATTTAATATTTGACTTCAACTTTATATCTGCTTATTCTGAATTTGATGCCAGGAAGACGCTTCAAACAAGTTGGGACAGGAGCAACAAAAGACTGGGAAAGTTGTGGAACGCTCCAAAAACACCTGTTTGGATCATTCCACAGGTAAACATGTTAATTGGTAACAGGTGATAGCACTGTTATTGGGTATGAGAGGGGCATCCTCGAAAGGATGGGTCAAGGTTCACCACTTTGTGACACACATCAGTATAAAGGATCATTGGTATTACTACATGGGCTAGGGAAAACTTGTAAAACTGAAAACTTGTAAAACTGTCAGTTCATTTGCAAATTATTGTTGTCTGTTTTTATAAATGTTTTACAACTTTTTTTCAAATCAGCATTGTATGTTAAATTATTCATGCCTACAGGAATTTGGCTGACCAGTTGTAGAAAAATGCTCTGGAATATCAAGAAAGTATTCAAGAACTCTTTCTGAGGTTAACACCAGCTGGATCTTGTGGGGGAACTGGTTTAAAAGTGTTTTGTAAAGAGTTTACAAAGGCTGAAAATCTGTGATAATGAGAATAGGAGTGTTTTATATAAATATGTCACACATTGAGTAAGATCAAAAACATTACCTCCTTGGTGAAGGTAATAATATGAGCTATAAGGTAAGTTTTGAGCCCAGTCAATCATTTGATTTTGTTTTTCATTCCCAGTTTTGACACTCAAATTCCTGCGCAAAAACCTAGTTCTTACAAAGCTTTTCTTAATCCACAAGTTTTTCACTGAGGCAAGGTGGCATGTATTATTGCCGCATTAGCACAGTCTCAAACGCACATAACTGCACTTGTGCGTGCACACACATTAATAACCTTGAACAAAGCAGCCTTTAATGAATTTCAGCAGAGGCTGGCTTGAAAGAATCAAAGCCCTCCTTTCTTTCACTAACCAAGGTTAATGTCTAACACACCCTTCCACAAGCAACCCCCTCCCCTCAAACACAGACACACACGCACGAACACAGAGGTTATGTTAACAGACAGTATATTACAGATGTTGTCTGGGGAGACACCAACACCTACAGACAAAAAACAAGAAAATATGCATTTTACTGTCCTTCTGTGTTGTTAAATTTTCAGTCTACCTCTCTTCCTCTCACATACACACACCCAGCACCCAGATCAAAGTAGGACAGGAAAGAAAAGACAGTGAGATTTGAAGAATGAGACCTGAGCAGAGGGTGCTGGTTCAAGGTCAGAGACAGATGAATGGCTGTTGTTGTGATACATTTATACCAGTGTTACTGACAGCTATAATTTCAGGATGTACCTTGAACTGACGTAAGGCCAAATCAATGTGAGCTGGTAATAACTGACGTTCGGAATGACAGTATATTGTCACTCTTGCGGAGTGCTAACCTTTTCTGATTTTCTCTCCCTTCCTCCTGAGTATCACTGAACTCTTTGGCACCGTGTCAAACCTGCCATACCAGCACAGAATTAATCCTGCCACTGTGTGTGTGTGTGTGTGTGTGTGTGTCTTCTCCCCACATGCATTAAGAGCGGTGTCCATTTCTGCCGCGCACACAGTTCAGAAAGCCTTGGTTAAGAAAGACAAAATAGCATCCGAGCATGAAGCGCCAAGCAGCTGTGTGTGTGTTTGTGTGGGACAGAGAGAGAGAGACAAAGAGAGAGATGCAGTGACAAGAAGTCGAGGGCAAAGAGCTAAACTATCACCACCCAGTGCTGATTTAGAGAATCCATTACAAAAGGCCTGTGTTTGTGTGTGTCTACCTGTGTGTGTGGAGTTATTTATAACAGCTGTTGCTCTTTTTAAGTAGAATACATTGTTGTACATTATGACAAGTGTTGGAGTGGAGATACTGTACTTTCTAATATTTGATGGCACCTGAAACAAAGTGTAGGTGTTACCGAGGCTTAATATTGTAGATTTTTTGATACAATTCTACTATATCGTGCCAAAATACTGCCTGAGTTTGATATTGAAACCAAAACTATACTTTTTTACCCAACACAATATTTTGTTGATTACAAACACACTCTCCTAAACACCTTTTTTCAGTTAATGAAAGAATTTCAAATTTCTCCAAGTGCAACATTACTAAAATTAGTGTCCAAATCTGGAAATATCTCTTTAAAATCATGGACTACTAACTGATGTGATGGTTTTTGACTTTTCATTTGCTGTACCTACTGAAGTTGAGCCAACTCTGCCATCCTGTCTCAAATTAAATGATCAATTATTCATACAGACAAAAACAGTCTAATATCAGGCCAAACATTGTTTGAATCATACAAGTCAGTGATGTGTTTATGTGTGTGCTCTACTATGGAGAGATCAGTGCTGCATGGGCAATTCCTCACTGAGCAGATGTCCCAACCGTGTCCTCCAGCAGCACAGAGCCACAAGCCAATATTGACACATCAGTAACTGCAGCCAGATAGTGTTACCTGCATTCACAAAGCTGCACTGCCTCCAGAAGATAACAACAGGATAGAGTCTTGCCACAAACGCAGAGCTGTGCTGTAGTGTGTGACACAAGACTTTCGTAAGTGATGGAGGGAATATTTCAAAATAGGATAATGTGTTTAGTGTACCTGGGGAGCTGACAAGTCGTGTCGGAAAGGCTGAGTTGTTTACAGCCACAAGAATGCAAGGTAATCTTCACACACAAATTTAGTCATCCTACCGACAGATAGAATTTTTTTTTCATTTGTTTGGCACAAATACATTGTTCTCCTTGTGTTTTACATGTGGTCTGTTTCACAATAACTGACTTCACCCAGAAAAGGCTATGATGGATGGTCAGAGAGTATGTGATGGTAATAGTTGCTACACCTGAGTGCTAAAGAACCTTTGATATCTAAGGCTCATGGTCTCATCTGAACAATGCACCGGCTCCAGTACAAGTTAGACCGCAATGTGTCAAGTGCTGTTGTTCATCACCTGTTTTGTCTTTGGAATGACCGTGACACTGGCAGCTTTCGGTCAAAGCATACCAGAAACCAAAGGATGAAGCCTGGGATTTAATGCAAGTAAGGTCAACTAAAACTCCACATATTTACGTTTGAACTTCAAGAAATTAGGCACATATACACATTTTCTGACTGCATGTACAGTGAGTCATTACGATGTCAGTATTTTTTACATTTTGCATACAATCTGTGGGACTTAATAGGGAGACATTATTGTCAGTGCCCCATTTTTGTCAACTTGTAGGATCACTAAGAGGACCCCTTAATTGTATACGTTAAAACACCCTGGATTGAGTGACTGTGACAGATGAATTTGAGCAGGCTAAACAAAAATGGAATATGTTTATCAGGTGGCTTACATTAATTATTAAGGGGTTTAACCACTTAATTTGAACCAACCCAGTAGAGGACATTTGAGGCATAAAATTAAGGCGTTTCAACGGGCATCTTATCCCTTCATATGCTATAAAAGGAAACAGACTGTAAATAGGATAAAAGAGTTCAAGTTAAACGAACACATTCCTGGTTTGTTTGGTGCTGGTCGTTAGAAGAATGAACGCCACCGTTTACCCCCACTTTTATTTTCCTCTAACGTTAGCAAGCTAGCTACATCACTGAAACAGACTCCTCTGTTGCCATTGGATACGACACTTAGATAGAGGAATTTATGGAGCATGCGAACTGTCTCTCTGATGCTGAACGTTGTCCCCCCAGGGGACAAGTAAAGTTTTGTCACATTAACTGGACCTGCAAGCACTGAAACACGACTAAAGTTACGTAACTTCGACTGTGACACGACGAGAGAGGGAGACATTCCGCGACAGTAAATCCTCTCATTCCCAGCGCCAGAGAAGTCCCATCACAACTGCTGCCGATGTGCTGTCGAGCTCCGCGCCTCTGCGGGACGAAACACCGACCGAGGCCGGCTCAGAGCAAAGCGGGTAGCTTTTGACACCCAATAAGCTACAACGAGCTGGCAAACAAGCGCTGTTGTCCCAACTGTCAAACAACGCCGAGCTCAACTTTTTCCTGCAAGTTTAGCCGCTCCACATCAAGCTGTGACTTACCGCTTCCGCCGAGCTGAAAAGAGTGCTGCTGGCCGCGAGCCTGTGCCGGGTTTGGTCCGTGAACCACGGTCTTCGCTAAGGTCCGAGTAAAAAGTCTTCAGCGGTGTGTAAAAGGAAGTGTTGAGGTCGGCTGTTGTTAACTGTAGCTCGCTCTCCGTCCGTCTGTGCCTGTGTCTGGCTCTGTACTGCGGCTCTGTGGCAGCGCGCGGTGCAGAGGAGTCAATGTGTGACGTCAACCAGGTGAATTCCCGAAGACACGCGCGCGCGCACACACACACGCACTAGCACACACAGAAGTGAGACTACATGTTTGTTAAGTTCACACACAAGTACGAAAGTCATACTTGTACTTTGTCACTATGTCAATTTACACTTCTGCTACGTTCCATAGGGACATATTGTGCTTTTTCCTTGACTACAATTATCTGACAGCCTCGGTCACTAGTTACTTTACAAATTAACATTTATGAATATCTACAAGCACAGCTGAAACGAATAGTCAAATATTTTTAATAATTGTTTAAGTCATTTTTAATGCAAAAACATATTGTGGTTCCATCTTCATCACTTAGAGAATTTGCCCCTTATTTTAATTATTTTAATATATTTTTGATCATTTTGAACATTGAGCATTTGAGAAAAAAAACATTGCGAATGTGTAATTAGGATGGAATTTCTCACTACTTCTCTTTTACAAACCAAACTGTTGACAAAATAATCAGCATTTGCAGTCCCATATAGAATTGTCCGAAATCAGGTCCACCTCCACCAAGTACAAGAGTAAAACCCTTCTTTTACATTGATGTGTGAGTAATAATAATCTAATGACTTAACATGCAGTATTATAACAGTCACATCGGCTCTTTTTCTGCATTGAGCACCTTTAGCCTACTTTTAACGCTTTAAACTACATTTTCCTGATTGTACTGACATACTTTTACTGAAGTCACATTTTCAATGCAGGACTTCTACTTGTAACAGAGTCTGTGCAGTGGTATTAGTACTTTTACTTAAGTAAAGGATCTGAGTATTTCCTCCACCACTGCCTTAGAATAGAGGATTATTGTTAAATGCTCTGCACTTACTTAACTGTTTTTCCTACACTGGCAGGACTGGACTGACAACATTGGAAACCTGATATTTGGAAGCTGGCTTCTCTTAGCCACAGTATTGTGAGTAATGCTCTTCCTTGATCTGTTTTGTCTTGTAACATCTTGCTCTGAACCTGACACAGTTTCAGACTTATTATCTAAAACACATTCGTTTTGAAAAGCAAACGAAGAATGTGAATGTGAAGCTCTGTGGTTGCACACTGAGCATTAATGTCCCCCAACAATTTTTCCCTTTAGTGGAAAATGTGAATTTGGCAGGGGTACCAGCAAACCAGGAAATCAGTGCAACGTGTTTGCTCTAATACGCAATTTGTCGTGTAACACAAACACACAGGTTTAGAGAGCACAGCTTGTGGGCTGATCCAAACAGCCATGCATTTCCATATTGGCCCTGCCCACAGTACCTCCACATTCCCACTCCTCCTCTCCTACACAAAGCACAGAGATCCACATGGTGCTGAGTCATCAGCCCCCACCCACCAAAACTGTATGCCTATAAGAGAGAATGGAAACTGGTAAATTTAGACTGTCTGTCTCAGCTTCTAAAGGGCTATTTATAGCTCCAAAAAGTTTACAACAATGACGTATAGAATAGGTGACCAGGTCTGAATGCTGATAGAGGTTACTACGTAAGACTGTGGAGTTACTCATCGCCTCATCACCACCGCAGACTTTTGGAGCATGGGGCAACAACTCAAGGACAAAAGATTTTAACACAAAAACCTCTCTGCCGTACAGAAAACTTTGGACTCTGGACACGAATTCGCAGTCAATCATATATTCCAATGTGATCATTTCAAGATCACTCTAAACTACAGTATAATTTGTGGTTGTTATAAAGAGTAGCATTACAACCCCACTAATTCCGATTTACCCTGTTAGCCATGTGTCCAGTAACAGCAGACTCACAAAAGACCATAAAATAAAGACTTAAAGACCCATGACAGGGAAACGTCACTTTTTCCACCACTTTCACTTCCTGGAAAGCTGTCTTCACCGATGACCTCATGCTGCACCAGTGGTTGTAAATAAGATTCCTTCTAACTATTTCAGACTTTTGATCAGTCATCACCGCCCGTCCCTCCCAGCAAATAAACCCGCCTCTGGTTTGCCAAGTGATAGCCGGTGGACTTGCACTTGAGTGACCCCTTCCTGTTTTTCATCCCGCCCAGGCATTCTAGTTCTGCAGGAACCACATCAGATTGGAGAAGCAAGATTTTCTCCTCAACACGAGCAAAGCAGACAAGATTTATTTTCACCATCACCACACTCTGAGGGAAGAAAAGTAGGACAGAGGGGGCATCATTTTCTGATGTCACAATTTATGTGATGCTGATATGGTTAATTTCTCTTGAACACCTGTGGTTGCGAGAGGGAAAAAATTACCAGCATTTAAATTAGAGGCACCGCTGTCTGCTGTAAGAATTCCAGCTTGAGTGAGTGAGTTCACTTTGAAAGGGATAAACCTGCCTGTTGTTGAGTCTCTGTGGGTCATAAATTCACTGTGAGAACACCAGTAGTGTGACATGACACAGCATATACTGTTTGACACTACTGGCTTCATATTTTTCTGTGTGAATGAGATTTGTATCTGGGCAGGGGACCGAGACGGTTCCTGTTGCGATGGCCATTTCTGCCATCCCAGCAGTGCCAGGGCAAACATCAGAGTGAGTAATGAGAGGAACAGACAGACGGAGGGAGGGAGGCATGAAAAAACAATCCCTAAATAAGGAGAGAAATGGTCCTTTCATCAAGAGACACGCCACAGACTAAAACTGCCTTTCTCTATCTGTCCTCATTTCTGTCTCCCCTCTCTTCAGCTTTTTTCAGTCTTTCGTGTGTCACAATCTCTCATCCCCTCTACCTTCCTATACGCCTTTCTCATGTCTCAAGGCTGAGAACTACATGTTTGTAGACAAAGAGACGTTCAACATTCTTCTTTCAAGTGGCCATGAGGTAAAACAGACCAGTTTTCTAGACAGACACTTAGCCCATACATGGCAATGTGATACTGGTGAAACATTCAGTCACTGGTTATCTCTAAAAGCAGCGTAACCTCACTTTCCTCTTTTACACATTGTCAAAGTGAATTTCCTCTCAAGCGGTGATAAAAATGCCAAAAACACGTCTACAAGTGTTTGTGTAGCCTCTGGTTTAAAATGTCGTGCCAGCCACCACAGCAGATAACACAAACGGCTGGAATATCCGCAGGGCATTTGTACTCAGCTGCTTATTTTATGCCCTCATTCATACTTATCCTCTGTTGTGCTACATATCCTATGTTGATGATGCTGTGAATACGAGCATTAGGCAAGAACAAAGATCTGATGGAACGCTTCCTCTTCAGAAAACCCTTGGCCCAGTCTGGTCAGGTGCGTATTCAGTGCAGTGCATACCGACTGTACTGCTAATGGAAAAGGATTTTAAGAATGCAGCATGTAAGCACAGCATGACTGGTGTCATGTAGGCTACCCAGCCAGGGCAGAATGGCCCCTTTGACAGTCCAGCATGCAGTAGTTATCGCTGTCTGATCTTGAAACAAGGCAAAAACGTTTTCTCTGTTTGATTCTGAACCTTTTTGCCTGCATGGGATTGGGATTCCTCCAAAAAAAAAAACAAAAAAAACCCAGACAGACGAAAACAGAGATATATACAACAAAACCTGACTATTGAATAAGCATAAAGTTGGTGTGAACACTTTAATACCAGAACCACCAGGACATACGGCCCGTTGTCGATGGCGACTGGTGACACTAAGCACAGCTGGCATCAGAGAGTGAGAGCATTTCTGACGGCTTAGCTCTAGTAGAGATGGTAACTTTGAACCAATAAGCAGCTTTAAACTGTGGCAAACAGTGGCGGAAAATGGATGAGGAGTATATGTGATGAATAACAATGTCGAGAATAGTCACCTTTAGGTCCTGTTCCCAAGCAGCGTTTGTCTCGGCCAGTGTTGGAGGATTGATATGTTAAATTGCATCAAATACCCTTGGAATACGGTCGCTAAGGTTCGTGTTAGGCCTAAAACAGCTCTCTAAAAGGCAGTTTGGTCGGAGAAGAGGAAATATTATAGAATATTTCATGGCAAAGCTTTGAGCTGAGTGTCTAAAAAGATTAGACAGAGGAATGTTGTAACTTTTAACTAAGGTATCAAATGCAATAAATAAGTTACTTAAAAAAAGGTTAAAAAATAGACCATTTCTGAATCCATACTTTAAATACTGGGTCTATCTGGGCCTGGTGAAAAAAGGGTTTGATGTGGCGCCTACACTGATGCCAAATTCTTGTAGTATCCTGAACCCAAGATTGTTAAGAAAGCGCTCTATTGAATTTCTGACGTATTATTGGCCTCCTGGATGTGGATTTGAAACTTTTCAAGTGTGTACAAGGTGAAGCTGTCCTTTTCCTATTTTTAGAGGTTCTTTTCTTACTATTTGCAGAGACTGCAGAAATTGAAGGTTATTGATTCAAACGCGCAGCTCTGGTTCCCTAGCTACTAACTAAAAGGTTTTGTGAATGTGTTTCCATGAGAGGCCACTGAGTTCATGCTATAGGTGGAACAAGGTGTCTTCAACTTTCAGATGCTTGAAAGAGCAACTTTCCCATGCTTCCAATGCCGTTCCCACTTCTCTCTCTCTTTTGTTACTTCAAGTAAGTATTGGGTCATTGACGCTCCTGGGATCATGTATCTAGAGCAACCCCAATCTTCCTATTTTCTGTTCTGCCTATTTTCTGACTGACATGCAATCGCTCCATCTTCACTCGTCTAATTGGAAATGATCTTCTGGTCTTGATCTCTGTATCCAGTAACAGTGTCCTCAGCAAACACTCTCCCGTGTTCCCTCCCTTTCTTATTATCTGTGTAGACGGGCTTTTGAAATTATTAATGAGCAAATCAGATGCCATTTTTCAATGATCAAAGGATCTGTACTGGCTGATAAATTAAAACCACGTCCTTTTCCCTTTCTTTAGAAGCTCCCAAATTGGGCCTGCTCTGGTTAACTTGCAGTCATTAATATTGCAGATGTTGAAAAAGAAATAGGCCAAAATGTTTTGTGCTGTTTCTTTGTCTTTAAATATTCATGCCAGCCACTACTTTCCTGGTCGCGGTCCACCGCTGTCTGACTTGGTTGTTTTGGCTGTGTGGAACTCTTTGGTATAACTAATTAACTTATCTGAGATGGCTTGTATTACCCAGCAGTCTGGCTGCGGCTGGGAAGTAAGAAGCCTGGAGAAAAGAAGGGCTGATTGTGGTCTCTCCTGCCAGTGGACGGGAATGTGTATTTTTTAATTTGGCCAAATTACATCTGCAAAGAGGCAGCAGTTAACAGTAATGATGTGTAATCCCTCTGGCTAATACAAATATGTCACCTTAATGTGACCTAAAATTAGAGTGTCTCCCTCGGGCCAATCCGTGCGGTGGAAATGAATAGAATGCACTACTGTTAAATTCTGATCTAGCATGACCTACGTACATTAAATGGCTTGACAAATACAGTATTTCTTGTTTTTTTAAGGTGGGCCTCACAGCCTTTTGAAATAATATACATAGGTGCTGACAAGAGACTGAAACCTCAGCACAGCACTGATGAGTGTATGTGTGTGTGTGTGTGTGTGTGTGTGTGTGTGTGTGTGTATGTGTATGTGTGTGTGTGCAGAGAGAGAGACAGACTTAGTATGTGTGCAGCTTATTGAAGGGGCCAGCTAGTTGAGGAGATGATACACATCACATATAATAACATTGTACTCTTTCCTTCTCTCGCTTCCCCCTACTTGTTTACTGCCTAACACAATACATGTTATCGATACAAGACCGATACTTCAAGTTTCTATTAATTATTGAAAAAGAACTGCTGGAACTTTAAGGGCAAGGCATACAGTAGCAAATTTGCTCTACAAGTGAAAATTCAGCCTGTGGAATTGCATATTATCAGTCTCTGTTAACTCAAACCTCCCCATCACAAAGTGTATCCTGTTGATAAAAAGACATGTGCAGGAGGGACTCTCATGTCCTCAGTGATCTGCAGGTCTTATACAGTTCAGATGAGCTCTGGTTGGAATGATGCACTGCTGCCCTCTGCTGGATGAAACAAATGCTTAACTAAACTGTGCTTGCCAATACCACAACAGTGGAGCCACAACAGTGTAGCCACAAAAGTACTTATTTCAGCATCATCCCAGTATTTATCACATGTGGGGCGTAAGCACAACAAAAACACTGTACGGACAAATTCAATGCAGAACAACAACCCTCCAATGAGCACTGCTTTTGTGAGCCTCATAACTTTAGCTGCTAGGATTGTATGACAGTTGATTGAACTTCCTGAATATGACCAGTTTGAGTGTGTGTGCAGTGTTTTCGTGCCAAATTCTATAATATTCTAATGTGTTGAGATCATTCTGTCTCGTCATGTACACGTAGATACAGGGTGTTTAGTTATGTTATAGTTTAGTTATGTATTTAGTTATGGCCTTAAATTTACTGTACAAGTGAACCTTTCTGACACATCATCAACAAAAAAGGAGTATTGTGAAAAAGGTAGTGATTATATGTATATATAAGAGAGATATTGCAACAGCACAGCACTGCATTGTGAGAGCACATTAAGTAAACTTTTTAAAGGAGTTTATTTTTATGCATATCTATATACATAAACATTTACAATGCACTATATGCAAGAGGTACAATCCATAATAACGCTATAGGTATGGCACATAGGAAACAGGTAGAAAAGCTGAACAGTACTTGTCTGATGAACGAATGTGTGCTTTAGAAAGAATGTAGTTTGACAGGGTGAAAGATCACATGTAGTACAGCTGCATTGAGAATGGAGCAGATGGTGCATTTAAGTAGGTTCTTTTAATATTTAGGAGAAACTATACATGTGTGATTATGTAAAGGAAGAGTGAAAGTCCAGTGTCCTCCCTGCTGCTGAAGACATGAGCAGCTGACAGTTTATAGGTAGTATGACAATGGATTTAGTTCAGCGCTTTCCATTAAGTCCAAGTGGTTAAAGTACGATTCTATCCAGCACTGTATATACAGCAAGAAAAATGCATTAATAAAAGTGGCACAATAGTATATTCTCATGTTACTGGATTGTAACTGAAGTGTTCAGAATACAAGAAGATTAAAGTATATAAGAGTAGATCAAAAGCAAATGTTATCAAGGTCTCTTCTGGAGGCATGACAGTAGTACAGTACTGTGATAACAAAAGACGAACAAGGAGTACAATTTCATTTCAGGCACATTCATCATCATTTGCAAATTGCACTGCATTCAACTAGAAGAAATCAATTGGCACTTCAGAACTGTATGACAGATTCGTCAAAAACCTACAGACTCAAATACAAAGTGTCTTTGAAAGTGGTCATCCTTCTAGGAATGCTGTCGAGTGGCTGTCATGCTGAGGGTCATTCCATAGCTTTGTAGATTCAATACAAGAGTAACACTCCACTAGAAATATAATGTACACACAACGTGATGGTTAAAATGACCTCTTACTCAGAACATCATGTAACACCATTTCTATACAAACAGGTCATGTAATTCACTTCAATATCTGCAGTGTATACTTCACATATATATTCAGAATACCAAATATCTCTCTTAAACGGTTACCAGTATTTTCCCTTCTACTTGTAAATACTACTATGGAGCAAAGTTTGTTTTAGATGTTTTTGCAAAGTGATCGCAGAACACAGCGTGAACACATGTGACGTTCTGCAGAACCAAAAGAGTGCTTTAATAATCCAGTGGAACCTCAGAAAAAAGACACCAACGTACAGCAAAGTTTAAAAAGTTGACTTTTGTGGGATGGTCCTTTAGAAAAGGGGGAACAAAGGGCATAAAGTGTTCTGTTAGATGAAACATTTGATGTAGCCAAGCTGCTCCTAAAAAGTGAGGACTCCTGTGAACTCTGCTGGATCTGCACACTGGGAAACTTCACACATTAGAACAAACTCCAGCAAGAGGTTTCCACAACCCTCAGACTCCCCTGCTTTTACCTCCCTTCCATTGGGTGGCAGCCTTGTCTAAGATCCCCCCCTGCTGATCAAGATGTCACATGATATTCCACAACAGGTCAGATGTGATGAATCCTGACTGATGGAGTGAGCTCAGATGTGGCAGGTAGCTATGTTGTCCTCCACAGAGGAGTTCTAGAAGTCCTGGACAGCAGGCCACATTCATTTAACTGAGCGGGTGCTATAAAACAGTAGCCTCCTCCATTGCATTGACCCATCTGAAGGACAAGAAAGAGGAACGTGAGATTTAACATGACAAAGACACTTTGCCTGGCATGGAAATGACTTTTTGGCCAAAGAAAACAGTTGCATAACGTCCTCTTTGTCCGGCCTTGGCTTGAGCACTAAACATTTTGAGCAAGGGGTGGGAGACAGCGATAGGCTTTTACCGTGCAGCTCACAAAAAGTTTCTATTGGTTTCAAAATAGGATATTACTAAAGTACTGTGTGTAAGTACAAACTTGAGGAATCTGTGCATGATTATTTCCATTTTATGCCGCTTTAGTTTTTCAAATGTGACGATTTTTGTCTTTTCCCTGTATTAAACGGCAGTACAGTCAATCATTTGTAGATGTGGACTGTTGGTCGGACAAAACAAAACAATTACTCACGTGAGCTCTGTTTCATTGTGACTATAATACAGCACAAATGGACTGATCAGATTAATCCATAATGAAATAACGATTAGTTGCCGCCCAATATAAAATAGTTAAAAGAAAGAAGAAAAATAAGACATTAATGCATAAGTACTGATTATCTAATCTATCTATATATACTATATCCACACACAGTTACCATTTCTCTGTATTGAGTAATTTTACTTTTGATACTCATAGTACATTTTCCTGATAATACTATTGTACCTTTACTTGTATTGGAGTATTTTTACAGTACAGTATTAGTACTTTTACTAAAATAAAGAATCTGATTACTTCCTCCACCACTTGAGCTTGAGTCTTTGGCGAGCCTTGTTTAAACTGTTTCACAGTATTAAAAACACACAACTCCTTTGTTAAGTACATTAATATATACACAATATTTTTATTTTTGGGTTTGTTTTTTTTTACCAACAAATCAGTACACATCTTTAAAAAGAATCTTAAAACCTTTTTGTTGTGTCTTTTTCATGATTTTATAACTTTATGTTTTGTGGTTTGTACACTTCCTTTTATTATATATTTGGTCTAGTACTGATATCTATAGCATTTACTTTAAATTTTTTAGCCCGACTGATGCTGAAAAAATGAAAATGATATGTCAGAAGATTATAAACAAAACAATATTAACATTGTATCTCCCTGGTGGTCTAGTGGCTAGGATTCGGCGCTCTCACCGCCGCGGCCCGGGTTCGATTCCCGGTCAGGGAATGTGCTTTTAAAAGAAACTTAATTTCCATGAAATATGAAAACGATATCTGACCTGCGTGCAGTGTGTTGGTCATCGGCCCTGAAGGTGTAGTACAGGGTCTTCTTGTGGTACAGATGGAACACGTTGCTGCTCTCCTCTCCCTCCGGCCTCTCAGTCAGCTTGACGGTGAACCCCTGCAGAGGTAGACTCTCTGAAGCCACTTTATCCTGAAAACATCAAATACAGACGTACAAGTTAAAGACTGCAATCCTACTGTCAGCAAGTAATACATCAAATGAAGGCTGCTTCTCGCTTCAAGAAGAACAGAACAGAGTGGAGCGACATGCATGCTTGTCAGAAGGAGCAGAGAGAGCACAGAGAATCCCTTCATTAGTCACACAAAGTGTTGTGCTCAGGAGGAAAGGCAGAACAGTGGAAATGTGAGTCTTAAACAGTTCTGGCGCCGTTAGCCGGACATGAAGAAGAAAACGTATAGACGAAGGCTGTGGGGAGATGCCTCTATGATCCTGAAAGTGTGTGAGAGTTTTGGGGCTGGTGTGGGAGACTCTGTGCCCCCTCACCTCACGTGCTGTGAAGGTGTAGAGCACCTTGTCTTTGAGGAGGAACCACAGCCGCTTCCACTTCCGCTTGCTCTTCTTCCGGCGCTGCAGGCTGCCGCTCATGGTGGAGCCCTCCACGGCAAGCGCCAGCTGATAGACACATCAGACGCACATAAACCTACATTAATGCACGTACATGGATAGAGGGGCTGGATAATAAAACAGAGTACAACCAAACCATAAATTACAAAATGACCAGGCATTACATTGCTGTTGTTTTGTCCAACCCCTGAAGATAGGAAGACGGTTTGACAAGCAGATAGTGAAGACTGCTGGCAGCTGTTCTTCACTATAGACAAATGTCTCCAGCTGATCGGCCATCACACATGCCAGACATTCCACTACACAAGCCTGAAATAAGCACAAACAGGTCCCTGGTGGTCTAGTGGCTAGGATTCGGCGCTCTCACCGCCGCGGCCCGGGTTCGATTCCCGGTCAGGGAATGTTCTTCTTAAGGCACATAATAGATGTTTCATATACAGCCAATTACATATAGCATACAGTAGGCCATTATGCACTACAAGTGAGCATGTTTTCATTCAAACAAAAGACTAAAACTAACCTTGAAACTGAATTAGTGACTTTACGTGTGTGACGCATTGTGATTAAAACTGAGCCTGTAAGAGTTGTTTGTTTTGAATCAAACAGAGGTACAGATGGCAGATGGGAAGTATGGTCCACCTGGTTGAGAGGAGAGGTGCTCTTCCTGCTCTTCCACAAACTCGGGGGCTGCAGGCTCTGGAAGACCGCAGAGAGGGGACGGCTGGCCCTGTGAGTCCGAGGGCTGGAGTTACCACAGGCCCCCGACACACTACCCCCTGCACACACGCACACACACACACACACACACGCACACACACACACACACACAGTTAATACCATATCAAAGAGGAAGAAACACAGCAAGATGTTTTCCTTTCCACTGTACTCCCCTGGCAGTGAGACACTGCTACGCACAGAAATCTGGGATTCACCTCTTTTCCTGAGCTCGGCATAGCAGTGGTCACACACTTTGGCCACCCTGTCTTTGAGGTACTTCAGTGGGTATCTGTTCCTGGAACAAGCTCGGCACACCACCTGCACAGAGCCACAGAGTGAAAATGTACAAATCACAGAGAGGAAAACTGTAGTAAAGATAAATCACAAACAAGGTCTGCGTGTCTGACCTTGCCACAGGCGTTGCAGTGGTGTCGTCTCAGCGTGAGGCTGAAGTCGGAGGTACAGTTCATGCACATCATCACATGAGAAACGGGCACCAGCACAGGAGCCGCCTCACCCAGGGCCATCCACAGCTTCTCACGGGCCTGTGGACACACACAGCGCATCAGACAAGGTGAGAAGGATGACGTTACTGCAGATGTTACTGTGTGTTAGTATGAGGCAAGACAGATGGTGAGGATGACAAAGCTCTTCATTATTATAATTAGTTAAAGGAGTATAACACATTTTTGTAATAATAATTTCAGTGATTAAATGCATTTTTACCAAACTGAACAAGAATTATTACCGTTACTTCTTTTCACTTTTCTCACCTCACTGCAGGGTCCACCGAACGTGCAGAGTCCTGCAGCGTGGTCTGCTATGGCTCGACTCAGTGTGTGGAACCAGTCCTCCCTCTCTCCAACTGAACTGAAGGGAGAAACAGCCAATCACACCTGACGCTCCTCAAAGGCTTGACACTTACAGTATAGAGTCAAACAGGAGAAAAGGAGTCTTGTGCCTTCACACTGTTCATTTCAAGACATGGTGGTCAGATGCTCACCTGGCTGAGAGAGTGATGGTGATGTCAGACACCTCGATCCTGAGGCAGTTCAGTACGTTGTCGAGGACAGGTTTGCTCACCTGTGTGTGTGTGTGAGGGACAAAAACACATCAGAGTTCAGCCAGAAATCATTGTGTGCAGAGATCGAGTTAAAAATAATAAGAATTAAAAATTGAAAAAACAGGAAGGGGAAAGTTGATGTACCTTCATCCCAGAGAGAGACAGTGTGTTCTTAAGCCTGTATTTTCCATCCTGCTGAGGGTAGGTGTACAGCATTATATCATTCATCTGGTAAAGACAAAAAGAAAAAAAATATTATAATATAATGATGGATAATATTTACTGGTTTATCATGCTCTTCAAAAGAAAAACAGAGTAAATAAATGAAACATTTAGTTTTGGGTTACAAAAAGGAGTTTAAATTCCCAGTTTTTCAGAATATAATACCCCAAATTACCACAAGGTGGCGGTGTTTCCTTGAGGGGAATATCTTAAATTGTTGCACACTCCTCTTTGTTTATTCTTTCTTTCTTGAAAGCAACTTCATGGGCTCAGTTACTTGGATTATGTTTCCTTTCAGAGCATTCACACACATCTGTGCAACCTCCCAGCACAAAATTCCCATGTATGCGCGCAACAAAATTAAGGCATTAAAAGTGTTTATTTGCTTGTCAGACCGAAAGTATTGTGGTCCCCGAACACGCTGAGAGTCCATTGTGTTATGAGAGGTATTTCATTTTTTCCCAGACAAAAGAGGTGACATCATTGGTCACACCTAATGTGTGCTCTAAACATCCGCTGGGGCCGTAAAGGCAGCATCCAGGAATTCTCCACCCTTCTCTGGGCTCCAGGCCTCTCCTCACCCTCCCAGCCGTCTCAGGCTACGCTGAGAACCAGGACTGGGTGGAACCGGCCACCTTCACCACAACAACAACACAAACAGTCGCAGTTACGGGTTCACTGGCTGGAGACAAAACAGTGCATGATAGCCAAGCCCGAGCCCTGCTTTCGACCTCTGGGCTGCAGCCACCGCAGTTCGTGTGCTCCACCCTGCGCTGCTCACTTACCCAAAGATTCCTTCCACAGAAATCCAAGCAAGCTCCAAGTTAACGACTTTCCCAGATGAGACGCAACATGCACCTTCTTGACCCCTTGGACCCCTAAGACATATACTTTTTCAACAGTGGCGTTTCATCTCATCCACTGCCCTCTCTCACCTGCCTCTTTCACTCACCCTCTCCTCCCTCTGGCAGCTTTTTGTATCTCCATCCTCCTCCTAATCCCATCCCTCACTCATTCATTCCGCTTCTCTTTCTTCTTTAGAGCCCAGCTTTGTGACATGGCTGTAGCTTCTCCGTGTTGCTGAGGTGAGTGATGGCTTTCATCTTCACTGTTGTTTGGACTCTCTTTCTTTAAAAGCCCATAAATAACACCTGACCCACTGAAGCTGTCCACTTCAAGGGAGGGAATGGCTTTATATCCCTGATAGCCTACAAGTATCAACCACTAGCCCTTTTCAGATATCGCTCAATTCTGTTTGAAGGGACTGGGAGAATGACGGAAGAGAGGAAATAAATAAAATAAAATAAATCCATATCTTTACATTATACTCTATTTGGATCAACCAGCATGAGGCAAAATCAGAAATGCTGCTCCTGCGGATATGTAGCTCAAGCATAACTCACAACATGAGACAGCACTGATTGCACATGGAACAATAGAGTGGGCTTCACTATTTCACATTATGTGTTTGTGTAGCACCGCCACCCCTCCTCCACCACCTCCTCCTCCCTGCATTCTACAGGGTGTCTGGCCTTCACTTTGCTGTCAGTCCCCTCCCAATACACAGGAAGCCAGCATCCAGTGACCCACACCAAACATCCTGTAAGGAAGTGGGGCCCTGGAAAACAAGCACTGAGAGGGGAGGAGAGGAGAAGAGCGGAGAGGGAGGCCCTTTCTTGATGGGTGTGGTGGCAAGTGGAGGTCTCACAGCCTTGGCCTCGCGCCCCCCCCCCTCCTCTTAACCTCACCTACCTCGCAGACCGACCGCCGCCCAACATTCCCCCATATTTTCACAGACCGCGCTAGCTTTTTTTTTGCCACTGCTTCAATCATTGCAGGTGTTTTCTCCTCTCTTCACGTCAAATCACTGTGTTGATGGTTTAACCCTTTTGTCCTCACAAACTCACGGTGTGCCTCCCAATATTGTTCAAACCCACATATTTTAAACTCCAGTGGAGATCCAAAAGTGCCCAAAGATACCAAATATGTGAGGCTGAACATCCTCTACCTTCAATGAAGAGTTAAAAAGCTAATTCAGAATAGAGTGTCGGACAGCTCGGAATGATAAAACAACCTACAAGAGTACAAATAGAATGAGAATATTGAAGCCACTGTCATGTCTGCACCTTGAACATCAGCCGGTTAGTTTAGCGTAGCATAAAGGATGGAGACAGGCGGAGAAAACTCTCCACTGGAGCTCCGTCCATCAGTTAAACAATACACCTGCTAGCACCTGTGAAACTCACTAATTACCACACTATATATGGCTTGATTAATCTGTACAAAAACAACATCATGTGAAGTTACCAAAAAACTATAGACTCCAGGAAGTCACTGAGCCCAGCCAAGAAATAGCCTGACACCTGAACCTTGTAAAATCACAAATTGCCTTTTATTTAACACACATCAAATAAGGTGTTAATTAGTGAACTTTAGATGTGCTGGTAGGTGGATTTATATATATTTTTGTCATTTCTGCTTTATTATGATAGTGACAGATGGCGAGAGGCAGGTTCATGGTACACACTCGACCAGGTGAGGTTACTGGGCGCCCTGCGGCTGGATTTTTACATCTTAATCTGACAGAGCCAGGCTCGCTGCTTCCCTCTGCATCTTCATGCCAAAATATATAATCGCCTGTTGGCGGTCTTTAAGAGACAGATATGGAAGTCAAATGGATCTTCTCATCTAACTCTCTGCAAGACAACTAATAAGCATATTCCCCTAAATTTTGCATTATTACTTTTAAACTACAGACGGGAACAATAGCCGTGTTTTAAAGGTTTAAATAGTAGCTTCACAGGTAAAGTTACATGGAATGAAAATATTACCAGAAACAGGTGTCGGGGCTGCCTGCTTTTCTTCGAGACCTTCATGAGTGTTCCCTCTTTGACAAACATCTACCAAAAGAAACAACACACAATCAGACAAAGCATATGAAAGGCATGTTAGTCTGTCAACTATGTTTTAGACCGCATGGAGGCCTTCAAATACTGTCCTTCGACATTACAAAACAATGTGTTGCTGTGTTTTGAATAGTAACACTGGCCAGATGCGGCTACGCTGTGCTCACCCTTCCAGGTTTCAGGAGGTCCCTCTTGCTCTTCACGCTGTACTCTATGTGGACCAGACGCAGCAGGTTCTCCTAAGGGAGCAGAGAGAGCATGGAGATGGAGGGAGATTATCCAGTGATGGACGGAGGAGAAGACAGAGAATGAAACTGTCCCTGTTTGTTCGTGAATGAAAGGGCGGGAGGCGGAAAGGGATGTGATACTGAAAACTGAATAGAGGGGGACAGAGATAGAGGGAGCCTGTGTTTTCACTGTCTGTCAGCCTGTGTGTGTGTGTGTGTGTCAGTGCATGTGCATAGGAGAGGGAAGAGTGCGATAAACAGAGGAGGCAAGCCAAAGCGAGGCACAGGGGATCTTGACAGAGGCGAGAAGACAGTGGGGGGAGGGTGAATTATCTCCATGAACTGCTCATGTTTGAAGGGGAGTGTAAGTCATGTCCACCCTTACACTGCACCCTTTGTAATGATACACCTGGGACTTTCTGATGACATCAGCTTTCCTCGCAACTTGCGTTAAGCAACAGGCTGCGAAGGCCGGCGCCACAGAGGGATAGACCTCTCCTTCACTCGTTTCATTTAGAAGAGGGATTGATACACAGAAAAACCTCAGCTGTCTGACTTCTTCACGCCTGATCTCCATCTGAAAATTGCTCTTTCACTGCCAGGCGGAATATAAAGACGTGTCTCAATGACAGCATGCTGGGCTGTGAATATGTAAAGCTCAATAGGAGCTAAACAGTCTGATTGTTCTAAACACATGGAGTGCATCCACAGTAAACTCACCCCCTGTTTCAGATTGTCATTGGCCTGGTCTGCCACCTCGGACACGATCACCAAGGCAGCTGCAACACAAACACAGAGAGAGAAAGAGAGAGATTTATGCGCAGCCGCATTCAATAAAGACACACTCAGTGACTGTGACTCAACAAGTAGGGCCTGATACATGTCGAGCAGCTGCACTGTCGATGTGTCAGTATGTCTCTGAGCACTGAAAAGACACCACTGTTATGTTGTGGGTATGCAGATCACAGCGCTCCAACCTTGCGTGTCCTCGTATTCTTTAGAATCAGGAGAGAGGTTGTTCAGGTAATCTGCAGGAAACACAGGAAAAAAAGAGTCCATCCGTGAAAATGTGGCACTCAAACTGACTGTTTACATACAATCGAATGCTTACTAAGAAAATCTGAGACATTGTTTTAACTGTAAAGCGCACCTTGCTCAACGCATGAGACATTATGCTAATACTCCTGTCTTAGCCTTTGTGAATTTAAAGGCAAGAGTTTGTAACTTTTGAAAGAAGAAACAACACATTCCCAGTCATACATATGAAAACTCACTTTATCACACTTGCTACGACAGCTATATGTGGTCTGGCAGCCTACAGCAGGCTGTGCGAACAGTAGCCAAAAGTGGCTACTGCTAACATGAACAAACCTTAGATATTGCGGTGTGATTCACATTACCAAGTCAGCGTGCTGACTCCTCTCTGTGTGCTGCTATTACACTTATTATTAACTCATAATTGCCACTACTGGCCATAATGGCCTCTATTCAGCAAAAATGCAACAGGCTTGTGTTAAAGATTGCTATGTACATGTGTGTTTGTGTGTTACCTGTGAGTAGCATTCGATATTGAAGTACTCTCACTATAACCTGCAGCAGCTGGTGCTTCAGTGGGACTTCAGCTTCTTCTGGGCTTCTTGTCTGCACACACACACACACACAGTAATTAGATTTTTAAACTATTGTTGAGTTATTGAATTGTTTAACCATATACACCAATGACACCTGATCATTTCTGCTAAATAAAATTGCGCTGAAATTAAAATCTTTGTCCGCGTGATGTCCCCTTGGTGTCCCTGAACTGCACCCAGAAAACAAAGCTCTATGTCTTCTAAATGAAGGTAACCTCTATAATATGATGCTGCGAGTCAAGGTCATAAGTGACCAAAGGAACACTGTCGGACTGACTGACCTTCACACGTCTTTGCAGCACACAAAAAACCTGAACACCTCCCATTCTTCTTCTCAGAGTAGTCATTTGTAGGTGAAAGGGGACAGAAATGGGAACAATCAAAGAGAGCTTTAGAAAATCAATCAGCATCTAATTGTCTCTGACAGGTATTTATGCCCTGAGAGGTAGAGGAGCAACGGGGGACTGGGTGTGTGTGCACACACACACACATACACAAGCAGTCTTTTCTAATCTAATGAAGTCCTATCCTACATTAGAGAGGCACAGATAGCACCCTGCGGGAAACAGCGTCTTCATCTTATTTACACAGCACACACATACACAAACTGCACGCACAAACAAGAACCCATGCAGACACACACTTGACTCATCTCACACTCATTCACAAACACATATGATATATTATTGATGCGCCCCTCTGCACACAAGCAGGAACATACACACACACACACACACACCAACACTGGGCTGGTGATGAGATAACACTGATTAGGCCTGCAAAGGGGAGGGATGAGATGCGGGTTAAACACACCGCTCTTTGTCTTCATTATCACAATCTGGAGTGCAGGAGTCAAAAAGTAAAACAGAGAGCTGATGCCTCTTTTAATGAGCAGGCCTTTACGAGTACTCACTTTCTCTTTTTGTTCTCCTAAACAACCCTCCCCCCACCTCCTCTCCTGATCACCGCGTGATGCATCCAGTACAATAATAACCAGCCCTCCATTATTAAACCCGCTCGGCTTCAGAACATCCGCTCTCCTCAAGTGTCGCTTGCAAATTGTCTTCCAATTGACACTTGTTCAGAAGAAGTGGCTTTCCAGCGATGGTAATTAGCGTGTGGTTTGTTTGGGTGAGTGAGCCAAACGGGGGAGAGAAGAGGGAGCGTGTGTGATGCCTCGTGCTGGGAGATAAACACACACACACACACACGCAGACACACATGCACGGACAAACAAACACACCTTTCAGACTCCGTCACGGCCAGCTGATTTGCTGCCCGCACACACACACATACACACACTCACACACACACACACACACAAACACACACAACTGATCTAATTGGGAGTTGTAAAGGAGGCTGCTTCTCTAATTAGCTTCTGTCTGCCTCATTGCCCAGCTGCCTTTACAAGGAATTCACTCCATCGCTCTCTCCCTCTATCGCTCTCTGTCCACCTGCTGCACAGCCTCCTCCTCTCCTCCTGGGCTTCTGGCACAAGAGAAAACACCCGGGCTTCACACAAACGCAGGCTATGACATGAATATGAATCCAAGCTGGAGCACTTTGGAAAAAGATTTCATAAAAAACAGTTTTGCATGATCCACTCAATTTGTGTACGGACATGCCCCTGCAAAACAATCAAATGCAAATACACAGAGGCGCAAACATCTTCACGAAAAGGAGGGGGGGGGGCACAAACACACACACATACACACTCACGCCCCACTGTGTCAGCCAATGTTTATAGATGGTGCGGTAAACAAGCAACTGGCTGTGGAGAGCAGGCTTTAATCCTGTAAGGGTCCAGCTCTGATCCGATCAGGGTGTGCGGCTACTTCATCACTGTCATCACCACATCCACAATGAAATTACTACCACTTATACTGCTGGACTTGGGCTTGTAGCAATAAAGGCGGAGGAGCAGGAGGGTGGAGGAGAAAGAAACGCACTGAGGGAGGTAAGGGTTTAAGTGTTGACACAGAGAACGAGAATCAAAATGGCATCTACTGATGATGAATGAACTGTTTTTTTTTTAATTTGCAAAAGTAGCAGTAAATAAAAACTCCTCTGAAGTGTAATGACTTGTGAAACGTCACACGGCCAACAGATAAATGACCGTTGTCCCTCTCAGTAGTAGGTATAGTGTATCCCATGACCCATACCGTCCTCCTTGCTCTCCCTCGGCCCTGCTTCCCCCTCATTACAGTGGGGTCACACACATCCTGCAATTCCCATGGCAGTGCTCTGACTCAATGCAGCATCCATCATATACACACAATGCCCAGCTGTGGGAGGGTGGGAGGACAGGCCCCCGTATTACAGGCTTACATGCGATATGGGGAACGTAAATACAATATGCAGTGTGTATATGCGGTGGCAGGTGTGGTGGATATGCCTCTGGGTGTTCGTTTTAGAGGTGCAAGACAAATCAAAGCCTTTACACAAGTGAGGAGTAGGACAAAACTTTCATTCTGACCACCCTTTCTATGGAGAAAAAATACACTAGTGTCCTTAGATACGATGATACCCTTTCTTACACTTGTCCTTTGCAAATTATTCCTTTTATGGCTCCTCCAGGAAGCAATTAGTGGTTTATGATGTGAGAAAAGGGACTGATATCAACTTCATGAGGCTAGAATGAAGTGGTGCATTGTTCACTTTGATCAAGGTTATCAAGGGCTAAATTGTTGTGTGGTGTAGGCCAAGTCTGAAAACATGCTGTAAGATAGTAGAGGTCAGTGTTTGCAGTCTTCATCTCTCACCTCCACTCCCTTCTATTTACATTAACTCCACCAAAGTCTGGCAGAGCCAAAGTTTTTGTGGGAAGGGGCAGCTGCTGCTGAATATTCATGAGCAGAGACAGTTGGTGCCTTGTCTGTTCGCTTTTCTTATCAAACTGGAAACGCCTGGAAGCACTCACAGTGAGCCCGAGGACAGCGTGGAACTGGTAATGCGTATATTTGGGGAGAAAGGTGCTGAGCTGAGTAGGTATCTATCTAAACTTTAACATAAACAGAAGCCCGGGAAAGGCTTTTTTACTGATGTCTGACACAAAATGGAAACATGAAAATTGTACATGAACACTTTCTAATTACTAAATAATGGCTAAATGAGAAGAAATCACTGCCTCACTGTTTGTTTTTTTTATTCAGGGTGACCTGTGTGCTGAAACACAGCAACTTTAACTCAGTGAATTGTGAATCAATTTTATGGACCAGGACACAGCCGCATGGAAATGAGTAATCTATTGCTGTATCTCTGTGGTCTTATCCATAGGCTCTCTTAATACCCTGTCCTTTAGTTAAAAACAGTCAGTTGTGCTGTTACCAGCTGCGACTAAACCCACCCCTATTCAACATGAGGATAAAGCATTGATTACGTGTACCAGGCACACAATCTGTGGACCACTGTGATGGCCCGAGAATGAGATTTTTTTTTTTTCAGAATTTTGATCCCGTCACCCAAATCCCACTTCCCCGCTCTCCAGGGAGGATCAAGGATGAAGGGATCCACGGTGGACAAAGAATGAGTGTTTGGTGTTGAGTGGATATAAAATATGCGAGCATGACAGTGGAAAGGTCAGTCCCGTGAAGAGGGGCGGGATAGAGAGGGTTTAGAAAGGCCATCATCCCCCCGTGGAAGCTGGGCGACAAAATCTAAGTTGAGAGTGGCTGAGTGGGTGCCAGGGGAAATACCAGCTACGATCTCTGCTCTCTGGAAACACCCACAAGACTTCACTTTCACTCCATAAACATGGAAACTGAACTTGAGATCTGAATACGTGACAGTAAAAATACTTCCACCAGTTTGCCTTTGCAGAGGACCCTTTGGGATGGGAATGGGGATAGAGAAGAAGACTAGCTACTGGCAGGAGACACAATTAAGAGCTGCCTTTACATGTTCAGGTCCTCGTCTGTCTGCTCAGTGGTTTACCTCATATTTCTTGACGATGCCGGCGAAGGCCAGGTTGTTCCTGCAGCTCTCCTCCAGTAAGGACATGCTGCGATCATACTCTGAGATATAGGTGTCAAACACCCCGAAGTCCTGCCGACGTGACAGGATCACATCTACTACCCTTTGGCTCTCCTCCCTACACAGACAGGAAGAGAGAGAGATTAAGTACATCCCCTTTCATCGTTTCTAGTTCAGTGAAGGTGTAGAATTTAGACGAAAATCCAAAGTCTATGATGTGAAGTGCATTGCAAGAGTCTGTGATTTATTTTTTATTCGAACCACTTTTCCTCAAGCCTGCTGGTCCTCCAGTTACTGATTTCCTACATTTTCCATAATGATGTTTGACAACCTCATACAAACAGATAGAAACACTTTGCTTTCAGTTGTAAGTTGTGCAAGGACACAAAATGCTTTACCAAGTGAACTTCAGAGGTGCTGGTAGGCAGACTTTTTACCTTTGGCCGGAGCCTGGCTCGTTTCCCCCTGCTCCCAGTCTTTATGCTAAGCTAAGCTAGTCAACCGCCCTATATTTAATGTACAGACACAAGAGTGCTCAAAAAACACAAGCACAATTACTACCAAATTAAGCCTGAAAAAACTAACCCACCAATGCTTTCGGATGGATTATTTAAAGGACAATGTTGAACTCCTGGAAAAACACCATCCGTTTGGTGGCACTCGCTGCCATGCAAGGCCTCTTGGTTAAAGAATGACCTCTTAAATTATCATATGAATTTTAAAGCAGGGTTAGAATAATGTAGAGAAATTATTGTGACCTCACTGAGGAGTGAATTATGACTATAGTGGAAGTCTCTCTAATCGACATCCACGCTGCATTCGTCTGTTGATGAAAACTGAGCATTAACTGTAGTGTACAGGAACAGGCCACAGCACAAACAAACAGTAATATCCGTAGTGTTTTTTTACCACTGGCTGATGCGTTCCTCCAGCTCGGTGAGGATGCTGCTGTGGAGGGTGTAGACCTGGGGGAGTACACCCAATATCTCTCCTAACCTCTGCTCCTCCAGCACGGGCTCCCCATCCTCACCCTCCGCCTCTGCCACTGCTAACCTGAAGTCCTGCACGAGAGAGGGGAAAACAGGGTTGGCAAGGGTTTTCAATGTGGGGCAGAAAGAGAGCGTAAAAGAAGAATGAAGGAAACGGTAATCAGGATGAAAGGAGGAAGGGAGGGAGAGCAGGAGAAATGAAAGGCATAGAGGAATGAGGAATGAAGTGGGGGAGAAAAATGGAAGGAAGGAAGGTCAGATCCTCCTAAACATCCTTCCTGCTACCCTCCCTTCGAATCACCTCAGCGCCTTCCCGCCACTTTGGGCTCTGTCCAGGCATTCAGGAAAGGCGGCACTGCTTGCACAAGAGTTACACACCAGGTGCTGTTGCATAATGACCTTGGCGCTCAATGACACAATGCTGTTTTGTATATAGTCCCCACTTTTCATGTCTCTGTAGACAAGAGCCTAAAAATTCACTGATATACAATGAATTCGGGTGCATTGAAGTCCATTCAGCACACATAAAACATAAGCAACAGGCATTAATAGCTGCAGTGTCAGTGACTAAGAGGACTAATATAAGGAGTTATGGCACACAGGAGTGAAAAAGCAGGGGAGAGGTTATTTATCTACTCAGCAAATGAAGACAAAAAAATAGATGAAAGTAGGGGAAACGTTAGGAGGCGTCAACATGCTTTAAAAAATCTCAGTTTTCTCTGTGGGCAGAGCTGTCTGGCAAACTAACGTCAAGCAGTACATAAAGCCTCAGAGTGTCTGTAAGGGATAAGAGCCTGGAGCTCATCTATTCCAGTTCTGTGTAAAGCACAGACGTAAAACAAATAGAGTCGTCCCAGTTGGCTGTGAGATAATGTGGCGACACAGGGCGCTTCAGAACACGCCATTCATCATGCACAATCGATCGCGTATGAGTTAACATTCATCACGTCTGCTGGGCAGAAGAACAGCTACTTTAACGACTCTGGTTGACTTGGTCTCCCAGGTTACACACACATGCACACACACACACACACACACACACACACACACACACACACACACACACACTCTCAGCTCCATGAATGAGAGGGGCTTTACTCTCCATTTCGCCAGTTCACTCTCCACCTTATCCCTATTTTCCTCACGTTAGGCAGGTCAAGAAGCAGCGTTAAGCAGTTGGTCGAGCGGCCAGTCATGCTCGGTCATAACTCAGCACAGGGAATCTGCTCAGAGGTCACGTGTTACCAGAGAAAAATAATAAGTCTGAGCCGCACATGTCGAAGCTGTTACAGGGAAAGTCCTTTAGAAGAGGAGCACGGCCCCCCTTCCTATGTGGAGACAGGGTCTGGAAATTCTTTGTATTCTTGTTATTCCTTATCAAACAATGGAACAATAGCTCATGTGTGCCTCTCACTTAGCGCTGCTCCTGTTTTTTTCCCCCCCAAACTGTGTGTTTGTGCATGTTGCGCCGCTGGAGCTCTTCCCAGCCGAATCACTCAGTTTCTTGCTAATTGCAACATCAGTCTGCATCAAGCTGTAACTAATATGTCGACACATCGCTGTTTGAAGTTTGAAGAATAACAAGACCCTATAACACTATACCCATGCATTATGCAACAGCATAATGAAAAAGCCCTCAATGTCACCTCTGAAAGATGTCAAAAAGATTCAATTAAGGGGTAGGCCTATGGCAAGCCAAGGTTACTCAATGTTTTTCCAACAGAGAATTAGTGAAGAACCTATATTCTATCTAATCTGTAAATCTACATTCATGCTGAAAAATACAATTGATAGTTCAGGCTACCTTGCTGTCACAATGCCGCTGCTGATGCCCATATTGACCCGCAGCATATGTTTCTGTCTGTACTTTGGCATGCAGCTGATGTCATGATGAGCCTGCAGAAATGTGATTTTTAGAGGTGGCCATTGTATTATATTTGCATTAGTTGCTGTTTGATGGCATCAAATCACACATTGCACAAATCTGCTGCTTTTGTACTCACAGCAGGCTTCCATAAGGTATGCTGAGGGGGCATATGTAAGAAATTCAGGTTATGCCCTTATTCAAGGTTATAAGGTACAGGCTGACTGATGGCCCTCCCTGGGTTCAATGACTCTACCTGTCAGATCTGTACTGGCAACCATCACCTTAATAGCGTCTCTGCTGCACCATTCTTTAAAAGGTGTGACCTCTCCTTCGTGACTTTGCTTTCTGATTAAAATCAAAGAATTGTTCTAACTGTTTCAGTGTCATTCATGTGGTGTTTTTGGTAAACATTCTTCTTTGTTCCCAACTCTGCAGGGTTGTGGTTTTGACAGGCAGTGAGTGAGAAATGATGGAAATGGATGACAGCACTTGGCTGTGATGCATGGCCGACCTCGAGAGGCTTACCACAGCTCACCTTTAAATCCTCTGTCCTGCATTAACTAAACCCATTACTCTACTGAGAGGGAAAGCCTCCATTTCATGGCCAGCCGTATCATAAGGAGCTCATACTGTGCATCCAATCTAACCAGTAAAAAAAGGCCGAAAAAACAGCCTTTTTGTGACCTTTAGGTGGCGGATTGCCAGCTGAGTTGTTCGAGCATCAGAGTACACGTATCAGTTGAGTACGGATACCAGCACGGCATCAGCAAGAGCGCCTGGTGGACGCACGCTGCGTCATCTTACAACTGACCACGCCAGAGGACAACATGTCAACTTTGTCAAGACCAGGAAGCAGATCTGGCTGCAACAACACTGATAAACCTGAGCAGAGCCTTACAGCACTGGGGAGGAGAAGAGGGAGACAGAGACTGGGGAGCAGACACACAGGATATGATGTTATCAGGAGGTTTTCAAGAAAGGCCTTGAGGCAGGAGACATTCAGCACTATTGTGACACGCTTACGGCGTGGCAGCAAAGGTTTTCTTACCTCTTGAAGGTACTTAAGGGCGCTGACATGTCTGAAAAACAAGAAGAGAGAAACATAAGATTGAATTAAGCTGCGGAATTTACAACTTTCCTCCAACAATGTTTATCTTTCTACAAGACTTGTTAAATTATTTTATTATGCATGATGAGAAAGGTACATTAGAAGAATGTTTAATTGTGTAGCAAGGTAAGGGCAAGGCTAGCCAGTTTAATATGTCACAAAAGACGCTTGTGTAATTGGCTGTCAGCTTCTCCGCATGCAGCTCGATGAATTGGCGAAGGAGCAGGAGCGATACAGTTGGAAGGAGCAGGAGAGGTTCCACAAAAACACACAATCTGGATGCAGCGTGTTTGTGTGCGATGACATGTGATGTGTGTAAACGGGGAAATCCACAAGGGCAGATGCTCACAGTCTCTCTGAGTCGACGAGCTCTTTGGCGACGTAGAAGGCTCGGGATCGTCCATCAATCTGGGTGACAGGGAGGGAGAACAGTGGGAGATGAATGAACACAGCTAATGTTGAAAGGCTCTCTGTGGGCACTTATTCCTCTCGCACATTAATAGGAACAGCAGCCGAGGAGAGTGGCGAAAAAGCAAATTCACTTTTTTTCCCCCCCTTTTTGGTTAGATTTCTGCTGTCAAAATAAGACTGATTATTTCATTACAGTGGAGCATAGACATGAAAGCCTTCTCAAATACGGGACTTTTAAATTCGGATGCATTATGTATGAGAGGCTGCGTGTGTGGTGACAACAATGCTGCCCATTGATTTAGAGGCTAATCACAGGGTCTCAAAACATCCGAGCCGAAACATAACATTGAAGCCATTTAGGGGTTTACCGGCACAGCTCCTGTGCTTTATCAGTGTTATTTTTTCCTATGTGGGGCATTTCACAAATACTGCATTAAAGGCACTACTGATCCTCATTTCCTCGAAATAAAACCAAAACACACTTCCATTAGTTGAAACTGTTCCTGGGGCCGAGTCGAGTGTCTCTGGTCCTCTTCCTCTCTGTTTTTCCTTCAATTTATTGTATTTTTTTTTCTCTTTGAAGAAGAACAAGGAAATGTGTGCAACATGATGGGAGCAGTGGTCTGATATTATTGTGGCAGCAGCAGGAAGGGTGGGATCCATCTCTGATACTACTGTAAAATGGCTGCCTTCTACTGTACGGAGGTCTGTGAAGTCTGAGGCAATACATTTCAACTTGCACAACGGTGAATCTGTAACATGTATATATTAAGTCCTTGATTCTGTCCTATTATTTTATGGTATGATATCATTTTAATTCAAATCTGACAGATGCATGTCTAAAAAGACCTATTAATACAATAAAGCATTCAATAGGACCCTTGCAGCATCATTTGCCCATCGTGTTGATTTGCTGGACCAGTTTGTAGCTCAGAGGATTGACTGAACCACCTTCCACCCTGCCTCCATTCGTCTCTGGATCCCATATCTCACCTGCCGGTCATAACTTTGCTCCGCCACCCCCTCTTCCTCCTCTGAGGTACGCCCGTGGTCTTCGTCTGCTGACAGCCCAGCAGAGTTCATTGGGAAAGGCTCCGTGTAGGCACTGCCAAAGGAAAGAAAAGACAGAATCAGTACAGCAAAAGTACTGACATATGAATATTTAATACTATACCAGTATCAATACTAGAGTATGAGTTCAATAGCATTGCTTTATTATAAATAAAGACACTGGATATTTTAAACTGGAAATGCAGGGAGGCATTAAGGACACATATCCCTGATAGCTCATTATATTTATTTATAGCACATCTTTGCAGCAACATATTCTCAAAACACCGAGCAATACTCCAAGTCCCCTCTAAATATATGTGTGTCCTTTTCCTGTGTGAGTCTCTGAACATTTCCACTCCTCGCATAAAGTCCTCCAGTGGCACACTGTAATCCCTTTCATGATTCGCTCCTCTCACAGATGGCACGGCTGTGTCCGCACACTGCTAATCCTTCTGTGTGCTGCTGTGCCTGAGGGGGGCACGCTTTAGGTCATTTCACATGTAATCCTTTTAAATGCTACCTGTGGTAATTATTAATGTCCTCTGGCCCATTAAGACCCATATAGCACCAAATTCACATTGCCGGGGTGATAACTGGATAACAAGAATTCTCAAAGCAGCTATATGACAGCTACAGGACAGCTTGTTCCATAGCTGTCATATCAGAATGCTTGTTAGCCACCGAGACTGTTGGCAGGTTTCACAACTAATGGGAAGATTCATGGCATACCTGCTATACACAAAGTTCACTCTGGTTTTGCTATAAAAGCTGAATCTTTATGCATAACATGGAACATAAGTGGGACAGACTAACAATGAGATGCGCAGTGTAGAATAGCAAAAAGAATAGGAATGCACCACCACAAGGACGGTTAGATTTCTTAGCCATTCAGTTCTGCTCCAGTAAGTGTTGAGAGAACTGTAGGTGCTGCGACGATGTGCTTCTTTTAGTGGAACCACTGACTTCCTTTTCTATAGCAAATTTCTACCCAATCTGTGCAGGGTTGTTTATATTATATATATATATATTCTTCCTCTTTCATTTTGAGAGGGAATGATTGATTTATTCCATAAAAACAAAACAAAATCAAAAATGTATGTTTTTTCCTTGAAGTGTGATGGTGTGATGTCAAACAACCTTACAGCTGTGATGATAGCCGCAGTGATTAAAAGGTTAATTGATTAGTTGATCACTGGAATAATAATTGGGAACACCAAACATTCTCTGGTTCTCAGTTGTGAGATTTTGCTGCTTTTCTGTATTTTTTGTTATAACAAACTGAATAATAGGTTTTGGCCTGTTAGGCAACAAGACAAGCATTTAAAGATGTCACACTGAGCTTTAGGAACTTGTGATTTTTTGTTTTTTCTGTCATTTGACAGAAATAATGAATGTTGGCCCTGGTCTTAAACAGCCCCCTGTGTGTAGAGAATAGATGGCTATTAGAAGACCAAAGGTTAACAGAGTTACCCGCTGGACTTCATCTCCATTCAGACATACCCATGCTTCATGAGGCTCACACGAGACCGCACACACACACACACACACACACACACACACACACACACACACACACAAGCACACACACACACACACACACACACACACACACACACACACACACACACACACCCTTCAGCTCTGTTGGTTGGGCTGAAGAAAGCACCTACAGGCCATTACTCATGGTTGACCTCAGAGTCGACAGGTCAGCCTGGTGTGGGCTCCTGGGTGATGCTGGGAAGGAGAGAGAGCTGAAGGGACGGCTCTTCTTTGAACTCATTCTTGAGCTCTGATTGATTCTAGTGAGAGTGAGGGAACTCCTTCATATGTCCTTCATAAGAAAAACCTGCTCTACAGTCTCACCTTCACCTTTTACCTTCACCAACAGAAAAAATCCAAAACAATTATGATAAATAGTTACATTTGAATAATGTCTTCTTTAAATTGCGTCTCATGTTTTTTGGACAGAAAGCATTTACATGCTCTTCCTTGATGTTCTAATTTTTTTAACACCAACGTGGCCAGTTCTCCCACCATAAACCACAGATATAGCTTCATTTAGCTCCAGTCAGCTTCACATGATTCTATATCTAAACCTTGCAATATTGGTAATACATGAAGATCTTTAACAAGACCATTAAGGTAATGCTATTATGTCATCTGAACGTAAAGCCTTTAACATGGTAAAGCTAAATTTACCATGTCAAATTCAGAGGAAGGACACAATGACTGTCTGTGAACGGACCTGTATTCCACCAATCTTCCATGGATTTGATGATGCTTGTAATATATAATTCAATTGAGCCAAACAAAGAGTATTAAAATATATATTAGGTGCAATCTGAAAGGGCCTTTTCCATTTGTAATGGCACTATTATAGGAAATAGCAGCAGCTGAATTGGTTCATTAGCCTGCTAACTATAGCAGATGTTGATACTGATGGGGGAGATTAAGAGAAGGGAGCAGTTTTAGATCATGTGCTGCTTTTAGTGATGATGATTACATGTCGCTTGTGGCTGTTGTGCTGCTGCTGTTGTGACAGTGTGATGAAGTGATGTTTGAAGACTCTGGCGCTCTGACTGCTGCTGTCTCACCTGTGATGAAATGAAAGATGGCTTTGGATGATATTGACCCTACATCATGTGACAGGCTGTGATTCAGGGCCACATATGCAACAGTGTTATAACCTCCGCTCACTTGATTTCAGTTGATTTATCCTCTGTGCCACGAAAGTGCTTTGAGGTGTATGAAGTGGGAGCCTGGGGGCATTCCTGACAAACTGGAGCAACAATAACGGCAGATCTGGCATTCCTGATGAGACCACACCTCATTTTGTTGTTCAAGGGAGAGTCTGGGAACCTCCACCCCACCATGGTGACCCCCTTCTCCTCCCGTCATCCTATCTGTCTTCTCCTGTCTCCACCTCCCTGCCTCCGGCCAGAGACCCGCCCTCGTCCTGCATTTCCTGTAAACAGGCTGGTGGGAAGCTCCTAGGCTGGACACTTCCTCCCCGGGGATGACCTGGCAATGACCTCAGAGCGCCTGGCACCAGACCTGGCGAGCCAAATGACACACCCTGTCCACCACCTCGCCACACAGCACACAGCCACCACCCAGTACAACAATGTAGTTAAGATGGCTCCCTCATCACTACTAACACTAACATAACAGTGGGTGGAGGAGCTGTTTTAGAGGGCATGGCAGAGCTTTGTCATCACAGTGAAGAGGTTCATTCTGAACTGTTTGAAGCGAAAATGATGCCAAAGGGTACGCTCGAGCTGCACAATTTTGCATACATTAGCAGTATCTTACTGAACATACCACTATAGCTTTGTTTCCTGTGTGCATAGGGACAACAACACATCTGAATTACTGCTGTACTCTAAGTCGACCTGGAACTGCTTAGAGTTGACATGAAGAACACTTAATGGGCGTTAAGTTGCGCACAATCACAAATCCTGGGCTTTTTTTTGCTAAATCGCCCTTTTCAACACTCATTTGTTGCTACATGGCTACTTGGCATGAACAATTCTGCTGAGACTGCATTCTCAGCAGGATCCTCATCTTTGATAAAGCAGCACTGAGTTATAACTTTGTGTGCATGCACATGTATGTACACACACACACCTGCAAACAAACACCTTAGGTAGGTTTGCGATGAATCATTAGCGTGCCTTTTCTTTTTCCATTGTACACGATGGTAGCTTGCTAATGAACATGTCTCTTAGCTTAGCCTGAATGCGTGTGCTGAAGTAGCGTCTGAACAGTACTATACATTAATCACACAAGTGGAAACAAGCCAAGCCTGTGGCACAGCAGCTTTGTGAGTACTCCTTAAAATGCATGTCTGCTACTGTAGGCATGGTCCTTTGGTGCACTGCTCTGGGGCCATTCTGTCATTTACCTCACCACAAAAATCCACTTTTTCCTCTGTGGGTCCAAAACAACGTTGACTGTTGAATGTGTCTCAATAAATCACTGCCATCATCAGCTAGGCAGCCACGGGACGGCGACAATGTCATGCTTTGAACAGAGCTTAATGTAAGATGCACACACAAAGGCAGGGACAAACACCTACACTGGCTCACTGGCACATACACACATATATGCACGCACACTCAAATAAACATAAACCAGCCCCATATAGACACACCACAGAGTGGCCCTGGCAACAGAAGGATCTCCAGGGGGAATGTGGCGAAGGCGAGGAAACAGGACAGATAGGTTATTTGCATCATTGTGAGTAGTGTGAGACCTCCACCACACAATGAGCCACATCGATAACATCATTGGGACAAAAAGAGCCCTCACTGAGGGACCACTGTCTGGGAAATGGACTGGTGTCAAATGTTGAGATACTATGTTTAGAGTTTAAAGTGCACTGGAAATAAACAGAGGGGAAATCATGGTATGGTGTCTCCTGCTACACAAAATGACTGGAGGAGAGGTTACTATGAGCTTTATGTGTGTGAAAAGTCATATAAATGATATGAGCTGCGAGCTGGACCCTTTTCTACATCAGCAAAATAGTTATGAGAGACAGTAGCTGCACATGAATTATAAAAACAAAGGGCACCGAAAGGAAAGCAAGAAGCATTTTGCCCTGAGATTATATTAAGCCTTTTAAGAAGCTCTTGGTAATGGCTTGTCTCTCAAACCACACGCAGGTCATCAAACACAACTATTTTATTAAGACTGGGGAAAGACTGTGGGCCGCAGTGGCTGAAGCAGTGGCACTGGCCGCTGTAATTTGGTACAGTTTGACCACGGTGATTCCTCACTCTGTCACACACTGCAGTAAATCCTGTTGCCCCTCAAGGGTCCAATGAAAGAGAAACACTCGGGAGAGAGCTACTTTAATAAAAGCCCTCCTAAACTTAACCATAAGTGTCAGGTACAGGAGAGCAATTACACCAGAACTGCTCTTGCTCCCTTTCTCCTGTTCTCACTTGCCCCTCCCCCTCCTTTATATCACTTTATCTCTACACTCTTTGTTTTCTTGCTCTTCTGCGCCTTCTATTAACACATCCCACCCCTCGTTCTCTCGCCTTTTTCCTCATCCTTCTCAACTTCCTTGTGTGAAAGAGACTCCCCCACACTTTTCCCACTTTTAATTGCAGCCCATAATGACTTTCTCTAATGTGAATAACCCGGGCTCAGTGAGCTACCCAATTGCCATTACCTGTTCTATCACCTCAGACTTGCAGAGGAAGCAGCGGCACCAGATGTGACCTCTAAATCCACCAAATGAAAAAAAACAAGAGTAAGCTCTCCCACAAGCATTGTCCATCTTCCCAAAGCCAGCGATGCCTGACAATGCAGGCTGCTCATCTCTCACTGAACACTTTCCTACAAGAGGGAGATCTGATTCTACTCAGCCAGGTGTCCTCTGCTCATCTGAGATACAGTGTAAGAATATTTGTTGGCCGTTCAGGGGTCAAGATTGCCCCTCAGTGCAGATCCAGGTCTGAGCCTAACAACTCAGCTGACCATTTCAAGAGTCCTATTCTATAGACTACGAAGTGAACATGCAGGATATGCTTAGTTTCTACACTTTAGTACTGACATGTACAAGACAATGAGCAAACACATGATCCTAAATAAATAGTAGGAAATAGGATGTTGCTAATGATTCTACTGATTAATTGTGTAGTCTATGAAATGCCAGAAAATGTGTCGGGAAAAAAAGTGGAAAATCGCTATCTTGATTTCCTAGAGTCCAAAATGATGTCTTCACATAGCTGGCTTTGTCTGTTCAGCAGTCCAACATTCAAATATGTTCAATTTACCATCATAGATGATTAAGAAAGCCAGCAAATATTCACATTTGAGGAGTCAGATCCAGTGAACGTTTGGTATCTTTGCTGAAAAATGTTCTTAATGGTTAATCCATTACCAAAACAGTTGCAATTGATTTCCTGTCAGTCCCGTAATTTATTATTTGTCAAACTGCATAAGATGTAATCATAGTCATGGATGGTGTTGATGAATAATACTTCATACATCAAAGGGTCAATACACCCAAATTTGTGGTGTCCAACCATGCAGGTAATTTTGGTTTTATTTGCCTAGAATTTGAGATAAACGCCTCTGAAATGTCTGCTTCGTCCCCAACACAGTGGAGGTGAATAGAATTTAATTTTGGAGGGTCACAGCACTGAAAAAATGACCAGAAAAAACACAGTCATCAGTTTTCACTGGGTCTATTTCTTTGGTTGAAGTTGTTCTAGCGAATGTAATTTTCAATTCACTGGAACTTCAATTCACATCTGTTGTTTTGGGTGTAGGTCTATAAAGGTATTTTGGATTGGCCTTGTTGAGTCGGAATCAGAAGTTTCAGAGAGAAATCTCAAAACCTGGCCAAGTAATAACAAAAGAGTGTGAATGGCTAGATATCACTTTAAGGTAAGGCTAAACATGTAAAGTAAGCTAACATGTTTTTTGTAACTTGGTTGAGTCAGCCCTTTCAGGTTTGCTTGAGATGATACAAAACCATCTTCACTTTATTAGGCTTTTACTTTACCTTTCAGCATCTGCTTTTGACATCTGGAGTTTGCTGTCAATCCCTGGGAAACTGTTCATATCCACATAACCATCATTCTCATTGCAGGGAACTGTACTGCGGTTTGGGTCTTCAAAAAACTCAGTCACTGTGTGGGATCTGGTGGGTCTGCCTGGGATTTGGATGTTCTCGTAGTCTGAGCTCATGGCTGGGATATTTTCGTAGTCAGAGGTGTCCGCACTGGGGAAGGAGATGGAGCGGGGTTTGGTCAAAGGCAGCGGCATGACGGAGCGCCGAGAACGCTCCTCAAAGGACTCCACTCTGGAGATGCCCCTGCCGTAAGATTTTCTTCTCTGGTGGTGGACAAAGGAGGATGGCAGGTCTAAAGGACGCTGCTGGGGGTTCACTATGTGGGACTGAAGCTGAGGAGAGCTGCCGGTGCTCCTGCGATCAAGCTCTATGACTCTTACCGGGCCGTGGTGGCTAGACTCGGAGGAAGAACGTGAAGAGCGGACACTTCCATCACTGAAACCCTTTGAATCTGTCTTCTTCTTGAACTTAAGAGCCAGAAAACGCTTGAAGGAGGATTTCTTCTTTTTGGGTATGTCATTAGGTTCATGCTGGATCAGGACGGATGGGGAACTCTTGGTGACTGGTCTTTTAGTAATGTATGCCAGCTCAAATGGTGGTGGGATGTCCACTAGAGAGGTTGGTGTGGAAACACCACTGGATGAATGATGGCTACGCTGGGAGAAGCTTCCAGAAGAGGTTATGACACATGGGAGTGAAAGGGTATCATCCTTCCTCTTCATCCTGATCTCATCCTTCAGAGACTGGCCGATTTCTAAGGGGGTAGTCAAAGACAATTCTGGACCTTCTGCAGACCGGGAATATAACAAGAAGCGGCGAGACTTCATAGATGGGATCAAACAGTTGGTCCCAGGCTGCTGTGAATGGCCAAGTGGTTCATTGGTCTTATCCATGGCCACTGTACAGTAGTCATGAGTCTGGTACTCTGTCCCTGTCTCCTCTGGTACAGTTTCTGGGACATAACCCGGAACTTTCCCAGAATAAGAGCGTGATCGTGTGACAATCGTCTTCCTATCAATTGTCACAAAGTTCTCTCCCTCTGAGTCAAACCCTGCCTCTTCGTAAATATGTTCTTCACTGTCCGAGTCTGTGTCCTCATAGTAAGGCACAATATGGCAGTCCAGTTCCTCAATGTCTTCTTCAAAGGCCTCAGTGGTGTGGGCAAACACCACCCTGTTGGTGAGCTCTGGGGTGCGGCCCAGGTCGAGGTCAGCTGGTACTGTGATGTTGCACAACCTGAGGCGAGGCTGGCAGCTTGCTCGCTGGCTGAGGAAAGCCTGCTCTCGTTTCGCCGTCCTCTCTTTCGCACTTTTTCCTTTGATATGTTTCTTTTCCGTTTCTTCCTCCTCGTCCTCATCGCCTATCTCGACATAATCCTCCGATGAGACACACTGATCGAAGTCATCCGCTTTAGTGCACAGCGAGTCGTCAATGTCTGCGTACTCATCTGCTGACTCATTGCCCTTTGCTTTTTCTTTGTGCTCATCTGACTGCTCAGTGGCCTCCTCGGTCTCACCTGGTACTGAGAGGGATTGCTTATCCTCCAGCTTGTCCACATCATCTGATGACACATAGTAAGGTTCCTGGTTAGACGCACCTGCTGTTTGCATTTCGTCTGAAGGCTTGTCATCAGTATCATCCTGACTCCACTCTGGGTCCGCAGTGTCAGCGACATCTGCCGGAACAGCCTCAATGACGGAATAAGGCCCGAACACATCCTCAGTGCTTGATGTGAATCGAAAACAGCCTGAGAGGTCTTTGGTGGCCCGTTCTGGTTGCCATACCTCTGTTTCAGCTGGGTCACATGACTCACATGTATCACTGGCATCATCTGTGGGGCCAATCACATCGTAGGGATACTCCTCATTTACAGTTGGAAGCACGCTGAATCCAAATGCAAATTCTCCGGCGTCCAGCTCGGTCTCGTCCGGACAGTGAACACAGTCCTCACTACGTCCGCTGTACGGTGCATTAAGTTCAGTCTCACTGTCCTGATCACTCTGACTGAGTGACTGCGTTTGATCAAAGTTTTCTTCCTCTACGTGTCCTGTAGAGTCACTGAGTATTTCACTCTTTTCACTGCAACTCTGTCCCTCCTTTTCTGCGTCCTCTCCTGTTTTATCCTCCATGTCAGCAGGAAGAAGTGAGAGTACTGATGTATTCTCATCATCAGTATGATTGCCACCCTCGGGCTGGTTCAAGTCATTGTCAGTGTTTTCATCCTCAGTAGTGTCAGCAGTCGAACCATCATCTGCTTTGACTGTGTCCTCAGAGCCAATGCTGTCATTGTCATTATCTAATATGTCCACTTCTTTTTCTGTGCCCTTCTCAATTTCTCCCTCTACTGTGTCCTCTTTGTTATTATGTCCCATGCCATTGTCATTGAACTTGCCCTCTGCCTCACTTTTCTCCTCTTGGTCCTGATTCTCCTCAGCCATTTCATGGAGATCTTCCGTCTCTCCATCAGAGTGTGCCAGGTCCCCGTTACTCAGGCTCTGTGGTGGGCAGCTCTCCCTGTGTGTGTGAGGCCCACACAGGGGTCTGGGCTTGGGGGCGACAGGAGGTTTTGGACCATGGACAGGGGGACACGGCCTGGACATCAGCTTGGACTGCACTAAGATGGTCAGATGACTGCGGACCTTCGGTTGAGGGATTTGCAGTGGATTTTGAAAATCTGTGCAAAGAGAGTAAAAGTTAATTCAAAAACTAATATCTTTTTACTGCTTTCAGTGATATCTAAGGTTACATAAGGGCAAATATGTGTGTCTTGTTTTGGTATAGAATGCTGAGAGGAAGTCAAGTCCTATACAATAGTCAGTGACATGCAGAATACTGCAGGGGACATTATCAGCAGGAAAAACAACAGAGCCACGGGGTACTTAGAGAAGGAACAATAACATCTCCCTGTCTGGGAAATGACACATGCGGGTTGGACGCTTACAGCAGATTTTTCATATCAAATTTAACAAACGATTGGCTAGTTTTACCCAAAATCTTGTCAGATGATTTTATTACTCCAAAACATCTGCATCTGTATTACAGTGGCAGCATGGAGGATGATCAGGCAGCTTTAATCTGTAATCAACTAATCAACTAATTCTGACTTGCTTTGTCTTGCATCCAGATTTAGATGTTACCATGTAAAGCAGCTAAGTCTTACAAATTGTGAAGTCATTCATGAGCACTGCTTATGAAATTTAGAGTTGTCATGAAACACACCCGTACTTAACAAAGTGTGTACACCCCTAGTCTCTTCCTGTTATTTAGTACCTGCCCTGACGCACATCCTATTAAACCCTGTGTGCACCCTGGCTATCTCCGAGTATTTTCTCTTTCTCTTTCTGTCATCGTCTTCCTCTCTCACTCTGTAGATATCAGATTTTTTTTTCAAGAAACTGCCTTCATTTCCATACATCGCTTTCTGCTCCCATTTATTCATATTTTTTCTCTATAAATGTCACCATGCTCTGTCCCTTAAGAGTTCCAGGTTCATTAGGTACTCCAGCAGAGCCTCCTTGAAGGACTCCACACAGGATGTCCATGGGGGGAAAGACATTAACAGCATGGCCCCCCATCACTCCACCATGAACCTCTCTTGGAGCACAGATTTTCACAACACAAATGGACTTCCTTCTCGTCATTCTTCCCAGATTCTCACGAAAAACTTACTCACACTGCTCACAGAAACACACACACCACCACACACACATATAGGCATACACTTTTTTTTGCTGAAAAGGTCCTTTGAGTGCGTCAAAGAACAATAAAGCTGGAAGAGAAAACAAGGGTCCCAGTCTGACAAAGCACCCAACTGCAAACAACAGGATATGAATTATGCAACAAGAATTCAATTACAACAAATGTTTGAAAAACAAAGGAAGAGATAGACACTGGGACCTTGGCTGTGCCAAACTCACAGGATATGATTTCAGACTGTGTCCTCATCACTAAATGTCACCGGCCAGCTCTCAACAACCTGTCCTATCTCCAGTGTGACAAAACTATACAACAGAATGGGAGATTATTACTAAAGTAAAGGTTTCCCTTGACAGTTAAGTCACATACAGGAAAACAATTTTGAACTTCTTTTATTCAATAAATTCACAGGGCACTGCACTTGCAAGACAGGTGACCATCTGTATAGAACAATGGCTTTGCCTCTTTTCACAATCACGGATTATAATACTATAATCTAATCCTAGACAGAACATTTAGTGGACACTTCCCTCGAAAGCAACTTTATCCAGAGCTATGGATTTAAACTGAATATAGGATTCATCCCACTTTTATTGCAACTGTATGATTAATCTATAGGTGATATTATTTGAATATACATATTTAATATTACCTATGCCTAACTCATTTCATGCGCTACAGCAGGCTGCACAGAGTTGCACTGGATATCAATTTGTATGCACAATAACAGCGGACAGGTGAAATATGCTTTCCTACAAAATGCCTGGGAAACCAAGTGCATCGATTAACGCCGCATCCTTCACACATAAACACACACATGAACGCACACCCACGCCGCTCACTTTTGTTTGCTGTTAGACATCTAAAGTTTGGTTCCCGGACTCAGAAAGCACGAGCGACCAACCTGCGTTCATTGTGGGACATCATCATCCACGGGAGAGCCGACAGCTGTCCTCATGTCTCCCCGCAGCGTCCGTGCCCCTCGAAATGACTTGGAAACTTAATCCAAACACAAAAACATCGCGGGGAAATCGGGTGGCAGAGAGAGAGAGAGAGAGAGAGAGAGAGAGAGAGAGAGAGAGAGAGAGAGAGCTGCAGAACACGTTGTCTTGGTTTTCTCCAGGGGGTGGGGGGGTCGAGGAAGACGCCTGTGTTGGCAGAGTCGCAGCTGAGCTTTCAGCCGGCGTGCATCTCCACCGCTGATGCTACAGCACACTGGTGCGCTCTTGTGTGGAAACGGGAGGTGCTGCCTGGCGCTTCCTGAGGCTGGACTCCACAGCGCAGCGCGGACACGCAGCGCGAACCAAACCCACTCTTGCATGTTTCGTTTTTGCAATCATTTTGTCTCAGTTACTTTAGTTGACTTTTTGCACATGGAGCATCAGCGGGCAATTATATTCACATCTGGCCATGTATTGTTTCAGGGCACTGCTCCACAGATGTGTGAAACGGTGCCATAGCCCAGAGGCGGCAGGGCAGACTAGAGTTGGGTAAGACTACATCCACTCAGTATGAGAGATTCGGACAATGAATGTAAGCCACAGTTCATGTGTTTCTGTGCTGACGAACAGCTTTAAATGACATCTGCCCGTGTTTTGGTGCAATGTACATGCCCCTACAGAGTACAGTTGGAAAGTTAAGACCCACAGTTACATGAGCGGCTCAGATATGACATACTTTTCATGCATGGAAAGACTGGAACATCATGTATAGAGATGCAAACTGTATAATCAGATACTCAGAAATCAAGCATAGATTCCTCTCAGTGTTTTTCTCCAGCATGTTTTGCTCATGGATTATTTCCTGAACCAGAGCAGTGCATAGAAAGGTTCCTAAAAGCAGTTTCCAAATACAGTTTCTCTAGGACACCAAAGCTTTTGCTGTTGGCCAGGCTTCCTGGCCCGGCATCTGTTGCATGATTGAATGAATGCAACCCTTTAAAACCCTCTCTTCATAACAGGAAACTGCTCTCCCTGTTTCCTGCACAACAGGCAACACTTCCTTAGCAACAGATGGGAAAGGTTGGCGATGTTAACCCCTTAGGTTACCTCTAACAGAGCTGATTGAGTGGTGCTGTGCAGAGCTTGATGGTTCGAGGAACAGACAAACTTTGACCAGCTTCAGTGTGGGGACTCATGGTGGGCTTTCAAGGACAGAGGCACCTTGTGCAACGCTGGGGGAGACTGGGATCATCGCCCACTTGGGGTCTTTGATTTGACAGCTCCCAATGCTGGTTTAACACCCACACATTGAAGGTCAAACAATGGAGTATACTTGTGGGATTCCTACTGCAGAGTTGAAGTGGATAGTGATAGAGTAGAGAAGAACAATAAAAGAATTAGCAGTGCTGTATCGCTGCAGGGCTCCGGTCCTCACTGCTGCAGCGGCATACAGACCCATATATTATACACACAGTGAAATTCCCATTCCAGATGGTTTGGTGCAGGAAGGATTAAGCTCGGCTGCAGGTGCACAGCTCTGTCAGACTCAAAGAGGTGGTTAGAGAGTGTCCGTGTCATAATCACCTCATGGTATCTTTCATATCATCTCACACAATAAATATTTTCGTGCGTGCAACAAGACAATTTCTAAATTATTAAGCAATTCACCAAAGAGGATATTAAATATGAAGTCATTTCTGCTAAAGATGTGACCATTGTGTTTGCTGCAGTAATTAAGCTGTTTATTTGTGCCAATAGGATGCCTTGTAATCTATTTTACAATACGCTACAACATCACTGAAAACAATTCAGTCACTGTGACTCAGTTGTTTTGCATCCCCTTGTTACAATGTGACACTGTAATAGCCATTATGGAGTGTTGAAGCCAAGACAATTTTTAATGTGTCAGTAGTAGCACATTTATAGCTGCCATAAAGTAACCTTTTGTTTTTGAGTTGGAAGACTAAAGATAGCTCCACGCTGGTCTTTTGGCAGTGCCAAATTACCTCTCTCAAGAGTATTCTGCGCACAATTGCCACATATGACCTTTTTTTTTTTTTGGTTTCATTTGCGCAAAATATGTTTTGCTTTTGCAGGGTGTGCAAATAGAACCTGTCAAGATTATTGTGTCATGTGGCTGCACAAAAGAATGGCTTTAGGAGTAAATATCCCTCCAGATGTGGCACAGACGGTCAAAACATGTTTTTGGACGGAGGACACAAATTTCCTGGACCGCCTGTAGCTGCGTGCTGTGCTCTGTCACCCCACCTGGAACATGACTTGACTGGAAGAGAAAGGGGGAACGGAGATATTGAAAACATTCCGTAGTAGCAGTGAACAAACTGACTCTATCTCCCCTCACCTCGGCTGCACACACGACGCCAAACAGGAAAGGGATCAGGGAAAGGGGTCAGCAACTTGTTCCCAGGGCTGAGACAATCCATAACACCTGCTTTGCCAGCGACAGGACCCTGGACTGAATGGAGTGTTTTTATTTGCCTCTGAGAATACAGCATCGTACTTTAATGCAGCTGATTACTGGAAAGCACACATTTTAGTTTTTGGCCACATTGCGTTCTCTCATGTATGTCAGTGGCGGCTTTGCCATGGAAATAATTTCTAAGAAAAGAAGGCACTTATGCGAACCGTTATGCAAGCTAGCTGTGGTGTATGAAGTTCAGGTATTGATCTATGTGGTGATCAAGTACAATCATGCTCAGATCTTTCACGCTTTTAAGTGACCCAAACACCTTTGTAATTGGATGGCAAAGCTTTTGACTGCTGTAATGGATCGAATCATTATTGACTTATTTTATTGATTCCCAGCTGTGCACAACCAGTAAGGACCACAGCCCTCTTCTCAGACTTGTGTATTTGCCCTGAGCTTTAGATTCTGATGAAGGGACTTCACAGCAGATGAAATGTATATATAACAGAGCAACAGACTTCATTACAGTCACAGAAGCGCAGAGATGCAGAGATTATTTTAAAGGATTATTGGACTTTGGTAGTTTTTGCAAAAGAACTGTGATAGATAATGCATTATTAAATAGAACCACATAAACCGTTGGTGCCCAAGAAACTGAGATGTCTTTTTGTATGGAAATAGTTTTGTGTAACTTGAGTGAGATAAGAAAACCCTGATGTCAGCAGTGTATACTCCATTCTCCCTATAAAATAAAGCCAGAACCCAACCCCCAGCGACTGCCTTTGCACACACACGCACACGTGCGCGCGCGCGGACACGCACACACACACACAGCAGAGCTTTGCAGTAAACAGGTGGACCATGGAAGTCAGCACTTCATCAAAAATCAGCAAATACAGATTTAATTCCCCACAGGTCCTTCAGAACAGCAAATCAATAAATCTAGCCTGTATCATTGTTGTCATTTCAATAACACAGACACATGATATCACATTCAAAAATGTTCAGGGTATGTTGCTGTTATGGTGCTGCAGTCATTGCGACGTGTTTTTTTCCCCCATGTGTAAGCACTTCTTAAAAAAATGACACATGACCCAAATAATGATTGAGCAGCGACAGTGGCTCATTAGGTCTCATTAACTTTTAATTTCAAAAGTGCTGTTTGTGTTAAGTCTAGCCTACTCCAAGAAGAAAAGTCAGCACTGCTCCATTACCAAAAAACAGAGTATTATAGCCCTGTAGGCCAGGCTCTGAAGGCCACAATAGCTGTCACACTGCCGTTAATTAGCCTGAAGCCAAAAGAGTAGGTCAGACTCTGATAACAGATGAATTTGTTATTCTTTTTCTCCATTGCTGCAGAGACAATTCTCCAAGCTACACTGCAAAAACAATGATTTACTGGTCGAAAATAAAATTCTAAAAAAAAGAAAAAAGAAGCATTTATGTCCTCTCCAAATAAAGCACAATAGCACAGTCAAAACATTACGCGCAGCTTTTGGCGTCACAGATTAACGCTGTCCAGTCCTTTGATTGTTGGAGACTCTGGAGCTTGTCTGGCTTGTGTCTCTGTGGGTCTCTCCTGAATTACATATTTCCTCAATCTCTGCAGTATGTTTTGTTTATCATTTTAATGACCTCAAGCACTCAGGTCCCATGTGGAAATACAGCACGAATTCCCTGCATGGAATCTGGTCTGTAGCTGTGTCCTGTACATAGAGATATACATTGCATAGAGAAAATTTTGATGCTATTTTCTATATTCTGATTTTGTCAACTCTGTCTGTGTGTTTTCTTATTTCTCAGCCAAAGGAGCCTGGGAGGATGCAGATGCTCCTGCGGGGGAAACACACGTCTTTAGCAGAACTTTTCCATAGACTCATGCATCTGCAGGTATAAGCACCTTGTATGATTTATGTAACAACATGCAACAGAAGAAACCTTATAATTTGAACTCATATACAACGGTTACATGTGTCTGTCATGAGCTAGAGTGCATTGTGCAGCTAAGTTGTGTACTTCTTTGAGATACGTCAGAGCTGCAAAGTGAAATATCATCTTTGACGGTTTGTCACGTGAATGAAAAATCACCCAACATTCTGCACAATACCAGCACGAAGCATAAGTCAAACCTCTGATAAATCAGCGCTATTCATTCCGAGGAATAGCGTGGGCATAAATTGTGTGCATTACAATAACAATGATACTCCGACACACACATCACAAGAAGGAAAACAGATCTGGGGGCTTTCCAACTTCTTCTGACAATGCATCTTTCATCACGCAACCTGCGTGCACAGATATGAGTGAGCGATGTGATGCCCGCATGCATGTGTGTGTTCACTCAGCCAGGCTGTCTGTTGTCTAGATAGCTGCACCAGAGTGTGTGGAAAACACAGATGGTTGTTGCTTTTGCTTCTTCCGCCAGACCTATGTGACCTTTTATACAAAGATAACAGGGCAGTCTCTTATCCCCAGGACCCCCCCCCCCGCCCATAAAAAAAAAAAAAAAGCCAGGCCTGGCAGCTCAGACAGAGGACTTCCTCCCTTCGAGCTGTCTGATAGAACAATATCAACAGCCAGCACCACAGCCTCCCTTTAGTGTCTCCACCAGCCCTTTGTTTTGGAATAATTAAGTCCTTTCTAATCAAGACGGGTCTCTGACAGACAGGAAATGAGGGATCTGCATTAAAAGAAGATGAGGTTTGCAACAATGTGAGACCCCTTGAATCTCACTGGTCATGTATAATTTGCTCCCAGATGAGACACACTGTTCATGCCACAGTGACAGTCAAATCACAGGTTCGAGCATATTGTGACATTTGAATCAGAAAATTTGGATTTGTGTTGGTGAAAAGTCAGTCAAGACAAACTGCACTGGGCTCTCACTTTTGGATTGTTGCAAACATTGTGCTGTTTTTGTGCACTTTTATACTTCAATTTTCACTTAAGAACACTACATCACTGCTGTGTTTTTAGTGGTGATCTCTATTGCACGAGGAAGCAAGCTACACAGACAACACCTGTTATTAGACAACAAGAAAACATGTTAAGTGAAACATCTCCTGACTTTATCTTATTTCATGTTCTCACATCTATAACTTCACTCGAGGCAACTAATTCTGTTCTCTCTATCCACTGTGTTAATGTGTCCTCTCTGAATGTGAGCCTTGCCAGCTGATGCTCAGATTCACTTCAGGTCACTGTGAATTTTCCTTTAGCAGGTCAAATTTTCCCTGGACACTGATGTTCCCTCTGTGAAGACAAGGTGACCCTATAGGAGGCTGCTTTACAGGATGTAGAGGCTTATTTGAATATATTTGACTGCTAATATCTGTTTTTTTCCTTTACTTCTTCGTTTCACTCTCCACCACCCCCATTCATGTTGTGGTTTTTCTTTCTTTTATTTCTCTTTCTCTCTCTCTCTCTCTCTCTCTCTCTCTCTCTCACGCACACACACACAGTGAAACACACTCAAGGGACATGAGCGGTCTAGCTGTACTGTCTCTGGTCAGATATTTTGCTGAGGTGGTTTCAGCCAGGCTCTTGTGTATTCTCACGCATAGTGAGCCTCGGGGGATGAAGGGCGTGGTGGGGGAAGGAGGATGCTTCATGTATAAACTGGAGGGTTTTCTACCAACATCAGCACAAACTGCACGGTCAATTTTCACTCATGGAAGCTGCAAAACCACCAAAGTGTGGAATATGCCTCAGTGTGTATATTTGATCATGCGATTTATCAGGACAACAATGCACAGGTCATTACATTACTACAGTCTGGCAGCGTGGTTAAATTGGTGATAGTGAAAAGACGTTGACCTGTGGAGACCTTCAGCAAGCAAGCACCTCATCTGCCTCTCAGTGGGAGACAGCGGGGGGGGGGCACTCAGAATTACATTATCTATAAGTAATATCTGCCCCAAGTGATGGGTGTCACTCTCATCGCTGCATCAGATGTCAATAGGCAGCTATCACTCCTTTAGAGGCGATGTGTTTCCATGGCAACCCAGAGGTCAGAAGGGTCAGCTCTGATACAATGAACCACAACCAATCGTTACTGTAGTCGCAACACATTGGCAGGGTGATATTGCCTGAGTTGTCGATTATTTGGTGCAGTGAAAATCCCCCCTGCTCTGTCTCCCGGGACTCACTTTCACTCCTCACCCCTCATTGACCCGGCGGCCATTGTCTGTAATGCCCACACTTTGTGAGCACGTTCTCGGCTGTGCTGTGTCGTATTGGTTTATGAATTCGACACTGTGGCGCCAGCGCAATAACTGAGATTTAAATGTCAGGTGATGGAGCCACTTTAAGCTTAAGTAGGCAATAAAGATATACTGCACACAGAAAGCGTCTTTTTAAGTGTCGAGTGTGTAAAGGTTAAAATATTTGTTTATATTTTATGTGTGTGTGGCGTGTGTGTGTGCATGGGTAGACAAATATATATTTTGTGTGCTTTTTTCATTTTCCTCTAATGAGGTTAAGTGGCACCTGGAGCTGAAGCACAGCTGAGGTCATAGCCGGACTACCACACAAAATAATTTGGAGCATTCATTTTTGTCATGTTTTATTCAATTGAGGTTGGTTCCCCTGTAGTGAAGCCAAATTCAACCCATAGCACTGCGCTGTGGCGCTGTGGCAACAAATATCTGACTGTTATTGAGAAATACATGTTGCAATAGAAGCAGCAACTCAGACCAAGCTAATGAAATGTGGCTGATTGGATAAAGTAGATGTATTCAAATGCCATCGCTGTCAATGAACTGAGTTAGCCAGCAGACTGTCATGATACACAACTGTCATTATCAGCATTATAGCCTCTCCAGCTCTCTCTGTGTATGTAGACTGCATCCCACACTGAGCTGATCTAACCTTGGAATAAGCTGTGTAGCAAATGCTGCAAGGCAGAAGAGTTTGAATGCTTTTATTGTACCATTGCAAAATGTGGCTATGACGGGCTCACCGTCAAAAACAATTCTATTTTGTCAATTGTGTTGCAGAACATATGAAGATGAAGGAGATAAAAGATAACATTCAGAAAGCACAAGCACCAGTGCTCTTTCCACTGGAGCAGCAATAGGTCCCCACTGTGACAAAATTTGTACCTTCAAGCAGTATGCACATTTTATGAGCTCCATTACAAAGTTTGTGCTAACACAGACATAAACAGGCAATAAAACAGGCGATATCATCCTTAGGGCAAACCTCACTATTGGATTCCTGTTCACCTCAGGATGGACACATGCTTATTGTGCTAAACAAACCCCTGCTCCCTTTAGCAACAACACCTTTCAGCATTTTTCCCCACCTGCCTTTGGGAGGCAGGCATGTGTGTGTGTGTGCAGGGAGGTGGCCTACATTAATCCACAGCTGCACTTTTCATTACTCTCATAAGGTGAGGTCAAGGGGTGAGGTCTGCTCAGGTCGTACAGCGTAGGTGCACATCTAGTGTCAGTGAAATGAGATGTAATATGTGGCGGAGCCGCTTTTATCAAACCACGCGTCCTTGTGCAGACAGTGAGCGGGGCGGACGGTGACAGGCAGGGAAATGAAGCTTTAGGTGGCCGCTGAGATGGAACAGGAGATGTCTCAGTCAGATAGATAGCAGCAAGCTAACAGCAGTGCCACTGAGCTCCCTGCAGAGACTGTCAGTGGAGCACAACGTAAATTATGAGATGGACACACTTGCACTGCAGGCTAAACGCCACGGCAACTTCAGGCTAAAGACATTTTCATCAGCGAGGTGCATGTTTTCAAATTTGAAGTATCAAATTTGATGAGATTAAAACACATTTATAAAACTGATTTTGTTTTGCGCCGCTGTGACCAGTGTCCTCACCTGCAGAGGACAAGGCTGTCACCATCTCATCTCCGATGTGCATCCATTACTGTGTGGAATGATAATGGGACAGAGCCACTACAAGGGCAGAGCCAAACACTAACATGATTATGGTAATGACTGCCAACAGCTACTCTTCTAAGCGCCAGGGAGATGCGACCGAAAAAGCAATTCCTACCAATTAATCAAAACACATAAATAGACATAATGTCATTGACTTTCACTTCTGGCAGACAAGCGATTGGTGACTGTTGTTGATACCTCTAAAGCTATTCAATCACTGTGATGCATGGGGTTAGAGGTGGGGGAATTTGGCAGGCTACAATACATCATGCCAATGTTTAGCTTACACTTTGTCAGCAAATGCAATTAGCGAGAATCCAAATTTTACATGTGAGAGACCTGTAGCAGATATTTCGAGCATCCATCTCTGTAATTGGGCTATGAAAATTGGAAAGTGGCTGGTTGTATTTCATATTAAACAGTCCCGAGGGGTTCCCATTGTGATGACGACCTGCATGGAGTAGAACTATGATTTTTCCTCTGGAATGATATGGAAAATATATTGAAAACAGTGCTTTTAATTCTGTAAGGCGGTGAGAAGTCGGAGCATGAGGAATGATAATTAAACAAGACTATGCTAGCGGCTCTGTGAGGCTGCACAGCGGTGCTTTGAGCTAAACCACTGTCAGCATGCTGACATGCTCCCAGCGACAGTGTTAACATGCATAGAGCTAAGCAGTTATAATGATTACCATGTTCACAGTCTGAGTTTAGATGCATGCTAACGTTTGGTAATTAGCAGAAAACATCTAGTGCAGCTGAGGCTGATGTGATTCGTTTCTGCAGGTTTTTTTTCTTGAACCCTTGTGTTTTGGCCCGATGGCGGCACTAGATGAAAAGTTTAAGGATCCCCAAAATGAGTACATTTCATCCCCTGGTGACCATGAACAGCGTAGTTGTTGAGTTAATTCAAGTGGACAGGCTGAAAACAAAGGGTATAAATGACACTCTGTTAAGCTAGAACCAAAATGATGCTTTGTCTGAGCACATTACCATCATGCACTGATTACAGGATGAGCAGCATTTCAACAGATAATATTGGACGGACTGGAATTATTATGTGATAGAAAGCCATGCTAATTTCAGAGGCTAATCAGAGTCAGTGTGAGGTTTTAAAGTGTATTATAACAATGCTCTATCTGCTCGACATCCCACTAAATGTATCCTCCACTGCCGAGGGGAGCGGCAGCCACGCACACAGGGTGTAAATCCCGACACCTTCTGTGAGTCACCAGCATTTCACAGGATCCCACCTCAGCACATTCGCTCAGTGATCTCATGTATGCGTGATCAGTTGAGCATGTGCTTAATGCAAGAGTTAAGTACTTCTTTGTCCACAGAGACAGATGGTTGCCCTCCTTCCAACACCACCTCCCCTTTCCTCCTTTTCCTTTTCAGATACATAGGTTTGATTTATGTTCCACCCCCATTAACAACGCTCTCTTTTGCTCCTCTTTTCTTCTTTTAATTGCATCAGTTTTTTCTGTCTCTCACCTTTTCCTCTCCACACACCGAAGCGTTTTGCTGAGGAAATGATAAGAGAAGGTACTTCTCTGTGGGGTTAGAGTAGAGCGTATGTGGCTGCCGGCTTTGAATCAAGAGACAAAACCTATTGTGTGCTGATCCACCTGAGGCTGGACCCACGGGCAGCACTGGCCTCCCCCCTGAGACGACTTTGTCGTTTCATATAAACTACGTGGGAAATGTTGAGGGATACCTCTCTTTTATGTTACTGCTCTTAGGTAATATGAAAATTTCAAAAACCACAATAAACAATGATCTCTTCCTTTTTTCTCCCATTCGTGTTTTTATTGCCTTCCCTGTAGCACATGGTGGGATTTTTCAACCTCAGTATCACCATGGGACGAATATAACCAAGACAAATATATGACTCTTATCAAACAGTAGCTTAAGGGTCGCTGTATATCAGCGAGGGTCTGCACTCGCAGGTATACACCTTGTGTTATCGCATTATGAAGAATATAGCATTGGAACTCCAGCTCTTATTTGATTTCTCACAATTCATATCAAGGCATATACAGTATGTTGTTCTTCTTATATGGCGGCTGAAGATGCAGCAGATCAACATTCACAGAATTCAAGGCAGTGACATGGAGCTGATAACAGCTGTGGGCAAGCCATCCAATGCTGGGGATATTTGGGGGCAGGTCCCAAGTGTGCGAAGCAGAAGCACCCCTGTCTGCTCATATCTTCAGCCCCTGGAGTGCGTTGGATTCAGCCTGTCCGTGAACATCATAAAGTGGTGAATGGTTTGTGTTTATTAGCAGTGAGGCGATGGCTTAGCCATGATGGAGTTGTATTGATCCTCCGTCAACACCCCACATGCTAAATCCTCATCTTGACAGCTCTGATTGAACACTTCACCGATATTTGCTCGTGTGTGAGTAAGTAATAATTGTCAGCGACAGGTCTGGTTTTAAAGTAAAAATGCGACCTTCTCCAAAAACTCCCACCTGCATCAACAAATACTGTCATATGTTTGCAGAGTGCAAGTTCAGAATTACAACATGTTTCTATTAAATTCAACTGCAGCAGTGTGGTTGCTGCAGCTCAGATGTGGTACAGTTAAATGAAAGAGCAGACCACCAGTTTGTTGCCAAAGCAATTAACTGAATTTTGCAGATGGGTATTTTGGACCAGGAGCTTCCCACTTTTGACTGCTGCTGCCTTACATTTTACTGTCGCCATGTGTTTAAAAACGGTACCGTTCCAATAGTTCAAAGATGCGTAGTCCCAAAACTGTTCCAAAAAAAGTCCCACCTTGAGGTAAATTCATTTGTTCAAAAATATAGCTTGACGCTAATGAGTACCATTTGTCCCCTGCTGTGCCAATAGATGACTTCGCTCTGAAATAAGCCAGGTTGATCGACTGTAGGAAGACAGCATGTGAAATGCAAATAGACACCAACAAACCTGATGAGGGCCTGCCCACGGCTGTTTAATAAGTGTTTGCAGGGACATCAAAGCAGTTGTGTGTGTAAAAAGTGCCAATTGTGTTCTACAGACGGTACCTGTGCGCACAAACACTTGGCTGTTAAAATGGAGTACACCCCTGGCAGGAGACCTTTACAGTCTTTGACTCAGTGAGCTGAAGATACATTTAGTGGAGCGGCGATGGTGGAGTGCACACGAAATGCACATGACAGAGCATATAGAGAGCAAAAAATCAAAGCCATTTACACTCGTTTAATCTAATTATAAGAAATTAGATTGTGTCCTCTTATCTTCGGGGTGGAACTGAGCTATCAGGTTCTTTAACTTTTTTTTTGTTTTTGTTTACTACTTTCCCTTTAAGAGACAAGCAACTGTTGGTATCTCACAAACTGACTTCCAGCTCCCACTTGACGAAGATTTCATTCATAATGAAGCATTCTGGTGACTTTGTGGCGACAGTTATGATCAGTGGCACAATCATCATCTACTCCTACAGAGAGTTATAAACTTAATGACTCAGCATAATCTCATTTTCTACTACATTATTAATCTGCTCCTCTGCAGCTGTTATCAGGAGGGACAATCTGTTCAAAATGAATGGTTTTATCGTGTTTGTTGCAGTAGCTGTGCAAGCTGTTCGTACTGCCTCACTGGCTAATACTCAACCAAAGGTGGTATGATGTCTCTATGAACATTATATTACTATCAGGACATACAAAAAAAATCTATACGTGTAGATTTTATACTTTGTTCTGTGTTTTGGATGTTTTGGTCAAAGATACAAAATCCTGCAGGAGAAAGAATTTTTTTTTCATTTTTACATGTTTACATCCATGTGCCCAGGGCCCACTTACAGATAACGGCAACATACCGTGCGGGTATAGCAGTGTAACAGGGCTGCCACCAAATGTTCCACAATTTGCAATAAAACGTATAAAAGTACTTCCCTAAATTATGACTCTGAATGTTTGCGCTCACACGGCGCACGACCCACACACAGCACAGGCTCAGACTACAGCTGTCTGCAAGCTGTTTTTGGAAAAGCAGTAAATCCCCACTAGATGAGGTGTAATGAGGGAGTGCTGGGCTGTGATCCTGTCTGCCCCGGGCTTAATATGGTAATACCTGCCCCCACAGCACCTGGGCCGTCGGCAGAAAACACAACCAGGATTTACTCTCTTTATTACCTCGGTGGAGCATTTAATTTCCCGGGCATTTGGGTGGGTTAGTGGCACAAGCAGGTGGGTGTCAGGCCTGGCAATCACTCAGGGTGATGCTGGGAGACAGTGACATACGATGGAGTCATCACTTCAGGCAGGAGGGAGAGGGGTGGAAAAACAGCAAGGGTAATCCTTCGTTGAGTAGGGGGTGTGTGTGCATCATACACTTGCAAGTGTTAGTTATGAATATGTGGATGTCTCTGTGTTTCTATTATACATTCAGTATACTGAGTCATGTGACGGCCATTACCTCACTGAGTGGCCCACAGGAGCTGATAAACACCACTTGGCTACCACCTTAATAAATAAGTAAGCACCCAAATTGTTTTTAATCAAGATCTCAGTTTAGTTGTGCTCTAATGAATTCATTATGGTGGATCGGGGAGAGCACTGAGCTCAACACTGGCTGGCAAGTTGCTTACATCGGCACAAGGGGATGCACTGTTATGTCATCAAGCAGAGCTTAATCTCAGATCATCACGAATCGCACCTTGTTTAGCACTTCTCATTTTCTGTTTTTTAGCTCCTACTTTCTGGAGTTTTGGCCATGTTTTCTGCCTCCAAAATAACTGCTAAGATCTGGGAACACGGTGGCAGCAAAGTCAGGCAAGGCGTGAGACATGAGCAGTCAGATGTCCAGACAGGTTTGCACAAAAGTGAGCACACCTGATATGCTGGCAATAAGGTAAGTTACTTATCTACACATACAGTAGACGAGGAGCAACATTAGCCTTCATTTGGAGTTGTGTTTGTGTCCACCTGACGTAAAGTCCAATATTCACTGTCCTTATAGCTCTGTTTTGGTCTCCACCACCCCTAAGAAAGAATATCTGGCTCTTTAGCAGATAATCTTCTCTATGCCATTTAGTGTTATTACCAATAATGATCACCAAAGCTACAAAAACAAGATCAAAGTTGTAATAAACTGGAACCATCCTTCAAAGTGCATTATTCTTATCATGGTACTCATATGAGTGAGGAACTGAAGCAGGCTCAACTGCCTCCACAACTCAGAGACGCTAACAAGCAAACAGCCACATCATACTGTCATTATGGCTGTTTAATGCGGTGATGAATTCGTAAGCACATTCATGCATTAAATTATGAGTCTTTATGCAGGCTGTGTGCAGATGTATAGCCACCATAAAGATTAAAAGTCAAGAGGAAAACACAAGTGAATCATTTTATGATTCATTAATGTGTGATATGTCAACATGAGAAATATTGTACATGTCGTTCTTTACGTACAGTTACGGTTATGGTCGTGCACCTTGTATAAGTCGGAGTGAAAGATGAGTGAAAATAATACTCTTTTCATTATGTGATAGTCAATCTGAAATACCACAAGTGCGTATAAAAATGATTTACTGTTTCAGTGGAGGGGACATCTAAATCTTGCCAGAGAGAACTGCGGTGCTACAAGGCTAAAACACATTTTAAAACATATTGCTGCAATCAAGCTGCTATGACAGAAGAGCGTGTTTTCTTTCAGCTGTCACTTTTACAATACAAATCTCACGGGCAAGTGAACTCCAGGGGCTGCCAAGCTGTCAGGTGCACCACAGTTTCGTACTTTAGTGGAGACAGTGAGAGATTTCAGGAAGCTTTATCTCCTGTGACTGTTTCATTATGCTTATGACATGTAGCCATCTGAGCCCACTGACAGAGGAAAAAGTATCTGTAGCCCCGTCACTGGTTCAGAGCCCCAGCCATCCAAGCCACCAGCCTCTCTCCTCAGCCATGTTCTCGGTGGAGAGGAAGGATATACCCCACTTCCTAAAGCTCCACCCTGCCCCGTGCTCTGCAGAGGAAAGAGGAGAACATAAAATGCAGGCCTAAGGAACCCCCTGGGGCTTAAACCTTAGGGTGGGAACAGCACAGACAGCTTGAGCCCAGCAATGAGTTACACAACAAAATTCACCAAATCTATGTAGAGGTATCTGCACATCTCTAATCAATGAGAGGTTTGAGGTTTTTGATGGAGAAAAGAAAGACTCTGTCATGTGCAGGAGCAGGAATGAAAAATGGACACTTGGGGTTACGGTTTTGGTTATTTCTGCCCTGAGGTGACACAAGAGTGGCACTTCAGGTGGCCATAGGGGTATTTGGGCTGACAAAGACCTGCTCGCCCAGTGCACACTGCTCTAGTCAACTGCTGCTCCTGGACAAAACACACCACACAACAAACCTGGGAAGAAGAGAGCTCCTCTTTGATTTGTACCTTCTCTGTCAGATTCGGCATCCTGCTTGGATGGAAACTCTAAATCTCTTAGAATCTGTTGTTCGCCACTTCACTCCTAGGTGTGTTTCACTCCTGTGATGAAATTCTTGGGTGACTGCTAACAGGCTGGATGTTGTCTCTGCAACACACAGTGTCTCTTTTTAGCAAGAAGGGGACAATAGCGATGAAGGAAAAGTAGGAATGGCAGAGCAGGAAGCGTGCTGAGGACGACAGGAAATAGGAAGCGCAAGCAGGAATAAACGCTGTTGAAATAGCCGGAGGGAAATTTCCGTTCCACTGTCTTAAGGTTCTCCTGCAAGTAATTCCTCTGCTGTCCTTGAAAGACACAGACGGCCTCTCCCAAAGATGAGGGATCTGATAGAAGGACTATATCATGGCTGATATTAACACTACACTGATACGAATCAGCATAATGCAGACATGGGTCCACTCTGTTGTTTGATGTGTGACATTTGACCGGCCTGAGCAGTGTGCGTAGTCAGTGCTTGTTGTGATGTTCAGACTGTACCTGTGAGCTGGTGGATGCAAGAGCAAATCTAGCGGTGCAGCTGCCAAGAAATCAAGCATTTAATGACACTTAAAGGAATAGCCTAATGTTTAACTCTTTCTTGCCCAGAGCTAGAGCAGAAGATTGACACCATTGTCATGACTTCATTCCAAATATGTAGCCGGTTAGCTTAGCTTAGCACAAAGACTGGAAACAGGGGGAAATGGCTAGCCTGGCTCTGATCAAAAGCACAAAAATCCACCACCAGAAACTAAAAACTCACTCATTCACACACTGTGTCATGTTTGACAGATGTGTCCTCCTGCTTCCAGTCTTCATGCTAAGCTAAGCTAATTACCTGGCTGTAGCTTCATATTTACCGAACAGAGAAGTGGTATCAATTTTCTCATCTAATGTCTGGCAAGAGAGCGAATGAGCGTATTTCCCCAATGAATGAACTATTACTTTAATCTTGACAACAGATGATGTAAATTGAAACCAGATGTTTATTTTCATTAGTCTTTGTTGGCACTGTGATTTGGCATCATACTGTAGTTTGTTTTTTCCTTACTCAGCTTTTTGCCCTGCATGTATCCACATGAAGCTCTGTGACAGTCAGAGTTTCAAATAAACCATTTTTCCTCCTTTTGGTCATCACACGTGGTGAATACAGACTCAGAGCCTATATGGTCAAAGGTATGTTGCACTTAAAGTTAGCTAAAACTAAATGTATTAATGTGAAATATAACTGCAGGATCAATGTCAGACTTATAAGACACTAACTAGTGCAGTGGCTGCATTTAATAGCCTTTGAGTTAAATATCACGTCGTGTAGTGGGGCCAGCTGCTCCAAAGCCACCACGTGATCAACACTTCTTGGTCCAAGTCTTCAGGTTTTTTCCCCCTCCATCTTAGAAATGACTCTTAGGGAACAAACAGCAGGAAAAAAGCCATGAGCAGCAAGATCATGGCAGGTCCTCCACCCCTGCAGGCAGGAAGTGCCGAGCACAAATCGTCTGTGGGGCTCTGCCCATCAGAAACAGGAAGAACAAAGTGCAAACCAGCAATGACGCCACACCCCTCATGCTTGGAAGATGGATTGTGTTGTTGAACACCTTGGCGAGGTTGCAACGACCCCATGTACTGTAAGATCTGGTCCAGCCTCTTCACTTTGAGACATGTCACAATGATGACATTGGCAGTGGGAACCTAGGATTTCTTATAGACACCACGATACTCCTTTATCAAAAATAATGCATAAGAACTAGAATGTGGAAAAAATACTTCAAGGGATTTTAATCTTCAATGGGGAAACAAACAAAGCTTGTTATTTATCCATTATCCATTATTATTATAGTGTTTGTTTTTGACTTGAAATAAACACATAGTATATTGACTCGCTGGTCCTCCTGCTATCTGCTATCTTTCCTCATCTTTTGCCAACTAAAAAAGACCAAGACAAACCAAAAGCCACAGCCCTGAACCATCAAACACAGCGTGGGTACATTTTCACAGCAAATAAGATCTATTTCTAGAGCTTCTTGGCAATAGTGAATATATACTCCAGGCAATTTCAGATAAAGGTAAACACATCCATCACATATTAAATAATTTTATAAATACCTGTGCAACACATTTCCTGCTTTAATACACAAAAGGTGATCAGAGGGGTGTGTTTTTTTCCCTGGGAATCTATTCAAGGAGGCTTGGGAAGCGTTTAGATGCACACATCTGAATATAATGTAATAATATATGAAGATAACACAAGAGTGTGCGCAGTAACACACACACTCACACATATTGGGATCATATAGCAAGACAACACTGCTTTGTTGAGTGTATATATAGAGTCTAATTACGTTGTGAGCCGTGGCGATAAATCACTAGAGTCTTAATCAAAGCTCTACAACAGAGAGAGTCATCAATCACTCACTACAGCACAACACAGCATCAGCCTGTAGCTTCTCCTTGTCTTCTGGCTGGCAGCCCCGCTCCGTGCCTAACATGGGACACAGCGCTGTGACACATCATTAGCACAATCAACACCACTTTGGACGCCCTGACGGAAAGCCATCAAATGGCAAATGGATATGAAGATATATGGGGCCATAAAGCTGACAAACCCTGATTCCCATGTCAATGCATGTACAGGAAATCTGCAAAGGAAAGACACATTTCTTCTCTGCTTTCTGAAAAACTGGAGAGCCAGATGGGGGAAAGACAGCACCTCTGAGGTTTTTCTTCCAAGGAAAGTGTCATTGTACTGATAGCCGGCTATGATCAAGTATTTCAAGCAATGCTCCATTCAGCTCTGGACTCCTCAGTCTCTGCATGGACGTGTTAGCTGTAGCTGGCTGTGATGGATGGTAGAGAGCTGGGTCACCTCAAAGGCACCGTAGTGCCATTCAGAGTGTCACTGCTTAAGGTGGGGGAATGACAGATGGCATTTCAATGGAATCTATAAAATTGTGTCACCACTGGAAGATGTTTTGACTTCTAGTTCTCTGCTGCCCTACTTTAGATCCAGTGTGCATTAAACAGTGCTTTCAAGACCTTTAAAAAAAACGATGGAGGCAAATGCAATAGAGGAAACATGACTTCAACCTGAAGATCTGTGCAGAATCAACCGAAGAGTCCAAGAGCACTACTCCCACAGCGATGATGCTCATTCATAATATAAGCAATTTATAAGTGTCTCCTGGGCTTCTGTCTTCCATGTTTTCTGATGAAATTTCACCGCATTTCCCTGTTTCACATGAGAGCATAGCTGAGGTTAAATGAAAGAGGACAAGACAGACAGAACAAACAGAAAGAGAGAGAGAGAGGAGGCCTGAGATGGCAGGCAGTCAGCTATGAAGGACATGGCCGCAGCAGTTATTTTTAGTTATCAGTTTTCGGAGGCTGTCATTCGGAACATCTCATTAAAAATCAGGAAAAAAAAATCTTGATGCTCCATCAAACCATTCAAATCACTGAAACTAAGAGGAAAAAAAGCTCTATGTCCTGCTGTGCATGCTCTCTCTCCCCCTCTCTCTCCCTCTCTCCCCTCTCTGTGATACACACATACACACACACACACTCTATCCAATATCAGCGTCAAATAATTTGAGAGCACCAGGCTATCAGTACATACATTAGTCAGATCTTTGGTGACCTCTGCAAAAGGTATCTACAGCACATTTCCTTTAGGGGTTACAGACAGATGGATGAATTATGTTCATGTGCCCACAGGCATGTCTCTTAAAATGCATAGAAGTCCATCCAAGGCTTATTAATCACTCTGTAATGAGAGATTAAACACCAAGATTCATTAGTACAATGTGGACACACTAAATCAGATACGTGAGGGAGGTGTCCTCATTTTAAAGTCGTTAAACTTAATAACAGGATCTCAGTTTTATGTCTTATTCATGCTAAGTGCCTCATGCAGCAATTCCCAAATGAAAGCAACTCAAAGCAATAAATCCGTAACATACTTTCAGGCAGTTTTGCACAGTTGTTTTCATGTGATTTTTGTTGCAAGTAATAACACATGGTGCTGTAAATAAACTGAAAGACTGGATTATCGATCCAGTTACAGTTTGCACACAGACTGATCGTGACAATTTGACCAATTTCTGCCACAGAGTAATTTAACTCAAATAGGCCATTTCTCTCCTCCTGTCTCTCCTTGACTGTTAACCGGTTTTATAGATAATTGCTAAAGTTATAGGGCTGAATCACACAGAGCAGAGCAATTATCAAGTAATTACTAGTTGAGTCAATTATTTATCTCTGCTTGCCATTGTTAAAGTGAGTGTTCCTACATTGTATTAGAGTCAAACTCAACTTGCATGAAAGAATGGCAACACTTTGAAATATGTGCTAAATACACTTTCTGACCATTAACACGTGAGACAGAAATACAGTCTGATATAATCTGCAGTAGGTATTCCCGGTAGTGGGTTTGCTGTATAGCTGGGCCATACAAAAATAATGGGTAAATGCTGCCACCTGTTAGATCTGTGGTGTACTTGCCGCCTCCAATGCTGCGTTCGGAACAATCGGAAATGTTGTAATTCGGCTAAAACTTCATTGGTAATGCTAGGTTAGCTCACATGCCTTTTATCTTCTGCGGGCAACTAGCACGACACAGCACGTATGTAGTTGTCAAATTAAAACAGCGTTTAAATATTTGCCCTAGGGACTATTTTATTTTATTATTATTGCATGAGAGTGTTTGTATTTACTACTGCTGACTTCGGCATCTGAAGGCAGATTAGTAGCCAAACATGGCGGGCATGGATGAGCCGTAAGTAGCTGCCGAAGAAACAAGAAACACAGTCATTAACTGCCGGAAAGATGCTTTCACATCTCATTAACCTACGAAAGCACAGCATGAATGAACCTTCTTTTATTCCCTCCTTTTAGGGAGAAGAAAAGAAGGAGAGTAGTGGAGCTGACTGAGAAGTTAGTGATGAATTGGTAGAACTGTCGGAAGGTTTGAGGTTACGAGACAGAAGGAAGGTTAACGTTAGCTAGCTGAAGGAGCTAACCTGATATTGATTGCAAACAGAGTACACTGACAGCTAGGCTACGGACAGAACCACTGACCAGTTGGTCGTAACAAGCTAACACGTCTTTACATAAAAGTGATGTATCATTCACCTCTATGCAAAGTTAGAGGTCTTGACTGTACCATGTCGCTGTTGACATGCTACATTAGCTGTTCACCTAGCCTAGCTCCGAGAGCAGGCTAGAGGCAGGAGGGGAACGCCAGATGACCCGTTAAATGTCAGAGGATCAGAAACGCCCACCTGCCAGGAATATGTAGTTTTACTATACGTTCACGTTGTTAGACAACAAAACGTTACACATGTTAAAGCACACGCTGACACAGGGCAGACATCAAAACACAAGGCAATGTTACAGTACTTATCGCATGATCTCCTTGGATTGCAAATAGAACCCTTACTATGTGACATTTAATCACAGTATTGAGTGTAGGTCTTTTTTTTTTCTCTTTTCTTGCATGATCTCAGTAGACGTAGAGGTTTTTGTGTAATATCAAACCATCCAGTGTCACGTTTGCCATCCATCATTAAATACCTTGACAGTGGCAGAGATGCTGCTGATGACACCTCCTAAATGCACATATTGTTGTCTTCAGGATGGTGGTTGATGGAGGCAGTGGACACACCTGTGAGTGGGAGGGACGATGGAGCCATGTGAAAAAGTTTCTGGAAAGGTCTGGGCCCTTCACGCATCCCGACTTTGAACCCAGCACAGAGGTAACAATTACAAGGAGTGGAATGATTTAAGGTTTTTTTTGTTGCATTTGGTCTGTTATGTGTCGTCTTGTATTGCTCTAATAAATGGTGTCTTTATCACCTCTCACCTCAGTCATTGAAGTTTATGTTAGAAACCTGCAAAATCCTGGTCATTGGTGCTGGTGGTCTGGGATGCGAGCTGCTGAAAGACCTGGTATGAGCACTATTATTATGAATATTTAGAAGGTGTAGTTAATGAATGGCTAACACTATGTTGTGTGTTTGTTTTTTTTTCATGCCGTGGCTCAGGCTCTATCAGGCTTTTGCCACATTCATGTTGTCGACATGGACACCATCGATGTCTCGAACTTGAATCGTCAGTTCCTCTTCAGGTCAGTGGAATTGTAATGTAAAAATTTCTACGCCTAATTTCTGACCCGTATTATCAGTTAATGTAATACTTGGAGCAAGTAGATGTGTTTTTTAAATGTGTGTATAATGTTGACCAGGCAAAAAGATGTAGGTCGGCCCAAAGCAGATGTTGCAGCTGATTTTATCAACACCCGCATACCTGGATGCTGCGTCGTCCCGTATCCTTTTGATTGACCAACTATTGCAAGATTTCACATGCTTGATTTAAATGCAGTTGTTTAAAATTCCCGCAATCTACCTAAATAATGTCATAAATCACAATTTAAAAATGTTGGCGTAGACACCATACAGTTTGGTGAAAGTAAGTGAGCATTCTGTCCAAATAAGAAGTTTTCCTAAATTCTTTGTGCAGACATTGTAAGAAAATTCAAGACTTAGATGAAACATTCTACAGACGTAAGTATTTTTAGAATTATTAATTCCAGATTTTCCTAATGCCAGGTTGGAGTATCATGACTTGGTTTGATACACTTTTCACTGAAAATAAACTACTTGAGACCAAAACAAACAGACTAAAAAGCCATTCCAGCAGTTAACAAGAGCCAAATATTCATTCCCTTGCAAATTGCTTGTTATTTTGAAAAACACCGGTTCCATAACTAAAACGCCACTTCACAGCACTCCATCCCCATTCTGCACCTCTCACAAAGCCATTGATAAGATTTATATGATATCGCGTTCCATTTTTCTGCTGTACAATACACACATTAGGTTTTTGCATGATGGCATTTTGTTACACGTCCATTTCTTTGAATGTGTCATTATCAGACATTAGATTTAAATTCATCTTTCTGTTTTCATCTAGAGTTCCATATAATTGTCTGTGGACTAGACTCTATAGTTGCCAGGAGGTGGATGAATGGTATGCTGGTGAGTTATTCGTCTTCACTGCACTCTTTGTCACAGAGAAAGAAGGACTTTCTGCCAACTGTTTCTGCTCTATTTTGTCTGTGAAATACTTGCATTTAGAAATGGTAAAGCCGGAAGATGTTTTGCGTAATCACATGCAACTCCTCTGTCTTTCTGTGCAGCTGTCTTTGCTGGTTTATGAGGATGGTGTCTTGGACCCAGGTTCCATCATTCCTTTAATTGATGGTGGGACTGAAGGCTTTAAAGGCAACGTCAGAGTCATTCTCCCCGGCATGACCGCGTGCATCGACTGCACCCTTGAGCTTTACCCTCCTCAGGTGAGGGGTAGCCTTTTTCTTTTTTTTTTTTTTTAAATAAACTAATGTACAACTTAGTGGCCTTACAAAAAACAGTTCCTGGTCAGCTTGTTGTTAAAATACACCTGTCTTTATAGGTCAACTTCCCCATGTGCACTATAGCCTCCATGCCTCGTTTGCCTGAACATTGTGTTGAGTATGTCCGGATGCTGCTGTGGCCCAAAGAGTCACCCTTTGGAGGTATGAAATCACACTGCAGTTACTATTATTTCTGTTGAGGGGTAATTTGTCTGACATACAATGACTTACAAACCTTTACAAACGAGTAAACTTCAATTATGGTTAAATTCTTGTTTGTGTGTGGATTAGATGGTGTGGACCTAGACGGGGACGACCCAGAGCACATCCAGTGGGTGTACCAGAGATCTCTGGAGAGGGCAGCAGAGTTCAACATAACAGGAGTCACATACAGACTAACCCAGGGTGAGCACACATAACACTGCCACCACTGTCACCACAAGAGCACAGCTAAATTTCTCGCAGCTCTGCTAGGAGACGAGCCAAAGTACATAAAAAACATAGCAAGCTGTTGCTGCCCTACTGACGGCGATGGAAGTTTGGTATCTTAGTCTGTGTCTCTAAAACAGTTTTTTTCTCTGTGTAAGACAAATGGTAAAATAACAACATCTTAAGATGTTTGCTCTGATCAGCAGATTTGTAAAGCTTGTATTTCTATGATCATCCGTTTTTAGAAGTAAGCAAAATATATTTTCTGTATCTTATTTAAATATTGCAGGTGTTGTAAAGAGGATAATTCCAGCTGTAGCGTCTACAAATGCTGTCATAGCTGGTGAGTAGCTAAATGTGCAGGTGCACAGACCTGTGGATTGATGCCCTCATGAAATATATGCCCTGCCATATGAGAGTTGATCAAACAGTTCTGAGTATATTGACTTCAATGTAAACAGACATGTCTACCTGGACATAACAGTTTTTTTCTGTTTCATTTGACCCAGCTGCTTGTGCAACCGAGGTTTTCAAAATAGCATCAAGGTGAGTTTTCAGGTTCTGTTTGGCAGCTATACGCACAAAGTGAAGGTTTGTGCATTTCACCGATTCTCATGAAATTACCATTTGCATCTGCAGTGCCTCTATACCTCTCAACAACTACATGGTCTTCAATGATGTCGATGGCCTATACACATGCACTTTTGAAGCAGAACGGAAGGTTTGTCCCTGAATTTCATTTACCAGTTCATGGCAGACGGCCAGATAAGTTTTCTGCAGTAATAAAATTACCTTTTTGTAAAATATCTTTATGTTCACTTCTAATGCAGGAAAACTGTTCAGCCTGCAGCCAAGTACCTCTGGACTTGCACTTTTCTCCATCTTCCAAACTCCAGGAGGTGTTGGACTACCTAACTGAGAGTGCCTCCCTGTAGGTTTAGCTGCCGTATCTTGATTTATTAGTAGTTACTACACTATACTTAAGGTCTGCTTATGGTCTTATTTATTTGCTGTTGGATTTTTATTTTTGCATTGTTTTTAATAACCAAATATAATGTGTTTTTTAAGACAAATGAAATCACCTGCTATAACAGCAACAGTGGACGGAAAGAACAAAACATTATATTTACAGGTAATTAACCTCTGGTTTCACCCTATTGTGTGTTTTTCAGTCTCATGATAATGACTGTGTCCTGTTGATGTTATGCAATTGTGCAATTTTTGGTTTGGGCTGACGTTCAGTTGGTGTTTTGTTTTACAGTCTGTCGCTTCAATTGAACAGAGGACGCGGCCAAATCTGTCCAAAACGCTGAAGGGTGAGGTGCTTTATTTACCTGAACATGTTTCATAGAAATGGCGATGCCTACACTCTGAATTTGTCAGATGAATACACTGTGAATATACTGACTCACTAATGAACATGTTTTTTCCAGAGCTGAGGCTGGCTGACAGGCAAGAACTGGCTGTAGCTGATGTCACCACACCCCAGACCATGTTGTTCAGACTCTGCTTTACCTCATAGGATGAACTCAGGCACTCCCCCAACCAGTTGTCATTCTTGTTTCTTGGCCAACCATGACTTGATGCAGATACATAATACTAAAAATGGCCTAAACACTAGAACAATTTACAGTCTATTCAGTCACAGTGTAAATGATTGTACTTAATTTAATTGTTTTAATGTACTTATTGACTAAAGCTGATGTTTTCAACTGAAAAGCCAAATCATAATTCAACACCTGTCATCATACTTTGTCTGCATATGTTCAAGATTTCTGCATTAATGTGTTATCTGCACTACAACCTAAAATGTGCTCTGTGCAAAGAGACACGCATTTATTACTCCGGAAAAGATTATTCTGTACTTTTTGTGGTTTTAAATATTTATTTATTCCAACACAATTTTTTAGTTGCAGTAACCACTCAAGTGGTAATCAACAGACACTGATAACGATGTGTGAACTGGAATAAAATGTTTTTCTTATAAAGTTTCTGTTTTCTTTATATGTACATACATGTATTTGTGGAAGTGAAATATTATTTACCCAACAAATTTAGTGTGTTGAATTGAGAGACCTTACTGTATAAGATCTACTTTGCTTTAGAGGCCATTTGGTCACATGTATCAATGCAGGCTGGACGTTTTGTTTTCATGGTATTTAATATCTAAAAGCAAAGGCTCAAAAATAATGTAATAATAGTAATGTGTTCGTATTGGAATTTTGTAGAAATCAATGATCCTCTTGCTGTGAGGTTAAACATTTAAACGGTTTAAAATGCAGACTTGTGTGTTTTGGAGAGCCTTCCTCTGCTGACGAGACTACAGGCTCTCAGGCCGCGGTCAGACCGGATCATGACGTCATGGTGCTACGTGGAAAGGAAGTCGGGAGCAGGCTAATGCTAGTTGGGCTACAAGTTGAAAGCGACCAAAACAAACGATGACGGCCGAGCAAAGGAGCCGAAAAAAAGCCTGGATTAACCATGAGGATGCCTTTGCTTTGAGTGTTGTAGAGTTCTAGATACAGTGTTAGAGGTACCTTTGTTTCTACATGACTGACTTGTTGAGATTACGCGATTTTGAGTGCCAGCTAGCCAGTCTGAGCTGTAGGTTAACTGCATCTGGTATTGATGCGGTTCCTGTACCCTAACGTTATGCGTTGGCTAACTCATAGCTTTGCTAACTAGCGGTGGTAGCTAGCTGTCCGCAAAGCTTTTCTGGACAGAACAATATTTGAAATTGCGAAACATTGCTCGCACCAGGTTATCGTTGACAACGAAAAATGCAGAGACAAAAGTAACTGTACGTCATGCGGCAACACCAAGTTTCCTTTAACATCTGTGTTAACAATTTGTGAACTTGATGATAGCTAGCTAGCCTAATAGTCAAAATGAGTTGGTTCAACGCATCTCATCTGTCTAGCTTCGCTAAACAAGCTTTAACATCAGCACAGAAGTCAATCGACCGAGTTCTCGACATCAAAGAGGAGGACCAATGGGGTGACACAGCTGTAATGCCCTATGATGGTACGTAATGTAACTCAGGATGGTTAACAGCTAGCTAATGTTGTCATATGCAAATGTCGCATAACTGCTATAACTTGTACAAATTCTTTTCTACCAGATGTTACATTACCTGCAAAGCTGTCATTAAGTGGAGGGTGGGGAATGACGCAGTGGGAAGCACCCCCTGAAGAAAAGACCATCACTCCTCCTCCTTCTTCCGAGGCCATCACTACCCCTGTCACCCGCACAGTTGTGGATGAATCCGAAAACTTTTTCAGTGCCTTTCTGTCACCTGGCGATGTACAAGGTGTGACCAAAAGCCAGGTAGTGTCTGTACCCCCTACTAAGTCTCAAAGGCGGCCTCAGGAGAAGGAGAAGAAAAGCAAAGGAGCAGTGGTCCAAAAAGAAGTGGAGACTCAAAAGTCAGCACCTACTGTCAAGAGTCATGAGAATCAGACAGTTCCTGAGAGCCAGCCCCTTGAGCCGGAGTCCACGCTGGCAGCACCTTATCCAGACACTGTCCTCCTGGAGCCAGTTTCTCCTGCTGTGGCTTCTTCCGATGATCTTCCTTGTACCCCTGACAGCAAAACGAGCAGTGTGAAAACAGATGTTGGCTCAACACTCTCCGTAGACTCAAAAACAGAGCAGTCATGCACTCCATCAGAGCACCAAGTTGAACAGGATACCACAGATTCTGCTGAACCTTCTACTGTCACTTCTGAACCCAAGAGCTCTACCCCTTCAGATCCTTCCCCCTCCTCTTCCTCTAAAGAAGTGCTTATAGAGAATAAAGACTCAAAGGTGGAGGACCGTCAAAATGATACCCCCTCTCCCCCAGTCAGTGCTTTTTCCTCAGGAACCTCTACCACCAGTGACATTGAAGTGCTGGACCATGAGTCTGTGTTGAGCGAGAGCTCAGCCAGCTCCAGACAAGAAACTGGGGAGGGTAAGGCTGGCCTTCACCTGATGCAGGGCTCCTTCCAGCTTCTCACTGCCTCCACCTGTGGAGATTTCCCCCGTCTCGAGGACTATTCCAAACTCACGGAGAGCTGCGGCTCCTCCTCAGATGCATTTGAGCGCATAGATTCATTCAGTGTGCAATCACTCGATAGCCGGAGTGTCAGCGAGGTTAACTCAGATGATGAGATCCCTGGCAGTCGGACACTGGCGTCTGTCACTGCAGGCCCTGCTCCTTTAACAGTGTCATCACCTGTCTGTCAGAAACAGGAAGATGGCCTGGTGGAGAAGGTAGGAGAGGAGGAGGAGGAGGAGGAAGAAGAGGGCTTTCCTGAAACAATGAGGGAGCAGTCGCTGGATGAGATGGAGGAGAGTGGACGGAGTGCGACGCCTGTTAATAGTGAGCAGCCTGAAGAGTTGACAGAACAGGAACAGGGTTTTGAGGCTAATGTCACACTGTGCGATCTCACCTCCAAAGCTGAAGAACAGAGCATTCCACCAATCACAGAAGAGATGAAGAGTTTCTCAACAGTTCAGATTTTGGAGCTTCAAAAGGTAGCAGTTGGTTTTGTATTCCTTCTGTACCTGGTAGCATCACTTGTAAGGATTTGTTTTATGGACCTGTTATACAGATGTGTATGAAATCAATGTGTGGATCATGTTGAATACACTTGAGTTTATTGTTCAGCTTCAAATCACCCTAAACCCAGTACATACTGTTTGTCTTTTCCACAACACCTTGATAAACAAATATGAAGGATATTAGTTATAAATTAGTTGTGAATATTGAACCATACGGAAGAAATAGTAGACAAGTAAAGCTGTTTATCTGAGCACAAGTAATTAATTGAAAAATATCTTGCATAACTTTGCAGTAATCACAAAGCAACATTTTATACATTTAATAGGTAACAACAGATGTGTTTAGCACAACTCCGTATTTTACATAGCCTTCCTTAGTATGCAAAACAGAAGTAAATAGCTTAGCTAGACTGACATGTCATATTTCCATACTGTCTTGCAAGTTCTTCAGAGTGTGTTGTCCAGAGAAACACATTGTCTTTCCTGCCTGACAGCTTTAATCCCAACTTTGCCATGTGTTTGAAGACCTTTGCACACTATTGTATTTTAAAAATAACTGCCAATGCATAGTTTTGTGAAGAAGAGTTCGGTCAGGAATCAGTATTTCCCCCATCAGAGAAATTGTTATACTTCATGAAGAATGCTACAGGTATATTTAAATACTACTATCCTGCTTTTTTAGGCTTTCCTGTGCAGCTGCTGTTGTAAACACAAAAAGTGTTGTGAACTTGTTGTAGGTCGTTGATGAGCTGTCAGGCCGCCTTGAGAAGAGAGAGTCTCAGCTGCTGACAGTCAGCAAAGACAAGGCCAGGCTGGAGGAGGAGTGTGACAATCTCAAAGAGTGAGTATATGGCACACACACACACACACACCTTGTTCATGATGGCACTGTAAATAATGTTGATAAGAAAGCTGTTTCGATTAAAGGATAACTTTCGTTTTTTACAACCTGGACTTTATTTGTAGCATTAAATACGGCCATTTACCAGCATATCATGACAAAATATTGGAATATGAACGAGTTTCGCCGCAGATTATGCGTTATATAGAGGCTGCACATGGATGCCCCGAGTACTCGCATTATACGGATATACGCGCCGCTCCTCTGGGGCTAATTTCTTCAAAACGACTCCAAATGCCACCAAAGTTGTCTGGGTGAGTAAATGGGTGTATTTAATGCTACAAATAAAGTCCAGGTTGTAAAAAACAAAAGTTATCCTTTAAGAGACTGATGTCCTTGTTGAGATCCAGGTCAGACAAGGCAAGGTAGTGCCACTGTATTATGTTGCTTCTGTGAAAATAGCAAATGCCATACATTTGTTGGGCTCTTAAGTTCAGCTACAAAAGTGTTTTAAATAGTCTTTTAATAGTTTGAGGCTGTATAGATTTTGACAATTAGCTCTCACACTAATGACTGTGTTCATCCTCTAGTGAAGTGCTAAGCCTGAAGGAGGAGAGCTCCACTGTTCAGTCCCTAAAGGATGAGTTCACCCAGCGCATAGCCGATGCAGAGAGGAAGGCTCAGCTGGCCTGCAAAGAAAGAGACATAGCCAAGAAGGTAAATGAAATATTAGTGATCTGAGCCTCTACTTCTACTGTTAGTATATATTTGCGTTCCAACTACCCCGGATTTATTTACTCTGATGGCAAAATTCAACATCTAACATGTCCGAGGTGTCTGTGTCAAAGACAATATTTTTCTGTGCTGCAGGAAATAAAGGGCTTGCGAGAAGAGCTCTCTACAAGACTTAACTCCAGTGACACAATGGAGATCATCAGAGAGAAGGAAGAGCAGATCCGAGGCCTGCTGGAAGAAGGTAAGACTAATCATTGTAGCAGACTCTTATTCTTCCCCTCAGGAGAGGCTGTTCAGTTGAGACTGTTTGAAGTGCTTTTACTTTGTCCAACTTCACACAAAGTTGCTCAAGTAGCACATGAGGTGTTGAATGAAGAGTCGGCATGATTTGGGGTTGTGGCTCCAAGAAATAACAATAAGAAATAACTGAAATTGCGTAAAACCTCTGAGGGTAAGCCAGAGATCCCTCATTGTGGGACAGCAACAGGAAGACTTGTATTTTGACAAATGTAATGAATGGATGGAAAAGTGTGACCACCATGCCTTCAAAGTTATAGCAAATGATTTATTAGGGCTCAAGAAAGCATGCATAGATTGATGTTGATAGAGTCGAGTGTGGACAAACTGGGTATCGTCTTCGCATCTGTTTTTAACTGGACCTAAGTTGGCTGATTGAGTGTTGATTTTAGGTGAAAAGCTGTCGAAGCAGCAGCTGCAGCACAGTAACATCATCAAGAAACTGCGTGTGAAGGAGAAGGAGAGTGACACCAAGATCACCAAGCAGCAGAAGAAAATCAAGGAGCAGGATGAGGAGCTCAGGCAACTGCAGCAGGTCAGATTGTAGTACAATTTAACAACAGAAATCATCTCTACCCTGCCATTGTGAAATGGCAGACTTTCGAGTTTGCTGATATGGGCGATCTGGTCAGTAGTTGTCATTTTCTTCATCAGTTAATGTCAGGTGTGCGATTAAGGAACTTCTCTAACAAAATGTCTTTTTAGTCTTCTTGTTGTTTCAGTGTTTGACTTTTTGTTGTTGTTGTAGCTTTTCATTTGAAAAGGCAGGATTTAATGTCACCCGATGGGGGTTGATTTAAAAATCAATGTAAGCCAAAAACTGTTTTTCACACAATCACTACACCACTTTCTGAAACGAGTAAGACACGTGTACCATACTTGGTATATGAAAACAATGGTTTGCAAATTGACGCGTAAATTCACAGCTCAGAACTATATTACTGCTGCTAGTGCTGGTTTTCTTCAGGATTATGGAAAACTTTCAGGTTTAACATGAAGATGGGATGAGTAAATGTTGTGTACCTGTGCCTTGTTATTGATTTACCACAATTCATTACTGTTATCTGTTAGTCATAAACCTATGTAAGCCATAATTTGATTCCCCTGCCCCTTCCTTAATTACCTTTCATAATTATAATGTTATAATTAACTTAAATAACTATTTTTAGTATAATCGTGACAACAATCCTGTGCGTGTTTATGTGCTTAGGTTCTAGATGGGAAGGAGGAGGTGGAGAAGCAGCACAGGGAGAACATCAAGAAACTGAACGGCGTGGTGGAGCGGCAGGAGAAGGAACTGAGCAGGCTGCAGACAGACAGCGAGGAGCTGCAGGAGAAGAACAGGAGCCTGCAGGCTGCTCTGGACAACTCTTATAAGTAAACACTGACACACCCTGCTGCTAAGCTCCTGATGTAAATCTAACCCAAGCCAGCTATTGTATTTGTACCACACATTTAATTTTGCTTGACAGAGTATACAGCGCAGGCTAAGTGTTTGGAAAGTGACATATTTATTGTGTGGTACTCCACTGGTTTTTAGATTTCAAATGATGCAGTGAAAAAGAGGTTAAAGTGTCGACTTCCACCTTTAATTTGAGGGTGTTTTCATATACATTGGCTGAGCAGTATAGGAACTGTAACCGTATTTATACGCACTCCACCAGTTTTAAGGGGACAGCTGTCATAGGGTTGGGTGGTGTTGATGGTCTAATTCTACATCTCTGTTGTCAGAGAGCTGGCAGAACTTCACAAGGTGAATGCCAGCAGAGCCAGTGAGGCAGAAGAAGCAGCTCTTAGCAGGGACACACTGGCCAAGGAGCAGCTGAGCCTGGCTCTTGAAAAGGCCCAAGAGGAGGCCAGGATTCAACAGGAGGCCCTGGCCGATCAGGTAACATGGGCTCATGCGGCACACACGCACCATTGAACGATTTGTTTGCTCTGCATCTAAGTAAAGCGTTAGAGGCTCATCAATCAGAAGCACACCTTGCATAAATTAATGTTAAGTTTGCACCGTGGGTGGCTTTAGTGCAGCCTCAATAAACCTTAATCTTCAAATAGGATGCAGCAGTGCAGCTGTTGTTTTCACCATATTTGTATTTCCGCAGTGCAGTGGGTACTTACTCAGGCATGCAGTGACGATGTGTGATTCTTTCACTATAACCAGAGTGCTTTCATTCACAAAATCACCATCTGTGGAGCACCACCAGGGCTGGACGATGTAGTGAATTTTTACCACATGTTCTTGCTAATTTTGTTGAATAAAAAATGCTACAAGAAATAGTCAAGTAGCAGTGTCAATATAACAGTGACGTAAATATGTTTTATGTACACATTTGTGTTATTTAAACATACATGAAAGTAAGCCAGTGTCTAATGTATCGTTCCACCCTTTTCAGCACTAGACGTTCATTGAATCACTGCCAGGTTTAATAGGACATCCTTTATTAACTCTTTCTCATGTTGTGTACAGGTGGCTGACTTGAGACTGGCTCTGCAGAGGGCTGAGCAACAGCAAGCAAGGAAAGAAGATTATTTGAGGGAGGAGATCAGTGAGTTGCAGCAGGTAACATAATATTCTGTTTATAGGGTACCCATGAAGCTGGTTTCCTTTGACAAGAGGCAAATATAACCATCATTTGGACAGGGACAGGATTTATTTTAGGCATTTTCTTGTCATCTTCCACAGCGGCTTCAGGAGGCAGAGACAAGGAACCAGGAACTCAGTCAGAGTGTCACCTCTGCAACACGGCCCCTACTGCGCCAGATCGAGAATTTACAGGCCTCACTCGGCGGCCAGACAGCATCGTGGGAAAAACTGGAGAAGAACATCTCTGACAGGCTCGGTAAGAGGCGGGAGTTTAAGTGTATGTGTAAAGCAACCATCAAAAGACATTGTTGTGCAAAGTGCAAAGCTCTCCCTTTTAATCCTTGTTTTCTTTTCAACAGTGGATGCCCAGGCACAGCTGGCTGTTGCTGTGGAGAAGGAGCGATCAGCAACAGAAGAACTGCTGTCCATCAAGTCACAGCTGGCCTCTCTGGAGTCCCAGAATTCCCTGGTCCGCCAGGAGAAGGCGCGACTCCTGGCACAGGTGGACGCTGAGAAGAGCAAGAGAGAGAAGCTGGAGGATGAGAGCAGCAGGTAACAGATTACAACTTAAAACTCAAGCCTACAGGGTTGGGAGTGATATGGTGCATCCAACTGTCTATTCTCAGTGTATTTCGTTATGACTAGAATTTACAGGGTTGAATAGATAAATTGATGACAGTTAGTTGGTTTATGGCTTTTAATATGCTAATTGCTAACCACGAGACCGCCAACAAAGTGTGCTGCATGAATGCAAAGGAAGGAGCATCAATCATTTTTGTCATTCTTTCCAGAACCTTTATTTTAAATCACTAGTAGATAACACTGTGATATTTACGCTACATTCAGTTTCTTCCTTTTGCCTAGATTGTCACCCTAAATATTTAGTATTCTATACATATGCTGCATATGTGTATGTGAAAATTATTGGCATAGTTTTTCTGGGTATGATAAAACATATGATTTTTGTCACCACATCCCTCTATAATGCTAATGCTTCCTGGGGAGAGTTTTCTTTTCACAACAAACCCATTTGTGAGTCAGAGGGTAAAGCGGAGGCCAGGGGGGACCCCCTCCTGACAGAAGCATTCATGCGTGTGTACATAGCCTTTGTGCCACAGAGTGATCTTCTCTGAAAAGGCCAGGTATTGTGTCTGGGCCAGTGGCGCAATGGATAACGCGTCTGACTACGGATCAGAAGATTCTAGGTTCGACTCCTGGCTGGCTCGGAAGAATTTTTTGCTTTATGCTAAAAGCTATGACTATATGTATGAAGCACTGCGCAGGCAATTTATGACAAGCGAAGAAAAGATATCCTCATACTACAATAAGATTCTTCTACAGTCTCATAACTACATGTGGCTGTAAATAAATGGCAGAAATCTGATCAGTTAAGCTGATGTTGTATATAGCTCTTGACTACTTAAGGAAACATGAAGTTCCTTCATTATATTTCACACGATTATGCTGATTTCATTGAATTATAAGCATGTCAGAGGGGTATTTCACTGGCACTGAGTCTTGGATACTGTTGATTGTAGAGACATATTACTGGTTTTCTCAATGCAGGGAGCACATTGAGCTGGAAAATCTGCGAGGAGAGCACGTACGGATGCTTGAAGATGCCAAGAAAGAAAAGGTACCATAATTCTCTTTCCTACTCTTGTATCTTCTAGAAACAGCTTCCTCATGTGCATCTTTCTGCTTCTTCCACCAGCTGCTGCTGACCAATCAGTTAGAGATGGAGAAGATGAAGGTGGAGCAAGAGAAGAAGAAATGCTACTTGGCACAAGAGGCACTCAGGGAAAAGGTTTATGAGAATTTTAGAGATTATTAACACCAGATTTTATTTTTAGTCTTTTTGTTTAATCCAGATTTCTCTATTTAAGGTGTTCAGATGTTTTCACTTTGCTTGCTAACGGTTTGGATGTGAATTTTTTCTCTATCAGGAGCGAAAGGCCATGACCCACTCTGTAGGAGAGCCCCCAGCCTCGTCCACACCCTCCCTGTCCCGCTCCAGCTCCATCAGTGGGGCAGACAATGCTGGTCTGCACACCTCTATTCTTTCCCAGGTACACGCTGAGGAAACATGTTACAACCTAGAAATAAAGTTCTTACATGCTTGGATTTGTGCAGCTTGACTGGTCTTACACCTCGTTTTACTCGTCCACAGGATGACTCTTTAGACCACTCGCTGAGTACCATGACCATGTCCATGAGCGGAACCAACCTGTACGAGGCCGCCAGGCTGTCTGGAGGCTCCAGCATCATAGAGAACCTCCAGTCTCAGCTCAAACTCCGAGAAGGAGAGATAGCACAGCTGCAGGTAGCAATTCAGAACAAACTCACATAAAGCTGCTTCATTATCATTTTGATGGTGCTGCTACATGTCAGCACCACCTGTCTGCAGACAGAACGCTGGCTAAATCTACAATGTTTTCTTATAATTAAAAATAGGGCTGTACAGCTTTTTGTTTTGCATGTCTATTCATTCTGTTTAAACTGTATTTGTGGACAGTTGCATATAAAAATTAGGTTACACTAATATTATTAGTATCATAGTATTTGTAGAATTGGATTAGAAGCTTCAATCGTAAAAAAAAAAAACACATTCGGTACAGCCCAAATTTTAAAAATAATATATTTAATTGTGAAAAAAAACAGCATTTTGATAGTGCAGGAGATGGCTGTTTTTTTTCTGAGAGGCAGCTGTGTGCCAGTGGTTTATACTACCCTCTTTAATTTCTCCTGCTGTTGCAGCTTGAGATCTCCAATCTAGAGAGGAGTCGTTCTGTGATGGCAGAAGAGCTTGTACGACTCACCAATCAAAATGATGAGATGGAGGAGAAAGTGAAGGAGATCCCCAAGTTGAAAATTCAACTCAAGGTAAGGTTTATATAAGGAAATGGAGGACGCATCACTTATTTATTTGTTCATCAGTTCCTGCTGAGAGGTGCTGTACTTGCAGAGGTTCCTCTAATTTGGGCGGCTGTGCATTTCAGGACCTGGAGCAGAGGCACAACACCATCCTGCAGATGTATGGAGAAAAGGCTGAAGAGGCAGAGGAGCTGAGACTAGACCTTGAAGATGTTAAGAACATGTACAAAACACAGATAGATGAACTGCTGCAGAACCAGAAATAAAGTTTTTATTGCCCTGTGTTACTTCTGGGACACTCACAAACAAATCAGTTGACCCTCAAAGCCACATGTGCATTCACAGAAAAAGACCAGGCAGAGAATCTTAGTTTAATCACTAAAGAAAATTCATTTATCTTATTTTAATTAATTATTACATAATATATTTAAGTGGGGTATTGGGATTATGCATAATGTACGATGTATTATTACAGAACCAGTATGAAGGATAGCCACAGTTTGTGATTCGGGTGTCTATTTGAAATCTTTTGGACTTCCAGTAGTACAAAAATAATTGGTCATGATTGAACCTTTCTCATAGCATTGTATAGACAGTTTATAACTGTAGGAGATGGTGAAGGTTTTTTTTGCACTATACAAATTCATCCTTATTTCTGAATGCATTACAGAATTGAGGAACTATATGACAAAATATTGTACAGAGAAATGTATGTATTGTTATCTCCTTACAAATCACAGAATGTGGCGTAGACCTGAGAGTAGTTTGTGACTGAAATCCTTAAGATTGGATGTTGAGCCGTATAAATATGTAAATGAATAAACATTTATTTGGGTGGTGGAAAATACGATCATTCTTAATTTGAATTGTGTGGAATCACACTTTAGAGAAAAGTAGTTTCACTGCATTCACATTATATACCACATGATCTTAATAATGCACTAAACCCTTTAAATCTCTTTATATGTTCTGAATGATTTCATGAAGATGTTCTATCTATGTTCTTATGCAAGACTAAATGGACTGATTAAATTTAATTAAAACTGACCCATGTTTTATGTGTGAAACATGCTACATAATCTATGTGGGAACAGATGTTATTTTAAAAACATTTAATCACATTGGGATAAAGTTCTATAAAAATATATGAATGGTTGGGAAACTCGTATAATTAATGTTTCTTTGATGACACCATTAACATAAAATTAGCCTTAAAATGAGAGCAGCTGCGGTGATTGGGATTGAGTGGAATGTAGAGAATATGTGGTCCTCAGCGCCACCCTGCGGCTGTCGCCTCATATTACACGCCGGTGAGGTTTCCGGTGTTATGGCGACCACTGGCAACATCGTCGCTTCAGTCTGGAGGGCAGCAGGCTGTGCATTCAGGTAAACTACCGCCTCTCACACAAACTCACACCAACCTTATGTGAACGATCACTGATAGTGAGTTTCTTGACCGTCGGAAGTTTCAGAAATGTGAAATATATCTGTATTTCCAGTTCTTTTGTTATCACATCGGTAACGTTAACGTTGCATCTTCAATTAACGTTAAGTGGTCTCGGCTTTGTCAAGAACTAACGCTACACGTTAGCCACCACCTAAACATGTAAGACATTAGCCTCCAGACAAGTATCCCCATGTTTAACCGCCCACTGAAGAAAAGAGTAAGTAATACGTTGTTACCTCCACATATCCTCAGTCTTCAGATCTATGTGTGAGCGGTCCTGGCGGCTTGTAACGCTATCGTTATCCTTAAGCTCAACTAGTGCGTTAACTAATTGTCACTAGCTAAAAGTTTAACAGTAACTTTACAGTTGATTAGCCGGCTATAGTCAAGTTTGCTTCTTCTCTGAGAGCACACATGTTACAAGAACATGAGTATGTGCCGTAATTTAACGTAGGGGACATACTAGAACTCCCTAAAGAAAACCCTTTGCCGTACAGAAACAATTAAAATTAACCTTACGATAATAATTAGCTACTGCTAGTCCCATCATAAGACGCTGTGCCGCTTTGTGTCTCAGATATGAAGCTGTTTTAAGGCAGCACGGTAGTTTCAGGCACTGTTTTTCACCGTTTTTAACACTCTTGTAGTATCTCCTTGAGAACGTGTGTAATTATTTACTTGTGATACTGTTAAAGACATTTTCTTTTTCGTTACAAGTCGTGTCAGTAGCATCAGCCCCTCTCAGCTCCTTCACATGTGCAGAGACTTGGGAGCCATTGTTAGGCAGCACTATATAACAGCCGTCACACTAATGTGCTTTTATCATTAATTTGGGGAGTGAAGACTGTCAGTGACTTTGGGCTGTGTAAGCACACGCATTCTGAACAAAACTGCATGAATCATGGAAATATGACTGGCCGTGTTGTGTGTTCATACTGGCTTGGCCACCTGGAACTGTACAGGTCATATTATTAGCAGCCAGCAGTTTGCATTTGCCCTTTCAGCCTCGGTTTTGATTGCTCAGACAACAGTCGGAAAAAGGGTCAGTAATACTTCCTGCAGCGGGACCTTTTCCTTATGTGGTGCTTAGATCCGCCTGTAGCCAAGTTCCCACACACTTGCTTGTGCCCACATGCTTGTATACTGTGGTGTTAAGCTTTCAACCAAGATTACAGAGTGCAAGTCTGAGTCTGTGTCTCCGTCTCTCTTCCTCCTCTGCTTTTTTCCTCAGGTTGCTGTGAAGGGAGACGGCTATCTCACATGTCCCTGTGAATCTGACTATGCTGCTCGTGGTAGCGCTGGCCTTAGTTTTTTCTTTCACTGTGGTCACCGCTGAGAGGGCAGAGAACACCAACCACAAACCACCAGCACCGCTGCTCAACTACAGCAGGATCTCCCTGCCACCAGAGCACGTACCCCGCTACCTCTACAACAACAAGAGGGTTGCCAAGCAGTGCCGTCTGGACCCACTCTGCCCTTTTAAAGTAAGATATGCACTCTGTCGTCTTTTCATTGTTCAAATTTGTTTATAGTGTAGCGTCAATGTTAGCTTGTTTCTTTGAGTTTTGCTGTACTGTGAGGAAAAGCTCTAACAAATCCCCAACAGTTAATTGTCTGTCAAGTGTGTTAAGGTTTAGATCATGACTAATACCAACATGAAACAACATAGCAGCATTATGATGAGTGTGAAAAGGCAGCACATCATTTAATGAAGATTGCACTCAGTTGCAGTTTTGAGTGATGTGATTTCTGCACATTGATGAGTGGACACTGCTGTCCTGTGGCTAGTAAGAAGACATCAAAGACTGTTCTGGCCATGCTCCATACAGGATGATTTTTAAAGTTCAGAACTATGGCTTTGGCGCTTCACATAGACAGAACATCAGAATTATTGTTTGACTATAGCTGTTAGCACCCTTGTAACTTGTTAAAAAAGTACTTTGCTTGACTCTAACTGAAGCAATGAATGAGTGGCGTTTGATCTGGGGTTTAATTAACAAGTGCAATTGCAATTGTAGTAACAGAAGTACTAGAGAAAAGCATGTTTTAGATACTTATAGTCCTGTTGTGTATAGGTTATTTTTTGTTCTCCATCAGTTTAGTTGACTCAATAATTGGATTAGCAAATATTCTTGATCTAGTTTTGGTCTGACTTTGCTTTCTTAGCACATGAAAATGATTGTGTGTCCACAGAGTCTGCATTGTGTCCATAGTAAGGCAGGGAACCCCCGCCCTTCCTCACATGCATGTATATATTCACACTTTTTCTTTTACAACAGGATGGACTGCAGGATCTGTCTGCCTGCTGGGGTTATGAGAAGAACTGTGACCCAGAGAAGCGCTTTAGCTATCCAGTCTGTACCAAAGCTGACTCTGGATGGTACTGTTCCTCACTTCACATTCTAACACACTATGTTCTCACCTAAGTTCTCACTCACATCCTTCTCAGAAGTATAATGCGGATTCATAATTTACTTTTCACATTCTCCTAGCAGCCATCCATGATGTGTCAGGTGCTGCATAATCTGAAGTATAACAAATGATAGCAATCTTTTATTCATAGGTATTGGATTTACTGAACCACAGTCTCTGTTATTTTTCCTAAGATAAAGTGTACTCATTCATGGCATGCGTCATTGATGAACCATTATGGTTCTGGCTTTGCCACTCTGCCTAAATCTCTGATCTGTCAGGGCCCGTTCTCTGGAGGCAGCCCAGGAGCTTTTCTGGAAGCAGGCTGATTTTGGCTATGTGAAGGAGCGCCTCTCTGAGCTCAAAACACTCTGCAAGGCCAGCAAGCCAGTAAGTCTGCTCATTTCCTTAGTTCCCACAGGCCTCCCGAGTCAACAGGAAGAAACAGCAGGTAGAAACAGACACAGTTTTAAACAAAAGTCCACAGACAATAGGCCTGAACATAATTTGCAGTTCCAAAGCAGTAGTGTAGGGAGAGTATAGCAAAGAGACGGCTCTTACAATCCCCAAAGGTCCAGACGCTATTCATGTCACCTAATTACTAAATATTTCTGCTTTTCCAGGGGGACTCATCATTAAAATGTAGTAGCTACACACGCTTCTGCAAGGCAACCAACCTTTACCTGGACTTGCGTAAGCCTCGCAGAAGTCATGAGAGGTCGGTATTCTTGAAAGTGACATGGACATGAAAAAAGCACTACACTGACACAGATGCCTGTGTTTTGAAACTCATCCATGTTTATGCTGTAGATACAATGAGGACTTCATTCAGAATGGTGAGATCGGCGGTTGTTGCAGACTGAACAAGCGAGCACTTGCTGCAGAGGGAGAGCACAAGAGCCCCTTACAATCCTGGTGAGGAACTACACACGCATTCACACACCTACTTACTGAGCTTTAGCCAATGACTTTGGTATGAGCTCTTGTGAATTGGTGAAAAAATGGGTTTATGGCTACAGATTGAGGCCAAAAGAATGTTTCCTGACTGGGAATTGAACCCGGGCCGCGGCGGTGAGAGCGCCGAATCCTAACCACTAGACCACCAGGGAGGGGCATCTGTGACAACTGGTTGTCTGAGATTTTTGGGCTGTAGTAACTCAGAATGCCACTAGATGGTGCTTTTCTCTCACACAAGTACTCATTTTGCTGACCATGTGCCTGTAGGTATTAATGTAGCATAAAACTTTATTAATCTCACAATGGAGAAATTTACTCTAACAGAAGCCCTTCAGAACCTGTTTTTTGAGCTGTTTCCTGATTGTCTAGTTGTGCAACATATTAACAATAGTTTTATATTGACATTTGGCAGCAAATTAATGAAGTATTGGCAGTTAATGATGGTTATAAGTGAAAATGGCAAGGACCAATCCCCCTCACAGAAAGCTGATAGACGAGTATTTTACAGACGTGATGTACAGCAGAATTACTGATGCAGTATTAAAAATATGACATTAAGAATTCACCCAATCCGTTAAATACAAATGTACCTTTAATTTGGCCATTTTGTCCACAAACAGCTGTGAAGTAATTCATCAAAATGTATAAAAAATAAAGAGATTCAGTTAATGGAAACAAAGTGCTGCTGCTTACAGGCTAAGTAATCAAACTAATCTAAACAACATCAGGGGTAGTAGGGTACCTTAGAAAACATGAGTGTCTCACAGTTTTTCTTTAGAGTAAATCTCACTGTAAATCTTTAGAAGTATAAGACATTCAATTGCTTTCAAAATGCAAACATGTAAACTGGACATTTTAAACGTGAACTGTAAACTGTCCAAAAGTCACATCAAAGCTTTAGTGCACATGCAGCGACATCACCAAGACATCATGTCCAAGTCCACCGCCGGACCACAACAGAAAAAACTTAAGGAAGCTCTACAACTACCAGCTAGCTCTCTTCTGTTGTGGTCCGGCGGTGGACTTGGACATGATATCTTGGTGATGTCGCTGCATGTGGTTCCTGAGGTTGGTCGTGTTTCCGCAAAATTTTATCTCCATCTGGCATATCTTGCAAATTGCTTTGCTCCTGTCAAGTTCCTTTTTTGCCTCGACATTTCTAAAACCGAAATAGCTTTAAGCTGGTCTTTTCAAATCTGCAGCTCGGCTAACTTCGCTGCTACCGCCCGACGCCATGTTGTTATGAGAAGTATCTTCATGCCGTGCCTGTGCGAGTCACGTCCTTATTTATACAGTCAATGGTCATGTCACTGGTGGGGTTAAAGTTAACCCAGGAAAAAAAAAATTATATATATATATATATGTATAAAAAATTGATCTTAGGACACGAAAATCGATTTTTTTTTAATAAAATGAGAATCGATTTAAAATTGGCGGATCAATTTTTTTCATCCCAGCACTACATTTGAGTTGTACAGTCTGACAGCGGTGGGAATGAAGGACCTGCAGTAGTGCTCCTCCCTGCACTGAGGGTGTCTCAGTCGGCCACTGAAGGTGCTGCTCAGCTCCTCTATAGTCCAGTTCAGTGGGTGAGAGCTGTCCGTGATGGCTGTGAGCTTGGCCAACAGCCTCCTTTCTCCACAGAGTCCATTGGGCAGCCCAGGACAGTTCTGTGCTGCCCAGGGCCCAGCAGACAACAGCATAGAGGATAGCAGAGGCTACAACAGAGTCATAAAAAGTTCTGAACAGGGGTCTGCACACTCCAAAGAACCTCAGTCTCTTCAGGAGGTGGAAGCGACTCTGGCCCCTCTTGTACAGGGCGTCAGTGTTGTGGGACCAGTCCAGTTTATCGTTGAGGTGAACACCCAGGCACTTGAAACTATCCATTGTCGCAATGTCCTCCCCCTGGATGTTCACTGGTGAATGTGGTAGTGTCCTTCTTCTGAACTCAACTACCATCTCCTTTGTCTTACTGGTGTTCAAGCACAGGTGGTTGCACTCACACCAGTCCATAATGACTGACCTGTACTCCAGCCGGTTCCCCTTTGACACACAGCCCATGATGGCAGAGTCATCAGAGAACTTCTGAAGATGGCAGCTGACCGTGTTGTAGGTGAAGTCCGAAGTGTAGATGGTGAAGAGGAAAGGTGAAAGGACGGTGCCCTGGGGTGCTCTGTACTGCAGACTACCACCTCTGACTCACAGCTGCGCATTTGCACGTACTGTGGATGGTCAGTGAGATTGTCGATGGTCCAGGCAGCCAGATATCTATCCACTCTTCTCTGTCCTCCAGCTTCTCCCTCAGCAATGCCGGTCTGTTGGTGTTGAAAGCACTGGAGAAGTCAAAAAACATAACTCTCACAGGGTATCCGGCGGTCTTCAGGTGGGTGAGCGCCCGTTGCAGCTGGCAGATGACGGCGTCCTTTATCCCGGTGTTGGGCCTGTAGGCAAACTGCGGTGGGTCCAGGGTGGAATTGACCACGGAGCAGAGGTGGCTGAGGAGGAGCCTCTCCATGGCCTTCATGAGGTGGGATGTGGCATGTCTGTAGTGGGCTGGTTCCTTGGCGTGAGTTATTTTAGGAAATGTGTGAAGAGGGGGGGAGCAGGAAGGGGGACAGAGGGGGTGGGGGGAGAATCAAATTTGTTGAAGTAACAGTTTAATTCATCCTCCAAGCGCTAGTCTCCATCAGCTGTCCCTCTGGCACTCCAAATCCAGAGATGTTCTTCAGTCTTCTCCACACGTCCCGCGTGCTGTTCTGGCCCAGCTTCTCCTCCAGCTTCTTCCCACAGTCCTTCTTGGCCTGCCTGATCCTCCATTGGAGCTTGCGCTGGACTCTCTTCTGCTCCTCTTTGTCCTCTGAGTTAAAAGCCCTTACCCTTCAGGAGGACTTTAAGCTCAGGGGTGACCCAGGGGTGGTTGTTGGAAAAGCACTGTACCCTCCAAGTTGGCACAGTGCTGTCCACACAGAAGCTTATGTAGTTCGTGATGCAGTGTGTGGCCGTCAATGTCATCTCCGTAAGAGCTGCAGAGCATGCTCCAGTCTGTGGTCTGGAAACAGTCCCTCAGTCTGCCATTAGCCTCCTCCGTCCACACTTTCACAGTCCTCTTCTGCCCAGCTTCCTTTCGCACCCTGGGTGTGTATTGGGGGAGCAGATGGTGAGAAAGTCTCTGATCCAGTGGCACAGTGACGCAGGCAGACCCACTGCGTGTAGCTTCAGCGCCAGCTTGTCTGGGATGACAGTGTTGAAAGCTGAGCTAAAGTCTACAAATAGCATCCTGACGTAAGTGTTGGGCTGCTGCAGGTGGGTCAAGGCTGTGTGCAGGGTGATGGAGACAGCATCCTCTGTGGACCGATTCCCTCTGTAGGCAAACTGAAGGCTGTCTAGGTCCGAGGGGATGAAGCCTCTGATGTACCTGAGAATAATCCGCTCAGAGCACTTCATGATTACCGAGGTCAGAGCAACAGGCCGGTAATCATTCAGGCAGGTGATGGATGTGTTCTTAGTTACGGAATGATGGTGGAGGACTTGAGGCACTCAGGAACCATAGACAGCTGCAGGGACAGATTGAAAATGTCCAGGAACACTCCTGCTAGCTGGTCAGCGCATGTCCTCAAAGTCTTGCCTGACACCTTATCCGGTCCTGTAGCTCTGCGGGTGTTGATCCTCCTCAGGGTGGATGTCACCTGGTGCTGCTGCAGGATGAGGCGCTGGTGCTGCTCCTCCAGCCGGGGTAGGTGTGTAGCTTCTCTGCTGTCTGATGTGTTGAAGCGGACAAAGAAGCTGTTTAAAGTGTCAGGCAGGGTGGGATTGTGGCTGGCGAGTGTTTGGCTTGTAGTCTGTCATGTTTCTGATGCCTCTCCATATGTTCTGTGGGTTGTTGTTCTTGAAGTGATCTTCAATTTTGTTTTTGTACTGGAGCTTGGCCTGCTTGATTAATTTCTTCAGCTCTGTTTGAGCCCTGCTATAAGCCAGCCTGTCACCAGCTCTGTAGGCAGTATCCCGGGCTTTTAGCAGGGACCGTACTGTGCTGTCCAGCCATGGTTTCTGGTTTGGAAACACTGTGATGGTCTTAACAGGGAGGACAGCATCAGTGCAGAACTCAACATAGGACAATACAGAGGATGTATATTCCTCTAGGTCTGCCTCTTCTCTGAACACAATCCAGTCTGTCAGCTCGAAGCAGTCCTGAAGTGCAGAGGAGGCCTCCTCAGTCCATATCTGTACTGTCCTGGTGGTCGGCTTTGTTCTGCAGGCCAGAGGCTTATAGGCAGGAATGAGTTTCACTGAGATGTGGTCTGACATGCCCAGGTGTGGAGCTGCTACAGCCTTGTAAGCAGCAGCGATGTTGCAGTAAACCTGATCCAAAATGTTACTGTCTCTGATAGGAGACTTTATGTATATTTATGTAGTCCCCCGCCACAATCACAGCTGCCTCCGGGTTGTCGTTCATCTGATCATCTGATCAGGCAGTACAGCTCCTCTAATGTGGGATGTAGGCGGCATCAATAACAAGGGACGAGAGTTCTCTAGCCAGCTTGAACGGTCTGCATTTCACCACCAGGTATTCCGAATCAAGAGAGCAGAACATGCTGACGGTGCGTGTGGCTGGACACCAGGCATTGTGTACACACAGCGCCAAACCTCCCCCTCTGCTCTTACCTGAAGCTGCAGTCCTGTCCACCTGAAACAGAGAGTGCCCCGCGACCTCCACCGCTGCGTCCGGGATGTTGTCGTCCAGCAAGGTCTCTGTGACAATGGTAACACAGCTGTCCATCCGGCGAGAGACTATCCTTAAACAGACCTCATCGATTTTGTTGGCGAGAGACCTGGCGTTAGTGAGGAAGGGACTGGGGAGAGCCGGTCTGTGAGGGTTAGCATGTAGCCTAACATGCAAGCCTGCTCACTTGCCCCACTTTTGTTTACGGTGCCTCCTCTGTCTCCTTGGCAGCAGCGGGGGGATGGTGGTGGGCTCTGGGGTCCGTAGCAGCTCCGGTAGAATAAAGTCCAGTTTAGGGGGTGTGTGGAGTCCGAAAGTTCAACAGGTCGGACCTGCTGTACTGTGTTAGAGCTTCCAGAAGAGTGGTGAACGTGAAAAGGAGTAAAAACAAACAAACAAAAACGGAAACACGGGAGCTACGAGCTGCTGCGTCTGCACGCACCGCCATCTCGGTTAATGCGACGTGTCTGCTAAACTAAAACTCTGACTTTAGAGGACAGGCCCTGTCTAGCCCTAGTATTATTTTAGTTGCATTTAGGGATGTAGAGCGGTCGTCCGCTAATCAGAATGTTGGTGGTTCAATGGTTCGGGCACTCTGCATGTCGATGGGTCCTTGGGCAAAAGGCTGAACCCCAAGTTGCTCCCAACAGCTGTGCCGTTGGCACCTTTTGTGGTAGCCTCTGCCACTAGTTTATGAATGTGTGTGAATGAGAGAATGTTTGATTATGTTGTAGGGTACTTACAGTGGTTGGTAGGACTTGAGAAGGACCATATTAATGTAGTCAGTTTAGTAAATAGGCTAAAGGTAAGTTCCCTGACCGGGAATCGAACCCGGGCCGCGGCGGTGAGAGCGCCGAATCCTAGCCACTAGACCACCAGGGACCTGCCTATGTGCTTTTGAGCATGGATTTTTCTAATGTGTGAAGTGCATGAATAGGTCACATGTGCAGGGCTTATGCCGCCTAATGAGGTTCATTTGTACATCGCTTACGTTGAGGCATTAATGACTCTGAATGATCTACCTGAATGTCCACCCTGTATGTTCCTCGATATGTGAATTGAACTGAGAGCGGTAAGTGCTTTAACGTGTCTGCTAAACTAAAACTCTGACTTTTTAGTCTCTGACTCTGTCTAGCCCTAATATTATTTTAGTTGCATTTGGGGACGTAGAGCGGTCGTCCGCTAATCCGAATGTTGGTAGTTCAATGGTAGTTCAATGGTTGCAATGGCTGCACTCTGCATGGACCACCAGGGACCTGCCTATATGCTTTTGAGCATGGATTTTTCGAATGTGTGACGTGCATCAATAGGTCACATGTGCAGGGCTTATGCCGCCTAATGAGGTTCATTTGCGCACCGCTTACGTTGAGGCATTAATGACTCTGAATGATCTACCCGAATGTCCACCCTGTATGTTCCTCGATATGTGAATTGAACCGAGAGCGGTAAGTGCTTTACCGTGTCTGCTAAACTAAAACTCTGACTTTTTAGTCTCTGACTCTGTCTAGCCCTAATATTATTTTAGTTGCATTTGGGGACGTAGAGCGTTCGTCCGCTAATCCGAATGTTGGTGGTTCAATGGTTCCTGCACTCTGCATGTCGATGGGTCCTTGGGCAAAAGACTGAACCCCAGGTCGCTCCCAACAGCTGGGCCTTCAGTACATGCGAATGGTTGTCACACTCAGTGAGCCATTGGCACCTTTTGTGGTAGCCTCTGCCACCAGTATATGAATGTGTGTTAATGGGAGAATGTTGGGTTGCATTGTAAAGCACTTAGAGTTGTTGGTAGGACTTGAGAAGCACCATATTAATGTAGTCAGTTTAGTAAATAGGCTAAAGGTAAGTTCCCTGACCGGGAATCGAACCCGGGCCGCGGCGGTGAGAGCGCCGAATCCTAGCCACTAGACCACCAGGGACCTGCCTATATGCTTTTTAGCATGGATTTTTCGAATGTGTGAAGTGCATGAATAGGTCACATGTGCAGGGCTTATGCCGCCTAATGAGGTTCATTTGTACATCGCTTACGTTGAGGCATTAATGACTCTGAATGATCTACCTGAATGTCCACCCTGTATGTTCCTCGATATGTGAATTGAACTGAGAGCGGTAAGTGCTTTAACGTGTCTGCTAAACTAAAACTCTGACTTTTTAGTCTCTGACTCTGTCTAGCCCTAATATTATTTTAGTTGCATTTGGGGACGTAGAGCGGTCATCCGCTAATCCGAATGTTGGTAGTTCAATGGTTCCTGCACTCTGCATGGACCACCAGGGACCTGCCTATGTGCTTTTGAGCATGGATTTTTCGAATGTGTGACGTGCATCAATAGGTCACATGTGCAGGGTTTATGCCGCCTAATGAGGTTCATTTGTACATCACTTACGTTGAGGCATTAATGACTCTGAATGATCTACCTGAATGTCCACCCTGTATGTTCCTCGATATGTGAATTGAACTGAGAGCGGTAAGTGCTTAAACGTGTCTGCTAAACTAAAACTCTGACTTTTTAGTCTCTGACTCTGTCTAGCCCTAATATTATTTTAGTTGCATTTGGGGACGTAGAGCGGTCGTCCGCTAATCCGAATGTTGGTGGTTCAATGGTTCCTGCACTCTGCATGTCGATGGGTCCTTGGGCAAAAGACTGAACCCCAGGTCGCTCCCAACAGCTGGGCCTTCAGTACATGCGAATGGTTGTCACACTCAGTGAGCCGTTGGCACCTTTTGTGGTAGCCTCTGCCACCAGTATATGATTGTGTGTTAATGGGAGAATGTTGGGTTGCATTGTAAAGCACTTAGAGTGGTTGGTAGGACTTGAGAAGCACCATATTAATGTAGTCAGTTTAGTAAATAGGCTAAAGGTAAGTTCCCTGACCGGGAATCGAACCCGGGCCGCGGCGGTGAGAGCGCCGAATCCTAGCCACTAGACCACCAGGGACCTGCCTATATGCTTTTTAGCATGGATTTTTCGAATGTGTGAAGTGCATGAATAGGTCACATGTGCAGGGCTTATGCCGCCTAATGAGGTTCATTTGTACATCGCTTACGTTGAGGCATTAATGACTCTGAATGATCTACCTGAATGTCCACCCTGTATGTTCCTCGATATGTGAATTGAACTGAGAGCGGTAAGTGCTTTAACGTGTCTGCTAAACTAAAACTCTGACTTTTTAGTCTCTGACTCTGTCTAGCCCTAATATTATTTTAGTTGCATTTGGGGACGTAGAGCGGTCGTCCGCTAATCCGAATGTTGGTAGTTCAATGGTTCCTGCACTCTGCATGGACCACCAGGGACCTGCCTATGTGCTTTTGAGCATGGATTTTTCGAATGTGTGACGTGCATCAATAGGTCACATGTGCAGGGTTTATGCCGCCTAATGAGGTTCATTTGCGCACCGCTTACGTTGAGGCATTAATGACTCTGAATGATCTACCTGAATGTCCACCCTGTATGTTCCTTGATATGTGAATTGAACCGAGAGCGGTAAGTGCTTAAATGTGTTTGCTAAACTAAAACTCTGACTTTTTAGTCTCTGACTCTGTCTAGCCCTAATATTATTTTAGTTGCATTTGGGGACATAAAGCGGTCGTCCGCTAATCCGAATGTTGGTGGTTCAATGGTTCCTGCACTCTGCATGTCGATGGGTCCTTGGGCAAAAGACTGAACCCCAGGTCGCTCCCAACAGCTGGGCCTTCAGTACATGCGAATGGTTGTCGCACTCAGTGAACCGTTGGCACCTTTTGTGGTAGCCTCTGCCACCAGTATATGAATGTGTGTTAATGGGAGAATGTTGGGTTGCATTGTAAAGCACTACCCGGGGACCGACAGACTGGCTCCCCTCCTCCAATCGCCTCTCCCCGTTTCCATCTTTCGCGGGCCAATCGCGCCTCGCCATTTCCATCTTTCGCCGGACGGCCAATCGCGGCTCGCCATTTCCATCTTTTCCCCCGGCCAATCGCGGGCCCTCATTTCCATCTTTCGGCCGGCGGCCAATCGCGGCGCCTCATTTCCATCTTTTCCCCCGGCCAATCCCGGCTCGCCATTTCCATCTTTCGGCCGACGGCCAATCGCGGCGCCTCATTTCCATCTTTTCCCCCGGCCAATCGCGGCTCGCCATTTCCATCTTTCCCCGAGGCCAATCCCTGCCGGCTTCCGGCCAGTACGAAAATAAACCCGGGAACGGGAGCCGGCCGCGGTATTTACGGCTGAAGCCGCTTCAAGTGTCCCGGTCCGCTTCTGCCGCTCTCAGGTTTCATCCGCCGACATAATGAGGTGAGCTGCTGCTGCTGGCGAACTTATTTTACGCTTATTTGGTTTTGACGACGAGCTAGCTAGCTTCTTTACGCTGTTACGCTATATGACGAGCGCTATATCGGCATTAATGCCGTTGCATAACGTTACTGTCTTGGTGCACGTCGGTGCAGAGAGAGTCGCTGTTAATTACTGTCCCTGTCTGTGTAGATTCAGATAAAATCACATAGAGCGACGCATAATTATAACCCTCATATTAGCGTGCGATTTCAGTCAAGTTAAATTTAGACTTTATGCTGGTTTTCCTCAAAGAACAATACATAAACTTAACGTTTTATTAGCCTCAATGTTCTTACAGTAACGTTATAATGTTAGAGCATGTTCTCTTGCAGTTCTTCTTAATATCATTATTGTGCTTATGATGATGATGATGATTATTATTATCATCCTGGAAATAGTGACACAATGAATGTCTTTTAAATGACCAAACACACTAAATTAACCTACAGTTATTGATCACATGGTTACCATCTGAAGGCAACAGCCTGAATCTCCAGCTGTGGCTCCGGAGGGCCTCCATAGATGAACCAGGACTGTTAGGCTGCATCCCTGGTAGTGAAGCCCCCCTCACTGCTTTCAGCCACTCAGGGGACCCTTTTCACTGTGTCAACATCGACAGCGTCAGGGTGCTCGGGAGGAAGCGGGGCCTCTTTTCAGCCGCCTGCTGTTTACTCTGGTCAGTTATCATGATGAGGTTATTTTTCTTATCCAGAAATACAATAATCTGATGCTGTGAGAAGTTACACTCTGACAGATGTGTTATTTGTCTGTCTGTGATATTGTGTGTTTTTGATTTTGCTGTACTCTTATATTTATCAGGGTGTAGATGAGCGCAGTGTCCCAGGGATGGACCGAGTGGACAGCCTGGCAGAGTATTTGCTGGGGCTGAGGACTCAAACTGGACAAACACTGAGCAACCAGCAGGCCACCACCATCAAAGCCCTGTGGCAGAACCTTCTGCGTATGCCACCAGCAGCGAGTGGCATACACTGCATGGCACTGCGTGTGTCTGACAACAGGACACTTCAGGTGTTGTAAAAAAGAAACCTGAATTTAAACCAGGTGTGGAGAGCATGACATGTTGTGTCTGAGCATCAACAGGATCCCCTGCCAAGTGGCCAGACTGTTGTCGTCTCGTAGAGTCCAACTTTGTCAGACTCTGTAACATTAAGAGCCCTAGAAAACAGGCAGTTAACCTCTGACAAGATGGACTCAGATTCTCAGAGACTACAGCAAGATCAGGCAGCTGGTCCTGGGTAATGGTACGGTCATGCACAACACTACTCTGCAGTTGTTTGATGTGAATCAGACGGTGGCACAACAAGCGACTGACGAGGCAAAAATGTAGTATTCTGCTGCGAGGAGTCAACCTGCCCGCTGCCTCTATTCCTGCTGCTCCTGTCCCTCTCCCACCTGTACAGCCATGCCCCATAGCCTGCTTCTTCTATCAGCCCATTGCTGTAATAATTTAATTATCATCCCATGTAACAGGTCTGGTATTTCAGGAAAGTCAGCATTACAGAAATAACATACTGTATATACTGACAAATATTGTGTGTTCCTGGCAAAGTCTGTCGATATTGTGTTTTAGTATATGCAGTATATATATTGTAGAGCAGTGTTTTCTAGCTTTAATTATTATACTTTGTATTCAGTTTATTTATACATTTTCTTTCATTAATTTCTTTGTGTGTGTGTGTGTGTGTTATGGTTACAATTGTGTGCATGAGAGAGAATTAAGGTGTATATTTTCTAATAAAATGTATATTTCTACAGCAGGACTAATAAATCATTTCTACTAAACATATCTGTAAAAACAGGAGTCAGGTAAAGTTTAGCTTTTTGCAAACTCAAGCAGACAATGAAATAACAAGAAAGGAACCAAAAAGTAGTTCCACATTGTACAGTCAGCTAGACAAGGCAGCTGCATTGTTGCAGTGCTTTATTCCATTAGTTGTTAATTAGATTGTATCCTTAAATTGCATCTATTTCTAAAGAAAACGCACAAAGTTACATGTGTGTATGTGTGGTTCTCAAATGTTGCTATTCAAAATAACCCATGTTCCTATTTGCGTTTCATTTTTAAGTGATTTTTGAACGATTCATAACACTTTGTAAGAGTTTGGGTTTGTGGAGATATGGTCCATGTTGGGATTGAACCGGCGACCTTTGGAACCAGAGTCCCCCTACTGTACGCCAGCAAAAATTCACGTTTGGACGTATTTCTCAAACTATCACCATAAAAACTCACTCCTATAACTTCCGGCGGGCAACAGAGTCGATAATCACTGTCATTTCACTTCATTTCCTCCTTTTTTCTCTCTTTTTCTTCCTTTTCCTCCTTCCCCCCTCCTTCCCCCTTCTTCCCCCGGCCATACAGACTATTGTTCCCCAGCTTTGGCGCTTAGAGTGGTTGGTAGGACTTGAGAAGCACCACATTCATGTAGTCAGTTTAGGAAATAGGCTAAAGATAAGTTCCCTGACCGGGAATCGAACCCGGGCCGCGGCGGTGAGAGCGCCGAATCCTAGCCACTAGACCACCAGGGACCTGCCTATGTGCTTTTGAGCATGGATTTTTCGAATGTGTGAAGTGCATGAATAGGTCACATGTGCAGGGTTTATGCCGCCTAATGAGGTTCATTTGTACATCGCTTACGTTGAGGCATTAATGACTCTGAATGATCTACCTGAATGTCCACCCTGTATGTTCCTCGATATGTGAATTGAACTGAGAGCGGTAAGTGCTTTAACGTGTCTGCTAAACTAAAACTCTGACTTTTTAGTCTCTGACTCTGTCTAGCCCTAATATTATTTTAGTTGCATTTGGGGACGTAGAGCGTTCGTCCGCTAATCCGAATGTTGGTGGTTCAATGGTTCCTGCACTCTGCATGTCGATGGGTCCTTGGGCAAAAGACTGAACCCCAGGTCGCTCCCAACAGCTGGGCCTTCAGTACATGCGAACGGTTGTCACACTCAGTGAGCCGTTGGCACCTTTTGTGGTAGCCTCTGCCACCAGTATATGAATGTGTGTTAATGGGAGAATGTTGGGTTGCATTGTAAAGCACTTAGAGTGGTTGGTAGGACTTGAGAAGCACCACATTCATGTAGTCAGTTTAGTAAATAGGCTAAAGGTAAGTTCTCTGACCGGGAATCGAACCCGGGCCGCGGCGGTGAGAGCGCCGAATCCTAGCCACTAGACCACCAGGGACCTGCCTATGTGCTTTTGAGCATGGATTTTTCGAATGTGTGAAGTGCATCAATAGGTTACATGTGCAGGGTTTGTGCCGCCTAATGAGGTTCATTTGCGCACCACTTACGTTGAGGCATTAATGACTCTGAATGATCTACCTGAATGTCCACCCTGTATGTTCCTTGATATGTGAATTGAACTGAGAGCGGTAAGTGCTTAAACGTGTCTGCTAAACTAAAACTCTGACTTTTTAGTCTCTGACTCTGTCTAGCCCTAATATTATTTTAGTTGCATTTGGGGACATAAAGCGGTCGTCCGCTAATCCGAATGTTGGTGGTTCAATGGTTCCTGCACTCTGCATGTCGATGGGTCCTTGGGCAAAAGACTGAACCCCAGGTAGCTCCCAACAGCTGTGCCTTCAGTACATGCGAACGGTTGTCACACTCAGTGAGCCGCTGGCACCTTTTGTGGTAGCCTCTGCCACCAGTATATGAATGTGTGTTAATGGGAGAATGTTGGGTTGCATTGTAAAGCACTTAGAGTGGTTGGTAGGACTTGAGAAGCACCACATTCATGTAGTCAGTTTAGTAAATAGGCTAAAGGTAAGTTCCCTGACCGGGAATCGAACCCGGGCCGCGGCGGTGAGAGCGCCGAATCCTAGCCACTAGACCACCAGGGACCTGCCTATGTGCTTTTGAGCATGGATTTTTCGAATGTGTGAAGTGCATCAATAGGTCACATGTGCAGGGTTTGTGCCGCCTAATGAGGTTCATTTGCGCACCACTTACGTTGAGGCATTAATGACTCTGAATGATCTACCTGAATGTCCACCCTGTATGTTCCTTGATATGTGAATTGAACTGAGAGCGGTAAGTGCTTAAGATTCAAGATTCAAGATTCAAGAGTCTTTATTGTCATTGCACATGTCAATGAAATTTTCATTGCAACCCCCATGTTAGATGGTAAGAAAGATAAGACTAGAAAGAGTGAATAAAATTAAGATAACTACAATAAAATAAAATAAACCAACATGCAATAAAAAAAATATTCGTGAAGCAATTAAAAATATAACAGAATGAAAATATACTTAGGCAATAAAATATACTAAACAATAAACAATAAAATATGGAAGTGAAATGTGCAAACAGAATAAAATATACAAGCAGAATAAAATATAAAATATACACAGTGAAATGTTCCGACAGAATAAAATATGCCAATGAAACTGAAATGTGCTGATATACTAAAATGTATATAATTATAGTATATGTGTGTACATAAAAGTCAAGTACACAGAAGGTGCAGGTGGAGGTAGAGGTGTAGGTGTAGGTGTCTGCTAAACTAAAACTCTGACTTTTTAGTCTCTGACTCTGTCTAGCCCTAATATTATTTTAGTTGCATTTAGGGACATAAAGCGGTCGTCCGCTAATCCGAATGTTGGTGGTTCCTGCACTCTGCATGTCAATGGGTCCTCGGAATTGAATTGACAGCGGTAAGTGCTTCATGTCTGCAAATAGATATATAACATGGCATGATTTTAGAGGGCAGGCCGCCATCCAGTTTTGACATTATTTTATTTTGGTTTAGTTGAGTGAATGAATTAAAGATCAACAGACATCTGGAGTCTTGATCTTACTTTGAAATGTTAGACAGACCTAACTAAGTTAAATCTTAGAACCCAGCATATACATTAGCTTATATCGCATATATATTTGATCTTTCAAATGGTGCAGCTAAGTTGTCCAATTTTGCATAGTATCTGAAGTCGCTGTAATTGTGTTCGTGAAAAGAGTTGAAAACATGTTGCTCCTTCTCAAAGCAGTCCTGAACAGCAAGGAAGGGCCTGCCAGGAATGTGAGGGTGGAGTTTCTGCTCCATTCTTGCCTTTTGTAGGCTCCTGAAACAGTGGGCCAGTGGCGCAATGGATAACGCGTCTGACTACGGATCAGAAGATTCTAGGTTCGACTCCTGGCTGGCTCGATTTTCTCTCTCTCCTCATTGATTTAGAGCTGTGCTACAGTCAGCTGTGACAGCTTGACCGCATATGTAAAATTTTCTCTTTTCCTCATTGATGTTGCTCAGAATGTCCACCAAATGTAGCTATTCTTAAGCACTTATTCTGATTGTTAAACATGTTCTCTCTGCTATTAATTAGTAATGTCACTATTAGTGGACACATTGAAGTGTTTAATTTTTGAGAACATTTCTGAAGGTTTGAAATGAAGTGAAGTGAAGTGTCTCTAAGTTGCCTATGATGGCCACATCACTTTTTTTCCCTTCTCAGAGATGATAATATGTGACCTACCCCTACCTGAAATGAACTGTCATGCAACTTGCCCTCTGCAAATGATGATCTCAGTAAAACATGCATTTTGACAGTGTGCTAGTGGCACAAAGGTGTGTCTGATGTGGGATCAGAAGGTTCTAGTTTTGACTCCTGGCTAACCACTGTCAAGAATTATCATCTCTGATCGATGCTGTATTCACTCACGTTGATTATGAAAGGAAAATATATTAAAATTCCACCAAAGAAAAAGATCAGAAATTCAGATTCAGATCAGAGCCCGAGTTAAACACTGCAATTTGTCAAAAAACACAAATTTTCTTGGGGACCCACTCAAATGACCACTTGTGGGTCCTGGGGACTCACTACATTGAAAATCTATCAACATCACTGATCAGGCCTAATGTAGAGATCACTGTTGAAAACTATTCTTAATGTTTTTGGATTAAATTTTTTGTTATTTCCATGGTGTGCCACTTGTACCATGTTAAAGCAGATTTTTACAGTTCTAGTTACAATATTATATTAACGTGCTGTGCTGTTTTTGTAGGTACGCTGAGCTGCAGGCATACACAGAGCTGGACTTTGATCCCATAGAGAAAGGACATTGTGACATCATCATTAAAAAACCCACTGTTTTCATGAAACTGGATGCTGGTAAGTAACAAAGATTTACACCACAAAACCTTTATTCTTATTACAAGTTCAATACACATGCTCTGTTCCATGTCTGCACATTCAGCTTGTTTGAGGCCAGATACTGGGTGAAGATGTTTTCACAGTCAGGTTGTGTTTCTAGTATTCAATAGTAAGCATTGTGACATGATGACAAAAATAATAACTGTGTTTTCTAATAGGGGTGAACATGTACCACCACTTCTGTGACTTTGTCAACCTCTACATCTCCCAGCACATCAACAACTCCTTCAGTTCAGATATCAACATCATCATGTGGGACACGGTGGGTTCCCTATGCCTCCCACTACAGTTACAATTAAGAGGAAGGTGTAGATATTTCTGAATGTGTTGTTTCTATTTAAGGCTTACCGCCACACACCGTGCAGTTTGGGAAACATGTACAAATTCAGGTGACCATGCCTGCTATCCTCACTGGAAATGACAACAATTCATGAGCTATTGACTTGTTGTAGGAATTTCACCCTTCATTACTATCCAGAGTATCATGAAAACACACAGGTATACAAATATTCAAAGGGTTTTGTGTCTAAGACAAATGAAAGTGCCTAAAAACTGAGATTGATTTTGGGCAGTACAACTGAGTGAGAAAGCCAAGCAATATTTTTTCTGCAACTACTTCAGCCAAAGTTTTGTTTAACAAGTCAGTGGCACATGTGCCCTATGAACACATCACGGGGAAACAGCAGTTAAAAAAACAGTGCTTTTACAGAAAGCCTCATCCGGCCCATTGTTCCCTCCACTGTGCACAGAGGTAAAGAGGAAAAGGGAGAGAGAGAAAGTGAAATGGGAGGGAGAGAAAACTGTCAGGGAGAAGGAAAACAGTGACCTTTCAGCACAAACTGCACACTGCAATCCAAACAGTGGCAGGCTGACAGATAATAGTGTAATAGCAGACTTTGTACAAAGCATCAGAAAAATACAGCAGAGTTTGAAAACAGATAAATGACTCTGGCACGGCTGATGGCTGGACTTTTTTTTTTAAATTTTACAGCTTTGTTTTTAATTTCAGATGTAACAGTAATTTAGTTAACATTTGTTCCCTTCTTCTTATTTTTTCCCCCAGAGTTTTTATGGTTATGGAGATCTGTTCAGTGAAACATGGAAGGCCTTCTCAGAGTATGACATCATCCACCTGAAGACCTATGACTCGAAAAGAGTAGGTACAGTATAATGCCCCCTCTGGGTGGTCTTTGTAGGCTCCTTTGAACTCATCAGTTACTCAAACATGTTTGTTTAGGACTACAGACCAAATTTGTTGTTTTTAGTCAATGGAAGATGATTAAAGGCTTGAGCATGTTGTTACAGGCCTCTGGTTGCGGGTTGCTTTTTTACAGGAAAAATCCTCTGCTGCTCTGGAAATGCTGTGTTAAATGTGTCCGCAAGCAGCAACTCGGGTCTTAATGAAATATTATAAGTAAGAAAATGTAAAGTTAGTATTTCCAGCCTTCAGTGATCTCTGATAACAGCAATTTAAAAACTCCACAGCAACGAGTAGGTTGTAAGATGAGATAAAACAATACTTTTTTAATCTTAATAATAAACAACAAAATAAGTAAAACAAGGCAATGGTTGATTTATATTAATATTATATGCTGCCTAATTATTCATGTGCACTGAAATCATCATTTAATTGTTTTTTAAAGTACTTGAAGGTGTCAAATAAGTATGCATGTGCGCACAGCACCATGACATATACACAAACTGATTTCTGTGCCATGCTGTTTGCTGACTTCATTGATTTATTCACACTTGTCCATAGGTGTGTTTCAAAGATGCCTTCTTCTCCCTCCTCCCAAGAATGAGATATGGCCTCTTCTACAACACGCCTCTCGTAAGTTACCCCTCATGTATATCTGCGCGTGTATTTGTGTGTGCAGCCATTAACCTGATGTACTTTACATATGTGTCTCATACTTTCAGTGCTTCCTTGTTTGTGTCTTCTTTTATTTGTTTTTGGCATTTCCTGCCCATGTGCACAATAATACCCTGTTTAATCATAAACACGCAGTTCAGGTCAAATACTTATGTGATGTATTCAGAAGCTCAGCAAGTGCTTGTGTTATTTAAATGATAATTCCAAGGAGATTACTATAAATATGATACCATGTAAATATGTGTCGTCCTGTGGCTCCAGCCTTGAGGTGTGAAATATTGATAGGTCAGCCTCAAGATGATGCTTTTGATTGCCCCTGCACCACATGTCATGTTTATATTCATGTGCTCACATTTCCAGGTGCAGTGCAGCAGTGTATGTGTGACATTCTTACAATTGAGAAATGCATAGGCTCATATGATATTCATTCCAGGGGGATTAGGAAATATGTTTACAATTGTCATATTCCCAGTGTGTTACATATATTTTGTCACAACCAAGTGCAGTGCACTAGTGGCTTCATTCCATTTGCCTTCAATTTATTTCAAATCAGAGAGTAGGTTGTCTAAAAATGCTTATATTCTTAATTCTTTTGCATGGCTATATACAGCCTATAACAAAACAATTATTTTAATACAAAATTTTGAGTTGAATGGATGAAAAGTAAATAGTATATGTGAGTGAAACTGACACGGTCCCTTTTATGTTGATGGCAGATCTCAGACTGCTACAGTGAAGGAATGTTCAGGGCGTTCTCCCAGCATGTCCTCCATCGACTGAACATCCCGCAAGATGGACCAAAGGTAGGAAGAATGTCTAATAGGAAACACTAATTAACATCTGCTTCATTCATATTAGAAGCTTGTTTATATACACAGGGTGGACACAGTTTCATGAACACCAATTTGATATTTGATATTATTAAATCAAATTGTATTAAAGGTAGTAACAAACGTAGTGAAGCTTACAGTGTAAACTTTCAGAGATGAAGACTGTCTCAGTGTTAACTTTTCAGAGTGTTGTTGAGCAACTGTCTGGTCAGTATTGATGGCAGCAGTTCTCTTTGCTGAGGCAGTCTGTTATTGGCAACATGACGCCAATTCAAATGACGGTACACGGTCAAGTCGGAAATCATTATAACTACCCAAGCAGCTCAGCAGCAGTCACTCACAAGGTGAGCATTCCCTGACCGGGAATCGAACCCGTATTATTGTGCCCGGGCCGCGGCGGTGAGAGCGCCGAATCCTAGCCACTAGACCACCAGGGAGCTAGTGATGTGGTTTTTAGCACAGTTTTCGGAATCTACGGTGTACATGTGTTCATTTGTTCATTTGAGGTTCATTTGTACATCTAGTTTTGATTTTATTTTCGGTGCAGTTGGGGAGGTAGAGCAGTTGTCCACTAATCAAATCCATTAACTTGACGTGTCCTTGGGCAAGATACTGAAGTCCAGATTGCTCCCAATAGCTGTGCCATCAGTGCGTGCGAATTAGTCACTAGGATCATAACTAGTACACCAAAACCACCTATATCCATTAAGTAGTGGCAGGTATACAGACACACATTTTTGCTAATCATCACCATTTATCCTCTTTTACTTTATTCTTTCTTATCAGTTTAGACATTGAGACAATAGTAACCATCAGCAAGTGTAACAGCAACAACTCTCTCGGCTAACTGGAGGCTAAATTGCAGGTTTTCTTCAGGTGCAACCACTATATGGATATATTTAATGGGTTCATCTTTGGCCCTTGCAACACCTCTCCACCAACTTGCATGGAAATTGGGCTAGTAGTTTTTTCATATTCCTACTGACAAACAAACCAAACTGAAAACATACCGTATTTTCCGCACGATAAGGCGCACCGGATTATAAGGCGCACCTTCAATGAATGGCCTATTTTAAACCTTTTTTCATATATAGGGTGCACCGCATTATAAGGCACATAGACAGAAACTACCGTACTATGGTGTCTGGGGTTGCGTTATGCAGGGTCAGGGATCAGGGGTCAGAGCCGCATGCGGCTCTTCCATCCCTCTGATGCGGCTCCTGAAAATAATTTATGAGCATTTATTTAAAATGTATTTTATTTTAGTTTGTTGTTGTAGTTATGCATGGGATGTGCATATTTTCAGTAACGCCGTTTTAATTCGATACAATACAATAGAGTATTAGTAGTAAGAGTTGTAACAATCTTAGTGAAGGTTACAATGTCAATTGTCTTCAGAAACTGTCAGGCAGGATAATTCACATCACAGTGGTCATTTTTCAAGAAACATTTTCTACAGTATGCTGATTTCATTAGTGAAGTTTACAATGCAAATTTAGGCATAGACTGTCAGAGGTGATGACTGATAATGAAGAAGGTAGCCCAACACTATGTGTTTTTGCAGGTGATTTCCCAGATAGTTCTGTGCGAATGGAAGCATGTGGTGTGTTTGGTTAGTATGTTTTCATCCATTCTGAAATGATGGTACACAAACAAGCCATCAGTTATTGTGACTTCTCAAGCAGTCACATAGACAAAGTTTTGCATGTCACACACAAGGTGAGCATTCCCTGACCGGGAATCGAACCCGGGCCGCGGCGGTGAGAGCGCCGAATCCTAGCCACTAGACCACCAGGGAGTTACTGATACCTGTTTTAGCACAGTCTTTGGGCAGGCCCCCATCTAGTTTTGATTTTATTTTGGTTGCAGTTGGGGAGGCCCTGACATTCTCCATCTATAGAACAAATAATGTTTAGTGACTGTACTATACTCCATGTGAGACCAGCTGGTGCTATGAAAAGACTGACAGCTCCCTCATGGTAGCGATGAAATTCATGTTTTCTAAGAATTTCCCCTTGCAGTTAAGACTAGATCCTGGTAAAGAAAAAAAGTTATTCACAAAGCATCTTAGCCTTTAAGAGAGCTCCTGAGGTGAAAACTGTGTGGAGTAGGGAGAAGGACTTCTAAGAGGCTTAAGTTTCTTTTTCTTAAGTGGAGAAGAATATAGTGGAAAGAAGAAGAGGTAGGAGAAATATTCTCCAAACGCTGTTAATGAAACGCTACAGATTAGATCGTGCAGGGATAATGTTTGGGGTCGATCTCATTCGAGATACACTCACTCCTCCTACCACAGCAATAATGCTCTTTTCACCAGAAATGAAAGAGAGCATAACACTAAGATATTTGGCAACTGGAAAAATGCAGCAGTGCAGCAGTGATGACTCAGGCCTGTCGCAACCTTCATCAGCAGAGTGATCACAAAAACAATTACGGCGCTTTCACAGCCTCATATTGTGGTGCAGTTCATCTCATTTCCACTGCATGTCTGCACTTTGCCGGCTCACTTTTTTCTCAGATTATGGTTTGGGTATTGAAACGTAAATACACACGTATAATGCAACTAATTATACTCTTACCCCAAAAGTTCATCATCTGCAATAAACTTTACCGGAGATTTTAAGGAAAAATATCTTAACTTTAGCCTTCAAGAGAACATGCACATACATAATACTGACTATGAAGCACTTTCTTTCTTGTGAAAAGATGTTTTTCGTAACAGCTGTTTTTGATAACTAGCTGCCATGTTCATAATATATATGTATTTTTTTCATTTACTTTAATAATCCCAAACTGGGAAATTACTCTCTGCATTTAACCCATCTCTGATTCACTGAAACACACACATGCAACATGCGGTGAAACACACAGGAGCAGTGGGCTGCATTCAAGCGCCTGGGGAGCATATTGGGGGGTTAAGTGTCACAGTCTTTGGATCTATGATGTACATTTATAGGTTACATATGCACGGTTCACGAATGAGGTTCATTTGTACATCTAGTTTTGATTTTATTTTCGTTGCAGTTGGGGAGGTAGAGCAGTTGTCCGCTAATCAAAATGTGGGTGGTTCTATGGTCCATTAAGTTGACGTGTCCTTGGGTGAGATACTGAACTCCAGATTGCTCCCAATAGCTGTGCCATTGGTGCGTGTGAATGGTTGTCGCACTTGATGAGCAGGTGGCACCTTTTGTGGTAGCCCTTGCCGCCACTATATGAATGTGTGTGAATGTAAGACTGCTGGTTTGTGTTGTAAAGCACTTTGAGTGGTTGGTAAGACTTGAGAAGGGAAATGTGAATGTAGTCAGTGTAGTCAATCAGCTAAAGGTTAGTTCCCTGACTGGGAGTTATCTCGAAGCTGTCAGAGATGTGATGATTCATCACGGTGGTCATTTTTCAGGAACATTTTCTGCCATTTGTTTTTAGTATGCTGATTTCCATAGAGAAGTTTACAATGCAAATTGAAGCATAGTGGTGTGTCTGGTTAGTATGTTTTCCATGACATTGAGAGTGGTAAGTGCTTCATGTCTGCAAAAAGTTATATAAAATGACATGATTTTAGCATAACTTTAGAGGGCAGGCCCCCATCTAGTTTTGATATTATTTTGGTTGTAGTTGGGGAGGTAGAGCAGCTGTCCACTAATCGAAATGCCGGTGGTTCGATGGTCCCTGCACTCTGCATGTCGACGTGTCCTTGGGCGAGATACTAAACTCCAGATTGCTCCCAATAGCTGTGCCATCCGTGCGTGTGAATGGTTGTCGCACTTGATGAGCAGCGGCATGGCCGCGGCGGTGAGAACTCCGAATCCTAGCCCCCAGACCACCAGGGAATTACTGATGTGCTTTTTAGCACAGTTTTTGGAATCAATGAAGTACATTAATAGGTACATATGCACAGTTCAGCACATATTTTTGGTTTAGTTCATTCTTTGTTAGTTTAGACATCAGGTGTCCGTTTCACAAAGCAGGTGTACTGAAAACTCTGAGTATGTTAACCCTGAAATGAGGGAAACTCTGAGTTTTCTGTTTCACTTAGGAAGGTAAGTCAAACCAGAGAAAGAGGGGTAACTCAAGCCTGTTTCACAGACAGAGGTAAGTTAAACTCTGAGTCAGTTACCGTTGTAACAGACTCTATGAACCTAACCTGGTCGGGACCAGGTTTTACTCAAGGAACCTCGAGTTTCTCTGTGTCTCCGCCCTCTTTCAACCACACACCGTATTTCACTTCCTCATTCATTCATTCAGTCAGCAGACGAGTTTTGGCGTAGTTCTGCCGTCTGTTATTAAAAAAAAATCATTTAAAATATCAGTCAGTGGAAGTCCATTAGGCACAGTAGGTGGTGACTTTATTTCGTTAACATGGCATGTCCTTTTGATCATGATCCCGTGGATGAAGGTGCAGCAATACTGCGCAGAGAATGAAATATTCGTCAGGAGATAGTTATCAGACCACGCATAGATGTTCTTGCTTTTCCAGGCAGTTGTCGGTGTTAGGGCACCACCCGTTCTTCATGCATCTGCCTTCTTTCTGTTGGCTGAGTAAAAGTCTGTGTTAGTTTAAATATAAGCTTAATTATTTAACATAACAGGATATAGATGAGAACACTTTTATTTCATTCGTTAACAAAAAACAAAACATTATATGAACACAATATACCCAATTTTACAATGAAAGGGAGCCACTTAATATTTACTTTACAATGTAAAACATGATCAAAATGAGGTAGATACCTCCATGAGATCATGCCGAGGTCTTACCTGTTTTGAACAGTGTTTTTATATTTCATTTTAAGCTGCTGCCTAGTGCGCTTCTCCCCCGCGGGATTGCACCTAAATGAAATAAATTAATAGACAACCATTCAAGCAGTTTTGCCCTGTAATATTATTGTGATTTCAAAGGACTACATTTATACTCACGCATTGACCCGGGCAGCAATGTTCTCCCACGCCGTCTCCCTCTCCTTCGCAGCTGCAGCGGTGTTGGACTTCCGTCTAAAAACGTGTTCATACTCGCTGTATGAGCGCATTAAAATGTCTAAATCCAGTGGCGTGAAGTAGGCAGCCGCCTGCTTCCCCGTTGCCATGGTGACTCCTCAAATCGGGGTTCCATTGATGCTGTCTTTTTATAGTTGCGGTGCACACGCTTAACTCGAGGTGAACCTACTCATCAAGTTAATCAAACTAACTCAAATCTGCTGTTGTGGAATCGAAAACTCAGAGTTTCTTATCTCAGAGTAGATCAACTCAGAGTTCAGGGTTACACTCAGAGTTTGTTGAACCTGCTTTGTGAAACGGACCCCAGGACAATAGTAACCATCATGAAGGGTAACAGCAGTGTAAGAAAAGAGGTTAAGAAAACTGACAGTTCATTCAAACTGAATGGGAAAATGAACTGACTATCATAGATTTGAAACCTCTCCAAGATGCCTCTCTGAAAAAAGTTGTAACAATCTTAGTGAAGGTTACAATCTCAATTGTCTTCAGAAACTGTCAGAGATGTGATGATTCATCACAGTGGTCATTTTTCACAGAACGTTTTATACTGTTTGTTTTCAGTATGCTGATTTTCTGAAGTTTACAATGCAAATTGAAGCATAGACTGTCAGAGGTGATGATGGTGAAGAAGGTAGCCCAAAGGTGTGTGTTTTTACAGGTGATCCCAGATAGTTCTGTGTTACATGTCTGGTTAGTATGTTTGCATGACATTTTTAAATAGTGATGCACAGACAAGTGGCACATACACATAAGGTGAGCATTCCCTGACCGGGAATCGAACCCCGGCCGCGGCGGTGAGAGCGCCGAATCCTAGCCACTAGACCACCAGGGAACTGTATAAATGCATAAAGCTGTGATACCGTATGGATGCAGTCTTAATGGAAAATGACTTAATACGTGTACAAAATCCTACGTGCCATTTTCTCAGCCCTCAGTAAAACACAACATAACATGAGTAGAACAAAAAGGAACATTATGATGCAACTCCCTCAATTTACAATGAATGTTTATATATAGAGATCATAGATTTACCTGGACAGGTGACTTGTGAACATGCATTTATGCTGGCCGTCACACTCCTCATCTATAGAAGAGGGAACTCTGCGTAGCATTAGTTCAACTTTCAGGTCAGTAACGCAGCTAGTGTGTGTAGCATGGAGAATGAAAAAAGATTCAACTGTAACTTGAAGCTATTTATGTTCAGTTATTTATCCACTTAAGTCTTTCTTGTACTGTACTTCTGTGGTAGAGTAGTTGTTTCTGCTCGGACGACCAAATCAATCCCTTCTTTTGAGGCTTCGATAAAACACTCACTGTAGCCATCTTGACTTGTCAAGACTTTTCACAGCTTAGCAATAGCTTGGAAATTCATGTTTTTCAAAAAGCCAGCAGTGAATTTGAGTTCACAGTGAAAACATTTTTGAAACGAAATTGCTCAGTCAGGGTTAGGTACGCTCTGGTCTATCTGGCCCAGGGGAAGACATTTTGATGTACAATCAATGAATCCCTGCTCAGCTGCCACTAAAGTTTCGGACCTGTGATCCCAGTCCCATCAGGAAAGGCTTTTGGACCGATTGCTTTGTATCGCCATCTGATACACTTGGGATCTGGCATGGGCTGGAAGACAGAAGGAGTTCAAAGTGCAGACTCCAAACCACCAGACCAACAGGATGATACATGGCTGCCTTTGAAGGATTAGACCCAGTTGCATCGTGTCTACTTTTGTACGTATATGTCAATGTATGTTTTTGTCGTGCCTAAAACTGTGGCCTCTACATAAGGACTGATTTCATAATAACAAAAACAAGAACTACAGTTTTTTAAGACTGTATTTTGGATGTGCAGTTTTGAGTTTGGAAACTTATTTTACTGGGGCTGTTCATGCAATTTTTTTTGGCAAAGATCAGGTTGTTAAAGTAAATTTCATACTGAATAACAGAATCAGCAGCCATGTCAGTACAGTCACAGCAGCCAGACTTTCACTGACGATCCCATTACTACGATAAACTCAGGGAAACAGCTCCTCAGTGGTATGAGCAGCCTTCTAGTTTTTGAAAGAGCACATGCGTAAATACCATACGTGCACTCACATTGACATGCCGTCGCAGCCATGCACTCACCCCCGTATTCATCTCTTTGATCTATAACTCAGCAGCACACCTCACAGGTGTTTTATAATCCCAGGTTTGAAGTGCTTGACTGTATCTTTATGACCAGCAAACGCCGATAACTTCTTCCTTCCCGCGGAGCAGCTCATTGGGTATTCATGGCCTTCACTGGAAATATGCTAAGAGGCTTTTCAGCGAGACATGGGGCTGCTAGCGATAGCAGGCCGGCGACTGAATGAGAGGTCTTTTCGGCCCTGACCCTCTCCCCAGCTCCTCCTTTCATCCCTAGATTAATGGCACAGCCAGAGACTCACACTGCTGCTCTCCTCTATTGTGTCCTATTCATCCGCCTCTCCCTCCCCTCTCCTCCTATCTCCCGCTCGTCATAATTTGCTTCGGTCTGGTCTTTTTCAATACTTTTTAAAACATTTTTTAAGTGGAAGAGAAGAAATTAGGTCTGTGAATGCATTCATACCCACTGCTTGTAGTAAGGTGTTAAGACATAGTCTGGCGGGTTTATCATGTACAGCAGATTGCACATGTTTTAAGTTGCACTAAGTGTCCTTACTTTGATTTCAGGATTGTAAAGTTATGATCCTTATTGTTTATTCCCATATGTTACAAATGTATAAATTCTCTTTCAGAACACAAGGTGGCAGCAGCAGAATATAGAAAAAGAAGAATCTTATTAACTAATAAGAGCACATCAGAGAGGAAAACCTTTATACTTAATGTAATAATGTGATTTTAGCTAATGTATCCTATCCATGCATATAAGAGGCACTTGCAATAGAGGCTTTTAAGTTAGTTTGAATGAGCATCATGTTTTCCCTGCCGCCTATCTTTTCTGTCCTTGGCTGATTGATTATTGGGTGCATTGCTGTTTTCAGGAGGGGCGTGTTCGTGTCACCCTGCTGGCTCGCAGCACGGAATACAGAAGGATATTAAACCAAGTGGAGGTGAGTCCAGCACCACCCTCCCTCCCTCCCTCCTTCCTTCTCTCTGTCTCTTACTTTCTTGCACTTGCTTTCTTTTCCCTCCATCCTGTTCTGCCGCCTGTCCTCCTTTGTCTTCCTCCTTCCCACCCTTTGTCTCCCTCTCTTTCCTCACTCTGTACAGCTCTCCCACTCCCTCAGCTCCCCTTTTCCACCATTGATTTACTGCCCACATCTGCTAAGTGCCTATTTAAAATCTTATTTGCTATAAACACTACAAGTGAAAAAGGCTTGTGATTTATGTGGCCTCTGCCGATATATTTGTTTGCTCTCTCACTGATCAGAGAATACGTACCTCTGTTGTTCTCACAGCTGGTAAATGCCCTCAAGACTGTGCCTTTACTGGAGGTCAACGTGGTGGACTACAAATACAAGTGAGTTATAGAGTGCTTGCCCCATTACCACAGGAGGGATTCAGCGCTGCTTAGCATTGGTCAAGGATGTAAAGTGAAAGTGTTTAGCTTTTTAAATTGTGTAATAGTGACAGTGTTCACACACTGAAGATGAATGATGTATGACTCCCTGTCTGTCTTTCAGGGATGTTCCCTTCCTGATGCAGCTGAGGATCACCCACAACTCTGACATCTTTATAGGCATGCACGGGGCGGGTCTCACACACCTCCTCTTCCTCCCTGACTGGGCTGTCATCTTTGAGCTGTGAGTGACACTTTGTGTCTGTGTGTGTGTCTGTGTGTCTGTGTGTGTGAGAGTGACAGACAGAAGGAGACAGAGAGAGGAAGCAGGGAGAGCGATGGGTTTGGCAGGGTGCTGTGCCTGAAGTGCCCCTCAGACACTTGGTGTATGACTGTGAAATACTGTCTAATTAACCAGGCATTCATCACACCTGGCTACCCTGTGTCGAGGAGCTGATTGAAGAGTGTGTGTGTGTGTCAATGAGCATGTGTGGGAGAGTTTTGTGTGCATTTTGGTGAATGACACACAGCGAGTACCACAGTGTGTACACAGTGAGTGAGAGAGAGAGAAAGATGGAGCAGGAAAGAGTGAAAGTGAGGCAAACCGAGAAGAGCAAGAGATAAAGTGTCTGCATCTGTCCCTCCCAGATATAATTGTCAGGATGAGAGCTGCTATCGAGATTTGGCTCGGCTGCGGGGCATTCGATACGTGACTTGGCAGAAAATGGACAAAGTGCTCCCACAGGACAAGGTAGGGGAAACTCCCGTACCAGCCATTAGCCCGTCACCTCGGCGGGAGCTTTCTCAATTCATCTCACCTATCTCACATATGCCCCCACTTACACTGTCATGCACACGTTTGATTATGTGCAATTATAGGCACAGCAGAACAAATGTGCACACTTAATTTCACTTGTGTCATCTCATGGACACGCCCACATCCCTTTGCTTTTATGTTGTGTTTTTACATATGCGCTGTTCTCTATCACTTCTCACAGGGTCACCATCCAACCCTCGGGGACCATCCCAAGTTTACCAACTACTCCTTTGATGTGGGGGAGTTCATGCGCCTCATGCTGGAGGCGGCTGATTACGTCACGCACCATCCCAAATGGCAGAGTCGGACCCTTCGCGATGAACTCTAGAGTCTCTGTGAATGTGGGACACAGACTAGTGGCTGCTGAAGAATTTCTAACGTGAACCTGCCGTTTGTTGCGATCTGCAGGCCTCTTTATGTCAGCAGTCATTTTTAAAGATTTTTTTAAATTTAAGTTACCTCATCCACCAGTGGATTTCAGTGGTCTGATAGGGTACTTGTCACCTGTCACATTTGTCCGCTGCCTTGGTATGTCTGGATGGGCGAAAGCAGTATTATATAGCTTCCCACCAGCTCCATTAGTATCAAATCACTGAAAGGACGAGGTGCGTGCAGTCGAAGCATCTGGAGGGCGATAAGATGTGTCCTATGTTTCTTCATTACCTCTGTTGCGTCTGCTTCATTCCACGCCGACAAAGTGAGCTAATGAGCAGCTGTTGCGGCGTCCCGTCACATGCAACATCTTGTCACATTTGATCAGAGTCACCTTGACGCGAGCCTCCTCAGAGCGGCTGACAATCACGCCAGAGTTTCTGAGCACATCTAACATACACCAGGCTAATATGATGTGCAGTATTCAACATGCTGGATTCACGTACGTACTCGCAGACTTTGGCTTTTTTGCATGCAGTTTCAAGTGGTTTTAAGTTCTGTTCATTCCAAGCACTAATAACTAAAAGTAGAGACAGAAGGTCGCTCCTACTGCCAAGAGGGACTTTCTTTTATATCACTATTAGCATTTGTATGTGTGCAAGTACAGCAATACTTTAATAGGAAGTACTGTGAACCACACATTCAAGTATTGGTCGATAAAATTCAACACTCCATTGTTTCATGCAACATAATGAAAATGATGTAAGTATCAAAAACATCTGGCAGGCTTTTTAAATCTACACAATTTTCTTTTACATTGGTTAACATTAAATATTTAAACATACAATATGTATGTCCTGCTGGTTTGATGGAATACGCCATTGATGCTGATGCCTATCTTTATTAGGAATTCCTTTGTATTTTACCAAAGGAAATGTCGTCGGTATGGTCAAAGGATGAGGGTGCTGCTGTTGTCTGTTACCTTTCCTAAAGCCTTTTGAATGCTGTTAGTTCTAGATTTGATAGTAAATTAGCCTAAAGTGGAATGAGCACAATTTACATGCAGTCTGATGCAATGCACAAGAGCATTTTGAGCATTCAGCAGATCATTTTCATGTCTCTTGGCTTCTCCGTGAGCTTGATGTTTTATTTATCAATGAAACCATGTTGAACTCAGCCAGGCCTTTTTGGTCAGGGCTTTGCTCGCCTTGTTGGTGATTTCATATTCAAAAGCTGTGTAATATTTTGAAATAAATAATTCTAAAAAATGCTGAAGCGTGTCTTTCTGTCTGTGCCGGCCATATTAGACTTCAGAGATATAATTCATCTTAATTTAATCAATCATCTTTTGAAGTCTGACCTTGGAGGGGAGAAAACTGAAGCCTCTGTGTTGCCAGTTCTTGCTGATACCAGACAGCTCTTTGCTGTGGCTTTCATTATTTTAGTGCGTTCGGGTCTAAGGAGGGAAAGGGCTCTTCGGAAAAGGGCACTAGTTCAGTTTTTACTGTCACCGTAATAAATCTGGATGACCTCAAAAACTACCTCAGGTAACAGTGACGCATCATAGCCACACGGGGGCAGTATAACACCACACATGAGACCCAATGGTGATCCTGCGCTGTGTGACCGTCTCTGACAGACTTATGGCAGACTTAAAACAGTGTAGACAGTGAGAACAATTTATCCACAAATATATCCAATGCGTCGTCAGGGGATAATGTTTGTTTTACATGTATTTGCTCCGATATCACAAGTTTGATGTCAGCAGTCGTGCCCCTTGCCGCTCTTTGCGGATGTTGTGTCTGAACTTTCTGAGTATTGACAGACACCGGGCCTGTCTGGGGTGGACACTATTTATGGCCCTGCTCAGGTTACTGCCAGTGACCTCGTAAAGAAATGAAGAATCTCTATGCGGGGTGGGGGATCAAAAGCAGAGGAACCAAGATGTCTGTTCTCATTAACCTTCATGGCGGCTCCAAATCGATGACCATGTCCTGTTTTTTAGCGCAAAGCTGGATGTATCCAAAATGGAGCATCTGAGTGGAAGAGAAGACGTAGGGACGTGGGGAACGCACGCAACCAGCACTTCGATTTAAAGAGTGAGTCATGAGGAAAGCAAAGTCTGAAGTAGAAAACCTTCTCCATTGTGTGTGGCGTGCGCCGTCGTGCGCGCAGTATAACCTTACACTCGCCCCATTGGCCGCCAGGGCGCAGCATATGTGCACTTAGTGGCGTCGCAGGCACACTTTCTCTCACCTATCATTACTGAACAGGCGCCACATTTTACGGCCTCAGGCCGCTGGAACTTTACCACCCACAGTTGCGCAACACTCGTGCTTGGGTGGCCTTATTTTGTCGTGGCCTGGAGTCTGTTTTCCTCCAGAAATGTTAAATGACTTATCTCTGTCGCCCGGCCTTGCGGAGTGAAGAAATAAGCTTTCGAGGCATCGGGACAGGAGAGCTGATTGCAAGCAAAGGCTGAGGTTTAATCACCGAGAGCGAGCAAAGCCATTAGATCACGTCTGAGCGCCGCAGAGTTTGGAGGGCTTTACGCATTTGGTTTTGGAGCAGGAGATGCCCCCGCTGGCCGCTTTGTTCGACTGTTAGTGTCTTATTTTAGTTTGTCTGACATTTCCAGTGGAGCAGGCACATCAGCAGGTGTATCCTGAACTCTCTGCTCCGTTGTTTACACAACCGCGCGTCCCAGAGCAGCAGATATCGGCTTTATTTCTTTAATTATTGTCTAGCGCTAAACTCACAGCCATTTATCTTAGTGTTTTACAAAGTGATCTTCAGCATAATCTAATTTATCCTGAAAGGCAAACAATTCTCACCACAAAACTCAGACAAATCAATCACAATCTGCTCATCTTACCACGCGTCCCCTCACATCAGGAAAACTGTGTCTTTCGGGGGAGATTAATGCAGGAATATCGATTTAGGAGGAAAAAATATTCCTCAGGTTGTGAGAAGATATTTCCTTAATGTTTTTTTTTCCTCTCCTGGGCGATGATTATTGGGGGAATAATCCCAGAAGAGATCCTATAACCCCGCTCCTCTGATACCTGATATGACAAGAGGGCTTCAGCCTATATACTCTTACCTTCACCACCATACCACAGTGTATAAGGGCGATTCTGAAAGCTTTCACTCGCCATTCCTGCTTCAGACTGAGAGGGATGCGCACGGTGAAACAGGTTAAGAAAACTGACGGCCTTGTAACAACAGGAAACGTAATGGGAAGAGGAAGTAAATTAGATTTCAAACCGTTCAGCCTCACACTCTGAAGTCCGCGTCTGCGTCACATGATGTCTTTCCTCTGATACTTTCTGCCCCCTCTGAGGAGGGAGAGATGAGATAAGTGCTACGGGCTGTTGCATCCATTAGTTGCCTCACTAAGATAAAAGGCCTGCTATCCCCACTGCGACGCGCAGGTTCAGAAGTGTAGAAGCAACCACTCGCTGCTGCAGACAGGATATATTATGTTTGATCAACTTTCTGGTGTTCGCTTACACTTTACACACTTAAACTACTTTTGTCTATTTTGTCTGAAACCTGGATTAACGACTTGACAGCAAGGTAAACGCAAAGCAAAGCACCGTGACAGGCCAGTCAGGAGCTGTCCAACCTCCTGAATTCATATGCAGCGCCTGTGGTCCTGTCCATGGGGCTGAAAGAGTTTTGTTTTTATTTTTTAAACTTCAGTTCTTCATCTGAATCCTGCAACTTAAGGGCTGCAGGTACCTCAGTCCTGGCGAACCCACACGAATGACTAATCTGTTCTCAGCTCAAACTCAGACAGATCGATTTGTGATAGATTGGAGCCTAAACGAAGCGCTCGAGAACAACACGCGGCGCTTTCTCGCTCGTGTACAGGTGACCAAACGGTCACAAGGGGTTGAGGACGGCACAGACGAGGACGCTTGAGACTGCTGCAAAGATAAATGCTTGTGCTCCATGTCGTAGGCCTGAAACTCATTACATTTCGTGCTGCGTGGCTCTTTTCTTCTTCAGAGATAAGTTCGAAGGCGCGTATCTTTAAACTGCTCCCAACTAAGGCGCCTCCAGTGACACGGGGCTCACCGCGTGGCCCGGCAGCGCTGGCAGCAAGAAAACAAGGAAGACGTCGGAATGTATCGGATGCTCCTCAACTTGGGTCGTTAGCAGACATCGACCTCCTCTAAGTCTGAACGACTGCAAATACAGCGCAAGGCAATCAATCGCCATCAACACACTACAATATTCTGGGGATGGGATAATTGATAGGCTGTCTCCTGGTGCGTAACGGAGAGGCGGCGGTGATTAAATTCTGTTTAACATCTCGCTGTGGGGGTGGGCGAGCGCACAACCAAGTATTGATATCCAGACACCGTCTGTAACATGATCGAAGTGTAGAGGCGAGGTGGACTATTATGTGATGAGGAGGGCTCATCGACTCGTGCACCTGTCAGTCAGGGACCGTGACTGTCACAAGAGCCCCCCCTCCTCGCTTTAACACGCGCGCACGCACGAGCTGCGCACAAGTGGTGACGGGTGAGACATGACCTCCAGCCCTGCGATCGTCATTAAGCAAAATCCTCGCAGAGACTTTGGATTCTTACTCTGGGGAGAACATATCGCATGTAAGATTTTTGTCAGGCTTAAACGGTGCGCCCAGGTGTGCACCCTGAATCGTTTGATTCTCGTTATTCATCTGTTGTTGCAACTTGTGTCACGAAAATGCAAATTCGCTTAAATAAACTATAAAAAAGTGTTTCACGATGACAAAAAAATGACACTGAATTGCTCTTTGGATAGCTCTCATGTACCACATCTCTCCTTGGACATACAGGCACTGAATTGTCCCCCCTCCCGCTTCCCCTGCACCCCAACAGTCCAGGCTACTTGTAAACTACATGACATCAGTGAGGAAGAGGGGGTGTACTTGGGAGCTGGTGAACTGGGCGGGCGCTGTTGCACGTGTTCTGAATGGGGAAGACGGGCTCGCATCGCTTTTCTCATGTCCAATCGATCCCTGCTCGGGAGGAGCGACGGGAGCGCAACTATCACTCCTGCATCACTACACCATCACTCTCATCAGCATCTCTCCGGCGAGTGGAACGCGTCCGTGTGACAGCCGCGCGCACGGGGATGAACTTGTGCGGAGTGTTCGCCAAAAACACGAGCCCGATGTCTCTCTGGGGGGATTACGTACTTTTTCCGAGTTTCTCCTCAGCGTGGTTTTGAGACGGGACGCGGCGAGATCATGGCAGGTCGGATCACATCGCTCTGCTTCCTCGCCCAGCTCCGGAGGGCTGCTACTCTGGCGTGGCAGTAGCCTTCCTCACCACCTGCTTCAGCGCGTTTGTGCGCGGGGGTCCGGGAGCTGGACAGGAGGCTCAGAAGGATTGCCCCGTTCAGTGGAAAACAAAATCAGTGGAGTTGAAGCAGAAAGTGGCAAAGCGCTCTACTACCTCTCTTGGATCCTTTACAATTCCCTGTGATCATGCCATCGAGTTAATAGATTTGGGTAAGGTGCTGTTTGTTTTTTTGTTTGTTTTTTTAATTCAGATTCAATTGGTATAGATTCACATTTTAATTCCCTGCGTGTGTTCGTGACGCACGGTCAATAGGCTAATGAAACGAGGATGGGGTCAGGGGGGGACTTTGGCTGTAGAGATGTGTAACATTTTTTTCCATGGGCAGCAGGGAGAGAAGGGGTGGTGACTGGCTGACTGACTCACTAAATGACTGGCGAGCTGAAAGCAACTTTGATGTTCTTGGCTCAGAGCGCAGCGAACACGTCTCTCTTTTTTTTTTTGCTGAGGAACGATTTCTTAAAAGAACAGCGGGATTTCCGTCGAAAAGCTCCCTGATCTCCAAGTAACTCCGCTCCCTCTCGGCGCGTGATGGCCATGCGTAAAAATGGAACACACGATGAGCCGATTCAAACGGCCGCCAGGTCCGCTGGCCGTGTGTTGCGCGTGCTGTCGGTGAGCGCAGGGGAGGCTGAGGTGAGACTGATGCAGTGTTTCACCGCGCTGAGGTTAAATAAGCGATCGGTGGGAGCTCGGCGCTGCTTAGTACCTATTGAGTGATCTGCGGGGCTGATCCGCTGACCGGGCTCTTTTCACGCGCCTTTCTAATCGCTCTGCATGGATCGTGATCGGCAGGGAATAGAGGGGGAAGGAGAGCGCGCGGAGCTCAGACATATGGGAAAGAAATGAGGTGCCGCCGGGTTCTCCGGGCAGATTGCGCACGGAGGCAGGGAGGTGTGTTGCAGAACATAGTAGGCACACTCTATTGGACGCGCACGCACGCACTCAGCACGCACACACACACACACACACACACACACACACACTCACTCTCGCTGTCTAGCGCACACACACAAACTGAGAGGGGAAAATTACTTGGTGCATGTTAATGGGCGCAGTAATGAGACCCAGCCCCTATCGTGTTGTAATTGTTAGTCATCCTTGTCTCCACCCCTCCCTCTCCCGCTCCCTCCTTCCCTCCCTCTCCCTTTGCTTATATCTTTCGCTGTCCCGCCGCTCAGGTCTGCAATTTGTACTGTATTGAAAGAGTGTATTGAAAGAGTGTAATTATTTCCCCATTGTTTTTGGCGCGCGCGGCATTGGCACTCCACAGAAAGTGGTGTCATTAGTGTGACAGGGCGGACAGGAGAGGAGAGAGGGGGGAGGCTGCTGGAGAGGATCGGTCCAGGGACTTAATTCTCATTGACAGTCACATTAACACAGGAGCAGCACTCTTAATCCTGGGGAGATTACTCTCTCCAACCTGACCCCCTGTCACCCAGCAGTCCTCCAGGGGCACACACACAGACACACACGCACACACCTGTATGAGGGTGGCACTCTGACGTCTGGCTGTGCTGCTTTCTCTGGCTGCAGTGAATGACTTCTCCTCTGTCTTTGTCACCCTTTTCCATCTCCTCACCCTCCCTCCCTCCCTCCCTCTGCACTTTTGGCAGATTCACACTCACACTCACTCACTCTCACACACACGCAGCAATTGCTTCTCTCTCCAGGCTCATTCTCATCTGGACCCTTCCTCGACACCCCCTCCCCACCTCCCCTATAGTAGCTCCCAGCGGTGGGACAGCCGGCATCCTCAGAGGGCCGTTCGGCTCTGCATGTCTCAACATCAGCCTCCTATCTACTTACCCCACAGAGGGCTGTTCAGGATGACTGGCTGGGAATGAGGGGGAATGGATTGTGTGCATTCGTGATTGTGCACGAGGACACGGCCAAGCGGAGAGGCGACGGACGAAAGGGAGGGGAAGGGAGGCGAGAGAAATGAGGTGGAGAAACAGAAAGAAATATTTGTGAGAGATGAGGCAAGGGAAGGAGATAGTGTGTGTGTGTGTGTGTGTGTGTGTGTGTGTGTGAAATGGAGAGACAGCCTATATGTGAAATGACCTGTGTGTATCTGTGTGTAAGTAATTGGAGGAACTCTGCACAATGGAATCTTGTGAATGTGTGTACTTGTTCATGTGTGATGGAGAGAAAACCCTGTGAGATGATGATGATGATGATAATGGTGTGCGTGTGTGTGTGTGTGTGTGTGTTAAAGGCGTTTCGGGTGATATGCTAGATGAATAAGCAGGGATCAAGCATGTAGGACTGTTGAGGTGACAGCAGCACGACAGATTGGAGATCACCTCCACACATACACACACAAACACACACACACACACACTGGCATTAGCAGATTGACTGTGATGAATGGATACTTCCCGACTGAGAGGAGGAGGAGAGGAGAAAAGGGAAGAGAGGAGAGGCATTCTTTCATGTCATGGGCAGAAAGATGGAGAAAGGCCTCTCATTTGTAAATGACAGCGTCCTGGACAGCTTTTCATCTCGGGAAGTTTCTGGGTGTATTGAGTCAGAGAACATGAATAGGTGTCATTCAGAAGCAGTGGACAATAACGCCTTCACTGGAGAAAATGCACCCAGGGACTGGGAGATCCATGACCCTAATGGAGGACAGAGAGATATTAAATCAATGAGCATGAGCGGGGCGTGTATCTGTTTCTTGTCTTAACCACAAGACCACAGCTGGGCAGAGGTCATGACCTAGGGTTAAAAAAAGGCATAAAGTTCAGATGCTGCCAACAGATCAGAGCGTTAACATGCGATACCTCATTAACAGCGTGCAGTGGCTCAGACTGGATCTGCTGAGTTCAGACATTCGTGGATAATATGGGCCCTGAGATGCTGCAAGGAATGATTATTAAAAAAATCTCATTGGATTAAAGAAAAGCTCTGTTCACCTCTTTCTGCTGCTAACACACTCACACATATCCTCTCTGCTGCTGTGTATAGCGCAGTCTTTAGCTGAGTTCACTAACATGAGGTAGTGAGGTAGTCTCATCTACAGTGTGCAGGAAAAAGAATCGAAATGTTTGATTGTCATGAAGTCATCTGGTGAAGCACTCGAGCTAGCTAAACAACAATTTATTTAGTCCATTTTGATCTCAGTTTGCTTAATTTTCTTAGTCTTTACAGCCCTAATTGAGCACTGGTTTAAAAGGAGCAAAGGGAGATCACATTAATGTATTAGATTTAGAGCTAGACCGACAAATCAGTTAGGCCGATATATCAGCACCATCATCTTATTGCAGCTGTGTGGATATCTGTGTATATGTTGGCTGATAAATAACAACATTCGCTGCAGAAATGTCCATTTAGTGTTGGGTAATTTAGAGCCAGTGGCTACAAGTGCATGCACACTAATGTTTCATTATTATTCTGATCGTGACAACACACATTTGATATGTGTCATGTGAACAGCATATTTCGGTGTGATTTTCTGATTGGGTTTGGATTTTGAATGGAGCATTTTCTGTTTAAGACATGTCAAGCATGCTGATATCATTCAGGTTTTGGGAGCATTCTTTGGACATGTGTGCAGCGCGTTTGGAACATGCGTCTCCGCTGGGGTTTTTACCGCAGTTTGCGACACACGGCCTCTTGTCTGTTTGCAGTCAGCAGCTCTGTGTGCTGCCTGTAGCCAGCAGTTTGCAAGGCTGGGGTAGAGACGCATGAACAAAATAAAAGCCCACATTTCTGGCTGGAGGGAGAAACACACCTACTTTTAAACGTTAGAAAAGCCTTCACACACACACACACACACACACACATACACACACTCAGCAGGTTTTTGGATATGCACAATTATCGTCTTTTCAAGAATGTGGTTAAACGAATGAAAGCGGGAGGCTGTGTTCGTTAATCGGCGAATGCACGGCTGCATGTGAATGGGAATATTTCTGGAATTAATGCAAGCAGATCAGTAGGAAATTTTTTTGGAATTGGGGCAAAAAAAATGAAAAGATTTTTTTAAAACTGTAAAATGTTTGGCTTAATATGTATCTTATTTACAATTCTTAAAAACAGTATACAAATTCAAATATAAATGATCAAGATTGATTATTTCTGTTAAAAATATATTACCATTGATCCAGTTGGGCCATAATTAAAATTATTTTATAATTTATATTTTCCCTTTTATTTGAGTAGATTATTCAATAGTAGTACTATCTATCAATCTATCTGAAGACATCTGACATATATTCATCGTCATCTGATTATAGTTTACAGGTGTACATACCAATAAAAATGATCTAAAAATTGGTTGATCCACTCCCTAAAGTGTCCTGTGGTGTGGAAGATGATTCTAACGTTGGGCTTTACTCTCACACGGCGATCATTTTGTAAGAGCACGTACCGACTGCTCCAAACAGTGGAGGCCTCATGTTGGAGCTCCACAGCAGTGCGTGTTCCCTGTCTTCCATTCTCCCCTCTGTCAGTCAATCAGTGACAGCAAGGCCTCGGTCTCCTGTGTGGCGCCATCACACCCTCCAAGCTCTCTCTAATTCCATCTAACAGGTCCTGCTTTGACTGACAGCTCACACTGCCAACATGGCCTCCCCCCCATCCGACCCAGAGAAGACGGTCAAAGGCGCAGCAGCCACATCCAAACTTACCCGTCTTATTGCTTGAAAATCGTTGACAGACTGTGGGCTAGTGGATTATTGTTCTTCATGTGCCAAGTGCTTTTGAGGAGTCAGTCGTGTCCCGTTGAGGGATTATTTTCTAAACATCTGTCTGGAATTTTGGAGTAATTAATTTATGGCTAATTTTAGTCATTTGCAATTGGGGGCGAGTTTTGAGGACGTCGTAACCGTTTTGCAAAAACTGAAAATAACATCACCTCACAGGCCTCAAGGTGATTTCTCCACAGCTCCAACTCACTTTGACCATGACAAATCTCCCGAAGTGATAGTAATGATTGTAATTGAACAGGCGCAGTTCCTTCCCACAGTGCTCTATCTATCACCTTGGATGCAATCTGCTGCTTCCACTCTTGTGTAGGTGTGTGTCCGTCTGTGTGTGTCCCTGCGCGAGGCAGCGCGTCCCTGTTCGCTCCCCTCTGGCAGCTGGCAGATGTGCCGGTTACCGAGAGCGACACTGCGAGTGTGTGGGAGCGTTAGTGTGTTTGTGGGATTATGAAAAGCTCCCAGCGTGCTCTGCAGCGTGGGTCCACTGTGAAGCCGCAGTGAGGAAACGGTGCGGTGGTGAGCCCGGGGCGGTCATCGCAGCAGCCCTCAAACAACACAGCGCCTCATGGGGGGGGGGGGGGGGGGGGGGGGTAACCCCGTGGAGTGCAGATCATGACGACGGGGGTGGTGGAAGGATGGGGGAGAGAAGAAGAGATAGAAAACCGCAGAGAGAGAAGAGGGGAGCCAGGGCCCGATGTGGGTTTTGGCTGAAAGGAGAGCTGGATTGAATGGATGTGTGAGAGAAAGGCTTTAACAGTGAGGAGTATCGGTAGTCAGGACTGAGGGGAATTCTGTCAGTGGAGTGAGTGAGTGTGTAAATGTGTATGCCTGTGTCCCTGTGCACAGTTTATATGTGTGTGTGTGTGTGTGTGTGTCTGCTGGAGGTGATGGCTTTGTAATGAAAACAGCAGGCAGCCAGTGGTCGAGGGTCCCTCTTGGTGGCTGACTGATGTCAGTCGCTAGTGGACAATAACCTCCCTGAGGGATGGTTGCTCAGATGAGGATGAATCATTATTTTCTGTGAGTTTGTGTGTGTGTGTGTGTGTGTGTGTGTGTGTGTGTGCACTCATATCTGTAGCCAATTCACCTTTGCTGTAAATCATCCAGGATTTAACACTTGAACGCAAAGTCTGCCCCCAATGAAATAACTGAGAATTGATGGTTTGCCATCAAGCGACATCGTTCAGTTGGATTTCACGTTACTGAAGGTGGATGACATGACAACATGCACATGTGTTCTTGTATATTTAGGACATAAGAATCTGTTCACACTCACCTCCACTTTGGGAACAAAAAAGCTGGTCCACACCAGGAAACTCGTTGATATTTGAACTCAACAGCCAAACAAATGCACCCCTCCCTTCAGCGCTCCTTTACAATGTCTGACCGCCAAATTCATGGATGCGCATTCCCATGGCAATGATCCTAAGTACTGGGCTAGCTGACCAAAAGAGAAATGTGGTGGAATCCAGAGTGCCTGCTGCCCGAGGGTAAGTTAGCCTCAATACGGGTGAAGACGTGTATTTCCAAGGGAAAGAGTGTGAGGTCTTCTGTAGCAGGTTAAATATTTTTAGACCAATTTGGCAAGTTAATAAGTCAGATGTCATTCATGTTTCATTACCATCACGGTGTCGCTGCGGTTGTCGTGGCTGAGGCAAAGGCAGAGCGCAAACAGCTCCCATGTTACTGACTGGCTGGAATAACGCTGTGTGGCTCAGCCCGATCCATTTACAGAGGCAGGGCTGTGCATGAACACCAGATATTTTTACATGCACATACACAGAACAGACAGCAAGCCGACCGCGGGGAGATGTTTGCTGAATTTGGAGTATACTGCATTAGAATGGTTGACTTGTTTTTTTGTTTTTTTTTTGGGTTAGTTTAGGGTTAGACTTGCAGTGGTTATGGATAAGCTTTGGCTTGGTCTCCAGGGAGTTAAATAAAAGTCACTACAGCGCCATCCCAAATAACAAAAGAACAAAACAGAATTGTGTGTGTGCTGAGAATATGCATCTAAGCATGAGAACGTTTGCGTGAAAATGTTTTTGTGTCAGTTTCTGATATCCGTGTATGATCCTTGTATGAAATTGCTTTGTAAGCTTGTGTGAGTGTCTGTGTGTGTGTGTGTTAGAAGGTTAGAGGCCCTGCTTGTCTCAGGGGAGCAGAGTGATATGGTGTCATGCTCCAGAGAACCACAGACAAATTAATTCACTTATTGACACTGCTGACACGTCTCAGTGACTTTGTAAAATGAACAATTGATCAGGCTTCCTCTCTCACCCTGTTCTCTGTTGATCTCTCTCTCTCTCTCTCACACACACACTCTATTTTCCTGACCCCTCTCTCTCCTTCCCTTCTTTTCCCCCTTTCTCCTGGTATCAAGCTCTGGCTTTCCTTTGGCTTGCCAGTTGACAGGCGTGGCACGTACGGTAATTAATATAATTACGCACAAGCTGGTCATTACCAGCAGAGGGGACTGATATAATCAAGATGTCGGTTTGTCTCCATATATGAGTTTCTGTGTGTATATGGATGTGCAGAGATAGCAAAAGACAACGTGTGCGTGTGTGTGTGTGTGTGTGTGTGTGTCTGTGGGTGCGTGAGAAAGAGAGGTTGTGAAAGCAGCTTCTTCATCTGTGAGCCCATTGATTCGAAGCTGTTGCGTGAAAGCGCCGTGAGGCCGAGAGTTGAGCTTCGCTGAGCGTTTGGCCGCCGATTTTCCCTTGGCCAGAGGAGTAGCTACGACCAGAGCTGAGACCGAGACCAGAAAATCAAAGCCGACTCCACATCAAGGTTGTTTGTTTTCCATTAATCATAATTTGGGCACAAAGCACAATGAACGTCCGCTGCTCTCCGGAGACTCACTGTCAGGGCCTCGGCCTGCTTTTGTTTGGCTCCAGGCCGCCATTCGATACCAGCAGCCACAGAGGAAGGGTCGGTCTGCACACACACACACACACACACACACACACACACACACACACACACTTTGTTCTTGTCTGTTTCTTTCTCTTTGTACAGAGAGGACTGGCAGATGTGTGTGGAAACTGCTAGCCCAGGCTGTGCTGTGTCCCTCCTGCTCTGCCGCGGTTCACCACTTCTCTCCACCAAACCTTTTGATCCCTCCACAGGTTGGGAAGGGAAACTCGGGCACAATACGAGAAGTGGTGAAAAGAATAGATGCTTGCAGTGAAAGTTGAGAAGGAAGATAAAGAAAGAAAGGAAAGAAACACACTGGAGACAAAAGAATAAGGAAGAGCATCCTTCCAGAAAATGCTAAATTTTGCATTATTGTCCTCATAAATAATCACACTTCCAGTCCAAGTCTGGCGTTGCTGCTTAGGAACTGGTAACAAACAGTGAAACCAGGATGTGAGAAACAACTTTACAGCTGTGCAGCACAGTGTGAGTAAAATGTGTTAAGTGTGTGTGTGTGCGAGTGGCTGCATGCGCATATAAAACCACTGTAGCGGGAGAACTTAGCGGTGGACCTCGCAGGGAGGAAGGCAGATCAGTAGCAGAGACAGAGAGCTTACTGAGTGAGCAGTACAGAACAGAACAGTACATGAAGATAGCGCTTCGCCGTTCCAGATCACAGTGTTTACTTTTCCTTCATCACGACAGCGAGCTGCAGCCAGCGAGGATAAAAGAGGAGTAACAACGGGAGAAAGGCATCAATATTGCAGATACCTAGTTCGTCTCGAGCGGAAGCAAACCTGCCAAAATTTGTGTGGGTGTGCGCAGCCACCTGAAAGTGTCTCCTCTGCTTTCCACCTTTCCATCCATCTTCCAGAGCTGAGGGACACTGACTTTTAATGGCCTTTTATTGCTTTATTAGAGTGCGGCGGATTTACGGGCTGGCCCCTGCCTCCGTCTGTCAGCGGCTCTGAGGAGGGTTGCTCTGATCTATGTCGGCCCATGCCGGCTGTCTGGGCTTTAAACGACACACTTGTAAAGAGGAAACCAGGGACTGGGCCGTGCCCGCAGACTTGTTGTGTTAGCGAACTAATGTTTATTAGCCTGTTAGTGTCTCCGTTTTTTTCCTTCTCCATAAAACAAGTAGCAGCCTACATATGCACCCCCCCCTCCGCCTCTGCTTTAGTGGCAGAGGTTGTTAAAGGACTTTAATAAGACTTGCTAGAAATGTGTGAATGTGACAGGTACATCCAGCAAAGGCTGACTGTGAAACAACAGTCTGTCTGAACCGTGTGAGGGGAGGGATCTGTATTGGTGCGCCCAGAGATGTGTGTATTAGTGTGTTTGTCAGTCCGAAGCTCAGGTATATATAAGAAGTTTAGTGCGATATGTGTGTGAATGAGCATGAGTGTTTTTTATGCGTGCACCCGCTGGAGAGGTGGGTCGAGACTCCCTGCTTTGACACATGACACACACACACACTGGGGCTCGGATCATTTCTGACTTTTATCCATTCAAGTGGGGGGAGGGGAGAGAGAGAGACGAAGTGAGAGGAACACAAACACACACACATATACGTACTTCGTGGTCACCGGATCCTGAGACGATGGCTTGTGCAACAAGGTGGGATTTGGACTTAAGTGCAGGCCGATCAATTGAGCTGTAATGGTACCTTAGCGCCATGGCCATTCTCTGAACTCTGCAGTCAATACCAGAGCCAGGTAATGGTCCTGAATTCAGGCTTCCACTCTCAACTTTCTCTCCCCTTGTTCTCCCCACCTGACCATTTCACCAAACAGAGGATCCTCCACTTTATTGCTTGTTGGTTTATTGGAGGAAACAAGACAGTGGAGGGGATGTGGCGGTTCGGATGGATGGCAGTAAACAGGTGCAACGTTATTATGTGTCCCTCAGATGACTTCTGACCTTTTCCTCTATAAAAAATACCTACAACAATCACATGTTATACAATGAAATAAATGCACAGTTGCTTTGAACCTTACAGAGGAACACAATATAGTTTTTATCACACAATTACAGACATCTACATGCAGATTCCAGATGAGATCATGCCTAAATATTTGTTGATGCTAGTGTAAGAGTATATTTATGGCACATACTGTACAATGCACCCAAACTATCATGTGCAAATTATCGCAGTGTGTAGTATTAGTAGGAGGTGAGTGATGAGAGGTTTTAGTATTATGTCATATGATATCAGCAGAAACAAGGACATAATTCAAAGTAAAGCAGAGTCATTTATGAGCATATATACAGCGTGCATCAGTGTGCATACTGTACATTTCACAATGCACATGTCATTTGTTTAAATAGTCGGATTCCACATGGATGTAGAACTGCGATTAGTTGGGTTTGTTATATGTCTGACTCACATGCAACATGTCCAAGATTTCTTCTTCACCTCCTCCGCCTAATGCTACAGTCAAACGAACTTATTTCACAGTCACACACACGCACACACTGTGTCACACACAAACCCGCCTGATGACGTGTTGGTTTAAAAGGAAATGGAAAAAAAATAATGATGGGATATGATTAAAACTTGCATTTGTGGCGTGCTGATTGTGTGCGTCGCTGACAGGAAACAGTGGGAGAGGAGAAAGCCGAGACGCTCATCTGCACGCTGACAAAGTGTGGAGCGGGGAAAAGAGGGGGACACCCACACATGCGTGGTGGCTCGGATACTGTAGAGAGCAATAGTGAGAGACATGAGGAGGAACAAACAAGAACCAGGAATATAGCGGGCTGTGGCGGCTGAACATGAGGGAATAGAAGAATGTGAAGCTCTGGCTTCTGAATACATAGGCCTACTGCTGTGTTAATTTAAGTTAGTGCTCGTCTCAGTGTGTGAGAGTGTGCTTTTCTTGTGCCGGCACACACCCGGTCTGTCTGCCCAGTGACCCAGAGGAAATGGCGAGGAGCAGACTGTTGTAATGGTTTAGAGTCGGAGGCAGACAAATATATAGAAGCAGAGCATTACACACCCTAACTGAATGTTAATACTCTGCATATCGGCAGAAATCTGAAACGCTTCACATAAGATTCCATCGGGCTTTGTGCTTTCGCCCGTTTCATTTTCAATATCTCTCTGCCTTAGGGAGATGCACTTTGTTTTACACAGATATGCTTTTTGTCTGCTCGGTCTGCGTCTGGGCACAGAAAATCAGCATACTGAGATACCGGCGTGACGCTTGTGTGGTCTTCAATCTCACTGGCTTTCTATTTCTCACTCATGCACACTGGAGTTTAAGCAAAGCCCACTCTGACATTTTTGTTCCCGTGTCTGGGATCCACGCATTCATTTCTCTTTATTTCTGAAAAATTTCCATTTTTGTTACTTGTTTCATTTATTTCATTCATAGTTAGTATTTAGGAAAGCTATTCTAATTAAAGCATCATGGGACAACAAAAGTAGAAACACAGACTAAATCATTTCAGCTGCTGTTAGGATACATGATCCGCTGTTTCTGTTTTATGGTACTGAGGAAATTTCAAGACACTACTCTGGCTCTCAAGAATTCATTGTGAAGCATCACTGGACTGAACAGCTGCAAATGGATAAATTCAATATACAGAGGAAATGAAACTGCAGGTTGACCGACTGTTCTACTGTAAGGTGGTCAGGCAGGTGCGTGACAGTGTTACGTATCTGATATTCAATTAAAGGCCGCTATTGGTTCATTGAATCAGCCAGCCCATATGTCACAGTCCTGGAAATAAATAACCAGGATTAAAGGACTGTGGTGTCAGTTACGTCCCATAGTGCAGAAGTGTTGGACAGACAGGACAGGGGGGCCTTTTGTCCACTCCAAGAGATGCTCAGAGGCTCAGGACGGAGGACAACAGGGCCGTTAAGATTTAGAAGAGCTGATCTTAATGCGAGTATGAATTGCTCATGTTCATTTCACATTAATGAAATGTAGCAAACAAAGAGTTATTATAGATTCGTACTTTCAATGTGTTTTTATTTCTATTTAGTTTTTAATTTTTGATTTCTATTTATTTTACTGTCAGTTAGCTTTCAGACTGTTTGCTTATTTCACTTAAGTTGTTGCTGTTAAAAAATGTTAAATCTCAGTTTGGCTTTTACTAGTTTCAATATTTAGTTTTATTTTTTTATTATAGTATCTGTGCGGGGCAAGATTTAAGAAACACTTTGACTCACAGTCATGTGGACATCCTGTCTCAGTAAACATGCACCAATGCCTCCTCCTGCAAACTGACAATGACTAAAACTAAAAACATTTCCTGTGTGTTTTTATTTTATTTTGGATTTGTAAGCACACACTATCTTTTCAGTTAATTTTCTCTTTTTTCCCCTAAGGCCTGTTTTTTATTTTTATTTTAGTTCACTAAAATGTTTTTTCACACCTAGTTTTAGTTTTTTTCTTTACTTTTAGTTAACTTCAGTTAAGCTACATTTTTGACCTATGCATGTGTTAGACCAAAGGTCAAAGGTCATGAATCTCCTTAAGAAATGCAGCAAATTGCCTCATAGCTGTTGAGGACTGCTGCTCTTGACCAAAGCTCAGGTGGACAGTGAGGAAAAACCACTTATAGTCTGATGATGAGACTATCATGTCAAATAGTAGGAAGTGCAATGATTCCAGTGAGAGATAACGTATTCACAAAAAGATGAGCACCGTTACACACTAACCAGGTGACACGGAGGTTATCAGGTGTTTACAGGAACTTCCTGTACTGTGTAATCTCAGTGGCTAACAAACAGCCGATCGTCACTAACGTCCCCATCCTGCAGAATGTGACTCGCTGTTTTTTTCTTGATGACACACGCGCTTCCTGATGTGTCAGATAAGGTCACGCAGATTTTATGTACACGTATCATTTGGCGGATTCACGTGCATATGTTTGCGACTGAGCACGTGTGCTCGCTGGCGGATGACGCTGTTTGGATGCAGGGCAAACGGGTGTGTTTGTGGCCGAGGTGGGATTGTCTCAGTGCATGTCAATGAGCCCCTGTGTCACTCCTGTGTGATTACTGCAAGAAATGACACAAATCAGCCCTTCAGCCCACGGGGACAGACCGTCAGCGAGAGAGAGAGAGAGGAGGTGGAGGGGGTGATATAGGAGGACGGATCACTTTAGAGACGTGATGTTCTCAGATAATCTTGAGCATGTCCGTGCTCTGTTTGTTCACGTGTCTCCTCACAAGCCTGATGACCAGCTGAGCCCCCCCAATACACAAACACTTCAACATAACGTCCCCAGGGAGACCGGAGACTTTTTGGTAACATGAACATTTTGAATAAAAATGTGTACGTATGAGATTGTGCCTTAATGCACATTAGGAGAGATTTTTTTAAACCTATTTATTACTCCTCTATAAGGCCATAATCTGTGTGACCCAGTAGAGGTGACAACATCTCTGTGACTGATGGAACGTTTTGTCCCTGAAGTCTCGATGAGACTGAGCTGCATCTGGAGACCACACACACACACACACACACGCACACACACACACACACGCACACACACACACATACACACACACGGGCACTACTGTGCTCTTTTAATGAGTGTATCAGAGAACAAAGCTGATAAAAATGCGTGCCATAGCCCAGCCTTTAAAAAGAGAATAAGAAATGGGCTACTGTGCTGCCATGCAGCATGCCTAATCACACTGCACACACAGCACATGCACCTTGCATACTTTCACATACTGTACTGGAGTCACACACACACACACACACACACACACACACACACACACACACACACGCACAAATACATGGACACAGCCAGACATGCTACACACATACACAAATTTAAACTGCACAGATATATAAATACAGTGCATGTCAATGTGGGTTCAACACTTCACTCCATTGTACAGCATGGTGTTGACACTTGCATTTGCATTCCACTTCCTCTGAAGGAGTGCAGACTCAAGAAGCACTCAGCATCCACAATCGAACGCATCCAATTTTCCACAGGTTTTTCTGTCATTGCCTCTTCATTTTCTGCCCTCTCATGATCTCTTCCTTCTCCTTTCCCCTCCCCATGATCCCACCTCTGTCCCTCTGACCCATGTCGCCTCTTGATGTTGCCTCGAATGGCTAGTCCTTAATGTTAGCGGTCACAAACAGCAGCCATCAACTTTGTCTCACGTTCACTGCCCTGCTAGTATCTGCCTCATGTAGAAATATACGCTTGCTCCTCCTGTGTCTCCTCTCCATCTCCTGCGTGACCGCTGCCGTTGCTTTGTTTCCCACCAGGGGGCAGTGGCGCTACGCTGATGGCTGAGTGGAGGCATCAGGCTTGGTTGGAGCTGACACGTTCCCGGGAAGTTCCTGAGCGTAGCAGCTGACTGAGCTGCATATCAATGAGTCATGATGAATAATGAAGGTTCGAGGAGGGGAGAACATTTTGTTATTAATGTGAATCTGTTGTCTTTCATTTAGATTGCGGAGTTAGTCCCTTTGTCAAAGAGAGGTGTGTTGACACACTCTTACGGCAGGATGGTAATTTACTGCCTGCGTGCGTGCATGTGTGTGTGTGTGTGTGAGAGAGAGAGTGTGTGTATAAGTGCACACGCATCAGAAGCTGTCACTCAGCAGTAATTAGGGAGTCTCTCCTGCTGTCCTCCGACACTGTTTGAATTTACCTTGCAAACACACTGCAAGTGCAAAGGTACCGCGTGTGCATGCGTATGTGTGTGTGTGTAGAACGTCAACTTGTGTTTATGGCTTGTTTGATCATCTGATTTCCTGCCAGTGAATGTTTCAGCTATGAGGCTTTTCTGCAGGTTTTTCTTATGTGCACGTATTTTGGAATCAGTTTAGGTTTTACTGTTGTGTACACTATTTTAGTGTGTCCATCGTTGTGAGTATGTACATGATGCATGAGGGAGTGTGTGTGTGTGTGTGTGTGAGAGAGAGAGAGAGCGGGAGAGCTGTGTGTGATGTCTAGAGTGGGGATCACATTCAGCCTGGGGGTAGGTGAACCTATTGTAAACAATGGATCTGACAGAATCTAGGCCTTCACATCTCTACCCCTGTGTGTGTGTGTGTGTGTGTGTGTGTGTGTGTGTGTGTGTTTGTGTGCGTTTGTGTAGACCTTCACACAAGGCTATCGGAGGCCACTGAGGAACCCCAGGGCAGGCTGGCCTCTCTGACCGAGTGTCTTTGTGCCTCCTCTCTTCAGGGGCTTCTTCTGTTTGAGGTGAGGAAGAGGAGAAGGAGGAGGAAGAGGAAGAAGAGGAGGAGGGCTGAGGTGTGAGTGAATGCAGCCATGGCCTGTACACCCCATCCATAGAGGAGCTACTGAGTGGAAGAGAGATCAAAGAAGACAGAGACGACCAACAGGTGAGGCGGCATCCTGTTCAGATGCACGCGATGGCAGGAAAGATAAACGCAAGACAAAACATCAAGTACGAGGTGATTAAGTAATGATCATCGATTTGTCTATAAAATGATCACCACAAGTTCCCAGAAGTCTATAACTGACATCTTCAGAATGCTTATTTTGTCTCGCCGGCAGTTTAGAATCCAAAGATAAATGATTTGTATGGATATAAAACAGAGACAAACAACATATTTTCACACTTTAAGACCCAGAACTAGCAACTGTCATTTAAAAATTAAGCAACTGGTGGTTTCAGCCACATCAACATCCAAACCACAGTGGAGCTGAAACACTGAGTTGATCAAGAGAAAATCAGTCAGCGCTATGTTGATGATTGATAATTGGCTGTTTCTATTATTTTTTGTCACATATAATAGTTCATGGAATATCTTAGATTTGGACTGTGGTCGGACAAAATGAGCAATCTGAAGACATCACCTTGGGCTCTGGTAAAGTGATGTGATGGATGACTTTTACTATTTTTTGACATTCTATACACAAAGATGATTAAATGATTAATCAAGAATATCATCTATGGGATGATCACTGATGAAAATCATGATTAGTTGCAGTCCCAATCAAAACATTGTTATTTCTGGACTCAGCCTAATGTTTCTTTGTGACCCGTCATGACTCATGAAGTCAGCCGTTTCTTAATTGACTTCTGCCAGAGGAAAATGAGAAGAGTTAATCCTAATGTGATACTAATCGGCACAAACAGACGCTGGTGAGTTAGCTGTACCCACAGCATGTGTGTCCGTGCTGGAAGAGTATTTTCCTCAGGTCTATTCTGCGCTCGGGCTTGTCATTTTTTCTTTTGACCTTTGCAGACTCACCTCTCACATTGTTTCTGCTTCTTCAAAAAGCAATATTTTTTGTTTGCTCTGCTGTTCTGCCTCCTATCTCGTTTGGGTGTGAGGTTCCATCCTCTTCTCATGCCCTCTTCCTCCTCCTCTCTCCCCTTTGCTCCCGCCTCGCCCTCCCCTCTCGTCTATCCCTCTCTCAGGATGAAACTGTGGGGGAGGTCAGCTTGGCCTTTGCAGGCGGCCTTCCTCGTTGCTTTGGTGATGCTCTGCGTTGACCCGGTGTCCTCTGGCAGCCGTAACCATCGGGGACCGACAGGTACACCAGGTCTTGCCTTCCAACACCATGAGAGGTTAATTACACTGTCACTGCAAAGGTAGAACACATGTTCCCTGAGCCTGTCGCTGACTGAGTCATCCCGATCCAGCAGGTGGGGGCAGAGCGGGGACAGTTTGCTCCGTCCCTCAGCATGACATAATGTAATCTAGACGAGACCAGATGCAAACACACCCCTATTTGAGTGATCGAGCCCATACAGATACAAATGGCACTTAAGCTGTCAGGAGCTGTCAACACAAATAGATCAGTGTGGGTGTGATCTGATCTATGCAGAGTGGTTGCAGACATCCAGCAGTCCAGGGCTGATGCTGTTGTTCTCAGGGTGGCTATGAAATAGGGTACATGCCTCATGTGGAAGAGGCCATGTAGGCTCATGACTTCTAATCCTCAGGCTCATAATTGCTAGTGCCTACATTAATATGCATAGCTCTGCAGTACCCCCTTCGACCAAAGCACCACTTCACTTATTCCCTGAGCAATCCATGAAAAAAAGATAGAAACCATAGCCAGCGCTGACTTAATTGAGGCCCACAAGCTAAATCTATTCTCTATCTTTAATTTCCATAAGTCATGGAGACAAGCCCCCCCCAACCTTAAAATGACCAACACAGTCTTATTAATATTTCATCAGGGCTGGCAGCAGGGACAGTTGTGCTGAATCACAGCATCTTGCGCCTCGACTTGTTGGCGACAACCTCCCAAGTCACCTCTTCCTCGCACTTAATTATGACAATTTCCTTAATTATCTCTATTCTGCGCTCTCAGTGCCCGTGTTTTGCAAGGTGACCTTTATGTGCCACACAAATGCTACCAGCATCCAGCCTGTGCAGCGAGCGATTGTATTAGTTTCCTGTTTGACGAAGACGAGGCAGCCTGCTTACGGCAGGGACACTACTAATTGCAGGCCTTGTGTATTGTGAAGGTCAACACGGGTGCCCGCCCCCTTCTCATTTCACTCTCGCTGTGAAACAAGATGACTCGCTCCCAAACCGACTGGTGCGCTTTATTAGAGGGTTTACTCTAATTGGTGGAAGTTTAGGACTTGTCGGCTGTGAATACCAACATGACACACACACACAGCGGTTTGAGGCTGAAAAATAATTGGCGGTACGTTATGACTGCTAGATAAGTTTTCTGTGTTTTCTGCTCAAGTGTTTTTACTGCTGTTTTGTTGGCAGGTCAGTGAGGCTTCTGTTTGATCCATGCTGCTGGTGGTGTACCATTTGCTGCCACATGGTGGCTCTAGAGGTCAAAAAATGCTCCGCTGGAATTGTGGCATTAATTTTTTTTAAATCTTAGTCTCATTTGCTCGGTGTTATTCTCAGCCAATCAATCATTTTACAGGAGCGCACCTCAAAAACAAATCTTTAATGGAATGAATGTCAACAAACCATGCAGACCTGACAGTTGTCACTTTAAATAAATGTGGGGGAAAAAAAATCCCATCTGCTTTCTTTATATTTTCTGACAGCACTCTCATGGGAATAAAAGGTGTAGAATGAGCCACCAAATGTGTTCCCGCTGACAGCTATGGTGTCTCTATAGCTTCAGCACATGACCACCTGACAGGCGTCACATAAACTATTTTTGTTGCATTTCCTCTGACCTGCAGATAGCAGAAGTAGCAGATACAGCTTAAGAAATATAGAAATAAAAAAATGCATTCTGAGAACTCTCTCAGGGAAAAGCTTTCGCTTCTGCAGGTTCACATTTTGCAGCGAAACATTCAGCACACAGACACTATCAGTTCATCTATTCATTACTCTTACGGCCATTTTCACAGTTGGCCCTCTTACAAATAGATCATTATGACACCCCAACACGCAGCAACAAATACTTTAGTAACATCTTTAATGCTCTTCATTGATTCTTTTATTATGTTTCATAACAATTAAACTGAACCTTTCATAAGCAGGTCACACAATAAACTGCATTCCAGGCCAACGCAAAAAAAGCTGCACTCCTGCCTGATCTGCTGTTCCTTATTATGAGACTTTGTTTGTTGAGATGATCGATTGTGCTCTTACAGTTCTGAGCAACGCTCTCCTGTATTGTTACAATTAAATTTCAGGCTTTGAGATTCCATTACAGTCTTTTTCTTTTCTTGTTTGAATGCTTGAAATTCAGTTATCTGAGACCAGTCACCAGCTTGCAGAAGTGATATACTTCCATGTGCAAAACTAATAGCTTGTAATAGCGTGCGTTGCAAACTAAACAGTGTTTCTTGGCTTCCAGGACAAATCGCTAACCTCTGGCACAATGTACCGTGGATCTCAAACTCCCAGAAAGACATATTTCTTCATGAATTCATTGAGTGTAAGCTGGACCTGGTTTGCCCTCCTTGGCTCAGCAACACACAAGGCTCATTGTGCATGAACAGGGCTACAGTCAAGGCTACCGTGCGTGTGGGAAAATAAGCAAGCTTGTTGTGGACACAACTGTGCGCATCCATGCATGTTTATAATTGAGCATTCTGCAGAGGAGTCAGCATGTCCTCATCTGAGGCTGCTTATAAGATGTCCCCTTAAAAAACAGCACTGGCAAGGTCTTAGAGAGCAGGTTTTATTGGGGATAGATTTGTTGCGCAGGAGTACTCAGCCGTACCAGCGACCTGTTATGATAATTAGCATAAAGCCTGTGGGCCTGTTAAACACTGATAATGTCAGAGGGATTGATGGGCTGTGTGGGATCAGGGTGAGGAGGAGATGGAGCAAGTGAGGGAAGTGGAGGAGAGGAAGGGAAGGGCAACGAGTGATCTAAGAGGGCAAATGAAGAAAGAAAGGAAGGATTGGAAATGAAAAAAAAAACAACATCAGGATCCAACAACTAGGTGTAATATGTAAATATGTAGATTTTTAGCAGAGAGGATATGAGTTGATGTTTGACATGGTTGCCCACCTTGTTCCACACAACTGATCGCTGTCATCTTGCCCTCCTGAAACTTGTGTTCCGACAGAGACGTACAGTATGTCCCCTCAACGTTGATTTGCCAGATATCTGGCCTTTCATAGCGGTGGACATGCTTGTCAGGTATTGACAGGGGAAGATACAGCTTTTTGATAAATTGCACAATGCTCCTGCTCGCCTGTGTCTGTCAGACTACATCAATCGCCTGACTAACCCATCAGTTCAAGGTAGCTTGGTTTGTTGGCTGCCCAGCCACTGTTGCCACCCCCACCCCCCCACCTTCCACCCACCTCCCTTTGCCTGCCGCGGGAATAGAAGCATTTAGCCATGCTTGAGAAGTCTTTTCATCTCAGCGTGTGCTGGGCTCTATTACATTGAGATGGCCATAACAGAATGGTTTAAAGGCAACATTGAGACATTAGATACACTGTTATTATGTGTCTATAGCTGCAGGCGGACTGCTCAACACATGAATCGTAAGTAGATGAGGGGTGAGAGGCAGCAGTGCTCTGAACCTGGGCTGGAGGAGGTAAGGCAAAACTGAAAAGGCTCACACTTCTTCAGGCGGCACTCCGGACCGCTTTTCTGATGTCTGGGACTTGTCCTGGTTTTACACTATTTCGGTTCAGACTTCTTGGTTTTCGGCCACTGCTGCAGCTAGATATTGGCCCAACTTTATGTTGCTCACTGTTGGAACTTTTTGAACATCTTCTGAAAACTCACTTTCACTGCAGAAAATCATACATTCTTCATATGACAGCTGTTCTCGTAGGTCAGTGTGGCTGCACTGATCATGACACATTCATGAACAGCTTGTTCTTAATGAAAGAAATTAAATTTGTGCTGCAATTTGGCAGCTTCCATCGTTAGCCATGCTAGAGACCAACGATCAGCCTGTCCCTTGTTCTGTCTGTTTGTCTGTCTGTCGACCCACCACTGTGTATTCAGCCCAAAGCGCCACTGTGCCCAAATACAGACCATACAGTCCACGAAATAGCTGCCAGCATGGCTGTAGGCTCCTAGAATTGTTAAACTGAATATGAAATTCTGCAGCCACATCTGTGTCCTGCCATTCACCACAAACATAACACAGTTACTTCTTTATTGTGCACTAAAATGATTAACATGACATTTTCTCTTTGTAGATTGTTTGCTGTAAAGACGAGGAATTGCTTTACGCTTCTTGTTTCGGAGCAACAGGCGTGAGCGGTTTTGAGGTCATTTCTCCCACATTAAATAGATTTTGGCTGTAAACTCTGTGTGGCTCTGACCTCTATTGATTGATCATATACCTTGGATGCTAAAGGGTACAGTTCATAGTTATGCTGCTCCCTCACAGATGCACAACTCAAAAACAGGCCCACACTTACAAACTCACACAGTGATGCATCCGCCTACTTTTATCATATGTTTCAGAGCTCCAGCACGTTCTCATTGGTTGCAGCGTGGTAAAACTCCTTTATAACGCCTCACTAATGGAACTAGGACTCACTCTGTGGTTTTATTCCTTCCTCACATTTCTGTGAGACCGCATAGAAATATTACCACCTCCTCATTAGACTGAAGGCAGCTTTTCTCTGTCAAATAGTTTGACTTTACTCTTGATTCAAAAGCTGAAAGCTAAACCACCAGCTAGTGAGACTTTCATGCACTTGAGTTGTAGCATATTTGATTTTTTGTAAGCACTGAGGTTAAATAATTCAGCATTTTGAGAGACGCTGACATATAAGTTGAATGTAGCTTATTTGTGCAGGTCAGGAGAAATGAATAATTTGCTGGGGCTTTAACATGCATACACTGTTAGTGATAATGTCTGCACTCACACTTGAAAAGAAAACTGACCTCACACACAGGAAGTGGAAAATAAGACGACTTCAGCTCTGTTTTACAGCCTTTGCTGGCTGCATTTACTTTACATTTTCAGGCTGATATTAGTATTACTGGAGTCACTAAATTGTCAGGCGAATGTGAAAGAAATGCCAACTGCAAAAAGAACCTCGTGTTTGTCACCTTTTTATTCCAGGTAGAGGTAGTTACGAGGCAACAAATCATCATCACCGTAGAAAGTGTGTTTCTGAATGCAGTTTGTTGTGCTGCTCCCTGATGATACTCCATCTGAAACACACAGCGTCCCGATTAAAGGCTCTTTAAAAACATTTACTTGGACTGGACTTTTTGTTCAGCTGTAGCTGTAAACGGCAAGAAAACCCAATGGAGGCCCTCCAGTCTGTCTTCTTTAAATAACAGAAATCACTTTGAGATTAGCATGTAGGTTTTCCTCATACGCCGGCCTGAATTTACCCCATATTAACATATGCTTCATTAAGATTTAAAATAAGCCTGCAAAGCTGGACAGACGCATAAAAGAGGCATAAATGAAGTTCGGCTGAGTTTATCTTCCGCTGCTCACACACACCCTCAAAGCTTTACAGTTTTAAGATACAAACAGCCCTGGCCCCGGTCTGACGTAGGCAATAAAGAGAGCAGACCTGTGAACCTTCTGACCTCATTATGCCGACCGGAGGCGAGCTGCTCTTTGTTCTCTCCGCTGCCTGTGACACCACATCTCCTCCTCCTGCGTGACTCCCTCACCCTCTTTCTTTCTCACTAACAAGCTGCCTATTTCTACGATTGGGGCAGCCCATTGACTAGTCTTACCCAATCACCGCTCTGCACAAACAGCGGAATGAATTCTCAGTACGGACTAACGATAATGAGGCCACGTGTCTGATTAAAACAAAGGCAATTTGTGTTGAATTAGAATTAGACTTTCATTTTTTTTAAGCATTGTTACTCTGTGATTTCATTGTGATTATTGCTGTTATAATTACAGCTGCACTGATAGCTCTTGCCCCATTTAGTTCTGCTCCATTTTATTATATTCTAGGTTTTTATCAGTAGATATAGGCTATATGTGCTTGTGCGTGTGTGTGTGTGTGTGTGTGTGTGTGTGTGTGCGCACACGCATGGGGGTAATCCGGCAGCCGCTCTAGCCTCAGGAGAGCCCGAGACAGAGGAGTGAGGGAAATGAAAGTGGAGGGATGATAGCGGAGGGGCGCCCTCAGAGAGCCTGGGATCATTGATGGGGCTCTCTGGAGAAGAGAACAAACAAACTTTAAATCAGAAAGGATGAGAGGGGCCATGGCCTGCAGAAATGGAACCCTCTACAGAGTGTGTGTGCGCTTCGTGCGCGCTTGTGTGTTTACTGCTGTGTGTGCGTGTGTGTGTGTGTGTGTATGTGTGTGTGTGTGCTCTTCTGCGTCTGCCTGCAAAGCTCATTGAGCTGAGCATGAAAAGTTTTGGAGTCTGGGTAAAGTCACGTACATAAATGAAATCTGGGCTTATGGTACAGTATAACCAAGGTTTTTCCAGGGCTGTAAAGAGGCTTATAGGTAGTAATGTCGCCAGGAGGGTTTGCTGTGCCGGGAAACGGTGCCAGAGACTCTCAGGAGTGCACAACAAGCTTTGAGAGCGAAGATAAGACGGCTGGAATCTGTTCAGAAGCCATAAGCAAAGATTAGATATACTAAACACTTCACCCAACATTTGTGGTTGGCGCGTTTTCCTTTAGGTGGCAACAAAACCCTCCTCCTAAGAGATTCATGGCTTTAATGTGCCGAATGTAATGTAACATTAGCATAGACATTATACAGCACACACTTCTAAACATAAACATACAACATAAGCCTATTCACACATTGTCCTCACAGCGTCCTCGTGCTGTTTGATACACCAGCACATGTCTGAGACTGTCCCTGCGAGCTCTTTTTATTGGTGTGAAGCCACATTTATCTTTTAGCACAAGGAGTCCAGTCTGTATAACAAAACATATTTCCCTCAGGAGGGGCGCGGATGATAAAGGGAGAGTTTGTTTGAACTGTGACTGAACAGAAATAATTCTGATTAAAAGCATATTGTTTCAGTAACATCACACGCTCACATAAAAACACATTTTGCCACCAGGCAGAGAGCTTTGTTTTAAAATTTACTTTAAGTTAAGTGTGCCCTTCTGTCCCATTACTGTCAAGACAATGTTATAATTAACCAGACCAAGGTCCCCAGGGAAATGTGAAGATAATCAAGGCAGATTAGACGCTGTTTGTGTGTTGGAGGTGTCAGGTGGAAAGCAATTATCCTCATATGAATTATGACTTCAGGATCACACTCACAGACACACAGCGAAGCCAACACATGCACACGGAGATAAAAAATGCAGAGATGCGCAAGTACAGGTGCAGCCATCCATATACACACCCACACACAGATATACTCTATATACATACATTTACACACTCACACGTAAACATACACTTAACAGAGATGAGTCCAGGCCAGAATCCATAAGAATTCATAGGAAGTGTATCGTATTCGTGGCTTGCTCTACCACATGACTTCCTCATAAAATGTGCATGCCTGTTCTTTGCTGAGATCAAGTGGCTTATTATGTCTGAAAGGAGCCCAAAGAAATTATTATTTTTTCAACATTTCCTGCTCTCGCTGTGTTTTCTTCCCCTGCACACAATGACAACAACCGAGCCGCCTATGTGTCTAAATTAATGAGGGCACTGGGCTGAGAATAAAAGCAAAGTATCACTAAAGAGTGTTTACTTATGAATCAAAGCATATGAGACTGGAATAAATTGAAGAGTTTATACAAAAGTAAATAATTCAGCAGATTTGTTTAATCCTCAGAGAAGCTGTTGTGCTGTATATTTGATTGTTATTTGCAGCACCCATTTATTTGAATTTAAACTCAATTTTATGGAGCAAGAAACCATCTCAACACCAATAAGCCATCATAAAAGGCGATGAATTTCAAATAACCCCCTCCCTTTTTCCTATCTTCCTCTCTCTCAGTCGCATACCAGGTGAAGCAGGGGACCTGTGAGGTGGTTGCCATCCATCGCTGCTGTAATAAGAATAGGATTGAGGAGCGCTCGCAAACCGTCAAGTGTTCCTGTTTTCCTGGGCAGGTCGCTGGCACCACCAGAGCCAGACCCTCCTGTGTGGAAGGTAAAAACTCCCCAACCCTGGATGTCTGTGTGTGTGCGTGAAAGAAACTGTAATATATAAATATCCAAGTGAAGTGCTGTATTGGCAGCCCCACAACCCAGATCACTCCGCAAGGGTGCAAATGTAACACCACAATAAGACATCGGCATTTCTGAAACGGGTCGGGTGCAGACATGCCTGTTCCCTTTATGTAAAAATATCAGTTTGTACAAACATGTGTGAGGAAAAGCTGCTGCTCATCACATATCAAAACTATGTCTGAAAGAGATCGCCTACATGACATTTATTCTGCTTGAGCTGCTAATTGACCAGAGGTCTACTGTAGGTCTGGTTACACCGGTCAGCTGCAAAGAGTCTGTGTAGCATTCAGCTGCAGCTGTTGTAACCTCTCGAAACCTTCACTTTTCTTGAAGTCTACCCTTAAGTGCACTCTGTATGAAAACATGCTGTGTATTCTGCATGAACCTGTGCCAGCACGCACCACGCTGAAGCTATATGACACCTACAGGAAAACATTCAAACCCAATATGCTGCACTGTCAAATCAAACAGAAACATTCCAGATGTCTTGGGCATCATTTTATACACGTTTCCCCACAATTCTGCAGCAAGGCCTCGGCATTTCTGCCGAACCATGGGAGCATGATTGGAATTGAAAATGATGTTTTGCAGGTTCGGACAGTGTTTGGCTGCACAACATGTTTTTGTAATGACTGACACACTGCTGAATCTGACAGGGTCATAGAGGCTAAAAATGTTTTTGATCCTCTTGCATCATTAAAGTTGCTACATGAAACATCTCACCTAAAACAAATCATTACCAGATTCATTTTGAGATATTACTCAACTGCAGGGAAGATTAATTCGCTGCATTTTACTTTGAATTGCTGCCAGGCCGGATTCTGTGCGAAAATTGATTTTTTCAGAGCACAAAAAACGGGAAGACACTGCTACTGATGTAGCACAAACAGAGCTGAACCTTTTAAAGGTGCTTGAAAATATGGAAAGCTGATGGAAAAGTCACACCCAGCCTTGCCGTCCTTCTTAAGCAAAGCAATAAAGAAACACAGAAGGGGTGAGGCAGGCGGTGGATGAAGCAATATCAGAATAAAGAATGAATAAAATGTGGTCTTAACACTTAGAAAGGAAGATACCAAAAAGTCACAGTAAATTTGAGTCATTTTGATAAACATACACCAGAACATCCTTGTTAAGGGTTTAAATAGTATGGAGTAAAACTGCATATCTTGGCCCTGCAGGTAGGACAATTTGTGTTTCATCGTGTCCTAAAGAGATCATGCAATATGAAGGGTTAAAGCCGCTAATGCCTGTAATGGAAACCCCAATCACCAGTGTCCCCCTTATTCCCCCGGTGCTGTGTGAAAGGAGAAGCAAATATATGACAGCTGTCAGCCAAGACTGCCTCAGCCGCAAGACTGGAAATTTAAACTGCGGTGTAAAAGGCCCGCTGTTATTGGGGACAGCATTCCTTTTCATATCCAGTCGGGCCACTTGAGGATACGACAGATGGTGATAAAGAAGGGATTTTCAGATAAAGAATGGTGAAGAATAAAGAACAAGCATCTGCAAGAGAGAAGTTTTGGGAAAAAAAGCTGGGTAGAGTCATGGTATGATTTTCTTCATTGTATAGACAAAGATTAATTTCAAAGGAATCCTCCTCCCCCTCGCTCTCACACACAGCATGTATGAGCGTGTTTGTGTCTGGTAATGCGTGCTGTGTATGTGGGAGTGCGCTGATGATAGACGGATGAAAGCTGCGGGACCTTTGTTCGACCCGTTTGTCCGGTCTGCGAGCTCCTGCCCAGCGAGAAACAAGCGGTGTCACTGACCCCTATCATCCACAGCCTCTCCGCTGAGATCACAAACACACACCCAGCGCCAGCCGGCCCGCTCCAATCACGCTGTATTAGCCCCCTACCAGAGGAAAATACATGGGTGCCTCATATGTGAGTAGAGCCAGTGAATCTCCGAAGCGCTCGGGTTATTCAAAGTGTTGAGGTCAGCCAGGAGGGGTGGAAACTGAATCCACACTCGCACGGACCCGAGCGGCTGCTAAGCCAACACAAACAGAGGCACTGATGAGACATCAGCACATTCTCACCCTGGCGCAGTAAATGGATGATCTCCTAACTATGGAGAGGGACGCCTCGCTCACGCTGCCCCAGCTTTCACTTGCTCACTTCCATCGACAGACTCGTTATAGGATGATATAGATATTAAGCTTATTTAGCTAGGTAAATAAAAACAAATCTGTTTTTAGACTATTTGGTTAATGATTTAATTGTTGTGTTTTGCTTTACTTCCTGCTTGTTTCGGGTCCCAAAGATTGCATCATTTTGTCCTTCTCTGCTGAAACTATCAAAACCCAACATGTTTGACTTCTAGACTTCATCACAAAATCATGTTTATAGGTAATTCTTATTAATTTAGGAAAAGTCATGAAGTATCAAGCTGGTAAAACAATATTACATATGTTTTTTTTGTGCTGTTAATGGGGGTCCAGAGTCTCCAGGACCCCAAAACACTAGATTTGAGGTTACCTACTATAATTATTAATGATTCTTATGTATTCTTTTTTCATTTGCACCCTAATCTGCACACTTCTGCTTGCCTCTGACTTTTTTTTAGTGACTCATTTTATTCCTTTGACATGAAACAAGCAAACCTACCGTGTTTGACTTTCTGTGCTGCCTGCACGTGCTCCAAGTGTCCAAACGCCTTCCATATTTAGTGGTCACGACTCTCCGCAGAGCACCCGGCCCTCCTCCTCCATCCACCGTGCTGCTATTCCTGCATGCGGCCAGTAGACGGTGCCTTTCCCATTCAGATGACTCCGTCACAAACATACCTGCTAGTTCACTTCAGCACTTTTTTCACTCAATAAGAAAAGTAGATTTGTTGTTTAACCTCTTTGATGAGTTCCTAGATGGGAACAATTGCTTGATAATGATAAAATCAGGCAACCATAGCAAAGATGATTGGCTTTGTAATGAAAGTTGGGATAAATAAAGAATCATGTGAAACTTTGCTAACCTTTCAGAATGGGCATTGCCCTGATGCTTTGCTTTTGTTTGTTCAGCTCTCCTTAAAGACTCGGTATAGTTTGCTAAGAGTGAGGAATGACACTGATCAGAAGCTAATAGACTGACAGTTATTGCTGCCTCACTGAAAGTCATTCAGTGATAAATCCTTTTTCATGGTCTTAATCACTCATTCTTCCTTTCTTCTTTAATTCACCCTCACAAAAGCACACACACACACTCACACACACACACACACACACTCTCTGTCTCACACACACACACACACACTCTCTCTCTGTCTCACACACACAGCTTAGTTCCTTAGTTCTTAGGTTAATTTCCTATTCAGATCTCACCTCCGTCTCCCACCGCCTCTCATTTCCAAATCCAGTGCTCAGCAGCACTTATCTCATGAGTCACGCTTGACCTCTGAGTTCACAGATACAAAAGATCTCACCTCATCCAACACTGTCTAACGCACACAGACACACATCCACGCATGCTACTCTCACCTTTTAGGCTTGGGCACTGATGCAAAGAGACAAACCCCTCTCAGTAGCCAGCCCTTGTAGAGAAGCCATAGTGTAAATGGAGTTGCATTATTGATGCTGGCTGAAAGAGGAGTAAATGGCAGCCGGTCCCATTACTGGCTGCTGCACGGTGGGGCCCATTACTGCCAGGCTAACTTTTTCAAGTGAACTCCATTCATCAAAATATTCTTTTCCTTGATTTCTCCATTAATCATGAAACATGCTTCGTTTGTTTGTGCGGTGGTAGCATTGTGTGTGAATGAAGAGTTAATGAGTGAGGCGATTTAGAAAAGTCAGAGTGTGAAGAGTTTCTGGAGGTAGAATAGATAATATCTGATTAATAGAAGTCGTCTGTTTTTAAGAACAGTATACTGGCTGCACTTGTGTGTCTGCGTCTCACTGATTTCACAGTCACACGAACTAGCTTGTCTAAGTGAAGACAAAATGTCTGTCCGCTGTTTGGTTTAACTGCGGTAGCATTCAGGATAAATAAAATGCTTTTTTGTCTCAATTTGGGCTCTGCCAAGTTTAGTTAAGCTCACAGGGTTAGTTAGGAATGTGCTGGTTACGGCTTGGGCTGGTGTGCACCTCTAGGGAATGAATGCAAGTCTCTGCAATGTCCAGAAAGAAAGCTGTCCTCACATGAAGCATGCATGTTATAACTCCTTGCTTAGTTGTGCAGTATAGCTGAATAAATACTGAATAAATAATCTTTACTCATGTAAATATCATTATAAATACAACAATTTAGAAAACTGCCTATTAAGTGACCTGAATTTAAAATTGTATATGAATAAAAGTGTGTAAGTAATAGCAGCTAAATGTACTGGAGTGTCAAAGGTAAAGGAGGACTTGTTCTTTCAGAGTGTCAGATGATCTAATTCATTAACCTGCAGGGAGCATTTTAATGTTGTAGATGACACATGCAGAGCTAAATGGAACCACTTTATACTGCCGGGTCGCTCAGCCTTTAACAGCGTGTCACATGAAAAGAACCTTTCATGCTTTTATCTGCAGAGTAACTAGTAACTGTAACTGTGAGATAAATTTAGTGCAGAGCGAAAGGTAAAAGATCCTCCTCTGACTATAAATACTCAGGTTAATTATAACCTCCCTTATAATTGGACTAAAGTACAGTGCAGACTAAGAGTAATATGCTGTGTGTGCATGCATGTACTTGCTACATAGTTAGAGACATTGTGGTCAGTCCTCATAGCTCAAAGGGTTATGTGATGGTTAAGACTTGGTTTTAAGGGTTAGGTCAGAATGAGGTTTAGGTTAGGGTCAGGGTAAGAGCTGGGGTTAGGCATTTAGTCATGGCGGTAATGGTTAGGGAAAGGAGCACAGGAATGGTTGCCCTCACAAGTATTTGTGTGTGTGTGTGTTTCTGCCACTTTTCTGAGCACCAGTAAGAAGGACTTAAAGTCTTTCCTCAGACACTGTCATTAAAGTGTGTTTGGTGGTGGAGAAAGACAGGCAGCGCAGAGACCTGATAAAAACAGTGGATGAATGGATTTAGTTTGGTGTGTGATTTGCTGAACTCAGAGACAGACAAACTGTGTCTCATCACTGGGCAAAGAAATCCAGTTTAGTGTTTCAGCACACATCAACCTGCTGTTATTTACTGTAATATCTGCTCAATAATGTCACGCTTTTGCCATTTTGTCGGCCTGCTCCTGTGTATGTGTGTAACTGTTCACCATGTATAATCTTTTTCGGACTGTTTTTCCACCGCACTTTCCACTTGTGTTTTCTCGTCATGCATACCTGGGTGTGCTGGCATGGCTGTGTGAGCCATGGCAACAGAGATACAGTGTGTTAGTAAATCATTGTAGAAAGAGATGGATGCCTCTGCATCTGCACTCCAGGATCACTGAGTGGAACAGTTACAATGCCTCAGGGTATCCATACCTCTGGGTCCATCCCCAACTTCTTGTTTGTGTGTGCGCGCGAGTGTGTGTGTGTGTGTATGTGAAGGTACATCATATTGCCTTTAAATATTAATGACCTGGGAGCAAGGGCACGGGACGGCTTGTGATTGTGCTTTTATGCCTGACACTTACTGCACAGTTTGGGCTGCATACATGTACACACAAAGGCTATAAATCTATATGTGCATAACAGGCACACACGGTAATACACAAATACACAAATACACACACACACCCACACATGCAAAGCGAAAGTAAACTCCCTACTGCAGTTTGTGTTGCTCCACTGAGTGAGTTCAGGCGGTGCCTTTGTAAAGTATTAATGGGCAAACACTCTAACAGACAAATGCCTGAGTGCACATATTGTGTTAGTATTCCCTGCCTTACTTCAAACGGGCTACATTTGAATGATACAATGGGACAAGTAGTGAATTAGGTTTTTTTAATATATCAAAGACTTATCTATTATTCTTTATCATGTGACTTGAATGACTTGAGATGAAAGGGTTAGAGGTGAAGGAAGTCCCTTTGAACCTGCATAATTGGTGGCGTATTCAATTTCAGCACATGACATACATTCTGTCTCTGATGGTAGACTAAGTCGACTTACCTGATGTCACATTTCCTCCATTAGTGCATTATAAAAAAAGACCGTATGGACATCCACAGATAAAATATTATCATTAATATTTCGTGAGATAAACCTGATTGATCTACACTGTGTTGACCTCTTAGAAGGTCAAGGTGTGAACTTTGTGTGTTTACCTTTGATGAAAATGAGAATTTTCTTCCACCTACAGAAAGGCTACACATCAAGTTTGAAGTTCTTGCATGGGGGGTCTTCTGTTCGCCTTTAGCACTTGTTAAATACTTGCGAAGGTAGAACAAGGCACACACTCTGAAAGTTCATTAACAGCCTTATATTTGATCAGAGGGGTCTGAATAATGCTACGATACAGTCTTCGTTCATGCAAAGTCACAGCATTAATATGTGGATGAGGGGACCTGCAGTTTCAACTTTGTCCACTTGATGTCACAAACATTACAATGACAATCCAGGCAGCACTGCAGGAGCATGAAGTACAGTGTGGCACGAATGCTCACACAGCTGGCATATGTGCTCGCACACACAAACAAAAATGAAAAGCTGTTACCATGACAGGCAAGAGGATGAGTGGCATTCATCAGGAGTGTGTGAGATTGACGTGTTGTGATCAGTAGGAGGAGAGACGGAGCTGTAGGCAGCCTCGTAGCGTGAAGCCTCTGTAGACCTTATTTAGAGGACCCCAGAGACTAGGCAAGAACCTGGGGAATAACATAGCCTCAGTCCCTTGTGTTGCCTAATCACCTGCACCTTAAGCAAAGCGCTGTCTAGACGTTTGCCCTCAGCGCAGACTGCGCTGAAAGTTTGAGAGCAAACTTAAATAAGAGCCATTTTGGATGCAGATTCCATTGTAATGAGCTGATAGTAACTGTGATGAAATGTATGCCTGAGCTGTAAACCTTTTTTAATAAGCATATGCACCTTTTGTGAATATAAATGTAGACTCTTAATGAGACTGATGCAATTAAAGTAGGCAGCCTGAGAGATACTCTGCATTATACACATTTTTTCCTGGAGTATATGCATCCTCTTTCTAATTCAAGTACTTTCCAGCGATTCAACTTCACACAGACCTGTTGAATATTCAGGTGGAGGTAAGTGCAGAGGAAATAAAGCCGTCAACGTCAGATTAGCTCAATCATTTTAAAAGCAACTGAGCTGATACTGCGTCTCAAGTATTTTCTGCTCTTCAAGAGGCGGCCAGTGTGACTGTGAATAGTGAACAACTTGTGTGAGTCATGGTGACAGAGCGTTGATGAGATGAACCAGTCAATGGATAAATTAATAGTTCAACATTTTGGGAAATATGCTTGTTTGTTTTCTGTCTGACAGATTAGAAGATTGATGCAACTCTCATGACTGAATAGTAAACATGAAGCTACAGCGAGCTGCCAATTAGCATTCTGTAGCTTAGCATAAAGACAGCTCTGAACAAAGGCGACAAAACCCAACTACTAACACCTCCAAATCTCACGAATGGACATGTTATATCTTGAGGTGTAGAAATGACAAGTTGTGGTTTTAAAGGACTTGTGCGTTGGATTTGAAACCACAACTTCTCAATTTTACACTTCAGTTTTATTACAAGGTATCATGAGACATAATATGCTAATTAGTGGGCTTTAGAGCAGCTGGTAGGCAGACTTTGTTATCCTTTCGACAAAGCCAAGCTAGCTAGTTTTGTTTTGTATTCAGTCTTTGTGCTAAGCTACACTAACCTGTTTCAGCATACCATATATACCATACAGAAGGAAGCATACTTCTCCAAAGCCTCAAACTGTGCCTTTAAAGCAGAATTCAAAGATGTCCATTGAGAGTGGAAATCAAATATTTTACTTTCAGAAAGTCGTGCAAAAAGAGGCTTTTGTGGACCATCTGCACAGTAGCTGACCTTGAAGGCATCACAGTTATATAGTGTGAATCCAAGTAGCACCCACCAACAGCCTCTACACGTTTGCTATTAGTAGGGTTCAGAAAAACTATGGTCCCAGTGATCTCAGAACGAACTACTGCTCACACACTAAGTACCTCTGTAATGTTGTCATCATTGACCTGCTGGGACCTGTGCGTGAGTGCTGTCCAACATCCGAACAGTCCATGACATCGCAGGCCTTGTACCAGCTCCTGTTAATTTTCTGACTTGACAGGCAGGTGCTTATGTGTCATGTCTGCCCCGCCCTCCCAGTATAGCATGAGATAAGCTGCAGGGAACGCTAACTCCATAATAGCACTCAGAGGCCATGCCCATTAGCTCTAAATAACACTCTTGCAGTGCAAAGCACCGTCGTCGACACCATAATGGCCACATTAACGAGCATTACACAGCCATTGGTTTTTAGAACCGCTTACTGCCACTGAGCTCATGCATCATATCAGTGTGTTCAACATTACGCCCTGTGATGGCTGTGAGTTTTTGTGTGGTGACTTAACTCGGTGTTGGCTCTCCTCCTCTGCCTACGTGCCTTCCTGAGTCTGTCGTTGCATTTGTGCTGCCTGTTTTCCACTCTGGTTCACTTTGTTACTCACCTTCTGTCTGTTGCCTTTGCTTAATCTGCTCTTTTCTCCTCCATCCTCAAACACCTTCCCTCCTATCTCACCCTTTCTCTCTCCCTCTCCCAGTTCCCCTCGCTGCTCATTTCCACAGTTCAAAGATGTTTTCTTGGTGAACACCTATTATTTAGCCTCTTCTTCCTCCCTCTCCCCCCTTTCCCCTCTTTTCCTCTCAGTCACTGTGAGAGGATTTGCCAATGCTTTTTTGCATTGTGCAGTTGAAAGCCCATTTTCCTGCCAATACCACCTCATCTCCTTCCCTTTTCTTGGAAACAATAGTCACTAGAGATCAAAATTCCTTTCTAAACACCATCAATCCACAAGTTTAATGAAGTTGGAGAAATGGGTGCACTCCTTTATTCCTCCCTGCCTCCACACTTGAGACAGAAGGATGGATGGATGATGAGTTTGGAGACAGGGAATTGAGTTAGTCTCAGCTGTCGGGCTGTCTCCTGTCTAGACAGTGGGTCAGATGATCTGAAAGATTTGAGTGTCAGCTGCTAAAACATGAGAAAACTTTGGATTTTGACACCAGATTAACTGTAGATCAGGCCAAGTTCTCAAGCTGTGTTTTATCAGTTTTCCATCGTCTTGCACAAAAGATGCATACAATTAACCAACTTTAATTTCAATCAGTTATTTTAGCATCAAACTCTAGAAGGCCCCTTACAGATTTTGTTTTCACAACATTGCATGGAACGCAAGAGAGCTGATAGAGAGGGTTTTTACACCTACAAAAATAGATCAACATTAGTGTCAAGTGCATGAGAAAAGAGTGTTTTAATTGATAGCGCTGCTTCACCATAATCCTGTTTTTACTCTATGTATTATGCAGTAGGAATAATACTCATTGGTGCATTGTCTAAATGTGCCTTGTGTTTTGCTGATTATACCAGGAACAATAGGGAAGTTAGGTGATTCATCTAAATTATAGGATGTGACTCATACATCTGCACAAATGCAAAAATACATATAAATTCACAGGGCAGCCACGTCTTATTGGTTATATCCAGTATAGGACTTTGTGTGACAGTGAAAATCTTGTCTCATATTTACCCTGTTCTGTCTAGTTGAATTTTTTTTTTTTATCCTTCAGATGCCAGATTCACCCATTCCGTACAGGATTTAAGATCCCATGTTGAGGGATTACATTAATCTGATTAAAATGAAAAAAAAAAAAAAGGTAACTGCTATACATTTTAGCTCCTGTGAAAATCACAGTAATCATATTATAGACGAGAAAACACATGCCTGCTCAGAGATACTGGGGGTTTGAGCAGAGCCACGGCGCTGTTCATGGTGCTGATTGTACTGGAGTCCCAGCAGTGGGATCAGCACCATGGACAGCGCTTGTAACATTTACATTGTAAAAATATGCTGCAGGCGCTACTTTTATTTTTTCCATCCTGAACTGATAGTTCATGTTGGCTGTGGGCATAAAGTGAGTTGCAATTGTACAGTCGTCACCGTGTAGGTAATGTTGTGCCCTGTTCTTTCCTTCATTAATTAATTCTGTGCTCCTAATCACATCATAATGTCCATGTAAGAAGCCTGCTCTTCTTCTTTCCCTACAAACCTCCATTTGCTGCTCCAGCCTCCATCGTAGCCCAGAAGTGGTGGTGCCACATGCAGCCGTGTATGGACGGAGAGGAGTGTAAGGTCCTGCCTGACCTGACCGGCTGGTCCTGCAGCACTGGCAACAAAGTCAAAACCACCAAGGTGAGAAGCATGCCTTTCTGTGCTCGTATGTTTTTATACATGGGCGAGTGTAGGGCCTGTTCGCATGCACATCTCTTCTCAACATCTGTCTGTGAGTGTAATTACTGACTGATTAATTATGTGTTTGTTTTCTGCATATGTCAGCTCACTCATTCTCTTCTTTTCCTTTCATTTGCTGCTTGTGCTGTTTTCTGTGCTTGCACAGTGTCATCTTTGCACATGCATATCTAGCCAACTGATTATTGCAGCGTCTTTGATAACTTCTAATTTGCAAGCAACAAAGCATGTAACCATATCAGTGTTCACATCAAAAGGCCCCTGGAGAAACACATGATGTCCAGAAAGAATAAACAGATATTACTGAGCATCTTCCAGCTTGACTAACATTTGATGTAGCTAGACTTGGCCATGATCTTCACTTGAATAGATTTCTTTTTCTATGAAACATCTCGCCTCAATTAGTGTGTGGTGTTTATGAAAAGAAAGAACTCAGAAGTGCTTACCACGCAAGTTAAAAAATAATCTTTGAAACAAAGGCTGTTTGGATTTTTAAGATGCCCACAAATGAGTGTAGTCGCAGCACCAATTTCAAACATCAATAGAAAAATTGCAAAGAAAATACAGAGCTAATCAACAAACAAGCCTCCCAGTGAGCCCTGTTTGTTAATCTGCTGTAACTGTATCTCCTCAGGCAAGGTTGACAAAACAACTGATGGAGAAAACACAAGACCTCTGCACACTGAGTACCCCCCCGCAACCACTGTGTGATGCCATGTAAACCTACGCCATTCAGATGAGATAAATTGATTTAAATGAGGGTCCTTCATGGCCCTTTGTAAGCTGTTGAAGTGTGAAAGTTAATTTGCGGGACTGACAACTGGGGTGTGTGTATGTACATGCCAGAGTGCGTGTCGTGGGATGGAGCAGGTGCAGTTTATTTACAGGTGAAATCTAAAAAAAAGAAAAGAAACAGTTGTGAGGGAAGCGGCGCAGGCGCCATAAGAGTAATTGCTCGAGAGATGGCATAACAGCACAACATCTGTCGCATTCATTAGAATGCATTATGGCTGGGGCCTTCCGCAGAGGCTTTACAATTAAGAGTCATAATTAAATTGGTGAGTGGGATAGACTGAAGAACAGAGGCACTGCTGGGCTCACTCACAGGCAGTGGAATTAATGACCCTGGGCCTAACACCAACTCTGGGACTGATAGGTGCAATTATCCTCATTCTGTTGCACGTTGCCATCTCTCTTCTTCTTCTCTCCTTTCTGTTTTGTCTCTCCCACCCTGTCTGACTAGCCGATCGGCTGAGGAGCCAGTGGCTGACTGCATCAGTGGACATTAATTGTGCATTTGCAAGGTGCTTTGGGACCGGTGAGCGGTTACTTGGAGACATGGTGGCAGATGTCACTGAAGATAGCTGCAACGAGACATCGATTCCCTGGCAACAGCTCTCACGGCCCTGCACTCTCACTCCCTCTGCGTGTCTCTTCTTTATCCTGCGCCTCTCTTTCTTACCCATGACCTCCTTTCTCCACCTCAGCGTCTCATTCACCATGATGATCTGTATCTGTCCATCTGTTCCACTCCCACACAGCGTAGGTGTGCTGTGGAAAGATGCATAGATTGCTTGACCGAGGCGCTGGAACACTCTTTAACAAGGAAGAGCAAAGACGCCACACCATGAGATGCACTTTTTTACATGTCCCATTTCATGTGCCTGCCTTTGTGGTAACACATCTCCAACATTTTCAGGATGAAAACAGGATTTTTTAAATATATGAGCATATCTGTTCATTATAAATGCACATGAGATGGGGTTTGTTGGTGGAAAACAAGCTCTATACATGTCCAATTATACGCCTTCAACTTACTGGCCAAGTGTAAACAAACCATTACAGCTCCAAGACATGTGAAATACAGCTTAAGCAGCGGAGACGGCGTTAGTCCCTGCAATCAGTCAGGGAGCGGGACTGAAAACAAACATTTGCAATCCAATGAAAAAGACATAGAGTGAGAAATAGAGATCAAACGGTTTGGTTCAGGATATTCTCCTCTGACCTCCGATTGGCTCTTTCAAATGGAAAGATTCATTCAGCGAGTGTGTAGTGGAACAGAGTAGCTCCATGTAATTACATGTCTCTGTGACACTGACTGTCTTCTCCTGTGTGTGGTGTTGCTTCTTCTTCAGGTCACACGATAGCAAGAGAGCCGCTGAGCCACGGGGAAACTTGAAACACTCCATGTGGAAAGGATGGATGACACACACATATTTACTGTACGGTGGGGAAATGATCATGGAAAGGACCGTTGTCAGGCTATCCATCACAAAACAATGGGATAAAATGTACTCATCACTAACTGTGTACACTTGTCTACATGGAGCCACACATTACGCATACTGTATACAGTATGCTGGTTGTTGACACCAATGGCCTACAATCATGGACACCCAGGGTACATCTGGACACAAACGGACTCTTATTTTCCAATAATGGACAAAGTGTGGATTGATCAAAAAATGATCAACGTCATTCACCGAGTAAGCATTTTAAAGTATATATTTCAACAAAGCATTTGTGGGTGAGTGTGAGACGTGAACTAAAAGCTGTGCTTGGAGTGCTGCTGGACACGGTCCAGACCTGCTGTCAATACGTGGGGTCTTATACTGGAGACAGCTGGAGATGATTTGGGAGAAACGAAAGAGATAGCAGCTCATAATTAGCAAATAGCAAATTAGCATCAAATTGCTCTTGTGGGTCAAGTCACTACCATGAAGATTGTTTTGCGGGAGTCATTTTGCAGTTCTAATTAGGAATTGCAGTGTAGGATCATAACAACATATTAAAAATTCATGTAAGATATTTGCACTAGTTGAAACCATTTGGGAATGTTTTGTTTTTCTAGATATCTTCCATCCTTTGCTGTGGATGTCACATGAAATTGAAGGTGAGCATTTTGTAAAATGTCTGACACTTGAAGTAGATAAATATAAATATAAATATATATATATATATATATATCATGCCCCATTATTCCTGAGTAGTTCTTGGTTAAAAATGGCTCAGACTATTGAGCCTTGCTTACATGCAGCTTGGTACAATATGAACTAGCAAAATGTGATTCATCCGTCTCATTTTTGCCCAGAAACATTTCCAAGCTCAGCCTTCAAAGTTATATATCTTTGATCTATATTATATTCAGTATGTGACATCTCTTATGTTAACTGTTAAAAGGAGGCCCATAAAATGTTCAAACAAGAAAGACAAGTTGTCTTTATGTTCTTATTTCACTTCTTTGGCAGTGCTTTCTTTTTTTCACTCTCTCTCTCTAAATGGTCAGATCCATAATCTTTAAAAGCACTGTAAATACGAGACACTCGCATGAATCAGGGTCTTTCTAACTACCCTTAGTAGCAGATACAGTATGTTTTTGTGTGCACATTGCGCATTGATTGCCTCCACAAACCTCCTCAACATCAATGCATCGCTGAAATATACTGAAAAAATTGCCACTGATAATGGCAGTTCAGCTCTTTGCAATCATGTTTTTTTTTCCCCTCAGGGCTGGATCATTACTGCACTGAATACAATAGCTCAGTGCCCTGAACATCCACCTTACATCTCTCAATTATCTCTGTCCATTCTGCCTCTCACACTCCCTCTTTACTTTGAATCTTTCCGTCCCTGTCGTGTATAATCTCTCTATCTTCTGCTACACTGCATATAATACAAAAGATGGCACAGTTAAAAGAGTTTCCATACTGTCCCGCACACTATATCTTCATTTCTCAGCTGTATGCACTAGTGTGCTGCTTTTTGCTCTCATGCTTTCCAAATCCATTTTTTCTCTCGCAGACACGCATCCAAGTGCAAGTCTTTCTCAAACTGTATCTGTCTGCCTCTCTGATATGTGAATGTGTTGGGTCAGTGTGCCCAGGGGTTTGCCCGCCAGGGGCTGCTCCACTGCGAATGAGAGCCTCTGCTTTCAGACATGCTGCTTTGTGAGCTATGATAAATCTGTGGGAGCTGAGCCGCTGCCTCTCCAGCTCCAGTGCTGAGCTCTGAGCCAGAGGGAGCTGGGGGACAGCAGGGCTACCAGTGGCAGGCAGCTCCACTCTCTCATTACTGAGAGGCCTGGATAGCACTGGGCTTCTCTCGGGACCACTGACATGGAATATTTTTAGGCCCACGGTGCAGCACTGCAGTTAGGCCAGTCACACCACAATGCCCTCTTTCCTTGAGCGGTGTCTCGGCAACAATGGTCCATTCCGAGTGGAGATGCGATGACATTCAGCAGCCGCATTCGCACGCAATCAAATACACCTGCATTCACATAAATGCAAACTTTTTAACCACTCACCCACTCACACCCACATGCACACACTGATGTGGGAGAACTGGAATCAGCAGAGACAGTGAAAAGCCTTAATTACAGCTGGCATAAGGCAAAATGTCTCCAGAGCTGTGCAACATCAAACCATATGAGGGCTCTGTTTCCTTTCCTCGCCCTATCTCCTTCCTTCCCTCCCTTCCCATCTCTATCTCCCCCAGAGGTTTGGTGTTCTGCAGACGAGCCTGGCGCCTTACTCCCTCCGTCCTACATCGCTCTCTGCAGCAGAATCAATATTTGAGGACAATTTGCGCTGTGCTGCTCCCTGGTGGCTGGGGTTTGACGCTCAGCTCCACCTTCAGTTCCAACCGCGATTAGACCTGCCAGGGACAGATTCACAGCTCGTCTCAGGTCACCGCTATTTAACAAGAAAATCTGCACCATATACGGTATATATTTACAACTGGTGTCCAGGCTGGCCAGCCCTGAAGCAGAGCAGATGCACACTCCTTCACCTTTGCCAATTTATGAGAAGGAAGATGACTGAACTCTCTAAGAGGCCTCAAAGTATCTTGGAGGGATTTTGTATTACCATATTCACCTTTAATGAGATGTTACACAGCATGCAAATTTATCAGGCATCAGTGCCTATCCACAGGTTAATACATTGTCTGTTCATTGTGCAAAAAAACCCCCAAACCCACTTCCAACATCGTTGTTTACCAGCTGCCTTCAAAACTAATGAAAGAAATCTACTCACTGTACGAAATGTGCCCATGGAAACATTCTTCAGTGTTAAAAAAAAAAAAAATGGAAAGGGATGTGTCTGTGGTGTGTCAACAGGAGTCTAACATCCCAAACGTCCCATGGAGACTGGTTGCTTTGATCTCCATGGGTTAGCAACTGGTGGGACCCAGAGGGCAGGACACACTGGAGCAAACAAACGGCATGGAGGACATGACTGCAGAAAAACATGCTAATGAGAGAGGATAGGCAGCTTGAGTGAGAATGGAAAACAGAAGAATGATGACCGACCTCAAAGAAAAACAGAGATAAAGAGGTATAGCTATAGTGTTTGAGGGAGGGGGAGTGTGTGAAGAGTATTTTAAGTATGTCTTTGTTTATACGCTAAGCCTGGGTGGCTCCCGAGAGGGCACTTGCATCGTCAAACCAAACGCCTCCAATAGTCCATCATCACACTCGTCGGCAATTCACACAATCGGTACCTAGAAAGGGAGAAATAAAGGGATGAAACACCGTTGTCTTGGCTTATGCATCATCTTTTGTCAAGTCCAATTTGTATTAGCCTCCAGCCATATCCAGGAAAATACGGGTTCAGGATTCATGTTCAGTGAGAATGGTAATCTTCAGATGAAGTGAGTCTGTCAGAGGCAGAGAGATGTGTGACAACTTGAGTCAGCTCTCGGTAAAGAGAGCTTTGCTGTTGTAGAGGAAACGGGCTCCAAGTCCTGCTGTCTGAAACTGACATTGATTTAATATAAGTCACAGGGAGATTAGCTGATGAAGAAGATCTGATCGGCGTTATCGCTGCCGGATGGCAGTCGCTGGTCTTGTCACTGTCACTTCAGAGGGAACGAATCAACTCGAGCCAAAATGTTTCCTTTAAGAGATCATATCCTTAGCCTAACAACCATGACATATAATTACTCAAATGGGCTCAGACGTGTGCTCAAACGCTCTCAGAAAATACACCATTCAAACTCCATCTAATTGTATTCAGGCCTTTTATCATCACTCAGCTCACTGGAGAGCACAATGCAGTCAGTCCCCTTCATTCAGTATTCTGCTGCAGCGCGTTAGATTAGTGAAACACGGTCACGTGAATTTATTGGCTACCACAGCTGGTTAGCCGTCAGGTGATGGTGCAGGGATTAATTGCATTAGCTCCACTCTCTTACCCAGCGTAGAATATGTGACAAAAACACCACAACACAGTCCATTAAAATTCAATGAAACCGAGCAAAAAAGGGCAAACAATCAAAAGTGTCTTTAATATTCATTTTGCGACAGGGCTGCGACGGGCCGATATTGACGGTGGAGTGAACGGGGGATTCATTAACATCTTCTCCCTCACTGCTTCCTTTCGCTGAGCCGTTCCTTGCTGCGTCGTCAAACTCACTTATCTCTCTGAAGCAATTAGCCACTAGAGGCTCCATTGACCTGAGCCTTTGTTAGACTAACGGGCTACATTAGCATGGCCGTAGCCTGGCAGTCTTGGCAATGCACGTGTCTGTGCCAATGTGAGCGGCACTGATAAAGAGGAGCCCTGCAGTGTGTGTGTGTGCATCTGTGTGCATGTGTGTTTGGGAGGATACAGGAGCTACATACATGCACATTAACTGCCTGCTACCATTGAGCCATTTCTATTGAGCACCTGTATACCTTTATGCAAATACTTTGTGTATTTGCTTACAATACTCTGTGTGTGTGTGCGTGTGTGTATGTGTGCTGTGCTCCTGTTTGCACAAGCAGGGCGTGGAGAACCAAACAGTCAATGTAAGCAATTCATATCTGTGTGTACATTTAATTTTGTCTGCCTTTATGCTATGACAGGCAAAAAAAGTCAAGCGCTGAATGCACAGCAACACTGATAATGCAAACCGCAGCTATCCGACACCAGCAATATACATTTCGATACACAATATCTCCATTATATTATGTGTTATGTGATGCACATGCAGTGACGGGTTTAATTTTGCTTACCGGCACTATAAGATTACGCACATATACACATGACAATATGATGAGCTGCAGTGCTTGCAGGGGAAAAGTGTTGCTTGCTGTCACTATTGAGTATATAACTATAGAGACCATAATGTGGTGCATGGCCTGTGGCTCTCTGCAGGCAAATACGGTATAGGAACAGTGCTATTTAAAGCCCGTTCCTAATTTGAAGAAATTGCATTTATTTTACTGTCACACTGTATTACTGGCAACCATGTAGCGAGCTTCCTGACATGTGAGAACACAACAACAGAGGGAACCATTAAGATGACATAAATATGAATTTATCTGTCAGACAAACAGCCCCTGTTTATGCTAAGTAGAGAAATAGCCTACTAGTAAGTGTTTCAGTGTTTACGCCAATGACAACAACAGCTAAGTTTGCATGCATTATTCATAATTAATTATCCAAATGTGCTACTCCTTCCTTATTTACCAAATTAATGGTTTGTTTGCATGAGAAATGTCGCTTGTCTGGTGCGTTGGGTGGAGAAACAGCGTCCTCATAAATTTCCCTGGCAGGTGAGGTATGGAGAGAGTGATGAGACAGAACAAGGGAGGATCAAACGCACAGAAACCATTAGTTCCGCTGCTTCTGTGGCCCGCTGCTGCAACTTTAAAATCATTACAAGCAGAGACCTCACAAGTTCTACAACGTTGTGGTACCTGAAGCATGATCGAGAGCCAGACTCCTTTCCTGTTGATACGTGTTTTACTTAAAACTCAACCTTTACCACAAATTTCAACTAGTCTTCCTATATAATTCATAACCTCAGACTTACCCTAACCCCAACTGCTGATCTCAGCCACACCTAACCATACGCCATGGCCTAACCTGAGCCCAAACATCACTGCACACAAGCCAAACAGGAGAGAAACACTGTTTAAGGGGAAAACAGAGTTTGACACAAGACAGGAACCTCTGGGTTCTAGTCCAGGAGCAGAAAACCTAATTCACACTGACATTTGTAATAATGAAAAACAAAAACAAAACCCCGGCATTGGAACATAACTTGCACTGCATTTCACTTCATTTGTCTAGACAAGGGTGGCTAATTTTGGAAAAAAAAAAAGCTAGCAAACAGTATTTAACAAACACACTGAGGCGAGTTGAGTGATGAGATGTGAGAGTGGACGGGGACAAGGCTGGATCAACCAGGTTCACTGAGTGTCAGGGGGTTCTCTGTAATTTAATTAACCACAAATTTGTTTGAGAATTTGTATCACTAGTAAGAAAAAAACAAGGTCCTGTATTATTAGCTGATGTTGTGGCCCTGCTTCGTAGAAAATCCTGTTTATATTGTGCCCACATGGTGCGTTTTCCTAAATAACGTTGGATTTCATTAAAAACTGCAAACTAACTGGAAAACCTGAGGCTAAATAGTGTATCAGTATAGGAGCACTGGTGGTTTTCTGGGTCTCTGTTCAAAATATAATAAAGCTTCCATCTATAGTTTAATTCGGCCTCTGCCAGGGCCGATGGCAGTTTTTTAGACAGCAGAAATTACTGTGAAGAAGCTGAAAAATGGCACGAGCGTGTTTGCAGATATGGTCGAAAAAAATCCTCACAACCATGCTGGAAATTTTTCATGGGAGCTGCAGTTTTCAATACGCTATCAAATTAATTATTGTTTTTGTTAAAATTACAAAAGGGGTTCTAATTCTAACAGCAAGCACTGCACAGTAGATAGTAATTTATCAGAAAATGGATATTAGGAACGTTTCATGCAGAAAAAACAATGAAAGAAAGCCTTGATAAGAGACTGCGTTACACAGCCATCAAAGAGGCAGGAGGACCAGCTCGCCTGCATGTGACAACAGGACTTGAGCTCTCGTTGAGGGTTTGTGTCATGCCACTGTGGTTGTATGATATGTTTCAAACAAAAGAATAGGTGAGCTTTGAAAATAATGGATGTTCAAGGTTTACTATCCTGTGCAGTGGTAGATACCCATTTAGCTGAATATGGACAGAAAACAGCTTTACAGAAAGACTGATGAGAACATTCCTCTCTAAGAAATGAGATAATGAGACACAGGAGCTATATGGACACAGGGGCTTGCTTGTCGAGGGTCACTTTGTCTCTTCATATATCCAAGGCACTTCTTGAGAAATGGCGCTCATATTTTCTGTCCACCAGCTATACTACCGGTGTTGTCGAGCAGGAATTCAGACACATATTTTCAGAGCCTCCTGAGCGTAGCCGCACATCTGCCTGCGCTGGCGGCCAGATGCCGTGCCCTCAGCCAGACCTCAGCCCAGACGACAAGCTCCACAGGCAGCGACTGGCGTCTCACATGCCGCTCTACCCTGTCCGCCCTCAGAGCTCAGGGCTATCCGCCTCTGCGGCTGCCTCGGTGCCAGCCTGACAGATGCCCCGTCGGTGCAGATGTGAGTGGTGTGGGGGTGGCGGGGGATGGCAGAATAGAGCTAAATCACTGTGTAATCAGCGTGTGTGGTTGGGAGGTGATGGGGGCTCAGCGGGCACGCAAACATTTACAATTGGCCAGGCAGTCCTTGTAAACAGGAGTGGTTGTACAAAAGAGGCAGGTTGAATAATTGATAGGATGTAAGAGGATCTGGCTTTGGGGGATTTTGGAGCATTGATTCTGGCTGAGAGGGAGTGAGCACGGGGGGAGAGAGAAAGGCTTTCCTGGTGCTAACCTTTATTAATGCTTTTCTCTTTCCTTTAGCCCTCACCTCGACCGGCTCCGGTGATTCCGCGCTCGCCAGGGATAGTTTTTTTCTGTCTGCCTCTCTCTATGTTCTCCTTTTTTAATGCTTCTCTGTGTGAAATGGTGGGTAAGCCATCATGCCGGTGCATGACAACAACACAGCCAGAGAGAAACAAAAGAGCAGATGGCTGCAAAGAGCAAGAGAGAGAATAAAAGGAAGAAATTACAAACTACACAAGAAAAACAAGAGAGAAACGAAATCGGCAAACAGGAGGAGGATAGAGAGATAGTGAGGAGGAAAAATTAGATTGTGTTGGTAAAAGGGTGAGGAGAGAGGATCAACGTCATAGCAAAACATCTCATTGTGTTTGCCTCTGGCACAAAATGTCAGAAAACAACTAATATAAGTGTGTGAGATTTCCTCACTTTACCTGAATGAAAGTCATTAATAATCCGCTCTCACACGCCCAAACATACATTCGTGTACACACACACACATAGACGCACGCACACACATACACACACAATCTCAATGCTGTGGTAACCCTTTCATCTCGCCAGCTGCAGGGCTCATAAAACGCGCTGATATAAATAAATTCACCAGCCTGGTTTCAAGCCTGAGTCTGCCAACACACATGCACACGCACAGGCACAAACGCACACACACACACACACACACTATGCAAACTTGCAGATACACACATGCGCACAAACAGAGACACAAGCACACACTGTTTCACAGCCTCTTTTGACTTTGCACACTTCACATTCACATCATGTCTGCAGACAGAGAAACAAGCTTATCTGTGCTTGTTTCACTTGAGCTGTACTTTGCAGAAGTCGGAGGAAATGTCTTGAAGTCTCATTCTCGTCTTATCTAACAGAAAAGGTATCAAGATGTGACATTTCTCTACACTGGTCACAGGTAAAAGTGCTGCTGCCCTGTTATTGTTGTGGAAGTGATGGGCACTCGCTCTATTCAAATGCAAATTCCTCTTTGAGCGAAGCTGTGCAGCTGTACCATTAGGTGCTTTGACTGTATATTGCCTGTTTTTATCAGAATACATCACAAACATTGCACTTGCATATTGTACAGTGCGACACCAGAATAATTTCCACTTCAAAGTCATACATATTCCCATTTTTCTTCGTGCCCAACTAGCCGCAGTTGCTGCAGTAATTTAAAGTCCTGGTCTTGCCTTACCGTAACACTTTGCAATTAGCTGTGATGGCTATGCTAATGCTGTCCCTCCTCTTGGCATCTCTCTTTGGTTTCTTACAGAGCTCATGCGTCTGGGGAAAGTGAATAAAGATGAGGCCTTTTTTTGGACTTTGTCTTGCTCCGGGATTTGCTTTATCTTTACTTCAAATGAAACCCATTTTTTGCATGAACTAACTGAGAGCAGTGGGTGGCTTCTCCTAGACAAGAGACATGTGTTTGTTTGGCATTGGGTGGGTGGGTTACATCATCTAGCTGTCCGCCTCATGGCCATGCGCTCCTCTGTGCCGACACAAAGACAACGCGCTAAGACCATCATCAGAGGAAATTAGCTCAGTAGCGTTGAAAGCGCTCGCTTCTCACAATAGCCAGTGGCCATGCTAAATCATTAGCCTGTCACTTCGTCGGGGTTGAGTCCAATTATTCTCTCAATCCGCCTCCAAACCAAATTGCATTATTGCAATTATATCCATTGCATGACATATTGTCGCGGCGAGGGTGTATGAGATGGGGAAAGGACGAGAGGGGTGGAAAAAAAGAGGGAGATGAAGGGGGAAAATAATTTTGGTGGCATTCTCAAGCACTGTTTGCTAGCTGGGCCTATAAAAGGGCATATTGATTATCTTTTGTGCTGTAATGGACGTTTGTATTTGCCACATAAACATCTCTCCCAATCACCCTTTCTCTCCCTTTTTCTCATTGATTAAGATGTTTCCATGTCAGACTTTGTTAAAGGACCTATTCTTGTTACTTGCTGCAGACTTTTCCCACTTCCCCCTCTCTCTTTCTCATCACTCTGTCTGCGTCTACCTGACTCTTTCCCCTGTCTCTCACCACAGCTTTTGCTGCCACAGCACTCTTTGTCATCAGGCTGTCAGAGCTAATCATGGCGCCGCTGATCATTGTGCATCAGATCATTATACAGACCTTCCACTCTGATGAAATCTGAGGGGTAATACAGCGTGGTCCCGTCAAACCTGCCGCTGGTTCTGTTGGCGTCACCTGCTTGAACTGTAGATCACAGTTCCTGCCAAGAGAGTCGGCGCTGCCACTGGGATGAGAGCATCACGCTGAGGTGTCTGACTGACTTAATACTACTGCACTCCAATCTCTTGCTTGATACATATATATGCTCCCAGTTGCAACAGTGGACTCTAAATGATGTCAGAAAATAATATTTCTGCTTGCTTACTATAAGATTAGGATCAGCACTCCAAGCGTGTGAAGAATTCATATATGCAGCAGCGGCAGCTTCGCTGTGCAGCCTCCAAGTCACTGCAGCCGGTTTAAAAGTTGACGCTGTTTAACCATTGTTTTAGTGTAGTCAAGGCCATTTTTCTGCCTCTTCTCACCCTGCGTCTTGCACTGGACAACTGTGTGTATGTGGCCGTAAATGTGCCCTTGCAGAAGTGCCTGTGTCTGTCTGCAGTGAGACCTTGGACCCAAATGTAATTAGACTTGGTAATGATGTGGCCTGTTTACAGCTTAAGCCCTCTGCTAATGATAAATGCACTTGACATATGTAGTCCAGACTACACTTCAAAAAGAGAGTGTGGGACAAGCTCCATGTCAGTTAGTCAGCCAGTGGTAATGTATCATTCACTTACATCCTGGACCTCCTGCACACAGACCCTCATCCTCAGAGACGTTCCTGACCACTGTTTTGACAGCTGACTAATCACTCTGGAATCAGGTAAATTGCAGAAAACCGTAAACTTAACGAGGAATCTGTTCTAAAAGATAGATACTCCAAATACCTGCTGTAACATGTGCTTCACAGTTGCTGTGTACACTGTACATTGCTGAAGCTCTTTAAGTTGTTAGTTTAAACTGTAATAAACAAAACTGTCTTGATCACACAGAAATTGCCTGGCGACAAGTGTAGTAATGGACTATGCATTTAACACGGGCAGAAAGCCAGGGCCTTGATGAAAGCGAGAGAGAGAGAGAGAGAGAGCGAGAGAGACATCAGAGACACCATGCTATCCAGAGTCCTGACCACCTGCTCTCCCTCCCTTGCTTGCTGCCCTGCCTGGGGGTCACTGTGGACACACTCAGCTGACCTCCACTTAAACTCCTTGGAATCTGACTGAAATGCACCTTCCCCTCATTAATCCGCTCAGCCCGCGTGTGCGCCACTGTGTGCATTCACACATGCTAGTGTGTAGGCAGCAGTGCATGTATGGTTACCTGTCCTTGCGTGTGTGTGAAGACGTCGGCCCGGCCCCCCGGGGGGGTGAGATGGTGGAATGGTCGGGGCTTGGTGCGTGGTGATGTGACAGCGCCGGGGCAGAGCAGGGCCAGTCGGTGCAGCTCCATCTGTGGCCCTTCTGTTCCTTCACTACCTGACCTTTGACTGTCTTTAGGTGTTACATGACAAGGATATCTGAGCCACGGCCCTTTAGGGCTGCTAGTGCTGCGGACTCAGTATACACAGAGGTTAGCCTGGTAATAGGAATGTGCATGAAGTGGCTCACACCCCCTGCAAAAGGTCAAATGACTGTTGGACACAGGAGCCCATATGTGTGTGTGTGAGTGCGGATGGGTGTTTGGATGAAACTGAAAGGGGGTTTTGTAGAGGCTTTGATTCACACTTGACACTGCGCTAATGAGGGGAAAAAACTGTCACTTCACAGCGCTAATTTGGGTGTAATATCCCAAAGTCAGCCAATCCGCTGAGGAGAGGAGAAAGAGAAAATTAAGCATCTGCTTCATTTCCCTAACTGGCCGTAGCCAGACTCATTAACACGAACCGTGCTCATACAGAGAGGCTCCATCGAAGCTATGGGTCCTCGCAGGAGCATGCACACAGCCGGCTAAGGAAGTAAAGCACGTAGCAGACCATAACGGCTGGATCACACCTCACCCCCATCTGCAGAATCACAGAATCAGAATCTCGGAAAATCACGCTACCCCAGCAGATTAGTGACAATGACATCAACACGAGGGAACGCTTCCTAATATCAAATGGACTGAGGTTTCAGACGTTGCTGCTGACATGTGTTTCCAATGAGCATCAACATCCTTTGCCAGCCTCTGCGGTGATGATGGTAAGGTGCAAGGGCGGCCTAAACAAAGCTGCCTATCAGGCTGTCGAGCTGCCTGGAAACATTTCTGGGTCACTGAAAGTGAGAGCTGAGCTCATAGCAAATGGAGGCTGCTGGAGCCACAGGAACAGATGGCGTTCAGAGAATGTTTACAGCCACAGCGACGGCAGCGCTTTCAGTTAAAGAGGTTAGTGAGAGTCAGAGGAATCAATTAGATTTGAATGGGGCGAAGTTCTTAAAATTCATTAGTGACAGCTTAATTACAGAGGAACAATGGGCTGATAATTACATCTGCAATAATTAATACACTTATTGTAACAAAAGGAGCGTTGAGAACACAATCATCGGCTAATAGCTTATTACTGAGTTGATAGAATCAGCAATTCTGTAATGAGAGACGACACAGCGAGAAAACTTGGCCCTGTGTGGGGAAGGATGGGGCCTGGTGTTACAGATATCTCACTGCAGAATGTATTCCCAAGAGTCTGAAGGTTGGCAAAGAAACAACAGGTCATCAGTCATCAATATCTATATGTTCATAAGCTTGATGTATGTAGAGATAACTAGCATACTTACTTAACATTAGTCGCTGTTTGCAAAGTATTTTTATCAGTTTTGCACAAAGCCAACACCTCATTGTAGACAAGCAATACAGTGTACATCATCCTAGAGGGATTGTCAGCATGCGTACAAGACCCTGAAGGCACCTCAGTGCAGACGGCGGATCCCAAGTGGATGTCATGTAAGACTTGGACAGGAGACAAGGACATCCTTGACTGCAGGTAAGTCATCTTAGTCGTCGTGTTGTGTTTTCATCTGACAAAAATGTTGATCCCATCTGCAGGTGGAATAGATGTTCATACTGGGTGGGGCTCGGGTTGGTTCGATCTGATTCTGATCTGATTGGTCAAACAAATACATGCACAGTTCACAGTGAAGAGTGGGTGCTTGTAGAGGTACCACAGAGGATGAGAGGATGGAGGATACCACAGAGGATGGAGCCTATATATACACACTACAGTGTTTTCTTATCTTTCCATATACCATATATGCAAAGATTTGATTTTATATGTGAAAAGCTATAACATGTATTCTGAAGAGTATAGTGGCTGGAGGCCCCCTGTTTAACTTAATCAGCTGGTTAAGGAACAGCCAATCTAATGAGGAGACCAATTGTCTGTGTGGTGACAGCACACAGTTTTCTGCTCTGCTTGGAGATTGAGACAAAGATTTTCTTTTTTTGTTCTGTGTTTTTGCGATTAATCATCTTGGTTCTTTTGTATATCATGCATACAGCTTGTGTAAATCTCCAGTATTTCAAACCTTTAATAAAAAAAAGTTGAAGGAAGGCATAACCACCTCTTTGATGTGTTTGCTAAATTAGCAGGTGGCAGCCAATAAAACAAGAGGAAGAACCATGAGAGAGACGGAGTACCTGCTGAAAAGTGTGCACAGTTGTCTCACCAAATGGGAGGAAGCTTATATGTACTTAATGAAGAGCAACGCCAGTCAAAGTCTTGCTTTTTGTCAAACATGCCACACAGACTTTAGTGAATCACACAGAGAGAAAAGCGACAAATCAGCCAAATATAAGAAACCCAAAGAAACATGCTCCACCAATTACTATATTTATATTATTTATATTTATATTACAGCTGCTCTCAAAATCAGAATGTGTTGTCTACTTATCCTTCAAGTAATACATAAATAAAGCAAGGGCTAAATTTATATGGCCTTTTGCGCTTTCATTGATATAATGCAGGGATGTTCACAGCATTTCACTTTCAGTCAGGAATCTGAATCTGACCACCTGTCACATAATGTGTGAACTAGTTAACCCAGCCCTTGTTGCTCTGATCTTTTAAAGCCAGTGGTTGCCTAGTGGAGCTTTTAGGATTCACTGTGTGTCCCTTTGTTTAAATGTAAGGGCTGTGTGGACATATGTGGCTGGCACCGGAAAATTTCCCTTATTTTAAAATCCCAATGTTGACAAGTTAAGTGTTGATTTTGTTCTTTAAGGAGCATAGCATTGCTAGTTAAACAAATAAGAATTGTGGCTGTTTTGCTGAGTATTTGCATTTAGTTTAATAACTGTACTAATTTGGTTATGTGCTTTGTATTTATCTGCTGTATTCACCTGTTCAGCCTCATTTAAATCCACTCATGGTATCAGTGTAGAAATACAATGCAGGGAAAGGGATTTGTTTCTTGAAGATTTATCAATGAAATTGAAACCAACTCTATGTGCATCCTTAGAGATGCTCCACAGTGATCACTATCCAGTTAACAAGCTATCCCAGACAAGATTTTGAAGCCCACATAACAGCATGACAGGACGCCACCTTGATGTCTCTATATGAAGTGGCAAAGTGAATCCTACAGTGGATACCGCTAATCATCTCCCAGTCTGCAGTATCCATCTTGCTGATAATTTAAACCCAAGAGAGGAGGGTCCTTTTTAATTGATTGTTGTGTGCTTGGCAGGTAGCGCACAGGAAACCCTGGGCCAGGATCAAGGGAACTATGACGGCTCATTATAGTGTAATAGCATAAGATGTCCAAGGGGAAAGTCATAAACCATCTCTTCATTATTACTCCTGCACACCTTTGCTGGTGTTAAACGGTGTAGTCCAGAGCAGTGTAAATGTAGGAAAAGCCCACGAGATCGGACTGTCCGCCCCGTTCTCAGCTGCGCTGACAGATGTCAACATGTGAGCTGTCCTTGGGTAAACCTCCAGCGTGGTGGGAGATATGTGCTTATATACTGTATGATGTAAGATGGAGGAAAGGAAGAGTCCTTCAGAGAGTTTGAGGCTTTATTTGAAAAACATGTCAGCACTTTAACAAACCAGCACCTTTAAAAACAATGAAAATGCCGCCCCCCCCTCACACACACACAAAAGCATGTAAATTACAACAACCTTACCATTCAACACTTAGGATTAGAATTAAAATGGGTGAGTCAATATTATTATGTGACATTTACTGACTGTACTGTAACTAATTTGCACTCCTGCTCGAGGCCAGCGAGACCTGAACTGTTTGTTGACATCGTCAAGGCTGTTTGAGCAGAGGCTAAGCAGGTCATTATGTACTATATGTAAGACTATTTATTTAACCAAGCAGTGAAAAGATCTATGAAAATACCGCTATTAGACTAAAATGTCAAACTCAGTTGGCACCTCATTCCTTTAAAGCAACAACAAGCAGCAACATACAGGAATGAAAACCATGCAAAATGCAGCATTCTTGGGTAGAAGATGCTTAGAAGCTTCATTCAAAACACGAAAGTCAGAAGAGACAGTACTGTATTAAAATGTATATTAACATATGAAAAATTAACAAATGAGCTTAAATGATTGAACATGGATTCATTGAAACAGTTGTAGAATGAAGGCCCTGGTTCGAAGTCGTGACACAACAAACAATTTCTGGCTGAAGTAAAGTGAGCTGGATGCTGCTTTTTCCCAGTGGCTTTTCTCACTCCTTTGGTCCGGGTTGTGCACATTGTTGGATTCAATATTTCAATCAAGGACACTCCAGTTGTCAGGTTTATTTCCATCACTGTAACTGTCTCAGAGGTTTTCGCAGGCTGGCATTGGACATGGAAACAAAATCACAAGCCCTTCACTTGGGCAAGAAAAATATCCAAAATAACGAGGGCACCTCGGGCAAAACTGTGAAATAAGAGAAACCATTCCACATTAAAAAAAGATAATGACAATCTGTGCTGAGTGAAGAGTATTACTAAATGGCAAAAGAAAGATATAATTCAACAGTGCAGGAGATCAGAAAATTAACAGCACCCGAAAAGAACACACATAAATTGTAAGAGCCTGACAAGGTCACAGCACAATATTTTCCTGAACAATATGACCAGCACAATGATACACAGTCTGGCAGGAGAGGGAGGCTTTGTACACGTCAGGAAGGGCAGCACCTGCAGCCGCTGCCAGGAAGAGCACTGTGCTGGTGAAGGGCTTCGGCTGGCGGCGGTGAGCGAAGAGTCAATGGCAGCATCTGCATCCACTGCCAAGCAGCGGCCCTGGCGTCCGACATGTGGAAAAGAGAGGAAAAATAGACGGCACGGGCGGACATGTTCGGCCCGGCTGATGCTCACAAGCTGCAGACGGTCGCAGCTGAAACAGCTGTAGCCTAATGTTCTGTTTATTTTCACGTCCTTACATCCTCATTTGGAGAACCAGCGCTCCTCACCGCACTGAGCAGAATTCATTGCTTATATCGACCTTTAAGTGTCTGCCGGCACATCGTGTGCATCCCTGCAGGAAGCTGTTGGAGGCAGCGGGCTGACTCATGGCTAGATCGGGCCGTGTGTCTGCCAGTCGGTCTGTCTTGCAGACAGGTGTATTGACTTTCATTCGCAGGACATGTCTCGCCGTTTGCTCAGGGTAAATGTTAGAGCTATATGACTATGCTTGACTGATGCTGCAGATCTCCCTCAAACTAAAGTAAATATTCCCCTCATGAGCAACCCTGGCCAGCTAGCTACTGGCTGTCAGCGGGACACTCACATCTCTATTATAACCGGCAGGGCACGACACAACTCAGCCGGATAGCCTGACTGCTATTTACACCTACTCACATCCCAGGTGCTGTATTTCTGACAGCTTGGCCTGTTCCGCCTCCACCTTCATCCATTTCTTGGGGAAAATATGTGGACAGACTTACAATATGTATCATCATGTCTAGTCAATACAGTTAATTATGTCCCGCGTGTGTTTTTTTTTTTATAACCTGACCCTTATTTTCCAGCTGTTGCCATCGTTTTCTTGCCTGTCAATGCCAGCCTACATGTTTTGCCGAGGTCTGGCAAGGCCTTGGGTAAATTAGCTCAAGACCGCTATCATTTCAAATGGGTTGTACTGTATAACAGGTGGAGAACACAAACCACCTGTTTGGGTGAAGCAGGCTTTTATTAGCCCTTGCATCCAGTGTCCACTAAAAGCATATAATTTGGTGGTTATTGTCATAATACTTCTTACATGTCACATGTCCACTGAAGTCAGTTTATGAATAGCTAGAGACTGGAAACGGGCTATGCTGTTGTAAAATCGAGTTTCATTTTCCTTACGCACAAGTTTCAGTAGATGTAAATGATGTTTCAAAGGGCCATGATGTTTACCACTATGCAAACACTCCCAACAGTTTGCTGAATGCTCTAGTAGGTACTTGACTGGGCCAAATCACTCCTTCAGTGCATGTGTGCCACACTTGAATCCACGGGAAACACAAGATGTGGTCTGGCTTTGTAAGGCAACAACATTTTCTTTAGCAGCTTAACTGCTCAAATATGCACTTGTAGACACAGTTTTTCAAGTCCGTGTACAAGGCACCATAAAGTGCAGATACTACATGTGTGGAAAACTCATCTGCTTGTGAGGTTGCACTGTGTATCTATTGCATGTACATGTATGTCTGTACTGTAAATCTACTGAATGTACTAATATTGACCACAAATGTGACATGATTCCCTCCTTTTCGTTTCAATTATTTTTCAGGTTTTTCGGTTCACTTCTGCAAAAGCTCTGTTTCTGGAATACAATGAGCACGTTCCATCTCTGGATCACAGAAGGCTTTGATTCAACCTTGATACAGTAAATGTCCCTGCTATAAATACCTATGAATATGAGACTTCAATGCACCGTAGGCATGTGTCAGCACATATGTGACATCCTATGTGTGAAATGGATAAAGAGCTGGTGTTGCTGTGCATAACACTCTCCGCTTATGACAGCTCAATTAGCAGCATCTGCACTGGATCACAGCGGTGAGTGTGTACGGCAATCTCCCCGAGCCACCAGAGTCTTCAGGGACTTGGTTCTAATGGCTGTTGACTATTTCTCATTCTGCGGCTGGTCTCGCTGCAGTCCACGGAGGGTTGGCTCCCCCTGTGCAGTGTCAGACCACAACTCTGTCAACCTGGGAGATTAACCAAAGGGGGGACTTGTGGTTTGGCAAGAATGGCAGTAGTCTGGAGGCTCCTGGGAGAGAGCGTGTTAATGTGCTTGGTGTTTTTATGTGTGTTCCTGTAACTACTTCTTTAAAACAATCAACAATGACTGTTGGTTTCACGTAGTAGACAAATGCCGGTCTCGTTTGTGAAAATCCTGCAGCTACCTCCCCACACACTTTTTATACATTTGTCCTTATTAGTTAGAAAGTCATGCTGAGATGGAACATTTGTGTCCATGTAGACGAATCCTACAAAATTCCAGTTTGTGATTACGTCACACACTGCTATGATACTGTGCTGAATAGACCCAGTAACACGGACATCTGTACGGTAACACCAACACATACTGTCCTATGGCCTCAAATATTACCATAAACCCCAACATCTCTATCTGTGATAGACTCAACATCTCTGAGGCACAGGGGCTGAAGTTTGAAAACAAATATGTGCTTTTCAAGGACAGAATTTAATGCAAAGCTGTAGGATTGCATGATAATATGCAGGTGTTGCTGTTATTATGCCTACCCTCTGCATGAGTGAATTAAACACAGTAACAATATAAACACCTCCCCTGTCCCCTCCCACTTACCTGCCCCTATATAGGACAAATCAGTTTGAATATTGCAATAGCAGCGTAGCAGTAGACAGTGGAGAGGGCCAACCTGTCTTTATAAACCTTAATTCCCATGCTTGTGGATGTCCGAGCATTTGTGACCTTTTGAGCCGTGGGCCAGGCTCTTTGTGTCGCTGACACAGTGTTCCACCACCCATCCTCCACTCTGGTGGTGCAGAGATTAATGTCCTGCCTCCGTCTCTTACTCTATTACTGCCTGTATCTGTCACATACTGTTCTGAGCTTCTGAAATGTTCACATTATGTCTGCAGTCTAGTTCGGTTTTTACCTCATCTTCACCTCCACGAGAGAATATTCTGGTCAACACTTGTTGATTTATAAAGCTGTAGAGTCCATTTATTCACCGATGGCAATAATGTAACATCAGAGGCATTGATTAAATTCCAGTCACTCCCCTGTCAGTGACTTTGTGACAAGGCTATCTATCCTAAGACTTCTTTAATCTGATCGCTTCATGTAGATCGCAAGTGGATTTTTGTTCCTCTCTGAGCCTCCACTATTCATGTTTTATTAATGTCATATGCTGTCGAACTGGGCTCTCCTAACTGACTTACCAAGTCATCCCTTTCCTTGTCACAAATCAAATTAGCCCAGGCTGTGATTAATCATCAGGCGGAGCACCCAGTGAAAGGGGGCTGGCACCTTATTAATTTCCTTAATTACATCTTGTATTAGGTTTCAGAATCATCCCGTCTAATTATGCCGCCTTTGACTCCCAACTCTTTCAACCTAGCTACACAAATTATTTGTGCAACCAGGGGTATTTAAATGGATTTCATTTAATATAGGCAAGTGTGATTAATGTAATAAAGATGGGGGGAGGTTCAGGTGGAAGGTTTTCAGTTCTTTCATTTGCTCCACAACAGAGAGTCGGGGATAGGCCAGGGAAGATACACGCCACACTGCACACCATGGCTGAAACTGGCATTACATCATTGTGTGAAGTTTGAATTAGTGCTATCAGGAGTTATTGATTACTGTAGTCGGTCTCTCTCTTTTTTTTTTTTTTTTTTGCTACATTAAGGAAAATGAATTGTGGCAGAAATATTATATGGTGTCTTATAGCTAGATTTGAATAATAGGCGACCTGTCTGGATATGAAAAAAAGGCAAATACAGTCTTTTACAGACTTTTGTGAGGTGTTACAAAATGTCATGTTCTTAAAAGTACACTGAAAAAACTGTTGGATTAATATGAAAGAAATATGGTGGTTGCACATATTATACATATTATTCCAGTACAATATAGTAAATTAACATGTCTTTTTCAAGTCAACCTAAAGGTCTTTTATTATGTTTAGTACATTCAGTTACTGTGTGTTAAACTAACACGACTTCCTCATGTATTGTGTATGCAGGATTTTCATGTTCAGTCAGCCTAATGTGCTCAAGAAGGTCTCACTCCATTGAATCGTAAAGCTCTGGCATGTGTTGTTTATTAGTTCTATGATATAGATAGGATCTGATTTGTAATTAAAGTATTTTGTGCATCAGTATGGCTGCTCTTGCCAAATCCTTTCAGTACAACATTTACTTTTTTGATTACATTTTTGAAAGCAAAAATGGCAATAAGCAAGAAACACATTTCTTGCACAAAAACATCTCTATTTGATCAAAGAATACTGTACAGCTTAGACATTGGACAAATACTAATAGTTTCACATCAAAATCCACAGTTAATGATGAAGTACTGTAATGTAAAGCTTGTACTTAATTCATATCATTTCATCATGTCACTGGGCAATTAATGTCTTTGTAAGAGCCTTTAACAAAAACACTAGTTTTATCAAAAGCAAGCAGGAAAATATACAAAACCATGAACAGAAGAAACACTACACGTCAAACAATATAGAGCAACAATGACAAGCACAGTCCAACTCCATGTGAGATGGGCTTAAGTACATGTCCAAAGCTTTTTGAATGAATAACCGTTGAGTCAATGATGCAGTGGAAGGAGCAATAATGTCCATAATTCACGATGCAAACTCTTTCCTCTCAGACTTTGATTTGCTTTCCAGTACCAGGACAACCTTCTGGAGTGCTTTAAATGTGTACTGGAAAACAGGAGGCAATATAGGTTCAAATAAAGTGGCAGCTGCAGTTGTTCAAAACTTGCAGCTCCATCTTGGCGTTGAGGACATTCCTGATGTCTGCTGGTTTATGTGCTGGCAAAAAGGTCTGTGATTACATGCATTCCCACTGTCATCGCCTTAATAGATCCATGGATGGTGGCCTCATGATTTGTAACTTTTGGAATGCACAAAATAAAATGCAAGAAGATCAAATAAAATACACAAATACATACTGAATATTAAAAATGGCTGCATTTAACAATTAAGATATAGATTAAGATATAGTCAGGAATGTGCACAGAGGGGACAGGGTCTGAACTTCAGACTGAGACTTCCGAAGGTAGCCACAGGAATAAACATCATTTTCCTGAACATGACATGGGACACACGTGCATGCCATACGCAGGATGAAAGAGTTGTTGGTGCATTTAAGCACCATACAGTCTGTAAACTGATCCCTCAATAGCATGGCTACAGTGACTCCAAGACATGGAGGCCAAAATCCATCTGCAATCTGATACATTCACATTCAAATGAGGTTTACTCTTGAAAAAAAAAAAAGAAATGAAATAAAAAAAACAAAAACAAATGCTAACATTGGGAAATGTCATATAAAATGAACTACTGCTGTCACCTGAAATGAAACACTCACTGCCGATTGTGACTGACTGTTAGCCTCTTCTTGTCACACGGGAGAAACGAAGCTAACACATGTCGCTGAGGAGAGAGAAAAACTGCAAAAGAACATCTTTTTCACACATTTTGTGAAACATTAGTGTTCACAGATAAGGTTATAAAAGGTAGTTTCTTAACTGTGGAGAAAGTGCTAGAGATCTGTCATCATGAGTCTGTTCTCAGGAGGCGGGGCTTTACATTTTATACAAAACATAGCTTCTTTCATGCATCTCAACATGACTGAGACCAGAAAACTTTATATTCCCAAAGGTTAAAACACTTTAACACTCCACAGTCCGTCTGCGGGCTGTCAGAGTGTGAAATACTCAGAGTGCCGATGTACACAACTGCTATATTTAAATTTATACTCATGCTATACTTTGTTGAAAAGCTAAGAGTCTTGTGATTCAACTGGTGCAAAACATTTGAAGATACAATCACAACAGCAGGTATCATCAATGCCAACAACAAACAAACAACCATAGGCAGAGTCCAGAATCCACTAAAATATTTAGTCCAAAATAATCAACCCGAAAGCTGTTTTCACCATTTCCAAGTAGCTGGCAGACATGCTAATCTTCCACGTTTCCTCATATCACCACGTCAGCATGAACTGCATAGGTGATATGTTATGTACTCTGACCTTTCAGTTCACACCTCACGTGACCAATTAGTATCTTCCATTTGACCTCCACAGTCAACAACAGTAAAAGTGCAGATGTCGTTCTCTTCTTTAGTACAAAAATCGAGCCACCTTTTAACGACTTTGCAGATGACTGGTGCTTTGTATAGCCACTGAAACTCACTGAAAACGAGGATATGCTGCTTCAGTGGGTAATTTACAGCCAAATCAAGGAATTCAGTGCAAAGAGTATGATAAATATAGTAAAAGTCCTTAATATAAAGATATATAGCTAAAAATCAGTGTATAGTACCCAAAATATGAGTCTAGATGGTCTAAAAATGCATTATTTACCCAATATTAGTAAAATATAATAAAAAACCTTTTTTCGGAGAATGCCTACACATACCATTAGAAAAACATTCTTAAAGTATAAATTTTCTGTGCTATTGTTGACAGTGTTTATTGAACTTGGACTAAGGTAAGGCTTCATGCTGTGGACCCATTGTGTCCAGTTAATAAGGCCCAGATATAGCCATCTGCAGACATCTATTTGCACAATAACATGCAGGTGGAACTAAAAACCTTCTACTTTAGTGTGTTCAAACATCTACTACTCAAAGCCTGTAGCACTTCTGCAGTAATTCTGACTGTCAGGGATAAAACTTCAGACTGTTTCCTTTCAAAAGAAACCAAAACCATTCACATGTTCCAAATGGCTCAAGAACAGCTTTCAGTTTACTTTGGGTTCACGATGCCTTGGATAGGCCAATTTTACAGGAATAAGAAGGGGTTTATGAGTTCTACTAGACTGAAGTATGTTTGAAAAAGAAATAGAAATGACTTGTGTACACTGCATATTTGTAAATTGGACAATCCACTATCTCTCACTTTTTAGTGTACCACGGCATCTTTAAAGGGTGTAATTTAATTGTCTCTAATATGTAGCCTGGCTGATATCAATATAAAACTATTTAGCATGCAGTAAAACTAATATCTGACTGCTGCAGCACAGAACTGTGCTTCCGGGTAGCGGAAAATTATGAATCAGCCAAATGATCAACACATTTCACATGAGCTCACGGATAGGCTTGCAGAGCTTTGCTGCCACTGTCATTATTTGTGTTTAGAAGGCAATTCTGGAGGTGCTGAAATGAAAAAGAGAGATTATGTGGCTGAGTGCACACACCCTGCCTATGAATCATAGGAGAAAGACTGTGCTGTTTAATCGATGACACGGGCCAGGCATTCATTTACTAAGTTGCTCATTTGGGGAGCGAGTTTAAATAGTTTTGCTCCGAGCTGTTCAGGAAAATGCAGTGCAAGTGTAATGTGAAATGAGAGCGGTGGCAGGGGGCATCCCCATACCGGCCCGCAAGGTACCTTATCTGGGGATCACAGTTTCACTGCAGTTGAATCTTTCACACGAAACCTTTGCTGAAAATTGCTCCATGTTAAACACACAGACCTGCTTTCACACGTACTAGATGGCTTCAGTGAAGCATAGCTGCTGCTGCTGTAATTGCATTTTATATAATCACGAAGCACACTCTAGGCAATCACCAAGGAGCAGATAATCGAAAGTTGCCCCCCCCCGGCCATATCCGGGCCACAGTGACGTGGAACTTTATGATGCTTTTAGTGACACATGCAAAAACATAAAGGTGATGCGTCAGTGTCTTTGACTCAGGAATACATCATGGGTGTGTGAAGCCCTGGTGACCAGACAAATGAAATTAACTTCACAACACCTGGAGCATCATGTTGAACCCAACTGAATGTAAAGAGCAAGTGCTTCTGCTTTTGATGCATCATTTTCTTTAAAATAAAAAAAATAAAAATAAAACATGATTAGAAGTTAACAGTGCGACAGCTAATAGAAAAGCTATTACAGAAAAATGATCCAGCTACATAAGTCACTTGGTTTCCACTTGTCAGCCTTGAACTAGTTGTGAATGTACACGTGGTACAAGTCTACATGGAACATGAAAATATATGAGAAAATACTGAGATGTCCTGGTGGACAGCATCCACCCAGAAGGCTGTCAATGGCTTCTCTCAAAAAGAACCATAAGGGACAGAGAGTCAACAGGGTCCTCTTTGTTAAGCACTGTGGGTGTTTCACATTGACTTCCGATGCATTCCTATGCTTATACAGTACATACTAATTGTTAAGGCATTAGTAGCATTTAAATTTGACCATGTTTTCTGCTGTCGTCATATATTATATCAAAACATAGCATATTATGGTGCAGTCCTCCACACTGATGCATTATTTGACATCAAACAGAATACCATGCTTGATGTTAATGTGTTATAGTAAGAAGGAACAGGTTATGCATAGAACTGTTGCAACACTATTTAATGACATGGGTAATTTGCAGTCCTTAAAATGTGTCGTGATGCATACTGTAGCAGCAGCTTCTTAACACAGCCATGTGTTGCAGCGGGACTTTTTGTGCGGTCTATCTGTCTATTTGCACTCATCAATGCGGCCTGACGAATACAATGCATTGCGCTGATGGCCCAGGCAGTAGCATCTCACTTCCAATGTGGATCAATGGCCATCGCCGTGAGACACAGACACCATTCTATTTGGGATGATAGCTTGGGGAAAAACAAGATGGGCAAGGTAATACAAAACAGAAATACGCTGGACAGTCATACCCAGGCACTGTCATGGGAATAACATCTAAATTGATTTCTGCACCATGCTCATGTTAACATTCCATTCTAGCAGCAGGGTTTGCTAGACTGGCTACTTAGATAAAGGGAGGTGTTCTGCTCTTCTGCGTGCTTGTGTGTCTGTATGCTTGTTGCTAGGTTATGGTGATTTGCTAAACAGTGTAGGCTGCTGTGAGTTATATGCATTTAGGGCCTGAATAGCACATTATGGTAATTCAGATTAAATTCTGGTGTGATAGCCTCAACAAGACTTGGAAAATGACTTCAGGTCACACACAACTGTCTCTATGCAAGGAATACTTGCTTGTGTTCTTGGCACTGTGGAGAGTGCAAGCATGGCACTTAGATTTCACCTGCCTAAGTGAAATGATAGTGTTGAATCTAAATGAGGCATGCTTGGCCCTCCAGGGTGGCTCTGTCTCCTCCTGGTCCAAAGAGTGTGTCCTTCACAATCCCTGCTGCCCTTGTGCTTCCCATTTGCATACCAGGGAACGCAGCAGCTCATTGGCTGAGGGTGGAATTGGGAAAAGTGGCTGCATCCTGCACCCATTAGACGATCACCTTTACCATTAACCCAGAAAAAAGGCTCTGCTGAGAGCTTTTTCTAACTCCTCTGCATCAGTGAGCTAATATGCCATTAATGAATTTATACGTAGATTAAAGACACAGGTAGTGCAATGCAACACCGCTATTTAAAGCAACCTTAAGGACATGTCATTTTGTGTTGAGTTTGGCAGCCCCTGTGGACAAAAACAGACAACGGACAAAAAATCTTATTTCATGTGGCTGGTTTTTTGTTTTTGAGTATTTTTCTAAATATAGCTGTTTGCAGGATGCAGAGCAATGAGGTATAATATCTATTTGTAGCTACGTAAGATTAACAACCGTAAAATGATGATGGTGAAACAAAGTAAACTTTGTTTTAGTACACCTAGCACTACAATGAGCAGATTCATTTGTTTGGTAATTTTGTTGTGAAAGCTAAAGTTTTCAACGTTCTCTGTATTGCACCTGTCTAAGAGCAAAAGGGCCAATTCAGGATCGGTTTTGCATTCATCACCTCTCAAGTGGTGTCTGGCATGAGATGGAATATACAATTTTTCCAAATCTTACATTATTTAGATTTAAAACTGCGTCGTCTCAAGGCATTGTCCATTTTCTGTTCTAGATTTCTGAACTGTGTTAAAAATGAATAAGTGTACTGTGGGTTTGCAGTGTTTTTAATGATGTAAATGCAAATCTAAGGTTTTTATGAATTTCTGTGGTTATGGTTTGATGCTCGCTGTTGTGTGGTATGTTTTAATGACAGAGGACAGTGATCCGGTTTCAAAGGCCACAGAATGGTGAAGACTTTTAGTGAGAAGTCCTTGAGGAGTGAGGGGTGTAATGCAGATGAGACAGAGCCGCGAAATGAATGGCTACAAATACGGTTAAGATGAATGCCTCATCTTAACAGTTTTTGAGTGAAAAAGGTGAGAGTTTAAATTCATTAAACTTTGTAGAATTATGTGAGCTCCATAGCGTTTTGGTCATTTTTTTTTCTTTTCTTTACAAGTAGAAAAAAGCCAGATACACTTGACGAGTGAAATTGCTAAATCCCAAGGCGTGTCATGTGAGACTCATCAGTCGTCAGATAAAATGTGAACTGCAGGTGTACTGCGGTAAAACCTGTTCTACAGATTTATGCTTAGATTTATATTGAAAGTGTTATTAAACAGGACTATTGGTTAAAACCTCACGTTTCAGAATAACTCATGCAGGTAACTTAACAGTGAGAGAAAGAGATATTGAATGAACCCAGTGACATGGCAAAACTTTCCACACAGTGTGTAGGCAAGACAAATGCTGTAGTTTTCCCTTCCACCGTCCAAACTTTAAGTTCACAGCAGCGCACTGTGTGTGGGCAGGGTTGGACCGACCGCACGGTGCTTTGTCTCTGGCAGGCAGGCCAAGCTGCTGATGTGAACTCTCCATACAAACTTGGACAGACAACATGAAGTTTCATCTGACCTCCATAAAAAAATAAAAAAATAAAAATACATATTTTCCTGCTTATTAAAAACATAACTGCTGCACATAACACATTTGGTAATACTAATAGGAGAAAATATTTTTCCAGCTTGCTCTAATTCCAGATAGATAGATAGATAGATAGATAGATAGATAGATAGATAGATAGATAGATAGATAGATAGATAGACAGAGACCCACCCACCAGAAAACAAAAAAACTTGATGATGTAATGCAATGCAACAGTAGAGGTGTTTTTTGTTACATTGGATTGCGTTGCACTGGGGATTTTACTCCGTGGTCAGCCAGTATATGTGGAAACAGACACTCACGTGTCCTTCTTAGTTTTCAGACGTGAAATCCAAAATTTTCACGTGTAAGTGCTTTCTAAGCCTGCAAGGTGTGCTCTGTGTCCTCATTCAGCAGCAGACTGTTCGCCCTGTCTACGGTGACCACAGAGGCTTCTGCACCCCCTGTGTTCCACCATGAAAAGGTCATGAAAATGAACGACTGGGAACATGTTCCTGCACATTTCTGTATTTCTTTTGTACATAATGTGTGAGATGTGTAGTTGGAGGGTGGAAAAAAGATAGCACACTTGCATGCTCCCCTCAGGCTCAGAACAATGTATTAGTTCCTTTCTCTACCTGTACCCTCTCTTTTCCAAATCCAGCTCCCGGTCATTCAGTCTCAAGTGGCAAACAATTGAGAGCCTGTGTTCTGACGTCTGTCCAGCTGTGTGGAGACGCTGCTATGAAAAATGCTCTCTGTTTAATGGGGAGGTGTGACGTTTGAAATCTCCCAGGAAGGCTGGTCTGGGACGACGCCGGCGCCCCTGGTCAGGCCCGGTTGCTACACTTTGGGCTGAAACATGAGGGGAAATAAGGCGAGGAAAACGGCAAAGCAGCAGATAAATAAATTGCCATTATGGCAGCTGCTGACAATCATAAACTGGCAAGTCATTTCGCTGACAAGTGTATTGGTGGTTGGCGGGCATGGCGCAGTGTCATGGGACTATGACAGTGATGTATTGTGTACCCATCAGACTGCGTGTTCATTTGTTATAAACAAAGCCATTGCAGCAGGGCACTGGTGTGTTTCACTATGTGTTGTTTGCTGTTTGGTTTTACAGACTGTACAATAAAATACGGTTGTTTCGTACAAACATTTTGATCTTTTATGATGATGTAGTCTCGAAAAGGATCACACCCTCTTCATCACTGACTGCCTATAATGACATTTCCTCTTTCTTCTGCCCAGGGATGAAAATGTTTATTCAACAACTGACTGTAACACAAGACTGTCTGACATCATCACTTTTCATGGCAAAATAGACCTCGGGTAATAATGCCTGAAGTCGCTGAACAGCCAGCATCGAGACTTTAAGTTTTAGTGCCACTAATGGTTTTACGCTCTTAGTTGTCCAGCTCCAGTGGATGTTCATTGTAAAGGCGACACTCACAGTGACTCATGCCCATAATGACTATAATTATAGGCCGCAAAGCCCCCACAGGTAGAGTGTGCACCCTTTCCACAAATTATAGGTTGCTATGCAATATTATTAAAGAATATGAGTGTGATAAAGTGCAAAGGCAGGAAGTGGTGTCAAAGAGGATTAGAGGCTCCTGGTGAAAACTCCTAAAAGCGGCCGAGCATTTAACTCCCACGCAGGGCGAAAGTTTGTGTTTTACTTGAGATACCCTTGGAAGTTACTACTGCAAGTTTTCTAAACAACACTGTCCGGTGTCTTCTGCGCACGTCTTGGCTGTATGAAAAAGGTTGTCCTTGCTGTCAGGCGTTGATTAGCCGTCGAGCGTGATGTGGACATGGCTGTCTCTGTGTCTCGGTGGGAGGTCGGCAGGACTTGATGGATGTCTCTCTCCTGAGATTGCGCAGCACCGCGGAGAGGGAGGAGGACCCGGCCCCTGTTATCTATTCATGCTGTGTTCCTTTCTGCTCTGCCTAAAATGGAGCAGGACCTCCCTCCACAGCACGACTCCATCATTTCTGGATGGAGCTAAGGAGTGCATAAAAGAGAATGAGAAAAAGCACTTCTTCCATTTCTGATCCCCAAGCACCTTTTAAGCAAAAATCCACTTAGAACTTGCATAAGTAGGGAGGGAGAAATCCCTTGATTTTGAACACAAGCACTGAATTTGAGGATAATCTTCACAGTGTGCCGTCGCGGGATGTCTGTCTCACAGACTCTTGGTACCCCCTCTAAAAATACACACAGCAGCGTGGCAAAACAGACAAATGCACACAAACACTCAGATGTACTCATTTACAGCAGCAGAAAAAAAAAACACCCAGAGACACTTTTCGTACACAAACTCTTTCCCTGACTCATTTCCTTTCGCGTAAGCTCAAGAAGACTGCAGGACAGTGAATCCTATTAGATATGAGAAAACAAAGAAGGCAACGGCTCATTGAGGAGGAAAAAACACGCTCTCGCTCTCTCTCCCTTTGCATATTCCTTCATGATTCTGGCAAGACCAGTGGGAGATTGATGTGTCTGTCTTTTTCATACCTTCTGTGACTGCTCAGCGAGGCGCCGGGCTCCATGAAACTAGCCAAATTCCTAAATGATGAATGTACACTAGTGCGTCCGCTGGGAGAAGAAAAGAATCTCATACCAGCCAAGAGAAGAGGCTGATATTGAAAATCATCTGGAATTTTGCCTGGCACGATATTGGAAATCTTTATTCTAATTGCGTGAATGAATTGAATGTGCTGTTCTGATAAATCCTCTCTGCCACCGAGGGAATTGTACAAATGAAGCATCACAGATTCGTTTGCGTGTTCGCTGCATGTGTGTGTGTGTGTGTGTGTGTGTGCTCCTCTGCCCGTGAGTCATTTTCACATTGCCTTGTGCAGTTGTTGATTGCTTGTTTAGTCAAGCAAAAATCTTCACAGTGTTAACATATCATATAAATCAAACTCTGACAAGATCCTCCACCCACATATTACAACATATCAAATTGTCACAAGAGGAACATTTTTCAAAGTATCGGTCGCAATACCAAGGAATGAGAGACAGCATATCAGTATAGAAAACCGCTTTTATTTCTCATAAGGCTGTCCTGTAATGTACTTTTATCTACTGGGGGATAACTGTATGTTTCTCCAGTGTGACTAATACTTTCTCACTGTCATTTTGAATAAATCATCTCTCTCTGGTGCGTGTGAGAGGGAGATCTACACAAGAAACACAGTCAACCATGACTAACTGTCCGATTATGGTCCGAGTCTTCCTGCCGCTGCTCCATGTCCCTGCTGTATCAGAGTGGAAAGCTCAGGGGTCGTTGTTAGTGCTGCTGTCTTTTGTGAGGCAGTTCTATACAGTGTTTTCCTCATCTTTACAGAAACTACAAGCATTTTCTGGCCTAACCAAGAACGTTGCTGAAAGACATAAGTGACCGATACTTATTTTTATGCCTCTGTCGAGGCTTTTCCCAATGCAAGGGTGTCCTGCAAAGCAGTCCTATACACACAGCAGCCTGTTGGGACAACAGCCTCTGGACAAGTATTATATTCAGTGGCTGATCAATATTCCACCAGGTGGCTAATAGAGTCTTAAATATACTGCGTTATTCAGCTTCTTGGATCTGTCATCTTACATGTTATGTATTTATATACACAAATTATCTTACATACAAAGAATAGAAGTGCTCATGAATTTACACCGGGCATGCCCTCCAATAAAAGTCAAAATGTCCATCATGAAGAATGAAGGTGAGGCCATGATGGACTCTAAAGCCTCTCAAAGATTCTTCCTTAACTTATTAAAGGCTGCGATCCGTGTCCGTCGTTGAAAATCCAATGTTTGTCCACCGAAATCTCCCCCGTGCGGTCACAGCAGGGCTGTCCTGCAGGGGCAGCGGGTCAAATACAAATGCCTTCCACACAAAAATAAAAGGATATCAAGATAATTTCCCTTCTTGTGGCCCCAGTTCCGTTTTTTTATGCTCAGGTCCATGTGAGCTCCTCATCCGGTTTACCTTCAAGCAGGGCGAATGTCTATCAAATAATGTTTTAACAACCTCTAAATAGCCCCTGCTAAGCTGTTTCAGTTTTTGAGGGGGTATACAGAGTGAGGAAAACAGAGAGCGAGGAGGTCGGAAACTGACCGCAGCTGTGTGGAAGAGGAGAGTCACCAACATGGGGCTCATTGATCAAACAGGGGATTAGTCTGGTTTCAAATCCTTGGCACCACACGAGCAAAGCTGTTTTATCTGGGTGGATATCCTTTCTGTGGTCCCAGGTAATCCAGTCAGTAGCCGTGGATGTAATAGTTTTAGTCCGTTCGGTGGGAAGGGAGAGGGGAGATGAGGGGAAGAGCCTGGCACGCAGCCCTGCAATGGGAGCTCTCTGTTAGGTCCTGGGATGAATCTGCAACACAGAGGAGGAAGAGGAGAGGAGAGAAAACACACATACACTTAGATAGAACAAAGGCATACAAGTGTGCGAGGATTAGACCCAGAGGAATTGCTCCGTTCGCGTGTTTCAAAAACAAGGGGAGTCTTTTGAACTGTGGAGGCTTTGTACAGCCCCGTCTCACCTCCTGGTTCCCGCTGCTACTAAAAACAGACAGCTTATGAGTGGAGACAGCGCTGGAAATGGAGGTGTGTTTGGCTTTTATAGGTATACCTGGATATATCAGCACTAAAAAACAACCCTGGTGTGTTTCCATGCTGTGTATGTCTGCTTCACAAATTGACTCTCTGGCATATTTTTTACTTTATCTCAGACCACTTTAGCCACATCCCCTACACCCCCAGCTTTGCACCTTCACACCAAGCCAGCCAATCAGAGCTGAGGATTTTCCTCCCACCAAAGAAAATGTCTTTGGCATTGCTAAATGGGATCAGGGCACCCGCTGTGGAGTCTGAGCTGCCTCTCCGTGACTCTGGTTCAGGGACTCTTATTCAGCCCTCAGTTGCAGACCTGTACACGTTTCAGTGGTACATTGTGCAACCTTGAGACTGCTATTGAATGTCCTGCTTTTCAGCATCCTGCTCAACCTGAAGCTCAATAAAAACTGTGTGCACGATGTCTGAAGCAGCTGAGTTCCTTGCCCTCTTATGACTGTCTGCGCAACAAAAGCATGTTTTCCAGAATATTTCTATACCTCACTTTCATCACATTTTCCAGTTATTTTACAGCTTCAAGATTGTGCCGTGCAGAAACCTGAAGTCCCCTGCATGCTGTGGGACCAATTAGAAATCCCATAATCCTGTTCAACTAAGAAATACAGCCATGACATTTCCAGCAGGCTTGGCAGGTGGTAGCCAGGTGTGTGGACTTGATTGTGGAGAGCGCTGCTTGGGACTCTGCGAGCTGGAGCACTTCGAGAGTCTCAGAGCTCCAGTGTGTCGGACAAAGCCAAATGATTTCATTAAACATTTTCTGAGGAGAGGATTGTGTGCACCTGTATTCACCTACCGTAATGTGTATTATTTTGAGATCATCAGAGGAGGGGACTCTCAGGCTTTATGTGTTTGGTTTAATTTAGCATGAGCTTTGAGTATGTCTGAAAACACAGTTATATCATGACAGCGTTTGATTTCACAGAATAATTTGATTCACTGTCAAAAGTCTTAATTTTAGCAAGGCATTTAGGTCAAAACCCAGTTTCTTTGCAAAACTCTGACAATGGGGTGAAACTGTTTCACCACTTTTTAATGAAACTTGACTTCTTGAATCAAGAGTCATTTGCAGCTCTGCCTTTTCACCTTCATCAAGGTGGGTGGATGTATTTAGTTCTGTCAGTTAGCCACAAGGCCCCTAAGCTAGCATCTAAAAACCTTGTAAAAGATGTCAAAGAATAAATGAGTAAAGTTAGATCATGTGTCAAGGAGCAGCATTATTTTTTGGTTTAGACCCAGGTCCAGGTGCGGATCAGGGAAGGACAAGAGCTTCTGCACTTACTTGAATTTAAATGAAAATATCTGGGACATGTGTCCTCTAATTGTCTATAATTGTTTGTATTTTGATCCCTTTCTGGCTGCATCTCACCTATTTAGGTATTGTGCCGCAGCTGTCCCTCTAAATAGCTTCAAAGCCTCAGACTGAACATGTTGATACCTGCTCCAGGTGTTGTCACACTGTCTTTCTCTGTACAGCTTTGGTCCTTTTCCCCCCATGATCCTGAAACACAGTAATCCTGTGGGCTCATCTGTCCAACATTTGCATCTGTATCATCTACTGTGCGATGACATATCAAAAATGTTGGAGCAGAGTCTGACCTCTGGCAGAACAAGAGCAGTAACAGGTTACACATTACGGCTCACTCTCCTTCTCAGACAAAATCCACCAGAGGTTTGTTAGCGGGAGAACAGGGGTGGTATGCAAATGCTGTCATTTCAACCCATATGCATGTGTGTGTGTGTGTGTGGCTAAAAGTGTCCTCTGTTCTTTTTTGTCCTCTGTCTCTTCAAATGAACAGTGCAGCAGGTAGCAGCGGATTGCTCAAGGATTTCCTGCCTATCCCATCTTTGCTGGCAACTAAGCCGTCTGCATTCTAATTTGCTGGCCACATTAAATTGCAATTTACTCAGACTTCAGTTAGTAAAAGGAGCCAAGGACAATTGCCTTAGCGAAAGAATTTAGTGCAAACACAGCCTACCCTTTCCCCCTTTCTCGTTTAGTGCAGAACAAATCAATCATGCCAGCTGAGAAACCTCTTCAAACAGCACTAAAGAGCACCCTCTAAAAACAGAAGACTCCAGACAACAAAATACATCAAGATCCATTTAATGTGACATTGACAATGGAAAAAGCAAAGAAAAAAAGATATAAATTAATCAGTAGCACTTGGAATGAACTCCTCCACCTGAAACCTGTATCAAAATGTCATAAGGATGACAATCTGGCCATTCTTGACAGCTTGGACTGCATCTGTCTGCTTTCAACCTCGTACGTTTTACAGTATTTTATAATTGATCCCAATTGGAACGCTGTTTATCGTTTGTGCATGGCTTCATGTTTGTCTTCATGATGACATTATGCAGGACTGAAGGAGGAGGAGAAGTGTTGTCAAGCACAGAGGTGGAACAGATGATTTCTCGGTGAGGTTGAACTGTATGTGGCATGGCCGCTTGGAGTTCATTTTGATCGACTGCAGAGAGCGGTCTCAGGATTTGACAAATCAGATGGTGATGCATCTGCTGGCAGGTCACTTTTGCTCTGAAACTGTCTCACAGATGGGCTACATCCTGTCACAGTGTGTTATTTTGCTTGAAAAAGTGCCCTCCGCTCCTTTTAATAAGAGGCATGCGAGCCTCTGAACAGCACGTAAATCATGTTGGACTAGTTGGAGGGGACACACGCTGTAAAGTGTGAAAGACGGTGGTGTATCCACTTCAGTTCAATGATTAGCACTCACTAACCTGAACAATTACATACTCCATAGAGGACATGCTGTGGCCCTATACAGTTAAAGCAACTCCTGCACATGAGTGGTTATGCTATAGTGTGCAATCACTAAAAAGTCATTAAAATTCATTGAATGTCCGCTGAGGGTTGTATTGCGTATGTATGACACTCGTGCCTGATGCTGATGACAAGTTCATATCCAGCCTAGCAAACTAACAGTGAGGATATCAAATGAATGAAGCTGAATGAAGTCTTTTCACTATCATCAAAAGCAGGAGAGAAGAACGAGTGGGAGCAAAGATGTTTTCATTACAGCCCCTCTCATTCTGCCTGTCTCTCTTAAGGTGTATAATTGTTTGGAGGGAGCAGAAATGGATTGATCTGTTTAGCGAGTGGAGCGGGTAATGCAGATCTATGGTGGGCGAGTGTTTTGGAAGGTGCTCCCCCTCCTCGCTCTCACTGTGACTTCCACAAACAAAAGGGCCTGACTTGTCTGCTGCTACAGAACAGGCAATGAAGGGCTCCCTCTCTGAAAGACATAAAGAAAGAAAAGAAGAAACATGGACGTCAGGCACTGGCGTTGCTTGGCTTCTTACTGTTCATGCCAATTTTGATGAAAGATGGTGATGAAGTCTGTGTGCGGGTGGACGACGTGTGCGCGTGTGCCGGCCTCATCGCGTCTCGCTGACACTTTTCAGAGCAAAATGAAAACCTGCAGGTGAAATAAAATGGCTGTGAATTCAACAAAAAAGAAAAAAAAAGAAACGAAAAAACAATGCCGTGTTGTGGGCTTGCTGGCTTGTTAGAGCCCAAATACAAATGAGGCAATTTGGCCTGAGAGGCAGGTGAATGAGGAATGTTGATTAAAAAAGAGAGCAGAGTGCAGGATAAAAGGCCTTTCATGTAGCCTGTGGGCTATGCTGTGTGCTGATAGCTGCTTCAACAAGACCCTCAGAGGTGGATCAGGGTATCAAGTGGCCTCTGATAAGAAGCCACACGACGGAAAAGGGAAGAGGCTTTGCCCGGGGGTCTCGTGCACACACGTGAGCGTAAACACACAGACACAGACATATCAAACACATCAAACATGGGCCTTCATACACGACTAGGAGCGCACACAGAGAGGAGCAAGTAGCATGTCACAGATTAGTGACTAATGGGATTGGCAGACCAGTGTAAGCACTGTAATCAAACCCACACAGCGGCTGATAGCAAAAACAGGACATGGAACAAAGGAGGCGATGAAAGGAAGAGGGACTGATCCTGCCATTACACACTGTTCACAGGCAGCAGGGCTCTGCTCCGGGGTGGACCTGGCTCTGTGTGCCTGTGTGTTACTACAGTACGCCATGATTGTGCTGCTGCAGTGTTTTAGCATTTTTACCCATCTATGCACGGACTGACACGTTTTAGGGATGTGCGTGCCATCGTTTAAATGAAAATGCAGCAACTTCCATTTTATTTGAGCGTGCACTGGCTGTGCCGGGTGATAAATATTTACAGTGGGTGGCGGTGCGTTCAGTATTTGTGTCACGCCTGCCTAATCATGCACAGCATGTAAACACACACTTGATTATTTCGCACTGAATATTTGGGTTAATGAGAAGTCATTGAACATGAGTTGGTCCCACTCCTGCCGCCCGACACTCAAGTGCATTACAGTGATGTGAGAGAGAGAGACGGGAAAACAAAAACAAACAACAGCTTGAGAGAAAGACTAACCTTTACAGAAGCAAGAATGCAGCTCAATTTCTGTTGACGCATCCTCTGCATTTTGCTTCCGGAAGCTAAAAAGGGGAGTATGGCTGGGTGTTCTGCAAAGAGAGGGTCAAGAAAAAAGGACACGTGTGTATTGGGTAGAAAAGCAGCTTCAGGCCTGACCTTTTGGCCCTCTTCTCTTACGGTTTTGATAATATGAGACCAAAGCCATTTTACTCATAGATATATGTATTAATGGTGGTTCTCCATCGGTGTGCAGAAATGTACAATCTTGATTAATGTATTTAAAGAGAATAATTTCTTTAAAGTTACATAAAGACACTCATGATTTTAAGTACTTATTTCAAATTGTGCAAAGGGCTGAACTGAGAATTAGAGATGCATTCTTTAGAGGTAACCAAGCACTAAACCTTACCTTGACAGGATGGCAAGACCCCATTCCATCAACTTCTTTCTGAACATTTTGGGCCTGTGGTGGCTGTGAAGGGCCCCAGTGAAAGCTTTATGTCTGTCTGCTGGCATATAAATCTGCGGAACAACCTTGGGAAGCCCCGTGTGGTCTAACCTTCACTGGCTGTTGCCTCATTCCCCACCATCGCATTAGTCTCTGCTTCTATTCAAAGTCATTGTCACCAAGCAGTAAGAGGAGACGAAGGTTTGCTGATCGCGAGCAGGTGGGGGGGCGAGTCAATTAAATGAATACAAATCGGGTGATCAACCTGTCACAGAGAGCTGGACTGCTGGCTTCGAGGACTTAACTCCCTTCATTATTTTTGCATGCCGCATTCGCAGTCGGTTTACGGAGCCGAAAGGCGGCGGAGAAGCAGAGTGGCCGTTAACTTTATCTCTGAGAGGAGTGTGGCCTGAGGCAGAGCCCACCTGTTTGTTTACTGCCTGCTTTATGTTTCTTCTTTACTACTACGGGCCCTTAGATAGGTTGCTTACACCAAACAGAATCCACCTTGTTATACAGAGGGCACAGATGTGCTGCGCTTTCTGTATTCTCAATAAAGTGTGATTTGTGTACATCCTTTTTACCTGCAGCTTTGACACCACGCATGTTTGACTGTTTAATGACAGCAGATTAATTGAAAATGAAGCAGGCAGTTGGCAGAGACGCTTAAAGCATTTAATCAAAGTTTTCAAACACGGCTCCTTGTTAGTTCTGCTGATTTCCTCCACCCTGGCATTTGGGTGTATACTGTATACGAACGGTGTCAGCGTGCTGGTGTGTACGTATGTATATGGGTGCAAGCGTGTGTATGCCCGGGTTAAAGATGCATATACAGTACATACAGAACCGGAATATGAATGAGCTGTACTTGTGCGTGTGCAGCTGTGCATTGCGAATGCGGGTCTGTGCATGCAGGTGCATTACATTTGTGCTTAAGTGTGTGTGAATGTGTGTGAGGTCTCACTCTTGTGGTCTTGATTTTGTTCCCAGACGAGCACATCCATCCAGAGTTGTCAGGCAGAGTCTTACACTCTTCTCCCTCCAGACACGGCTCCATCTCACACCACCATTTCCCAATTACAATGGACGCTGGGGGAGGTGAGCACAGATACACAGCGAAAACAAGTTAGTTTATCACTCGGGCACATGTGTACACACACATTTACATATGCATGCACCCGAAACAGATGCCAACGCAAATGTTTGTAATACTGACAAAAAAGAAAGAAGTGGAAGAAGGAGAATGTAAAGAAAAGCACTGAATTCAGCAGATAAAAATAGAAAAAAGCAGTTAGGGGGCGTAATTATAAAATAACCTTAAATGAGTGTTAAAAGTAAAAGAATTAATAACATGCAACTAATAAAGAACGATCCAAAAAGTGGAACATATGCAGAAACCTCCCACGCAAACACATTTTGTGCACATATTCTACACAGGCGCACTTGTATATGTGCACATGCACAAAAGCACCCACACATTTTATTACGAGCAACTCCAGGGGAACATCCAGCCGACTCCCTAAATGAATGTTTTTCCTCCTCTCCGGCCTCAGAGCAATTGTATCGTTGCTGCTTGGGTACTTTTGCTGTTGACAATAATGTCTTATACCAACAGAAATTAATCATTATTTTGTTTTGATATAGCTACATTGCATGTAGGGGAGCAATCTCATTTTTAATCAAAACTAATTGCCTCTCATTAACATCGACTGAATTCTTCCTCCAGCTATCTGACAAAAACAAATATGTTTTCATCCTCCCATCAAGATCTCCCTCCCTCCTTTCCTCTGTCTCTGCACATGTCTGTGTGTGTCTGTGTGTGTGTGGTGTGCATCTGAAAAAATCTGATGTTTTACATGTCAGATGATAATAATAAAAAAAACACCTCTTATGAAGTGATTTGTCCCTTTAGATATCTTCAGTACATCATGTAAAAGGTCTACATATAAATAGACTTTGGTTATCTAATTAACTTCCCGCAGTCCATATGTTCAATTAATCACATGAGAAAATGTGCCTCCACGCTCTTCCACATCTCTACACAGCAGATGTATTTGAGATGAACACCTGCATTACTTCTAGCATTATTTACATCAAACAAACTGAAAATCACTGCAGCGAAATTATTTTATCTCTCATATTTCACTTCCTGAACCTTTCGGGCGTTCGTTCTCTTTGTGAAATCCAGGTGTCTGGCAGTGGGATCTGTTTGAATTAAATCACAGCACAAACATCTGAACCATTCTTTCAAAGTCAAGCTCTGATTCATTTATTAACCATGATGTGTGAAGAACTTTTTTGTTTTTCACAGTCCTCCGTATGAGGTTTCTGACAGCGAATGTGACGTGACAAAAGTTTTAAGCGGGTTTTCAGACGAGCCGCCACCGTCTCCTCAGCGTGTAGCGTGTTTTCTCAGAGCAGCCTCTTTCCTTTTATCGTGCTGACACAGAGAGAAATGTGAAGGTCAGATGACTGGGTGAATGCAGTGAGTTAAACCAGTATCATTTCATTTTCCAAACCCATGTTTTGAACCATTTGGAAAAATAGTATTTCCCCTCCAGCCTGTGTTGCCAAGGTTACAGGCCAACCGCCAATCAATTGTGAGTATGAGCAACATGCCGTCTCCAACTGATGGAGGAAGTGCAGTCCCTCACAGCACAGAGCGTGCCGCCGTTCTGTGTGGACGGACACACACGCACACACGCACGCACACACCAGCAAATATATACCAGAAAGAGCCTGGGCCCAGAGTAACACCCCACTGCTGCTCAGTGAACTTGCCGCGTTTCCTGACTTTTCTCTCCATGAGCCCTGAGGATGCTCGACGCCAGAATCAGAGCATCCACTAACAGGCTGTGAACCTGCCCTTTGGCTCCCCCCATGGCTGTTTACCTCATCCACTAATTACCACATGTTGGGCCATCATCCACTGTGCTCCCTCTATCTTGCTTTTTCTCCCTCTGTCTTCATCCGTTGGCTAAATATCCATTTCACATCCTTAATCATGTTTACATTCAGCTGCATTTTAGGTGCATCACTATGCAGGAAGTCTTCGTTAAATGGCAAATTATGACGAGGCTTGTAGAGATGTGTTTAATCAGTTCTACTGAGCGATGATGATGTGCTGCCACTCTGTTTAGCCCTTGCTTCTCGCTACAGAGCGAGGGGGAATGGAGTTGTTTTTCATTATACCACCAACCGAGGAGGATTTATATTCAGCGATGTGAATGCAGAACCCACTTGCAATTGAAAATGGCGAAGTAATACCTGCAAAGCAAAAATCAATTCCTTCAAATAGAAGCCGAGAGAAAGCAGGAAAAGCGAGGGGATTAAAACGCTGCCTCACGTGAGCTGCTGAAACACGAGAGCCGGTTTGCATGAAAGGTGAATGATATTTACTGTACTTCACAGACCTAAATTCACCTCACCCTCTGTGCCCTGAAATGTGTGCGCACAAAGCATGGATAATTTATACAAGGGGATTCTAGAAAATGGCTGCATTGCATGAGCCTGTTCAGTTTTTCACTGTGTTTTCTTGCCTTTCTGTCTTTCCTGCCTATTTTTTATTTCTGCGACCAATATGAAATTCCTGTGCAGCGTTATCAATAGTCAATAGCCATTCAGTAGTCAACTCCTCGAGCTGGATTATTGATTTTTATTCTTTCTTTTGACCACCAACATGGTATTATGTTGCGTTCTGGCCATTGAAATAATATAATATGTGTTCCATGTTGTTAGCAGTGTTTTTGTCTGTGAGTTTTATTTAAACCAGCGGCTCATGTCAGCAGTACGGTCGCTCAGTAGTTAGTAACAATGTGTTGAATGAAATTGGACGAAAAACGATCTTGTGAACAAAGGACCTTTGTGTTTCCACTTGTGTTTCAAACCTTTTTGCCTTCTCCTTTCACCTTCTCTGTCTGTCTGCTTTATTCTCAGGTCTGTGGCATCGAAGGCTTCCCCTGAGATTCATGTTTTCTATGCTTATTTCTATTTTTCACTCAGGCTCTCTGCTGTATGTATAGAAAGCCTTTATGCATGAAAGGACCCTCTTGCACTCAGATTTTGCAGTATAAAAAACCTTTGTTAATGCACATCAAAGCCTGTGAGTGTGAGATAAGACATTAGAGCTATTTTATTACGCTTAAAGTAATAAAAAACTAATACTACTACTATACTACTACTATTACTACTACTACTACTACTACTAATAATAATGTGTTTTGCCAATTGTTACTTCACCTGGGTGTTTAACCTTCACTGTTCAGGATAATAGGAACAAAAGTCTGCTGGGGGGGAAAGTTTCAGGCGTGATTTTGGAGTCAGATGATGATTTTGTGACATATCTCACTGCGACTTAGACTAATGTGAAGTGGAAACTTGGAACCTTCAGTGCAGATTACACAGGAAATGGACTTTTCAGTGAAGCTGGAGACATCTTGTGTCAAGCAATTAAACTTTTGAAAGAGGAAATATTTGGATATACATCGAATGTGTTTTTTCAGCAAGCTGGAAGGAGAAGAATTTATGAAAAAAAAACACGTCATGCATTTTTACATGTCTTAAAATATGGATTTTTACATTCCTAAACTTAAGAAAGATAGCATGTCTTCATGGCTTTAAACACACTTTATAATTATTAAACTTATTCCAGAGTGCAGAGCAGATGATGTGGATAATCCACCATCTTTAAAAAATACACTTTTGCATAACCCTAATTAATATCTTGACAGCTTCCCATCTTGTACTAAAAGGAGAGTAAAACTTTAATGAGCAGTGACTATGAAATACATCTTATAAATATTCATGTTCAAATTTGATCTTTGCCTTGGAAATCTATTTCAGCTGGGACATGTGGAAGACAGCAGGTCCATTTAAGAAAACCCGGCAACACACTGTAAATGACATGTCTGGTCTGAGGGCCAGGAGGATAAAACACACACACACACACACACACACACACACACACACACTTCATGTCTGTGGCTGTAACCGGTCCAGGACATCTGGCTATGACCTTGACCACTGGAGAAGAGCCATGTCTGGGCCGGGATCCATGCATCACTCTCTGGTGACCACTGACCTCCAACAGTCGTTTTACTTTAACTACTCCCAGTGCAGCCGTCAGCATGGAGGGTATAACCTTTGTTCCAACATCAGCAAACTTTACTCCTCCTCTGTGTCTTCTGTGGAGAGCGAGAGGAGGGGGGGGGGGGGACTTCAATTCACCACTGACCCAACTCTCCCTCTTGGGCCGACTATTAATTTTCAAATCCATCTGTTTACAAGCTGAAACCCTTCAGTATGATTTAAAGCACCAGCACCAATTAACACGTTCCTCACATGTTACCACAGCGTAGCTGCTGCACACTGTCAAAGATGACAGATGGGCTTGGAATAATCAGCAAACAAGGACTGAAAGGGAGTTGGATTGTAGATGTTGGCCGTGTAGCAGGCTGGAGTCTTTAGCTTTGATGGACAAACAACCGAGATTGGGACTTGAATTGACTGAAAAACATGAAGCGGTGGACCTGTTACAAGTGCATCTGTCAGATCACTGGTGAGCGGGCTGTGTGATGGATTGAACTCGCTGACACGTCCCTGCCAGGTAGCAGAATGTTTGAACACCTTGACGGATGAGGAGGAGAATTGATTTCTGTCTGTGTCAAAATCTGAATACGTGTCTGTGCGCTTAACGAATAGTTAATGTTTGTGGTCTGCACAGCACTCCCTGGACTTAAATTAATCATAGCAAAACGATGCCTTTCCAGTGATGTCAGCTGGAGTGTCTGTTTTTCGGTGAGTCACTTAGATTAGTTGCCTCCAGTCGAGATCTGGGGCAGAAAGCAATTAGGCTTTAAATCCTTGTGCCAGTTACTTGGGTTAAATTTACAGTTTGGGGTGCAGGGTCGATGCTTCCTGATAACGGTAAACAGCCAGCTTCACTTCTTTTACACACACATTCAGGTCAATCCATCTCCACCAGAATGTCCTTCATCTCGTTGCCTTTACCTGATCACTTTGCCTCAGTGCTCTGCATGTGTGATGATTACTCAGTTATTACCCAAACAAAACAGCCAATCAATCAGTCATTCATTCAGATAATCATGCACAAAAAGAGATAGAGTGAACTACTTGCTAAAAAAAACACATTTCCATCTTAATGAGACAGAGGTATAAGTGCAAGCATGGCGAAACAGCAGTAAAGTATTGAAAGGGTCGCAGGAGCATGAGGCAAATGAAGCAAGTGTATAATTACAGCGGGACTGAGACTTGGACCCCTGAACCCGAGGTCGGCCTCACTGACTCATTATTCTGCATTAATCTTTGCCCCTATCAGAAGAGAAAACTGGGGTTTGATTAGCTATTCAGAAAATATCGCTTGGCCTTCTAATCACACGCTTTTTCTGAATTTTGGAATTTGTAATGGGCTCCCCGGCACCCGCAAGACTTGAAGAAGAATTCCTGTGTTCATTTGATTTAATTAAAGCCTGGATTTTGAATTCAAATTAATTCTTAGAAATGCCACAGAAAGGACTTCCTACTTTGCATGATCCCATATTCATTCAGGTAAAACAGCAACATCTATTTGGGTTGATGCAAAATACTGGCATGTGGAGTATGCATACATGCATATATATATATTCGTACATACATCGTGTCTGTGTGCATTTTGAGCTTCGGTAAGTGAGTGACTCTGTGCAAGCGGGGCTGTGTGAGTTAGTGTGTGTGTGTGAGTAGGTGTGTGCGTGCGTGCCTATTAATGGAAAAACAATGACTCCTTTTGTTGTGTAGTTATTTCCTTTCCTTTATGTGAGTACAAAAACAATTTCTGAAAATGTATCTCCCACACAGCTGACACAGATCTGCCTTAAGTTTCTTTACTTCTCTCTGAGCACAACCACGGAGTTGTTACTCCAGTGCTGAGAGCAGAGAGGAAATATGATGTTAACTTAAAAAGAGAGAAAGAGACAGAGAAAAAGAAAACTAAGGAGACCTTTCAGCTCCAGCTTAGGGTCAGATCCTCTCCTGGCGAGGTTAAAGGTGGAGTTTAATCACATCCTCAACAGTGTGAGAGCTCGGTGGGATGTGTGACAAAGTTGGAGGAGAAAACTAGCCTCACAATCATTATCTTCAACTTCCGCAAAGGCACAAACATCTTTTTTGACCCAGGAGGATTTCAGTTTCTTAGTATCTCCTTATCTCTGCATTGGTGTGTGTCCGTCAGTTAGAGAAAGGAGTTTTTTTTTCTGTTGTACAGTACAACGTGCTCCTTTTGCCCATACCCTCAGGCCGTATCTGCAGCAGGTTTGTCTCTGGCCAACCACATATGGTAGCAGATGGCTATTCAACAGTATGAGCCTTGAGAGAGGACTGTGAGGGGCAGAGGCTTTATAGTAGGAGGATGAGGAGTTCGATTGGCTGTTCTTGGGTGTCAGCAGTGTGAACTTCACTATCCATGCAAGCAAGCCATGAATAAACTCTCAAAAAACACATTTATTGACAAGATAGGATACCAATAAGGAAGCGTTTAGTTTGATATTCTTGCTGATGACAATGGTAGCCCTCCTCGTAATGAGACTATATGCTTTAAAGGCCGTGTCAAACTGCGTCTCGCTCTCGCACGCCAGTGATCCTCCGCTTGCCTCCGTTTGACCATTAATGTACGTGGAGGAACTGCAATGCTCCTTGTCCCTCCCCTCCAGTAGCATCCATGTGTCTCCCCCCTGGATGTATCTCAAATGTACCATGACAACCTGTCATGCTCAGCTATACGCGCCTGCAGCCAAACAGAAGGGTTCATTCCCCATCAGTGATCAGCAGCGAGCGGGCATCTGCGTGCGTCTTTCTTGCTACAGCAGCTACATGACAACACAAAGTGGTTGCATGTGTGTATATTAGGGTATCTGCATGCATGTGTTGAGTAAATGAGTTCATATGTATATGTGTGTGTGTGTGTCCATACCATGGCTGAAGGCTTACATGTCTCATGCACTGGGATAAAGGCAGTGGTGCAGTGATGAGCGGCTAATCTGAGTGCATGTGATGGGCCCGGCGAGGCTGGAGAGATACTGTATGAGTGCTTGACTTGTTAAAAGGGATGTTCTTCACTAAGAGCCTCGTTGCCCCTGACATAACTGGGACATAGTTCTCCTTGTCAAAGCTAATAATCAATTCCCACTACGGGGATAATCTGACAGCAGACCCCCACAGAGCGTGACACCTTCCGACGCAAGCTGTCGTCACATCCCCGTACATTAATAACAACCCAAACAGTTACCAATCGCTGCTCAAACAACCCCATGTGGCCCGTACTCACGAGGTGGTAAACAGTCGACAATGGGACTGATCTTCACTGTGTGCTTTGATGCTGCGGTTTGATGCTAATGACTGATAATACAGCACATCAGGGAGACTGCCTGTTTCTGCAAATTTGGCCAAAGATAAAGGAGCGCTCATTCCTCTAGGCTCCGTATGTGTGTCCAAACAAAACGACCTCTGAAGATGTATTTTTGATCTGTTCTATCAGAGCACTGGCTATTCTTCATACATTTAATTTAATTTATTTATTTATTTTTTGGCGAGAACATAACCTGCGTATGGTACAGTGGCGGCAGGTGTCCCCCAGGGGGTGGCGGGATGAGCTGAGCTGCAGCATCGTTCCTCATCTGGACGGAACATTAATAACGCCGGGACCTGGGGAGAAAGCTCCATCTGGGCCAGGCCGGTGTGCTGCTGAGGGGACCGACCACTGACTCCACGAGTCTCTAATCCCTCACGTAGTGCAACGGCAGCCTGCAGGACCCAGCTGACAAACACTTGCAACTTTCAGGTGTAGCTTTCCTAGATAATCAAAACCCTTGAACAGGGTGCCCCCCCAGCTCCTGTGTCCCTTTATTATTCACACTTAGAAAAAAAAGATCCTTTAATTAAATGGCGTGTTTGCAATGCGTGACACTTCCGACTACAAATGAGCTCTTATGAATAATCATACAATTATTTTGTCTGCCCTTCAGCCTTTATCCCGTGGTGGTTTCAGTGTTAAATAAAAAACAAACAGCTTGACTCACTTTCAAGCAGGTGAAAATTATCCAAGAGAGGAGGCGAAGGCCCCAAATAAAGGTAATAAAAATTATTAAGAGGTGAGGCCATCTTCACTCTTTAAGTGTGGCGCAGTGGTGCTCGATACTGAAGCCTGCTTCTCAGTGACTTGTCATTTCCATTTTTACCACCACTCTCTCTATAAGTGCGTGTTAATCAATACGCTAACAGCAAGGACTCTCTCACCGCGGGAGCCTGAAGCACAGAGGCATGAAGCGTTAACAGCATCTCCTACTTCTCCACCTCCATTCTCCAGAGTGTGCAATTCAGTTTTCTGCTTGTTAATTTGTATATCTTTGTACAATTTCTACCGCAAGCAAGTAAATGTCTGAGTCTGACGTTAAGGTTTTCAGGGACTGTATCAGGTCTGTCTAGGCCACGTTTAGTGAAAAAGACACAATCTGAATGAATATAAAAGGATTCCAAAGTCTCTTGTCTGCCTGGTGCAGACATCGTCTAGTTGTCTTTCTCTCCGTACAAGGACAACACGCTCGGTTAAAAAAGCTGCATCTCAAGGCCAGCTCTGTGAATGTTTCATTCAGGAGATGCCTCTAACCACAGGGTGAACATATGTTTCTTGAACAAAAATGTCTCAAGGACTAAAAATTCAGAGTTTTGGGTAATTTTTCAGCAAACCAAGAGAAAGCTCTTTAGTGTCATCTTTGGCTCATAGCTAATTCATGTTGTAGGATCTTCTTGAGTTTCAGCTGCGGCTAACCAACCCTGTGAAACCCGCTGAGCGAGCCTGTCTAGCCCTTCATGTAACATGTCTCATAATGAAGATATTTTGGTGTCATTTCTTTGCGAGAGGGCAGACAGAGAGATGACTTTGATCTCTGCTGAAGGTAGGGGTGAAGAGATCGAGACTGAAGAGCAATAAATGAGCTATGTGGAGTGAAGGGGGCATCGCAGTTCTGTCCCAGTAGGCTTGTTTGTAACTTCCTGTCAGCTTTTTTTTTTTTTTTTTTTTTTCATGCTGCTGCCTCTGCCTGATTGTTTTTCTCAGTTGAGGTAATTCAGGTGCACTAGCCTGGAGCTTCCCTGACTTGTGTTTATTATTCATTTCCATCAGCCTGAGCTGCCTTAGGCAATGTGATCTGCAACGTGCTCCCTACTCAGGTGTTCAACAGCCCAAGTGGTTCATCCTCTATCTCCCATGATGCCCAGCAGCATAGCACTACTGGGTTCTTAATGGTTCAATGTATTTTTATTATTAGAAAAATCACAGAGAGAGAGACAGTACATTGGAATATGGTGCAGGTCATTGTCAGAGGTGTTTATTAACTTTCTGAACCCCACAACCCACCGCCGGGTTTAAAAGGCATGTTTTTTTCTACTGAAGAAACAAAATTACACCATTCATCCTAGCCAGAAACTGTAAAAACAGAAATGATCGTTGGATTTTATACTTTCTGACGGTCCTTGAATGAATCATGTGCTGCGAATGACTTCTGTCAGGAAAAAATAATCAAACTGTAAAATATTCAGCATGTCTCAATTCAAATTTTGCCAAAAATACAATGCTTGCGCGAACCAGATCCTGTAAAAAACATGACCTTTTGCAATCCTAAATGCAAATGGGAAGCCTGGAATAACTACACTGAAACCGACGGTTACATGAACTGCAGGAGGTGAAGAAAAGAGATCATTTGTACGGTTGTAGACATGTATATATGTCATATTATTACAATTTTTTTCTTAATGCTTGTGAACAAAATATTGTGTACAGTCATTTTTGTAAAATAAATTATCAATGAAATTCAACTTGCATGCTTTCTTTTTTATGGCATTATAACTGTGTTATACAGCACAAAAAAACATTTAGAGTTCTCCATCCTGCGAGCCACGATTGTCTGTTTCCATAGAGGTGCAGGACCGACACTATGTTGACAGTATATACTGTCGGGAAAATGAGCCACACTGAGCGAAAATGTGACAGGAGCAAAAAACGCTCAGAAACCACTCGAGGTTCAAGCATGTGAATGGTAAGTATTTTTAAAATAATGTATTCAGGCCTGATGATAATCTGACCTCTGAACAGTAGTGGAATGCAATTTAGTACATTTATTTAAATATGTACTTGAGGTCAATTTTGAAGTACTTAGTCCATTTTATGCTACTTTCTAGTTCTACTTCACTACACTTTTGACAACTATAATAACTATGTTGTAGATTCATTATAATCCAGTAATATTACATATTATTCTGAAAAAAGCCTTCTGTATGATGATTACTTAGTGCTCAGTATACTTTGATGGAAATAATTTGTACCTTTTTTTAGGTATGAGTTTGAATGTAGGATTTTAACACAGTAATTTACTCTGAATCCTTCTTCCACCACTGCCTTTGAATTGCCCTCTGCACAAGTCATGTATACAACTGCAGTTTGGCAGGATGAGTCACTGAGAAATCTCTTAAGTGATAATTCAATTATGCATATTTAGTCAGAGTAATATTACAGTATCAAGTGGCTGAATTCAGCAGAAACATGGAGGGACCTCCAATGTGCTTAGACACAAAATGTCTTCTCAGGTTTCTTTCCTTAATTCCATGTAAACGTCATCTTGCAAAATTTTCAGAATTTCAGTATGATTTAATGGAATTTAATCCAAATTACATAATTAGATTATTTTATATTGCTATATAATTATGTTGACAAAATGTTCTATCCTATTTTTTTTATGACAGTGTCACTTCTATGTATTGTCGAATGATGTGAATACTATTTTCCATACTGGAATTACACAGTTTCTAAGTGTTGTGTGTAAGTAGAAAGAAGCTTCAGCCATGTATTTTCACTGACTCCTGTAAAAAAAACAATCTCATTGGCAGAAAAGAACATCAATATTGGATGATTTTGCAAACATAAATCCTAATTTTATTTTTAAATCCAGCATCAGTGTATTTAAAATTCTTGCTTTCATGGTTAGGTACGGTTAGTGTTACAGTTAAGAAAATCATTAATGCCAATTACAGGTCTGTGACAAGAGGCCAGCATGAAAGTGAAAAATGCTGCCCATCAGCCAACCCGACCACAGTACTGTTGCTTTCCACTTCTCTGCATTGGGCACACTGTTTCCTGCGTTGGCACTGAATTTTGTCATGTTGATGTTGGATGTAATTCACACATAATCTCCAGGGATGCTGGGCTGCGTAGGCTACAACAGGTATCAAACAGACGAGGACTTTTTCTCTCACAACAGCCTTCATTAATTAATGCACAGTGTTAAAACACTTCCTCACCATCCACACAGGAGGGTTTGTTGCGTGTCGTCCCGGCCACTTTCCCTGGTAAACAGGAGCACTTGACTGTCTGAGAGCGCTCCTCGATACGATTCTTGTTACAGCATCGGTGGGCAGCAATCACCTCACACGTACCTCCCTCTGCAGACAGATACAGACACAGACACAGTGGTACAGGGTCAGCACATGGGAGAGACTGATAGGAAACATGTCGCTGAAAATGAACTGAGGCATAGAGAGGTCCTGACTATACATGTGGTTTTTATCAACATCGAAAATCCAATAAGCAATGTGAATGAAATGACCTCACATCATACCATGTCAGGCATGCTGCAGTACAATCATTGGGCACTTCCACTGTAAGTATGTGTAACAAATTGGCCCTCAAGGCATCTCAATTATGTCATCTAATTGCCTCTCACTCAGTGATGGCTGTCCTCACTCCATACCAATCAAGTCATGATGAAGATCACATCGTGCACTTGTTATGTCTTAATGTGCCTGCCTTTGCATCCTTGATATCTTCCATATGTTGTCAATATGATAAAAAAGAGATGAACCTGTCAGCGTTGAGTCCCATGACTGAGCCAATACAGCTATACTACGCTAAAGCATTAAGCCCAATGCATAGGCGACATCAGCCAGAGCAAATGCTGCACAATAGGTCCCGGTCTGACAAAGGAGGGTGTCAAACAAATTCTGTGAAAAGAGAAGGCGATATGCGCCAACGGCGGTGCTGGGTCAAAATAACAATAGGGAGGATTGCCCAGGGGAATGAGAGGAGGTGATGGAGCTGAGGGACATCCTGAAATGAGCGAGACAGGCAGGGAGAGAGAGAGCTAGAGGACAAGGTGTGTCTGGCTGCCAGGGACTGGCCATGCCAGTGAGTAATGAGGGAGCCACTGGAAGTGCCCCCTTCACACAATTATAAAGCGTGGGGCTAATGCAGCCAGCGGAGCTGCAGGAGAGAGGCCCTCCATCACAGCTCGCCCCTTTCCTTACGCCCCAGGAAAAACTCTTTATCTTCCCTTGACAGCCACCGCAACAGACACCAGCGTCCAACAATTAAACTGGAGCTCATCCCCGGACAGAGGAGAGGAGAGGAGCAGGGTTGAGCCAATCCTCTCCAATCCACAGAATGGATAGAGAGCAAAAAGAAGGGGAAACAACCAAATGCCACGTTCCATCTTGTTTTAGCCTTATTTCACTCGTCTGTAACAGGTTTTAAAGCAAACACCGTGCTACGGTGAGAAGATGCATTTGCTTCCACTGGCATGACAACAGCCGGTGTGTGTTTCTCTAGCTGGGTTGGCTGTGCAAATGTTTGAAATGGCTCGGGTCATGAATTACGGAACTGAGCTCCCAGCAGCCTCGACAAGTTTGGCAACAGTTTTCTTCTCCCATTCCCATCAACGTCTGCCGTGGCCAGACCAAAGGCCGCCGAGTCCTGGATTAAAAGGCAAACATTTGCAGTCCTGCCGGACCGTGCTGTCGTGCAGTATTAATGTCACTCTCTCAGCTCTTGTTGTTAGATATTTCTGGCCAGGAGGAGGCAGAACACAGACTATAAAAGTGAGGAGAAAAATCCCTTGAGTGTGCTAAAACCCCAAACCCTACAATGTGTTGGCTTCTTGAATATTTTACTGACAGCTTCCTGACCTGCAGACTTCCTTTCAAGTCAAAGCAGATCTCTGAATAAGTGAGGACTTTGCATTGCATCACAGAATACTGAATTGGTTTGAGTCCCCTTGGCTAGCATCTTTGCCTTATTTGCAGGTTGGCACTACAGAGGTGTAGTCAGCGAACATCTGACAAGGGACAACAAAAGGCAACCCCTATCATATTCATGATATTGTTGTTTGAATGTGATGTGACTTGTTCTGATCTGTGACTTTTGAAGTAATTTGCTCAGTGGGCCTTAACCCTCAGATCCCTCAGAGCCGCACAGGTTGGTTTAAAAGGCATGTTGTACTTGAAAAAAAGAAAGAAAAAAAAATCAAAATTACACCATTTGAAAACATAAAAATTACCAGCAGAGTTTCAAATTTCCTTGAATGACTCATGTGCGATGAACGCTTCCGTCAGGCAAAATAAGCAAGTCTGAGCTTAAAATAGAGACATTTCATCAAAATCATTTTATTCTACTCTTTTATTCTCGCTCATTTGAAACTTGTCCAAAAAAGAAAAAAAACAAAATAATTTTGCACTAACCAGATCCTGTAAAAAAACATTCAATTTTGTGCTCCTCACTGGGATAGCTTGAATTACCTGTATTGGTAACACATGTGGGCACTTGAAAAATACAAATAAAATTATCAATGATTTCATTCAGACTGCATGTTTTTTTTTAATGATTTAAGGCATTAGAAGTACAGACAATGCACATCAGTTCTCCCTGTTTCTCGCTTGTGCTGTTTCCATAGACGTGCAGGACCAGGTCTTATATACTGCAGTGAAAAACACAATGAATAAAAATGTGATGCCTCGAATCTGATAAGGGTGGGTTAGAGAAACACATTTGTGTATCAAATATTCAAAACTGTTTTTCCCCAATTTAGTCAAAGACACTGAAGTCCACAAATCAACCATTTGACCAAGCTTCAGTGACATAAAGGAGACTGGGATGTTGGAGGGACGTTGTGGCAGCAAGGAGCGATGGCATGAGGGAATCAGCGGATGAGAAGCAGCGATGAGCCAGTGATGCATGTGCACGAACGTGAACAAACAAACAAACAAACAAAAAAAACATGAATAAAACTGAGACGCCAGTCAGCTGATTCAAAAGTCCTCCGCTGAAGGAAGAAGTCTAAACCATTTGAAGACATGACTGAGCAATAAATGAACCATGAATCGGGTTGATGGCTGTAGACTTGCTGTAGTTTAAGAGGAGACCCAACACACAGGGGCTGTGTGATATAACTTTAACATTGGACAGGAGCTGGGAGGATTCACCTTGACAGCTGTTTCAGCATGAGGCGTGAACGTGCCCCAACAGAACTGAGAAAGCATTAAATGAAATTACATCTACATTGCAAATGAAGATTTCTCCTGAAATAATAACTGAAAACAAAAACAAAATAATTGCAACCTACAGTAGATCAAGCAAGTCTTGAGTCACTGCCAGTTTAATTCTCTAACTTTCTACTGATTGTTGGCCTTAAGACGCATTCAATGATTTATTGTACAAGGGATGGAACTATTTACTTTTAGACTTCTGGCTGAATACAAACAATTTGGACAGAACATATTATTTTGATTATCACGATGATTATTATAATTGTTGCCGTGAGAATTCTTGATCATCCCAAACACACACTCACACACACACGGGCGTACCTAAATACATGCTCGTGTGTGTATCAGCCGTGGGGCGAAGTCCAGCCATCAGCCAGGTGGACATTAGGCGTGATCACTATGAACCATCTGGTATGTGGAGCAGAGAGCAGTGTAAATGGCTTCACGATGACTCTACTGGGCCAGTCACGAGAGCCACTTAGACGACACATGGCCACTTGGACTCGACATAATCCCATTCAGGTAGTTGGTGGGCTAAATGACCATCCATTATCTGTGTCTGAGCTGGTGTCTGCGCCCATATCAGCTTGTTTGTGTGTTATAATATTTTGTGGTGTTCCATCGTATGCATGTTCTGCTGAAACGCTCAAGTGCACAACAGTAGCCGTGCACGCATTAAAGCGCGATGTGAGATTACAACGACTTGAGACAGGTTGTGATGGATGTAGTGCTTGGAGCCTGTCAGGCGGCTAAAGGGGTTAAACCAACCTGCTAAGATGGAGTGGGTGGCTGTGCACTCTAGCCTTTGGTGAGGGGAGGTGAAGGGCATCGATGGGACCACTGACTGGTCATTTTTCTCTTGGCGGCCCACAGTGACAGCAGCCATTAAATGACTGGACGAGGTGATTATGTTTAAGGAAATCGATGCTTCATTGTTTTCAGCTTATAGCCCAACGGCCAATTAGGAGCTGTTAATGAGGTATACGGTTGTAAAACGTGGAGATAGATAGGGGGAGAGGGAATGGGGGCTCCATACAAAAAGCCATACTTCATATCAGAATATTTTCCTGCGGAGCTCTGAGAGCAGGGATACTTTGAAAACAGCTATATATACATAACCTTTTACACTTACATGCAGTGAATGCACCATGTTGGCTGTAATATAAGATTATATATTTTCTGGAAATTACATTTAAAAAAGTTAAGATTGTAAGATATTCAAGGACTACACAATTGCCTATTGAGTGAGTTCCGCTGTGAACACAGGTTCCTACAGAGTGTTGCATTATGGGTTGTTTGTAGCCTCAAGGTTGCAAAACTGTCTGTAAGTCAGTCTGCAGTGTGACTTTTCGATTTAGTCAGCCCTAAAAGTGTTGCGTTAGCTCAGTTTAACCTACAAGAGTTTCTGAAGGCTTGCGTTTTGCCGCTGTAGATAGATGGGTCACCGAGAGCGACAGCGCACCACTGATGACGGGCTGCATCATTTCTGTGCATACACTCAAGGTCACAGCAACAAACCCGTGACAGTTTATTCAACCAAAGACTCCAGGCTCGCAGGAATGAAAGTGACAGTTTCTTTTTATCTACTGAGTGACAAAGAACGTACTCTCCTGGCAGCTGATTTCCTTCTGATCTCGCTGCATCTGGCAATTTTTTGACACCGAGCAGGTGCTCGTGACATGTCACCGCGCGAAAACAAAGCAAAACAAAAACAAAATTTTCCCACTGCACCTCGACTCAGCTCCGGCTTCAATGACTATATTCTTTGCAGAGTGGCCGAGAGCAGTAATCACTGGCTCACCATCAGCGAGCATTTCTGTCACCTCCTCTCTCCCTCTCTCACACTGCTCCTCTCACTGCTACAGTTATTAAGTAATGACATATGGCCGAGGGAAGCGACACAGCAGCCGGGGAAACTTAAGCCTCTCAAGGACTCGTCATAACAACTTAATCAGTGCACACTCGGGTGAAAATGAGCCGTTTCCTTCTGCACGCTGGAGTGCCTGTTTTGTTTTCTCGTACACGCAGCTGCTGCATCAACACAGTCCATCTTCTTTCACAATTCCTCCTTTTCTGTGGGCTTGTTGTTGTTCCCCAGTGCGTCTGTGTAACTGACAACTATCCACTGTCTGAGTATCTCTAATTGTCAATTTACATCCCAGGTGGCAACAGGAATTGCTTATGCTTCCCATTGTCAGTAAATAAATGTAGACATGTGTAGAGCTAAGAAATGTAAATGTGACTCTTGATTCTTTTTTTTTTAAGAAGCAGAGAGGGATGCATTTCAAATTATTGCAGAAAATGATGCACAATTGGAAGACAAACTGAGACTCTCACAGCAGCCAAATGCCTCTTTACAAGTGAATAAAGTTACTTTGTACTGTGCGCCAGAAAAGTCAATGTGAACCACCGCAAAGTTTTATTAAGCAGCAGCTTGTTTATTGAGATTTTTTTCTTCTGTCAACTTTTCTTTCAGTGGAACCATGCATGATGGGAAATGACCCTTTTTATGGCTTGAGATGCACAGTTTTAAACATGATAAAGTGAATCTGATTGAGAAGTCGTCAGATATGTCAGAATTTAAAAAAAGGCTCTATTCTGTTTGCCCCGATTAGCTTTATGCTTTTCATGTTTGGGGGTGCGGGTGGGGGTGAGGGGGAGAGAGGAGGATATTAATGATCTGTTTCAAGAAGGCATCAAAGTGGCTGTGGGCCAGCTGTCCCACTGCATATATGTTTAATGATTCTCATCAGACTTTAGCTTTTCATTACTTAAACATCAAGTTGGAACTTCATGAACACTCCCCCTGATTACTTAGGATAATGTTTAAACACGCTACAAAGCGCCGTCGAGTGGATTCCAAATGGAGGCCTTGGAGGCAGTGCCAAAGAACGACTTTTCATGTCCTTCCTCTTGGCAACTGATACGGTTTATATATTTTATCTGAAATTACACAACCCTCATTTACTGCTCAAATCCCTCTACTTCTGTAACAGGACTAGTTAAAATGAATAGTGTGTGAAGAGAAATCCCTGGGAGGAGTAGAATTAGACCTCACTGCTATATTTCCATGATGGAGTATATCACTCCTAATGCTCCCCGAATCACACCTCGTGGAGTACGAAGGAGATGTGTGAAGTCGCCAGAGAGAGAGAGAGAGAGAGAGAGACGGAGAGAGAAGTGATTGCATGCATAGTGCATGTTTCTGTGTATGCCACATTAGAGCTGTGCTGTCATGTATGTCACTGACTGTGCGTATTGCACATTAGAAAGAGTCCTTTTGTTGGCGAGAGCATGAAAAGATACCGTTCCTCTTGTGGTTTGGACACGGACTACTTTTCTGCAGCGCTGAAGTTCTCCTGGCCTTTGAGAGTAAATCGCCCACTAAGGCTTGAGCCCCAGCCACTTCTTCTCACTCTGAAGCCCTTTCCCAGAGAGCTAACTCTCGCTAATGAATAATAAAGAGGTAGCCTCAAGGAGAGGGCTACCAGAGGAGCTTGCACCATTCGCCACTAAACGCATCTAAAGAAGAAGTGGGAGGATTTGCTAGCTTTGGGACATTTTACAGTGCAGACTGTGTCCAAGAATAGCAAACAAATTAATCTCAGGCATTGTTAACCATTGTTTAACCAATGTTTATCCAATCTAAACACCTTTTGACCCATGCGCCGCTGATGCATCAGAGCTGGAGTGGATTCACCATTTATTTAGTGCCCATCAGCATCCTGTTGCAGTGATCCGTATGGTCTGTCTGACCTCAGCCAGTGTGACGGCTTCAGGCCGGTTTTTCACTGACCCTTCTGTGGCCTGGATTTCACTTTCCTCCCGAGGCAGCATCACCCACAGTAACGGGAGTAGACAAACAAGTGGACATAGCAGCTATAGTAGCGCCTGGAGCTACGACAAACCTGAGGGAGGGAGGGGGAGCGGGGGAGGGGAAGGGGGAGAAAGATGGAGCTCAAGCTGACTGACAGGAACCACTGACCCAGCTATACTGGAGTCACGAGAATCAATGTTGTTTTTTTTCCCCTCTGCTGGTATGGCTTATTTCTGAATCTGTCTATAGTCTCACAGAATACTGAATACTGCTCTACACTGGGGCGCACTTACAGAACCCCACTATGAATGGGTCTGATGAATGAGAAGAAAGCCAGGGAAAAAAAACAGAAAGGGAAAGAAAGATCTTACTACGCCCCTTGCTTTTAACAGGCTTTCTTCATGGGTTCAGACATGGAAAAAGCCTTCAGTTTACTGAATGGGAAAAGTGTGGTGCAGCAATTACAACCTTGGTGGTAATAGTCTTGACGTTTTTAACAGGTAATTCCATTAGCACAAATAAGAGATGCAAGGTGCTGCTGGCCACGGCCCTGGTCAATTCTTAATCACCTGTATGGGTTTCCTCTGGGTTGCCTGTATGACTCCAATGCTCACATCTTTATGGTTATTAAAGTTAACGATTGCTGCGCGCCTCATTTACCAAGGCTCTATCAATACCAGTTCAGCACCATGAAATTACCCCAGTCCAGAGGGAGCAGCGTGACAAACTGGATTAAGACGGGTTCTGTAATGCCCTGGCATATATAACTCTCCGTGTCATGGACCCACTGCGAGAAGACCCACTGCCAAGCTCAAGCCCAGTGAGGGGAGGGGCGCTACAGGGGCTGCTGACAACCATTATAGCTTAAATGTCAATTCAAGCTTTTATTACCCGCACGGTTGTTCAGAAAGGCAATGAAAACTAATGGCTGTCAGGTAAAAAAAAGCAACAAAAAAACCCCCACCGCTTTGGAGAAAACACATTAAAAGTTCTCAGAAGTTACCTTAGAGACGAATGGAAAAAGGGGGGTGATTATTGTAAATATATGCAGGATGTAACCTACTTCTGTGGTCTTTCAGGTGTAAGGAGAACTTTGTTGGATACTCTTTTATGCGCATGGCAGTTTTATTTTGGATGGAGAAGGACTTCATTGCATTTTAAATGTGGCATCAAAATAAAAAGCTGCAGGAAAGGGGAGAGATGGCTCGTGTCCTTTTACTCACATCCCGCTTCTATATTTCCATGACAGGAGGGTGAAGCCAGGAATAGTGTAGTGCCGTGCCAGAAACACTATTGTACAGAATTTACTATATGCTGTCAGAGTCATATAAAGAGGAACATTACATAGAGTCAGCAAACCTCTATTTATGACTTCTTGTTTCTTCCTTTATTCCTCTTTTCTGCTGTGTGTCATTACAAACCAATACAACCGTCGGATCCATGCGAGCAGGTGCAACCACACCTCTCTGTGTTTTACCGCACCCTGCAGTCCAGTTGGTGGTGCCTGACCTCTATCCAATGTCCATATGACACAGGTCAGTGCTCGCTCTAAATGAGAGTCGGATGGCGAAATGAGAAACTAAATTGTCCATTCAAAATCACAAAACTGCCTTTTTGAGCGGCACCGTGGAGCAGCCTTCAAACAGTGACGTTCCTCGGTAGAAAACAATTGAATGCTGTGAGCCCTGAAAAACGGCCTGAATGCAGGCCGGGACTTTCAGGTCACCTCTTCTGAGAAAAAAAGAAAGACGGCAAATGTTCTGAAAATGACTAAAAATAAAAGTTAGAAAATGCTGCTTGTTGAGCACGACACATTAGAGCTTCTGTCTGGTCGGAGGTCTATTTTGAATGTTGTGTGACACGGAATGACACGGTGGAGGAGGTGTGATGCTGGGAACGCGGTCGCTGTCTCAACCAGCGCTCACGCCATACCGCGGCTTCGGCGTGCGGGGTCTGGAACGACATGTGGCTCTAGGTTCAGGCGAGGGCTGCCTGGATTACACACAATGCATTATCCAATATGCATAATGCATCGGAAGGCACTTAACATCAAATTATGGCTGCATGCAAAAATTCCCAAAGTAGTGTATGCAGAGAAAGGGCACTTTGCCTTGAAAATAATCTGCCAACTTTCTGTAAAGCTGAGCAATCAGGGAGCTGCGTGGTTTTGAATTATTGGGCCCCATATGCAATAAATGTTAATAGGCTCAAATCCCTCTCACTGGAATGTTTGCATGTTTTATGCCGCCTTTTAGCATTAAGGCAAGTTGTCTACATCTCACCGTGTGTCTGTTAATGTTCTCCCTCATTTATTCATAAATTAATTCATTAATTTATTGTATTGTAAACACTTGCATGCACAAACAGCATTTTAACTGCACTAGCTATACATGCGCTGTGCAAACACAACTCCAGGCTGTTGGTGCAAATGTGGTTAGAAAGCTGTGGAAAGTGAGTCTGCCTTGCCACACTACTGGTTGAGCCAAAGCAGTCTGGTTCCCAGCATGCTCAGCGTGCTTTGTCTCTCCCACTGCATGCTCTAAACATGTCCAGGGACTGTTAATGAAAGCTTGCAGCTCTTGCTCGTGTTCTGTGATTCACTGCCTGTTTAGCTCTGGCGTGACATGAACATGACAAAGAATTTCCCATGAAACACCTAATTAAAACGGATATTGGCTTTTAAATGACACGTTCTTGAGATGATAATTGTATGGCAGAGCATTGATCACTTTCCCAAGGAAAATCAATACGCTAAACACTTAGCTCCTGTTTGACAATGCAGAGTAACGATGTCAGATGTGGCATTTAGAGGCTGACCTTGCTCTCGGTTGCGGCAAGGACAAGAGCGCGATGTGGACTACGAGGACGACAGGAGCATGAAGCGGTCATAAAAAGCTATAATTCATCATGACGGAGGATGTTTTATTTAAGATGATCAGGCAACAGCCATTTTTTTTTCATATCTGCCTATTAGATGTTGTTCCCTGTGTCCTAGAAATTACACTTTTATATCACTAATCAGCAACAGCAAACATGTTTTGAGACCAAATTACGTTTTGTCTTAACATTATGAGGGATTGTTGTTAATTAACTAACCTGGCAAGTGGCGAAAATGTTGATACTGATTATATCAGTAAAATGTTTCCTGGCAACCTCCTGTTTTTTATTAACGTTAACCAAAATCACAATATTTCTGTCACCTTAACCAAAGTGCTGTTGTTGTCTACACCTGACCACAGCCTGGAGGCTGGGCATGAACCCTGGATTCTGGTGTCACAGTCCTGCGCTAATTTGCAGCTACTTTGCATCCACAATTACATTGTAATTGTGGGAAAGTAGTACATTGTAATTGTGGATGCAAATTAGTTGTATATAAACATAACTGCAAGGAGACAGGGTTGATTGTACTCTCAAACTGGTGTAACTCTTGTGTTTTTTCCTACGCAGGATATATTGAGAAGGATGATTTATGACGTGAGGTTGTCTAACTTTGTCAACCATCAGACATTTTGCCATCATGATTCGATAGATTTTTGATATGATTGTAGCATGAATGTGAGCATCTTGACTTGCCAGGTATTTGAATTGAATTTCCACCCACCTTCAGTGTTTGGACGACACGTAGTACAAACTTTCGGGGCCACAAGTTTCCAGCAAATATGGGACTCCATCCATATTTTCCCAACACATGATTAAATGTAATTCTAGTCAATGACTGTGTGGAAAATGATTCGATGAAGAGTTTTCACTGTTAATTCTCACCATCCTCGGTGGTGTTTCTTTACTGTGGAAGATAATTATCCGCCTCATAAAGCATCGCACATCGCTTTAAAGACAGCTTCTATCACAGAGCATAATGGAGACGATTGAAAATACAGCGCAGTACACAATGTGCAACAGATTAACTGGGGACCAAACAGACATCGGACAATGATAATCTATTTTTGTGTCACAGAGCACTAAAATCGGTTTTCAACCTATCTCTCCATGTCGTACCTGTGGGAGAGAATCACAGCTATGACAAATGACTGTAAGACAGACGAGGGACGGGTGGGGGGGCCGATCAGTGGGGGTAAGAATGAGAGGAGAAGCGGAGCGTGGTTATTTGCAGCTCTAAAATCGGAACAATATGAGAACTGGTACACAATTTGGCATCAGATTACTCACAGCGATATCCATCAAAACACACAATTCAGTCACTCAATATCATTACTGTCGGCTTGATAAGCTCTTAAGCTGGAGATAACATCTTGATGTGGTAACACGAGTGGGAGAGGAGTCTCAGTCTCATCTGTTTCTATTGTTGAGGCCACAACAGAGAAAAATGAACCACGTACTGCAGCAATGAGATGTGAGATGATTCATTAGGAAAGTGATTGATGAGTTTATCATTAACAAGCTGCCATCTGACATCCCCGCAGAGCTGAAGACAACAACAAACTTTCCCCACTTTTGACATCTCTTTGAATCAATACTCCGTGTTTACTGAGAGCGTTTTTTTGTGCGAATCGCATGTTTTCTCTGTGTGCAGAGATAATACTGCAATCAAAGGTTTTTAAGCTTCCCGTGGCTTCTTATCAAACATCGTAACATTGGGAACACTCTGAATTGACTTGCTGAAAGCTGGAGCTCTGCGAACGAGAAAAAGCCCCAACTTTCACTCCTTCCTTTTTTTGACTGAGAGTGATTACTTCGTCTTCCATCGCAATCCTCTGCAGAGAGGCATCAATCATGAACTGAAATATGCCATGATTCAGTCACAGAAACTATCCCCCATCTACGAGATTAAATATCAGTGGTAATGAATGACACAGGCTCTTGTACCCATTAATTATAAAGATTAGAATCATGACGTTGTTTTGAACTCGTGCCCGCGCTGATTCTCAAGGTCACTCTCTCTCAGACGAGGACTCACTGGTGAGGAAACGCCGACAGAATGAATTAAATGATTCAAACACTTGCCCGAGCATTTTTCTGTTACTTGCTTCTCATAAGTTATGGTGACAAAACGACCAAATGATTGAATTTTTAGAGCCTTGTATCAACATTAACACCCAATATTCACACACGGGGCATGTACCATGGGCATTATATTGTCTCGTAACGGTGAGACCCTTAAGCAGAAATGAAATGAAAACCTGAATCTCCTCATCAGTCGTGCCTCTACATACCTGTAAATTTGATCTGTGCCACCAGGGTGGACTGTGAAATCATGTGGCTGCACATCAAAGTGTGACTGAACTCAGTGTGCATACTAATGCAAGAGCAATGCATGCAGCGAGCTGTGCGATGGAGGGCGAGGGGGAGAGAGAGAGAGACGAGGCGGGAGAGAGCAAGAAAACAACCAGAGAAAATCTCTCTTCAAAGAAAAATAAATATATTGGAAAAACTGAATTGTGTTGACATTTAGTGAATATTTTATCCAGGAGAAAATAAGGTTAAACACAATTTTCAGGTCCTTAAAGGTCCACCTTAACTACTTTCCCATGCTGATAGCTACCTTTCATCCTCAGATTGTACTTTCAAAAATGCCCCCCCACCCCCACCTCCAAGCCCATCAACTTGGGGAGTGATATGCCTGGTATGGTGCCAAAAGCAGCAGTCACCGTGTGTATCCTCTTTATCCATCATATGCACTGCATCATTTCCCTGGTCATTGCCTGTGTACCGGTGGTGCTCCAAGTCGTGACTGCGGGATCAGAGCTGGGAGATAAGTGATTGTCTCCTGGCAGACAGACGAGCTACCTTGACAGGCAATGAAGAAAGGAGCCTCTGCAAAGCACTTCAGTAGAGGCTCTCCCTATTTCTCTCCGTTCTGTCTCCTTCCATCCATCCATCCATCCATCCATCCATCCATCCATCCATCCATCCACCCATCTGTCCGTTCATCCATCCATCGCTCTCTCCAAGGTAGGTCAAAAGAAAGATCCTGCTTGGCAGCTCATTCCTCACTCTGATGAAGCCGCTTGTTAGAGACTCACCAGCTCTTCTCTGTGTCTCACACATGCGTGCGCACGCACACACACCCACACGCACCCACACACACACACACACACACACACACACACACACAAAAACTGAAACGCTATCTTTCACTCTAATACTTGTCTTCGAACGTCTCTATTTCACTTTTCCCACCGCCTGCCTCGCCTTCTCATGTGTCTCTCTCATTAAAGGCATCTCCACCAGTGGAGTGTACGAGACAGGTGTAGCACCTGACCGGACTGAACTGTGACGTGTTGAAGGTGGGCACATCGCACCATGTATTACCCAGGTCGCTGACCAGAGTTCATCGAGGCTCAGTGGCCCCACTGGCTGGCAGCTGTTGCAATGGCTTAAAAAAAACTTGCACTGAGACGCGATGCAGGCAACAACGCAGCAAAGAAAAAACACGATGTGTGTGTACATCCATTTGTACATTAATTTTCACATTACTGCTCTGATCTGTCAACACCTATGTACTCTAAACGGAGGAAAACGCAATAACGATATTTGCCAGCTGTTTCTAGCACACAAATTAAATTAGATTGCAGCTCTCGAGGCTCAGCAACAGATGGTTGATCGAGAGGAGAGTAAATCCCCAGTAGTTACTGTTCTATGACACTCCTATGTTTGTCTCCGCAGACTTTTCTGGAAGAGCTCCATTATTTATCCATTTTCACATCTGATGGCATTTTGCAACAGTTAACTGCTGTATCTTTTAACCAGACACGCTCATTCAGCGGCATTCAGTGGCAGCTTGGTTAAGTGTGTTTTAAAGGTTTTCCTATCTTTCATTCTCAGAGTTGCTGTGGCTGCGACGTATGCCAGCTCCATTCAAGATAGAAATGTCTTCAGACCCGCCTGCTCTGTTTGGAATTTAATTAATCACCTTCAAATTTGGCATGTGGCCTTCTGAGAATAGTGCAGCTTTTTGTTGACATCATGAGGGGAGTCTGGCACGCCCTCTCTGGCCTTAACACCTCTGTTGGCATCAGCTGGAGGACTGTGATAAGACGGAGGAACAGGGTGAGAGGCATATTGTGATTCTCGGGTCTAGTTTCTACCCTGAGAACCCTCGAGGGTCTCACTCTGATTGTGCAGGGCTTACTCTCCACGCATTGCAGCACAGCAGCATCTTTTACAGGTGAACCGATGGGAGGGAAGAACACGCTGACAAGAGAGTTTAAGTAACAAGACTAAGGGCCCTGTTTTCGCAGTGGGGTGACTCTCTGGCCGTTTGGTTTTCTCCTGTATGTCCTCTTTGCCTGCCGGCGTGATATTTTGGTGTCAAGCACTGTTTCTGTTTTGGTGATTTTATCAATGAAAGTAAAGTAAATACTTGACGACCAAACCTGCCGAAATGCGGGAAAGTGTTTTAATGTAATAAACCTTTTAATGAATCATTCTCCGACCAGTAGATGCCTTTGACCAGCTTGATCAATATTTTTCTACCTTATTTCTGTCATCCCTGTAAAAACGAGATAAAAACAAAAGCGCTCTCTGCCTCTGGCTGGTAAATTGTTGTCGTGCCGCTCTGCACCATCCAGACAACAATTTGATTCCTTGAAGAATTGTTTCTTCATTTGTTGAGCTGTTGCCATCATGCTTCCCCCTGATTGCCACAGCTGTTTCAGAGCGATGAGACCAGAGATGTGACTGGCTGAGAGTTTGCTGATTAGCACTTTAAACAGTACAGCTGAGGCCGAAGGTAAATTCATCAGTTTCAGGGTCAGGCTGAACCAAAGCGGTGAACCAGCCGACCGGCTGACATTGCCATATCTTCAGTCACACTGCTAGCATGGCTAAAAACACCTGAACATTTGCTGGTTTTCTATTTTTCATATTGCTCAACGAGTTACAAATACATGGAAATAAAGATCATAAATAAGATGATTTTGGAATTTTGTATCTGGATCAATATGCCATTATTTTTTGAAAGTTTTTAGTTCCAACAATTAATCAATGAAGTGACTTATTACTATTACTAAAAGTAATCAATAGATTAATCTTTAATAAAAATAATCCTCAGCTGGAGTTCTATGAGAGAAGCAGATGAAAAGGATGAAAAGAGACGGAGGAACAGGAAGTCGGATAAAAAGACAGATGGAACAGGTTGCCAGCCAGCAAGCTCGCCATACTGTTGTGTCTCCTCATATAACTCATCACAAGGCACATCCCTTTTTTCTCCCATCCTCTTCAAGACTAGGTCTCTCACTGACCTTGTCACAACATTTAACTAAAACTTTTCTTAGAGGACACAGTTTGACAAAACTTTTCCACAGCATTCATTTGCTCCCCTTTTAGGAGGATAAACAGGAATATGGGTCAGCCCTGCTGGAACACCTGAAGACTTTCAATCGCACTATTGATGCACAATCTGGCTGCAAAGAAGGCCCCTGAAAAACTCTTTAATCATTATCACTACCTCTGATCAAAACCTTAGGGAAACCATTAGATTTTTCTCACTAATGCAATTAAAAAGAAGGAGGGACTCGTGCTTCCTGCAACACTGACATAATGAGGAGAGACAACAGGGAGGCATGAAAAAGACAAAAATTTGCCACCATGAAATAAAATCTGTTCTTATACACTGTTCAACACATCATTCTTGTCATGCACTTAAGAAATACTGCAGCCGTGGAAGCGGCACAAAGTTTTCTGCTGAAAGTGCTTAACATAGAGACATCGAAAGTTAACCACATAGAAAGTTCTCAGCTCCGTCGAGTGAAGCTTCAGACTATTGATCAGAGCGTATGCTGTACTGTACAAGACATTCATAACGGTCATATGCACAACTGTCAGTGCATCAGCCGCGCTGCCAGAAGTTATGCAGGCCTGTGCACTTTGCTCTGTTAAATCAGAGCACCTTGTCGTATTATGAGGCGTTCTACATTATGTCGGGAGGCATATGGATGAACTAATTAGGAATGCTCTGTTCTTTGCCACAGAGTGCCTGCTTCCAGCTCCGGGCCACTGACACCACCGGCCAGGTAATGAGCTGAGCTGGCGACATAGAAGCCCCTGTATCCTGCGACGGGAGGGTGCCCGGCTAAGACCTCCACACTGAAGACGTGTTCCATCAACACGCGCAGCGGCATGCGGCAAGGTGCGCCCCCACAGCAAAGCACTGTTCACTCAGTGTTAATGAATCAATCAATTTCTCTCAGATAAATCACAGTGAACGCCTCGCAACGGCCAACTGTCACCATGATGAATTCCTTCATTTCATGTAATAAGCTGGCTGGGAAGTGATTTATCCCTGGTGCGCGGGCAGTTATATACAGCAGTGGACAGAGGCGAGAGATACAAAATGAAGTGTAATATGTCATTGAAATATTTCCCATGCAGTCAGTGAATAAGGCTGAGCTGAAGGGAGAAAAAAAAAGTCAAAAATCCGGTTGATATCAAAAGATTCACTCTGGCTGAAGCCAGTTGGGATACTCGGCTGAACGGCCGGTCCTGTGCTGCGTTAAGCGTTCCCTGAGCAGCCGTGGGCCGAAGCACGTTTCCAGACATCACCATATAGCTTGCTGACATTTTCTTGAATTATGCACTGAGCTTTTTTCAAGGCTCCTGTTCTCTCCTCTCCTTCTGTTACAGAGTGAGACCAAGATAAGTGGGAGTAAGAACTACATTCTAATGCTATTGATTGCCTATGCTCTGCCCTCGTTCAGGGCCAAGATTAAGAGCTGTTGTGATTTCTTTAAATGCGGACCTCCACTCTGGCTAAGTAGGAGACACTGCGTGCTAATCAATTTAAACCACTGCTGAGCTCAAAGCATCACACATAACAATCCCCTCCCACTTTGTGTAAGGCATTGGTGTGAGTTTTATGGTTTTGTGCTAATCCCAGTTAAGTGATGCCGAAGTCCATCTGCCAGTTGACCCACAAAACTTAAAATGCTACATAAATAGCAGAGATAATAGAACATATCAGTGAGTGTACAGTATTTATTACGTCCATACATTGATCTTTGCAAATCTGAAATCTGAAGAGAAATGGAATGAATTTCAGGGAATTTAATTGAGCGCTATCATACCAATGGATAATTCTCTATGAGTGAAAATGCCTACATCAATAATCATTAATCATATTTATATTAACACTGCCAAAAGATTTATACTAACCAAACTCCATTGATGATTCCATTTGTCGAATGGGAAAAAGGCCCTTGGCATTTTTCTCTCTGTTCCACATATCAAAATACTCTCCACTTTAATTTATGACTCATTAGGAATGTATAATAGTGAAATTTATAATAGTATTTCACAGTTTTCTGCAGAGTGAGATAATTGGAAGTGAGACATTAGGTAGCCAGTGGTCAGTAAATGAAAATAATATTACATGGTGAACGGCACTTTCAAAAGATGGTCCAGAAACCTTACCCTGACTAATCCGTTTCAATTAAGCTGCTGTGCAGGGACCCTTTGTGCGCTTGTCTGCTGGATGAAAGCTTGTGAAAGTATCCACGGTGTTGATTAAACTGTTTGTCCACGTCGCCAAAAATAGCATTTTAAACAGATATCTCTTTCAGAAGAGAAACAACTTTTTGATTCCCCCTCACCCAAAACTAAAAGTTCACATATTAAGCGCCCTGAATTAGCCCCTGAAGAGCTGTCCAGCCCTCTCCCTCATCATTACCGCCACCTTTATGGTGCTATCTGATAATTAATTAAAAATAAATGAGATATGCCCTGAACTTATGGGCTGTAGAAATCGAAAGGTGATGTAGGAGGCTGTGCTTTAACGACTTAGGCAGGGTGATAATTGAGCTGTCACCGTTTGTTACCCTGTCACAGCATCTGTGCCTGTTTGACTGTGCATGTGTGCGTGGGAGCACGTGTGTGCGAATAGATACGAGCCCCCTAATCTCTTAATATGCGTCTGAGGTCTCGTTTGAGTTCAAAAGTCACCATTTAATTATACCGCAGCAAATACTTAATTTTCAATTATGATGGCGCTGGGGAGCTCACCTTGAAAAAGGACGGCTCGGAGACGGGCGGACGGGGCCCCTTCTAACCTTTTCAGAGACGCTTTTTTATTTTTTTTGAAACAGAGGAGTGTGTCTGTGTGGTTGATTTGCACTGGGCTGTGGCATAATGAAGGTCTCTTGTTGGTGACCCTTTTTAGTTCTGACTTAGGGGTCATGTTGCAGGGATGAGCTCTGGCTGCAAAGAAATCGGTCTTTCACTGGGGCAATTAGCACACACACACATGCACACACACACACAGTTACACACAAAGGCTTACTTTCACACAAACACACGTGTTAGAGAAACATTTAAGCTTGTTTTTAGGCAGGACAATGTCCAGGTGACTCCTCCCTGCAGAAAACTGTGGTGAACAAAAGAAAAATAAAAAGAATTTGGGGCAAGAAGTGCTCACATGTGCAGCACAAAGGGAGCGGGGTCACAACACAGTTGGAGCGACTATTGTTTGAGTCATTATTCAAAACATAATTTTCACAACGGGAGGTCACCTGCCGTGGTGACACTGATTCAATTACAATGCCCTATGTCAAAGCAATTGAAAACCTATCAAGTGGCGGTTTTGACAATGTACTTTTATCTCCAGCTCGGTCCAGAGGCGCTGAGCCACATTAGCAGAAACGTTCAAAAGGCTGCAAAAGGCAGTTTGTCTGGAGGGCTTGACTTCAACACGGGGCTGAGAAGTTTAGAAAATTTCCCCAGCAGAAATGAGGTTAGCGTTATGTAAAATTGCCCATTTTATGTTGCCTCAAATCTTCCCAGAGCGGCAGCCAATAGACAGCGCTCAGCAGGACGCTCTCCTCTGAGCAGTTGGCATCACTGAGCCCGAGCAGTGGGACAGTCTCACAACACAATGAGCGATAAAATGGCTCCCAAACCAAGCCCACTTTCCCTTTTCCTCCCTGTCTGTTTCTCCCTCACTCGCTCTGTCTCCTGAATACTCCACTTAAACTGAAAGCTTCCCTTGTTCTCAGCATAGAGGAGCGGATGCGGGTTGAAAGACATTTCTTTTTTCTTCATCTCAGTGAGAAAATGAGCCCGCTGCTGGCATTGGTGGGAACAGGGCTTTCACAGCTCTCTTCTATTGAGAGCAGGTACAGTATGTGAGTGCCAGTTCTCAACATTTCCATTTTGCCAGACATAAAGATGCCCCCCTACACTCTTCCTGGCTCTAGTAGTGCCACCAAACACTGTCATACATCCCGCTCAACTGTGAGTGTCAAAGAAGGAGAAGCAAAAAAGAAAAAAAAAAGAAAAAAAAGAAAAATAAAGGAGTGAGAGTGGAAAGAAGAGAAGGTTAAGGAAACTTTTTTACTGTTGAATGCAATTTCCTCTGCTCTCTTTGTTCGATTCAAATGCGGCTCATTTATCAGGCAAAACTACCTGCCAAACAGGAGAGAATATACACAATAACTAAATCCCCCCAGAGTTACAGAGAGAGGAGGAGGAGGAGGAGGAGGAAGGAGAGAAGGCAGCAACCAGCCCCATTTCTATTGCCTGACTCACTTTTGTCACAACTGGACCCGGGCTGCTTCTCTCTCTCTCCTCTTTCGATAACACCTACACTTGAACACCTACGCTCGTTCTAAGGTGACATCCGCCTGCATCATGAATGCAACCCGCATGGAGACAGGAAAATAACGACGGTCAGTGATGCTGACTAAGATTTTAGATTTTCTCTCTGAAAATAACAGCCGACACAAGGTGGGTGCATTTATTTATGACGCATACTGTGTATATGAAAACATGCATATTAATGATTTTTGCAAGGTAAAGATAATACGTTATCCGCCAGCTTGAAAGGAGAGGTTAGGTTTGTCCTGATACAACACTCTCATGTTATACTGTTCGTATGACAAACATGGCTCGAGACAGGATTTTACAAATACATCAAGCATCCCCCCCGTTGCATCCCCCACATTATATCGATTCATTTTACTGTTCAGTTAATATTTTCTGTGAATTTCCTGCCCCTGCACGATGGTCTAAACCACGCTCTAACGAATTCTCAATACTTTTCCCTCAGGATTTGCTGAAGACCAAAAACCAAGCAAAAAGAACTTACATTCACAAGGTGGCCTAACGTTGCTCTCTCTCTCTGGATGTGTAGGCACATACCATATAACTGCAATATGTTCACAGCTTGTTTCAGCTGCTCCCAAGAGACCAATATATATATATATATATATATATATATTTATTTAGTGGATTTAAAGGCACCAAATACACAGAAGTGGATACAGAGGAGACGACCTCAGTGTTGTTAAGGATATTCCCAATCTGACAGTAAGAAATAAGACGCAAAGTCCACTGTCCCAATTCAGCAGAAAAATGCATTGTGAAGTATAGCTGAAGGTAATATGAGACTGTCTATGGCAGTCAAGGAAATGCAACTTTGAAAGATAACTGGTCGCATTATAGAGGGATCACTGCATGGCCGGTACAGAGAAGAGGAATAATTACAGCAAGCAATTGCTTCTTTAAAATGCAGGAAACGTGGTTATATAAAGACAGACTTTAAAAAAAGTGCAAACTCGGTATGCACATATTGAATTGAATTTTGCTGACTGCCAACACTATTTTTACATCGTCCTTCGCCTCAGTTCTGATTGAAGCTGTGCACCAGCTCTCATTTGGAACACGTTTTCATTGGAGGAAGAGCTCTGCTGGGTACACCGGCTGGCACGTTACCAAACGGTTTCCAGTGTGAACAATATAACCCCTGTTTTGCTTCACTTTGTTCAACATTGTGTTTTTAAGCCAAACAATTTGGAGGATGTGTGTATTCTTCTGGGACACGGCAATTGCCAGTGCGTGTGTGTGACTGAGCAGACTGTTACTAATTTCCTCTTTCTGTTTTCACCTGTTCCCTTTCTTTATTGGCAGAGGAGACCTTAAGGCTCTGCCTCCTCTCCAGCACTGGGGAGCCTTCAGACAACCAAACAGCACCTGGACCACATGCTTAAATATGTGGCAGCTGTCTTTGATATTTCCAAACTGAAAGAGAGACGGGGGAGAAAGGGAGAGAGGAAAGGCATGCAGCGAGATGTAGGCTACTGCTCACCACTTACTGAAAGCGTCAGTTTCAGCATGTATCCACTCTGCATGTTTCCTGTGTGTAGCTTCTTCCTACTCATGCACGGAAACCCGCAGGGGTGTGAAATTTAAAGAGGTAGGGGGTCTGACAGGGTCTCAATTGGACTGCAAATTGGAAATGCACCATTTAATATAATCAAAGCAAATAGTTGGAGTCCAACTGCAAGTGCGAGCAGCAGGGAGATGACGGAGAACGGAGGAGAGGTGGGGGTGGGGGGTTCTTGTTAGTATCCCATAGAGGTTTATTGCTGGGTGGGTCAGAACATCTCAGGGTGCTCCCTTTTCCTCCTGTTAGTGGTGTAATTAGAAATTCAACAGTGTTGGAGAGGACGAGGGAGAGTGGGAGAAAGGCCGATGTGGAATGAGATAGAGGGGGTTTCTGCGCCGAGGAACTCTTTGTGCTTGTTCTTGAGGCACAAATTGCAAGGCGTTGTTTGTACCGGATTAATCAGCAATTGTCCTACAATTGAGAGCCGGAATATTTATTCTGCAGACAAGCTGATAGCACTAATGATGATAATAATAACAACAATAACAACAGTTGAGTCTCTTGGGAGAGTCTTTTCTGTGGGCACTTCTTCAGTAATTACATGATGCAAACCCATAATTCAGCACTAATGTATTTAGAAAAATAGCACGGGCTGAGAGGTAGGTTACACAACCGAGGGAGGCTGAAGTCTGAAAATAAACTGGGCAGAGCTAACATGAAGCTGCACTACTGTAGGGCTCTGTGTGTTTAAGAGATAAACCAGCCGAAAGGCAAAAATAATAATCCCACAGAGACATGGGTGGTCCCCGAAAATGCAAATGAGGTTGTTAGTTGCTGTGGATCCCACCGCGGAACCGCTGTACCCGTGACCCCCACGCCACCGCCGAGGTGAGCGCAAATCGCTTTGATGAGGGCGCTTGTTTTTATCTCATGCTTGGCTTGTCCAGGCTCGTGATTGATGCAGGCCTTTCGGAAGCAGCGGCACTCATTGTTTTTAAGACCACATACCTGAGTTATGAATGTTTCATTCAGTAGACTAAATATGAACTGGCTGAGTGAGAGCCTCTCCAAGAGCACTGAGGAACAGAAGACTCACGCATGCTAATAATGGCCTTAGAGAGGGTGGAGGAGAGAAAGAGGGTAAAGAGAAAGCTCTTTGGCTTCGATATTTCCTTCAATTCCTGTCTTCTGTACATTGTTATTCTCTCTGTCAATCACTCAAGTGTTGTTAGCAGCAGTTCTTGGAAGCTTATCACAGGATAAGCTTCCAAGAACTGAGAAACCTCATGAACACTTTAGACTAAAGCAGCACAGCAATAGATCCATCTTATTGAGTTGGGAGATGTGGGGAATAGAGACACGTATGCACGACACGTATCTGAATCTGGTCAAGATTCATCAGTGTACCACGCTGCAGCGGTGGCTGACAAGTCTTGCTGTGTCCCACTGTTGGGTCTGCACAGGGAGAGGCCTTGATCTGACCCCCCTCTCCAACCCCTGCTGAGGTGAGAAGAAACCCCGATGCACTCCACGTTAGGAGTTACGGCTGGAAAAGATTGAAAAAGCAGTCAGCCATGTGCCAAGAAATGTCACATCTGCAGCGAGATAGTGATAGCGATACATGTTTGGTAGAGGTGACATGAGTGTAGGTATGATGTGTGTTAGATGTGACATCCATATAATTCAGTTTGACTCTCTCTCTCTCTTAGACACACACACACACACACACCCACCCACTCCCTCACTTAAACTCAATGTGACTCTGTGGCGTCAAGTCCCATCCATGCTGAATAGTTCCTCTCACCATGAGCAGATTATGATTTGTGGTGAACTGAGGCACACTGGCTGCTTAATGGAGTTGAACAGGATGGAGGAGTCTCATTCTCATCTGCCTGTAAGAGACATATGCATACGCAGAGGGACTGACTGAAAGAAAGGGAACAGAGAGAAGGAGAGAGAAAGAGAGAATGGGAAGGGGAGATCCACTGGGATGTGTCAAATGTTGCATGAATCACTAAATGCTTCCTGTTCTAATTGGCTCTTTTGAGCTGTGCTGGAGGAAGCGTCACATCTATTATATAAGTAAAAGTAGCAATACCAAATACTCAGTTATAACTGAAGTCAAAATTCTACTCAGAAAGTTAAAACACAGTAAAGTACCAAAAGTATGAGAATGCAGAATGCATTTCAGAAAAAAAAGTAAAGTATTGGATGATAATAATGGATTCAATATTATGTATATCACTTTAATGTTGCGGGCTAATTTTAATATTTTTATGATAATGTTTTATATTATCAATGACAGAATAATGAATCTGCACAGTAACTGGTCACGAACATTATCAAATAAATGTAGATGGAGTAAAAAGTGCAACATTTGCCTCTGAATTGTACTGCAGTAGATGTAGGAAGTAGCAGAAAGTGGATACACTCAAGTAAAGTACAAGTACCTCAAAATTGTACAAGCACATTACATGAGTAAATGCACTTAGTACTTTCCACCACTGCCATTGAGTGCATCAGCATCCCCTGTGGTAGGGGCCAAATGCCTCCCGTTGTGTGTGTGTGTGTGTGTGTGTGTGTGTGTGTGTGTGTGTGTACGTATGTTGTGTGTCTCACATCCAACACTCAAAGTGATGGGGATCAAAGGATTGCCACTGTGCGTACAGTGAGTCATGAAGTGATATTGTCAGCTCCACTAAGGCTCAGATCCTTGTATGCAAACGTATGGTGGAGCTCAGGGCTACTGCGCGAGGGATCTACCATGTTTTATTCCAACGGTTGAAAGGCTGGCGTCAGTGTCGAACAGACATTCAAAGTGAATACCAAAGGCCCTTGTCCTGGTCCATCGTATAGAATGAGCAAGTCCCAACAGTTTGCTTTTCGTTTTTAAAGCTGAACCACTCAAACATTCTTGACTCAAACAGAGAGGAGCGCCCATTAAACCTCACACTCACTATGCTCTGTGTACAGGCACCATTGAAGACCATAAGGATGCTAAGGTGAATTGGAGCAGAAAAAATGGTTCAGGTTTAACTGTTCTGAATAATGGCTTTCAGTGACTTACATCACCATTACATCATTTTTACCAGACACTTAAGTATTCATGGATTCTCCAATCCCTACATTGTTAAAGTAGCCATAATCTTCCTGCTGTGTGTGCAACAACTGGAAGCGACAGAGCAAAATGCAAAAAACACTCTGTATATGAGTCTCTGAAGATTTCTGTTTAATGGAACATGGGATATAAGCAAAATGACAGCATCTATGATACACTGTAATCAAATAACATCATTAAGCACGCATGCATTAACCATTTGTGAAGTGTATTCATGAATATATAACATCCATCATATTCAATGATATTTGCAACACTGGTCTGTGTCTGGAATTCCACAGTGTTCATTAATGCACATTTAGACACTGAGAATAGAAGTGATAAATAATCATTTGTCTCTGCACTTTAATGGCTTGTATTCAGTTCTCTCATTGAGAGAAAAGGCTTTCATCACAGTTATTTTTTGTACACAATATTGAACGCATGCATGTTCAGTGTGCTTGTTTCTTTTTCCCACTATACAGGAAAAATGTGCCACCTTAAACATCTATACCTGAAGGCAGGAGCTTATTTCACAGTGTGGGCAGTTGCACGCGTGGCGAGTGGCTGTTTTCAAATCAACATGCGGCACCATCGGCCTTCTTTCCCCTGCTGGTGAGCAACGACACATCTGGGATGTTGTGTGGGGGTTGTGTACAGGGTCGGTGTGCGCGTGCGTGCGTGTAACAGGCAGGCTTACATGGAACTAATGGGCCAGGCGCGCTCTGAGAGGCGTGGGGGCAGTGTTCTCAGACAAAAGGTGTTGGCTATGTGACAAATTTACCTGGATATGGACTAAAACAGCTTGAAACATGAGGGCTGTTATCCACCGCACACACTCTTTCTGGGGTTTGTGTAACCTACAAATATGCACGACAGTAGAGAAAGAGTTTGTTGTATAGCCCACTATAGCGTATGTTATGAACCTTGATATATCTTAGAATTTGGACACCCTCTTTCTTATTTTCCATGCATGTAAAAAGTGTTCCATTAACCTTGGAATATACCAAATAATTTGAAAAAAAAAAGATAATTCTATATGCAATAAAACTTTAAGTAGAGTATAATAATGACAGGATGTGGGCATTATTGAGCACTGGCTTTGTTGACTATAAAGGAGGGTTAGAGCTCTTAGCAGGGCTGCAGATTACAGAAAATGAAGATGGCTTCGAAAGGATATGGCCTAATATTGAAGGAACAAAAGCATGGCATGTTTCTTTTTTTCATGCTCTGTGCCATGTTGCAGAAGAGTGCAGCTTTTTTGCTGTTGCCTAGGTACAGAAGGACCAGGACACGGGGTTTGTTGCTTTTATAAGACTACTTGCAACAAAAGCAATAATTGCAAAAATATTATACTGTAAGTGAAAGAGTAAATCTAAAATTTTCAGCTGACAATAAGCCACCGCCCCCATTTCCACTTTGTCTTTTATGCTAAAAAGCAAGGCTTTTAGCATTGAAGGAAAGGGGGTATGAGATACACGTGGCATTAGCTATCTATGGCAGCAAGCAGCTGTCACACGTGCACACTGTAAAGGTACTGTGTTAGCAAGAGACATCAAACCTTACGCTGTAAGTCACCAGTTATCACTGTTCGACAAAAAATAAAATAAAATAAAATTAACTAATGAATTAAAAAATGGTTGCCTCTGAGTTTCATAACATCTGGAAGATATTTATATATTATATATTTATATTTAAGAATGGTGACATTGAAGAAACAATGGAAGTGTGAAGCGAAAGTGAAAATTATAAATCTTTTGTGAGGAATGTGTGCTGTACTCTGCTATGTTCATGACTATACTATTTATTTTTTTAATCATTTTTTCTTTTTATTGTAAATCTTTTTAAGTGATAGAATTATTATTTTGTATAAATGGTGCAATTTTTTGTTCAGTGTGTGTGTGTGTGTGGGGGGGGGTTATTCATGTACAATGTGTTACATGATGAAAAATCAATAAATGAATGTTTAAAATATGGATTCAGAGGACCTCAGACATTATTATTGCTACCATAAAGAATGTAGTACTACAGATGATAAGTGAGGCTTTACCACCTTTCATCCACACATTCTCATAAGACTTCCTTTTGACAGTGTTATGCACGTGGAGATTGCAGTGTAAAACCTTTCATACGTGCAGACATGCCCCGTGGATTGGAATATGTGAGATGGAATGAACTGAGCTTTTATCTGGCTCCTAATCAACAGTGGACTGTAGTAGTCAAAAAATCAAACTGATGAAAACATAAGAGTAGCATCAAACAGTTCCCCGTGTCCACCGACAAAGGCTGATAAAACCGGCAGCAGGAACAATAAATGTTAATGTTGTTTTAAATGAGCTGTAAAAGCAAGTGTTTTGGGGCATCTTTTGACTTTGTGAGGGAAATGACAGAAGAGAAATAACAGGAAACAAGTTCAGAAAGAGATTTAGAATGCAACAGATGTCCACGGCCAGACTCGTACCAGCATGAAACCAGAGTAAATGGTTCAGTTGCTGAGAAACTAAGACGCTTGAATGCCTCCTGTGGTCATTTTGCCATGCACCCTGTTGTTGAACCACTCCTGGCTGGGCAGACTGTACTCAGGTGAGTAGGTCAGCAGGCGATACGCTTGCTACTCATCTCCTGTTCGGAAGTGTTGCTGCGGTTCTGCTGTAAGTTTTTCCACATTCCCCAGCTCTCTGCCAAAATGGCCTGTGGGAGTCAATTTAACAGGTAAGGGTCTGACTGTTTGAGTTCTCACTGATTGACAGACTATATTTCAACCCATGCAGGGCATAGGCTATTCCAAGGCCACGTGCATAGACGCATACACAACATCATATGCTGGAAGATGAAATGCTGTTTATTTCTAGTAAGCCAAAAAACATCCTTTTCTCTCTCCTCACTCTCAGAAACCCTAATTCTCAACCCTCTGACTTCTCCTCTTCCTTGTACCTCTTGAGGCTGCTGAAAATAAACCTAGAGGACACATGGTGTACCATGATGACCACTCTGTCTTAGCTAAAACTGCCAGGCCTCACCTCGGGAGAGAGCTAACATACTCAGTAGCACAAAAACTGAGCCCTACAGGCACCTGGCTCTCTTTCACCTATGCCTGAAAGCCCTTACAGTTATCACAAACATTCAGTAAAACAGCAATCCAGGGGATAAACACACCAGCTCCGGAAAACGCTGCCAAACCTCATGTGCGCACACTAACCCTGCTTTGTGGCCGATAAACCTCTAAAACTCCATTTAGTCCAACTTTGCTAACTCGACTTGGCTTCTCTCAAACCATAAAGCTGCCAATGATCAGAGTGCAGTCATTAAGGGAATAACACTCGGGGAACATCAATAAATGCCCAGAAGGCTCTTGGTTCAGGTCAATCATTCTAGTCAGTTAACGGTCTCCAAACAACAGGGCAAATTCATCATAGGGCCTAATCACATTGGGCAAGTCCACACTTCGCCTCAGAACAATATCCGCTAACGACATTAGCGAAGGGCTAGTAATATGATGTGATTTCCTGCCGTCACACAGAGGTGCTGATCGATGGGAGGGATGAGTGGAGCATAATTCAGAGAAACCCAATGTGACCACAGAAATGTTTCTACTTGCTGTACACACAGTTAGGTGCATGCAGATCTTTGCAAAACTGTGTGTTTGACAAATAGAGGAGATAGACACATCACACACCACACTAGATACACTAAATGCCACACTAGCTTGTCTAGAAAATGTTGGTATATTACTTGGAGTTTTCTCTGTTTTTGCTCTTTGCTGGAAGTGAGTCTACTATGTTTTTTTCCTGATTGGAAAAAAAGAAGCATTTCTGGGGTCAATAGATTCAATTAACCTTTCAGAAGAAAAGCAACATACAGCGAAGCAAAGAAACCCTTCAGTGAACCCACGGATGCACTCACACACTTGGTATACAGTATCAGCTCCATGTGAACTGAGCCCAGTCAGTTTCCCTTGAAGGAAGGACTCCTTACTGAGCTACGTCACTTGTGGCAATAATTGCTGGGTTTTCTGCTGGATTCTTGGGAGTTCAGACCAACTACAGGTCCCAGATATATTGTCAGTTTGCTCAACAAACTGACAGTATATCTATAATGTCCACAAGGCAGCCAAAGGTTGTGAGACATGAATTATAAGTAAACCCACGTCACCAGCCCTGAACCTTTTCATCAATATGATTGGAATCAAGGCAGTGTTTTATTCATTTTCAAAAGGGAAATGAATCATTAGCACGATGTGCTTTTCTGGTGGGTTACAGCAGTAAATGGAACCCATAGGACAATGATTTTTAATGAGAAAAATATCTAATCTAAATATTCAATGCGAGGGCAAGGATTCTTATTTGAGTTTCGAAATTGGTGGTGGCCACATTTATTTATCATCTCCTGTATTAGTTACACTGCACTCTGCTGAGCCCCGGGGCTAAGTCGCGCCTCAGATGAGTAGTCCTGTGCTGAGCAGTCACTGAGCAGCAACGTTTCTGGATGTTCCATGGTGTTTAAGCGTTACTGGGCTCTTGAGCGGGGAGAGCTCAGCACAGAGGCAGGCTGTCCGCTCTGCCACCTCCCTGACAGCCGAGCAGCGGTCCCTGGATCCGGGCTTCTGCGGCTCTCCTCCTCCTCCTCTCCCACCAAACACCACCTACACCTCTCCGGCAGCACCTCCATCCATATTCACAGCCGCTTGCTCCCTGTCATATTCGCCTCCCTGAGATTCCTCTGCTGCCCAGCCTCATTGTCACTCAGCTGGGGATGGGTGACCAGGCAAGCTGGGAAGAGGCCAGGCCCTGAATAATGGCTACTCTATCTCCTACCAAGAGAGACCAGCAGTCCGTTTAGAAGCAATCTTACTGTTCCTATGAACACAGACTCCTGAGAGACACCCACAAGAAAAGTGTGAAAACAACAGAGGAAAAACTAAATGCCGCAAAAAGAAGGCAGCATCAAGCTAACAAAAGAAAAATGTGTTTCCCCTCAAACAGTCTCCACAGCTGTTATTATCTGTGGCTCCATGCAATTACCACATCATAAAGTTATTCAGCAAAATGCAAAACATAACACTGCCACGACGTACACCATCACTGACACTAACACTAAAGTATCTGAACACATCTCAGCCGAAATGTTGTGACAATCAGTTCTAGACTGGCCGTTGAAAACAAACCGAAAAAGAAAAGCAAAAACAAAAACAAAAACAGTATGTGGGATTTCGTCAATCCTCTTGCTCCGGAGGTCCGATGCAGAGAGCAGCGTGGTGCGGGACATCCCTGCAGCTTGTGTCCGAGCGCAGCTGCCCTCTGATGGTGGTCCCATGCTGACTGGTGAGAATTACTGGCAGGACTCCAGCTGATGTCCCTTGACAGCCTCTGATCAATCACGCCAGCTCATTATCCAGCATCTCCCCTCAGACAGCAGTAGGCCACCACCACCTTGGAGTCACCTTGGGTATTTAAAGTAACTGTTTACACAAACTATGTATGCCAGCCTGCTCAAGTTTACACTGTCAGTAGTTGTGGTAGGCGGGCTTGAGTTAACTCAGACCTGCTGAGTGATTGTCAAAAGGTTTGTTGTCCTACTACCAGAAGGGTGCTGGCCGCTCTCTCCTGCCTAATCCAGCTTTGCGTCTGGGCCAGCTAGCTGTCAGCTCCAGCCAGGTCAGCTGGTGGGCTGGCAGCTAGCAGCACCATGGAAGAGGGAGCCCATTGCAGTTCACCTGGGCACTGGGGCTCACGCCCATCCATCTTCAGCCCGGAGTTGTGAGGCCGAGGTGTGACAGAGGGCCTGTAGCACCGCTGGTGGAAGTGCAGTGTTGATGGAGGGTACCACGCAGCAGATGCTCCAGGAGGATGGGCAAGGTTAATGCGCCTGGCTTTACCCAGGGGTACGTCGCCTCGTCAAAAATGAACAGAGGACAGCTTGACTGAAACTCAGAGCAAGCAGGTTGTAGAGAAGTTTGCAAATTTAGAATGACCTTAACTGTAAATGGCTCCAATATGCTTTGGTGCCAGGGTATGTTCCTTCCCGTCTGCTGACATGCCGGCACCACGCCGAGCCACTGAAACATGCATTCTCATCATTGTAGTTCATTTCATGGTAGAGCTGTTCCACTCCAACAGACACACCCCAACAACTCCCTCAAATTAAACCACAGAATACCTCGGCTGTCCACGACTTTTACAGTGACACACAGAAGCATCTCTGACCTGACGCCCTGCCAGCAGGACAACATAATTTGTCAGTGCATTCCAAAATCATCCCAAATCACTGTTCGCTGCTATAGATCTGCAATGATATGACAAGATTGTCTTGGGTTTAGACACAAAAATGGCTTGCGTAGGTTTAGGGAAACAGAATGGTCTGGCGTAAAAATGAATAGCACACACCAACAGAGAATAAAGACACAAAGCCATTCATTATGAGAATTAGTATCATGTCTTATTCAAACAAAAGCATTTAACCACAATAACAAGAATATAGCTATACAAAGAGGACAGTTCTAAACTGCTACTGATGATGATGAGAGATGAAGTGTGGCTGTAAGCTTTCAAGCATTGCTATATCTCCTATCACTGTGTTTCAGACGGCAGATAGTATTGGCGATTTGCGGTTCCTGCTGTTTTCATCAGGGACACTGTGCAGCCTTGTTTAAGGAGGAGTTGAACAACTTTGCATGATACAGGAAAGGGACCAGTTATCAGCTAGCTCTTAACTGAAGGGATGCTGCGACTAATTGCCATTGACAGATTTAGAGAGTTCACCAGTGATTATCTCCAGAGAGCAGATGGAGGTTCTAATGCAGAGTTCAGGAGCGGTAACTGAATTGTAAATTGTAAAAGAACTGGAAAGGTGAGATGGACAGTTGTGGTACTTGGTATTCTGGTATATTAATATTCTATTCCGGGGTATTCTATTATCGCAGTCCAAATTATTGCAATAATCTGGACTTTTGGGAGGCAGTTAGAGAGAATTCACACTGCAGTTATTAGAATGGGTATAATTTTATTACTATTACAGAGCAGGCTACATTATGAGCATAAAACTGGACATTTCAGAGAAGATGGGGTGAGGATTTCTGCATTACTTAAATGTGATGGAATTTTATTCATGACTATATCATTTTATTTAGATGGCATAGTTTGAGTCCCTTATTTTAGTGAGTCTTGCATTTAATCAACAGCAAGTTATAGTTTGTCAAGTGTCTTAAACCTAGAGCACAGTGCTGCTGTTTGTTGAGCTAAAAAACATGCTCAGATGCTTGTAGCTGAGAGAGCCAGTTGCCCACTCTCTGCACTCACTAGCCTCAAATAGCCTGCATGTGTGATATTCTCCTGCTAGCTTTGAGGTGGATTTTTGATGAAGAGTGACTGTTGTTGTTGTCCCGAGGCGACTGGAGAGGAGCTGACAGCTGCTGCCACACAACCTCCTGGACCTTCCTAAGTATTGCAGCCAAAATACCCACATCCATGGTTTTCTATATAGAGCTGTCTATACTGTATATACACTTTTGTTTTTGCTGGCCAGCATTTCATTTCTTAATTAAAGCCAATGAAATGACCCCTTTGGATTCCTACTAAAGCGACACATGGGTTGAGAAAGACTCAGAGGACTAAGTTTAAAGCAAGTTAGTATATTTCCAGGTTTAAGTGGACTGATATAGCATTGAGCCAATTATTATTGAGGCAAATTATATTTTCTTCCATCAAATGTATTTTCTTTTATACTTGTTTGTTACTAATGCAGGATTCAATTGATTTTGCATTTATACCTAACCATTTCAAGAATTGAATTCCTTTGAATGGAAATGTAAGTTTCCTTTGATTTCATGCCTATAGGGTATGTAAGGGAGTAGGATAAGAGTACTGTGATTACCTGAAGTATAATAAAGATAGATTTGGATTACTGGATTAGGGTTGCAATGGTGTGAGATTTTCATGGCATTATTATCATTGTCTGTTACAGACCCTTAAAGGAATGAGGGATACCACTAGAAGACACACCAGAGAACTCAAACCATAAAAACATGGCGACACAAAACCATCACTATATTGTTCATTCTGAGTGGTGACAGCATAGATGGTGTGTTAGGCCACTGCGTACTTTGTGACAACGGTTAGTATATGTCTCTCTCATTCTGCCAATACGAGAAACTGATGAAGGGCAGCATCAGCAGTACTTTCAAATGTCCACCGCACAACACACTAATTAGTCAGTTCAGCAGAGCGGCTTGCCATCACCCTTTGCTTTCTAGCAACCGACATCTGCTACCATGTTCCTTCTACACCTACACTGCCCCATCGTTCATATGTGTATCTCATCTTGAGTGATTGAAGCGTTGTCCTCTGAGGAAGTGCACAAGTGATGCTTCAAACAGACGCAGGACACACGAGGCAGCCATCATGTGAATGCATGGTTAAAAGAAATTATACCTACAACCCTACAGCTACATTGCTGTGGCAATTATTCTATAATAAGCTGAAAGAGAGGTTAACAGAAGTTGTTAAAATGTTAAAAGTCCTCTCTCTGGCAGTTGTGTTTGACCATACAGCTTCCTATTTTTCAGCTCTGTGCATAGCCTCCTTTTTTCCCAGGAAATAAATACAAATAAGGCAAGATAAATTGAATGAATCACAACACATTTATATGGTTAATATGCTCATCTGACAGCAAACTGTGTGGTTAATTTATTTCTCACTGTTTTGTTCTTCTTTTTATTTGAGGCAAATAGACTTGAGACTGTGTTTGTGGTGGTAGTTCTCCCCTTGTTGCAATCACAGGGTGGTGTACTTGATGTACATGTGGTAATTTATGCTATGGTCATACTGTGCCCTGCAATAATAGCACAGGAACCCCTTGGTGTCCTCCTTATTCCATCATTTCACATCTTGCTTTGCACACACACATACACACACCTGCTCATAAGTCTTGTTGTATGATTGGTCTTATAATACATTCCCCTATTATATATGTTATATATCCCTGAATACAGAGAATATATAAATATTGTTATGACTGGATAATGAAGTACTTAGAAGATCAAACATTTTACTGGATGATACTAGTGTTTTCTGCAGTGCTTGCTAATGAATTCAAACATTTCAAAAATTTGACCACTGAGAGTGTAAACCTTAGCTATAAATTAACAATGTATTAATTATGAAGGAACAATGTAGTTTGCCTGTCTGGCCATAAGGTCTTTTTGAAAAAAAAAAAATCACAATTATTTATTAAGTGATGCAGAACTCATCAGTCCATCTTCCTTGAAACATCCAGACTTCTCCTCACTGTACTCTATATTGCTAATGTTGAGTAGCCAGTAATTGAATTGCAACTAGTGTGTACAAGTTCCACCCAAATGTCATGATTATTGCTCAGTATCATCATACATACCCGTCGATAATAAAACAGGTACCCTGTAGTTAAAAAATAAGACTAATGCTAGTTCATTGCAGTGGTGATGGAAAAGTACAGAGCTGTGATGCTTCACCAGCATATTTCCATCGGAGTCTTGGAGCTTGTCTTGTTTCCGCTTCCATGCTCATCGTTTTGTCTTTCTGTTCTATTCTGGTACATTCGATCTATTAATGTGTGTATCAGCTTGTTTATTAATATAGTTGCCGAAGCTGGAGTTGTGGGTTAGCAGTTTTACAAGTGATGCCACTGTCACATTCTCAACATGCCTCTCTGGGACATGTCGAGAAAAACAAAAGTAGAGCGCTCCACTTCCACAAAGTTCCTCTAGAGATAGCTGGTGCTAAGAGCATTATCATTATGCAGACGTGCTGCCGTAAATTAACACAGCTACTAGAATGAAAGATTTATAGGACAATAGAGAAAGTTAACTCCCAACAATGTACTTTCATCATCTTCAGGAAAAGCTGAATGTCGCAGGCCAGGCGAGGGAGACAATGACTGGAAAAGCTGCGTTTTCCACAGTGTGCTGGAACAGAATGGTAAATACTGCAGCACCAAGTCACTGAAAGGGATGTCACAGTGGGACCTTGTGTGTCCACAACTGTAGCCTGAAGGTGCAACAGTGGAGTTTGACACCAAACGGAATTCACTCTCTCGCTCTCACCACTCTGAAGTCCAGTCTGCTCTATATAAAGCACCGTGTCAGTGAAATTCACTTAGACAGCTACACGTTTTTTTTTTTTTTTTTTTCCTAAGGCTGTATCATACTCTCAGATCATTTATAAATGAGTTGGCGGGATGTCTGCATCACGAGATGTGCCTGAGCATGGCGAGAGCACGATAATAGATACACTAGCTCTGGCTGCGCGTCAGTTTTCTCCAGTGAAGTGGGTTACGGTGAGGGTTATTATGTAGAATCACACTAGCAGCCATGTAAATTTTTCTCCTCATGTTCGGTGTGAAATACAACGGCAGCCGAAGAAATAATAGGCAGGGAAAATGTTTCCATGCTAACACATATAGTATTAGCGCACACTTACTGCGTGTGCACACATGGCATCCATTGAGAGGTGGCTCTAAGAGCAGGTCAGCAAGTAAGATGGTATAATGGCTTGCGGGAATTTCGGATTAAGGCAATGAGGCACTGTCAGGTTGCTGAGGTGTCTACGCGTGCACGGTCATATGCTGTATGCAGGGTCCGCTGTAGGTTTTGACCTGAATCCAACAGCAGACATCTGATGCTCCAGTGCCAAGACATAATAGCCACCCGCATGAAATGTGTGTGGTGCATGGCAGGAAAGGGCATGTCTGTGTGTGGGATGGAGGATCCAGCTACCTGAAGGTTGAAGGTATGCAGGTGTCAGTCACACTGTGCTTCACATGCTTTGGGGTTTTGGTGCGCATCCACCTCATCATCAGTGACCTCCGCCCGCAGTTCTGCCATGACAGCTCTGACATCTGTCTGTATACCAGAGAGACTCCGGTTTCTGCCGTCAAGGTCATGTGTGCTGCAGGGGTTGGGGGAAAAGCCCTCTAAGGGTCTCAAGCAAGAAATATGTTGAGTTTGCCGTAAAAAGCAGCTTGTCAGCGATTTGCTGCACAGAGGAGGGGTCAGTGCATCTGGACATGCTGCTCCTGCTGCTGTCGCTGACCTCAGCTGGGGACAAGGGATGGAGCCGCCATGAAGGGCACACGGTTGATCACAGGACGACTGAGGGCCTGACCTTCGACAGTGCCGTGTCAGAGAATTGGGGTTTGAGTGCAAACATCCTCTTCAGGACCTGGGGGAAGGCTGTTTGAGTAACTTTAGGATCTTGTGCTTTTTTTTTTTTTTTTTTAAAGTGTTAGTGTAATCAAGATTTAATGACAATCATGCATCATGCCAAATGTGGCTCCTGGATGCCAAAAGAAAAAATACTCCAAGCTTTTGAAAGAAAGTTCTTCTAGTCTCTTTCCACAGCCGTGTATTAGCTCAATAAAACACAATGGTAGGAGAAGAGAAACAGTTGCATAACAATTGATCAACCCCCTCATTTTAAATGGCTGCACTGTTGCCAAATTTAACCGGAGGCCTGGGACTGTTGTTGAAGTTGTGGGTGGACATAGGGCCTGCTTCCCCCTAGCTCTGACAGGGGCCCGTGGGCTGCCCACAGCCACTCCACATCATTTCAAGGCCTAGTTCCCTTTCATTTCCATTATTTATAGACTTAGAGCAGAAGAACAATCTCCCTCGCGGCAGCTCATTGTGCGTACCTCCCCATTACACAGAACTTTTATTTACACAGTAATCACTGGTTAAGCAGTGGCCTTGCAGTGACAATGCTGTATGCCTTCTTTCTTTGCCTTCTGTGTAATATATTACAGTATGAGGGAAAGGGAACAGGGACTTAGTGTTAAAGCTATTCACGGTGAGCAGCAAGAGAATTTATCAACTTTTGAGCAACCACTCCTTTTTGCTTTGTATCTGTGCAATAGCTCTCAACTAGATGTCATCATCTTGCAATGTCCTCATGTTTTCAAAGTCTATTATCCTTTAGGGAGAGAGAAATCAGCCCTGAGAAAGCAGCTTCGAACCTGAACTAATCGTGCTACAGTTTCATTTGAAACTTTTCGTTTCTCAAAAAATTACTCAATTAACCACTTTGAAAGGGGAAAAAGGAGAACATATACATTAGACTCACGGGAAGAGGGGCTGGGTGCGGTGGGGGCATGTTTTAAGGATTGTGTTGCCAACTCCCTTGGAAATATATTAGACAAAGCAGACTTTTAAAGCCAAAAAGAGTGATGATGGCACAAGAGAGGAAGGAGTAAACACACTGAGGAAGAAAAATGCCAGCATGTGTATTTTGCACCCCACTTTATCTTCCTCCGAAATATAAAAGGGTAATGTTTGGAGCTTTTGTCATCCCGATTTTAATATAAAACAGCTAGATGGCTTTGTAGGACAGCAGGAAGACACAGTTGTGCCCCTCAGGGTGACACTTCCAAAGCCAGCCCATCAATCTCCACACGCGCTGCGTCTGGCTCTGCTGCTGGGGAATTCTGTGTGGATGCCAACACTGATGAAACCTGATGCTGGCCAATTCTACTTTTCTCCTTTGAATAATCAGCTAAAATTACGTGATGTATTGCATGTCAACTTAATTTCATACGACTGCGTGCTCGTCTGCATGAGTGCCTCAGTGTGTGTACATACTGTTACGTCAGTGGCGTCATGTGTTAAACCATGTATGAAAGTAATTACATCCCTGGAATGAACCAGTGTAAAAACTTGGGGATGCAATTATGCTCCCATTGAATAACTCATCCTTCCTGGCAAGTGCTAATTGCATTAAAATGGATTGTGTATAGTCCTCTAGCATCAGGCATTAAGATTAACGCCAGGAGAGTTAATAGTGTGTCATCTCCTGAGCCCCCCCCCCAACCGCCCACCCGCCCCCTCCCCACGTCTCCACCGCTGTATAAGATTAGAAGCAGAGAGAAAAAGAGAGTGCAGGAGGATAGAAAAACATGTTCTGTTTCTCCTCTCAGCATCTGCTCTCCCAGCTGGGAAAAGACCCAAGCTATTCATCAGGCTCCACGCTGCTGTCTGCATGTATTCAACTCACTCAAAGGTCACACCATTAAAGCACCAATCTGAAATCCTCCGGCCTGTTTTTAGAGCTCCGTCCCTTCAAATAGTCCAAACCTGTAGGCCAAACTTATTTACATACAACTCAGACGGGTGTGGGTAGATGTATGCGTTTGTGCATCATTTATCAACTACTTTTCCTCTATGTTTGGTGGCCCGGGGTCCTGTTGACAATATGTCTTCTCCCATTTATAAAAATTTCATACTCTGTTATGATAATAAATGTGCTGCATTTTGTTTTCAGATTGAAAATTCAACTTTCGACGGCGTGTCCTACACGGTACCGCTACTGTAATCGGCCACGTGTGTCGACACGCAGCGCTCCTCTGGGTACTTTAGAGCTACCTGTTCTCTCTGAGGTACAAGGGTTAGGTGTGTGATCTGCGCGGCAGCTTACACTCACACACACTTGGGGGCCTAGAAAACGTGTGTGTGTTCAGCTGTAACACTCCCAAATGGCTCAACGCGCTGTGTCATAGTTCCCTGTCAGGCCCTCAGCGCTCCAGCAGGCAGCTAATGCCTTGAAGAAATGGGCTTCCGAGCTCAACATTAATCCCTACAGCATTTCTGTCCTCACTTCCCTCCTTCCTTCCTGTCAGAGCAAATTTAATGTGACACATATTCACAAGAACACGGGCCCTTGTAATTGTTCGGGCTCTGGTGGATCCCAAGTAGTGATAACGGCAGATAGCTATGTGGCTGTAATGCCGGCGTACCAAAACTTCTTGCAACTGCTGGCAAATCCTCACTAATAGCTGCTGAGATATGTTGAAACACAATTTCTCAGTTAAATGATGTGTTAAACAGAACCCACCCGGGGAGTCCCCGTTTTCTTCCCCCCCTCTGTATTCTAGGAAGAGACATTTAAGAAGTTCTTCGCTCATATCCACAAAGTGTTTCCTCATCTATAAATACTGTATATGAAATATGAAATATAAATGCTACAATGCATTAAATTTAGGAACTAAAGCTTTCTGGGATGTTATGTGCGCAGCCAGCTAGCAAGCTGCTTACTTTCTTTAACAAGCAGTTCTAAACTTAAAGGGTGGAGCTGACACTGGAAATGTTAGCAGGGAGGTGTCGCAGTGTTCCAGACACTGATGTAGAGACAAAAGAGTGTCAAACATCTCATGATTTAGGAATAATGTAGATCCCTATCAATGAAACAATGGAGCACTATACTAATAACAATTCCACTAAATTATTTCTAGCCTAAAACTGAACAGTAAAAATATATTTAAAATTGACTGCAGCCTTTTCCAGTGTTTAGTTAATCCAACAAATAATTCATTTGGATGCTTCTTTAAATCTGTTGTCTGCAAAACGTGTTGAAAAGCAGACGTTCAGCTATATTTTTAGCGGAAACAAGAATCAACCAGCGCTTCAATCAAGGGCTAGAAACATGAGAGTCTCACAGCTTGACTCTGCTGCTTGGTGTCCCGATCCGATTTAGAATTGATTCTCGATTCAAAATTGATCCTCCACTCAGCTATTTTCAGGCTCTTGCTGTGTGCTAAACCGTGAACAAATGTTTTTAGTCTACTGAACCGCAGTATGAAACCTAAGTGGCAGTTAAGCTAAGTGGTCTTCATGAAGGTCACTGTCTGACCTTCATGAAGACCAGTTAGTTTGCTGCAAAAACCAGTAAGTTTGCTGCAGAAACGTGCACCAATGCTGCAGTCTGCTGCCTGTTTGAGAGTAATGAAATGAAACTGTGACTGCCACCACTCTGCATACACGTCTATGTGCATGTTTAAACATAAGTTAGCCTCTGTCAGGGGTCAGTAACTGGTCAGACCCTGGGTCAGTCAGTCAACAGCAGCTAAGGGCCAGTGGAAACGGATGTCATTTCTTCCATTGACAAATCTTGGCTAACAGAGCTACAGCAGCTTATGTTAATACTCATTTGGTAAAAATGACTCATATACACAATATGTCTTTTCAGAGTTGCAATGATAAGTTCTTGATAGATTCTCCACATGTGATAGAAAGTGGTCTGCTTCATTTACGGCTGAATTAAAGAACTGTCGAGACATCAATCTATTCTCATTATTTAAACAGGCTGAAGCTGTGAAATTAAAATGCGATTTATTGAAATAAAGTGGATTATGTTATTTATTTGTGCTATTCTTCTGGTGAAGTTATTACGCATCATTTAAGCGCAATGCACAACAGCCTGGTGTAGAATGAAGCACGGTGACCCCAGCTTGCATGTTTTCCTCACACTGGGGCCAAATATTTCTGTTGGGGGGGGCAGATATGGCATATGGACATCAGTGCTAGTATCAGGGACCCACTGTATTCTAAACCTAAAGGCATTAAAAGACTATTCTTTTGTACTATCGTGTATGTATTATGAGTACGTTTATAATAAAACACTGTATCATTCATTGCTTATGTATCTACACAGAGTGACCACGCAGGGTCTGACTGTCTTAACTAACTGTGCTCTGGGCTGAGACTGACTGCTGACCGCTCGGACTGTACACGTCGAGGTGTAAATAGGGCTCTGCTGTGCTAAAACCCCATGCAGGTTTTTACAGGAATCTATAGGGGGGCCCTATACTTGCTTAACATGTTCTGCTCTGCTGATTGCTGCTGCCAGCATGCGTCTTTGAAGTCTGAGGGCGTATGTGCGCATGCATACAACACCAATATCTGAGTGCATGTACCCCTTGAGAGTAAATAAAGAAACGGGCAGAGAAAATACATTTGCAGCCATGGTAAACCAAACTAATGTGTGAGATGTAAAAGCTGTGGGGGAGGGAGATAACCTCAATAAAAGGCTGCAAAATTGTTTTTCCAAAGTGCAACAAAAACCAGAGTAAGAGGCAAATGTGCTGTTATATACTGCCTATTAAGTTAGGAACAGGTTTAATGAATTCATGCAATGTTTATGCCATGAAACAAAATCAGTCTTTGAGCTTGTGTAAAAATAAACCACTGAAAAAGGAGGAGAAATCAATCAGTAGCCATATACGCTGGATGCACATTTAGCACCCTGATTCTCATTTTAGATTTCCAAATGTACTGTCATGTAAAACCTTAGCTAGCCCTCTGATTGCTGGTTGACTATGAGAGAGGTTATATAACTCCATGTCTAATTTAAAGCCATTGTTACTGTATGATTTATTTGATGCCTTGTCCTCAGAGGTGAGAGTTCATTGTACTACGAGTCCAGCCTCAATTTAACTTCCGCATTAACTCTGAGTTAACGAGCAGCGAGCTAAATGAGTTATTTTCATCAGCAGAGTAACCGCACGCCTGAGTGCATCTGACTTCACAGTGAGTCACTCAAGCTTCATCCAGTCAACTGAGTCCTCAGCATATTTGGATGCAGCTATTCCATTCACTTCCAGTCATGGAAGAACTGCAGATTTTGCAAGTTGGCATTCAGCCCACAAGACTTTAAACACTTGCTTTCCATTTGAGAACATTGCATGCTACCAGATAAAATATTACCGGTTGAGCGACTCAGATGAGCAGCTAAAACTGGGGAAAAACAAGCGCAGGAAAAAAGGGCTCCTTTTTCCATCTGCTGATTTGAATGACCTGACAGCAATCACGCCAAAACAGAAACGGGGGGGACAACGGCTGTAGTTTTGGGCGAGCGTACAGGCTGACGGGAAGACATTTGCAGCCCACGGCGTGTCACTTCCATGTCGCTGCGGCGGAGGTGTGTATGAACGCACCGCCATGAGCGAGGAGCGGGCGAGTTTTTACGTGATTAAGAAGATCTTGCTGCTAGTGCGGGGAGAATACATGGTCTTGCTATTGATTTGGCCCAGAGTTCTCCAAGTTCTCCTGCTGTGGTTCTTTATTGGCCCTTGACTTCGCTTTTGTGCTGAGGAGACACCTGCCGAGTCCTGACTGCAAGCTGACAGACCGGATTCCTGAACTCATGGCTGGATGGCGGCCCACCCAATAAAAGCCACAGGAGTGCACACATGCTCCGGAAAGGTGTGAAGGCTGTGTGTGTGTGCGTCTGACTGTGTGTCTACCAGCTGCCCGTCTGTGTCGCTGGACACGTTTCTGATGCGTGCGTGCAGTGCCGTGTATGTTTGTGTGCGCTGAGCTCATATCGACTGATGAGAGTTAAATCTAAGCAGCCCGGGGAAGTGTGGATTAATCGAAGAAGCCGGCAGACAGATTCCTCTATGGCTGCAGACAGCACCAGCCAGACAGCTGGTCAGTCAATGCCTCTTTTTCAATACATATCTGTGTGTACGTGAGTGTGTATCGAAAACACCCTCTCCCTCCTGCTCGTGCACCACGGGGGCTGTATCAGACCACATCAGGCACTGTTACTCTGAATAAATGATGCAGTCAAAATGTGAATGTAATTAGACTGAAGAAATGTGGTAATCCAAAGAGAAAGTGAAAGAGCTGATTTTGAATGCAGCTTTTTTTTTTTTTTAAACAACCTGAGGTAGGACGCTGCTGTCTTTAGAAGGAAAGCCCAGTTTTGCCTTTTCTTTACCTCAGAAAAAAACAAATCTCACATCGCCTTTTAGAGAAAGAAACCCATTAGGCCTGGGACAAATGGCTGATGGGACAGGAAGGACTCAATAATTCAGCAACCATTGTTTGCACCGCGCTCTCAATTGACCTCTGCTCCTCTGTTGTTTTTCCTGCTTGATGGATCTCCTCACTATGAAACAACTTTCGGAAGACTCCGAAGCCCTTACGAATATAAATAAAAACACAGCTTGAGGCAGCAACTGCAGTGACTGCATTATGTATAAACACGCACACATGCATGTCAGCCAAAATGAAGCAAGCAGACAGAGAAGCACACACAGATAAACGCACATGCCCTGGACTTCTGCATAAATCAACTCCTATCTGTTTATCAAGGACAGGCGAGCTTCTGCCCCACAGCTTAACTGTCACTCAGTGATAAATTAATTACTGGAGCACTGCTTGTGTCTTCCCCAGCTACAGACTTATCTCCACCATACAATGAACTTGCATGCGTGCATACCTGAACACACAGGATGTACACAGGTCCAAAGCACCAGCCAACCCCAGCTGGAAAGTCCCAATCAAATCGCTTTCTGTACCATTAAAGCTTTTCTTAAAGTGCTGAATCTGCTAGTGGTGTTGACTTCAGTGATTCCATGAACATGCAACAACAGAGCTGTTTGTGCACTGCATGAAAACACAAGCCAGGTGACCGTTAACAGGCACGGCAGTCCAACAGCTCGCCAGAGGAATGCGCTGGAGGACGTGGCACAGCAATCAGAAATCACTCACATTTTTTACTCACTTATCTAACAGCAGTAACTGCCTGCTGACAGCTTTGACTGAAATTAAGGGCTGATGCAAAAGATCCGGCTCTAATTACAGGAAAGATGATTTGCGTTGGTAGCGTTTGCTGCCGCACAGCCATGGAAACCATCCACTTCAGCAGGGAGATGGGGAAACCGGAGGCCGGGGCGTTGATGTGTACTCTGAGGAGTCCTGTGATTGGCTAGTTTCTTGGATATTCTAAAGGCGATCCGAAATCCGATGTTTTCGGTAGAATCGGGTAAGGATTGGGGGTTAACCCAAGCTCCATATAACCTGTGAAGTCTGCTGACTCTGCTTGTCCTTCAAGTTGTATGTTATTCACTTCAGCAAAACGAAATCTTATCTACTGGCTGAGCGTTGTGCAATTCAGCATGGGGCTGGTGTAATTATTACTTTGAGTAATTATTTTTTTTCTCCAGTAGGCAAAGACTAATCCATCATATTGATAGTCCACATAGATCCCTATGGGGAGTGCACGACGACTGAATATTTATACGCTGCGTGGTGAAGCACGTTTTACTGAGTCATTCGCTGAAACTGTGTGAGATTCTTTTCTTTTCCTCTGTGCCATAGCATAGTTTGTTGACAGCAGCCTGAAACAAATAGAGTTTTTCTCCACTATGTATCGCTCATTGGTAGTTTTTTGACTGTGAACTGAGAGTAACACAAAATCCAGCAACTGAAAAAAAGAGTAACTTTTTACATTTTTTACCGTCCTCCCATTTTTGGGGGACAGGGCACTTGGGAATGATTTCAAGGATTATTCAAGGCTCTTAATAAACCAATACTATCACTGGGGTAGATGAAAGCACACTCTCCTCCACAAGCCAGAAAGAAATCATTGAAGTTTAGAGCTCAAAACACTGTAAGATAACACAGACATGTTTCTGCTCCTGTCTAGCCATGGCCAATAGGATTAGTTGAGCCAATGATAAAGTAGAAAAGTGAAGGTCTTTCTCTCTGTACCAAGAGCATGTGCTACATTAAAAGCCTCTTCCTCTCCATAGAAATGCAAAAAGGCAAACAAGTGAGACAGACAAAAAAAAAATCCTTTTAGTAAGAGAGGCGCTGGCTGTTCCTTTAGTGGCAGTAAGCCTGCATAAGACCACTTGGCTCACAATACATAATGTAAAACTAGCTGGCTGGAAGCTATGCTATCATGGAAAGGTGATGCATGATGGATGGAAACACTGCTCTGCCCACCAAGGCTGTGAGGAGAGGAAGCTGCTAAGCTCTGCAGACAGCATCTTAAGTTCCATCCACCCCATCGCTATTGGTTAATGATTCCTTGGCCCGTTCCTGCGGGAGCTATCGGCTACCTACAGCACGAGGTCAAATTCTGTGTCACTGTAGCCCCAACTCCTCTGCAAAGGAATAAAGCCGGCCATGATTGAGCCTGGAAGAGAGTGTTCTCGCTGCAAAGCGGCAGCCAGCTCGCATGCTTCATCACACACGCCGAACATCAGTTGAATATTCTGACGCATCGCGTTTTCTTGCGAGCAATGAAGAGCAGTGGTCGAGGCCTTAACGCGCTCGCACCAACCTCACACACAGAGGCCAAATGCACACATTTACAACCATCTTTCCGCTCTTTACATCGTGTGTTAAAACAATGGTGCATGCTGTAAGAGGATCCCAGTTTAAATATCAACTGTTCCAATTTACATAACGCAAGGCTTTTATATAACAGTGTATCTAAATACTGCACCGAGAAACCTGGATATAGCACTGACCACGCAGCCAAGACACACACCCACACCAAGTCATTCACCCGCACACACCCAGGCAGTGTGTGTTTCCATCACACACTTTTGTTCTCCTGTTTGGTTCTCTACTGTAATTGGAAAGCCAGTGAAGGCATTCTGGGAAACATGACCATGCAGCTAGGGAGAGGCATCCAGGCAGAAGATATTAAAATGTATAAGTTTCACCTTTTCTTCTTCCTCTATTTTTTTCAGTTCAGAGCGGGGTGGGGGTGTTCTGCCACCGGAGCAAAGGGGACAGTCATCAGCTCACATAGCCCCTCCGGTGGCTTCCCACGTCTGTCCCGGACGGTCATCTTGTGGGTATGATAAAGTTTAACGCTGATGAATGCTGACTGACATCATGGGAAATTAATGTTACACATCAGCCAGAGTGCTCCTGCAGCTCAGGCTGGAGAAATGTAGATCTTTTCCTTTTCCTTTGGGTAGGTGGATGGTGGGTTGGCAGCTACGTGTTTGTGTGAGTGGGAGGGGAATGGCTAGGACTGTACAGTGTGCTGTACATGCGGGGGTTATGGTATATTACAGGGTTAAAGGTCTCAGGAATATGTCCAATTTTCACACAGAGTTTATTAACTGTTACTTTATTCGGAAAGTTTGGCACATTATAAGAGCATCTGCATATGTTAATATAGGCCTGCCTGATAATGCATGGACTAACAGTATGAGCAGCCCTGGCTAACGCCATGTCCTGGTCTCTGCAGATTAATTAGCGCATAGACATTCCCACCTTCAGACTAACAGCTAACTTTGTTCTTGTTACGTGCCAGTCCTTTAATTAGCCAACAGGCTTTCTGTTCTATGCTATTTTTACTCCCAAACATGTTTGTTTTGTTTTGTTATCTCCTCTTTTATGCAGCGTCAGCCTGCACAGGGGCCACACAAACTGCTGCAACGGTGACATATCTGCTAAAGATGTGTCTGAACTTAATGTGTGTTGTTTGTGTGTAGCCTTTTCTTTAAAAAACACCTCATTTACAGGGGAACACTACATGTTACTTTGCTGAGCAACTGGACTTAATTACTGCTGTAGCCAAACTGCCCATCGTCAGCGTTCGGCGGGGGAGAGCAGATAGTTGACTTTTTTCTTCTTCTGGCTAATTAGTATGCATATGCAACACTAGTGGAAAACAAGTGTTGTAAAAATCATTATCACAAGGAGCCTAAATCTCAGAATGCATGATTATTTTACACAGCACTCCACTCTGCATAACTGTAATGTCTTAATTTCATCATGACACATGCAGATTTTTAGCTATATACACATAACTGTGCTGAACTTTCTTTGTTTCTAAATGTCAATCTCGCTGTTTTCTCCCAACCCAGCCCCCAGAAATCACTCATTTAAAATAAACAACAACAACACAAAAGCATTTGTAACTCTCTTTTTGCCTTATTAACACATGTCCTGTTTTCCTGTGTGGCAGCTGGTGAGACAAGAGGGTGGGGACTCCTATCTCCTCTCCTCATTGTGTCGCTGCCTGTGTATTACTTTGTAATCTGTTGTTTTTTTCTTTCTATCTACAGCAGGGCGGGGCGGAGGTGCATGGAGAAGGGTGGGGGCGGCGGATTGGATGAAAGCTGGTGGGACAATTTATCATTCTGTTTCTCCCTTGTCAAGTCAAAACCCAAGACTGTTCTTGTCTTAGCCAAAGAGCAGTGATAACTATAGGCAAACAGTCGAGCCATTCCTAACATCTGTATTTCACACACAATCCCCCGCTGACTGGGGTTTGAACAATCCCCCCACAGCCCTCGACACAGCAAGCTGTCTGCCTCCTTACTTTGGCAGTTGCTCCACACAAACACACACGGAGACGCACGCCAGGAGCTTGCACATACCCCAGCAGAGATGCAGATAAACAGCTGAATAGATAAGGAGCCAACAAGATGAAATGTAAAAACAATTTGACTTGACATACCACATACACGCTCACACGCCTCCCCCTCCCTCTCTCCTCCATCCCTGCAATAAGAGCATCATCTGTGTTGTTGTCGTTGTCAAGCTGCGGTGCTGCGAATAGATGCTCTTAGAAATGAGGCGAGCGATCACAAGTAATTAAGAGTGAAGACGTGGAGAGGGACGTGCTGCTCGCCTTTATGGTCACATATGAAAGACAGTTCCACAAGCCTTTTAGCTGGAGGTGATCAGGAGAGCCATGCAGGAGTGGAAATATGTTGAAAGGCACACATATCACTGTGGATTAAGTGTCAGACGAGTGCCTAGCCCCCCCCCCACCAGGAAGAGAGACATAAGTTTGCTTGAATTTAAGTGTAATTTCTGCTCACTATGCAACTCTATTGTTTCCTGTGGGCAACATTTATCATTCACCTCACAAAAATATGCCTGGAGACATTTTTTTCTCCCCTTAAGCACACACAAGTGCCTTTCTACGCTGGAATTTCTAGAACCGAAAGTCTGGATGTTTGTGGCAACTTTACCCATGTCAAAAAAAAAAGGTGAAAAAAAGTTGCTGGGGAAAAAAAAATCTCACTTAAGATTTTGATCCTGCATTTTTTGAAACTCACAAACATTTGTAAAAAGTGTGCTGCTGTGGGGAATAGCAAAGTAGTCCAAGATGTGAGTCTGAATAAAATTTTGTTCTTGGTCAAAGGGCTTTCACTATTTATGCTATTGACATCTTTAGATATCAAAAACCTGTGCCCGACTGAAAAAGTTACAGACAACTTCTGCAAGTGTTCTACTGAGCGTCAGTTATCTCAGATATCTGAAACTGACACAGCAGTCACTCCGGAGTGATGTCAGCGGATGATGACACAGTTACTTATGATGATGACACAGTTACTTATTGTTTAAGATTTCTTGATGAAAATGAAACATCTGTCACCCATTTTTACTTTTCTATCATTTACCTATCACTTACGACGTACCTGATATACCACATATTCTTTCAATCATCCTGCTGGTACAGCCCATCACACCAAAGACATAATTAATCAGAGTAAATTCATTTCTTAAATTTCATTTCTGTGAAATAATTAGCAGCAAATTGCCACTCAATTAGCATCCGAATCAATTGTTAGATGAGGAAAAAAAATCTGATTAAAAATTTGTCAGGCACATCAGTTGATGAAGCTTTATTTCACAGAATGCTTAGGTGTAGTAAAGCTAATAAGAAAAGGTGGTGTCACCTTGTTGCCAGAGTGTAACTACTTAAGTACAAATCTGCGGTGTTTGATAAATATTTCCATTTTATGCTGCTTGATGCTTTATTTATAGTCATGCACTTGAGTAAGTGCATGACTTTATTTGTAACACAGCATTCTGAGCTGTGTTATTGCTTCTTTGACTTCAGGAAGCATTCTCGACCAGCACCGCTTTTCCAATATCAACAAATCAAGTCAAAACATATAAAATGTATGAAAATGAGACATGAAAACCGCCATTAAAGCGCAGATTTGTGAATGTTCAGCAGGTGGCCATGCTGTTCCCACACTACAGCACACGACCCAGGTTTGAACTGACTGAACCATTATTAAAGCGCAGCTGCAGCTCATCCCTAGTGATACGTTTGCCTTATCTTTATAACATTTAGTGCTCTTTTCTTAAAAAGAGTGGCCGAAGCATGCAACCTCAAAGCTTTCAGAGAGCAAAAAAACTTGTGTGTGTGTTCTGAGGTGTATCCCCCAGATTTTCTTGGCCACATTTGCCCTCCTTAAAGGTTTAAAGACAAGTGATGGTGACAGCAGCGGAGCAGCTAGTGGCAATAGATCTGATGCATTAGAAAGCTAAGAGTTTCTGTTGCTACCACCTCAATGCCTTTTTCTATCCTCCTGCACTCTGCCACATCCTGCCAACAGCACCTACACTCCTCTTCTTATTGCATTTTTATGCCTATCATACTATTTTCATCAGCCTCTTCTTTATTTATATTTTCTTAACAGTATCCACACTGTGCATACAAACACTTTTCACTGCCTCTGGCACTTTGGCTGGAGTTTGTCTTCTTTCCACAAAATGAATATATAAGTATTTTGGATATTGTTGAAGCCGAAGCATGAATTATTTACAGATTTAAAAGTTAGAGTATCTCCCACCCAGAAACAATGAGGGGCAGCGGACTTGTGTGGTTTATAATAATTGTTCAAGTTGGATCTTTTGCAGTTTTGTTCATATTCTCATCACAAAGACAGTTTTTACCCAGCAGGACATATTGTCTCCATTTTAATTTAGACTCAGGAAGTTGTATTCTCTTCCACTCTTCACATGCCACTGCACCATTAAGTTCATAAATATGCATCAGCAGATCAAATCACACTTCCAAACTTCTCTCACTTTCACACATTTCAGTTTCCGCTACATATGCACTGAAGTCAAATAAACAAGCAAAAACCTCCCGTTAGCTTTGTGACATTGTCGCATTAAGTGAACAGGCTGTATCTGCCAAATACATGAACAACGCAATTGGTACAAGTTTCTGCCAATTTACATGATGAGAAAATGATATGCCGGGCAATGGCCGTGGTGTTGATGAAAAGAAATATGGAAAATGGTTTCTATATTTAGTATCCCCATGAGCATTCAGTTGGGGGTGGCTCTGGCTCAAACTCGTGTTGCTTTCTGTGAACACTGGGATGAAACATTGGTAGTTGCTGTTTTTAAACACCATCATTCGACAGGCATGGTAATCGACAATTTCGGGAATCGCTTCACTTGTCCTCAAGTGACACCGAAACAAATAGCAGAGATCTCCCCGCATGTGAGATGAAAATAAAAAAGAGCTGAATGAAGCACGAAATACATCAATTTGCATTTTTATGATGGATGTGGTTGGGGGGTATAATATGTATCCGGCAGTGGGGTGTAGGGGCCATGAGCCGAGGCCTGAATGGGCCCCTTTAGTACCATTGGGAAGTGATTACCACTCAGGCCACCATCAGTGCTGCCTGGTCCAGTCTTCTCTTCTACTCACACCAGGAGAGAGCCAAGCAGCCTGATTACACCCTATTCAAGTACAGGTGCAGCGTGTGTGTGTGTGTGTGTGTGTGTGTGTGTGTGTGTGTGTGTGTGTGTATGTGTGTGTGTGCTGCATGTGTGTGTTTAGACAGAGTATAGTATATACCAGTGGTCCTCAACTAGATTTGTCAAAGTGCCAGAAGGAGACACTGTGGGGGCTAAACTTTCAATTTATTTAGGCCTAATTAGCCAATTATTGTTTAATATTTTCACTTTGTTACAAAATTAATGTAATTTTTATGAGCCTCTTTCAGTGTGAACAGACTCCTAAAAACCATGGAAAATCCATAATAATAACCAGATACTTAAGTAGAAAATGCTCTCAGACCTCCAAGTAGGCAGTCAGCACTCAATACAAAACCCAGAGTTCAGCTACCAATGAATGAGTCCTTATCTCAACAAAAGGCCTCTTCAGGATCCCAGGAGCGCACAAAACTACTCACTTTGAGACTTAGTACAACAGAAAATAAACCCATGTGACGCCTCTTGTGTCTGTCCACTAGAGGAGCTTAATGCTGCCGGCTCCAGGGAATGTGCAGCCTGGGAGTTTGACGGTGGGTCCACAGAGCAGAGTGGATGGAGCTGGAGAATGGCTTGGTTCTGTAGAACAGGTGAACCAGGAATTGGGGACTTTTTTTTGGCTCGTCGCCAGGGGTTACCAAGCTAATGCATGATCACTGTCAGGACAGACTGGGCCTCTTCCACTGGGGACTATTTCTGAATTCATTCATATTCTGCGGGTGGATGGGAGGCTCTGGCAGGCCGGATCTGGCGATCACTGGTGTATACTCCGCAGGCATGCTGCTGTAGCCTCCACCTCTGATTAACTCAGCGGGGGTAAAATGACTGTGAGGGCTGCTTGGGGACTCGGATGAAGAGGGCTCAGAAAACAAAATAACAGTGCAGAGAAGAAGTGGAACTGGCTGAGGGAGTGGGCGGACAATTTGATGAGATTGTCCACTTTGTGTGCGTATGTGTGTGCTTCTCACTAGAACTTTGCTCTTTCTTTTAGCATGTATAGACGGTGTAAACCTGTTTGTCCTGCAGAATGAGCCAGTATGAGAAAGCCAACTGAACGCAAAAAAATAGCTTAAATACAACAAATTCTTCTTAACTACCAGCATATTTCACATGGACTGCTTTTTAATGTATTTGTATGTAAATTCAAATGCATATTATGCAATACTGATGTTTTTTTTTAATATTAACATTTTTAGAAAGTACTTTTGTTCTATTACAGTCTTTTCACACAGGCAGAGCGTGATGGAATGACTCGAAGTTTATAAATATTTTCTGTTGCTCTGGCTGTGTAAAACCGTCATTGCAGAACTTGGCATTTTCCATTACAGCTTGACAGCTTCTCTCTGAAGTTTGAAAACATCGCCTCGCGTTTTTCTCAAGCCCTTTAGTCCTCAGCCTCATAACTGGGGTAGGAAAATACAAGGCAACAAGTTGAGCCTAATAGGCAATTAGCTTTTCAATAAGCCCTACTCACTGTGATTACTGGACTACATTAGTCCCTGATTCTCAGTAAGAAATGGTTGCAAGCTAGATAATCACAGCCGTGTTTGAAAGTAATTAAAGTTTTGGTGCAGTCAAAAGTATTTTGCGTGTCAAGGTAGATCTTATGTTTCTAGGTTGTGCATCTGCACACAAATACTCTGAGAGGCAAACTGAATACACTGAAGTTATTTTTTGAGTTTACCACTACACCAAGAACAGAGCATTTCTCCAGGGGTGCTCAGTTCAGGTTCACTTCACACATTTCGTGTTGTCTCTACACAACACTCGCTGACACGGCCCTTCCTGCTCTCATTTGGAAAGGCTTCATAGTGCGTGCCTCTGCTTCTCAGTGTCCCTGGCCTCTCCTTGGCCCCCATCTCTTCCTGTTTCCTCGCATCAGCTCCATTTTGGTCTCTGAGTGTCTGCGAGAGCACCAGTCGCTCACCCGGCTCTACCCTGAGCCGAGGGATCGATGAGCGGCCCGGGCCTCTTACTGTAATCACTGACCCGCTCCCCAGCCACCATTTGGCCCCTGACCTCCTTTCCCTCAGCTCTGAGCACGGAGCTTTATTTCTGCTGAGCCAGGTTCAAGAGGTCGTAATGATTCCAGTTCACTTGGGTTACAGCCCCTGAGCCGACTCAAACTCGGAAAGTCGTGACTGATTTTGCTCCTATTATTGCTCTGATTTCACACTGCTGGCATAACTCAGCCAGCTGAGCATGTACACGCCAAGAACATGGCGAGCTGCGCGGCTCACAAAAGCCAAGATGTCGTCTTCATTTCGATTCCCGCGATGCAAAGTGTCTCAAAAGCCGACTTTAAAACCATCATTGTGTCAGTGACAGACACACATTCCTGACTGACCCCATGCTTTGTGTGGCCGACTTTCTTTCTCTGAGAGCCTCAAGTATCTAGGCTACATACCTGAGGGTGTTTTGATAAATCATAACTTAGGTAGTCCAGATAGCTGTCTCCATAGCAACCCTCAACCCTTGTGCATAGAATCCGCAGCATTGCATAGCATTGCATGGTTCCCAGCATCTAAGAGCAACAATTATAACAAGTGATGCTGGAAGGATGAGAAGTTGTCTAATGTTCAGGGTCACTTAAATAAAGAGTAACTATTATTTTCACACTTTCACATTCAAGTTGTGTGACACTGGACCCTGCTCTGATTCTAGCTTGCCAATTCATTGGGTGAAGACCTCTTGGGGTAGTTGTGCAGTGTTTGCGCAAGTCCAAGGATGCTCCTCTGAAAATATTCACTGCTCAATAGCTGCTGAAATCAGACGGCAGACAAAAGATTCTCGCTAATTAAGTGTTAGGCAATAAGGGCACAGCTGTCAAAGGAGGCTTTACTTCTGGCGAGGCAGCGTGACAGCAGCACTGATGTTGAATAACAACACTGGTCATGCTGTAATGTTTGAAGAACAGGTTTTGTGCATAACGCGGGAGGTTGATAGGGTCATTATTTACAATAACAGCACTCACCCTGAGATGTTGAATACTTAATCTATGATCTGTGAATCATCTGCGCGGAGTGATTTACTCCTCAGTGTCTGCTGCTGCAGCTCCTCTACTGTGCGAGCTGATAAAAATCATGTCAGAGCCTGCTGGCTTCAGAACACACATTTGTGAAGGCGTGCTCATACTCCATATAGCACTCATGCGATTTCCATGTGCAGTCAATCATTGAATTACAGTGTGAAATGAAAGGAGTTCCCCACGGACGGACACAGCCATACGTGCAAATCTCCTGCATAGCCTCATCCGCTCTGCACGGAAAGTGATCAGGGGAGTCTCAGTACTGTGTATGTGCCTTAAGTCTTAAACACACTTGCTTGCTGCTTGTTGCATATGACTTAATTCAGCTGAATCTTCAAACAGACTAACAAATATGCGCTGAGAGAGGGCTGATTGAGTTAAAAGACTTCACTTTACTTATTGCAAAGTCAGAAGGCAAAGTTTGCCTCACCCTAGATGACACTGGCTCAATGCTCTGCCTCTGTATCATTTTGTGGTTTTGTTTTTTCCTCTCGTTATTTCCCGTATTGTTCTAATCTATTGTGTTATGTTCTAATAGAACAGACATTTAAGATGGCTAGTGGAACATCTAATATTTCTAAACTTAAACAAAAACACATTCATCATGTTGACATCACAATAATCACATTAAGCCACCTCATTATTTGCACATAGAGTTTGCCACTGTAACATTTATGCACAGATAGGTTTGAAAATATTAAGACAGAAAAACTAATTTATCGCAAAGCTGCGATGTGCTGCAATGCATGCCCCATCAAATGAGATTCTTTATGGAATTATAAATATTTGTGTGACAGAGGATGCAAGCTGAGACACAGAAAGATTTTGGCTTCAGCCCGGTCACTAAGTGTGTGAGGGGGATGCTTTGTTTAGCTCCTATTAGCCAATGGGCTGCTGTGTCACTCAACATTAGCATCACCCAATGGCCGCCAGGCCCTTGCCCAAAGGTGAGTCAGAGTCAAAGCTGCCATTTGTTACTATGGCGGCAAGTCTCAGTCACTCATTTACGCTTTTCACCTGTCTCCCTCCAATCCACTCTTCTTCTCACATTCACATGGCTAAATCATATAATTGCGAGCGGCTGAAAATGTCCTTTGCTTTGCAACACATTGCTTTTACCTAACTAGCATACAGAGTGCAGCGAGCAGAAAACACAATGGCAAAGAAATGCAGAGACTGGATGCGGCAATGGAAGGCTAAAACCAGCCATTGTTTACTCTCCGAGGAGCCTAGCTTAGAGGTTGCATTAGGTGCTTAAAAAAGATTTTGTTTATCCCAGTGTATAGTCAGTAAATAATAAATAATGAATTAATTGATTCCTTTCTTCAGGGGTCCTTTGCTTTGAAGCAGGGTGGGCTTTGAAAACTTTGGCATCAGAGAGAATTTTGCCAGGTAGCTGCCTAATTACACTTCCAAGGCCTGGCTGTCTAATAGATTTTCGTTTTTAACTATCACAAAAGCTGCAGTCTGCCCTCTGAGGCACATATGTCCTTTTAAAAACCATAGTAGGGAGTAATAACACTTTTGTTTGCCAAAGTATTATTTTTAACTGAGCCCATTAATACAAAAGCAGAGCGAAGTCAGGGTGTTTTTACATTTTTTCAAGAGGTATAAAAGGTGACATGTTGTTAGCTCCTTACCCAGCACACAGGTGCAGTTGTGTTGAACACTACATTAGATGTTGAGCATTCATAGTGTTGATGCTGAATATGTGTAGGGTCTGAAGTAGGTGACACGTGCAGGACGGTTCGCGTCGAAACCCAGAACCACTGCTGACTTTTATCTGACATCGGCGAGGAAGCTTTTGATCAATATCAATATCAGTTGTTCTGAAACATTTATAGAGTCCACTCTACCAACCCTGGTCTCTTTATTTCCTCTGTCCTGTCTCTCTTTTCATCATCAGGTTTTCTGTTTCACCATGGTGTCCAATAATTTTTCGCTCTTATAATCCGCCCTGGACAACACTTTAAAAGCAAATAACACGTGAGCTTCCTCGTTTCTGACAGGGCTCCTCGCAGCATAATGGAATGGAGCATAATCAGAAAATTCACAGTATCCTCTCTGGATAATCGAGAGTTACATGTGCATTTTTGAGTATGAGGATAGTCAGTGTGACTACTCGGCTGACTAATAAATTGTGACACTCAGGCACAGTGGCGGGGCGATGCAAGAGATGTATATCTCAATAAGTAATCATCAGGCTGCTCGAGAGGAGAAGGTCTTCATGAAACAGCACCAATTATATCTAATTGTATATAACATGTTGGAGCACATGCCTTCTAGAAGTGATAGTGGGAGGACAGTTATGGGGGTTTTGTATAGATTGCATATGACGAGGAGGAGGCTGGAGATCAAATGCAATAACTGTAATGTTACAATAATCTGACATAATTACATGTGGATGAGTCACTATTTGTGTGTTTGCTCATCTCTAAGATAACGGTACTTGTGAGGCAAAAGAGACTGAGACTAATGAGCTGGGAGGCGCAGACAAACAGAGTATCGCCGACTGAACTGAACTGAACTGAACACGCGTTCGGAGGTTGGGGGGAAGTGTTCGTAACCAGAGTCCTGCGCCGAAAAGACGCAGTTACAAAGGATGCATGTGCGAGTATGCAAATAAGTACATTTAACATGAAAATGCATCTGCACACACACACCACCAACGTGCGGCATCACGTGAGAGCGAGCACAGCATGCCCGCTCGCGAGTAAACAAACCAGCATGCACACATCGATGCTAAGTGCCTCTCGTCAATTGGAAAAGTTAACTTACACCTCGCGGCTGTCATAAAAGATACGAGAGGCGGTGACGGCAGCATCTCTGAGCTGAGTCTCAGCAGCGGCAGGAAGAAAAGCATTAAATGATAGGCTGCCGCATTTTACAATGGCGCCAGACATTCCATTAACGCTAACAAGCATTCTTGACTTTCTCTTGACATTGCCCAATTCTCTTGTCTGAGTCATGCTAATGTGAGTGATTGTGAGTATACCAGTGTGGGTGTGTTTAATGTCTCAGCAGTTAAGACTAGTAGTGTAAACAGGCAGCCTAGCACCATCTGTTTCTTTATTATCCCTGGTTTGATTGTGTCTAACTCACAACCTCCTTTCGCTTCCTTCCTAATGGCAGCTCTCCAGAGACAACTCTGAAACTGAAGCCTTACTTTTAAAGAACCACATCCACTGTACCATAAAAGGCTTAAACTGTCTCCCATTATACCCAACCTGCCTGAATGAATGAATGAATGAATAATTTATTTTTGTGTCTGGTCATTTACATGACCCGTCCCCCACGGAATTAATCAGACACATTAACTAACAACAAACCGAACATCCCGGCGCGCCGACCCACCGCCATCTAACAGCACAACACATCAACATCATCCGACCGGAAACATAAACCTCCCACAAATAACGCTCCAGGAGATATCCCACGGTGGAAATACCACAAAAATACAGACACACAAACACAACCCCCCCCCTCCAAGCACAAGACACAATACACAGAGCCAAACAAGACAAAAACTACATCTGCATGCATTAGTGCCAGACACTGTATATTTGATCCGCTTCATAAACCAATAGTCTGGAATCCATGTAGAATAGAGTCTGAGGAATTTATTTATCATATGTTGCTCCTCATATCCCATGCTTCAGTGGGATATTCTGAGAATGCAGAAACATCTGAAAAAAAGTGTTCCATTGAGGCTCCATACCTATCAAATCTAAATTAGGAACATGAACTTTTTTTAAGCAATATTTGTCATAAATCATGATCTAAAGGGCAGTCGAAAATGAATTTTGCTCTCCGCCTCATTTAACTCACAAATATTCACATTCTCTCTTTCATCTTCAATCACACCTCTGCATCTTGCTGGCTCAGTATGCACCGGTGATACACCGCACATCAACTGCGCACAGAGTGGTGTCTGACTTTTGGGGAAATTACACTTAACATATTCTTCACATCTGTTATCTTTCTTAAATAAGCAGTGAGCTCTCAATTGGCCCGTTGGTTCATCCCATAAACAGCAACTGATCAGCAAGAGAGCCGCGTGTGTTAAAGCATTTCAGTTAACATTATGGGGGGTTTGTGTGTCTGAACATACATTATTTAGAGTCCGTGCGTTGAATGAATCCTGTGTTGAGACTCCGCTCAGCATTTCCTACTCCGCCTTGTCTCCCTCTCCCTCCCATCATGTGTCTCTAATTCTGATTTCAATCACGGATCTCTTGGATCTCCCCAACACCCTCTGTACCACCAAGTGTCTCCTTGTTTAATCTATCATTTAAGAGCATTACTTAGAGAGGGGCCTATTAAGAAAGAACCACCTCACCCGATCCTCTCCCTGGCAAGTGTGGTTTTTTACTAGAGGGATAAAAGTCTGCTGTAATCTCTCATCCTTTCCGGAGGTGCTGGGTTAAGTAGGTTAGCAATGATTTGGCATTTTAGAGTGCAGAAACAGGAGACATTAAAAGCCCTCACAAGTATGCTACATATTAAGATTGGATTCCTTTAGAGTGAGGCTTATTGTAGACAACTAAGGAGCAGGGGAAGAAAATGTGGAAGTGCTGTCGAGCAGTGAAAGAGGAGCTGCGTATCGGGGTGTTGCTGATTATCCTGTTGTTCTGTTCGGATCTCTCATATCAAATGGATTTGCAGCTTACAAGCTCTGATAGCTCTGTTGCTCATAATATGTGTGAGCGAGCATGACTGTTTGTGGGACTGTGTGCCTGAGCGCGTGGAGGTAATATCTGTGTTTTCATCTCTAAGGGGCCTTAGCAGCTCGTATGTCTCGACCATGACGGACGGGGCCCAAGCGGTTTTCCCAGCGCGCCGCTGATCCCGTCACATCAACATGAAATGTTGATAGTGCGGCAATCGGGAAGTCGAAGGCTGTTGGGTTTGCGCGCTCCTTACAGGCAGCTCTGCTCATTGATTTGTGCTTGGGTTTTTGAGGGTTTGGATTTCCTAACGATTCACCTGCGGTTCTTTTCCTCTTTGACCAGAAAGAGCGCACCCTTGGGATGTTACTGTATGCTGTAACTGTTTGGCACATCTTTGCTGCAGTGAGGCTGAGACACTCCCGGACACTGTAAAGTACAGATCTGTCTACACACAGTATCAGCCCGGTTCCCCACGGGAACGCCAACAGGCACAACGGGCATCAGCATTTTATATCTACCAATAAAAAGATCCAGGCCAGCGCTGCAAACATAGATCCAATGTGACAAAACTGCTTTCTGAACATTTCAAGAAAGGAAACTAATTCAGAATTCACGCTTTCATCAGTTCAGCAGTTCACAAACGTTCTGGATATAAATGCTACAAAAAATATCCAATTACCAGCTATTTTCTGTAGTCTTTTGCAAACTTAGAGGTCTGCAGCAGTCGCATGAATTTGAAAGGCTCGAATGAGAAGCATGACTACCTTTCATCAAAGGCAGCTGTTGTGTTTTTAATAACGACAGAAATGACGTTCATGTTGAAAGTGGAATCGGTGTCTAGGAGACAGGAGAGTGATTGACACAGCCGCGAGCATCTGATAACTGCATCTGACTCCTTCAACAAACAAAAGGACGACAAGGTGTCGGGTGGGAAGATAATGGTAGAGGACATCAAAGCACTAGTGGCAGCTCTGCACCGCTGTACGCAGGGTGCTTTGCTATTGCTGTTATCAGTGCGGCGTGTCGCTCACACAATCCACGCCTATTAGCAGCCATTCATGCTGTAAGTAAGGCTCTGATTTGAGGTGACGACTCAGAGGTAATCATAGTGGAATACTTTTCTTTATCATCAACTGAGTAATCATCCTGTAGCACACAATAGCCAAATAGCCCCTTTTAGTTGACACGACCTCTGTCTGAGACCAAAGAGCTTTCGTTTTTTTTTTTTTCCTCTGCACTATTAGCAGAGCAAAAAGGAGTCTGATATAAGTCTGTCTGGTTTTGTAATGGCTTGCTGCCACAGGGACACGGGTTTGTTCATTGGACATCTTAAACAAAGCACAAGGTCTTTTGGCCCTGCCTGATTTGGGAGTGGGGAGAGCGGGATTGGCTATTATCTCGCGGGGGCTGCCGCTGAGGAGCATTGGGAGGCTACAGCCAGACCCCAGGTGCACTGTGGCACACAGAGGAAATTGAGCAAACAGGAGATAAGTGAGATGGAGGGCTATCTCTCTCTGTAGGGCTGCGTCACAGAACCATCCCTCACTATTATATAGGAGGGTTTCCACTCCTCCCTGCCCCTCACCTCTCCTTCCCTCTCTGCTCTCCTCTGCTACCTTAAACATGGACCAGACTTTCGGTTCCCCCTCTATACGTCGCATCAAAGTGGATTACCGTGACACATCAACCTAATCAAAAGCTAGCACTTGCTATTATGCTGTGCGGCGCATGCTATAAATATGACATATTGACACGGGTGGAAGTGGGAGGAAGCGACAGGAACGTTAGGGAAGCATTTACAGCCCGAGGCGAGCGAATAAACAGACAATGCTCAGACAATGCTCAGTCAACGCCTGTGCTGGCAGTACAGAAATGTAGCAGACAGGCAAGTCAGAGTGCAAGACAAGTCGAATTACGGTGGTCTACCACTGTCTGGCCTGGCACGTAAATGAAGTGGAACATTATGAGAATCAGCAGATACATAAACATGCTCAGCATCCATGTCAGCTGGCGGAGGTGTACCCCCACCCACCCAGAGGAGCTGGGAGTGACAGGGACACGGGATGAGGGGTGGCCTGTGGTGGTCATCAGTGCAGTTCGCAAGCCTGCTGGAACAGAGCGGCAGTGGCAGGCTCCAGATGTGGAGGAGCCCGGGGGCATTGAGCGCCGCATGTCTCCACCCATCACAACATACCCCAGAGTGGGTGAAAAGACGAAGTGAGGGGGCGGGGTTGCTGCTGGCCCTAATACATCACTTGGATGGAAAAGAAGGGAGGTGGTTGCACGCCTCAGAATGTATTGTGTCTCATTTTGGGAGGAAATGATGGGAAACATGGGGGTAGTTAATGACTTGCATGTTCTCAGTGCTGTACCCTTGGTGTGGTTGAGTTTCTTTGTGTGGCAGTGCAAAAAAAGAAAGAAAGAAAAGAAAAGTACAACAGCACTGTACCTACTGTATTCAGGAAGAGCTTACGTAAGGACGGATGATAAAAGTGTCACTATGTTGCATCACGCTGGTGGCCAGCCAACCTTTACTTTTGTCCCAGTGATAAAAAGCTTTCCCTGCTAGCTACCCATTCCCTCTCTTTGCCAGACTCTGTTCTGTTAGCCTCATTAAAAATAATTATAATCAAATAAAGTTTAAAAAAGACAATACTGTGTAAATGAAGAATATTTTTGTGAGCGCGTGTTTGTGTCCGTGCCCAGTGCTGGAGAGAATTCATTTTTCATTTGCATATAATCACCTGAAAATAAGAACTATGTGTTTCCGTTACCTTAGAGTAAGCTCTTTATATCTACAGAGGGGGCGGGTCCTCATCCAACATGTTTTTCTTACACGCCAGGAAAGGGAGGGGTAAGGCGAGGGGTATTTGGTTGGTTGCAATGCGCAACCTCGCCACTAGGTGCCCTTAAATCCTCCACACTGGACCTTTAACTTCCCCTTTCTGCTGTATGTTTAATGTGCAATGTTAGTAGTTACTTTTACATCACCTACAGTGGCCACTCAGCCTTGTCGTGGGGGAGGCTACTCCGCCTTCGCTGATGTGTAGCGTGATGATAGACTGGTGATGCGCTCGTTATAGCGATCATGTGTGCGGATGCCACATGCCAGTACATGTCATTGTTTCTTTCCGCTATTTTTTTTCTTTGGGAAATTTATTGCATTTCCAACCCTGGAGCGAGTACTATCACGGTCTTACATCACACATCACCCCAGTCCTGGCCTCTGGCCCACATAGCTCCATGCCATCCTGAAGGAAAACATCTGCTGCATGAGGCGGGGGAAAGGGTGCATCAGCAACCCTACTGCTCTCTTTACCCACACATTTTTCTCTTTTCCTAGCTGTCTTTCTGTCCCTTTGTCTCTGTCTGTCTGTACAACAGCACTGGCTGGATTTATTAGCTCCTGGAAGTTGTTATGCCCATAATATACTGGATCAATCTTCATTAGTCATTGGTCAGTGTGGGTTCGGGCAGAGAGAAAACAGAGGCTCCTGCCACCAGCAAAGGTGTCTAGGACCACTTATTTCGATGGATTCTCAGAGGAACTGACCTTTGCTGTAGTCAGTAGGGCTTGGGTGGTGATTGAGGAGCCACTTGGCCCTGGTTTATTGAGTGCTTCTTGCTAAATCCTAAAGCCCATTGTTCAGTTGCTCCCTTTTTCCAAAAATCACAATTAGATGCAGCTGCATTCCATGTCTCTGATATATCAGAGACATGGATGATGAGACTCCATTTAGATTCTAGTATGTAAATGATTCACGATCAGCAATATTCACTGCATTCTCTATTCATGAGAGCCATACAGGGGGGAATTACAGCCGTACTGATAATTCCTGACGAATCCTTGAACTAAGGTGAGCGTGACTGAACATACACGTGTGAGACTTTATATGTGCCCTTGCATCTAATCCACAAGGGGCTCTGCAGTTGTGCAAGTCACAGTCATCTGTTTTGTCATGCCAAATTTATGTTTGTTTGATTCTTCTGCTTGTGCAAGAATGGCAACCCACCTGTAACAAAAGCCTTAGCAGATTATCCCTCATTACGTGTGTGTGTTTGTGTGTGTGTGTGTGTGTGTGTGCGTAATGAGGGAGATTACGTTGAAGCTCATCTAAAGCACAAATGCACAGCCTCACTGAGCGTAGACATGTCATCATCGAAGGCCAATCACCTCTATGAGTTACAATGAGACAGGCAAATAAGTAGCGGTCCACCTTTTATTACTTCACCTCTTATTGTAAGCAGATATCCAACTGGTCCTGCAGATGAGCCACTTATGCCCTTGTGTGAGTGTGTGCGTGTGTGTGTTTAGGTGTATGAGAGAGTTAAAGACACAGTGAGGTGGTGAGAAAGAGCATCGAAAGCAGCCAATCTCATCCCGCTGGAGATTTTCTCCCATCCTAATGTTAATGTGCCCATCTTACAAAGTGTTATTGAATCAAAAAGAGAGCAAGGTAAAGGCTTTGGGACCGAGAGAAACGGCAGATAAAGAAGCTATAGAGTGCAAAGCTTATTTTCTTTTCATTTAGTCCTGAGTGGTGATTTCGCGGCTCAGATCGATGCCGGGTAATAAATAAATAAAACAAACATAATGCGAATGTGTTTCTTTTAGATTAGCACACATTAGAGTGAAGCCTCGGCATATCTTCATGTGAGGAGAGAGAGAGAGAGAGAGGGAGAGAGAGAAAAAGATATGAACGTCCTGCCGATAATGGAGGGTTTATTACAGTAAATAAGGCATTCCCTCGTTTCCTGTCTGCTAAAGCTGATACTTTGTAAGGTGTCACTGGCAGTCTGCTGCGGTTTCCCAGCCAAACACACAGCGCGGCTCAGTGCTGGTGTGAATGCTAAAAACACATTCCCTGGGAGAGCATTTGTTCATGAATACTATTTACTGACATTATTATCCCTCAGCACTTGCATGTGGCTTGCTGAAATGTGTGAGCAGGGAGGAAAACTTGATTTTCACCTCATGCTCCACACTCATCTCTCACACTTTTTTTTTTTTTTTTTTAACCAAGCCAACGGTCCAATTATAGGGAGTGGAAAGTTGCGAGGAGAAGCAGAGTGGCGAGTATTGGAATACAATTTATGAATCATTAAGAGAGAGGGGGCATTAATATTTCATAGCCCTAAGACCACCAACAAGTGTCGGAGTGGATTCAGTAAACAGGCGTGCGCACACTCACACACATGCGTGCATGCACCGCAGCAGCAACCCCGTCTGCATTTATGCAGCACTGGATGACTTCAGTGCTGCAAGCGCACCCTGCACCATAATGTAAATACACATATTCTTAGCCTCTAACACACACACACACACGTACATATATATACAATAAACTCTCCTCTCCCCTCCCTCTGGAGGAATTCTAATTGCTGTCTGGGGTGACACAGTGGGGAATCTGAAATCAACCCCCCAGCACAGTCTTCCTCTCCCACCCTCACCCTAATCCTCCTCCCCTCATTGGCTTCTACTCCGAAATGCTCTCTCCTCTCTCCCCTCAACCCTTGAGCATAATTACTCCTCTATCTACAGACAGAGTATTGGTTTCCTCTAACTAAAGAGCAGCAGACTCCTGCTTCCTCCTATCACTCTAGACCTTAGCTGGGTCGCCTCTCCTAATCACCCACTAAAAGCCTGGAACTATATCAAAGGGGATGTGTGTGTTTGTGCCTGCAGAGGTGTGTGTGCGTGTTCGTACGAGCGTTTGCGGGCGAGCGTGCTCATTTGCGTACGGGCGTGTGCGCACGTATGCACACTTTCCCCCCCCTAACACACTGGTTATTGTGCGTTAGATCAAAGCCATAAACCCCTCTGGGCTTGACACACTCTAGCAAGGCTGCAGCAGCGTCGAAGCCGAGCCGCAGTAATTCTGCTGATACTGTATGCTGCTATTAAAAAAAAAAAAAAAAAAAAAAAGTTGAGTGGAGCAGTGAGCTTTTTTTTTTTTTTTGCACAACAGGGGATCACAGGATTCTCTCATTGTTCTGCGGAGGTGGTGTGTGTGTGTGTGTGCACGCGTGTTGACGGGATAGGAGGGATCGCGGGGGCGGACGGGGAGAAGAAAGTGATATGTGCACAGTTATAGATCTCACCTCTTTCCTGAAACATTCCCCTGGGTTGCGAGGACGTCAGGGTTTCTAGAGAGGCTGTATTGTGGGGGTCACTGTTTAGAGAGAGCTCTGCTGACGGCCAGCGCTAAGCCCATGTCGCTGCAGAAAAAATGAATGAATAAAACAACCCGGAACAGCTACAGCACATATGCTCCGCGGGGAATACAATAACTGAACAGAATGTACAAAAAGGGCCCCAGATGTATTTAGATATTACAGAGAAAGAGTGAACGTTTTTTTGTTCGTTCTTCACCTCATCCCAGCTTTGTGTTTTCATCTCTTTCGATCCTTTACAGAGAATAACAGGTATGCTGAAAGGGGCGAGATGACACGATGATCGTTGGGTGCTGAGCTGCTGCTGATGCTGCAGGTTACGGGGGGGAGGCTGGAGCATTTCAGGGAAGCCTTCAAAATTAATATTCCCTCTGTTCTTGGAAACTCGACTCATCAGTGGTCGAGGTTCTCGGAGCAAACAGCGATGGGAGCTGCTGACATCAAGGTGCCATTGTGGGTGTCATATTTGGGGAGATGAAGGGCGTCTTTCTGTTTTGGTCTGTGATCTCGCAGGGTGGGAGACTGGAGAGGTGGCTAAATAAAAAGAAGGGATAGCAGGTTGGGCCACACAAGAAGGGAGTCCTCTTTCTGCTGCTCCCTCCTTCATTTTGCCTCCACCCTTTGCTCCTTATCCACAGAAGAGCTGAGCCTTTTGGAATAGTGAAGGAGGACTTTTGGCAGGGGTCTCTGTGGGAGGAGACATATAGAAAGAGGGATGCCTCTCTAAATCAATCTCTCGATATCTCTCTCCCGCCTCTTCTCTTTCTTAACACTCCCCAGGCTTTAGCATGGGAACCTGATGAATAATGGAGTGGACCGTGACCTTTGCGGTGCAGGTTCAGGCCTGCTCTGGCATCCTTCTGATCTGATCTGCGCTTTTGATCCAACCCACACCAAAGCACGAAGAGACCCGGAGAGGTAAAAAGCCTCTGATAGACTGTACAGTACACGATTTGCCACTCTGATCCCTAAAATGACAATATTTACCTCAAAGAGAATCCGCAAAAAGCAAAAATCTAAGCTACTACTATTACTGCAGGAAAAGGGGAGAAACAAAAATCTACAGAGGAGTTTTAGCTTGAGCTTCCAATGCAGCACCATGCTTTATGATATGATTTGGAGCAAAGTTTGTTTGTTTTATACGCCACAGAATTGTTGGCACAGAGCTAATTTGACAGCCTTGCACCTTAAGTGAGGTGTTGCAGCAGCATACTGTGACATAAACTCAAATCTCACACTTACGTCATTTATTTTAGCATCCGGAACCACATGCCTTTGTTCACAGGTGTCAAAGTCTCCTTTAGGGTGTGTCACAGAATGACAAATAAATCCACAAGGTTAAATAAAGCTGAAGTTGTGATACGGCCATGATTTATATTTCTGGACAGGATTTGCTCGGCTCGATCAATGTGCATTGCCCTGTCCTTACCCTCCACTCCGCATCACGCAACCGACCTCTGAGTCAAAGCTCTCCTTCTTTTCGCACCACGCACCTTCTCCCTACCTTTGCCCTGGGGAGTCCTCTCACAGAGAAGACTTAAATAACATGCTCACACTCCAGAGAGGAGGAGGTGGGGGGTGGAGTGCAAGACAAAAGGTGATAGAGGGAAAGCGAAAAGGAGAGGGCACATGTGTCTCGGCAGGCCGGAGCAGGGAGATGATATCGTGATTAAAACACGATGTAGAGCCTGGAAAACATTGATCACACAAAACACTCTTCACCTCGGCCACGGAGACCCAAGATGTGGGAGATATTAAATAATCATGAAGAGTCGATCCCCTCGGTTGTGTCACGGCTGGGGAGAGGGAAGGTGTGAGAGAGGGAGAGGGAGTATATGGATGGAGGGAAGTCTTTAAGTGTTCCTGCCAAGCGGAGCGTGAAGTAAGGTCAGGAGAGCCGCATGTAAGAGCGCAGCGAAGAGAAGGGGGGGGTGAGGAGAGAAGTTCCTCATTCAAAGCAGCGAAGGCTCCATCACTTTAAAGAGGAAAAACTCACTGAGCCTACAGCAAGGCAGCTGGAAGTTCACAACAACTGAGAAATATACAATATATAATTATCCAAGAGTCTAATAAGGGCTGAGGTGTTTTCTCAAGACAGAAAAAGCTTCGTCACTGAGCTGGAGTGTTGACAGGTGGTGCAGGCCGGATTCGGCTGCACGCTGTCTGACACAGGTGATGCTGTAGCAGCAGTGGCTGCGGGACCGTTTGCGTTCCCAGATTGTTGAGGGGCGTTATCAACCATGAGGAAGGGCTGATGAATCATTTTGGTGCAGATGGGTTCATTCTCTCCGGCTCACCTTTCCATTTAAAACAAGTAAAAGAGATAAAGTGAGACAGTCTACCACCTGTGCCACTCTCCTTTCCAAATTGTACTAAGTAATCGGTTTTGGTGAAACAAGCCTGATGGGTGGTAATTTGACTGCTGGATAGAGTGCAGACCAACCGAGCTGAGAAACAAAAAATAAAACAGTGGGGGTGAAAGGGTTAAAGGTGCATTTCTACAATGAATGCTCCTGTTTGCAAAAGCCCTGATAATATTGGCCTTTTCAGGAGAACCCTGGGCTGAATTTTTTTGTACAACTTTTTTTTTTTGCTGTCTATGATGCTCATAAACACATACATAACTACACGCCATTCACAAATGGGATCAAAGGCATGATGTGAGCGAAGTGTCGCTGCCCCTGAGTAAATGACTGACAATTTACCAGTGTTGTTGTTGTTGCTGCTGCTGTTGAGCCCTGTGAGCTGTGTGATCGTGTTCAAACGCAGGGAAATTGAGGGAGCAAATGGATTTTAGGAGGAAGGATAGCTCTCACGCCTCCAAAACACCGCTCACAGCTGAATCCACCAGCCAACGGGCATCGCTCTGTGACAGATCCTCATTGCGACTGAAACACGCCATCTATAATTTGAGTTGCAGGTGCATGCACGCTGGAAATGCGCGCAGTGACACTCAGGCACGGTGCACACATTCGTTCAACCCTTGCAAACTGTGATTGCAGCGGAAGGTGTGACAGTAGCACACTGCAGACACACCTTTTTTGAGACTTTCAGCACTTGAGGAAAAGACTTGACGCTAATTGATTTTGTATTGCTGCTCAGTGTGATCCAGAGACAGAGAGGGAATCCAGAGAGAGTGTTTGATTTCTAAGCCGGTAATTCTTCTGCCTGGATCTCCCTTCTTTCTGGAAAAAAAAACCCCAACAAAATTTAAATTGAATTACAGATAGAAAAACTTTGATGTTCTTACATATTAATGATTAATTCTGCAGCCATAACCCTTTATGCTGTGCTCAACACTATGCACCATATGCACTCGCTCCACTCCTGTTTAGCCCCTCCACTCCTTGAGTTAAGATCCTAGAGAGACAATTTGTGCAGTCCATTAAGGGCTGATGAATTGGATTTAGACCAGCACACTGGTGTGAATGGAGGGTCTAAGCACACAAACTGACAGCCCCCACTCCCCACACGCCTTTGCAACTCCGTGAATAGCTTTGGCTCGGTGTTGGCGTGTGTCTCAGGCACACATACAGTAACTCATTAACGTGGTCCAGGGCTCACGGCTGTAAGAAGCACAATAGAAAATTGGCTGTCTATCAACTGGCATCTATTCTGCGCTGTACACAGGGCTGTGCAGGGAGCATGCTGTTCTTTATTGAGACAAAAGACACTTTAATCTCATCAATGTGGTACTGAATGATGGGGCCTCAAAGAAACATGTCCACAGACGTCAAAACTTGTGTTGTGTCGCTAATATGATCATGTATGATCTGGCGAGCAGCTTCTAATCTAAGCTCAAGAACTGATCTATGCTTGAGTATAGCAAGTGATGAGGGGAAAAATACTGAGACGGAAAAAACAACGAGTGCGTGCTTCAATTTTGAATTTTTGCCGTTTCTGTTGAGACAAGTCAACAAGCCTTGTTTGCTTCCAAGTCAGACTAAAAACATGGCAGAAGGATTAGAAAAAATAAATAAATCAGCGTCAGACCCCGCTGGGTGGTTTACCACAGAAAGCACACATCGACACGTGGAGTCATGAGGCGCTCACGCCCTCAGCCAACGCAAAGACGTGCCACGCTTCAAGACCCTCCGCTGATTTATTCACACCACGGAAATTTTGGGCTCAGACTGATCCAAATCATGTGGTGGTAATTAATAACAAGCCTAAAACCTTGATGTTAAAATTCAGATCTGAGATTTATCGTACCCTTATAAAGCACTAGAAGCTAATGAATTGGACACCCATGATGAATGCTGAGTAAATGCCCCCCTGGCTCTTAAAACTGCAGTCCAGTCTGTCTTTCATCTAAACAGAGTAAACAGTAGTTACTCATATTCAAGCACTGCGGATGTGTTTGAAACTGCTGCCATTGTTAGTGTTGTAAAGTACAAGCCAATGGAAAAACTGCCCACACTTCCCGTGGATTTCTACACCGCCTGATGAATAATATTAATTACAAACAACTGGAATTAATTCCTGTTTCAAACAGTTTTCCTAAATATTTCTACTCTGGTTCATTGGTAACGTTTCCTATCAGCATGACCCTTCTTTCACTCATTACAACTCAAACTGTGAATATTGCTGAATGCAGAACTATTGAAAGCAGGCACTTAAGTGTTTGTTTCCAGGACTAAGTAGCTTAACTTTCAACAAGCCCAAATATTCTGTGTAACAAAAGTGTTCATCTTTCACAGCACGCCTCTCACATATATGAAGAAAAGCGGGCATGCAAGTGTAAAGTAAATATATGCAGTGTATGTGTGCGCACACTGAAAACAAAGGGAACGCTGGTTCTAAACACATCTCCAGTTTTAAGATAAGCCAACTGCTGAAAAAGCCAAGTCAAAAGGTGGGTCTGATACTGTCAATCCTGCTGTGACTTTGATGCAATCACCCAGGAAGTGTCTGTAGCACTCTACCAAAGGCATTAAATATTAATTTCTCCACTTAGGATCCACTGATTCAGAAAGAAAGTGCAAGCTGTAGGGCACTTAATGGGACACTTACACTTGCTCTGATAGGCCCAGTGCCTATCTTGCTATCTAACATTTGCTATACATTAAATCACCCTATATAGTTTTTCAGGATGAAACATTTTTTGTGAAAGCATATGGATGGTGCAAAAAGAAGTGTGCTGGGGTGTGCGTGCGCATGCATCTGTGTGTGGTTCAGTGCCTAAGTGCAGCTGGATTTTTACAGTGCCCTCTTTAATGCCCAATATCACAACTTGGCCCTGCAGAGCTGTCAGCCACACGGCGAGCATAGGCCTAATATCTCACATGGACCGCGGATTAGTTTCTGTCTGCTGCTCAGGGTGAAATGTGCAATCTCATATCTGAGAAGTGGGAGGCCGAGGACGAGGAAAGAAGGAGGGGATTCTTGCCATTAACGCCTAACCTTTTAAAAATGGATTTGCAAGTGTGACGAGATAAGGGCCGAATGTGATCCTGAAAATGTCTCCGCCCCGTGACATGTAACCGAGAGGAAAAGAAGGGGAGACAATCGCAGTGTTCACAGCAAAATTACACACACTGCGAGCTTAAGATGTCGCCTTACATCCAACATCAAATGTGTGTACAAGGAAAATTAGCGCTCTGTGAACCTATCATAGACTATGTTCTGTGTTGGGCTGAAGTACTGCAAACTGTTTTGACATTGCAGCACAAAGCTGCTCCCATTAAAATCTAAAACCTTTAAAAGCAGCAGGACACCATCTGTATAAGCTGGAAAACAGTGAGAACGAGCTTGTTTGGGTGACATTGGCAGACAACACTATAGCTGACATCTCACTTTTACAGAGAAATGAATTGTTCTCTTTAAATCTGTTTGTCAGTCACAGCCATAGGTTGGAGCTCATCATGAGCTCCCTATTGTAGCACATACAGTAGTATGGCCCCATATCTGAAGGATAAGCCTGGCGTTATTTATCATTTTCTTATTGTCGAGAAATTCCATAAAGACCGAGGCAGTATGCATTCTCTGAAGAGCCACAGTCTGTTTCTGTATTACAATGACTACTCCCAGCATGGTCCATTCTTTTCAGCAGTATAAACAGAAAACCACGTCTTTGAGCATGTTCAGTAATATCTGGCCAACAGTCACAGAGATGTTTGGCAACAATTTAAACTGGCCATCTCACAAGAAATATGACTATTTTATTGTCTTCTAATATTTTTTTTTTTATCTGTGTGGGTCTACGGCAGTGTCAGTCAGTCCACCGCTTTGGTCCAGACTGAAATCTTTTTAAAATATTGGATGGATTGCCATTAAATTTTGTACCAACAGTCTCCAGAGTATGCATTCAACTGGCTTACTGTAGGTGATCCTCTCACTTTGCATGTTGCGCCACCACGAGGTTTACATTTTGGGTTTTTAGTGAAGTTAGTGAATATCTACCTCATCACTATTGGATGCATCACATGAAATTTGGTGCACACATTTATTTTCATCACTGAAGGTTTCATGCAGCTCCATCATCAGGTCAAAATTAAAAATTTTACAATGCTGTGTTTTATGGACATAAACCTGCAGAACTAATGGCATTCCCATCATGGCATAGGGCCATGACTTGCATCATATTGTGGCGAAACAGACAAATGTCTACATAAATTCATGCTGATTTTAGTCTCATACAGGTCTTGTGGATAACAGTAAAAAGATTACATGACACCACCATCGACTAGCGCCTTTAAAGTGTGGACACACTGACGTGCCTACGTGCAAACACTGATGAACAATGCGAGCTCTGAGAAAGTCTCGCTAACGATCTGGCACATCAGCCGACACATCAGTGGAGCAGAGGGGGAAAAGAAGGTAAGCTTTTAAAAAAGGTTAAAGTTTTTCGCTGCTTGGCAGACGGGATGTATGACCTGCTCATGAAGACCAAATAACAGCCTCTCTCAGCCGCTCCTGGCCCGTCATTACAGCATCTCCCTGATCAAATGGACCGGCCATCTGTCTGGACAGGCTTCAGCGACAGCGCCGCGGCGAGCTGGTTGGCTGGCCCAGACAGACACATCCGAGCTTGTTCTTTTACATACACATGAGCTCATTCTCTTTCCTCGCTCTTGTTCATGAGCACACAAACAGGTGAATCCAGCCAGACATGCAAATGTCCTGAGGAAACCGCATCTAGCATCTTGCTGGGAATGAGATGTAACGGGTAAATGATGACCGATGGTGGTCTAGTCGTTGGACAGGGGACTCGAGATTGATCGGCCAAATTTTCTCACTGTTCAAATGCATTGCTGCCTCTTCCAACTGGCAGCGAGGCCTGAACGGGATCCACACATTCACAGAAAACAGAAATCTAATTGTCTTCACTCTCGCACACAAAGCATAGGCACAGGCATTCTCCCTGGCTAATAATACGAGATTGGCAAGATTAGTCATTACCTTGTGATTCCTATGTTTTACACTATTACTAATACGAGCCTACATTTTATTTAGTGTTGATTTGTGTCTTTCACATGCACAGTTTGATAGTCGCATTCCTCCTCTAAGACTACATAATCCCCTTTTCCTCATGAAAAGGAATGTGAGGGTGTTTTATCGCTGCTGTCCCATGTGTAAGACACCCATTACAAGTGCCCTTGCAGAGAGAGCCGTGGCTCCGAGAGGGGGCTTACGAGATCTGTACCCGCCTCTCATCCAATTCACCTCAGGATGAGATGGCATGTTCACGAGAGCCTGTAAGACCTTACGAGGGGCTCGTACTCACCCTCCAATATCACCAATACTACTAACATTAGCACACTGCATCTCCAGCGCTGGTGTTGGATAACATCTGTTCGGCACAACTGTGGCGCTTTCATCTCCTCAGGCTGCAGAAAATCTCCCCTCATTGATTCAGCGCTGAAGTGGTGCTCAAGTTAATTACAGGCATCTTCCTCCTGTTCTGGCGGCGGTAGGTGAAATATTTATCTTAGAAACCGTTGACTTTTTGACACTGAGAAGATGATTCCCATCCTTTAGGAACACTGATACAATCAAATGTCTGGCTCAATAGGTTAGCGTGTCACATACTTGGATGGATGGTTGAGATTCTTCACACTTAAAAAGACTCAAGCAGTGACAGAAAGGTTGAAAGGAGGTGTGCATTTCATATTAAAGTGTAAAAACAGTTACTTCTGTCACTACTTCTAAAGGCCAATTAGGGTTGCAATTAATGATTTTCATTGTCAATTAACCTACTGATTATTTTCCTGATTAATTCATTCATAGTTTTGTGTATGAATATCAAATATAGCAAACAACAACAATCTTATTAATTTCCCAGAGCCCGAGGTGAGAAGTTCAAGTTTCTTCATTTATCTGATTTATCCGATCCGATTTATTCTCACATTTTGAGGAGCAAGGCCCATGAAATGCAGTGTTTCTTGACAAATTATCAAAACAATTAACTGTTTATCGAATCAGTTGCTGGTTAATTGTCTGTCGATCCACTTATCGATTGATCGACTCATGTTTTCAGCTGAACATTTGCAAGTTTGGCTCTAACACCTGCATTATTCCTGGTGGTGTTTGCATAAGGTCTGATTAAATGTTACTACTGTATACATTATATACAGTAGTATATAACTACTGTATACATTATATACAGTAGTAACTCCCTAACTGCGTTTCTCTGATTGAAAAGAAGAAGTCCAATAATAAAAAATGAATAAGACAGACAGTGGAACATCAGATTAGATTAATCAGAGCCCACCCTGGCCGTAATGCTGGGGTCCGAGCAGATCGAAACTGTACACTGTTACCATTGACATCTTTAGTAATTGTGTTACACTGTACACTGTATCTCATAGGAGGACATAGTCTCCACAAGCAATAACCCTTCTCAAACATGCTGCCATAAACTTTATTCCCACATCCCTTTATTCATCCCTTTGTGAGGCCGAACAGCAGTTAATTTCAAGATTGATTTGACATTGTAAAGTTTGTCCTGTAAAAGCAATTTAAGATAAGCCAATAAAAGTAATGACACAGCATTAGATAAGAGCACGATGCGCGCTGTAATGTAAACTAGACACAAACCGAAGTAAGTGGCATGCTACTGTGACACTTCAGCCAACAAAAGTACGGATGTCTGGCAGTATTTTGTGGACTGGAAGCTGTAAAACACAAATCTAACACCAAGTTATCAAAAGGCTGAGGTACAATCTAACAGAAGGTTCAAGATTGTAAATTTGACACAATTGCACCTCAGAAGGTGCTTGAGTGGAAATGATACCTTTTCCATTTGCACATCTAAAGTGAAGGCACAAAAAGTTCCATGCACAAACACAACACACACACACACACACACACACACACACACACACACACACAGCATTATAAACTTTGGTGGGGTGGCTGTCACGTTGTCAGAGCAGAGAGAAAGCTGTCAGTAACAGATATTCTCCAAACTCATATTTCCAGCATCTAGTGAACCTTGTTCAGCGGTTTCCATCCTCTTCACCGCCCTGCCCTCCCTCTTCTTCTCCTTTGTGTTCCTTCTCAGTACGTATTCCTCCACCCTCCAGTGTACACATCCAACTGCATCAGGCCAGGCGAACAAATAGTTAAAGCTCTTGAATGTGTGCCCCCTCAAGCCTGCCCCAGCTGCAGCTGTGGGTGACATTTCTCATTTGCTGAAGAGTCGAGAAAAAAAACAAAATGCGATGCTGTCTGCCTGCCTGCCCTCTCATGTGAATCATCCAAAACTGTAATAACATCACTTCAGCAACATGCTGCTGCACAGACAGCTGGTGTGACTTCCCTGACAGGGTGCACACACTTCCTCTGTATCCCAACAACTCCCGCTGAAGCCACGCTTTACGTTAAGGTGACGCTCCATCATATATAGGAATAGGGATAGCATGTGTGAGCATATCCATCCCACAAATCAGGCGGAAGATGAAGGTGTGGAACTGTGACATAAGTGGTAAAAATAGTGAATGAATAATGCCGGTGACTGTGACTAATAGGAGGGCTGAGACGGAGCCAGTTTCTTCTGTCTGCCAGCTCTCTGCCTGACATGCATTCTGCAAAAAAAAAAAGAGAAAAAAAAGAAGCTTGCAAGACTCCAGTGAATGTATCACAAAACATTTCTGTATTTTATTCATGGTTAAATCAAAGACTTCGGCTTTGATTGCACCTAAGAAAAGAGGGGGAGTCGTGTCGGGATGTGAGCAGCAGCAGCTCTATGCGAGGCTCGCACTCAGCAAAACAGGGGAAGAGGTGGAATGTAATACTAAAAGCTAATATACAGTAAGTGAGCCAGAGGTACATCTTCTCTGCTCAGCGATACATCACACTGTTACTGTGCTTCCTTGCATCTGCTCAGAGCGAAACTAAAGCCCTTGATCCCGAGGAGAGCAGAGCGCATTGGCTCAGCTCTGAGTAGACTTTTCATTACACGCTGACGCCCAAGTCACACACACATTCGCGGGAACGTAGGCCGTCAATGGGAAAGCAAGGGGCTTGTCAGAACAGAAGAAAAAAAGCAGCATTTAGCTTGTCTGAGGAAATCATTTTTAAAGCATAAAACAGGTAAAATATTAAACAGCAGCAAACATGAATATCCGGTGCATTGATTTTCCTGCTTTTACATTTGTATATGTTAACCTGCACAGTTTGCTTTTGGGCCTTATGTTGCCCACAGACATGCCGTTGCAGCTCCCCACACCTCCCCTGTGTGGATGCGAGGGATGAAATAATTTTGTGCTCTGATTTAGCCCCAATATCGTACAAAATGTAAAAGCTCAGTGGCGAGATTATAAAAAGTGATGTTTTTGTTTGTCTTTCATGAAGGAGCTTAAGCTCACGGGCCTCGATTCAACTCCACAAGGACAGAGAAGAAAATATTATGATAAAAGATGAGGTGAGGGATCCAGTTATACATCAGTACAGTTCCAGCGCTCTTTATTTAGCATGCATGTGTGCTTCGCAGTTTATGCCTCGGAGACGACTGAAATCCACAAGGACGAGGAAAAGATGTTATGATCAAAGACGGCATGTGGAAAGGTATTCAGTCCTGTCAGCTCAGTTCCAATAACACTCTTATTTTGTACACATGTATGCCATCCTCATACTTTTGCCGGTGCCTTCAGGGAAAGGGTTGAACAAGTTCCTTAGAGCGGGCGTTAATCCTCATTTAAACTCAACTCACAAAACTTACAGAAAGCAGGTCAAAAGGTCTTTTTGTTGGAAAAGCGCAGGAGCTCCTACCACTTAAACCTCTGGGATGCGAGACGAGGAAGAGGAAATCCTACACAGCCTGCCTGGCTGCCTGAGGTTCTAAATAATATTTCCTTGCAAATACGCGCTGCCAGCTTTGCTCAGTTTCCCAGGATAATTGAAGTTAAACGTGTCTTTTTTGGCAAGGCCACAGAGGAAACTGATGTATAGAGGAGAATGTGAGTAAGAGAATAAGATTAGGATAAGACCCGAGGCAGATGAGCTGCGCGGCTGATAGGCAGAGGAGGTGTCCGGAGAACAACTAAGATAAAGAGCATAAAAGTGAAATGAGAGACAGTGTGTGTGTGTCTGAGAGAGAGAGAGAGCTCCTCTGGGTCATTAGGCTACAGACAGACACATGCAGGTGCCACCTCATCCTTCATTCTCTCACTCTGCTGGCCAGCAGGCGCCGGACAGGAAGGTATGAGGGCATCGAGCTATGTTCAGTGAACCTGACATGTGCTGGAGATACTGTGGCAAATGAAGATACATTGCAGGGCCAGTGGACACTAATTGTCCCCTACATTTTAAACAGTCTGGAACCGTTCTCTTACAGTACAAGTGACTGACACATTTAATGTAAGATACACAATATTGTGAAAACCAAACAAGATTTTCTGCCTGTTTAGTCAGGTGTTTGACTGTGTCCATCACGTGTGTCGCGTTCGGTATAGCAGTGACGAACAGTTAACTGTGACATCTCAAGTTCCATTATTAGACGGCTGCTGTCAGATAAAGCTGTGATAAGACAATGCGGTCCTGCCTCGGCACAGCAGCCACATGGATTCATTCAGACACATCAGACAAGACAAATAGACCTGAGCTAATGCTGACAGAGCACCCGCGGTGGAAAATTTAGACAGACTTTCAATCATTCCTTTGACAAGTGGGGACATATTCAAGCAAGAGGATTTCTGTTTCCATAATTCCAAACCCCATAATCAATTTTTGTCCCCTGTCAGCGCTCAAATGAATGAGCCACTGGGCCGAGCTCAGAAAGCAAGTCACCTTGGCAACAAATTGAATATATGGCTCTCAAAATTCACGTTATTGGGAGTGTGAAAACAATCCTGAAAGACAGAAGGTGCAAAGAGGAGGTGGTTTTCGCACATTTTCCGAGTGCATGTAAGTGAGGTGCGTGTACATTTAGAGGGGTAAGGGAGAAAAAAAGACACAGCCCTTACACCTGGCCACCGTGGGAATGAGCTGCAAACACAATGCTTATCCAGCAGATATGGAGCAACATTAGCATTCATTTGGAGTCCTTTTAGCTCTGTTTTTGTTCTCCACCAACTCCTTAAGAAATATGTGACCCTTTAACTTTTAAATACTCCACTATGTTTACTATGCACATAGCTATTGGCTGTAAAACTGGGTAATTGGGTAACAATTGTCTGTGGGTTTGTCACTACGAGCAACCCCTTTCACATGCAAGGAGTCACAAGATCCACTCTTAATATACATATATTTATCATAGCCGTACAGATTTTTAACTCTATTTCAGAGGCTAAAACGTCAGAGAAGAAGGAACTGATCAATCCCGAGGCAAAAGCTGAAATTCAGAAACAATGGTTCTGTCTTTCTCCACAAAAGTGAAGCCAGAGAAGAGAACAACATGGCTAAAATATTCACTTGCTCTTGGTGCTTTTGTAATGAGCAGCATGGTTAAGACAATAAGTGTCAGCAAGTTATGTTTGGATTCTGCTGGATGTCTGTTCACATGTGGTGAATTGTGACTAAAGATCAATGAAAATGATCTGTTCTATATGTCTCCCTAAAGTCTTACACAAAATTGATTGCAAAAAAAGTGTTTTAGAAAGTAAATTAGTAGTATGGTTAAGACAACTTAATTTGACTGCCACTGGGTAAATGAGTTTCTGGGGCAAAGTGAATCCTCTGCAAACAAAACACTCAACGAGCAACATTTGTCCCCCGCAGTAGTTCTAAATGATGCCATGAAGTAGCTCTGCTGCATCACAATTACCTGGCAGTGTGTCTCCTTGCCCCATTAACATAAGCAAGCTATTTCACTTCAGCGAGACGCTACATGAGGGGCTTGAGGGGCCTAGAGGTGATGGAGAAGCTGCAGAAGATATTGTGTGAATAGAGATGATAATGATTTATGATGAAGTAACTTTTCTGCGGCTCTGTTTCGTATAAATAAAATGGATGTTCTGCGAGGGGCTGGAGTGAATAAAACCTGAGAGAAAGAAGTACACAAGCAGAACTATTTAAAACAGACAGCTGGAAATAGACTTACTGTGAGACACAGACGTGAATCCCGAGGTGTTGCTAGACAGATGATTTGTCTGCACTGTGTGACTGCTGTGTCTATCTTCGCATTCCTCCATTTATTGGAAATAACTGGGGGAATGAGCCACCTGTGTTAAATAGCACCTGTACCCTGTGTCTGAGACAATCATTTGACATCAGTGAAGAACAGGATCTAATCTGCTACCATCTAATCTCACTCAAGGCGGGAGAGAATGCACCGGAGTATATGCCGCTAAAGGCTTGAAATGAGAAAGACCGCTGAGCAAATAAATACTAATGACATGGCAACGTTGCCACAGGTGAATCAGAATCTGTTTGCAGATGCAGAATATGAGAGAAACATAGATTATTTCACAGCGACTCATTCATAGCTGTAAGTGGCACTCGAGATACAGGCGGCTCACATTTAACTACAAATGAATCACTAATGCGGTGAAATTAGAAGGTACAGTAGGGGGAAAGTTTGCGCTGTAGCAGCCTCAAAAGGCAAGTAACATCCTAATTGACTCAAGCACCTTCTGAGGTGCAATCCTAATTGAACATCCACATTCCTAATTGAATAACATCCTAATCACAGCTTAGACCATAACCAGACAGGACAGGCCTGTCAAGCCTTAAGGCCTCTAATCTAATCTAAAGCTATACTGTGCACCACTGGGTAGCGGTGTTTTTTCAAAGGCCAGAAGAGAAGAGCAAAGGCATGAGTCTGAACTAACTAAACTGTGTGTTTGTCTGCTCTGACGCAGGCAGCAGACGTTAGCATGCCTGGCTAACTAGCTTACCACCTACAGTAGCAACCTTGGGTTATTTCCAAAAGCCAGGACGTGTCAGCAACTAATATTTTATGGGGTTTCAGGCAACGTTGGAAGAATGCCTGTTCAGGACTGGAACATCCCAAAATGCTAAAATGCTAATACTAGACTAACAACATTTAACAGTCCCTCACAGGGTTCTTGTTTTAAAACAAATCATTTAATTTCATTCAACTTAAAAAGTGAGACAACAAAATCCAAGATAGTCAGTTAGAAATACAATTTTTATTTCGTTTCAAAAATGGCTACGGATTTTTAATGGTGCATCTGCCGCTGTTACTGTACAAGATGTGCGAGAGCAGAAAGCTTGACAGTAGGCCTATTAACAACAGCATAGCTGGACTCACCACGAAACGATGAATTAAGCAGCAGCATATGCAGCAAGTGGTGAAGCAAGAAAGAATATGTAGCTTCTGGTCCACTTTCCCAGTTTAGACAAATCGGTGGAGCTCACCTATAAGTGAATATCTGATTGTGTGTGGAGGAAAAAATCAAGAATTGGCACACAGGCTGCAGAAAGTGCCAATTCAACCTCCACTCTTCCCTCCCCTCTCGCCAGCCATAAAACGCAGTGTAATAGGATTCCTAAGCTTTTCCAGTGACTGCTTCCACTATCACACAGACATTTAAGTGCACTAATCCATGACAAATTGTCTCATCTGATCCATGACAAATCGTCTGAGGGGCCGATAGAGACGAGGAGATGGGAGGCGGGGGTGGGGGACAAGAGGATGGAGAGCTGGGGGAGGAGGCCAGGCGCGGAGAGAGTGCTGCTCGGCACCTGAATGATCAGGCAGTTATTGCCTAGTTTTTAGAAAGGTTGCTTTCATTACCTCGAAGGGCATGCTGTGTGATAGAAAGCGGGATCGCAAAGCGCTGATGAGCTCCCTACCTAAGCCCACAGTTTTCAAAGCAATTATAATCCCACGTGGAGGTACATTATAGGATTTTAGTTCCTCTGTTGGCAAAAGGCAGGATTTGCAGATGCCATGTTCAAAAAAATGAATGTTTGCAATTAAATTTGTGTCATAAATAATGTATGATTTTCATCACCCTCTGGTTTCATTTGGCTCTTAAAGAGGTGGCTTTGCATGATGCACGCAAGAGTGAATATTTGGTAAAAGAAGCTAGCATGGTGGAAAACATGTCTACTGCAACCACTTAAAAGGTTATTCCACAAACCATGGACAGTAATGACTGCCTGTGTGTGTGTGTGTGTGTGTGTTTTGTGGTTTGCACCGTATGCTGCCGTATTTCCACGTTAGCCAATGCTGCCAGCCAGATCAAACAATTGCTTTTCATCCACTTACGTGACTCAGGCATCATCCATTCAAGTGACTGTAGTTTAATTGAATTTTCTTTCATCATCAGTTCTGACTCTAATTAGTCCCCACAGTTTAACGGGGATGTAAATAAAGCTGATTTAATGGCAAAACAAAAACCCAGAGAGCCTATATGGAAAGCCGCTCCTGTCAGTGTGGATGGATCCTCCGTCCATGAAGCCGCTAACACCCCCACAGATGAAGTGAAGCAGCAAGATTACACTTTGAAGATGACTGCGCAAGGGAAAAAAAAAAAAAAAGGTGCACCTTCACTTTTGTGTTTCCCCTGCTAACGGTGAGCTATTGCAATGAGGAAACAAGTATGGAAATGAGCTGAAAACGGTGTGTGCGTTCAGCTTGTGAGCCAGTGAAGCTAATTTCTTACATCCCCAAACACTGACAGAAAAATCATCAATCTTCTGAAGCAGCCATCCGTTCGGAAATGGAAAGAAAGAAAAATAGGAAAAAAAAAATAATCAATTCATACTGAGTGTATGTATAGCTCTCAGACTTCTGCCCCGTCCTCATTTACCAAAAGACAGCTATCCTAAATCAAGTTCAAGCTTTATTTCAGCACCCTGTATCTTGTCAGACTTTCCTCTCCCCAGAAAACCCCAAACCTCAGATCTCAAGTTAAAAAGGAGCTTCAACAGATACATAAAGCTAAAGCTGGGCGCTACAGTGTTTTGACAGGTTGTGCTCTTAAAGCCGTGGATGCATTTCTTAATTTACCAAACTTGCCTATGATCACGCTGTTGCTCTTTTTTGACCGTGCGATGCATCTCGGCTTATCAAAGCAATTACGTGTTTTCCACACAGAGAGCACTACGACGCACCGAGCGGTCCACTCATTGGAATACCTTCGGATCATAATCATCAAGACATTTCAAATCAACGGGGAAAACGCATGCTGTAGCTTCTTCAGCATGCCTCTCACAGCTGAATCATTTCACCTTTTGATTCCGTTATTCCATCAAAAGAACAGCAGGCAACTTGTATAATAAGGGGTTTAATCATATATGAGGTACGGTTCTGTAATAGTGTAATATACACTGCACTGCTTTGTCATCTTGGCTGACGGTCCAACAAAACGTCAGCAAGAGACTGCTATCAAAGAGTAACAGGCTGGTGGAGTTAGTTTTACAGCTGCACCTGGAAGAAGAATCATGGTGTGCTATTAGATCTGAGACTCTCTTAAACTGCCCTGTCAGAGTCATAATAAAGCAAAGCAGCAGCTTAAGTGTTGTTCTATTCAGACTGCCCCTCTGGGTGTTGATACATAGCATGACTACTGTATGCATGCCTCATCTAAACAAGGGTAAATAAATGCAATACCTGCTCAGCGTGACTTAATGAAAGCACACTGAGCAGACGGCGCATTAGGGAGCACTTTCAGTTTAACTTTAGAAGACGCCGGAGCTACAACCGCTGCTGCCAGCAATGCACTGCTGATGGAAATTGGTCACACTTTTACTGACTTGTGATGGAGTCCAATACTATGTGCTGTCAGGAGTAGCTTGGTTTGTGCAGCAGCAATCTTGGCAAGAGCTCGCTGTGTCGGCAGGTTGGGGGGGGGGGGGTGCAGAGCCGGGCTTGTGTGTGTCATGTCACATTCAGCTCATCTGTCAATGTAGTGGATTATTTCTTGAGAGACCAGAATTGGCTGCCCAGAATCAGGCCACCATCAATCTTCAGCGGCACTAGCAGGACGCAGAGGAGGCAGCGTGGAGCAGGGGCTCATGGGAAAGAGAGCGCCGCAGCTTCCTGAGCAGGTGACGGAGCAGTCAGGCAACTCGTTACTCAATCTCCGCCTCGGCGGTGACTGTGCCGATATGTCGCAGAAACATTCGGAAGAAATAAATATATGCAATCTTGAAACTTTATCTCAGCAGTCACCCTTTTTTTTTTGGTGTGCGCTGTCAGCTCGCTGTTGCAGATGGCAGATAAGATGATTTCTCAAACATTGTTGGATGCTTCAACAGGCCGGAGGATCCCATCTGCACCTAGCTCAACGTGACCTTCACTTCCCCTCCTCAGATACCCACACGGCCCCTTGTCTGCGTATCTTTGTCTATGTCGGACGGTTAGTGAGTTTTTGTAGCACTCTCAGACAGTCAGCCGGGCTGCATGCCAAGACCCACGAGAATTTATTTCAGGACATGGTTTCTTACAAAATACCAACCCCCTGTTTCACTTCAAGACCCAGTTTATGACTGTCCAAAAGACAACAGCACCAAAGAATCGATAATCTCAGCAAATGGACGGCATGTGTGCGTCTAAGATGAAACAGAATTGCTATCAATCAGTTTGAATCCTGTACTTCTCACGCTTCATTAACGAAACCATTTTACAACTTCATTTTCCATATGGCAGACGGTATATCACACATCTTTTCCTCGTCCTTTAGAAACACAGAAATATTACTTGATTAAACAGCATAGCATGAAAGCCAATGGATTTTTCAAGGCAAGACATCTCTTTTTTGCTCCGTCCTACATAGCCATATCTATTTATATCTGAGGGTTCTGGCCTCAATGAAACCAGAGAGCTTCTCAAATTATAAAATCAATTCTAATTCAAATATTCATCATAGCATTTCAATTCTGAGAGAGCAGTTCTGGGTAGATCGGTTAACGCCACTCCACGGCTGAGTAAGATTGATGTCAGTTTAATCCTCTTAAAAAAACATGATATACAGTAAATTGTACAGTTGCCGAGCAGCAGAGGAAAAACAGGCGGAGATATGTTCTCTTCGAGTGGCCAGTTGTGATAGACCATTATCCCTGGGAAGCCTGCTGATTAGGACAGTAAAACATCACAACATGCCCTCAGATTATGATTGTCAGCACCAATTATGACTGTCATCCATCACAGTTTGTTTGATTTTAAAAGTTCTCTGGAGAGTGCTTGTGTTGAAATAACAGTGTGAACGCTGGCGAGTCCTGTACAACATCTCCCTTTTGGTTACCTCAGGGCGACGTTATTCAAAATTGAGCGTCTACATCAGTCTCATAATGTAAAGGAGATCAGGGATCGGGTCAAATCGACAGAGTGCGAGTTTGTCATGCGCCTCTGCGGTGCAAGCTTGCATCCTCTCCGGCCTGAACGCAGCTCCAGAGGACCCGTTAAAATGCCACACCATAATGGTCAAAAAATGGAAGATGGTGTGTGAATGTGTGAGCGCGTCCATGTCCACACCGTGCTCAGTGCTGTATGCAGGGAGTGTGTGAGCTGATGTGTGTGACAGGAAGCCTTCCAGAGAACTCACAACCATAACTATCCTTTGCCTGAATGATTCCCCTGGATATGGTTGTGTTGGTGGTGGTGGTGGTGGTGGGGGGGGGGGGTTCTAATTTTTTTCCCTTCTTCCCCTTTGAGACCACTGCATTATTCAAGAGACACTTACTGAGCCTTGCACTTCCTTGTACATCTTTGGCACCAAGCTCGACTTGCCAACCAGTCAAAAAGAAAAAAAAAAAACAACAGAAAACTGGAAGCCAGCCTTTAAAAATTCATTCAGAGCTCTCTGTCGCTCATCCCTCACCCTCTTGTTCCAATTAATGGGACCGGGATACTTTGAGAACTTTCTATCTATCATAGCCGGGATCTTCATGTGTCAGCTGTTCCACAGTAAAAGTAAGCCAATTCTCCAACTGCTTAAAGTCACAAATGCTCAACACAAGCATGGAGAATTCAATGCTGTTTTTTTTTTTTTCTTCCTCTTGCTGTGCTTCAATTACTGCCTTTTTGTCTGGCAATGCAACACACACACAAAGGGAACCAAGCAGAAGATAGCATCAATGTTTAACAGCCGCTTGGCTTCTGGAGAGAGCCACACTCTCTGTGAGGGTTCAGCATGGGAGTCACACTCATTGTTAGAAGCTTAAAGAAAGCCTTTGCTTTGCTCTAAAAAACCTTTGCCTTCCCTGTAACACCCCCACATACACCATAAGCAATGTTGGTAAGCTTTTCCATAATCAGAGAATTAGATCCGCCTCGGCGTCTACCCTCCCCTTTTGCCCCTACAGTGCACAAGGCGTCGGGCTTAATTGCCAAACGTTTCCAGTGCAAAAGAGGGAAACATAATTGTCATTTCCATCTAAGCCACAGTGATCAAAGCTCCCTTGGCTACCAGCGCAGTAATGGGGATTTTTGCCTACAGCTTGTCCTACTCGTAACACTCTGCCAGCAAGATTCAGGGTGTAGTAGTCAAGAATCATCTCCCCCACCACTGAACTCCCAGTGTTTGAAGATGCTCTTTGTGTAACAGGGTTTCCATGTTCAGATTTAAAAAGAAGAGTCTAACAAGAAGTACAATCTACATTTTTTTTTCTATTAATAGCACAAAATGTATACGGGGAGACAGATTTGTGTAGGAATAAATATAAGTATGTGACCTGTAATTAGAAGCACCATTAGCAGTCTTCCTCTTTGCTCATCCTGTATGACTGTGAGCACAGTGAATCATCATGTTACAGTACGGCACCGTGGCAAATCGTTCTGACATACTGCAGCAGCTTCTTGCTGTTGCTTTCAAACAGCTAAAGACGAGAACTCCTGCCCCATCGCGAGGGCAACGCTGTGCTGCGGAGCCGATGGCTGACAAAGAGGTGCACGTACCCAGGGTGAGGATGTCGGTGCGACCGGGACGGGCCACGTGGTGCTGCTGGATGGTCTGGTAGAGCGTGGCCTGGCACAACAGCAGGAAGCCGAAGCTAATCCACATGGCCAACAACCAGGACATGGTAAGGCCGAGTCTGCAGGACGGCACACAGCGGGGGAGGAACAACAGGAAAACAGGGACAGAGTTGTATTACGGCATGTATGCATACATATCTGCAATGCAAAGGTTGTGTTCACTTCAATGTGCCAAACAAAAGGGACAAATAAAGGTACAGACATATCTTCTGATGCACTGATATCACCTTGAAGGATTTAGACCAACACATCTATTAGTATGATTTATCCAAAGGGTGTGTGCATGGGTATTTTCTTATAATAACGATGAGAAGAAAAAGAGGAGATCAAGGTTTCAAGGAAAAACCCTGCAGACTAGAGACTCCAACAAATAATCAAACATCAAGTTAACCTTGTCCATATCTGTCTGGTCCAAACCTGCCATAGTCTGAAAAAAGATTTAGCACTCCGGTATAAATAATGACACGCACAAGCAGAAAAACCTGCTGCAATCTCTTTGTCAAACCCTAATAATTGTATAATGAGTCTAGTCTTTACAGCAACAGCGAAGCCTTGATTGAATATTCTAGAAATGTAGAAAAGTCTGTGTTTCGAAGCACAAACAGCCCTCGTGCAGATCTGTTCAGCGACTGCCTAATGGCTGCTGAGGGCCAGCATATGGAGACACGCCTTAGCCCTCATTGAATAATGAGGCTCTCCTCCTTTCCAGGTGTTATTAGCGCCTCTCTCCATTCAGGACCCTGAAGTGGGAGAGAAAAGCATCATCCCACCTCCTCCAAACCAAACCGTGGCTTAGCGCGTTTAGGCTCCCTGCTGAACACGTCCTCTTCAGCCAGACTGTTGATGTATGTGTGGAAAAAAATGAACAGCCCTTGGTCTGATCATTAGCTTCAAGAGGAATATATTTCTATCGCAGGCTGTTTTACATTTGTCATTTTCCACTGAGGTGGGGGCTTGAATCTGATGCTCTAATGTAGCAGTGTCAATCTAATAGTCCTTTAATGTTTGATTCTGCCATATCTTCATACACAAGAGAATATAAAGACTAGGAGCCCCAGGGAGCCTCTTCAATGTGAGCTTCAAACCAGCGAAGTTTCACATTTAAATAAGGAGTCTGTAGCATAGACATAAATGTTTCAAATGCCTGAACAAAGTGGCATGAAAGCAGGCCTGATCCAGCACCAAAGCCACTGCTTGCTTGCTTGCTTGCTTCCTCCAACTAGACCACTTGTGTGTTTTGATGTGCGTCTGAGATTAAAGCCATTAGGCTACTAAATGTTGCCCGCGTGTTCTGCGCCCTCAGTGACATTGAGGCTGCTTAACATTCAGCAAAAAAAAATTAAGCATATAATTATGAACAGCAGATTGTTAAATCCCCACCCCTGCACTAAATCCAGCATAATCCCCGGTTTTGTGGAAATGTGAACAGGTCCCATGGGTATGTTTTCCACTTCTTTTTTTAACCACACAATATTTCTGCTCGCCAATCTGGCTGCATATTCAAAAGGATCGTTGCGCTCGCGTGGTTAACTGCATATTGCATAGAGACTCCGAGTTCCTCCCGGTTATCGGGAGCTATTCTTGCAGAAAATAAAATGTGGTTCTCACCAGCAGCGCTTTTGCCAGAGCTGAAGACGCACGGCGGACTTGGGAGCAAAACGAACAAGCATGGGCATCATTTAAAGGGAAGTTCAGGGGAAGGGAAAGCAGCTCTCAAGAAAACTGAACCAAACTCTTACAGTAGCCGCGCAGCCTTATTTTCACGGCGCAACAGAGCTTTTTATTACATAAATGTCCATCCAAAAAGAGAGCAGTTTGCTCTGCTTTGCAGTGGCACATACAACGAGGGACGACAGCTCCTCTGTGCGTAATTGGCGAGTCCATCGTGAGATGCGGTCGAGGAACAGAAAGCAGACACACCTGCAGGCGCAGAGCGACTGATGCACCTGCGCGCAACGCTCATCTCAGAAAATTACGCTCGCTTTGTTTCCTGCGGCGACAACTTCAGTGATGACTCCCAAAACGCGAGTCCCACTGTCACAGAACAGGAGTCAGCCACGCGGGATGATCGAGATGATGCCGGCTCCTGTCTCGTGAATGCATCTCAACAGAACTGCACTAAAAACACGTACTTCAAGTGTGGGTTTCAGCCTGTGCGCGGAATCCTGCTGGTGGTTTTTATAAGAGAAATGCAACACATGCGCCCCATGAAAACATGTTTGAAACTTACAGAACATGTTGGTCAAAAGGAAGTGTAATATTAGGTTTTTAATGGGAGCCATTTTTCTTCTTATTTCTCTACTTGCATACGATGAGAGCCCAGACATTTCATGTTTACTCCACATTATTCAACGATCAGTATTTTCTGAGCACCCCAATACACGCTTGTCTCAGGAAATCAACACCCACCCACCCCGTCCCAGAACACCAGAGGCATTCCTCGAAAGTCCCACACCCTTACCTGAGCGGTGCGTTCAGGAGGAAAAGAGCTCAGTCAGAATCACCGCCTGCCTGCCTGCCCAGCAGACTCACTCCTCCGTCTTAAATCCATCCATACTTTGAAGCCAGGGGTTCCCGCCTGAAATTCCAGCAGCAGGTAAGCCGAACACAGCGCAAAAGGGACTAAGACGCAACTGTGGCACCACAGTCACCAAACGCAAAACACCCGGGGGTCTAAGTCACAAGCTGGCCGGGATTTGAGGGACGGGAGGCTGATCATGTCACTGCTGTGTCAGCCACAGACGAGCAGATCTCCTGTCCTGTCCCTCCTCACGCCCGTGCGTCTTCTCCGTCAGTAGGACTCCTCTATGTTGTGGTGACAGGGAGCTAATTTACCCCCCCTCCTCCTCCTCCTCCTCACTTGTCGTGTCCTTCTCACGCGCGCAGCGGAAGGCTCCAGTGGAATGACTGCTCTGTCTGCTCTTGGCTGCGTCCCCCCATTGAGAAGCTGTGCTGATAGTGTGAGCCTCAGTCCTCTCTCCAGCGCGCTAAGTAGAGAGTCTGTGTCAGAGAGGCAGAGCGAGTGTGCGCGAGTAAGCGTGCGTGTGTGTGTGTTACAATGTAGCCCAGCTGGATAGAGAGAGAGAGAGAGAGAGAGAGAGAGAGAGAGAGAGAGAGTCAGAGTCAGATCACATGTCTTAAAGCAAGACTGCCCACTTCTGCATCAAGACTTCATCAGCAAATGAAGCATGTTTTATTAACCCCCCCACCCCTACATCCCAACCTCCCATCCAGAACGTCAGGAGACACGCACGAGCATAGCCCTCAGCTCACTTTCAGTGTGTCTGAGTTCATCGTGTGTGTGTGAGAGAGAGAGAGTTGGAGAGGGTGTGAAGGGAGGATGACTGAATGTGCCTCTTTTAGTCATCGCCTTCCAGCATTTGAGGGTTGAAAGTGAAATGTGCTCCGAGCGCAGCACTTTTAATAGAAGGCAGAGTGCCTCATCACAGCCCTGCAATCACCATATTATCCATTACGAGCCGGCTGTGCTCTCTCTACCTGTTTTCGTGGCGACGAGCAGGGATTTGTTTTTAGGTTTTTGTTTTTGGATGCTTCCCACCACTGAAACTTGCATCCACAGCGGCAGCCTGAAAGAGGCTGCGAGCATCCTTCTGTCTCTTGCTCGCATAAGGAATCTGTTCTGGCTCTGAAGGAAAGACATCCATTGTCTTTTGTGTGTGTGTGTGTGTGTGTGTGTGTGTGTGTGTTTGTGTGGGTGTGTGCATGTGTGTGTTTCCACTGTGCCTGAGCCATGCAGGCAGGCGTAAGCAACCAGGCTTGCTTCTGTGGAGTACGTTTACCTCCAACACATTTCCTTCCATATGGAGGAGCTCCCCTTTAACTCATTATACTGTTAACCAGAGATTTACAGTATATGCCAATCCCACGCACCTGCCATGGCTGACTCACTCAGTCTGAGGCTGACATTTCACAGAAAATGAACCCTATGCTACTCACAACAGTACACAGCTGAGGGGCTAAGTAAGCTGGCAGACAGTGAGGGTGGTGTTGGTGCTGTGGGGGAGTACAGACGGATGAACTTGATGATGAATATCCGGATAAACTTTGTCTCAGAGCTGTGGCTGCGCCCTGTTTTCCTTGCGCGCTGTGATTTGCGTGACTGCAGTCCATCTCCGAGCGCTGTGGTGCAAAATGATCAGCTTCCTGATTGGCTGTTGTTATGCGGTTATGCTGGAGGTGGAATTTTCAAGACAGTCAACAAGCCCTTCGATTGGTGGTCACTGTGCCATGCCACGGGGCATCCTGGACTGTCCGACCGCTATCACCTCTGCTTGCTCCTCACACACCACGGTGTGATTTGACAGCCAGATGTGCATGGCCCCACAGAGTTACAATTTGCAGGGGAGCGAAGGGCTGAGTGTAGAAAAACATAGAGTAACAAAATCGAGGAAAGGATGTGAGGGGGTTCATTATTCCCTCTGCTGGATAATTCAAAGTGTGTTGTGAGCACCTGAGTGGGTAAAATGATAGCTGTTAACAGAGACCTCCTCTTATGGTGGTGTGGTAGTTATTCCTAGATGTGTTTTAAGCCATGTGTTGATGTGTTTCTGCCTTTGGACTGTGTCCTTACCGTTCACATAGTTCTGTAATATTCTAATGGGGAAGCAGTTATGAATGGCGAAGCTGCCATCTGGATCTCTGCTGGGTAAAGCACACCACATGTTAAGTGACCAGATTCACATTAAGCGTGGACTGCAGGGTAATTACCACATTGATTAGTGTTCCTACACTGTCAAGCTATATTTGCACAAAACGGCTTGATTACCAATAAATAGGCTTATTTGTATCTGTGCATAGTCGTTGATATGTCCTTTTGTGAGCCGCTTTAATAGCGTGCACGCTTGAATTTCATTTTGTCTTCGGCGCTTAATGTTTTCATGATCTGTCCCATTGGACTGAGATGAAGGCGTGAAATGAAACAGGCCCACAAACAAGCCTCAGAGGAGAACTTAAGATTGAAGGCATCCAATTACTACATGTTCCTTTCAGCAATGTGCAGTACCAACACAAGCCCCCATTTGTATCTTAATTTGTTTCTTTTGTTGATTTGTTGCGGCCTCCTATTTTTCATTCTGCGTCAGTCTGAGCTGTGCTGGGAGAAAGGACTGGGACAACAGAATTTCACAGTAATTCTGGATTGTTGTCGTGGTCTCGCTCTTTCCTGTCTCCTTTCTCAGGGGCTTCCATCATTTCCAAACAGCTGTCGCTGCAGCCCGTGCCAAGACCTAACCACAACCGACCAATCACTGGCCAACTCTGTGTTTGGATCTGGGCAGCCCTGTTGAACAGCGGCGTTTGCCAATATCGCTCCCTCGCTCTCCGTCTTTCTTTCTCATTCTGTCATTCTCCTTCTTTCTCTTTCTCCCTCTAGCTAATAAGATTCTTCCCTCCAGTGCAGCCAACAAGCTTTAATATGCATCCGCTAGCAGTACCAAAATACCATTTTAACCCCCCCATCCCCCAGCGGCTTTCTGCTTTCCTTTAAAAAATGAGCCCTTGTCCACTATTATTCCTACATACTTCTCAACAGTTCTCCCTGGAGCAAACCAAGCATTTCTTCATCTGATGAGGGGAGCTGTTGTGTTAGTGAGCCTGCTCTCCATAGACACTCGCTCCATGAAACATTTTATAAGAGAGAAAGGTAGAATGACACAGAGAGGCAGAGGCGGAAGGAGGGAAAGAAAACAGCAAGAACGAAGCGAAACGAGTGAAAATTCATTTGGAAGAAGTATGCAGCGGCGACTCTCGCTCAGTGGTGGATGGTGAAGGGAAGAAGATGATTAATGAAACGATGGAGCCTGATCTGTAGAAATAATTTATCTCGCATTTATCAGAGCGTCCTTTTTCTGCTTTTGCTCACAGGTGTTCATCACCAGGGGAAGCCGGCTCTGAGGGTACTGTCGGTTCGTAACATTCAGGAATTTGAAATGTAAAAGGTGAGATACGCACTTCTCCACACAGAGGCCTCTCAGGCTTTACCTTCAGTCAGCAGGTCCTGTGAGACCGCCTAAAAGGAAGGTGCACACTTCCACAAAAGCAAATTATTTCCTTAACAAATCATTTCTGCCGCCACGTCCCTAATTATTTTCTCATTTTCATCAAGAGGCAAATTTAAGTCAGTCTTAATTCACTCCTGTATATGTCCAGTAGAATATGATGCCACTGTGTAAAGAGGTCAGGTTAGATGGTTAGGGTAAACTTTGTGGTAATAAATCAAGGTTTTCATCCCCTGACCCAGTCTTCTGTACAGCTCTTATCATGGCTATAGAGCAGGACATATACATATATTGACCAGTGATCACTCTCTGCCAGATCCTGTATGTTGTCTTGGCATTCATCTTGCTTGTGCTTTGCCAGTGCCTGTTGTCATGACCTGCTTCCTTGCCGTAGCCCATTCCCTTTGTTTGCCTTCAGGGCAGAGAGGACACGTCGGCGCCTCGGTCTTGCCCTTGATGGGGTTCTGCCTGCCAGATATCAAACCACAAGGGCTTCTGCTCCAGCGCTCTCCTCCACCTAGTCCCACCGTGCTCCCTGCAGCCCCATACTTACCATCCCAGTGGTGCACGTCTCAGTGGTGCCTGCTCACACCTCCTCCTGGACTAAATTATGTCCGTCTCTCTGCGCCGCACCTTGTCGTAACAAATCATAGGGAAACTGCTAAGTTCTGCATAACCTGTCATTAGAAATAAGACATATGATGTCAAAAAAAAGCTGATCAGATGTGTCAAACTGACCTCATTCCAATTCACAAATGATCCTTGCTACCGATGCTGCTGAGGGGTATGTTTTATTTCTACTTGATCTGAGTTCTGCTTTTATGGCTGATTATTTTCAGTATTTTGAGACTTGAAAGGAGTCTCTGACACAGCTCTTAACAGGCTGATTCCTTATTTCTCTAAGCGCACTTGAATGCTCCATATCCTCAGCTGACAATCTGAATTGCGGAGTTCTTCTTTGTTCTAACGGAGGTCGGGTACAATTTTGGATTTGTATGCTGCTGCCAGGCCAAATAATCCATTGTCAAATTTCTTTCCACTGCAAAAATACTCATTCATACTGTTGAGATATAACCAAATCATCTGCATACAAAAAAAAACAAAAACAAAAAAAACACTGGCCTGGATTAATTTGTTTGTTTCTTTGAATATAAAGCACTAATTAATTTTGTGGATTGCTATACACATCATGGTTATTATCATTAAAGAAGCCACATTATGCCTTTTGGGTTTTTCCTTTCCTTTACTGTGTTACTGTTGCTATACAAAGATGTGGATGGTAATGTTATGAACAAGGCAGTCAATTTCTCTGCTGTTGACTACAAGAACCAGAACAAGTCTTCATCTACTCCCACCCTCTGAGTGGACTGACTTGAGTTTTGATGGAAATGTGATGGAAATGTCCCCACAATGAACAAAAAACTGCATGTGTATTTCATGTCTTGTCACTGGTCACTGTCGCTGGTGACAGTACAAGCCCATGGTTGGATCGATATCGGCTGTTTCATGTTGCTTTACTGTTTACTTTGTTGGCTAGCCTGTTTAACTTGGTGCTAGCATGATGCATGGCTAATGTGGCTAGTCCCACAGACTGGAAGTGATGCTTTTTTGTGTTTTCATACTGCAGCGCTAGGTCAGCCAAGTGTTTGCTTTGTTTTTATTGCAAAGCCCATTTTGCTCCAGGATCCTCATCAGTCTGTGTGTGTGTGTGTGTGTGTGCGTGTGTGTGTTACTGCTGTGTGTAAATTTACTTGCTCTAAAAATGCTCTAAAGGTAACAATGTAGTTACGAGTGAAAAAGAAATGGTCACACTGCAGAAATGAATTTGCTTGGCAACCCTGTGTAACTTTGATTAGCAGCCAGCACCTAGCTTGCTCAGACCTCACAACGACTGTAACAAAGTTGTGATACTGGTGGCCCTCCGGGCAGCAGGCCGAGGCCAATGCAGATCAGATCTTGTGCAGTGATGAAGTTTTTATTTTGCTGTTGGTTGTTTATTGCGATCTGCGATTCACGGTAGTAGTGCAGCTAGCCTGAAGCTAAAAACACCAGCCGAGCTGACTGTAAACACAGCGTCTGGTGCCAGCTGACCAGTCACAGCAGGTTGGGCTATCCTGAGTGGAAACCTTAGGACTGGATCTAAAGTGCATGTCGGACAGAGACAAAAGCGGCGTTGCACGAATGGACAGTATGAAGAAAAATCACATGTTTTTCAAACATTAAAGTGTGTGTTCTATTCTAGTTGACCCTTAAATAAAAGTATAATAATGAGTATAATATGGCCTCTTTGAGTTGGCTTTCCCTTGTTAATGAATGTGTACCTTTAAGATAATTTATCACATATGGCATCTTTGCACTCTCAAGCGCACTGAAATTTCTTTAAACGCTTTTGTTTTGTGTTGTATGGAAAAGAATGTTATTAAAAAGTCTGTGTGCTGGTGCCTCTCTACCAAACTCTCAGGGAACATTACTCGCCACGTATTCAATCATATACTGTTGGTAGCGGCGAAAATAAGTTGTGGGGTTTTTGTGTTTGAAGTAGGTCAGAAATTCTGTGCTGGTAATGCGCTGGGACTCGGCAGGTCTCAGCAGGGGACGTTTTCTCTCCCTCGCCGGTTCAGAATGGAGGAGTAATTGAGCGCTAGATGACTCTACTCCTGGAGACGACGGCAGCCATGGAAATGTCCCCTCACAGACCAATAAAAATGTCCTCTCCTTCTTGCTGTAATTGGACCGGGGACAGTGGGGTTGGGTTCTGGCCCGAGGAGACCACCTGTGGAAATGCTTTGCTCAATACACCACTATTAAACTGATGAGACAGGGGACTCGCTGAGAGAAAAAAGTGTGATAAAGAGAGTGATGCTGATGAGAACAAGGAGACAAAAAAACCCTGTACCCACTGCTTTTCACTTTTCCAATTGGAGAACTGGTAGATATGTAACTGCTCAAGGCTTCCTGAGAAAGACAGCTGTCAGTGTCCCTCAGCACTACTTAACTGATATCAGAAATGAATCAAGGAGTCACAGTGAGTGATTTATTTGGCTGCTTGATAATACAGATTGCGCCTGTGTAGTAACAAGACTCTGGTTTGGAGCGGCCATATGCACCTGAATTCAATTTCAAAACTTAACAATGAAATGTGATGAACAGTCAGATGCTGCAAAGAAAAAAATGAGCCGGTGAGCCTTTGGGGAGAATTCTCTGCACGCTGGAAACATCACAATAAGTTATGCAGCAACATGCATTTTATATTTTCACATCCAACAACGAGTGTTGATTATTGAACTTGTCTTTGGGCACCTGGGGGGCATTTTCAACAAGCTGTAAACAAGACATCAACATATTAACACCTCATAATGTTGATATGTTAGCAAACAGTTGCCTATTTACACATCCAGCAGACATTTGTTCCATTGTTAACAGAAAAATATTGATCTGTGCAGCTTTAAAGCGATGCAATTTATCACTGTGCATGTATTTCTAACTGTCACTTTGATTAGGACCTGCATTTAGAAGCAAAACAAACAAACACTTGAGAGGTGATTTAAGCATCGGAGTCACTGGAACATTTTCTCAACTGGTTTTTACTGTATTCATCTGGACACAGGCTTGATCCAAAGCTGACCTGCACAAAAGGGCACAATCTCTTTCAGCAAGACTCGCTCTCCACCCGGGTCATCCTCAGACCACAGATCACTGACAGGAGACGGATTCAATTCCCTGTACGCAGACTCAGAGGATGTGCGGAAGAATAGGTTGAGATAAAAGTAAGAGGGAGAGAAAGAAGGGACAGAGGATAGAGAGAAGCTGGAGACAGATGGAGTGAAACAGGTAAGGCATTCACACTCGAGCCCCATTCAAACATTCATCTGGCTTCTCTCGTCTGCTGCATTCATGCCACACAGCCAATTCCAGGGCGATAAGCCAGCTGTGTGCTTCTCAAGGTAAGGAAGTGAATAGAGCGGTACAATCTTCGGCTGATGCTGAGGAGGGACAGAGCCTACACGCTGACCTTCCTTACGCCAGCTTTACTTCAGTGGGGGAGGAGGGTTTCATAAAGGGATTATTCCGCTCAGCCACCTTTGACCTGTCTGGCTGCCTTCCATAACGGCTCAAGCTGTCCGTCCATCACTCAAAGAGAAGCAGAAAGAGAGGGAGATAAGAGAGGAGATGGCTTCAACCTGTGGGAAGGGATTAAACTCTCTGTTTCTTTTCTGTGAAGAGAAGGGGAGGAAAAAGCGGGGAAGGGACAACTGAGTTGTCAGCCGCCGCCGCCGCCGCCGCTGAAACTACCAGTGACTCAGCAGGTCAGTGTAATATGGAGGAACTGAAGTGACCTTTTTCATCAGCCATGAGACAAGGGTGTTCAACGTTTTCCCTCTGCTGACAATTATGATCTGTCAAAAGTGTCAGCGGGGCCCTGAGGAAAAATTTAGCTGCCGATGAATGCCAAACACCCAGCGTTCCACCCACGAAAGACTGCGTTCTCAAGTGCAATTCACTGGAGCCGAAGAGGGACTTCCAGCTCTTCACTGAGAGGTACTATGGATGAGTCAACCACACTTTAAAGCAGCATTATAGAGCACACATCTCTTAGACTGACTCACCAAATCTAGATGATAACGACTGCAATTTAATCCAGGACCGGAGTACGGCCCGGAGGAGCATGCAAAGGCAGAGACAGGTCTTTTCATCCCGGCGGGATGAAAACCATCAACCAAACACATCTATTGTGTGTCACAGATAAATCATCATCTGTTACATCTCAAGCCTAAGTGCTGAACTGCATGTTAGAAGCATTTTTGTTGTCCTGAATGCTCTCGACACTCTCTTCAGGGCCGCAGCTGACCATCACAGACAGACAGTTGATGTTTTGGATGATGATGAGCCAGCGAGCTGTAACACCTCGCTCCAGCAAAACAAAATCTCCTACAAGTCTCAAAGGAAAGCTCTGCGAGGGAGGCATCCAATTCCACCGTCCTTTCAGCAATCGGCTGCCAGGCACGCAGGAATGAAAGGAGCAGGACTGGGAGGGCAAGAAAGCAAAGGAGATTTAGACGTACAGAGGAGGGATGTGTGTCTGTATGGAGGGGGGGCAGGCGGAAATGAATGCATGGACTAGCATAAGCAGGAAGCAGAGAGAGAGCGAAAGGTAGTGAGAGTACAGGGGATTTTCTGCTCTCCACTCCCTCCCATTCCCCCTCTGGCAATGTAGTGGTTATTTACTGCGGCCTCTCCTCTCCCGGTGGAACGGGAGGGAAATGGGCTCTTAACTGGGTTTCCATACATCACCTGCTGACACTGATGCTTGTAGTTTTGGAACGCCTACATCTGATGTTTCTTTTTAAAATCAATTATTTACAGACTATCTAAAGAGTCTTGCAATTCATCACAGCTAATTGCAGTGCATCACCCCAGTCATCGATCATGTCAGCATCATCTTGTTCTATTTCAACTTTGCTTTGAATGGCGGAGGAAAAGCAGCGAACATTTCTGACAATGCGAGCTGCGAAATGGGAGAAAGTACCTTTCATCGGCCTGAAGCCCCATTAGCCCTGAACCAAAAAAGTCTGGCAGTTCTTATCAATAATTCATGTGACGATCAGAGTTGTTTTTACATTGTTTATAGTGATTCGGCAGTGCAACGTGAATGACCTGAATGTACCTGAAATAAACCAAATCAAAGTGAGACAAATCAAACTAAACTGAACAGAGTAGTGAGGACTCAGCAGGTCAAAAAAAGATTTTATTTTCTAGATTATAAATCAAAGAGAAAAACTGGAGTTTAGAAACTTAGCATTGGTCAATTTGATCCTGACAAGCAACCTATTGCAGCCAGAGGTGAGAGTTATCTGGCATGTTATTAGCACCACAAAGTTTCTTCTTCTTCTTTTTTTTCTTCTCAAACATGACTGCTGGACTTTTTGTGCAGTTCGTGTTTATGCAGTTAGCAGTAACAGATGTTAGCTGTAGCTAGCGAATGACGTACACAACGGAGTGTGCTGGTGATTTACAAAAGCAATAGATTGTATGAATGAAGCAGTAAATAAATGCATGATAAATGTATAAAATGAGCGGAAGTGCTGTCTGTCGCTCTACTTTCACCAGATGTTCGAGGACTGAGATAAAATGGGGCTGAATAATGATTTGTGTGGGATGTGTGCAAATCAAAAATAGCAAATATTTACTATACAGAAAAAGCAGAGAAAAAGCACAGCATTAACATAATGTAAATGCTAATGCTAATGTAATGTAAATGTGCATGTGCATGTTTTCAGATGGCAGGCAGAGATGGAGGTTTCGGCTGCTGGACAGATGCTGCTCGTGGTTCACTGGACCCTCGCAGCTGCCAATCCTGCACGTTAAAAACACAATAGAATTAGCACAAAGTTCACTGAAAGAATGTTCTGAGTGCTTCTGTCCAGCAGCAGCAAATCTTGCCCATTTCACAACTCTACGCTTGAACAGATTTCCTGTAGATTTACATTCAGTATAAAATCTCTCCCTCTCTCTCACACACAGAAAAATGAGAAAGTAAATAAACAGACTTCACTGAAAGACAAAGTCTCGTCTACATGGAACAGTATGATGAAATAGTCAATGGCCAAAACAAATCCATTCATCTGTGTAAGTGGAGCTCACATTCACACAGGGAAACAACTTAAACACAGAGTAAACCTTTGCTAATAGACAGTCGATGCTGCCACTTCTGAAAGGCGGTGAGAAGTTTTTCTTGGTCTGAGGCGGGATCAAACCAAAGTTGCGGTCTCGCACTATTCGTCTTAGACCATTAGGCCACAACCACGCCGCCGCGTGCTCATTCTCTGCATCTTGTGGCTCGAGCGTTCTGTGGCACAAACTAATGAGACTCTCGTCCTCCATTTCGAAGGGATAGCTGGATGCACCTGGAGCCCACAGGGTGGATTAAGTTGTCATCTGGTGTGGAAATATGTTTATTTGTCTCCTTGTTGTTCCTGCCCCCCAGCAAGAGCTTTCACAGTCTGATTGCTTTTACATGAAGCTAATGAAACATGATTGCATTATGAGGCAACCCAAAATATGTCACCTCCTCCTCACTGTTGCTGTTTGCCTAAAAACAGTTGGTTTAAACAAAAACATAATTATCCTTTTTTATTGTTACTGGGCCGTCCGGTGTTTATTGAGTCAGTGGACCTGTTACTTCTCTCTGCTGAAATAATAGACATGCTCATGGAAAATCTTCTGTTTATCTCCCCATTATAAGAGAGGGAGGTTGTTGTTTTTAATTTAAAATGCCACTAACTCTTACATGCACAAACACTCAAAAATGCGTCCAACACAAGCCATATTTTCCTTGAACTCTGCATGTATGCGACCTTCTACGCGCTCATTATTTCATTCAACCTGGACGCATGTCTTCGGGGCAGATCGAGACTAGAGTTAGGGTCCTATGTAAAAAGGCTGTAAGAGGAGAAAATGGGAAGTAAGAGCAAGGTGAATGATGGCAAGATGATCGTGGGGAACGAGGTGAAGACGGCAGCAAAAGATGGGGAAGCACGAGGGGAGGGGAAAGGGGTCTGATTGACAATTTGCATCCTCTTCAGAGGGTATCAGGGGACATGATTGAATCCAGTCAGGCTGAACCCATTAGGGGAGCACTGCTGTCGGAGGCCGAGCAGAAAGCCATTCACTGGCACCCGGTCCCTGCTCTTCACTGGTCTCCATTTATATTCATGCCGGGGCTGAGTTATTGAGGAAGAAGTGTGTGTGTGTGTGTGAGAGAGAGAGAGAGAGACAGGGGGACTCGAGTGGGTCTCGTCCAGCCATCCATTTGCTATTTGTGAGCAGCAAAGTTCTTACCCGCTGCCAAGTTCGCTCACTTAACCTGGGCACGACTGATCCCATTTGCATGTGATTTTCATGGGTCAATATGTCTATAAATTGGATTCAAATTGTCGACATGTAACGTCTCGAACCACTTAAAACCACTGAGAGAAACCCATTTGAAAGCACTGGTTCAAACGCAGGGGACATTTGCATTTTAAGCAGTTTAAAACGCCTCTTCTCATTAGCCTGCTTTGACAATGTTGCCATAACTGAAACCTATCTGGCGCGTTTTCTTCAGAGACAGCCATGTGACACATCTTGGTTGAACTGAGGTAATCATTCTGCTCAGGGTTTTTCTTTGTACTCCTCTGTAGATCCCTGGGCGTGATGAGAGCAGCGGCGATAGAACACACTTGAGGGTGTGATAAGACGCAGTGGCCGAGGGCTGCTGGGAACAGCTCCTGACAGGCATCCCGCCCTTCATGTCTCCGTTCACCTCAGCCAGACAGCTGATCCAGAGCACCCCGAGAGTTTGACTTGGTGACAAAGGAGGTGGAGTGTTGTGAAGAGTCTTCCACATGTCGCCATTTATCTCAAAAACACAGCACATACGCCCAAAGGTACAATATTGCAGCAGCTTTGGTTTGTATCAGCCCGCTGTCAAAGCGGAGAAGGTGGAACCATGCCGACAGACTTCTCTTTCTTCTCAGGAGTGAAAATCAGGAGTTTCATCCTTTGTTGTTGAATGCCTAGATTGGACCTTTTGTTATATTCTGCTGTGCGTGACTCAGAAGTAAGTTGCAGAAAAGGAACCATGTGGCATTTGAAAACAGGTACATTCATTTTTTAGTTTGTACCTTAGGAGTGCACTCAGCAGGACGCCAGATTGCCTATTACCGTTTTCAGAGTAGCTGCCGTGGCGCCGCTAATCCAGTTTTTATACGTTTGCTCCTCGCTTTGATGTAATTATCAAAACACAAATTTGATAAGGCCATTCGGAGCATTTTCAGAATCCAGCTGCAGCTCAAGTCATATTTAAAGTCATAAACATCAAGGTCATTTGAAGGAGAGTTAATTAGATGGATACTCGTACTCCTGGGACTATAGAAGGTCCCTTTCCCTGTTACTGTACACGGAGCAGTAGATCTGCTCTTAATGTGACTGTCTTATTTTACCTCTCTTCATTTCTCTCTTTCTCTGTCTCTTGTTCCCTCTCTTGTGCCTGTTCTTCTGTTTCCCTGAGGTTTAAAGCAGTGACAGAGGGATCATGTTCATGTTATGAATGTGCCAATTAACAGGAGGTGGAGGGAGAAGGTCTCGAAAGCGGTAAGTGACCGTTGCAAAAACATTGCCAGGCCATAGTTTTTATTTAGGCCGGCTTAATGCAGGCTATTGACTTCTCAATGAGCACCAGGATTAGGTCAAATATACTTCACTCACTAATGCATGCCTAATGGCTCTACTATGGATTAGCCATAAAAGTGGACGATCATAAATATTGCTAGATTTTAAAACATTTATGAGTGGAATCCAATGCCCTGCTTCTAAAATTGCGAGTCACTAAGCGGCGGCGGCGCTGGATCCAGATATATGCTTCATGTGAAAAAGAAGTGGAAAATATTTGGACTCAGCACAGCTACTTCGATTCCAGCATCGCTCAGTATCGCTCTACAAGATGTGTTATTGTTTTGGTTGTTTTTGCAGCCGACTGTACGGCGCTTTCTCCAGCTGGCGTATCCACAGCACGGTAATGATAGAGGAGGAACAATGTGTGTTCAGGCTTCCCGAGCTGACATGTTCATGCTTTATTGCCATTATTACGTCTGTTTCCGTGGCACAGCTGCTGACGAGCGCCCGCCTCACCTGTCACAAGCTCATCCGTCACCTTTGACCCCTGACTGAATTTAAGCAAGGGGCTGCTTTGCTCAAATCTTTGAAATCCCACACGCTCAAACAACACTGTCAATGCTACGTGATGTGCTTTCAGACTGAAAGAGAGTCGCAGTCAGCAAGAATTCCCAACCAGCTGTGGTTTGATGGGATCCAAGCAGCGACGCTGCAAATCAGTGAGAGCTGGGGGTGCTGAGAGAAAGTCAGTCTGCATAATGTAGTCATACTAAAAGCTGTTTTTGCATTCGTTTGAACAGCCAGGATAATTAATATCTAATAGTCACTGACAACATTTTACAGTAAATACATAACATTTTACACTACAACAGACAGCAAAGTTGAACACTAACATACTGAGAGTCAAAGCAGCCACAGCAACTACATTTACACTTACTAATGCATGAGAAGTGCATGGAGGTGAAGAGGGAGGGAGGCAGCGTGTGGATGTGACCCACACCCATGTTATCATAGTTTATAATAATGCAGGACAGTGAGCATACAGACGTTTTATACAGGAGACAAGAGCATACGTGGATCTACCAATTCACATTCAACCCACAGAGTTCCTAAGTGTTCCTAAGTGTTAACAGAGACTCTCCTCATCGATAAACCTGAGAATTATACACTCACTTCAGGATCCATGAGCAAATGACCCGTTTTTGTTTCAAGTCTGCACTTCAGTCCATAGGCATGCTCTCAGCACGATCAAATTAATACTTTGCCAAACCTTAGAACCACTGGGCAATCTCTAGTTACCATATATATTTTACAATCAAGAGCTATAATCAACTCACACATTGTCTTGTACAAATGGCCTGTAAGTGTCAGTGTAGAGAGGCATGTAATTGCAGTAATATTATGTACTCTGGCTGTGGAAGTGTTATAGACTAACACATACTGATAAAAAAAACAAGGTGAGGCTTCTTTGCTGCCACAAATACCGATGTACTGCACTCGTAAATCCCTGTAAAAAAAAAAAAAAAGTCATTATAAGTTTAAAAACTTATAATGACTTTCTCCTTGTTATTATTAACTGATTTGTCTTTTTATTGGGCTACATTTTAGGGAGTGCTGCAGTCTCCTCAGCAGTCCATCAGTTGAAGGAAAAAAATCCGAAAGCGCTCTTTTGCACATTTAGAACAGTTCATCTAGGCTGTAGGGGTGTTCAGTATGTATGTATGTATGTACAAATCTTTAACAACAAATCTTTAACCTGAACTGACTCATTGACTCACCAGTCGGAGTGAACAAATCAGTAGCTTTTAGCAGTGGAGCTCCCCTCGCTGGTGGCTGAGCAGCAAGTACATACTTCCTCATTAAAAGCTTATTAAAAGACCATGAAAGCCACAGAAGCAATTATAATCTGTTAACTCTGTTGTTGCTCTCTTTCCCTGGCCCATTTTATGCTATCTCTGCTGAGGCACTAAGCTCATGTACAGTGCTTGTTAAGGCAGGGGTGCACATAACTTTTTTTTAGCGAGGTGTTCGCTGTCCTTGGCATCTTCCTCACTGTCCTCTGATTCAGCTTCTTGTACGGTAGATGAAGAAGATGCACCTGTCTCTGTGGTCACCTGTGACAGGTGAATGTTCGTCAGGGCTGAGAGACGAGACCTGTACTTGAGTTTTATTGTTGGTGTTTATTATGCCACATGCTGCACTGCTCAAAGGCAGTGGAAGAGACCATTTAACCACCTTGTTGACGTTGGATCAACAAGAAATTCAGCAGACGGCGACTCCCCTCTGAGAAAGACTGGACTGTTCAGCTCGACTAGCTTGTGTGTTAGCAATAGCTTGTGGTGCATTTGTGTGCCTCCTACTCTCTTCATGCTTATCAAATGGATGATTCTTCGAGCCTGTATAAAAACACCAGATTTGTCTGCTAGATGGTGATGCGGACAACATATCATGCACCACATTTCAGTGTCAGTTAGCTTTAAGCCACAGTCTTTTCTTTAGTTTGGTTCAGTTTGACATATCTTTGTAGGTTGTGGAGCGCTAAAGTAGTTGTTTTTGGGCATCTCTCACAGTTGGTTACTTCACTAGTTGCGGATTTCTGAAATTTGTTGCACATGTGCGTCAGCGTACTAGTTGTACACTCGTGTGTGCAGGCTAATTTTGTACTGAACTGAACAAAAGCTTGAACTAGAAGAGTGCACTCAGTGGCGTGCAGATCATTGCCAGGCAGTGAGGTGCTGATCACAGTAATATCCGAGGACACCGCGGATAATCAGCTGATCTGGTGGGCGGGGCCATAAAAATAAACATTTTGGTAAACGTCTGATGTGTTGCCGCTGGGTGAATAACACATCATTAATGAAGAAAATGTGAATTACATTAGCTGAAACTATAAATGCGTCTCCCCATTAAAGAGAGACGCATTTTCGCACAAGGCACAACAGCATAGCTTCACTGATCATTTATATCTCCCAACATACTGACAGGATGTTAATTAGTGTTCTGTGTTCTTCTATATATCCAAAAGGTCAGTTTCATACAGTGCAACTGTTTGGAGTAAAGCAGCCGTCAGCTCCGTCAGAGCTGTCAAGCTCAAAGTTTACTTCTGTTTCTTTTGGAGAGTTTCTTCTGTCACGTTTGTAACTCCAGTTTTTAGTTTTGCTGCTCAAATGTCCTACAGCATTTGCTGCAGTGACATTAAGCAGCGTCTCTAATCATTAAACTGAATCATTAAAGAAAACACTCACACATCAATACAACACGCAATAAAGAAACCACCTGGAAAAATGGTGCCGCTCACCATAATTTTAAAAGGCAATGTAGTCTACAGGGACTGGTGGAGGTGCAGTGAAATGTGGACCTAAATCAGAGAAAATAATTTGTTCGGGTGAGTGACAGGTTGATAATTTATGCGTATTTATGTGGATTCGGATAATGTCAGGGCCGATCTCTACTGCGTGTCTGAAATTGAAGCAGGTGTTGATCGCTGGTGGCCTCTACCGGCCGGTGAAGAGGAGTGAGGCGACAGCAGTCAATGGCCATATTAAACAGAGCAGTCAATAAAATAGTTTTTTCAAAAGTTGTCATTCACTGCAGCCATGAGAGGTCCTTGCACATAGAGTCATAAATGTGTACAAAAAATATCAGACTGATGGCACCAATAGTCTGCAAGACTAGCTGTGGACAGATATACAGAAGGATACACACACACACACACACACCACCAAGCTTACGCCTGACAGAGAGAACGTATTGCTTCAGCAAAGACAGTTGTGTGTGAATAGTGATGCGTTCACTTACTGACGTACAAACTGAGGCGCAAACCATACAGTATAGGGAGCGACTACAAATCTTCAAACCTGATTCGAATCAGTAAAGTGATTGGTGATTTCCACCTCTGCTAGGCTCATGGAAAACTAGTGACGCACACTAAACAACTGGATCAAGACTGCCTGAAAAGGGGGGTCTTGGTCTGCTCCCAAGCAGACTGTGGTCTCATTTCTAGTGTGAGAGGATTTTATGCCGGTCGACATGTAGTTCCGGCATAAATTCAAAGCCAAAGGACTATTGAATCCATCTCCTGATTGTGAACCTTTTAGAAACAATCTTAAACTCTTAAGATTCTTATACTTAAACAGAATCATTTTGTAGCCATGGAAACACATAATGCATGTCAGGACGAGTGCAGGGATCCCTATTGTTATATCAGAAAGTGAAAGAGAGTTGAAACAGCTCTTTGTTTGTTCTGCTTTGTGTATTTTAGCACTTTTCCCATAAAAAGGAAGTAAAAAGAATGAAACCTAGCGACCACATAGAAACCCCCTCCCCCCATGATGTTACAGTTAGTTGCCGTCTCGACTGACAACGCTCTTACACGTAGCTGTTTTTCGCGAGCTCTGTGACCTCGAGAGAAGATGAATACACTCTGTGAATGCAGTAAAGTGCTGCATGACTTGCTGTTTGGAATTTGATGTCCCCTCGTGGCTCCACGTGGCGCTGATAATGCAGGATGACAGTCGCCAAAGCTGTCCAACGAATGAGTTACGCGACAGTCCAAATGACTTCACGTTTACCCCTCTTGGTTAGTTTAATAAAAAGCGAGCGTGAACACTAAGTGGGCCAGAAATAAAAGTCAACAGCGTATCCTCTTTTTGTGGTTTTGTGTTGTATCTGCACGTCCATTGCATCTTGTGCAACAACTGGTAAGATAAGAGGCTGCAGCTGAATATGAATCATCAGAGAATTAGACGTGTTTGTCCCTTTTTATAGAGCGATGAATCAACTGCTGACTTATAGGAAGCACATTCTTCTATCTACGTTAATCTTATTTCTCCCTTTTCTGCTGCTCCTCCTCATCTTCCTGGTACTCGTCCGGCACATCGTCCCTGCAACAGACACTACATCTCTCCTCACCTCTACTTTCTCCGTAACTCCGTTTCACACACACAAACAAGCGCCTGCACACGGACAAAAAACAAACCGTCTGTTTAAACAAGCGTTGCTCTTTTGTTCCCTGCCGTGAGCGGGGTCAGGAGGAGGCTGGCAGCAGATAGTGTGTGTCCAATGGATCGCTGCTCAGGAGTCAATTAACTGGGGTCTGTGCAAATGAACAGAACAAGGGTGCAATCAGCTCCAATCTCCCGCTAAGTCCTGCCTCCTGCCTCATTTATTAAAGCATGCTGGTAAATTGACTGCTCTGGACTTTAATGGGATGAATCTTAAGTGGCGGAGGTTGGAGACTGTCGAGAAACGTGGTCCGGCATTTTTTCAGAAGAGGCAGATAATAACAGTAAGAGAGATGTGGAGAAAAGACGCGCAGGCCTAATGAAGTGATTTCTTGGCATGGTCTGCTCAGATAACCTCCTCCCTCGCTACATCGCATCAGCGTTGGCATTATGAGACAGAGCAGGGTGCGTTACAAGCGTCTTTAATTAATTACCTTCGCGGAGCCACAAACACAGCTTCAGTCACTCCGCACCACTGCCCCCAAACACTAATCCAAGAAATCCATGCTGACAATCCTCTCAAGGCTGTCCTCTTCTCTTAACATTCATTTCCCTGGCCCGTTTTACGCGTGGAAGTCCACTGGTGACATCTTAGGTCAAAGATGATTTCCCAAGTGTGATTTAGCTGCCCCTCCTCTACATGAGAGATCAATGAGTTTCACTACAGCGCTACCATGAGAGTCAATGAAACTTGTTTACCGCTGCCGACCTGCAGTTTACCAACCAACTCACACCTCTGTCTCCCTATACATTTATGTATCGCTAGCCTACTGTACTGTATATATAATGCTGAGCCCCTTGGCAAGGCTGGATGTCATATGCTGCTCTTAGGATATTTTCTGTATATTTACACAACGTGAGGTCTGCATAATCACCTTAATATACATAATGTAACATGTCAGTGAGTAAATGCCTCATAACTGTGCACTGAATTAATCCATATCAGGCCTTCCTCTATCTCCTGCTGGTAATACAGTGCTTTTTTTTTCATCCAGTTAATTTGGAGATGGGTGAGAGGAAGCGAGAACAAAGGGAAATGAACACTTCAAAACTTTTCACGACCATCTCCAATATATCAGTGTCCTTTTAAAATCAGACCGCCCATTTCCCCTGTAAAAATAGTTAAATACATTTTAACAGCCTCAGTAAAAATGGAGCTTAAACAACTACAACAGCCGAAGTCTGACCCCACACTGCACCCGCTGTGACATTAGAAGTGAGTAAAACTTTCAAATAAAATATGTCTGCCCTGTTCCTCCGATATTTCATTTCAGTGGTGTTCTGTTCAGTGAGCAGTGCAATAAAAGTTTGAATCATTTTTAAAGGCCTGTAAATCGAATCTGTGGATTGGACACAATGGGGAAAAGGGGAAGAAAGGGCAGTCATCAGCAGGCTGCCAGATATGAGAGGCTCCTCTTATAGGAAGGCTTGGGGCTTCCGTCAATGTCAGCTGGCACAAAGGAGCTGGATCCGGGCTGGAGAACTCCACCGTTATTTCATTGTTATTTGATTCGGGCCGTGTTCTTATTCTTCTACGGCTAACGTCCCCAAAGAAATGGAAGGTGCTGCTGTTTATCATGGGCACATCTGTCGTGTGGTGACCTGCATAAAAATGCAGTATGTGCATGTATAGTCCGTGCTGGCAGGTGTGTGTGCGCCTCTGCTTGACTTTCGGAAAAGGCTTTCCGATGCATGGCCGCTATATTCAACATTTTTAACCAACACTTTGCGGAGGTTGATTTTCAGTTTAATCCATTATTGGCCCTGTCGTTTGAAAAAAAGAATCTTCAAATCTTCAAAGCACCAATTGGTGTTAAGAACGTACACAGGAGGACCAATCAGGTCTCGCCTCTTTACACACACTTTACACACTGCTTGGTGACTGAGGTTAAAGTAGCTGAAAAGATCATGACACTGGGTCAACTCATGAGTTAATTGCAGACAAATGTTAAATGATACAGATGACATGTTGCCTAAAAGTAGATTTTTAACATCAGCTATTGTGTTTGAAAGTTAATTACGCTGCCCATGCTGATGTTTGTTAGAAAGCATTAACGTTATTATGATTAAATTGTCTCGATGAGAGACGTTATGAGTTTTAATATGCAGAAATCTTAGACAGAAGAGCAAAAACACTGCAAAATAAAGAGCATAAGCAGAGAGAAAACTTGTTTTGCGCTGACTTTACAAACTATATTGTCTGTTTGGGGGGGCAGCCGTGGCCTAGAGGTTGGAGAAGTGGCTTGTGTGACAGTTCGATTCCCCCCACCGGACTGGCAGAGAAACTTGGGTGTGGTGGAGTATCTCCTCCCCCCTCCATTAGCTGGCTGATGTGCCCTTGAGCAAGGCACTTAACCCCCCATATGCTCCCCAGGCGCCTGATGCGGCAGCCCACTGCTCCTGTTCACTGCATGTTGCATGTGCATGTGTGTGTTTACGGGATGGGTGAAATGCAGAGAATAATTTCCCAGTTTGGGATCAGTAAAGTGAATAAAATAAAAAAAAAAAAATCTGTCTGTGATAAGCCTTTTATTCAATTAAGCGTTCAGATGTTTGAGTGTCTAAATTACGATGCTCAGTTGCTGTCTGTTCCCAAACATCCCGCATCGTAACTAGATCTCGCGATGAAAACAGAGCAGAACCACATAATTCCAAGCTCACAGCTTCTTCACGTCTAATATGTTGCCTCATTTAAGCGCTCAAAAAGATCTGACAGCAGGGGGAAAAAAGTTCAGCGTGTGTTCATCACTGTTTTCATGCTGCAAATGGTTGTTAACCAATAAGTGAAGCAGCGCTGCGGAAACATCCAGACCAACTGATCTTGTCTGTGTTGGACTCGTGTACATGAACCCCATCGGGTTCATCTGTCTGTTACCCCAGCTCCCCGTTGAGCTGTGCATCTCCAACCCAATAAAAAACTCACGGAGCTCCGCTGACAGCTCTGTGCTGCAGAGGGCTCTGATCAAAAAGAGCTACAGCCATTCTAATAGCCACATCTCATTGCATTATATTTCACACAGTAAATATGGCATCAACCTGTCAAGGCCCAGTGAAATTTAGGACGCTGAGCCGGCAACCCAGCCGGAGCTTTTCCATGTAAAAACAGGACGGGGCGATAGATTTATTCTCACCTTGTAGAGGAAATCTGAGGCACTAAGAAGCAGGTTCACGAGGTTGTCGTACTTCCGATGTAGACATGCCACAGTAACAATTACACTCGAGGAAAAACAAAGTAAAGCCATAGCTCTAAAATCCTCTTGTCTGCACTCTTTTGTTACCGTGTGATGACAAGGACGCAGCACTGGAGAGTGCACTGGATTTTTTTTACTGGTGTTGCATCTGCGCAATTAACACCAGCTGTTGTGAATTATTTCCGAGAGAAGGATTTGAAGAAATTCATCTTTACACAAACTAAAGCACCCACTCCCTACCCTCTGAAAATCTTTCTCCGGTATTTTTCTGTGCCGTCATCAGTTCAAAAATTTTTTTCTGTCCTTTTCTGGCTGCACAGTCAATCATAGCAGATATCAAGGGCGTAAGCAGATAACCAGATAATCCCACTTCAAGCTACATTCCGGTGAGGTAGCACACAAAGTGTTGAATTGTCTTCAAGAGATTCGGCTCAGAGAGGATCCAGCTGCTCCTCCGACGGCTCGGCTGACACAGCCCCCCTACTCCGGGGATGGTGTTGTTAGGGTTCATTTATTGGTCGGGACTTAACGCACAAAGACAAGGCTCCTTTCAGAAACCTCAGGCAGGTCTACGTGGGATCAGATTTGATGCTACGATGCATCTGACTCTTCCTCCTGAAGAACACTCACCAGGCATTTCAGAGCTGTACTTGTGAGGGATTCTCCACTGGAAATATTATAAACCTGGCAGTGAGGATCTAATGATTTCTAAATTGAGCTGAAATCGGGCGATGTTATCCTCTAATGGAAGCCGTGAGGGAAGCATTTCTCTAATGAGGCAGTTGGGCAGGAAAAGGGGATGATGGAGAACTCAGTCAGGTGTGCTGCACTTTGTGGGAGTCTGGTTAGAAGTAGTGCTTTTGAATATCGTCTTTTATGGAAATAAACAAGACTGTAAGCTATGAGACAGATAAATTCCTTTGGTGGAAGCACCTCATTGATTAAGCAATTGCCGTATCTTTTATCTGATCATAGCATCTATGATTGCTCTGAAAGGTGTTTGATTCAAAAACAGCACTGTAAATCAAAACTGTATCCTCATCACTATCCCTGCAGCATTATTTTTTTTCCTGTAAAACTCGACAATATGTGACACAGTGCTGAGCTGGGAATGAAGCAGCCAAACTGATTTCATTACTCGCAGAGAGGATATGACAGGCCGAGGAAATGCCACTTTAGGAATCCCGCGGGTGCCCGTGTTCTGCTGCCACGCACCCTGCACACTTAATGGAATCTGTGCGCTCCTGGTTTCCATATCAGTGCAGCTGAAATGTCAGAGGAGTAATATGGACATCCCCTCCTGACACTGCAGACTTAATTAAAGATCCTGGACACATCTCAGAGATTCCAAGAGAAAAAACAATGGTAATGGGGGTGTTAAGTTTCTGTGATGGCGGCATGTTCCTGTGTCACGTGGCACTTGTAAAGGTAGCATCGCGGGTGAACAATAAGCCAGTGTTCATCGTGTTACTGATGATGTCTGAGGGACACAAATGTTTCAACTTGTGCTGTTGTCCGTCATCTCATGTTGAAAAGAAACAAATCATTAGGTAAGAAGATACCACTCTCACATCTGCACAATATATATGAAGCTCCAGCCAGCTGCAGCCCGCTAACGTAGTTTAGCACAAAGGCTGGAAACAGGGGGAAACAGCTAGCCTAGCTTTGGCCAAAGGCACCTCTAAAGTTGACTAATTAACATGTCCTGTCTTGTTTGTTTAATATGTACAAATCACCATTTTACCAAGGGTTGTGTCGTACTATTTATCGGTCAGGTTTCCACTGGTTGCCAGGCAACTAGTCTTTGGCGAGTTTTGTTACCTTTGGACAGCTCTGTCCAGGCTGTTTCTTCCCGTTTCCAGTCTTTGTGCTAAGCTAAATTAGTCATCTGCTGGTGGCCGATTCATATTTATCATACTTAGGGTGTCTTCTCATGCACATCTCAGGGAAAAATTAAATAAGCATAAGCATTTAAGCAATTTAAATGCAACATTTTGTACATTATATTCTGTGTATGCCTTTCAGATTAAAATAACAAATAGTAGAACACTGCAGTGTCTTCATGAGATGTACCTACTGCTGCAGGATGTTGTCCAAAGATACTGCCTGGCATTGGAAAAATAAAAATGCATGAGCCGCCTCTTCATGCCTTCTTTACACTATCTGGTTGTGGTTCAAACTGTAGCCCTATACGCTCCAGAATATCATTAATAGACTCATCCCATCTCATCTAATCCAGTCCTTTTTTGTGTGTACGTGTGTGTTTCAAAGCCAAAGGCTCGGAGAGACCGAGCGGCAGCAGCGCTTTTAGGTTAATGTCAGGTTTATACAGGAATCCAGTCTAGAGATAAAGTTGAAATCAGCTTTTAGATTTCAGAGACTTTAATCGATGTTTCCGATTCCTTCCCCCTGATGTATTGATTTGGAATGAGCTCTGACTCAGCTGGTACCTTGTTGTTAAATACCAGCTTGAAAGAACAGATAAATCAGCCTGCCTCTGGTACATGCTCGCTGACTATCTCGCTCTCTCTTCTTCGTGGGGTTTCAGCCAGGCGCAGTATTAGGGAGCTGGACGGATGACCAGCTGCTGGACGCTGGCTGCACTGCAGTAAACACCCCGAGGTTTGTGTACTCATAGCGCCAGCTGATGAATTTGCAGCTACATTGATATTCCTCCACTCACGCTCGCCAGTATACTGGAGCACCTTTTAGCATATGGTGGGAGCCCAGGAATAGTTCTGACCTAGTTGGAGCTTCTGTACTTCACCATCAAACTTCTGTCTCCCTCTTGATTCTGGGATGTCATGTACTGGCTACCAGAGCCTGATATCTTCAACTCACTTTACCCTGAAGTTTGCATGTAGGTTTCTTCAATAAGTGCTCAGCTTTCAGTGGCTGTAGTTAAGCGCCCATAAATGTGTCCAATCAAAGCAGAACAATTTAAGCAATTGCAAGCTGAAATACCCAAATCTCGCTTGATGAAAGAAAAACTGAAAATCAAAGTGATGCATTACTATATAAAAAGCATTGCAAAGCCTCACAACATGACTGAAACCAGTGCACCTAATACTGTTTTTCATCACACACACTCAGATGTGGATTGCGAGATCCCCATGCAGTTCTGACTATTGATTGACAAGCCAGGGGTTCTAAGGGCTTTGACAAACAGATATAAGTGGAAATAATCCATGCAGGCCACACTGAGGCTGGTGTCCATTTATATACATGAAGGTCAGTCAATCAATAGTTGGTATTAAAACAAGAAACTCAAGGTGATGCTTTGTCAGATCAATGAACGAGCAATCTATTGCTTTAACTCCACAAAGTTCTGACCTTTTCAGTTAAATTGCAAATCTCCTTAGATCACACACTGTTTTTAGCTTTGAACACGTTCCCTGTAAGCATTCATTTAAAAATTAAACTGAATGCATAAAATATTTGCTAGAAGCATATTTGAAATGCTTAGACATTCGCACGGATAACAATCCAGATGAACTTAGGTTACAACAAAGGAGATCAATTATTCATGATTCTTCCATGTAGCTGTTAGAAAGCTGTTTAACGAATATGCTATAAACTAAAGCTCATGTCACAGATAAGGCAGATTTTTTTTATATAATTTGTGTTGCCAGTGAGAGGGTGCCTGTGCATGATAGCACAGTCCTTTGGAAAGCTCTCCACCACCAGCTATTTCCAACACATCCTCATTCCTAAACGACTGAATAGGCTGACTGCCAATGACCCCCAAACCTACACATGTCACTGCTGGGACAGGCAGATCCTCGTCGCAGCACATCTTCATCGTCACGTGGTTGTCGCTGTAACGGTCCCAGTTTGGTTAAGTTTAGGGAACGCAACTACTTGGTTAGGTTTAAGAAAAGATGATGAGTTAGAATAAGTATGTGACGTGCCACTAGAGGTCGCCACCTAAGGATAGACGTAACCATGGGTTGTAATAATCTACACACACTGATGGCCTATAGGTTTTTGTTTTGTTTTTAGTCTTGTGTGGGCTACAGTTTGATTTCAGCACCATGGACAGCTCCAACGGCTCAGACTGTCTCTTACATGAGGTGGCCTGCTCTCATGGCTTTCCCCACAACCAAATACCATCATCACAGTTCTTGTAGCTCAACTTTGCATTGCTGCTGGTGTCCTAGCTAAACCGGAACACTCTGGCCTTGTGTACAGCCTCTCCATCTCTGCAGCTGCACCTGAACCCTCAGGTGATTAAAGTCACAACATTCAGCCAAGATCAGGTCGTTCTTTTCACTTGCAGATCCTCCAGACTTTACTCTTGCACATAGTTTGCCAAACTCTGTATCCTCTTTCAAATCTCTTCTAAAAACTCACATTGATCATCTGGCTCTTTCTTGCCTGATGGTGTTTGGTGTGGCTGCGTAAATGATTTCATCTCGTTTTGTAACTGAACAGTTTGGGATGCTCCTTACTTTTGTTCTTTGCACTTTGTAACTCTGTTTTGAAAGCATATTTTAGAGCCCTCCAAGTAAAAGCCCGGACACAATGTTTTCCTTGTGTGTGCTGTGAATTCCAGTCACCTTCACAGCACTAAAGCCTTATCTGATTCTGATTCACTGTCTTCATAGACACAATGAGTCACACAAACAAGCCCACTGCAGGTGTCTTCACTCATGTGTAGCTCAGACTTTCAGTGAAGTTATATATATATTTTTTTTTTGACATAGCGATGTGCAGGTCTTTGTCTCCCTGAGCTGCACAGCAATGCATCAAATGCATTCGCTTTTCTACAGCAGATATTAAGCCTTGGCCTCCTAAGGGATGCTACATACTATTCCAGATATTCAAATTTCCTAGTGGAGTTCTCAATCAAATGCTAATTAAGCTGTTCTAAGAACCCTAAGGCTCGTAGTTGATAGAAGTGTTGCGGATACCTCATGTAAATGGACAGTAAGTAACCTGGAAAGGTGAAAAGAGGTCTTGAAGTTGATGTAAACCCCAGGTGTAATGCCTGCTGGAGTGATAAAGTCCTGTTTGTTTTTCACCTCGACTGCAGTAAGCTAAAAATTGACTGGCACTATCTAAGCCTCTGGCGATTATCTGACGTGCCAGAGGGTTCATGCTGCAAAGACTAATTAGTTTCATTAACTTGCACTCAAGATAAAAAACAATTGCTTTCATGTAATTGAAATGCTGATTTTCCTATCCCTCAGCTCTGCCCTCACCGCTGCCTTGTCTCCTTCTTCTATGGTTATATCTGTTCCCGGACCCGCCCCTCCGCCTCTGCACTTTAGGTTCACGTCACCATGATCCCTTTTTTTAACATTTTTGCAAATTAATTTTGTTATACACTAACACTTCTTTAGTTCCCAGAGCTCTTGTGACAACTGTTCCAGTGTGCGAGTGCTTATTTTGGAGGTGTCATATTCCATGCGGTGAGCCTACCAGCTGTGTGCTGATAAACTCATAATACAGGTACAAATTGATTTAAAAAAAAAAAAAAAAGGAAATAAAATCACCTAGAAAGAGTTTTTCTTTTTTTCTGAAGATCTGGCGTTCTCTCTGTTCTCTCTTTCTGTCACTCGTCAATTACCAATATGTAATACCTACATGCTCAATTCTATTTTTTTATTAAACGACAGTTAAGAAGCAAACAGACATTTAAAAATGTTAATTGAACTATCAACCATGTGATTGTCATATAATTCGTTCATGTATGATCAAATGTAATTATTGCCATTATAACCCCAAAACCCATCATCATCACATCTAGCAGCTCCGTTACTAATCAGCATCATCATTATCATCTGAATGATGAGCAACAACAGCAATAAAAGAGTATGTGTGCAAGAGAACCCACATGATGGCTGATGTTAACAGCTGGCACCTGATAATGAAATGTCACTTTTCATTCGAGAGGAAATCCAAACAATGTAGTCAAACAGCGACCCGGTAAGACGGCGTGAATGCCGTGTCTTGGAACACGTGTGAGAGAGTGCTTATCGACAGAGCAGCAAATATCAATGGAGCTGTGTTCAAGGCCACTGAAAACGACACCCTCTTCTCGTTTTCATGCTGAAAAAGTTTGACTGACTTCACATTACTGCACATTCATTGCCACGCTGCTCATTTCTCACCTCTGCTCTTTTACTGTTTTAGCACTCTTCTGGGTTTTCTCACTCTCACAATGATTATTTTCTCATCTTTTCCTTCTGCAGACGTCTGAAGGATGATCAAGATGACTGCTGGGTCACATATTACAATCATTTATGACAATCATAGCAGCATTTGAATGACTGTATTTTAGTCCACTGGAGGTCGTAGCCACGCACTGAATTGTATTGAATCACATGTTTAACAGAACTTACACTTTTAGCCATGTTTTTATTCTGGAGGCGGTAATGTCAGTCAGTCAGTTGTTCCAGACTGAAATCGTAAAATGTATTGTCTTGAAATTTATACAGATGTTCATGGTCCCCTCAGGACTAATCCTTCTTACTTAAGTGACCCTGTAAGGCTTCCTCCAATGTCACCAGCAGGCCAAACATTTCATTAATCTGTTAAACTTCAAGCTTGGCATTATGACCATTGTCATCTTGTTTTTTTTTTTTTTGTTTGGAGCCAGAAGTGACCATATTTGTATGAGAGGGTGGAGCTGGGGAAAATCTGACTGTGAACCAGAGGACATGTCAGTCACAAGGTAGCCTCTCCCCACAGCATACCCTACTTTATCATTTATTTTACTCAAAATAGGACTATAACTTACAAAATGACCGTCATGGTGCATTGATGAAAACTTGAGACAAGCGATCGAGACCATAAACTCATTTGGAAACTGTTTACTGAGGTAATACATCAAGTGAGAAGTGGGGTCGTTTTCTCATAGGCTTTGCATACAGTAGCACCTCTTTTTGCAACCAGTGGAATCGCCCCCTGCTGGAAATGATAAAGAAAGCAGGCACTTCTGCATTGGCTTCAGTTTTCCAACCCGGCAGCTCCGTCCACTGTTTAAAGTCTGTAAACAGTCCCTACAGAAACAGTAAACAGTTTGCTACTGGGTTTATGGTCTCACCACCGTGCCTTAGTGCAGCCTTACAGCCTGGCTGCAGACTCCGGGCAGCTCCACCTCTTCTCCTCACTTCACCTCCTTGCTTTGGCCGCTACCTCTCTCCTAACAGGACGGCATATTGTTCACTATGGAAACAAGGTTGCAGCGCACTGAACCAACCTAACCCTACCCCAATCACTTTGCATATAATTTACCCTTTTCCTCTCCTCTTTAGTGCTTGCGGGCTTCTGGTCTTTTATAACAAAATAGATGAGGAATGACGTGTGTGATTTTGTTTGGTATTGTTTGGAAAGTGACACACACCAGGGTTTGACAGAGAGGCACAGCAGGGACTGACTCAGGCCCGTTTGCCCTATAAAGAGATATCGGCATTTTGACCAGAGGGGTCCGTGCCCATCATTAATGACCTTTTCAAACACACAGACTGAATACATTGTATTGAGGCTGCACTGTCAAACCTCTTGCTAGCCTAGGGCGGCTTTGTTCTCTGAAGTGTTAGGGCTGCATAAATCAAAGGTTTAAAGATTTTCATATCTTGCCTTTTAACAACAACACAGAAGTGACAGAAGTCGGCATGAATAGGAAAAGAGCTGTTGTGCCGTTTTTCATATTTAAAATGTGCAATTTGCCAGTAGCAATAAACAAACAAACAAAGATAGACGTTTAAACAAGTTTTTCTTGAGTAGCTTGAGAGGACTGTCAATATTCATTGCAGCTTCATTCAACTTAAAACATATTTACAAGTTTACAGTCTTCAATAAATGACTTAATAGTATGTTGTAAACATTTATAGGCTTTCCATGAGGCGGGCCAGAGGAAGGTCATAATTGCTATTTGTATCAAGGAAATCTTTCAAACTCTATTCATATTCAGCTGCATTCAAATGAAATTGATTCATTCCATTAACGCGTCACTTTTTCTAATTATGACAATAATTTCAGTATTCTTTCAGAGTTTGACAAAGGAAATAAGAAAAGTTCAAGTCTGCGGAAAATTCTCTACGACCATTTACTTTGGAGCTGGCATGTGGATCTCGGAGCCGAACATACTGAAAGTGATTATGTGCCATGAATGATTATGGGTTAACGCGAGCAGAAAGTGACAGTAATAAAGCACCGCAGGATGAACAGACAGACTGACTGGCAGGGAGAGCGAGACACTTCCTCCCTCTGAAGCATTACTTCCTGAATTTCCATTTCAATCAGCGGCAGCCTCCTGGGAGGCGCCGGGCCCGGAGCCTGGGTGGGAGGAGTCGAGCCCCCTCGTTGCCAACAGCGGTTAGCGTCGAGCAGCGCAGCCTGACGTCTCTGCATTGTGCTCCTTCTGCTGCTGCTCTCTTTCCCACCTGTGAGGAACAATGCGGAGTTTGCATGCAGCACGCTCCATCTCCCCATCTCGCTATCTCGCCGCCGCTGCCGCCGCCCCTCGTCCTTTGCAAACACTATCTTTAAGCGCAACGTGATAACACCAAACTTTCCCTCCATACTAAACATACAGGAAGTCTCGCTAAACTTTGTTCCACTTTCCCATAGTCATCACTATACTAAGTGGAAAATAATTGAATGCCTCAAACTATAAGGACTACTCAGTAGACTCTTGCCTGCCCTGGAGGCTTGGTTCCCCCTGGCTCAGTCATGGGTCATTTGAGTTAGTCAGCACACATTGGCCTTGGAAATTGAGATCCTGTTTAGGGGTGTAATCCAGCCACATAATCTGGGTTAAAGGTGGCTGCGGCTCCCTAAACAATAAGGCTGTCTCCTTTATGCGTGTGACACGCGTTGCATGCCTGGCTGTGCCGAAGAGTCGAAGCAGCACTTTCTGTCTGTAAGTGGGATCCACTGATGCTCACTGACATAAATAGGTCCTGCATATTTGGCAACACATCGCCTGGATATATTTGGATGCGTTGTGATAAAACCTCCATTTGCTCTCTCTCCCTCTCCTTCTCGCTGCTGTTCATATGAGACTATCGCAACTCGAACGTTTTATCTCCTGGTGCAGCGTTGCAACTTCTTAATATTCCCATTGTTTGTGCGGGGCCAGTCACACATAATATCCCTCTGAATAAAGATGTGCTTAAGAGGAGCGTGGATCAAGTGATCAGGAACAAAGAATAAGATGGAGTAAGTGGTTCTCTGTCCCTCTCTTTCTATGTCTCACTCTCTCTCCCTACGTGCTGTCAATACTGTAAGTAAGATGAAAGGGCTGTTTGGGTGAAATACAATAAAGACATCTCCGCCTCCGGACCCAGTGACTCAGGATCGATGGCCGCCAGGCATGTTTTCCTGTAACTAACATACATGAATATCATTAGAAGATGAAGCTGTAGTTAGTCACAATGATTTTTTTTCGCCCATGATTTGAGAGCAGCCATGCATGAGGAGAACATTATCTCAGTGAGCTTTCTCGTGCTCGTGTTAAGGGTGGAGGTTAAGGGCATTCGCTAAATGTCAGAGAGAGGATTCTTACATTGCACTGGATTATTTTTGTTGGCTATAAGGGCCCCGGCAAAGATATCCACGGCTCAGCCCCATGAAAAACACATTGATTTATCTGTAATAGACTCAGTACAAGATCACGCACACAATGAGAGGCAGCCAGTTAAATCAGTTATTCAGGTTTTTAAACATGGTTACTCTTTGGATTGTATATGATTTAAATGCATTGGTGCTGCTGCGTTTTTTGTGCAAACTTCCCCACTCTGTTTTTAAATACCATCACTCCTGACCACATTACACTGTCAAGCATTAACTTTTTTTTATTAAAAAAAAAAAAAACAGCATGCTACAAAACAAGCTTTCACACTTCTTCGCTCTAGTCCGTGGCTGAAGAATGCTGTGCCAAAACAATTTTGCCTCAGGAGGGAAATCAATATCGGAGAGGAGAGCAGAGACACATGCCTGAAAGATACACAAAGCTCCAACCATACTGCCTTTGAAATGGATTGTATCATAAAAGACGTGCGGTTTTACAGATCCTAATTGTGTTATAGAATGATCTGTTGGACGAAAAAAAAACTGTAAAACAAGACTAATCCAACACATTAAACTGTAAAAATCTGCCGTTCATCTTAATTTGCTAAAATTCATAGACGGGTTCATTAGTAACACTTTGGATGTTGGTTTTAATTAACGTGACATAATGCACTACTTAATGAGCAAATGTGGCATGGATAAATGTCTGAATGTCTTCATGCAAAGTAGTAGTTAACAAATGTATGAGAAATGTGTGTTTAAAAAGTAACTTAACACCAGATTTCATTTCCCTCCCCAGTCAACACACTGTCAGATGCTTGCCAGGACCCCTTGGCATCACTTTTAAGGCACTGGGTACCCCGTTAGCATCGTATCTCACTGTGCAGGGGCACGAGATCAATAATGAATACACAGCACCTGGTTCGTCAGTTAGACTTTTAAAATAAAGCTCGCTGAGAACAATAACAAAAATGTGGTTTAATTTATGAAATGGTCACATTTTGGTTCGATCAAAAATAGGAAAAGATCAGTTGGCTTAAAAAAAACTATGCAAGTTATGTACCCACCCTAAGTTGCATCACTTCCGTAAGAAATCAACCTTCACTTTCACTTTTGAGTCTTCTCACTCTTTATACGACTTCATGTGATGCATTTGGAGTGAGAGGGGGCTGTCAATAGTAGTCTGTTAAGCTACCCTGCTGTTAATAATGTGAAAGGAGTACCCAGTGCCTTAGAATGTGACACACAGGGGTCCTGACCACGCGTCCATATTTGACGAATTGGTAGTGAGAAAGGGCTGCGCTGGTTGAAACACATGTTGATGGGAGTGATGCGAACATCACATTGTTTCAGTTTTTCCCAGTGACGATGTCTTAACCTGCTCCAGCGTCAGAGAACATGCTAAGCGACGTGACCCCGGCTCTGTTTTTGTGAAGTTTGCCTCTCTATTTCCACCTCCAACCTCTTCAAAATCACCAAGGTCCTTTACCTTTACCTACTACATATATATATGTGGACAACATTTGTGCTCCATCTGTCTGAGTTGGCTCACTCGCTGTATGTTAGGACGTGGGTTTCATCTCTGACCATTGCTGTGGTCAGAAGTGTGCTCTGTTGCACATGTAACCACACCCACCAGCATCGTCACAGTGTACCTGAGTACACATCCACATCACTGCAGCAAGGTTAAACCACAAAAATGCTGATTTTCAGCTCAGGTAAACTTGATTTCTACTGGTTTACAAATCTCAAATGTTTACATGTGCCACATCCCTGAGGCACATGTAAACATTTGAGACTGTTCTCACAAGGAAATGACAAAATCAGTGCCCCAAGATGGCATACCTTGATGTTCAAGTGGCAAAGCCATCTTGTGGACTTACTAGTTCTGACTGTTGTCGGTTAGGACCAGAGGAGGAAATCGGTGACATTATCATAAAGCCACAAAGTCCATGTAGGGAGGAGTTCGGGGTGGACGGATGGTCAACACTTGTTTACTTTGGAGGACTTGCTGATGTTGATGATGTTTTCATGACCTGTTCCTCTTCTTTAAAGTAAATAAAATTTGACTCGATTAGAAAATGTATAGTCATTTTAGACATTTCTGTTCAATAATGACATCAAGCTAACTTTTAACTTTTGAAAGGCCTACAGAACATGAAGGATCACCATTCTCAGAACATCTGCGGTTCGCAACATGATGCTGTTTACTCATATTAGAGAGCAAAATGAAAGGCTCGCAAACAGATGATCCATTTGCTGAACAGACCAGCCACATCCATTAAAGTGACTAACCATTAGCTTTAACAATAAAAAATCCATGAGCCCAACTGGAAAACAGTGTTGTTTGATTTAGCGTTTTGTACAACATCAACAAAGTAATTTACAGCAGTTGCCTACATTTGTGTGCAGCTAACGCTTCAGTCTAGCGGCATCAGTCTCCAGGCCACCAGCAGCTGGCTATCTGGTATCGAAGCTAAATATTCGTTTGTCTGTTGCTGTCATTGTGTCTGTGTGCATATCTTGCCATGCATATTTGCAGGGCGCATTTTGCTCCTGTTCATGTCGATTCTCCATTGTGTTGCTACGTTTTTGTGTGCACATTCAGTACGCAGATATGCTTACGAGACACAATTCCTCCTATTATTTCCCTTTCAGCTGGCGACAGAAGACATCTCAGGAAAGCATATGGCTTTTAAATAAACCGAGCAAGTGTTTGATGTGTAAATGTGTATTCCAGACATGTAAATAGAATGCTATCAGCTTCCCAGCATCTGTCTGTCAGAGTTTTGACTTGTCACCAATGTTCTTCTTTTTCATCTATGCGCACTTCTCTTTTATATGCCTTTCCTTTCTGCCTTGACAAGAAAGCAAACTGGCAAGTGTAGCCCGAGGCGGAGCAAGTGAGCCTTTGTTTAAAAGGTTATACATTTGTGCTCCTGCTGATAGTGAATTCACAAGCCCAGTGGCTTAGCAACTGTTTGAAATTGCTTCATCTGGGACAAAGTGATCACATCTCGCACCTGAATATGTCAAAGAAAGCGGTAAAATTATAGAGTAGACATGTTGACACTAGTTGGAAACAACTTAATCACTAAGATTATATTAATAAAGTAATTCATATAAATACACAAACACGTAAAATTCAGAACCTTACGTAAGTAAAGTATGTCAGTATTATCATTAGTAGTTATGGTATGCAAAGTTGTACCTGTTGTTGGGTAGTTTAATATGTAGCATTGCATTATATTCTATAAGATAAGCATCATGTTTGTAGTGTTGCTGTCCTGTGAGAATCACATATCCCTCAACTTGTCATGAGCTGAGAAAATGAGCCTGTTTTCAGCTTTGTGATGATGCATCTTCCAGAAAAGTAACTAGTAGCTAAAAGGGTGGAGTGAAAAGTACAGTATGTGCCTGACATGTTACAATCAATCAAAAGAGTCTTGCAAGCATACGTGTAATCGTAAACACACATATTTATATATACTGTACACACACATGCAGAAAATCCATAAATCCAAAAGTTCGCTTCTTCCTCATCAGGACTGGAAACAGCAGAAGCTTCATCATAACGCACTTCCACTCTCCCTTCTCGCCTTCAGTGTGTGCCAAACAAAAAAGCCGCGGCAGAGCAGTTCCCTTGACCCATGCATGAGCAAGGGGTCGCTCTAAAATGCACAAAGCAACCAACACAATCCTGCTCATCAGATCAGCAGAGCAGGAACATACTGGGCCGACAGAGGAGAGGTGGATTATGCTGCAGAAGCGATACGAGGATGTTCTGTGGACGCTTTGATGCTTTTTCTGCAATAAAAACGTTAACTATTGGAATTTACTGTAACTGAAACGACCTCAGGCTGACTGCAGCGTCTGTTATATTCCAGCCTATAATGTAATGGCACCTACTGTACAGTTTCCATGTACAGTTCAGCTTCAGCATTTGGACGTTCTCAGCTATGAAAGCGACTGCAGCAGTTACTCAGCGTTTTAGTCAAAGGAAATGTGTGAAGAAGAAAAAACATTATATTATCTACGTCTTTATTGTCCCAACAGGCAGCCAGGCCTAGTTTTCAATATCTTAAATATTAAACACAGCCATGTTTCACTTTTAATATTGAGGACACTGTTCCTTGGTCTTACACACACACACACACTCACTCACACACACACACACGCACACACACACACACACACACACACACACACACACACACACACACACTGTTGACATTTAAAAGAACATGAGTGAAAAGAAATTGTTGTACAGTTCAATTTCGGATTTCTTATTATTCATGGGCATCTTTCTGTACACCTTCCAGCAACAGAACGACAGCACACTGTCAAGCTTTGTACAACCTCAATATGTTTCCTCGTTTCCTCAGCTCCTCTGAATACTTGTCACTGGTTCAAATAATATTTATACTGAAAACAGAAAGAAATTCCCCCAGGACCTGGAGTGTATGCTGTGTGTGTTTGTAGTGCTTGGAGAACAAGATTAAAAACATATACGTATGTCTTGTGTTCCTGCTTTTAAACACTTTCTGTTGTAAAACACAGCCTTTGGAAATAGCCCCACATGAGCAGAACCCCTGCTGGGTGATATGAAACCCATCGAAAGGTCACAGGCAGCCAAACTTCCCTCTCCCCCTCCAGAGGCGCCACTGCACACTGACGTAGCGAGCGCCGCTATTTACCCAAAACCCAAAACATTTGTTCATTTAATTTGTGGCTTTTAGAGGAACTAAATATCCCAGAGATGTTTAGCCATTTTCAATGTCTGATCTTACCATGAGCTCATTAAAAATACATCATCTGCATTCCAGCTCTGGCTGTTAGTCAACTGCTGTCCTATCCCCCTCTCTCTGCCATCTGATGGAATTTAAAAGTTGGTATTAACATGACTAATTCCACCCTGGAGGGCATCTGTGTACATGCCTGCAGTATGCCGGCAGCTTGTCAGGATACACTCCTTAGTGGCGACCGTATGTATATGTACAGTGATGGATTAACAGCAGGGTGATGTCATGTGAACTGCACGATGAACTTAAATAAAAATGCAATTTTAAGCAATAATTAAGTATTAATAGTAAGTGTAACAGACACGATTGAAGCAGTTATGTAGCTACTTTAGTTGTGCTGAAGTCCTGTGGGGGCATAGTTGTACAAAGATGGGCCTCAGATTACATTTCCATGTGTCAATATATGGAAATGACCTGACAGTGAGGTGTGATACCTGCTTAAGGTATCTACTCTAAATGGTACAGTATGGCCAAAGTGCTGCGCGAATGAGCACTTTGACCTGATGATGGCGCTATAAGGAATGTTAAAGGATCACAAAGTAATTCCAATTCACGTTGAGGTGGACATGAATGCCTGCACCAAATTTAATGACAGTCCATCCAATAATCGCAGAGATATTCAGAGACAAAAACGTAACCTCACGGCTGCACTAGAGGAAAAGTAAGAGGATCATCAAAATCATTATGGTCGTCTTGGAACCACAAATCTCTGAACAATGTTTGTTCTAATCCTTCTTTAGAAGTTGCAATAATTCACTGATTAAGTGAAAATTTTGATCTGGTGTCAGGGGAGATTCATCCTCCGGGCACCACAGACGTCTGTATTAAATGTCACAACATGTCATCCAGTAGTTGTGAGCTAGGCTCCATTCTCAATAACCTCTGGATCCTGGCTGGGAAATACTTGCTTCTGTTAGAGCAATCAGCTTCAAACAGACGCTGGTGTTGAGCCTGATAAGCGAACAATTCATGTTCAATACAGATTGAGGTCTACCTACATCTGTCAGCGGGTGTGTTTGTACTTGCACTTCCTACATGGTGAGCTTTTTTTTTTTGGAAAGTGAGGACATTTTGGTCAGTCTTCACAACTTCAAATGGCTGTCTGAAGGTTAAGACTTGGTTTTAAGGGTTAGGTTAGAATAAGGTTTGGGTCAGGGTTAGAGTTAGGCATTTAGTTGTGATGGTTGAGGTTAGGCTAAGGGGCAAGAGAATGCATTATGTCAATGAGGGTCCTCACGAGGATATAAGTACAAGTGTGTGTGTGTGTGTGTGTGTGTGTGTGAGAGAGAGAGAGAGAGAGAAAGAGAGAGAGAGACTCCGATTTCAGTATTGATATCACAGATTTCACACACCAGGCACCAAACTGTCTGAACACTTTAAAAGAAGCCTCTTGCAGCAATAAAGTCTCTGTCTTATGCCAACAGAGACTCATACTCATCCAATCAATGACCTACTTTCTAATTGTTTGAAAAGCTTTTGCTGCACCACCGCGAGGGACAGAGCTATTGCCTCTGACATCAACGCTGCGCAAATACCTCCTCCTTCATTCGTCAGAGCTCTGGTTGTTTATACGAAACTGTGTCACAAAAGGATCCCAGGTCAAAGGTCTAAGATCGAATGTTGAAGGATTAATAAAACAGCGGAGGGCAGGGAACTCTTCCCACGTCCTTGTGCTGTAGCATCCATAATACATGACCCGCTATCAAGAACCATCACAGCTGAGAGCGACAGGCTCGGTACAGAACGCCGGTCATTCCAGGTCGTAAAATCCAGTGATCTATATTTCAGGAGTTCTCTTGTGTTGCCGAGGCCCCTCTGTTGTTTATGATGAGTTATAAAAGATTCCTTTTTGTTTTCCTCCAGACTTTTTTTAATCTTAGTTTTAAGAGCCTTATCAATCTTTCATGTGACCAGTCCTCCTGTCTTTTGTGTGATGGCTTTGATGTTAGCCTGCACTTTCCCACTACCTGAAACTGCCCATGTATTTTTCATATCATCGCTGACAAGGAGCTCAGTATTAAAATTCCACATTGCACTGTCAAAAGCATTGCTTCATAGTAATAAAGTGGTGTTGATATAAAGGATGATAACATCCGAGGAATCTAACAGTAACAAAAAGGCACTGAATCCGATAAATCTGATAAATCAGATAAACTGAGGTCAAAAGCCTCAATTTTGCAGCACTTGCCTTATAAATAAAAAGCAATTTTCACAGCATGTTGAAGCTTCTACACTGAAAGTTTTGATAACTTATTACAACTGAAGGGATGATCATACTGAGACTAATAGGCAAATATTGCAGCAGTAAATTGTGGCTCATTTGTTCAGTTCAAGGATGGATGCACCAGGCCCATGCAGCGCCGAGGCTGTTCGCTGCTCGAGGCTCGCGACACTCAGGCGGTTGGATGTACAGCACAGAGTAGCGCAGGGTCAGGTGGGGGTATCATTAATTAAAAGCATGTGCTCCACAGAAGCGCCTCGCTGCAATGCAATAAAACAAGTTTATAGGCCTCCGCTGCCCACATTCTTTTTCCTCACTTTTCATCTCTATGACAAAATGCCCTCTCCCTGGTCAGAGCATAACTCTCTGCCCGCTGACAGCTCCAGGATTACGACTGTGAGGAAGAGGGTGAGGTGAGAGGGAATGGGAGGTAGCAACGAGGCTCCTCAAAGTCATCATGGCAGCCGTAGATTACAGAGTATCCTCTCCCTCACTCTTCTTGTCAGGCGAACGCAACAGCGTGCATGCTGATCAGCTGTGGGAGGGATGAGGGGGAAAGGACGGCAGGACAGGATCGTATGGCCTGGGCCCCGGGAAGGGATGCCACCTGATCCCGCAGCCCAGGCGCCTCGCACTCTCCCACTCAATAGGTGGAGACAGGAAGGGCTGGCGTGAGCTGAGTGATACGGCTGGAGCGTTAGAGGCTCTTTGTGTCTGCGCTCACACCTAGGTAGCTCACGTCTGGGTTGTTTTGACAAGCTGCTCACGTCGATTCTGTTATCCCGTCGAAAGTCATCGCATTTGTTGTACTTATCCTGCTTTACTACACAATCAGTGCACAGTCTGCTGCTATATGACTTTCACTTTGTTACAGCTGTAAATGCTGGAACGTGCATAACTGCAGCAAACTACAGAACATCAAGTTGGTTATGTCAGTTTCACAGCAATAAAGTGTGCTAACATTAGCCATCATAAGCTACTGGCCAGACCAGACCAAAAGCTTAACCAGGGTTCCCCTTTTGTAGGTGCTGATTTATAGTTCAGTGTCAGATTTTACACCTTGAAAGCACCACAACAGCACTAAATGTATGTATTGCACATGATCAGATATGTGAGTGTGCAAATACTCATAATTATTTGGTTGCAAAGTGTAAATGACTCCCAGGAATGCCCCCAAAAGCCATTTCTAAATTGGACCCAGAGCGTTTTATTGGTATTTGAAAAAAACGGTGAGTGACATTAGTGCATCGCAGAATATGGTTTTGCCGTAATTTATGATCTCCTCTGTCTTCCTCTCTTCAGCTCCCTGTGTCAGTGTTTCACACACACACACACACCAAACAGAGGCAGTGGCAGAGAGGCTTGAATAATAACATTTTACTCAAGTTAACAACAACTATGCTCGTTACTGTAGGTGCAATAAAACCTTTGCAAGTAAAAAGTCAGTAAGAGTAATTGACCAAAACACCCATTAAACATGCATAAAAGCGATAAAGTGCCCTCATTATGAGAAGAGCAAATTGTTATCAACAATCTACAATAAAAACTGATTGTGTGTTGCTTAACTGTTTGGCCTGATTTTCCAAATGTCTTAAAATTGACCACATTTTCTGTTGACTTCCGTAGACGCCCACAAGCACGCCTCAGTGATGTGTTGAGTTTGTAGGTTAACTGACTTTCCTGTTAGATATAAATAAATTATAATCCTGTTTAGAATTTATCCATCTATCTTTAAAATAGTAGTTAAAACATGTATATGTCTAGTAGTAAAAAGGAGCTGGTAAGAGTGTCAATAAAATACAGGACTGATTACAATTGACGAGAAGTATCAATAAAATCCATCCCTAGTCTGACACTCTTGATGTTTTGTACATGAGCCGATCGTCACTTTCAACTGTCAAAATGACAAACAGCAGCAACCTGAATTCCTTGAACAACTTCATGGCAGAACAAAATGAAGCATCTCTAATGTCAGGTCTGTGTGTTTCCCCAAATTAAGTCAGTAGGCCACTGTTATTTTAAGGTGTAAATAAATATTTAATGAACAATTGATATCCTGTGCTGCTACTGAATTAAGTTCTCTCTAAATCTTATCGTATTTTCAGGTTGCAGCCACAGGTTGTGAGCATTAATTAGTCTTCTCAACATACAGCAAAAAAAAACCCTAAAACCCCAACACTGATTTCAAAAGCCTAAGAAGAGTTAACAGACCATGTGCTGCTTGAAAGGGATGCATTAATGTAGCACAATGTACTCCGGTCTGAAATACTGTACATGTCATTCTTCAGGGCTCTTAATCTCCTGGTTTTGTCCGTGTGTCTCATAAATACTGTGTGTTTCATAATGTTATTTGTTATTACCAAACCAGTGCACCTAAAATAGCTCAAAGGGCTGAGCTCTGACTGTGTAACTGCTGTCACATCACATAACTTCTATTCTGCGTATTGTCTCATTACTAAAGGGACAGCCGCCGTCCGCATGCTGACACTCGTTCACAGCAGTCGCAGTCATCAAAAGCCATGTTTTTCCAGCTTCTCTCAACAATCTCGGCCCCTATTGGAAAGGAGAACAGACATGGCGACCAATCACAGTTCTCGCTGTCCTCACATGGTATATCTGCCCCTTAAACAAAACTGTAAATCAAGCCACGCCTGAAAGTCACACAGCAAAATTCATATACGTGCTTTTACAAAACACGTGGCTCTACTCGCAAAGCCAGAGGGCAAACCACTGTAGCCACGAGCTAACAGCTAACATGCTAGCCAATCTGGAACATGTCTAGATGTCTTAGCCCAGTCGCTAACAGGACAATAAGATGTGTTGGTAGCGTCGACTCCTGTCTCACAGCCGTCCAAACCAGCTCTTTTTTATGGATGGTGCAACACAGCTAATATGCTATTATAGCGTCCTTACTGGACTCTCTGAAAGGTCAGCTAACGAGACCGCTTGCTAATAGTCAGCGGCACAAATGAGTATGTCAAAGTTCACCAACATTGATTGTTTCCTTTGATTGAATTGCGTGTTGAATTCAGTCAGGCTGCGTTCTTAATTGCTTACTAATTCAACTCTTCATTTAAAGGAGTGACTGCGCTGTCGGTCTTTCCAAAGCTCCATGTCTTGCTCCATGCTACCTCAGCCAAGCGCTCATGGACGACAGAATGTCGTCAGCTGTCTCAGGTGAATCATATAGCCTGCTTATCGTCATGGCAGCACTGTCAGGTTGCATGCCTCTCACATGCATCAGGACGTGATATCCTGTCGTCCATGAGTTCAGGCGGGGGGGGGGGGTTGGGGGGTGGGGGGTGTGTCAGCCTGCCCTCTGCATCACGTTGACTAGAAAATATCAAATTTGTGTTACACATGACGTGTGACAAAAATCAGGAGAATCAGAATCGGGAGGCTTTTCAGCCGCGCTGTGAATGTGCCCTTGTCTTTCCATCTGTCTATCCTGGCTCTCTGCTTCCTCTGTTGGCTGGGTCTGTCTGCCTGTTTCTGTCTGGGCCTGTCACCTTTCCATCATTTTCTCAATGTCTCTTTCTCCCTCGGCTGGTCTCCTTCACCGTCCCGTTTGAACCAATTTCCTTTGCTCCTCCGCTCTCTCCACCTTCACCCCCCTTCCTCCTTCCCTCTTAACACCATCATTTTGTCCCCTCAGAACCTGGCTCTCCTCCTCCCAATCCCAGATGGATTAACATACATTACACATTTCACACTGACTCTGTAATAAAAGACTGTATTCAGCTTGTTTCTCCGAGAGCAGGAACCAGTGTGCACATCTCCCCAAGGTCAGGACAGACCTGAATAGCCCACCCTAATTCATTTTGGGGGTGTGCCAGTACTTTGGCATGCCGTCTTTGCATCGCCTAGTGGCCCAGGTGTTGCTTTTAGATTACACTGTGTGCTCACACAGGCGAAGAGAAGGTATGTAATCAGGTTAGCTGAATAAAGAGACACGGCTCCTCACCCTCTTCATAAAATTACAGCCATTGTCAACAGTCAGGGCCATTTATCCTTGAGGCTCTCTGACGAGCAACGTGAAGCCGTGTTTGACTGCGTCTGGCTGTGAGTGAGCGGAGGCAGACATGACGGCGTGGCAGCTGGAGGTGCGCTAAGGTTGGAAGTGACAGGCGAGCAGAGGGACGGGACAGGAAAGGTGAGAATAACTCGCCAAATCACCCTCGCAACATGCAAAAGACATGCCATCGGACACCATGTCACGACGCTCACCCAGACTTTCTTCCGCCCTCCTGGTGGATCTCTCGGGAGACATCGTGCAGACAGCAGAGCATCTGCCATTATTACCGCCAAATTTAGTTAGGATTCCCTCGTTGCCCCATCACTGTCCCGTCTGTCTGGGTTATGCAACGCCACAGCAACACACACGCATGAATATTACAATTCTCATCGCTGCCTGTCTGTCTATTAGGGAAATCGCTCAAACAAACTGGAGCGCTGCCATTTCACACCATGACCTCGCCACCCACGAGCCAAAAATAATTAATAGTGCTGTAGGAAGAGCGGGCACACATCATTAACTTTCATCACTGTGTTTCTGTGAGTGAAAACTAAACAATCAATGAGAAATGCCTCATAAAATCAGATCTGAGGACAGTATCACGTGGAAACACACCAGTGTGTCTTTCTCCTACTTGGGAGAGCAGGGAAATGGAATTATTGATATTGGCCCTAAGCTTGTACTTGCCATTCAAAAATATATTGAGGTTGAATCACAAAGTGCGTATGTGAATTAAATGATTTAACGAACATGTGGGAAGCGCGCAGGCTCCAATAACAAAACGAAAAAACACAAATCCTCTTTCATTCAAACTTAAAGGATGATTCCAGTTTATTACAACTTCTTGTTTTATTAGTGTTATTATAATTCAGAATTATTTTAGTAGTTTTGTCCAACGGTTCCACTCACTCCTGTAACTCAATGCCATCGCTCAATCACTTTTTCATCTCTTTCTGAAGAAATCGAAGCGCGTTCCCGTGGTTCACTTTCCACATTCTACGACACTACAGCACTCGGTATTTAAACGACAGCTTCCATCGTGGGTATTACATCATCATGGGTTAGTTTTGTCCACATCCGACGAATCCACCAAAACTCCCTTCTAAAATGTTTTCCAGCTTTTCAGCTGTAATCTGTCTGAAAGCTTTTAAAGCGTTCGCCAAGGTCTGACCGAGATGATGATTCAAGGCAGGCCAGTCTCCGTGCATTTACAACCAACACCCATATTCTGTAACCACTCTGATGAAATATGTTCGTCTGTTTATTGTTAATGCCAGTATGTATTATATTACTATTTAGATTTTGACTGCCTGATGTTCGCTTTTCTCTGCCCTGCTGTTATTACAGGCATGTCTGATCTGAGACCAACAGACATTTTACTTTCAGTCGTTAAGAAACACCTGACAATACGGGAAATGCTTGCAGGGATGTGGGATTGTGTGTTAATGTGGCGACCCGGCAGCTCACCTGGTTCAGGTCCCACCTGAGCCCCTTGTCGCATGTCATCCTCTTTCTGTGACGCCTTTCCCGTCTTTCTCCCGATGTCACCACCTAATAAAGCAGAAAAAAGATGGTGGTAGTGTCAGTTACATATGTATGCCTGATATTATTTTGTGGATGGAGTTGCGCTCATTTAATTTACTGGCGCCGTGCATTGCGAGATGTCTCTGGGTTTTGTAGCAGAAAACCTAGCGTATGCTCTCTGTGATAGTTATTTAATCTCATATTCCCACTCTCCTGTTTTACCACTGGTTAATCCAGTCACGGGAGAAAGCGGCAGGTTTGCGTGACGTGGCCATCAATCAGGTAGAGTCGTGCATCTGCAACATTAAGCCTCGTTAAACTTGGGGATGTTCACTTTATGGCACAGATGTTCACAGCTCGTACTTCTTCCCATCGCACCTTGTGATCACATAAGCAGAGACAGAGGAGCTCACAGGGATTTGCTTTGCTTACGGAAATAATGATGTGTAAAAAATTGTCTTTGAGTCTATGCATTCATTTATTGTTTTTGGCATTAATGCCCACTAATAACACTATTGTTTATGTGTGAAAGAGCGCTATTTGCATTTGGTTTTTGTTATAAACATGCGCTGCATTAGGCATCCCGAATTATGTGCATAAGCACAAGATCTGTATGCAAGCACCCCACACCCACAGCAGCCCAGTAATTGGTTTTATGTAATAAAACTTTTGCCCCCAAAGTATTTCTTCTCTTTGTGAATGCAGTGACCCAAAGTTATCAACTGACAGCCAGACCGGATCAGGAATTTAAGATGAGTAACACAAATCAGCTTACTCACAATAACACAAAAGGTCTGCCGAATACAGAGAGGAGCTGTCAGCACTTTGCGAGAGGCGGCGGCAGGAAACGAGCTCCACTGACGGTGTAAATCATAGATCAGTTCATTAGCAAAATGGCACTGATGGATTTACATTGGGGTCAGAACATTATCAAGCGCCTGGAGGATCCTGACTCTCTTCTACAACCTTGTGAAATGTTTCGCCGCTCTATCCTTTTTCGCTGAACATTTAAATTCGCTGTTCCACACCTCAGGCACAAGTAGAAGAGATTTACGCTAAGAAAAAAAAAGAAAAAAGGCAAAGTGCGAGAGAATCAGTCTCACATTCAAAGTTCCACATTCAAGCTCATAGCATAGCACAAAGAAAAGAACTCATGTAACAGCATACATCCATACACAGCAGTCTCATTTGCATTCTGTCACAGTGACATTGCCTCTAATGCTGCAACATAATGTTCCACATTAAATCTCCATAGAAAGCCTATCAGTGACCAAACAACACTGTATTAAAGCCACAGCTACAGATGTAACCAAGCAACAATCTGCATGTCTGTGAGCTGCCAACACGAATACGCCTGTCTCATTTCATAAAAGCAAAGAAAGTTGTGCAGAGGCTGATTGGGCGGCGCTGCTGCCTCCTAACAAGAAACCTCTGGGCTTATGAAGTTTGCGCGTCATTCCTGCACGTATCTCTCAACAGGTGTGCCTTTTGCCCAAAGCTTGCTGCTGGATGTCTCTGATGATCCGGAATAGGTGAATCAGACAGAGGACGACTGAATGAATGAAAACGCGATCGTACAGTCATAATGTGAGACTCATATGTAAGAAGCCAGTTATGATGCAATTATGGAATACAGAATTGTTCATTAGTGATTTGTGCCCCAGGAAAAAAGCCTGATTTCGTTACTGCGGAGGAGTAGGTTGTAAGTCACAGAATGCTTTTTCCTGCCTGCAAAGGGTCCTGTCTTTCCTTCTCTGCCTTCAATTAGCTTCATGTGGCGTGCAGAAACTCGTCAACAGAATTATATTTCTATTGTAAAATAAAGCACAATGACCTTTGATCTTTGGGCAATTCTTTGACTATTTATTTCCTATAGGTTATCTCTGGTGGTGACTGACTCCTTTAATTCCTGTACTTGACGTTACATTTGTTCTGATGCAATGAATGTTATTTATAACAGAATGTCACCTGTGTCTGAACCCAACATGTAATATCATTCAGCCACCCTGAGGGGAAGTGTGTGTCACTGTCTGTTTCAGAGCTGTCCAGCGATGACTGTCTGCTGCTGAGGGGCTGTGAGGTACCTCTCACGGAGGGTTTTTTTTTTTTTTTTCAGAGCAGCAGCAACTGGCCGCTGCCTGCTGAGAGCAACTTAGTCCACAAAAGGTCAAGTTAAGGTGAGGCACTAGTCTCTTTGGCCCTGTCATCTGCTTCACTACTGCGCGAGAAGTGTATTCCAGGCTCTGCTCTCACTCTGCCGGACGAGAATGAGTGTCACTCCCCAGAGAGGAGCTGTCATGGGCAGGAAATGTGCTCTGAGAGGACGAAGGCACAGTTCCCACAACCACTGACCAACAGCTGACACACTGAACTGTGAAGAAATGAACGGGATCCAGAATTGGAGCAGCAAAATGGTGATGCCCCTTAATTAGAAAGATTTAGCTAAGAGGGGTTTTATCAAATCTTGTGGCAGGTGGTTATTAGACATGAAATAGATTCTTGAACACTCCCTCCATCAAGACCTGGAAGAGCCACAGAATTACAATTACACACCTGGAGAATTCTGCACCGGCAATCAGTAAACATGATTATAAAACATTAGATATGAGGCAGTCTCCATGAATCTTAATTTCTCACTATTGTGGTGGAATTCATGTTTTTTTATGATCTCTAAGTAGCTTTAAAGGTCCAGTGTGTAGGATTTTGGGGGATTTATTGGCAGAAGTGGAATTATGCTTTCATGAGTGTATAATCACCTGAAAATAAGAATCTTCATGTTTTCGATACCTTAGAGCTCTTTATATCTACAGACAGTGCAAATCTTCTTCCAAAGGGTCGGCCGCGCTGCAAAACCATGTTTCTACAGTAGCCCAGAAGGGACAAACACCACACTGATGACGCTACACAGTGATTAATGTATTCTACATTAATTAACATAGTTAATGCAGTAATAAGCATTAATTATGTAAAAAGTAATCAGCATTAACATCCTAATTCCCCTGGCAGGGGAATAAAAAAATTTTATCTTGTCTTTTCTTAACTGACTGTTAATTAACTGTCAACTAAGGTGTCTTGGAATTTTTCTGAATGAGGTTCATGATAACAAAGGTATTAATTATATGTTTTATTATATGTATTATATGCATTTATTATATGATAGTTTATAAATATGATATTAACAATAATTACTACAGTAATAAGCATGAACTGACACATCATTCATAGAATAGTAAGCATTCAGTAACTGTTGACCATGGAGTGTGGCCACTGATCACCAAAAATAAGTCATAAGTCAGAGGAAATACGAGTTAGTGGACAATCATCACCCTAAAAAGAACAAATAATTTTTCTCTTAATGAACTCACTAAACCATGTGCTATTCGTTAGTATCTTTATTAAAATGTAAACCCTTAAAAATAGCAAGAGACATTTGTTAACAGTTAATTAATGCTTTTTATTCTGTGAATTAACTGTTAGTTAATGTACTGTAATACAGTACTGGATTAACATATGTTAATTGCATCTTCATAAACTAATAATGTATAAATGAATACCTAAGTTAACATGAGCAGTATTAGTAAATGATCAATAGACTCCGTTAACTGCTAATTAACTGTAATTAATGCATTCTTATCTCAACTGGCTCGAGTGAGAACCTTCAGGGTATTAATTTAGTAAAACTCTAACCTCACTGTAAGATGCCGCTAAATCCTACACACCGGTCCTTTAAATGTTTCTTTAAATTACTTCTGTTACCGACTTGGCATTATTTACTCAGCTTCACATTCCATCTTATTTTTAAGCTTTTTACGCAATAATTTCAAGTTCATTATAATTAAATTCAACACAGAATGGTCTCACAAAAATTCTTCTGTTGTCCACCTCAGTCAAAAACCTAGCCCAAAAAAACAGGATCTCACATGTCCGCATGACTTCAGGACATTAAGTGTCAGGAGCTGGTTAAACAGGTTCCCCTGCAATTTAGTGCTGCATTTTCATAAAGTTTGGTTTCCACTAAAAAGTTAAGCATTTAGCCCCATTCATCGATACCCACTTATGACATCACAGGGCTTTTGAAAGCTCCCTTCACAACATGTCAGAAGACATTACAGAAGTTGTGCATAATCTGTGGACTGCCCCTTTAACTCTACTCATTGAAGCTAGGATTTTAATACATAAATTATTAATTAGATTATTAACAAAAGCCAATAAAAAACAAAATAGCTTGTGTGTACTGCAGTGGAAGGCAGGAAGAACACTGCACTGAGCACAGAGCTCCTTACAACTTTCAGGTGGGCTAGGATGTTGTAGTTATCAGCTCCTCTCGTGACAAAGTACCGGCTTCCAGCGTTTAGAGGGGTTCAGGCTCAGTGGTGTGTTTGAACAATATGAGGCCAAGCTGCGGCCGTTCTTCGCAGGTCATTCCTCTTTCTACTGGTAAGGATTCATTTTAAAAAGAGAGATTAAGAGAAATCACGCTGGTGGCAAGCAGGCTTTGGTATTGCAGGGGGTCACCTGTAGCAGGATGAGACATAAAACTTTCCCTCTTGTGTTCCTGGAAGGTTATCATTGAACCGTCACCCCGCTGCTACTGACTGTAAAGACTTGGTCACCAGCTGCCAAGGTGGAGCTTTCAGAGGAGACTCAGTGGTAATAAAGTGTTCCACCGGAAACGGGCTCTGTCCTCTGCTGACTAGAAACACTGAGTGGCACAAATCCAAACAGGCCACTGAAGCAGATGGAGCTGCGAGCAGGACCCCTCTGTCTCATCTGTAGGGAAGTTGTGTTCAATCATGGCTGTCTTGTACAGACAGTGGTCCAAGCCAAGACACAACCCATGGTTCGGGCGATGTCGTGGGCCAACATATTCAGCTGATGCAAGCAACAAGCAATTTTTTTCCTGCAGAGAGCGAAGACTTACCTGTTAACAGGCACTCAAGCAGAGTCATGTTGCTGCCAACTGACCCTGCTGCATGTGTTACATCCTGTTGGTGTCTCCTGTTGACCCCTGTAAGGTGATCATCTGATTGGCACGCACCTGTGCTGACCTGTGGGCAGATTCTGCACAGGCCGGCCCTTTTGTTGCAGCAGCAACACCTTTGTGGCGCTCTGGTTTTCAGTTATTCATTCATTTATTCCAATAAATTGATATGCAGTAAACTTCTCTCCTGGTATTGGCTCCATTGTTATGTTCAGTGTCAGCCGTAGCAGTGTGGATGTAGATTTTATTCACATATTTCACTATCTATTAATGACGCTGCTTCAGGGGAATGGGACGCAGGTCGAGCCGGATGATTTCTGTCAGCCTGCTGGTCAGAATCAGGAATCATCATCGCTGCCATCCATAAGCTGTTCACACTGAAGCTCTTTCCCCCACAGCCCAACGGACGGTAGCAGCTTGCAGCCAATCAAAGAGGTCCTTAAAGCGTAAAACCCCAGGCAGATGTACTATACTGACTGTTCCCTCATTTTGTGCTGCTGGAGCAAATCTAACTTTGGATGCATTTGTGCTGCCACATTAAGTTGCCTCATACAGCTACATGCTTGTTTAGAAATTTCCAGCAATACAATGTTCATATCAAGTGTGTGGACTCCCGCATGGAGTCTGGACAGAAGGCTAAAAAACTCAAAACAAGAATTAAAGTATACAGCAAAAGAAAGTGCATTGATTTCTTGCACTTGCATGCTAAATCTGAGAGATAAACACCTCACATAATCAATAATTATAAACAACACGTACATCTATAATTCATGACCAACATGAATCCAAAGCCACTGGGTTTAGAACTTTTCAGATGGTTTTATTCACTGTTTTGTTCGATGAGGGTGCATGCTTGTGCAAAACCATGCATATGGGTTCACAGCCGTTCGTGTGTTATGCTTCTTTGTTTATATATGGTGCATGTGGATTCATATATTCAAGAATGGGTGGCTGTATATGTATACAGTATATGCTCGTGTGCTCTGTACTGGAGAAAAGTGCACTGGAAGCAGAGTGGTAGAGGCGAGGGCAACATGACAGCACGCTTGGCTTGTTCAGCTGGTGACCCCACTCATCACCTTCCTCCAGGCTCTCCCTCCTCGAAAAACAATAGAATCTTTTTCTCTGCCTCTCCGAGCAGTGGGCTGTGGATTGGCAGCTGCCCAAAAAAAATCCAAGTTTAATAAAGTATCTGTACGTGGGAGACCTGGTGCATATTGCCAAAATAAAGGCACTGAGTGCTAGATTTAGCACCATGAGAGGTTTAGAAACATTCAGATTTGTGTAAGCTTTGCATTGGTGTGGGGGTGTGTACATGGCATGGGATCAATTCAGTCATACTTGCATTGTATATTAACATAGGGATTAAGCCGTTTTGCCATTCCTTAATCCATTTCTTCTTTGGAAGAACAATGACATAGCACTCCTGAAAGGAACAAGTGAATATCTGATAGTTTGGCCAGTATTTACATTGATTCTTCACACACACCATGCTGTTGGCTGTTGTAATTGTGCTGCAGATAGAATCATCTAACCACTATGCTTTAATGAATAATGAATACACAGATACCTAGGAAGTAACACATTAGTTGCACGCTATGAGACAATTGGCCTGTGGAAGCGTAATAAAAATAAAACCAGGGAGTTGCCTCTTATGTGCTGCTTTTAATTTGATATTACCCTGCAGGCCCAGCTACATGCTCTAAAAGGTCTTACTCCTATGGCATCCAGCAGGTGTACTTTATGTTGCATATTAATTACAAGAGGCTTCATATGGATTAACCGATGAGGTATTGTTTGATATTGTGTAGTAACTTGTTTCACATATTCAGTTTCCATGATAACATATTGTAGGTTAAGATTCATGGGCTCGCTGGCTCCACAGGAATTCACTGCTAAACTGCAAATCTAATAACGACGGGGGGAAAAAAATGTCTCTACATTATCCCACACAATGGGAGAAAATTTGTTCTGTTGTCACATCATCTGAACTGCGTGGCACGGCCTTACAATAGCACAGTCTACTGAAATGTCAGCCCTTCGGTGTAACGAAAGCTGAGTTGGCATGAATAGAGAAAGCTGAAAAATGGAGGCAGATAGAGTGAGAGGTGGAGCGTGAGTGGGACGGGCGGGGGAGGGTGCACAAACACAAAACAACATAAAAATGATAGAACCGCACTGGAATCCAATTTAGAGGCCTAATCAGAGCGAGGCTAAACGAGAGAGACGAGCAGAGCTGAGGTGGAACGGCGTGTCTGATGAGATTCTCTGAGCACGCATCAGCATCCATCTCGCCCTGTGTCATGGATAAGAAAGATTGCATGCTTGGCTCTGAAGATCTCTGAATGGTGGCAAATCTGATATCGTCATTTAATACAAAGGGTCCATTGATATGAATCAGGGATTTGATTATACACTGTCAGGGAAAACGTGCAGTAGAATTGTACTTTCGGTGGAGCAACATATTTTAGATGTTAAATAACCTTTCCTGCATGTCAGTTTCATGACCCTACTATTTGTACCTTTAAAAGCACAGTAATGTCCCCAGAATGTTCCTTTAAACAGAACACGTCACATTAGGCACTGCTGAAAAAATAAATGTTCCACCGTTTCCCATTTATTCCTATTTCTGACAATTCCCTCTCCAGTCCTTCAGCCTCGTATCCCTAGGAACTATATTCATATTAAATGCTTCCACATTTCACTATTTAGGTCCAATGCCAACGTTCAGTGCGATTACAGGAAGTGCTTTGCACTTCATGTCTGATTTTTATGCAGGAGCTGTAAAATAATGCAGTTTCATCAATCATAACTACAGTCTTTTCCTCACCATAGCCAAGTGTTATAGTGGTCTAATCTTAACCATTCCTTAACCTGAAACAAATGTTTTAGTTGCCCTAAAATAGCCCTAACACCATAGTTGCCAGACAAAGATACCGCAGAAAGCAAGAACTTAAAATATAACGGTATTGGACATGAAAACGTAATTCAGGGCTTTGCATCATCCAGTCCTATGCCCTTTTCCTTTGCCTGGGCAGGTGTGTACAGAGCAATCAGTGGGAGTTGCTGCAGCTACGACTATACTGCAGGTCATGATCCCTCGCTGACTTCCCATCGGCTGATTGGGTTTGATGGGGTCAACCCATAAGCACTGCTGCCTGGTGTTGAACCTCAGCTCTCTGTGGGTGAGAGATTTGTTCCCCTACACAAACCAGGCTCTCTAACTCACTCCAGTAACTGTACCTTTAGTTCGTGCTGAAATGTTAGGAAATCTGTGCTTTGAACTATCAAAGCTTCTTTGTACCCGTACAGTGGCTAAAAGGGTGTGCATAGGTCTCCAGAAGGCCCATTACCTGTCTCTCATGGTGCATCTATGACAAATGTGCTTTTCAGGACAAAAATATACTCCTCCCACGCATCTGTCTTTGAGTATGTCCGTCTTATTTTTACTTAAAGAGCTGTGCGTTTGTGTGGCTACCGCGAACATGTGCACTGAAACCTTGCCCCCTCAGTATCCTCAGCAGGCTCACTCCTAGTGCTGAGTCCATCAATCAAATAGTCAATTCACTTCACACTTAAGGAGCAATTGATCTTAGGTTTATTAGTTTGAAAGCAGAAATGCTGCTTCTGTAATACATAAAATCAATTCAATGTATTTCAAATGCTTAGATGCAAATCAGTGTGCTTTGAAAAAAAAAATCTTCCTCATCTTTCTTATTGTCACCACAGGGCCATGGGAATAAAATGATTCTGGATTCATTGTGGTACTTCCACGGGACTCGCATGAATTTGTACACTGGGTTGGATCAGAACTGGTCTTGTAACCGTGCCCTAACCTCAGAGAGCACCTCTCGTTAATGTTCTTGTAAGTGTCTTTCAACTCTCTTGAAGCCAGATCATATTTCATGTTTTTATTGAAAAGCGTGCACATTTGAGTTCATAATCGCCTCTGCATTACGCCAGGGGCCCATTCCTCTCTCGCTTCCCTGATTTATGTTTCGCTAATCTCTGCTCGTGGGCTCGTACGGAGTGTGGATGTAGCTAGTGGCTGACCTGGATATCTGAGAGCATTATAAAGCACTACAGGGAGTCTCAGACTTTGAGAAATCGTGCGGACGGGGCAGTGCTGTGAGTATACAGCCATTGTTAATATGTCCTCTGCCCTGCGGGCCACCTCCAGGGGTACATTAGGGGCTGAAGCTATCTATTAGCTCCAACTTATTGTCACTGAAAGCGCAAACCACAGAATGTTAAAAGCAGACTGTGATGCCTTAAAGCCTCTTTCTACTGTATACTGCATATGTATAGGGGACGGCAATAAATGTCTCCAGTGGAGTCAATGAATTGGTGCTGTAGACAATTTTTTTTTCCATTATCTGGGGTCCGTCTGGGGTCCATGCAGACTGGCTCGGAGGTTGGGTTTCTGCAGAGTAACTCTGCCTGGGATGTGGCTGTTTTCCTGAGTGTAATTTGCACATCAGGGAGAGCGTTCCAGCTGTGATGAAAGGAAGCTGATTCATAATTCATGAAGTTGTAAATGTGGGTGCAACGGGCTAATGGGCACTGTGCTGTTATGTAATGAAACAGCATAATGAAATTTGGGAATATTGTATGACCACTATAATAGGAACTAGGGTTTTCTAATCAATGTGGAAGCTATGGCTATACATGTCAACTTCATTTCACATCCCCTCTCTGTTCAAGGCGAGGTGCCCATCAAGAAGCTGCTGGCAGCTCGAAAACAAGTAAGTGGTACTCTAAACAAAACGCCAGCTTAATTGTGAAATATCCAGGCTTGTCCTATCACTGTCCCTGCCTAAGATGGAAATAATGACATGAATCTCTCGTCTGAAGTGACACTTAAGACTCTGCGAGAGCACAGGTCAGATATTCTTGCAAAATAAATCATTAAAACTGAGAGATAAAAGAAAGGTAGTGGGAGAGAGAGGGCCGGATAAACAGGGGAAGAGTGGGAGAAAGAGACAGCGCTAGCATGCTAAGGAAGCACAATTCCTTTGTTCTTATGCCACACGCAGGAAAAGGCCACATCAATGATGCTGGCTGTTTCCAGCGAATAGTATAAAAGGGAGCGGTAGAGAGCAAGGCAAGAAGAGGGAGAAAGTGAGCGTAGTCCATTTGAGATTCTGGATGAGACTCAGTCCTCCCTGTCACTTGTCCATCCTTCCCAGGAAACACAAAGAGCATTATGCATGAAGCCCAGAAGGTCTCTGAGCACGCACCATGCTGTCGGCCGGCTCCGCCGAAGTCGTTCCGTCACCGTTTCTTTAGGAATTCACAATGCCGCATAACACAATAAAATCCGTCCAAATCAATGAGGGGTTAAGAGGTGATAATTCTTACTGCTTTCAGCCTTGACCACCTCCTCAGTGCTCCTATTGAAGTGTGACTAACAGCCTTCAATAGGAGCACATATACCTTTCAGATATGACATCTCTTTCTCTGTGGGTGGAGGTTGAATAAAAATGGCACGGGGGAGTTATAAAAGATATTCAAATGCATTGTGTCCTCTTCTTTTGAAGTCTCAAAGTGCTGTCTTGGATTTTTCAGATTTCTGTGGATTTTCTCCTGGGTGGAAGTGCAAAACTTCCTTATTCTGCTGTAAAGTTTAGTGAAGGGAGGAAAGATAGGGACGTGGCAACCATCCAAGCGTTGTGCAGGTGTGTTTTGCAGATAAAGTTAGAGTAAAACACAGTATAGGGAGGGGAAATAAAGAAAAAGATAAAGGCTGAATGAGATCATACACAGAACAAGCTTTGTGATGGCATGTCCCAATAAAAAGCTGGTGAGACAGAGCCACAGTCACCTTTGTATGCATTTTTTATAACACAACTGCCGGCACAAATCCCAGCATGTCAAGCAATCTGAGATAAAACCAGTCAAAGATCTTAACTTCCACCTGCTTGCAGACACGCATGTTTATGCTGACAATTTTCAAATCTTTCAGGAATATATTTGGTCTCCTTTTCTTGGATTCATCTGCGAGACAGTACAAAATAGGAAATGTTTTCTTTTTCATCCACTTTCATGTCCAGCCCTTTTATGATTTTCATTCATAATAGTTTCGGACTACATTGCCTGAAACCACACCGCTGTAGTTTGGTTTAGGTTTGCATCTGTCACACACACACACACACACACACACACACACACACACATTTTCATTCATGCTTCACATGACTGATTACATCCCCCACACATCTTATTTTCTTGTTAATTAGATATATTAATTTGACTTTTGGAGTTTTGTGTGTGTGTGTGTGTGTGTGTGTGTGTGTGTGTGTGTGTGTGTGTGGACTCCCAATGCTGTTACAGTCTGAGCCAAGTTTGGACCACTTGTGAAAAATGCATGCATTCATTCTGGGTAGGTAGAACCCAGCCCTGTGTCCTGTGCTGATTACATGTTCCGTCAGTGTGTACACTGGTTTCCTTCCACAATCCAGACACGCAGGAGAGGAGAATTAATGATTTTGAAATTGTCTGTGGGTCTGGAGGTGAGAATGGCTTTTTTCCCTCTGCGCTAGTCTCAAACTCAAATGCTACACTGTAAAAAACGCATTTGACGGAACAATATGCAAGAAAAACAGGTCTTTATAAAGCGCAGACGTTCAGCTAAGCACCATACCTTCTCATAACGGAGCTGCCTGGAAAAAGGCTGTGCGATGGCTGAGCTTTAGGAGGGGCTGAAACACACGTGTCACTTAGAATTCAGCTGTGTCACACCCCGGACCAAGCCAGTGCAGACAAATATTGGTTTTGTGTCAAAAAGCTACTTGAAAGTTGGATGTGTTAATCTTCCTGCTAATGGCCTGGCAAAGGCCTCCTTATTATTCTGGCCCCAGCTTCCCTCTACTGAGGGTGTCTCCACAAGGTTAATTAGTGGAGGGTCCCCTGAGGTTCCCCGCGCGATGTGGGCTTAGGATAGTGGAGGTGCCTCTACACAAACAAGGTTAATGGAGCCTCAGATAGCTCCCTCCTTCTCATTCCCGCATCCGCATGGAGGGTGTTACTGTGCCTCAGTTATTCATCAGCCTTTAAGGTGGAAGGGCTGGCTGCCTTGGGAGTTTGAACTGTAGGTATTCGCTATTGAGATGACATTCACATCTGCTTACGGCCATTGCATTATTTAAGTAATACTTCAGTTGGCAATGGGAAATGGCAGCGCGGTAAACAACCGACTGCTATTTCCAGCTTTATTATGTGATGAAAACCAAGAAGTTTAATCATAGTGTGTCAGTGTGCAGGAACAACAGCAGCAGAAAACATTTTCGCTACTAAAAAATGCATTTGGATATCATTTCGGCTGGAAAACCATTTTAGGAACTATCATCCATCAATGATCTTGCAGTGTAGCAGCTTTTCTGATGTAGGCAATAATGTCGTATTGAGCTAATCTCGAGCCCATGGGTGTATCTGTCATCATTTCCCATGAGAGAGAGGCAGTAACACAAGGCTTAAATCAAAGAAATAACTCACAGAGAGACCGGGGCCCTGCAAAGGTCACTGTGTCACAAATGACTTCGCATCAAGAGTCACACTCTGAATCACACCCTTGAATAAAGTGTGTCTTTCAGCCATTCCCTGAGGCATATAGTTGAGAAAACTGCACCTTGCCATGCGGACCCCTCTTCCCACCATGCCTTACCCCACCCTCCTGCTCCCCCTCCTCCTCCCACCCCTGTGACCTCCGTTAGGAACAACATGATTTATCACACCAGCATCCCCTTCAGCCCCATCCTGATTGCTTTGATTCCTCTATTGACATTTCCAACCATCCCACCTGCATGCATTTTTCATGCCTGATCTGGGATGGCGAGCGTGCATCCGCAGATGATAGTGATGAAAAACACAAAAAAGAAAAAAAGGAAACAATATATCTCATAGCGTGCCTGCAGCTTTATGTGCAACAATCATGTTTGCTTTATGTTTCATGAGTTCAGAGGCTGGCCAACACTGCTCTGTCCGTCTCTGCACATCTCTTTGTCCATGTGAAGATATCGCCTTCAGAGAGAAAAGGGATGAGAGGCATCCCGCTGCCTTGTCGAGGTCACGGGCGAGGAGGGCGCTGATATGCTGGAGGTTTGTAAGGGGAATGAAAGGCAGGAGAGGAGCAGCATGACCCAATCCCCCTTTGGTGACGAAGGTGTCACAGCATGTGCTGAGAGGCTTGTGAAGGAATCTGGCTCCTCTTAGTCTCTCATATGCACATCTAAGCACTTTCCCAGCCTCAGCTGGCCTTGCCACTGTGTTTATGACTGTGTTTATGTGTGTGTGCGTGGCCGCGGGTGTGTGCGCGTGTTTGTGTGTTTATCAGGTGCAATGTTTGGCTTTGCTGGGGCTGTGAATTCCATGCTCCCCAGTGCGGCAAGCCATGCTGTGTGTGATACTGAAGCCTGAAATTTAAAAAAGGGCCATCTATCGAAGCCACCGTTTCAGATGCCACCTCTGTCAAGCTGTTGATGTTGAGGGTTTGTCAGTATTAGGTTTCCATTGTGGGAATACAAGAAAGCCTCCATAGCCCCCTCCCTCCGCAGTGCAGCAAAACCCCTTCATGAATGTGATCCGCATCGTATCTCTGCTGTATAGACGTTCTCAGGCGCCCACCAATGGTCCCCCATGCATCCGCTCAGAAGCATACATGATTAACTGATCAATCACCTCCATGAGGGCTTCTCTCATGCGATGTCATAATATTATGTCTCCCTTGCTTTGATCAGAGCTGGTTATTTCCATCCAGGGAACTGCTGCAAAACCTGCAGGAACATCACACACTCATAGACCCAACACTTCACAAGCCCTTTTTGATGCATCTGTCTACAAGCATGGAGACCCACCGACTATGTTATTCCGCAGCACATTAATGGAGGGCCTCCAGCTGAGTGTGGCTGACAGACATCTGGGGGAGAGAGATAGCTAAGATGTGGCAGCTCCTGTCGCTGTATTGATTCACTCTCCAGCACTGACATTCAGAGCACACGCAAGCCAGGCTTTGACAATCTTATGTTCTTCGGCTGTTATGGATTTCAAGGTAGAAAAGTGAAAGTTATTGCGGGCGATTTTGAGGTATGGCAGTCAGCGCTGGGAGAAAGTCGGCCTCTTCTCCTGGAGTGAAAACTGTTTACTGGGTCATAATCTGTCCCAACTCTTTGGGAGCAAATGGGAGGATGAAAGGAAGGACTCAGCCTCATAAATATGCATAGCTGTGACATTGTGAACTCCGAGGGTTAGCGCAGAAAACGATGACTAATTATGTTTGCCGTCTGTCATATCAAAAGATGTGCTGAGTACAGGGTGCCAATGACCGTCCCCACTCGTGCCCGTCTCTTTCACTTTCTCTCTCTGCTTTCTCCCTCCATCACTCTCAGGTCTTCGCAGCGTCCTTCTTCCCTGTTTTAATTTCCCTGTCAGGCACTCTGCTCGCTGTCTGTGTGACTAAGCTGCTAGATTCCTCGCTTGTTGACTCAGCAGTTAAGTGCATTAATTCCCCATCTCTCTCACTCATTTGGTATTCTGTGGGATAGAAAACAAAACTGTTCTCTGGCTAGCTAATGCCACATAAATCTATATGTAAACATATCATAAGCAGAGTCTAAAACTGTAGCTTTTGGGTAGAATCACAGCGCTGTTGCAAAGCTGGATAGCTACCTTCAGACTTTGTATGCACTGCCTGTACTTTTGGCCTCAGTGCGTCATATACATTTATTCACAGAGGTCAAACCTAGTAAGCTGGTGCTCGGCCATGTCTGAGGCATGGAGTGTGATTGCAGGCGGAATGAAATGAAATGGATCTGCCTGCATTCAGTCAGAGAAAGATTTATTTTAGTGTCCGGGCTCTGCCATGTGTGGGAATGTGAGACAGACTGCCAGAGAAGCAAAACCTTTGGATGCTCGTGGATCCTTCTGTCTCTCGCTGTACGCTCCGGCCAGTCACATTAATGAGATGGGCAGAGACCTCGCTGTCATTGTGTCATTGACTTTTTGAAGAGGGCCCAGCAGACGGGAGGACTGTGCTGAACTCTCTTTTTTGGAAGCCACATCTGTGAAATGTGGTTAACAGGCAGGTCAGAGAGAAGAAGACGTTCAGAGAGGAAGAGGCAAGAAACAAGGAGGCGCAGGGAGAAGCAAGGAGTCAAAGTTACACAGCGAGTGGAAACAGAGAAAGAGAGGGACACCTGAGACAGAGATTAAAACGAGAGGTCGATGGCAGATAAACAGAGTTCGACAGTGTGGTCCGGACTCTGGGCAGGCTTAGGGTGTCAGCTCCTGACTGTGAGCCCTGTGGGCTGTTAGCTGAGCGCCCTGCTGTTGTTTAAGCGTGAGGGAGTGGTCAGAGCTGACCACACAGCCTGGTGGGAGCCGTGTCTCTCCATCACAGTAATCTGACGGTTTGCAGCTCACTGAGCGGAGACCGACGGCAGATTATTGAGCGAAACCTCAAATTAGTTGCTCTGCCTCCACATTCGCGCACTTTCCTCAGGGGAGGGGAGAAGAAAAGATGGCACATGCAACAGTATCATCACCCACAGGGCCATTAAAGTATGATGAAAGTGTGCACATTCTTCATTTTCACAGCTATGGCACAAGCATGCTGCTTGTCTTTTCACTTTTACTCTTAGTCTCTTGTATTGCAATGCAATATTACTAAAAATGTAGATATTGTATCGCTTGTATTGTTTGATTCCGAGGCATTAGTTTTGCTTTAACATTGCATGGTAGTTGTAATTGAAATGCTTGTTGTTGTTGTTGTTTTTTGTATGAATGATTCTGCAGTGGATTTTTTTCACACCTCTGCTGATGAACACCACCTGAATCATAGTCATCCATGGGAATTTATCCAATGAGGGGGCATTGCATGTGAGCCAGAGAATAAATGCAACATACACAATGTAAATCTTATGTGAACTATTAATTGTCAGACCGTTAAAAGGAAAAAACACAGTTTTATAACGGCTGATGTTTGGCAAGGGCTTGATAACCACTCGGCTAAAATCTTTAAGATTTATGACTGGTGTTTAATGTGTTGGCTTTTACTCTTTGATTTGATTTCTGTTTTAATGAAACCCTTAAAGCAAGCACAAGAACCAAACAGCCTGCTTTTCCATAGATGTATTTTACTAAATATTATGGTCTTTATAATGTTTTTTTTTTTTTTTTTCCGAAAAACGTATTATTCTGAAAATCAACATATGTCTGTAAAAGCAATTATGAAGTTTTGGATGAGATAATATAAAGATACTGACAATATAAGCGTAGGTTCTTTGTAAAGTGCCTGTTGAACTCGTCATAAATTTGTTCTGTGAAGAAGAAGAAAAGGCAGCGCTAGTTGTTTTGCATTCTAAGAGGAATAATGACATGATTGCCATCACTCCGGCCAAAAACACAGCTTTTGTTCTGCAAGACAGGACAACATCCCAAATGAGAAAAGTTGAATTGCATTAGTAAGGGCCATTGATATTCTGACTGTCCTGTCTGAATATCAATTCCCTTGAGAGGAGAAAATGCCCCTGGAGACACAGAGAAGAAAAAGAAACAAAAGCCGGAGAATGTTGAAGTGAATCATTTTTTAGTCACTCTGCTTGGCTTTGGCTCTCAGTGAATTCCTCGACTCAAGTTGAGCGTGCCGCTCTTCACTGACACAAAGAGACAAGACAGGCGTTTTATGCATGCGGCAGGATTTGTTGACAGACTGAAATACGATGCCAGGGCAGCACTTTTCACTTCATTTGTGCTCTTACTGTGGTTAGCTTAAAAAGGCCGGCAACCGTCGAGAGAATATTTGACTGTGTGGAATATGGATCACTGACTATCAAAAGCTCTCACCCAAAAGGAGGGGGTTACGAGCAAATATATCAAATAAACATGAGGTAAAATCCCTCCCAGTTGACATTAAAGTGGTTTACATTTGCACATTTTTAAAGTTTTTCAAGGTTTTACGATGTAGATTCAGTTATTTGACCATAGCAAGGCTTAAAAAAAAGATCTCTTGGTTGTAGCAGTTCATCATCGTCCCCTCCCCTCTGTCTTGTCCTCCCTAGCCTGCTGACACTGATGGTTTCTAAGTGAGTATCTCATCCCTCTCTCTCTCCCTCTGTCATAATCACTGCTCTTTATGATCGGTTTGCCCTCTCTGCCCTTTCAAGATGCGGCATGTAATGAGGGCTCTGGAGGACTGTGTGAGTGGCCTATTTAGCTATTCAGACAAGATCAGCTCACACATCCCACGCTCTTTAACTCGACTCGCTACCAATACCTCTCAACTGAGCTCAGTGATTGTTTGTCCCGCTCACCAAGGTCACACTCTGGAGCAGCTCAGACACTCAAAAATCCATGCCTTTTTAGTGTTTACTCAGTTCATGTTGATCACATAATTAAAATGAGCAGCTTAATTGTTTGACTGTATCTCACTAACAAATACAAAGCTTTATTGTGATAGTTTTACAGAGTCGAACAGCAACAAAGACAACTTAAAGGGTCACTTCCCCTCAATTAGGAAAAAAAACAATGAGAAACTGAATATTCCACATAACAACACTGTACAGACTTAATGACTTAATAATTCATGTTTTCTTGTCTTGTCTGGTCATTTACTTGGTATGACCCATCCTACAAGGGGTTATTTAAACACATTAATCAGCAGAACACCGAAATTCCTATGCACATTATTCATTCCCTTGCAGTGCAGCCTGAATTTAAGCTTTAGAAATGTTTTGAAACTTTACCCATCCCTTATGTTGTTACTCAGACCCTTTAATCAGCAACAAACCAAAACTGCCATGAGTATACCCACCAACATCCTACAGCAGAACTACAACTAAAAAACGAAAAGAAGGTTGGCTTCATGAATGTTTAAACATACACAAGCAATTAATTTACAATGATATCAAAATAAATACACACAAATTCTGACATGAATGCAAACTGACCTAACCAACACATAAAAAGCGATCCCTTAAGTAAGCACACTATAAGCATAATTCATGGCATAATAATCCACTTAATATTTGAAATCTTTTATTTTCTCTAATTCAGTTTCTCTTCTTGTCTCAAGCTTCAGAGTTGTTTTCTATCATCTATTTCCGACCTTCAGAGAAAAATACAGAAAAATCTATTTGTCTGTCATTGCCTGAATAACCAACAAAATTCAAACTTTTTGTCATAAAAAAACCAACATAAGAATTACAAAAGTTGAAACCGAACATTCAGAGAATAATGACCTTGAATCTACCTGAACAAACATAATTTTCTTTTCTAAGAGAACTGTCTTTTATAGTTTCAGATGAAAAGTAGATGTTCATTTGAAAGCCTTTGAGGGGAGTTTTGAGGGTTTTAGAAGTCGCTGCATTGCGGCCTGATTTTTTTATTGGATGAAATAGTCTAACTTTAACTTTTAGACTCTTTAAACTCCACCACTGTATACCTCCCCTCTCGTAATCATGAACGCACATGCACACTGTACTTGAGACTTGGTGCGTGTGTGCGTGTGTGTGTGTGTGTGAGTGCCTCTTTTCCAAGCACCGCCCACGTCAGCCGGTCGACCTATGAACGGCTCCGTGTTAACTCGCACGTGCTCCCGACGTCATCTCTTTTTGGTCTTCCGTGTCAACATGGCGGCATCCATGGCATCCCAGGCTGCAGCAAGAGGACTGAGGACAGTTACCTCAAAGCACGTCCTTCTGGACAAACTCAAGGTACTCTTCCGGCTACATTACGGTGAACGCGGTTTTCACCTGTCACGGTTCGGTTCCGCTGTCGGACGTCCGTTGTTGTTGTCTCAGGGAGCTGTTGGTGTAGCTACTTGGCTAGCAGGTTAGCATGCCCGAGCAGAGAGAGGTTTGACAGATCAAAGTTGAGCAGTGTGACAGCCCGCTGCTGATGTAACGACACTATGTAACCTATAGTGCAGCAATAAACTTACACATCAGGTTATGGCTGTTGTTATTCAAAAACATTACAGTTATTGGACAGCAGCTTTTCTGATGAAAACTTCACTTAAGTCTTCTAATGTCTGCTACAGCATGCTAAGTAAACTGTTTATCTGCCACCTTAACATTAACCTGTAATGTGTAAGCCCGTGTGTGCAACATACATACGCAATTTAAAAGATTGTTAAGATTTGAGTTGGCATATATATGTATTTTCAATAAGTTGTAATGTAAGTCTAGATGTTCTTTAAGTCATCAAATAATATTTGACTGTTTAGTTTTGATACTTCTGCAGTGGACTGTGTGAGCACTTGGTTTATTATTAACAGCACATAAATGTTCACAGATTGGCTTTAAAGTCAACTTAGGCAGACATACCTGAACACTGCCACCAGCACATACTAAAGCTCAAAGTTTTCCAACTCCTGCCACATTTCAGATAAGACCACGGTGAAAAGGTTCATTCTTGGCCCTTTGATCCCCAGGTGTCTGTTTGCGAGCAGTGAACAACAGCTCAAAGAGTTGATCCGATTAGGTCTGTCTACTTACACAATGGCAAATGATTACAGTTACATCGTCATCCGCTATTCAAACAAAGCATTAGGCCTAATGATTAAGAACAGGATGGAACAAAATGCTGGCAAGGCCACGGAGAGGAATAAGCAATAAAGCCCCCTGTCTTGTATTGATTTACAAACAAATACATTCGCAGATGAGAAAGCGGAGTTATGTTTTCGTAATAAGTGTCAGCATGTTCTGATAGAAGCAGCTCCTCAGTTTGGTGTGTTTTTTTTCCTCATACAGCATCAGAAGTCTGGCCTTTATCAGAATTGTGCCTGTATAAATGTTTACAGTAACACTTGTGCAGACGTCCTGGCTGAAAGGACAAAGCAGGGACCTGTTGACATTGTAAACATTGTTTCCAGTAGCCACACTCTAGCATTGCATTAGCAGTACAGTTGGACTCTTGCAATCTCATGTCGTAGTTTACCTTTTCATTTCTGCTTTTCTGTGCTGCCCTGACAGATTTTTGTATTGGAGCCTTTTGTCTTGGCTGGTGGCAATAAAGACACCAATAAAGAAGCTGCCCTAAAAGTTATACATTGTCTCCACACAACTGGCAGTTCTGCTGTACTGATCCAGCCCCAAGATGCTGTTTGCCGCATGTCAAAATGAGTCTGTAAAGGGTGTTTGTGATAGCTGGTGTGTCCAGACCATGATGGTTTTCATTAAACACAGAATTAAAAAAAAGAAATGCATTGTGTTTTATGTTGCAAATACCAATGAAAGCATTCCTTGATTCTGATTCTCCAGATCAGCGTGACATATCCATAGCAATAAAACTAGAGTAAACATGGTCATCAGGTTATTTTCATCTTCAAATAATTTATCAATGGTTTCTGACCATTATCCATCAAACTTTTAAAATGTGTGAAAACAATGACAAATTCCAATAGGGTCTTTACATAACCACAGTTATTTTTACTTATTTTGTGTCTGATCAACAGTTAAAAACCCTAAACAGATTTATAAAGTAACAAAACTGTCGAGACGTTATGATACTTAGGCCAGCACTGTTGAAAGAGAGAGTTGCTCTTTGAGTTCGCCGCCATACTGTCATCGGTTCATGTAGCTCTCAGTTGTTCTTAAGTCCATGTTGGTAAGCTGTTCAAATAGTTTCAAGCAGGACATGATATCTGCGATAATGTGCATTGATTACTACGTGTCGTTGACTACACTCATGCAGTCTGAATTGTCTTTTGGGGAGTGGTGGAGAGACAGCAAGTTTTTCTGTGTTAATTTTGGAGGGAAGGGGGACTGCTTCTATAACATGCAATACATTCACAACAGTAGTGACAAATTACTAATCAAGTGCTGTACCTAAGTACAGTTTTGAGGTACTTGTGCTATTCTTGAGTCTTTCCCCTTTCTGCTATTTTTTTTACTTTGTCTCCACTACATCTTAGAGACAAATATTGCACTTTTTACAGCATTTATAACCGAAGTTATTTTGCAAATGCAGTTTAACAATACAAAAAGTCATTTTATGGGTCTTTTTGGATTTATCAAAAGAATCCAGTGGTATAGAGACTGTCAGTTTCAGAGGACTGCATGTTATTGGACAAATTCTGATAAACCAAAATGAAAAGGTCGCATTTCCTATTTGGTTGCAGATTTTTTTAATTTGACCAAAAATAAATTCAATTCAGTTTCATTTACAAAGTGCAAAATCACAACAGAAGTTGTCTTGGGACACTTTCCATACAGAGTAGGTCAGGACCGTACTCTTTAATTTACAGAGACACAGTTCCCCCATGAGCAAGCATTAGGCAACAGTGGCAAGGAAAACCTTCGTTTTAACGGGCAGAAACCTTGGGCTGAGCCAGGTTCGGGGTGTGCATACTTGCCTGGTTGGTTAAATAACCTCATACTAAGTCTGCACTTTAAATTCCTAATCACTGTTTCATTTGAAATCCAGTGTGCTGAAGGACAGAGCCAAAAATTCCCAAACCATCCTTACCTTATTCTACCTTTATTTTGCATTCAGTGGCAGCAGTGTGCATGTGCTCCTTTCAGAGAAAGTTGCAATCACCAGTATGAGATTTTTTTTTCTCATTTCTGTGACATTCTCACAAATCTACAAGCCATATTTTCTGGGAAATAGAATGACATTTTTCACCGCTGTTAGTTACTGGGAGCCACAAATGCGATAAGTTGTGGTATGCATCTTAAATCTATCACTGTATTTTATCTAACTATCTAACTGTTAAAAATATGAGTTCAGTTACGCGCACACACACACACACACACACACAAACACGAACACAAACACACACGCACACACACACGCACACACACACACTTTACATATTTGGCAAAATGTGGGAGACCTGGTCTGGATTATTGTTGGTGGGGTATTTGCACTCCACTACTCTTGAAATATACAGTTTTGTTTCTGTGAAGCTTATAATCATATATAGTTTGCCAGTGTATTAGGAAGCCAAGCTAAAACTAATGCTATAAATCCTCCCCTCATGGTTATAGTGTTCAGTTTTTGTTGTTTAGAAGCGTTGATTGAATTCTAGGTTTATTTTGAAGGATACAGGGCTGTCTCTGACACTAACACTGCTTGCTGCTTTGCGAATCCTTTGTAGATAACTGGCTTGCAAGGTCATCAAAGTCTGCCATGGCTTCACATGTCAGCTCATCAACAAGAAAATGTGCTAAGTAAACTATCTGCAGTTTTACTTTCTTTTTACTGTGCTCATCCAGCCGCTGATCTTATCACCCGTCACTGATGCACGAATAATTTATGTGTAAAATGACTGAATTAGCCAAGAAACAACCTTGATAGGTACAAGCTAGCCACATTTTAATGTGGAAATGTTACATATTGTGCTTTTATAACCCTGAACGAATGTGTAGCAGATTTCCCCACAGATACAACTAAGGAAATTTCTTCCTGAAGAAAAACCCAATACTGTATCCTCCAAATCACTGTTCAGAACGTATATGACAGTGAAAGCTGCTCTAAAGACAAAGGGTGACCCAATTAGGTGGCGGAAAGTTCTCTTGGTGTTTAGGTCTTATCTACGGATAAGATAAAAATGAGTGTATTTATGTAGAAGTAGTTCCAAGGACTGTGTAGGGTATAGTGGTATTCAGCCAAACTATCAAGTTCTAACACACTACCATTAGATTATCATGCTCATTTATATCTAAGGTGTATTTTCCAACTTTGCTTGGTTTTGCTTTTCCACTCTCTACTGTGTTCATACATCACCTACGTACATGTCTACCACTGTTCCCAAAATGTGTTCAGCGCTCAGTGGTGTGCAGTTTGCTTTGGCATGTCCTTAAAAAGTGAACTCTCAAAACTTTTAATCTCACTGTTACTGGCTGTTGTACCTGCTTCCCTTCCACTACTTCCACTCCCTACCACTCTCTCTCTCTCTCTCTCTATCTCTCTCTCTCTCTCTCTCCCTCTCTCTCTCTCTCTCTCTCTCTCCCTCTCTCTCTCTCTCTCTCTCTCTCTCTCTCTCTCTCTCCCTCTCTCTCTCTCTCTCTCTCTCTCTCTCTCTCTCTCTCTCCCTCTGTCTCTCTCTTTCTCCTCTCTCCCTCTCTCTCTCTCTCTCTCTCGGGCCAGGTGATAAGAGTAATGATGAGGGATTCTCTCTGGTCTGTAGCACAGTATCAGAGCTTGAACTGATTGACAGCTAGGTATCTCTACAATAGAATCAAATCAGCTTTGACAGTATGTCAGCTAAGCTGAGGAATTCAATTTGAGATGATTTGTCAACAACAATGCAGAGGACATCACAATATTCAGATGGTTAGGCTCCAGGATGCTCTTAAAGGGGGAGTGGGATGTTGTGTTTTTTTTTCCCATCTCTCTCTCTCTCTCTCTCTCTCTCTCTCTCTCTCTCTCTCTCTCTCTCTCTCTCTCTCTCTCTCTCTCTCTCTCTCTCTCTCTCTCTCTCTCCCTCCCATAAATCAAATCTCCTGAATTCTTGTCTGCACAGCGAGATAATCCTCGGGCTGTTTTTCACTGTCGCTGCACAGTGGTGAATTTGTAAACGTTTGCTAAGTTTTTATTTTTTTTGTAAGGTGTGCCTGCTTAGTAATAACCCAGCAGTATCGAAGCCCAGCATGGTTTGAAGGGAAACACTGGGAAGAGAGGTGGCTCAATGAGACTGGGTCCTGAATATTTTACAGAGGGGGGTGGAGAGCCCTCTGCTTGCAACGACTTCTTTTGCTGGAACTTCAAACAACGGGCGGCTTCCCCATCTGTCTCAGCAAGAACACATTTACATTTCCTCCCCGCAAGGGATACTGGAGGACGAAGTTAGCTCTAACTGGATTTGAATATCGCTTCACCAAGGTTAATAGCCATTTCTGTAGCTGGTGAGGTGCTTAGGCTTTTTCAATTATTTAGAAGGGCTGCAGTCATTAGGAAATGTTGGCAGCCTCTGAAATGGGGAATGCAATGAGTGAATGCACTCCTATCAGCTTAACTTTTGCTGTTGTTCTTGTTCAGATAATGAGGAAAAAAGTGTGAGTGAAGCTGAAAATTAGTTGAGAAAACAATGCCAGTGATTGCTGACAGCTGTAATTCATTCAAAGTGCAGTATGTTGAAGATTATGTTCAGCTGTCATACTAGGTAATTCGTCATCTTCGAAATTAGACCTTCAAACATATCTTAAGTGTAATTTGGATTTCATAATTGAGTTGGTCTGCCCCACCAATGAAATTTTTTTTCAAGGCATTGAGACCTGACTGATTGTATGTTTTTTTTGTGTCATAAAAACAGGTATGACAGTGATACAGTGTGACTGTACACACTGTTACAGAGCAACATGGCTGCTGCCGGTGGCAATAAAGAAACCAATAAAGAAGCTGCCCTAAAAGTAATAAATTGTCTCCACACAACTGGCAGTTCTGCTGTACTGATACAGCCCCAACATGCTTTTGCTGCACGTCAGAATTTGACCTGCTGGTGTATGTGTCCCAGGCGTGGTTGCCATGATAATTGTTGAGGTTGTGCAAACACGTTGCAGTTTCGAGGGATCTAACAGGGACCACTCAGGGTACATGATGACACCACGACTTGTAGCACCAATGAAGTGCCATTGTGACGTTAGCGATTCATGTGGCTCCAGGTCTGCGACCAATTTCATACATGTATATGGGGATAACCTTTGACATAGTTGCACAGCCTTGTATTGCCTTCTCCTCATTACTGTGTTATCTTCCCCCTAGACCCGACACCTTTGAACGTGACTTTGTACACCCGCTCTTATTAACTGTGCTAATTACTGAAATCCCTATCTGTAGAGACAGAACAGTCAGGTTTTCCTTTCTTAAGCCTGTCTGCAGGAGATTAGACCTGCCCTGCCTAAAGACCTGCCAATGATGCAAATCTCACTGATCTAAATCCTGGAGCCATGCTCTACTGCTCCCGCCTCTGTCTCTGCTCTACTGCTCTATTCCCGGCTCTGTAACAGACAGACGTCATTTCTCTCTCCATACTCTAATGGTCTGGACATGACCTCAGCTTTTAAGAGGCAAGGGCATAGAAAGCTACAAGTGGGTGGCAGCAGTAATGAGAGCAAAAAGTACATCTTTTGTGCCATACATGCGACCTAGCGTCTTCTTTTGCTGTATAGATGAAAGGCCATCATGATTTTTTATATCATCAGAAAGGAGTCTGGACATTATGAGGTTTTTAAAGTAATGTACTAGAGTTATAGCACTTTTTTGATAGTGGCCGAATCAGAAAGTAGAGGCTAGTGATTGTGAATGCCTAGATGTACTTGACAATGAAAATGCAATCGATTAACCTGCAGTGTTATGTTTGTGAGGATGCGTCATTGTGCTTTTGGTAAACTAAGGTTTTACCACTATTGCGTCTCTGCAACTTTGCCATTACTCTTTGTCCAATATGCAGGCAGTGCCAAAGCTGAGGACAGAGAGAGGGACTACTGGCTTCAATGCTCAAGTACTTTATTAATTAAAGGAGACCAGGCTTTCTGAGTGCTTCATGAGGCATGCTCTTGTTACATGGCTGGCTTTAAGTGGAATTATGCCTGCGTTTCATGCTGGCCTGTTTATGCAGAAAATCCACATCAACTCTGCGTCTTTGCCTCTTCCATTTCCTTTACTGCGTGTCACCTCTCTCACGGCTTACTACACAGTGCTTGTCTAATTGCAAGACAGCCTGTATTTATGAGTTGCAACTAAGTAGCAAACTGCCACCTCATTAGCAGAAAAACATTCTACTGCACTCAGTATGGCAATGATTTTTATAGTCGCTCTGAGTACTACTCTCTGATTCAGCCTGTGCTCATGGAAGTGGACACTATAAAGTTGCCTTTTAAATTCTTCCCGGATGGTTAGCTAAATGGATGGGGAAAAGAGGCGAGTTCATAACCTGAATGGGAACAAATCAATTACATAGAATTGGTGAACTGGCAATCTGTTAATTTCTTAAACATTTGATAATGCCCCGTAAGGAGCATTCTGGTTAATTAACTCTGCAGTCATTTGTCGTCACTAATAAGGCAGTGTCATTTCAAAGGGGCTAGGGCCTGGCCATGACAAGTAATGAGGATTTTAACCTCAGCAGACATGTGGGGATACCACTGTATGGTATGAGATGTTAAGTGCCTCTGGAAACTCCAGTTGTTCATTCACTGTGGTTTGAAGATATGTAAATGTGGTATATGATTATGTAAATACTTAAATTAATAATTTTAGATTCCAGCTCTGCTATCAGATTAAGTGCTTTCATTATTGCTCCTTTTTGCATAAAAATACATTTATAACTCTGAGGGTTTAATATTTTCTGGAAATATAGTAAGTTACTGCAACACAACACTCAACAGTTGACTTTTTTTTAAAAGAAATCCACCAAAAAACACCTTAAGCAATGAATGACCCAGTATATTCCATTTCTTACAAAAAAAACCCCCCAAAACTGAACATAGTGTTTACCACGTCTAAGTTAAGCCATTTGGTAATGATAACATAACATAAAGTACACCTGAGGCTGATGGAAATTACATTAGTTTTGCAAGTATTTGGCCATAAACTAAAGTATTGGACAAATGAAGTGTTTGACCTAATAGTGGCAAAGTTGAAAAGTCAGTGGATCATCAAAGTCATATGGATTCATCTTCTTAGATCCATGAATGCTTATACAGAATCTTACTCAATGCCATAATCACTCCAATAGTTGAGATAGTTTGGAACAAACTAGTGGACCGACAGACGAATCAGCATTGCCATCCACAGAGCCACACCCCTCTCATGGTTAAAAATAGACTCCACTGTCTTCTCTTGTCTTCACATGGCTTTTCTGTGAAAAGTGCCTCAGCACATCAGGTTTGAAGTTTGCCAAAAGGTCTGCTTTGTCTCGTTCTTCCTCTCGTTTTTCTGCTGCACTGTCTTTCTGTGATCCTTTGGTTTTTTTTTTTTTTCATTCTTTTCTTTCCAGGCAATTGAGGAAAAAATCCGCTAAGGCAGGCCATCTCAGATTTTGATGGGAAAGGAATACCCTGTGGTCATTAGAAGGACAGTCACTTGGAGGACGTTCAGAGTCCTAAAATGATCTCAAAGGCCCCTTTGAACCCCCGCTGATTGGAGTCTTGTAAGCTTCTCTTCCTGTTCTTAAAGTTGTGTCATGCGGGCCACATCAATACAGATTTGCAGTTTCCTCATGAATATGCCTGATTAAAATTGTGCCCTAGCCTCAGTAACTATGACAACATCAGCTTCTTTTTTTTTTTTTTTGTGCGTAGACTCTCAGGAATCAATCCCGTAATGACATATTGAGAGTTTCCCCTGATGGAGCTGCACTATATCCAGCCATTGAGACTTAATGATGATAGCCTCTGTGTGAGCGGGCTAGTGTCTTGTGCTCAAGGTATATTCTGAGTCCCTGCTGTGTTTTACTACCTTAATGCAGCTCTTCATAGTGCTTCCTCCGTATTCATAATTTATGAACTGTTGGGGGAAAATAACTCCATAAAGTAATTTGTTACATTCTCATTGACTTCTGAAGGGTGGTGAGTGATGAAGGCTCTTGTTCAGGTGTCCTATAAGGTATTGATTAGATCATGCAGCAGCAGCCACTTTGCATGCGTCTTCCACATCATCCATCAGAGAAGTCTTTCCATCATGATCGCCGCTGTACTCCATCTAGCAGAGTACTGGGCACCACAGGTTCTCAAACCAGCGTCAGTCAAACAAAGAAAAACACGGCCTGAAAAAGCAAAGTATGACATGTGTTTGCCAACTGGATTTTACAAACAACCCAGATTCTGGGATGCTGTGTACAATGGAAATAAAACCAGAAAGCAGTCATTTGCAAATGAGTTGTGTTTTGGGAAGTGTTCCTGAGCCCATAGCAGTAGTAATAGTAACATCCTTTATTCAATCATGTGTTCACAAAGCGGTGAACCTCGCTCCATCCTTGCTCGTGAATGGCTAAGCTTTCAAGTATGCCGCTTTTGCTGATTTTTAGTTGACGCTTACAATATGGTGAAAGGTTTGCTTCTATCTGTGTATGACGTGGTAAACACAGCCTGTGCAAATAACCCCTATATTTCCATTTTATTCCTGTTATTTTCCATAAATTCCTGTTAATTCTTATTGAACGTGTCCACCTAGAATTTTCCCAGAATTTTGCAACCCTACATGTTGGTAGGCCTTTAAATATACGGTATGTTTTATAATAGATTAATGTACTTGTTATCTTCTTGGAAAACCTCATAATTGTTTAGTCCATAGTATGTCAGCAAATAGAGAGAAATGCCCAGAGCCCATGGTGACATATTCAAATGGCTCGTTTTGTCAGACCAACAGTTCAAATGCCACAAATATTCTGTCATAAAGACTTAAGAAAAACAGGTAATATTCAGAGAGGCTGGAAACGATTAATTTTTGCGAATTTTGATGGATAATTTATCACACAATCAGTTGATTATTAAAAATTCTTGCCACCTCATTTTTTGTCGCTGGATTAGTCAACTCTTTGTTTGAGCTCTACATGTGGGTGTTTGTGATGCTCGGCCCAGCCGGTTTTTACTCTGTGTAATAAAGGTGAAATTAAGATCACAATCATTTAAGACAATATAAGTATAGATCACAAAATGCCTTAAATATCACATGCTGAGCAATCAAATTAATCATTCCATTTAACTACTTGTCATTTCATGTGTGATGACTAAGTGCATTCATGATTAATTACTATGGAAATTAAGCGTTGCTTGAATGAATAACATGGCATTACTAAAGGACGGCGTTGGTTGCATTGAGAAAACCAGAGTGCTGAGATCCTTAGTTACATAAATAGCCTGTGTTCAGAGATAATGTTCCCTCAGTGTTACCACCTGCCAGGGCAGAGTCACATCTTCACTCACTATTGGCCGGATCCTCGCTGGCTTCACTTCCATTCAAGAAACAAATGCGTTTTTTGACCTGCGATGTCAACCCTCTGAATTTTTGAGTGACAGATTAACGAGCAGTGCAGCATTGACTGGCTGCTGTTTATGGGCCTGATCAAAGGTGATTGCCTGCTTTGTAACCTTCCCCTGTAAATTAAGGCTTATGACTCTAATAAATTTCCAAGGGAGCCAGAACTACTCTGTCAGATGGTGACTTTTTGACATTGTTCCACTCTCTCATAGTGATAAAGACAACTGCTTTAAATTAGCCTTAGGATATTGACTCCTTAAGTTTAACAGAAGGGCAAACGACAAAGTAGTGGCATGTCTTGAAATGACTTTGCAAAGTGCCAAGATCAGACATCCCCTCACTGTGATGACACTCCTCACAACAAGCGTGGTTTGACAATGTGCATGCTGCCCTCAACCAAACATGAGACCGCGCAGTCTAGTGCCTCGTAGGAGAAGGCCTGGTGTTGCACGACGCTGCGCTGAACACCATATGGCCAAGCTAAAGACGTGTTTTGGGAGTATAGCGTTGACTATATTGAGATTTTGTCCTTCAATGCCACTCGTGGATAAGTACAGCTGCGACAAGGACTTGGCAATCTGATGCAGCTGCTGCCATAGCACTGTCTGTCCTCTCTGTGTCTTTGTGTGAGGGCACAGCCGCTCTCAGAGCTCTGTGAAGAGAGCGGCGCTGTGGCGACATACTTTATTCAGCACATTTCAATGATTCACGTTCCTTTGTTCTTTTCTTATTTATGAATGTCAACACAATTTAGTTTTAGGAAATGTATTTGTGAGTTTTTGTCTTTCGGTTTGTTTAGATGCGTTTCTCCTGTATTCTTTAGATTTACCTCAACATTTTTCCACCACATAGTTTGTGGTCATGTTGGGTTAATAAGCTACATCCGTTTTAATGTTGGTTTTTATTTTGTTGCACAAGGGACCCTGTAAACATCATAAGTTTTGACCTTTTCTTTTTTATTTTGAACCATTAATCAAATACAAATCCATCAAAATGACTCTTCTCTAGCACACCATGCTTTATTTATCAAATGTCGTCTCCTCCTTCATACACGAGCCTGTTTTAATTTAGACGGACTGGTACTGAAACTCACACTGGGCTGCACCTCGCTGTGTGACTGCTCTCAAAGTGAGACGCTTTGATCAAAACATCAATCAAAAGCACCATTAAGATCTGACTGAAAGTAGGACGTCTGTATGGCTTTCAACATAAAGCCCTTTTGTAACAAAGAAAACAAAGTTAGTACCCACCTCTGCCACAGCGTACGTGACATTTTGTGATCACTCGCTGAATGTCAAGACTCTCGGTGCAAGAAAAATTCTTTCATGGAATAAGTTCTTCCTCAGTCGGACTTCAGCTTCTTTGTCCTCTGATTTGCATTTTGAGGTCTTTGGTCTTTGGTGGGCTTTTGCATCCAAAGTGAAATGCAGTTGCAAGGGTGTAAATCACAATGGAGACAATGACAGACTATTAGAGAGTGGTGTCACATTAATACTGCATGGCTTCATGGCTTGTGTCCCTGACCTAAAGGGAAAGCCAGGTACATGTTTTGTGGGCCTTTTTGGAACCTGCCTCGGGTGGTTTGACCTTGAGCCAAGCGCTCTGTCAGAATGGCTTACCTGAACAAAAACTCACAGAGCTTTGCTCGTCGACTCATAAGGCCTGGTTACTAATGTGAAAGCTTGCATTTCCAGTTTCTTTTACTTGCAGTTTGTTTCTATTTTCATTCTATGACATGCCACTGAGACTTCTGTTCTGTTCTGATTTGCAGAATGAATGAGACCTGTTCTGTAAATGTCTTTATTGCCTTGTTTCTCCTCATCTCAGTGTATTAATAGAGAATATTGCTGTTTATCAGTGTCGGCACTCTCTTGTCACTGCGCCCCACTTCTCATCACTTGGATGCATTCATGAGAAAGAGCTTGAGTGCTTTTGTGTGTATATGACTTTGCTGTGAATATTAATGCCATGTCAGAGCATACAACTTTGTTTTTGCCATAGTGTGTCTTCACGAGTGTTCACAGCACATCCCATGTGTGCCTATTCTAGTCTTCTTTGTGTGTGTGTGTGTGTGTGTGTGTGTGTGTGTTTGTGTGTCTATTAAAAACAAGTAGAGCAGTAGTTAGGTAGAAGAAGTGGGGAGGATTGTCTCTACGGTGCTGCTGATGATAATTACTGTAGAGAGAGAGTCTCAGAGGACTGCAGGGCAGCTGCCTGCTTGCCTTGCTGCCATACTGCCATTCACCACCATTGGCTTTCTACTGAGGCAGACATGCAGCAGATTATTGCTATTTTCATGACTTGACTATCTGATAATGTTACGCATGACTCGGAGTGACTGAAAATCTGAAATGGGATTTACAGTAGTTAAGTATTCTACAAGAGGGACTCAGGAGGGATCTCTTTATATGGTATATCTGTTCTTGTGGTGGCAAATTGACGGATTATTTTGTAAGCTGAGTTGAGCTGCTGGTTGTGGAAGTGTTTTTTAACACTGTAAATTCCTGTTGTAGAGTTTTCTTTTAGTGTTATTCTGTTCATGTATTCACCTTCCTCAACATTGAAAGGGGGACTCTTTCACAATATTTTTATCATTTTATTTATTTTATTTCATCTTTGTCCGGTTTTGTCTGTCAGCTGAGTGTGGCAAATGTCTCTGGGGATAAAGCTAGTCAAATGTGCAAATCATAATGGTTCGTCATTGCAAAAAACTACACAATATAACTGATGAATTCCACTACCACTTACCCAGAGTCAGAAAGTGCATTTATTTAAACTGCTGAATGTATTATCAGGCTTCTGCTCTCTTCTTGTACTCTTTAGCTTTAGATCCCTGTTCGCTGCACATGAAACTGAATTTGAAGCTCCAGGATTGGATGTTCCTCACCAAAATGCTCAGTGGGAATCATCTCCTTACATTTTATGCACATAGGCTTGCACTGTCGACTTTTCATCAACAGAAGCATTTGTGCAAGTATGTTTTGAACATTTTATGCCTTCATTTGAAAGTGGACAGTGGAGAGGAGACCGGAAATGAGGGGAGAGAGACGAACAAAGGTCCTTGGCCAAAATTGAACCAGGGATGTTCATAGTATATGATATGTGTCTTAACCATTAACCTACCACAATTCCCCAGAACAAGAGATTTATCTTCACGTCAGCTGCCACTCAACACTGGCTACACAAGACTTTCCCCTCTGAATCCCTGAATACCTGAAGTATCTTCCTCAACATCTCTTACAGAAGGTGTTGTCAGGTAAAGCAACAGGCCTCCTGTTTTCTTACCCAGTGTTTACCTCTGGATGGTGTCGAGCCAGATGTGCCTGCATGCAGGGCGTATTACAGCTTTGCCGTAACAGATTTCACTAACAGCTGTAGAAATACCAAGCCTCACTTCGTCTTTTTAATTATGAATTCCAGCAGTCAAGAATACCTGTGTATGTCTAAAAGTCTTTGTAGCACAACAGGACAGTAGTAAACAATAGAAAGATAGAATTGCTGTTGCAAGTCACTGCTCATTAATAACTGAGGAGCTGGCATCAGGCCATTGTTGGAGCATAATGAAGAATACAATATAAAAGTTCAGGAAGTTCATTAATACAGCTGGTCAGTCATGTGGCACCTGTCAGATCATCAGTCACTATGGAGCTCAGTTGTTTCCCAAGTGGGAAATTTGTCATCGTCTTCATTACTCTAATATTAATTAAAGGTTTTGTGCTTGCTTATTTGGAAGTAAAATCTAATGTGTGCAGGCTGGGAAGGACCTCTACTCATAATGTGAACAACACTGCTCTTTGTATTGCATATGTCAGAAGATATATTGTTATTAGAGTGCCAGGTAAGAGCCCAGCTTTGATACAAATTGTCTGTGGGTCTGGTACAGACTAGAAAATGCCCTAGGTGCCTTCCCATTCTCTGGTGTTTTGCCCTAGGTAACTGTCAGTGCCTGGAGGGACACCTCCAGCCCCACTTGACTTCTCCAGTAAGCAGAAGCTGTTATTTTGGGATGGCTGCTTAGCTCTCTTCCTCCTCATCCTCACTCCTCCCTTTTTTGGGGGATGACAAAGCCAGGAGCCATTTTAATTGGTTTTAGCTTCCTAGTTAACTGGTTTGGGGAGGCTAATAGCAGATTTGCATGATTGCTGCCTCTTTCTCTACAAAGGTGTGCCTGCACTCTGGCACAAATTGGGATCAGAGACTTTTCTTGTCCTTTTAGACAATGGCAGTGGCTTTCAGGTCACATTATTGTCATCCACCAGTGGTTTTAGGACATTCTCCCTGTGTAATATAACAATAGCTGTCTGTCTTAGAGGCAGTGAAGGTTTTCTGTATTCTCTATCGTACTAGGACTTTTCTGTATTGGCCAGTTTCACTCAATTCGAATGTTCCAGAATTACCAAACAGTTGTACTTTTGAGAATTTCTTTTTAACTCTAAAGTTTCGATCACATTAATATTTCCAGGCAACGTTATAAATAATTGTTGGATAAAATTAGCGATGCATGAATTAGTGGTGCTCGAGCGTGCAGCCAGCAGGGGGATTTATGCTGCTAATGTTATCTTGACTCTCTCTCAGTTTCTCTAAAATTGAAGCCAAAAGTGACATAATGTGTCGTCACTGATGGATTGTTGTCTCGAACACGAAGTGGCTTTGTGAGTTTCACAAGCTTGGAGTTGAACGTGACTGTGGGGTGCGGTACTGCCGATGTAACCACCAGTGTGTCCGTACCGAGCTTGTCCACACCTTGCTAACACCTGATTGCAGTTGACCATATTTTGCTGTTTTTTGGATCTCTAAATTCAAATTCTAGTCCCAGCAGTTAAACCTGAGTGAGTTAATATGTCGCAATGTAATCTGACGATGCTTCCTGTTGAAAAGACGTCTAACTCTCATCTGCCATTTTCTTCAGTGAAATGCAGAGCAGAAGATAGACTGACAGATGGAGACGTGCACCCAGGCAGCAGAGCTTATCCTCCCAAGGCAAACAGTTTGAATGCCAAGGGAGGTGGATGTTTTAAGAGAGGAGGCCCTACCAGGAACCTGACAGCAGTCAAATGAGTCCACAAAACAGAGAAGACTTGCTTTCCAGCTTGGCTTGTTAAGGCTGTGGGATGTCTTCCAACAACAACAGACACATCCATTTTGTCCAAATCTATTCTAGCTTTTTCAAAATTCTGTGCAAATTTTCCTGTGGTTGTTTTTTCAGATTAATTCTTTTGTTATTCACAGTGCCAGGTGTTCATTTTAGGGCAAGGCCACTTAAGCCTTTGACAAATACAAATTTATTGTGGTATTGCGGCCAGAATGTAGGGCACCAAGGCCAAAACCAATGGTGCAATAACAATACAAGATAATTACATATTGTGAAGAACTAGTAAATGGACTTTTTTCTACAGTTTGATTTCCACAAAGTGCTGATTTATTTTCAAAATGTGACCAACTCATATTTTTTACTATTGTTATAGTTTGATAATAAAATTAAGTCTATAAATAGGTTAAGACTGTGCAGCATCAGGGAGAAAATAGGGTGCGCTCCCTGAACACATCCATAGTGAGTTTAATCTGCATGCCTAGCAACTCACTGGAAATTGAATATTACTGCTTTGTCTTAGCTGTATACAGTAGAAAGTCAGATCTCACTACTTCTGAACTCTATGTAAGTTCGTTGTTTGCCAACACTATGCAGGATTATGCTTGTAAACATTCAAACACGTGTTGGTTATTTGCTGCGTTGCATGTGGTTTTGAATACATGCCAAGCTGTCTGCGTGGTAGAAGGGGCATTATGGCCACACCCCACGGCATCCAAGGCAATGGCTTTTTGGCTGTGGTATAATCCCTGCCCCGCATTGCTATGCAGCTATATCTTCTTGCCCTGCGTTTGAACCCCTCCTGCAGGAGTCACATCATCAGTCTTGGCTGTTATAGGGTGCTACAGGGGATAGAATTAAAAGCATGGCTCCACATGTACACATACAAACCACAATAACTGAAACATATGAATAGTATGGTATTTCAGACGAGACTGCAGTGGTGACCCGCGGATGCCCCTCATTACTGTATTCAGTTATGCAAGAGAAGAGGCCAATATAGAGCAACGTGTACTGTTCTCCTAGAAAACAGCCCCTTTTGGTTCTAATGAAGCCTCCCAACAGGCTCTCCTGAGAGCTGGAATGGTGAAAGCATGCTAATACCGTGTGCTGTATGGACTTTGGCATGGGTTGTGAATTACTAGTCAAGCGGTTTTGTTTTCAGTTGAGAGCCATTATGGTTGCAAAATTTTAGGAATATTCAAGGTGAAAACTTTCCATGGGGATAACAGGAATTTATCAGAAACAAGGGGAATAAAACAGAGATATAGCGGTTATTATCTTAGCCTGTGTTTACCATGTCATATGCAGATATAAACAAACCTGTTACCGTATCATAAGCAGACAAATTTGAAAACTCTTCTAATAGAAATGAAAAAAATTTGATGATGCAGATTTGAACTTTAACTGAGTTGACTCCTCTGACAGTAGGAAATAGAATCATAATCAATAAAATCAATAAAATCATTAAAACTCTTCATTTACATCCCACGTGGTAATAGCTAGCTAGCAAAAACTAGCAGAAGATGTTACAAGCTATAACTGTACTTTGATTTTGGCTACTGTATGCTTCACTAAAATATTATAAAAAATGTAAAATACATTCACATTAAAGATATAATCAAGTTTTGATTGAAAGCATGTAGTCGTTTGGGTCAGACAGTGCAGTAGTGTTGGCTGCATGTGTGATGGGAGAATGTACTGTGCATGCAGAGGGTTGTACATTTACTCAATTCCTATTTAATGGGAGTCTGACAGATTATCTGTGTATGTGATGGAGGAGTGTGCTGAATGAGTGCATTGTTGCAAACCGATTAAATGGGTATACGTTGAACAAAACATGCCTTGCATTGCTTTCTTTGTGTATTCCCACAAATAAATTCACTATTAGACGGTAAACTTTTTCTATTGAAATTGTGGAAAACGTTCAAAATCCTTTAGCTTCCTTTCCCCTACAAGTTTTCTGGAAATTTTCCAGACATTTTCTGATCCTTTGCAACCCTAGGGACTTGATGAGTGTGCTTTTAGATCCAAAAAAGGTTTGGCTTAGCTGTTTATTGCTGTTATTAGAGTGACCATGCTAAGCTCATTAGCCTTAATTGCTAATAACCATTAAGGGTCTACATTTGACTCCCTCCATCACTTAATGGTAGAAAGATGCTGTACAAATACACTCCCCCCTCCCCCACCCCTGTGTTCCTATTCTTTCTCATCATGAATGATGGAGCGGCTGATGACTGTAAGAGGCACAGAGTGGCCTTGTCATGCCCCGTGCACCACAGAATGTGCGTGCACACACATGTCCGCGAGAGCATCTTGGTCGCCATGCTTTCTTTTTTTGCTTCCTGCTGTATGTAAAAAAAAAAATGTATTTGCTTGATCAGCTCCTCTTTCATTGTTGCTTCATCTTTCATTATTCTTTCCTTGTAGTGTCTTTAGAGAGCAATATGTTTGCACACATGCAGGCATGTATACATGTGTTTCTTATGCTTGTGTTTCTTTTGAAAAAAAAAATGCATTTTAGAACTTAATATTTTCTGGAGAAAAACATTTCAAGTATTCAAGTATTTTGAGGTTTTTGAGGCCAGAAGATTTCATTTTCCATAGAAAATAACTTCCATAGAAATAAAAGCATGACTCTTGGTCATTCATGGGATATGATCTGTACTACACAGGCATTGGCAAACATAATTAAAATGATAGACTAAACAGTTTTTAATTATAGTTGCATTTTCCAGTTCCCTCAAACCTCAAAATGTCGATTTGATAAGTGCAGTTTATTGCAGGTGTAAAATTCACAGATGAGTTTACAGAATATTCATTTAGCCACTTTCAATATCTCTAACTTTCAAATTATTAATGACTTTTAGGCGTTCAGCAAAAACGACCAAAACACCCACTGAAGACACTAATATGTCTAGTGTGAAAGGCTACCTACTACCTTCTTCATTTCACAATTCCGTATTCTACGAAACTAATGCAAAGGCTATCTGAATACTCATAGCACCACTGGTCTCATCCTATAACAGCTCGTCAGGTCGGTTGTCCCTCTGTCAGCCATAATTTTTGTCAGTCAGTTTCGAAGGACGCAGATTGAATTTCAAGCTTCAAGCTTGACGCAATTGCCATATTTTAGGTTGTGTGTCTGCCCCCACAAAAATGCATTTTTCCCACCGTCAAGCACAGAACCAACCTGGAGCAGCGGGCTACTTCTTTTAAAACTGGTGGTTGTTGTTTAGCGCAGAATATTGACCGTGCAAGCGCAGCTGGTGTGATTGAGCATTTGTTTTTTCTGTGTAGTATTTAGAGTGTGTTGCTAACAATATCCTGGTAGTATACAATAAGTGTGGTATAAACCAACAACATACTGTACACTAACACGTTACCAGTATCACAACATGCCATCACCCTCTGCATTATAATGTGCCTCTTATGTTCATGCAAGTGTCCTCAGCTAACTAATGTCTTGCGTAGCTCTGACAGAGTAACAGTGGGTTACATCTTAGGTCAGTTTAACTTTACTTAGTCAGCAACATAATGCACTGCAATGCTGATGTTGTTATCATGTTAGTTTAATCTTCACTGGGTGAGCAAATACACACACTGAAGCATCATTTATATGCTGAGCCATAATTTACCTCACAATCCTTGTTTTCCCTTTACTGTAATGGCCTTTCTCTCCTTAACGACTCCCTGAAGATCTTTGCTGTGAAAACATTTGTATGCACGCACACATGCCCACACGCACGCACGCACACACACACACACACACACACACACACACACCGATGCACATAGCAGTGTGTGCTTGTGTAGAGGGATTCTAACTCTAACACAGCCTGTGTCTCCCCGTCACATTAAAAAGCCAATTTCCTTTTAATAGCAACAACAGCTGGAGCTGACAGGGCCTGCGTCTGCTGATGGAGCAAACAGCTCCAGACCTGTCCTGCACCTTAGGCCCGGCTGCCTGTCTCATTACTGGAAAAGGGGAGCGAGAGGGAGAGATGGTAGGAGGGGGGAGGCAAGGAGGAGGGAGGAGGAGAAAGGATGTAGCCCGCGCACTCTGAGGCAGGCGTTCGACATGTTTTGGTGTTGTATAATGTAAAACACCGCAGCAGAGAGTGCCCGGCTTGGAGAGACTTTGAGCTGAAGCATAAAAACTGTTAGCATTAGGCACGGTGGAACCCTTGAGATGATACCTTTTTATAGCACTGTGTTAACTAGCTTTCACCTAAAAGTCACACAAACTCATTCTGCCTCCCTCCTTCCCTTCTTCCCCTCCAGTGCACCTGGTTGAGTCCCAGGAGATGGCTGAATCTGCAAGAGTACCAGAGCAAGAAGCTGATGCAAGAGAGCGGCGTGGCTGTCCAGCGCTTCTATGTGGCCGACACGGCTTCCGAGGCCCTGGAGGCTGCAAAGAGACTCAGTGAGTAGAGTCGGGGTTACGCGCACTCACGAGAAGAGCCATGCAGTTCACCTGTGTCCACTCGAACAGATTGGAGCAGCCTGCCTTTTATACGGTTTGGTGTTATAGTGAAATGGTTTGATATGGGTGTCAATAAGATATGACTGCCAAAATGAAATATTGTGAAATTTGTAGGGATGCACAATAACTGTTTTTGAAAACCAATACCGATAACCGATATCTTTAAGCTCCTAAAGGCCGATGGGTGGGTCATCTTTGGCAAATTTCTTAGATTTTTTGAAAGCCTCGCCAATGTGTGTCAGTCCCGGTGGCTTCTTTGCGGCTGGCTTGCTAACGTTAGCGTCTTTAGCAGGCCGGGCGTCCTCATACGCTTTCCAAACTCCGTCGAAGCGATGTTTATGTTTCAGGTGGCTGCTCAGGTTTGAAGTATAAAAGCTTGTGCTATTTCTCCTTCCTCGTGGAACTCGCTGGACCATTTGTTATATAACCTGCGAACTGTCTCCTTCGGACTTTGGAGAAGTGAACTCTGTTTTCATAAGCACGCTGTTCCTCATGCTGCAAGGTACGCCTCAAGGTGTAACGTAAATTCCCTCGTTTGCCAGTCGTTCTTTCAGCCTTTTTAAGTTCATGTTTCTATTTTTTATGTGTAACATAACATGAATATCAATTCAAGTCAGCAACTACCAAAATTATGACCAAGTTAACGAGTTGTTTTCTGGCATGAGGGGGTATTCTTGATTTTTCCCAGTGTGAAAGAGTTTTTCTGATTATGCCAGTCAGTGTTTACTTTAATTTCAGGTTTTAGTTTTCAGCACCCAATTTACTGTCAATGCTATATGGGCATGTTTAGGTTGGTACTTAAAAAGTATGATTCTTAGTCATATTCCAGCTGGGTTGATCTGAGATTAGGCCAGTGACTAACGAATTGACGAGTCTGCGTGCTTTTGATGACATGGCAGTATGATCGGGAAGCAGTAGAAGTGTCGGGAAGCAAAGTGTTGTGTGGGACACTTTCCTCCAGCAACACTTGAATCTTGTTGTTGTACATGGTCACAACATAGCTTTACTGCTATGTGTTCTATGTTGTATGGATTTACACACAAGATAATTCTTTATTACTTTGATAATGACTTAGTTGAAGGGTTTTGTAAACTGTGATTTGGTTGTAATTACTGTGTAAATATACTGCTGTACACAGTACACAGTGCTGTAACAGTCCTATTTGTGCCGCATGGCTCTCTGGCCCTGCTACAGGACGTGCAAATGGCTGTGGCTAATCAGGGATGAAGTTTTATCAAGTTTAATCGTGTCTCTGTGCTGTATGCTTATGTGCGGAAGCCTGTGTTTTTTTTAGCTTAGTGGTTGTGCCTGCTCGGTTTTTCATCACGCACTCATCCGGGCTAATCTGTTCCACAACCTCTCGTGTCTAGTTTCTCACGTTTTGCATGTTCTTTTCCTTTTTTGTTTTAATTCATTTATTTCTGATTATTGGTTAGAATTTGGATTATTGCCCCCACACACCCACACGAAGCCATGCAAGGAAGTGACTGTAACTCTAATTTAATTCATGTAACACAGATCTTCACAAAATACATTGTACTCGCATGAACAAAGATGATTTAGTACACATTTGTATGCACCCACACATAGCCTTCTCTTCCATCCCCTACCTTCCCTGTTCTACTTTCTTCCCACACACCAAAGTGGCCAACGCATGCAGTGTATATTTCCACCCTCAGCTTTATATTTTATTCAGTGTCCTCTCGAACTACAGCAGCGACTTTCTGACAGTGCATCCAGGTTGGTTGTCAGCCAGCGAGATGCCACTCTTGCTGCTGCGTTTGGGCTCCAGCGCCTGGGGTGCTGCCTTCAGTGACCCTGGTTATGATGCAGACAAAGATAAACTGAATAGGAGGAAGAGGATATATATTTTCATGACAGTACCTATATTGCTTGGTAAAGGAAAAAATAGAGAGACAGAAAACTGTGGAAGAAGGAGTTGGAAGGGAACAGATATCTTAATAAAACCCAGGCCGGACTCAAGGGTTCATTTACTCATGACTCAGGACTTTTTTTTAGACACCAACAAGTCAGATTGCATTTGTCCACAGTTATGACATATTTATGACGCTGCACTGAAGTTTTCTCCTGGCAACAGAGAAGTGACACCACACAAAGTAGCATGTTTGGGTTAATGTAAAATCTAGTTTAGGACATTTCTGTGTTGAACTGCAAAATACTGTATCTGCAGAGGGAAATTAGCGTTCTACAAATGGTGGCTGAAAATGATTTATTATTGCGGATTGTCCACTGCAGCAGAGGTAATTGCATGACTGCAGTTCAGAAATATTTTTATTGGTTTCCTCAACCAATAATTCAAGCCCAGCAGCAGAGAACTTACACTTTCCTTTGCGCTCCATTGCTTTTCAGAAATGGACAAGACACGTGTTAAATGGCCCAGCATCAGGTCCTAATTACCAGCAGTGCATTCAGATGAACTCGACTGTGGCTGTGGCCACTTACATCACGGGTGCGAGTGAATTCCCAGCTAAACTGAAAATATGCGCCAACGCAAATTTTCGCAGCTCTGACAGTAATTTGCGGTTGGCTTAGTAAATCAACCCCTCTATTCCCACAGTGCACTTCAGAACTGCTTTATCTTCTCATCTCCATTGGCTTTGGTCAGTGTCCTAGTACATTTGTGTGTGCGTTCCTCACACTTTTTGTGTCCTTTGACCATTACTGGCTCACCATTAAAGCGTGCAAGCGAGCATCTCCTGACGCTTAATTTCTTCAGCTACACATTTCGTCTTTTCACGCTCTCACATGAATGTGTGGCGGCTCACACATGGGCCATGTTAGGTCATACATGAATGCGATAGAGAATGGGAGAAAGAGGGAGATCAGTAACCTCTTAAATTACGATCGGTTGGCCTGAAATGCAAACTGAGACTGTCAAGCCCTGACTCCCAGGGGTTGAAGGGGAGGCAGGGACTCAAGCCAGCCTTGAATGGAGCTCCGTTTCATGGCTTTCCACTATAGAGGACACGGCGTATGACTCCGTACAGGGGATATGGATGGCTGGGGTATCTGAGCTGACCAGGAGCGACTCCAATGGATTTCTGTGTGGTGCTGATATCCTGCTGTGTGTCCTTGGTTCCTTGCATACACAATAGAACGAACCAGTCAAGCATGGAGGCATAGACACAGATGAATGACATGCGTGGGGTAAGCTTGCCCGTACGAACACACAAACTCACAAACACATGCACACCAACCAGTATTCTCCTCTCTGCTACACTCACTTAACCATGAAGTGGTTAAGTTGACAGTTCAATTGCGGCTATGCTAGAAACTCCTCTCACTCCCCTCATGTACTGTAGTGTGATCCAACTCTCCTAAAGTGGACACAGATTGATTTGTTCTATTACCTCAGAGGGCAAATAGCTTAAAATCTTCCTCCTTCTCTATCAAAACAAACAAACAAACAAAAAAAAATCAGACATGGACCACTGATTCCCTTTAGCTTGAGTGACAACTCTTAGGGGAGCGTTTACATTGTGGCAGATGGGTGACTCAGAACCAGCTAATGGCTTAGGGAAAGCAGGGTTTGATTTCTGTGGCTCCATACTGGGTGAGCCGTGCAGGGAGTTATCAGAAAGTCCAAAGTTTTTCTAATGTGTGCTCCACTGGGACACTGAGAGAATGGCACGCTAACTCCTGCTGTCTGTCCAAAACCAATGACCCAAATCCACCAGTCTCAGACCCAAGCTTTTAATCTTCGTGTTGTGTGTGTGACAGCCCAAGCACCAAACTGCAGTTTTGAAAAATAAACTTTTGGATCTCAGAGTTACATAATGTTACTCTAATTTCTAAATGTTTTCACTGAAATTGCTGAAGATTATTGTCCTTTTTTGTTAAGTTGTCACATTTGCAAACATTTATACTGTCTCTGAGCAGATTTTAGGCATTCAGGCAGTCAGTCCTTTTGTCTGCTTATAGGGCTAAGACAATACTCATTTATACCTCCAAAAATATGTTGTGCTCTCTGGCAGTAAATGGGGAAAGTACAAGTAAATGTCTCTCTGGCAGAATCAATAATTGATGTGTGTAATGCGATGCTACTTTGGCATGCCGCAGTCAAGTTTCAGTAGCACCTCTATTTCCGTGCTTCCTAAAATGTGACCCAAAAAGAGGTCAGAAAAATTGAGCTGCACATTTTTGTGGTAGTAACCCAACACTCAGCCCATTAAAAATATATATGATCAAGTATCTTGTATTAGCACATTTCACTCAGTGCCTCATCAGGCTCATGAAACAACCGAGGACTTGAGTAAGAGAGCACTTCAGTAAGAGAGTACCTCAGTTCACACATGCCGAGATCACACTACACAATGTTTTTGTCTTTGATGATGGTCACCACGTCAGATCCAACGATCATGATACCATAAACTCTTGCCACGTCTTGGTGCGGCAAGACTACATGTATGACACCAACTAATCACGGCACGACTTATTTCACGTTCATGCATGACTTCAGACGTCATCGGGGGAGGCTGGTGAAGCAACTGTCAATCATGGCGACATTAAAATGCATTGCTAGAGGCACTGTTCTGTCATTATTTAAACATCTACTGGGTAGCATCTGGATAACAATTAGGACAGGTGCAACGAGTTTCATGTATACAAATATTATTTCCATAGTTATTTATTCTACAAGGAGCAGGCGTGGCTGCGTTGGCTGCTTTAACGTTTGATCTGGAATTAGTAATGATGAGCATCACCCCGCAGTTAGGACCAGGGATAGCATTATGACAGCATAGCCAGCCACTCGCCTGGCTGATGAAGTGCTTCTGCTATTTCTCACCAACATTTGTCGTTTTTGACTCGATCATGGTACTCCCTTGAGGAAACGTCAAACTGGCAGGGGTACCGTTGCCACAGGTCAACAAACTTTTCCTCTCTTCGTTGTCCCACCTGACGGCAGCAGCCTCAGCATCCCTCCTCCTCTTCGCCATGTTTGTCCTGACAGTGCTCTGGAGAGAGCACCCCGTAGGAGATGTCACACTAGGCGTGTCGTGACAAAACAATTTTCATTGAGGTGTAAAAAGTATAGTAATCATTAATACATATCGTCGATCCATCTCAATGAGAAAACAAATGTTAAGTCCTCTGTGGTGAAAGTAGTTCACATCTCATGATGCAGGTGTGTGCCTGCCTTGAGGTGTGCAAGAGGGTAATAACATCTTCCAGAAAATCACCTGAAAGAGTGAGCTAGTTTGGAAGAGGTTGTCTACTTTGGCAGATCCCTTTCTGCATTGTCTATGTGTTATTGATAATGATAATGGTTGATATTGATATTGATTAGAGTACTTTATAATAGGGCTGTCAATGAATATTCTAAATTTGATTTACATTTGAGTTATAAGAAATCCACACATTTGGTTTGCGAAAATTTATATTCGATTATGGATACAAAAAAAAGCAGCAGTGCCGCGGCGGCTACACTGAAGTCACTGCCGGCTGCAGCGGCTCGTTCAATACTGACCTGAATTCCTCCCATTTGTTTGGGACAACGAAGTCCTCCAGGACGTGTGGACCTGCACAACAGCACACACAACATCACTTTCATTCATTGAAAATGAAATGTAGGTTAAGCTCAAACAAGCGTATAATTCAACAACACGGTACAGGACATTATTTGTTTATCTGTAATTTGTAATGTGTAGGTATGTACATCTTTTAAAACACATGATTGTGTTGAAATAATTCACAAGCCGAACGTCTTCTCTCTCCTTGTATTGGTTTTCCCTCTTAGGGACATAATGCGTGTGTGTATGCAGGCTTTTCACAAAGACCTGGTTGCTATCTACCAGTTTTAAGATATCACAGAAAGTCCAGTAATGAATATAGATTTCGTCTTTGCCTTCGAAGCAAGCATGCACGGCCATGCACATGCACCCAGATACACACACACACATATACAAATACCTGTGCCCTGCTGCAGCCAAAGAGAATGTGATTATGCAGTCCACTTTGTGTGTTGCCACCCGCATGACAGATGCATCTGTTGAGCAAATCTTGATGGATTTTCAGTCTGAATTCTAAATCAAAACCACATTTTCCCTCCCCTTCCTTGCTGCGAGAGCCCTTCATGTCTGCCATGCCTCATGCCTCACCCAGCAATCATTCATTGACAAAGCCGCAATGGAAGAAAACATTGCTTTGGATTCTTATCTCCACCGCGTGTTGAGCCTGTGTGATGAATGGGAGCAACATACACGCGTGTATATGAACATCTCATATCAGATGAGTCGGACTGTGTTGTCCTCTTTTTACCGTTGACATCGGCCTGACTTTCCTTTGACAAATCGTGTTGCAGTTGCATTTTCTGTATCTGCCTGTTTTTGTTCACTGCCTCCGTTTTCAGTTTGTAAAGTTACCGTAGATTCTCTCGCTCCTCATTCACCTCAGTCTACCTCTGCTGCTCTCTTTCACTTCTTTGGGTTTCGCACAGCCTCGCTGCCAGAATGACAATTAACAGAGGTAGGAAGCATTTTAATTTATTTCACTCGGTTATGAATATTCAGTGTAAACAGAGCAGTTTTTATGCATGGCTGTCAAATCTCATGTGTGCTTATTAGAGCGATAGTTAATTTGATATGTTGGCTTACTGAATAATAGTTAGCTACCTTGACATTAACTCATTGATGAGGCAGGTGTGTTTGCCTGTGCGCGTGTGTGTCTGTGCGTGTGTATACATGCATGGTTATGCTTGTGCTTTTTTTGTGATGGTGGATGAGGGAGAGGGAAAGAAAGAGATCTTTAGGATCTCTTCATCTTACAAACGCATCTCCATCAGTTTTAATCTGACACGCTTTGCCGTCTTAAGTCACCATGCTTGAATGCACTCAAATTGTAGTTGGCTGAGGCAAACATCAGTTCTCGCACTGAAAACATAAACATTTGGTTGGCCATGCTATATATAGTGTTTTATTTTTTCCCAGACAGGAGAGAGAGGCTCTTTTTTTGGCTACTGGGGATCTTCAAGATCCGTTAAAGTCAAGTCAATGAGGCTCACACTGCGCCTCAGATGGCGTGTAAATAAAAGTAGCTCAAGGCCAAGGACACTGTTGTTATGTGTATCTTAAAGTGATTGTTTTCAGTCTGCTCATTTAGTTGTCTACTCTCTCTGGCAGCTTAGACCCCCTCTATGCCTCTGGCCCTTGAGCCACAAATCTTTCCACACACTACTGGCTTAAAGTGTGTTTTGCCATATCTACTGTTCGTGTTCATGCCAGTCCTCTCAGGGAGACCGAAGCATTCTGGGTTAGTTTCAGATGCAGTGCGTAGATTAAATGCAGAGTAAATGCTCGTTCACACGATTTGTCGATTAAAATATCTTGCTTATAAAGTCGGCCAAGCAGCCAGCTTCTGACACCATCAGAGGATCTAGCAGGCTCATCACAGCCATCCTAGTGTGTGAAGCGTTTTGGTGTTGTTCAGTGTTGAATGTTGTCTAAATCTATCATAGTGTCAGTACACATTTTATCAGGATTACATTAGCTGCATAGCGTACAGTATCTGCTGAGAGGAAAGCATGAGGAGATCGCCCAACCTTCGGCAAAACGTCCAAGGACTGGAGGCATGCACCAGCTAACCTTAGGGATGTGAAAGATCATTCGATTTTTCCTCTCATGGAATCCAGTGGTATGGGTTTCCCTTTGTGCACTGAGGTGCAGAGGAGACTCCCTACACAGCAGCCTCTGCTGGATGCACTCCCAGACACACTCACTGCATTTCCCCATCACTGTGGAAAGACATGGGGTATACCAGACACAGAGCCAAGGGCATGTTGGAAGAACCCAGTGGCGTAGAGGGCCAGGGCAGGACGTTCCAGGCAATAAAGCCCAGATCCTTTACTCGCTTTTTGATGCATGCAATGAACATTCTAAGAAGCATATCCTGAATATCAATTTGGGTGTTCAAGTGTTCAGTTGTCCATAGTGGTGATACATTAGAATGGTTTATTAGTAAGGATGTGAAATAAAAGGCTAAGGTCACAGATATAAGATGTGCTGTAACGCACATGCTCACACTAGGTGTCCCTCTCATTATTTTTGCTGCTGGATATCAGCAGTTCCGCTTTCTCTGACAGGGTGCAGAGAAGCATTTACACCTCCGACGAGGCCTGGCGCTGGCGTATGAGATCATCTAGAGAGTACCATATGCTTCTTCACTAACCCAACACACTGCCTAGCCTGTACCATCTGTCATAGAAATGCTCCTCCCCGCCATGGGCATCACCACAAGCCATTCTGAGGACTTCCTTACCGATGCGTGACTCATGCTTCCCTCTCCCTCATCCTGACTGGCCCGTGTGCCAGTGGAGATGCTGTACTATGCTTTCTCAGTTTATTTATTCACAGGCTGTGCCGAACAGGTAACCCATCTAAGAAGGTATGTGTGGAAGCGTTTTAGATTCAGTGGAAAAATCGTGGATAAAAAGAAGGCTACCTTTTTAAAAAAGGCAGCTGCCTTGCAGTAACGTTATAGCATGCTTGGTTGCTTGTCACTCAAATGCGTCAGCTCTACTCTGTAGTTTAGGATTAGGCTATTTATAACTAATTTGAATGAATTGTGTGTTAGATCTCATTCATTCGACCATGATTAACAGATGGCAGCAATTGTTTGTGCTCATTGACACCCAGAAAGCTTGCACTGTAGCTATAGTTACCTTCTAAACCTAACATGAATGAGCATGACAATATGCACACCAACAGGTGTCTGCGATACAGACTTATTATTTATCATAAATCATTGGTGCTTTTCAAATTATTTCTATGTTGCACAAGACAAAATCATATGAAATGCCCAATATGTCTCGCTCTAATTTCTTTGGTATAAGATGCACAGTGGAGGCGGACTTCACAAATCAGACCAAGATTTGAATCCCTGTCGTGGGCATCGAGGGGTGATATGCTGCTGTGGCACATTAGCATCACTCATGCTTCAGTTCCTCTTTTATGTCATTGTGTCCCAACACTTGCTCAGTGATAAATCCATTATCTGGATAATACTGGCTCTAAATTGCATGTTTTATTAAGGCTATTCCATGCTTCATTGAGCAGTGAATTTGTAAGGAGCAATGCAGTGACTTTCTTTCCTGAGCGCTTTCTCTCTGTGTGCCTTTTCTTTGAATTAACTCCAGTTCGGTTGCAATTTTTGCCCACCCGGATTTTGATAACAGTGTTGTATTAGCTCTCGGTCCTTTGTCATCAAATTGTAATGTGCTTTGCTCGCTGTGTGTGATACCAATCCTGTCTCACCAATGACTAAGAAAATGTGTGGACAAACATTTGTTGAATGAAAAAAGGAAAATCTGTGGCTGTACTACACACCTCATGCCCATGAGACCCACTTCCTTTTCAGCTTGGGACAGACAAATATCTGACTGTCAAACATGGTTAAAACATGGAACATGGCCAGACCTCTCCTCACTGCACATCCCCTCCCTTCTCATTCGCAGTCCCCACTAGACCCGCCTCGTGCACTTCAACACTTCAAGCGCCTTTTAAGACCACTTTCATCTTCCCCCTTCAGAAAATGAAGCCGAGTCTCTGGTGAAAAGCGCTGACAGTAGCAGTTAGTGCTGAGAGTTGGCTCAACCACAGCCCTTTCACTTCTGCCTTTGTCTGAAGTAGTGAGGAATAAGACGACCCTCTTAGAGCTTTGTGCGTTTGTGTGTGTGTGTGTATGTACACCAGCTGGATCCCATGTCGTGTCCTCCTCTTCTCGTTGGTCTACCGGGCAGAGGCCACTGAGGCGGCCGCTCGTCTCTTGAGGGAACAGATTTTTCTGATAGGTTCTTGAACCTCAAAAGAATATGCAGCCTCAGCCTAAGAGGATATTGCACTTTTATTGTTTCCATCTTCGTGCTCTTACTGCCAGCCATTCCTCTTCCATCAGCGAGCAGTTACCATCTCCACCCCCACTGTTTCCAATGTAAACATGATGGTAGCCCAGCTGTACTAGCAACAGTGATGAGGTGGGTCTGTTTAACAATGTCCGCAACAATGTTACCTGCAACAATCCCAGTCATGCTGTCAGAGTAGATGAGAGTGTGTTTGGTGGTTGCAAGTTCAATGACTTTATAATCAAAATGTACTTACGAGCTGAGAAAACTCAGGTGGCTCTGGTGGTCCAGGGAACATCTTAAGTCTGAAACACACACATAAAGTTACTATCATGGAGCTTAATGCATGTTATACACTATCAAGTGTCAGTGAATCAAGAGTTCCAGCAGAGAGTCAGGAGTTTTTATTGGATATTCTTAATTGATCACTCAGCTGAAGAACCATCTCCCAAGCAATGGCTTGCCATCTGATTTCTTCTTTAATGTTATCTTCATAATGCCATGACCAGGTGTTATGGAGGTCAGGATATTGTTACAGCTCAACAGTGTGATTCTTTCCATTGTGGCAGCTCTGAGATCACAGAGGACGTGCTTTCACTTGACAAGAAAAGTCCAGATGCAGTAGTTGGAATGTACCAGTTGAGTAATGAAGAAAAAAAAATGCTCATTGACTGGAATTGACTCTGGGAAATATGACCCTGGTGTTGGCACTGTGTGTTTATATGTGTGGGTTCATGTGAAAAATATTAGATGTGGCTGCACTTATGCACACTGCTTCTGTGTTTACAGATCCACATCAACAACCTTAAACTGATGCCCTGCACATTTCAGTCCCTTTGCGGGGCTTGTTTTTGAATATCTTGAGCCTTTGGCGTTTACATACACGGAGGTGACTTTGGTTTTACGGTACTGGCACTTGGCCATTTCGTGTTTGACCACTTTGTTCTCCGTACATACAGTACGTCAACTGCGCTCAGCAAATGTGCCGTTTGCAAAGGAATGCAGGTACATAGTTATAGAATGATCACATTGCTGTTCCTTGCTCATTGGTGTGGAATATTTGGGCATCATTCCACTTGCATATACTTATGAGACTGATCTGGTCTGTGCACACTTGGAAAAGAAAATCACTTGACAAATTTACAACCATTAACCATGCGTCTGCAGTTTACATGGGCAGTTTGAAACAAGTACTAGGCTCAGGTCCATTTACATCATTTACATAGCTACTCACTGGTATTGTCAAGTCAGAACAATGTTGCTCTTTCTTTTGTGTTTTACCCACATGTTCTGACCTTTCCTCCTTTGCTTTAGTCCTCTTTTTTTTAGCCCCCTCATCTCTTCTCACTCTTCTGCTCCCTTCAGTTTGTTCACTCTCATCCTTTCTCCTCCATTGTCACTTCAGTCTGCTGTCTGCTGTCTTGCCCCCCTCCTCTTTGTCTTTAGTCCTGAACACCTGTCAATTTATGCCCCACCCTCCTGTACTACAGCAGTATCTCTGTATCTTCATTCGCCACTTTGATCACATTGTAGAGGAAATAAACGAGTGCAGAGAGTCAGCTGGAGTGAGCTGCAGGTATCTCTACCTCGCCACCCCCGCTCCCTGCAGGGCTCCTGCTGATGGACGGAACAGCTCTCGTCCCTTCAGAGGGCTGGCCTGTCACACAGGAAGACAGATGTTAGTCTGCAGTTTTCCTGTCTCCACTACCTGCCAAGATAACACACACCCGATGAGGAGAGAAGATGGGGAGGGGCTGGCTTTAACTGGAGGTTATTAAGACGGGCACAGCAGCCCACTGACATACACCGCACCAGTTTCATTCAGAATCACATTGTAGGCTGTGTGCAAACTGCATACACTTTCAGAATGATTCCAAAAAAGTTGAGACTCTGTATAAAACAGAATGGAATGATTTGCTAATCCTTTTTGACATAACAGCACAAAGAAAATATATTTAATGTTTTACTTCATCAACTTGATTGATTTTTGTAAATATCAGCTTATTCTGAATCTGATGCAGCAACGTTTCAAACAAGTTGGGACAGGAGCTACAACAGACTGGGAAAGATTTGGAACGCTCCAAAAACACCTGTTTGGATCATTCCACAGGTAAACAGGTTGGTTGGTAACAGGTGATAGTATCATGATTGGGTATGAAAGGAGCATCCTGGAAAGGCTCAGTCGTCCACAAGCGAGGATGGAGCGAGGTTCAACACTTTGTGAACATTTGATTATACAACATGAGATCAGGAGCGCTTTCGTTAACCACTGTCAGAAAACACATTTTGTTTGCAAATAGTCGCATTCTGCATTTATGTCTCTGCGCTGGTGGCAGTCGTGGACAGTTTTTGGGTACACCTTGAGGAAATTTCTTCACATTTGGTACAAATGTTCACTTGGACTCAAGGATGAATTGATTAGATTTTGGTGGTCAGATCAAGGTCACTGTGACCCCACAAAACAGTTTTTTTTTGCCTAACTCAAAAATTCATGTACTATTTAAGGCGCATTTCACACTCATCGGATAAAATGAAGTGATAACATTTGACATCCAAACGGTCAAAGGTCAACTTTACTGGGACACCATAGTGTTCCATAAAAACACTTTTCTGCCATTATTCAACACCATAATTCAAGAACAGGGGAGATTGCGACCATATTTCACATTTGGTCAGTGGTCGGTGGTTCAGTCCCTGGCCCCTGCTGCCTACTGAACCCCAAATTGCTCCCGATGCTGTGCCATCGGTGTGTGATTGCGCATGTGAATGGTGATTACTCATGATGAGCCGGTGGCACCTTGCCACCGGTCTATGAATGTGTGTGCAAATGGCTGCATGCTTGCTGAGGTTGTAAAAAACACTTTGAGTGGTCAGGAAGATGCTATAGAAAAGTGCTATATAAATACAGACAAAATCCATTTTTGAAGCACCACAAGCTCATTGGTTTTGCTGATACTGAGCTACTGAGCTTCAGGGGATTGTTGTTGCACCATTTGAAGAAGCTCTCTGTCAGTCTTCTGGACGATTCTGTAAAAATAGTCACAAAGTCGGCACAGCATGTTCTACCTGGAAATTACTCACTGCAATCATACATGTCAGTATAGTGACAAGTTCCATATGGGCCAACAATGCTTTTAATACTGTTTATTAAAGTCCTTCAAAGTCTTTACTTCATGTATTAGATGAGTCTGGACAGACATGTATGTAAACTACAACTTGACTGGTTGGCATACATACATATGAAATTGTGTTTTATGTTTGCAGCCGTGTAATTGTTCTGCTGTCTGTCTCGGACGTACTCTTGGTTAAATAAAGGTTGAAGACCGTCCTCACTTTTTTTGGAATATTACAAGGAATTATGCAAAGAAATTTTAAGAATCTGCACTGAAGCTCATAGACAATACAAGAGCTCAGACACACATGCCCAGATACAAATTACGCTGCCCTCTCCAAGGACCTGTTGTCATCCCATACATTAGCTGCCTCTTAGGTCTCTTGTTTGGTTGGAGAAGCCATGCATCTGAAATTGTCTTAACAGCTGTAAATAGGCTTTGCAGGGTAAAGCGGCCTGTCTCTCAAAGAGCTGATTTCTCTAAGCAGCTTAGTGTTTCCACCTCCTCATTACGCACCCTAACCTATTCATGTTGTGGGTGAGACATGGAATTATTTCTCACACATCCCCTCAATCGTATTTGGATGATACTAATGTGCCAGTAGAAGTGAACATGTCGTCTAATATTTGTTGTCAGGGTACTTTGCATAAATGCAGGCTACCAGGTCGTGTTGATGTAGGTCAGAGTTTAGAGTTAAGTCAGGTTTCTAAATAGGAATTGTGCTGGTGGAGTGAAATGTACAAACATCATTATGCTTTTTTTTTGCAAGGATCTCCAACCATTAGGCATGCATCATTACTCATATAATGGTAATGGCAAGTAGTCCTTTTGCCCAACAGCACAGCAGCAGATGTTGGTAGCTTTTAGAATAGTTTCAGCTGCTATTGTTCATGTTTAGCTCATGAAAAATGTTAAGTCAATAATGAGAAGTGAGTAGCTCATGTTTGTGTTTTCTGGAAACCGGTCGTCTGCAACCCAGAGGTAACACTTGTCTAGTTAACTGTCTCACGATGTGGCTTTATAGCAGTAAATGTCTTTGCAGAGGCTTCGTACTCAAACAAATGATTCTCCCTATAGATACATACATAGATACACAGCAGCTATTGTTCCACAACACCATTATCATTACCATCACTGTCACCCCTCTGCTTGTGTGGCAATGAGAAACTGTCAGCCAGGGGTTTGAACTGCACCTCTCTGTCACTGAGAGGAGACCAGGGCCATCTCAGGATGTCATTAGAAGTGCTGTCTATGTCTGAAAGCCAGGTGGACTTGTCCTCTAATGAGGACTCGGCCATCGTGCAAGCGCTGACTGGAGGAGGTGTCACGCAGAGGTGCCACTGTCGGTCCGGGACACTGATATTCTCCTCCACTGAGTAGCACTGAGATGGCATCATTAGAGACAGAGATGGACACAGGGATGGCGGGCTTAACCAGACAAGACAGTGAGATGGTAATGAAAACATTTAGTTGTAGCCAACAAAGAGGTCAAATTATTATCTTTGACTTGTTTTGCGTCTAAATCTTTGTTTGTCCCTTGTTATACAAGTCCCAACATTTAGTCTCACAGACATGCCGATAGCAAGAGGACTTTGTAGAGCGCGGTTGGGTTTTGTTAATGTTTGTTGACTTTTCAAACTCAACTGAACAGGGAAACATTTAGCTTTAAGAAATCCAAGGTCATTGGATGTCAAGGTAGATGAAAAACTGAAGGTTTTATTTTCATATCTTTCCTCGTGGTTCACCTGCCATCCCTGCATGAATGGACAGCAATTTTCTGTCTGACCTTTTCACAGTCTGGCAGAATTGGAAATGCTAAAAGTTTATGGAAAACTGAACTTGTCCAAGATAATACCAGCGTTACCTGTGCGGTTAAAGAAAATCATCACACAAGAAGTCGAAGCATTAAACACCACTTGTTCCTTCTACTTTTCCTGCCAGTACCAAAGTGTAATTAAAACATAATGCACTGAACATTGTGCTGAAATAAATGTTGGCCTCACTTGACCTTTTTATACACACGGAAGGGACAGCAGCATGAACATATTCAGTTTCCTGCTCATGCATTTAGTAAAGCTTATGGGATAGTCTTTGATATCCTGCGTTGCCCGTGCTACTTTTCGCAGTGTGAGTTGTCTGTGAAGATTCTCATTCATCCAGGTCATGGTACTTCCAAGGGTTTCACAAAGGCAACTGGACTTCAGCAACTGGACTTCTTCTAGAACCTCAAGCACGTCCAGTTGCATTTGCAAAACACTTATAATGTAGGTTATGAAATCACTGTTCCCGATATCAGTGAGCCGTTGATGCTACTCGGCAACGAGCCCTGTGGTGAAGTGAGTCAAAAGCTGCTCCAATAGCTTTCTGCAGCTGTCAATGTGCAATTGACAACATTATTGACATGATTTAAAAACACACCATTTGCCACTAGATGTAAGCAAATGGAAGCACGGGTTGTTCTTTCTACTTCCAGTACTGGAATACCCCTCTATTATCAATTATACTAAAGCTGCTTGAAATTACTTCAACAGAATACCAGGGATAAAGTAATTCCATCTACTTTGTTTGTTTAAATGGTCTTTATAGACTGACATTTCCAGACTTAGTTTCTGCCTGTTTGGTACCAGTCAACACTATCTCTTATCACAACCAGTAGGTGTTCTGTCACGACAAGCACAGATGTTGAAGGTTAACAGGTCTTTAGTGTTTTTTTTTCTTCTCCTTCCCTCTAGTCTTAATGGCATTTATCCAGGAAGGCTCTGGCTCTCTGTGGTGCTTGATTGTAGCTGTGTGCGCTGTAGCTGTGTTTGTTTTCTCCTCTCTCCCAAGAGCTTGATTAGTCTTCTCCATTTAGCCGCCACATTACTTTCATTACAGCACACATGCACGCTGGGGAGGGCCGTCCTGATCTTTTTCTCCCTCCATGCAGATGGTAGCCACATCTTACTCTCTGTGAGATTGGCGCACAGCCTACATCTGTCCCTTACCAGCCAGCAATCCCCCTCATGGCACAGCCTCGAAGGCTTAATTAAATATCAGACCAAAGCTAACACTGCTGCTGGCCACTCATGGGCTACATGGAAAGGGAGAAGGGGGGGGAGGAGAGAATAGGCCTTTAAAAAGAAAGAAGAGGGTGATTGTTGAGGTAACGTCCTCTTTGCCAGCTGCTGTCACTGGCAAGCAGACTGGGAGTTGATTTGCACTCATTACTGGGAAATGAGTAAGGCCTGAGGAAGATGACCACATTATTCCGATCGCATGCGATGTGATCGGCGATGTTGTGCGATATTAATCTCCTCCCCCGTGTCCCCAAGATACAGAAAATAAATGGAGATGAAAATCTTTCTCCGCATCTTCACAGTGCGCCATGCATGATACAAATGGAAGCGGAGAACTGATTATGCAACCTACGGCTCCCTCCCCCCAAGAAAAGGCTTTTCAATCAACTAAAAACCAAGCCACTTGCTACAGGGAGGATTTCGAATTATTGTGGCTGCAACAAGTTAAGAAATGATTTGTTATGTATCTAGAGTATATACACCGTGCTCACTCACAGTAATGAAAACATACATTAAAGGAAGCATCTCAGGCAGAATGTACAATATATCGCCGTCTGATAGAACACACTCAGAGTGCAAAGTGTGCGTGTCCCTTTGTTTGCGTGACCTCTCGGTTTACAGATTTAATATTGCATGTTTTCACTGTATGAACACCTTAAGCCCTGACTCTCCGGCATCGCTCGCCGGTGTCTTTACTGATTAGCTTCAGACGTGTGCCCTTCCTTCCCCTTGTTCATCGCAGCGCCAGGGTTGAACCTAAAAGCACGACACTCTGATTTTACATGCTACTACTCCTTTTCCGTCCACTCCCCACTCTGCCTCGCACTCATTAGGGGCAAACCCTTGTCTGAGTGTTAGAGGCCATCTCATGTCTGTCATACTACCCAGATAATGGCCGCCCTGCTCTTTACCATGCACCGTGTTCACTGTGATCTTTGAGGACATCATTATCCTCTCACTGTGTTCCTACAGAGAGTGGTGTTTCAATGTTAACCAGAGAATTTGGTGTGGTTCTACATAGATTTTTTGTTTTCTTTGAACAAATAGTATACAATACAATATATATAACATACTATTTTTTATCATACAGTCATTGAGATGTAGTGTGAATGCACTTTATCACATCATATTTAATTTTCTTCCTCGTTTTTGGAAGTTTCCTCTTACTATCAGCACATTGCTCTTCCAGGGCCCGTTCATAATTGCTGATATTGCTACAATATCTTGTTGTGTGTCGCATAATAAGCAGGTTTGCTATCAATTACTAGTGCAGCAGGAATGAACACCTGCCTCGTTCTCACCCCATTACCTTCCCTGGCACATTACATGCCTTTTAATATATTTAATATATCTTCGCTTTAAAAACCAGAGCTTGCTTTTTCGAGGTCCTCGTCAATGTGTCAATACTCTTACCTTTCTTCACAACTCAAACAATGCAATCTTCCTATTGCGCTACATCTTTGTTCCTCCACGTGTTTCTTTTTTTCTTCTTTAAAGCAAAAGTCATTTCCTCTGTGCCATCCCTCTCCGCTGCACATGCCCGCAGGACACACTATTTCATCTTGCTTTGAACTCTTTTAAATTTTGCGCAGTAGCGGTTTTTTATTAACATATTTATTCATTTATGACTCCTCTCAAAGCCCTTTGCATATGAGCACACCTTTATTTTCTCATTCTCTCTCTTTCTCCCTTCTCAGCTCCCAGTTCTCCACAGAGAACAGGTCTCACTAATGCAGTGTTAGTTTAATCCCTGCCACCCTGTCAGAGGCTATTTTCGTACTACAGCAGCAGTTAGCACAGCCAGAGTTTTTAGGCTCTCTTGGCTCGCCGGCACCTGTTTGGATGTTCACCACCCTGCTTGTAGTGTTTCATCAAGGGAGGAGCTTGTCTCCGGCCCTCAAGGTCAAGTTGTCTTTCTAGCCATTGCATGGCGGATCATCCTCTTCCACTCTCCCTACCACCCACTTTTCCACCCTGATGGCAGCCACCTGTCAATGGCTGAACTCCCCCACCTAGATAATAATAACCTAGCCAGAGACCATCTTTCATCAAGTGTCCTCGCCCCATTTGAATAGAGAGAGATTGTGGGCACGGTGCTGAATAGACAGCTGAGGGGCCTCCTCCTGACGTGCGAGTTCTTGCAAGGTGGTGGTGACAGCAAAGGGGAGGCAGGGTGTGTGTATAATTGGAGCAAGGTCGTGTGGAAGTTTTCAACAGTTATGCAGCTTATTTCTCTTTTTGCACTGAGATTGTAATCGAATTCAACTCATAAGGAAATGCACACACGGAACAGCTCATGTGGGTCGTGTATGTGGATGCTAGCAGCATGGTCCGAGGGATAGCAGATGCTGGCCTGTCAGTCAGTCCACCACTTTCATCCACACTGACTTGTCTCTTCAACCACTGGATGGAGGTTGGAGCCAACTGACTGATGTTATCTTTTTCTTTAGAGCCAGCATGAGATTCATATTTATTGTTTTGGGAGAACAACTATTGGATGGATTGCCATGAAAAATTGGTACATTCATTCTCTGATGATTCCCCAGCACCATCACCAGGTCAATATTTTAACCTGTCCAATACTTGATTTATGGCTAAATACCTTCAAAACTAATGGCATCCCCATTAGCCTCAGCTGTACTTTGTGCTAGCAAATGTGAGCATTCTGACAGTCTGAACTAAGATGGTGAACACCTGCTTAGCATCAGCATGTTAGCATTGTCACTTTGAGCACGTTTGCTGATGGGTGTGGCTGGCGTGTCAACTTTTTTCTTCCTGACGTAAGCCCTAAACTTTTCACATACCTATCACACTCACCCCTCTCTTCCCCTTCACCTCCTTCCTTCAATCAGACAGACAGATAAGTGGCAGACTCAAGGGGGCATCCAAGGTGCTGAGTCTTTATCTTAAGTGCTCTGTCTCTCTTTCTCAGGCCTTCTTTCCCTGCTTTTGTCTTTCTCTCAATCTGTCTCTCTCTGTCTTTCAGATGCCAAGGAGATCGTGCTAAAAGCTCAGATTCTGGCCGGCGGCAGAGGCAAGGGTGTGTTTGACAGCGGCCTTAAAGGTGGAGTGCACTTAACTAAGGAGTAAGTATGCCCCTATGTGCGTTTCACACCGAGTTACAGCAGGAGATAGATTCATATTATTTCTCCTATGACAGCGACTTTAAGAGTGAGGAGGCTCAAAGAACTCTCTGAAGATGCTCCCAAGGCACAAAGACACAGCCAGGATTACTTTGCCTGCAAATAAACTGTTTTCCTCTCTCCCCGTGTTTCGTTTTCGAACAACTACCCTCAATTAAATGTTGAAAAAGTGATTTTAAGGCCAACAGAAGCATTACGCACCCAATACTGGGCTGTCCTCTCTCAGGTTAATTGGGTTATGTGCTGCCACTGAGTTTTTTTTTTTTTTTTTTTTTTGTTCTACTTTACGATTACAAAGCGTGATGGTTGTATCCCTTCAGTGACGGCTCACTCTGAAATCTTTTGCACTTTTTAAAAGGCCAAACAACAACTTGAAAGAGCTTTTCTTTGCTCAGGCACCACAGTTTCCATGTGCTAAAACAGTGCTATCTTTTTAGTAAAGGTACCTACCACTTACTGCCGCCTTAAAGGCATAAAGGTGATTTATGACAATTGTCCCAGACATGTATCACCGTCACCCTACTTCAGCGTTCGGAATGGCCAGAAAGTTTCTCAAAGTGAGATATGCTGAAGTTCATCGTCCCCAGACAGTGACAGGAGTGCACAGTTCACCTTCCTCTCATCTATCAAAGGATGAGTACAACCCCTGGCTTCATTTTTATTCACTTACAAAACCAGAGCAGGCTTATAGAAGCAGCCCCTGCATGCGGCCTGCTTTTAAACAGGGAGAATAAGTAGAGGTTCATTCACAGCGATGTGTAGACGCACCAGACTGCTGTGCTTTGTCAGAATGTGTTACATTAATGCCCAGAAAGTGCTGAGGCATATCTCTCTTCAACCGAACAAAGAGATAAAGAAATACTTATTTGTCTCTCTGTTCACATATTTTTTTCAGCTTTCATTTAATAAATGTTTGCTTTTTCTCTGATTGCTTTTCTTTAAATAAGACTGCTGTTTAATAACCGACACTGTTTGACCTGTTTACCTCTTCCTTTACCTTCAGCCCTGCAGTGGTTGGCGAGCTGGCCAATAAGATGCTGGGTTTCAACCTGACGACCAAGCAGACACCGAAAGACGGAGTGAAAGTGAAAACGGTGAGCCACTGAGCAAACTGAACGAAAGAAAGATATACTTTTTTCTGACCTCATTTCAAGGCATTTTGAGTCCAGTAATGCACTTCTGTAAAATTAATGACTGTGAAGGCAGTCTGGCTCCATGGTTTTTGTTTTTTTTTCCACTAGGTTTAAGCAGTAGCTGTCCACTGTTGTTTACTGTGGGTTTGCGCTGGCTGGTGTTATGGCTCATTGCATAAATTGAACCAGGTCCACTGTGAATTTAAAGTGTTTGGTAAACAACTGTTCCTATGTGCCACTAACAAGCAGGAATTTCATTTTCTCTACTTGCATGCTGCATGCAGTACCTTCTCAAAACAGACATTTCCAGGTGATGAAGCCCTCTCAGTCTGTGGCTTGTGTGTTGGTCCCGCTTTCTATCTGTGAATCTCCCCATCTCATCTTATCCCTGCTACCCTCAATTCCACACAGCTCCAGCTCCTACTCCTACAGCAGAGTTTAGATAGAGATACAATGAGAGTCACGGTCATTTTATGAAAAAGAAAGAAAGCACCTGCAGACCAGGAAGTTCACAAGCTCCGAATTAACACGTGTCAGAGGCAGAGGAAGGGGTGAACAAACAACAAAATAAACTGGACAAAACTTGAATTAGATGTGAGCGAGAAGAGACGTGACCTCCAACTGGCCATCTAATTGTTTTACCAAGAACATCCACTGAAATCAAACCTGGCAAGAGCAGCCGTTGACTGACCTGAAGGACCCAGTACCAGAGTGAAGTCACAATCTGGTCTGTCAGATGACAGCCAGACCTTGGCTGTCAACCTGCCAATGGGACGCACATCAACCCTCAACCCATACTGCACCACAGAGCAGAGAACACCACGGGAATAAGGAGGGCAGTACTTCAGCATCTACGAGGATTTGCTGTCATGGCACTAATAGAGGGATGAGGAGACAAGATTAGGTAAGGTGAAACAGGAGGTGTTTAAGATGATTGTGGAAGAAAACTGTGGGAGATAAAAACAGAGGCTTGACGTAAAACGGAAAGAACAAGACAGCGGGAATAGAATGTGTTTAGTGTGAGTGAAGAATCGGGCTGCAAGTCAAACGAGAGTGAACTTGAGAGAACATTTGAGTGACTGGAGAAGACGACATTTGGACAAGGAGATAGGAGTGCTGTCTGCTCACACGGGGGGAATAGAAGGCTATCCATCCTCATTCGCTGAGCGATAGGCTGGATGCAGAACATAACGGCTGTGCATGTTCAAACAAACACTCCATCCACAAAACCTGCAGCCCATTAACCACCACACAACTGATAGTTCCCTGTCAGTTTTTTTCCCCCCTCTCTTTTCCAAATGAGCCTCTTGCTTGCTTCCTCTTTGTGCTTATCTGCCAGACTCAAAACATTACGTTCCTCTTCATTTGCCTGCCTTTCTCTCATTCACAGCATACAAGATTTTCTCAGAGCTATGCTTCATAGATCCTGCCAATCTATGGACCCTGCTTATTTGCCTGTGTAATTGTGTTCAATCTCATATTAAATATTGAGGACCTTTTTAAAGATGCACTGTAATGTGAAAAATCTGGCAAATGCGAGGAGGAAGCCTAGAAAAATCTTGTGTTTTTGGGGGGTTTTTGGTTGGAGGACTAAAGTGGGAACCCCCTTTACGTGATCATGAGGTCAAGTTGGTATTGTAGCCGCATTCCTCCAGCTGCCCCTATTTCTCATGCTGTGTCATGTCCAGGTCATGGTTGCTGAGGCCCTGGACATTAGCAGAGAAACCTACTTTGCCATCCTGATGGACCGCTCCTGCAATGGTCCCGTCATGGTAGGAAGCCCCCAGGGAGGTATGGATATTGAGGAGGTAGCAGCCAACAGCCCCGAACTCATCTTTAAGGTATTCAACTTGCACTGTATACTCCTCATTACGGTATCAAATGAGAAGAATAAGAAAATGAACTGTATCTTCCTCAAAAACAATGCAGAAGGTAAAATTCACTGATCTTGTCCTGCACAGTGGGCCTCTTTAACAAGTGCAAACCCCCTCGCCATCTTTGCTCAAAGATTTTACCCTGTAATTGGCTGAAGTTTCATTTGGTTTGAAATCAGGCCAGGACTGGATTGCCCAGTGGGCCTTACAGATGGAAGCTGTGCTCTGATCGTATTTTCTGCTAATTCAATTAAATTTATTGTCCTGTCTACATGTGCAGTGCACCAGCTGAACACATACAGCAATACACTGAAGCTTAACATGAACAAACACACACAAACACGCCGCCTTCTGTGTTTTATATTGCTATTAATTACATAGATTCCATTTGCAGAGCTTATTCCACTGTCATCACTTGGCTGCTTGGCAACAGGTCCTTGTCGGTGTAAACAGATGTATAATTTAAACATTACAGATGGAGTTTGCCTGCATTTCCTATCGTGTCTATCTTTCTTTTGCTATAGTCTGCAAATGTTAGAGCAGATTGTAAAGATGCTGCTGGGATTTATGTCATTCATTGTTTCCACTGAAGATTACGTGCAATACAGAGCTGTGTGTGTGGTGCTGCTACATGATAGAGCAGTATACATTTCACACATCTCATTAAAATCTATTTGGTCCAGATCTAGTTTATACAGAATTTGTTGAAACAGCTAATGACAGCTGCAGTTTTCTTATATTTTATTTTCTTCACCACTCTGAGCTCTGAATTCCTTCATCCATTTTTATACCTATTAGAAAAATCATAAGTGCTTCTCTCTATCTGAAAGTCAAAGATATGAGAGTCTGATGATCACAAATCCATCGTTTCACTCCCAGCTCTCCCTTTTCTCCATGTCTGGCAGCTTGCCACTACTTAATTATGATGTCGGCAGTTTAATATGAACATCCGCTTTGTGTCAAATTATAGTCCAGCGTTTGAGCTTCTTGTTCTCACTCACTCCCTTTGTCCATTTTTTCTCTCCCTCTTTCTTTCACTTTCACTGCGAATCTTATAGGAAGTCATAGATATATTTGAAGGTGTGCAAGACGACCAGGCACTGCGCATGGCAGCTAATTTGGGTTTCAAAGGACCTCTGCAGAGACAGGTAATGGGCGCACTGAAGGCTTTAAAGTCACAATGCAAAGATGGGGCATAAAGATCAACGATGCACACATACACACACATACACACAGACAGATATGTCTTCATTCACAAACAGACTAAACTTTGGCTATCACTAATGGTACCATTATTTGACAGAAAATGCCGTACATTAAATCTGTTAATAAACCCATCTCAATGGGCAACCTGTAATTTTGAGGACAGTCAAACATTTTTTTCTTGTAATGCCGGTTATTACAAACGTAGTTGAGGCAGCATTAGCTAGTAAAATGAGGCCAAGGAAGAACAGCGTATAGCTCACAGTCAGAAGCTATGTATGCTTGGATGTAGAGTTCATTTTAAAGCCGTTTGTCCCCTGACATCAGATCACTACTTCGTTTTATTGTCCATTTGAACCGTGGCAAGAGATATCCGTGTATATGCATATATATATGTCACTGGTTTATTTATTGATGCTGCGTGCAGTGCATGTATTGTCAGGATGCTTATGCTTTTCCTTCGCCGCAGCAAGTCAGCTGCCAGCTGTTTAATTCAGAGATAATTGCAGATTGTATATAAAATACCTTTACTGCCTTGAATGTGCTATGGAATGACAGGATTTTTGTGTGGGTGCAAGTGTGTGTGTGCATGCCTATATTGGTTGTGTGTGTGTGTGTGTGATGAAAAAAAGTGAGTAAGATTTGTGGACTGTCTGGAACTGTGCATTTAGAAGTCTTGCATTGGTTCGTCAAGCTGTCTTCATTACTGAAAAACACTTGCGGCAATAGAGATTTCAATCGAGATCATTTTAAAATGGGGATTTTGACAGTGATGTTTTAAGTGTTGTGGCATTTCTAAGTTACTGTATTCATCAGTTACCCATACGCCCCGAAAGTTAGACAAAAAAGGCATTGACTATATATATATATATATATATATATATGAAATGTGCATTGTGATGTTATGTTTGTATGTAACCACATTAGATCAAAGTGTGCTGTAATCCATTTGCCAGTTGTCACACCTTTGGAGCAGAAGTGAAAAGCATTTCCCCCCTTCAGCACAGACACGTACACACTCATGCAAAACAAACTCAGACAGCATGATGTTGAAGGTGATTTGCCATGTTTTATGTAGCCTGTGTCGGCGGCTGAGTGGCCTTGGTGGGGCCGGCTGCTCAGAGCCGAACCATCAGGTAATTACTGTCCTCTGTGGACCTCGCAGGCAGCAGATCAGATTAAGAGGCTCTATGATCTGTTCCTGAAAGTCGACGCCACTCAAGTCGAAGTCAATCCTCTCGGAGAGACTCCCGAAGGACAAGGTACCTTATATCATAGAAAATGCCTGTCTTTGTGTGTGTGTGTCTGTGCATGTCTCTATGTGTTTCTTGACCCATCATCAACTGCCCCTGAATCATGTTGCACAACTTTAAATGGAGAATGCTGAGTTTTTGCACAAACAGGCAGCCACCTGTTAATCAGCGACTGAGGGATACAGACACACTATCTCCTCGGGTCTGAATGCACTTAAGAACGTGATGTGTAATTGCAACACATTGACGTCAGTTTCTTGTCGGCATGACTTCGTCTGGATCAAAATTCAAATGGCCTCAGGGAGCACAGCTCTCCATATTCATGGCATGTTGATGTTTGTTGATGATTAACTAAAGGCGTACAGTCTATCATCAACTATTAATGAGGAATTACAATGAGGAATTACAGCTACAGACACGTCCCTCATTTAACCACTCAGGGATGCTCCACAAATATCTAAGACATAAGATCAATGTTTAAATTCATTTTCCATACTGTCGGACTTAGAAGTCGCTGAAATTACTTATATTTTAAATGGGTTTTCATTTTAGTCATTTTTTAATAAGATTAGTTAAACTCTTCAGAAAAGTCTGAGGTTCTTGTAGAGTTCAAACCTAGCCTAAAGTGTTACCTCTATTCTTAAACTAATATGCTTACTTTTCATTTATTTGCTAAATGTAACCCAACTTTCTTAGAATATCTTAGAATAAAAAAATAAAAATCTACGTTATTCTGATACTTAATGAGCTGAACCAAGAATGCTTTTGTACACTGGCCTGAAATACTTCTGCTAGAAGAGAGAAATGTAGTGTTTTGAGTAAAAAAATAAAGTAAAAGGTTAAGAAATCATCCTCAGTTCAATGTCTTTATAGTAGTGCAGTCCAGCCTATTACATTTTCACTCTATTGAAATTAAGTTTAAGTAATTAGATTCAGCATAAATCTATTGTGCAGTCGAGCGATAAATAATATCTCTATTGTCAGTCAACTCTCAGTTCTTCAAATATAAATGGTCACAGTGAGACTGAGGTCTAAACTCAGGCCTTCAGCTCATCATTATTCTGTAAAGGCTGCATGAAATATTGGTCCTAATTTTAGATTAATGGAGGTCTGCATTGGCCGTTGGCTGTAGTCAACAAGTGCAACTCTCTTTTCTTGTCGTTTATCAACTTAAACCGCACGATTTATCCAAGGCACATAGATTTTTTTAGTAATTGGTCTTTAAAAAGGTCTTTAAATGTATTAAATTAAAGTAGAGCTTTCATGGCCTGCTTTTTTTAAATTGTCTCCAAGGACTCCTGGAAGAGTTGATCCTGAACATTGTGTGCTCTCTTTTTCTGGACGATTCTGCCATTTGTAGCTGATACCAGGCTTCCTTTGTATCAAATGATACTTCGCAATGATATTTGCATCACTGTTTGCTGTAGCTATGGATCGAGCTTCACTTCCTGGCCTCAGAGCTTGCCTCAGTCCACTTTCTATAGTCTTTGCATGCGTTTACCTCTCTCCCTGTCTTAAGCATTCCCTGATAGATGAAAACACAAAGAAACTTACAGATGTGGTAAATTTCCATTGTCATTTCCACAATAAATTCTTACAACATGACACAAGTGGAGGTTAGCAGATTAGCATTTCAAGTGCTCACCATCCAGATGAGAAACACCCAATACGTGGTCATGATGCATATTCTAGCTATTGTGACGCTGCTTTCGTTGAACTCGCACTGAACTTTGTTTTTCTCCGAAAGAAATAAGAGTGAATGTCTCATCTGCAGCGCTCAACACAGATTGACTGTGATGTGTCCTATCGAGACGTATTACAACGCGCCGAAGACGCATCACATCTTTGATGTTATTTAGTCTCCTCAAAAACAGATACTTGTTCAAAGTATGCTTTATCAAAGATTGACAAGAGGAAGTTTGTTGTTTCATGATTCCTCATGAATATTAATGGATAAAATGACTCCTTTCAAACGATGAATTTTTTACTGAGAGGTATGAGTCTTTCTACCAGCAGGACGAGGCGGTGGCTGTGATTGAGGCAGGCTTTGTAGACAAGCTTCACATTAAAATCAATTAATTTGTTGGTTCCATGTCTTCATGGGAGCACAGCTATTTTCCATCAGGCATTCAGCAGACATGTATTGGAAAGGAACATTTCTTGGTAATAACTCAATTCATTTTGTAGATGGACTGCAATAATAGAGGTGTCAAAACAAAAACAAAAGGAATTGCGTAGTGGGAGTGCTTCTTTACCTGGAGGACACAGTATGTCTTCTCCCCAGTCCCAGCAGAGGCTGCCTGCTGCATGTCCCGTGTGTCCACAGCATGTGTGTGTTTTGTGTGCGTTTCTCTTTGTATGCATGTCACTCCCAAAGCCGATTCTCGTGTTTCCATATATAGTGACCTTTTCTCACTATTACATGTGGATTATGTTGCTGTCTGTTTTCCTGCAGTGTACCAAGCATTAGCTGATGCTCAAGCTTTTATAAACATGACCACATTTTCTCTTAGACCCATATGGCTTGAAGTATAAAGTCGGATGTGTAAGTGTACAATTATTGATAATTCCTCTCAAACTTCAATCTTTATTGAACCGATCAGATTGTCTGAAAGGGAAATTAATCTGATCCCAGTCTGGTAAAAATTACCTGGAATTTCATTTAAATGACTCGTTTGACATTTGAGGAAATATGTGCTTTCTTATCTGAGAGTTGGTTGAAAAGATAACCACTCTCTTTTTGATTGGTAAATATGAAGCTAGAGCCAGCAGCTGCTTAGCTTAGCACAAAGACGGGAGATGGGGGCAAACTGTTGCAGGTTGACGTAGGGTGATGTGCCCGGGCTTTTTCTAATGCAGTGATTGCCTTAAGTCCTCACACGGCAGCGGCAAGACGAAACTCACAGTGCCTAATGAAGAAGCAGTCCGCACATAACCTCCCATAACACTGCAACGTGTTGTTTTTACACCTTTTACACGAACTAAACAAGATTTGACGTGTTAGATAGTGAGCTTCAAATGTGCTAATTTTGTTACCTTACGACAGAGCCTGACTTAGTGTCTCCTCCTGTTTCCAGTTGTTATGCAAGAAAGTGAATAAACGTGCTTCCCTGAAATGTTGAACTGCCCCTTTAAGGGACAATCACTTATAGCGTTGTGTATACAAAAAGCCCTTTGACTAATTTATTACGCTTTTTTGCCTGCTATTTTTCCAGGTAGCTTCATGAGTGAGGTTTCTTTGAAATGCACTCTCTTTGAAGTGTAAAGGAAATGTCCATTTACTATAATGGTCTATCCCTTCGAGGCAGTGTCAAAAACCCATTCCTTAGTGAGCCAACCTCTGAAATAATTAAGACCAGCAGGCCGAGGGGACACCACTCAGTTCATTAATTTCAGGTTTTAGAAATGATAATTAGTTGGCTTTTTATGTCTGGCGTCCTCCTTCTCTTCCCTTTTCCCTCGCCTGCTCTCTCCCCCTTTCTCACTTTTAATGCATCCTCTGCTGCCGTCTTTATTCCTAACTCTGCCTTTGTCATCTCCCCATCTCTCCAGTGATTTGCTTTGATGCTAAGATCAACTTTGACGACAACGCTGAGTTCCGTCAGAAAGCCGTGTTTGCCATGGATGACATGACGGAGAGCGACCCCACAGAGATGGAGGCAGCCAAGTGGGACCTCAAATATATCGGACTGGACGGAAACATCGCCTGCTTTGGTACGGAGAGAAAAGCCTGTTACAGAAGTCATTCCTGCACACACGCGCCAAGCATTAAATGAACTCTCCCATAAGCGACCCCCTCCTGGCATAAGGCTTTAATGCGTCTCTTAAGTCACATAAGTGAAAAGCTCGGACACAGTTAAAACTTAGTCAAAGTAAAGGCAGCCTGGGCTCTCCTCCAGTCCACATTACAAGCAGCTTTCTGAGGACTCCAGAAGGAATGTTGCCGTAACCAATGCGTTCTAATTAGCTATAATCCGCCCAGAAAGTCTCCAGTGAGCCAGATTGTTAGCATTCTCATTAAAGGCCCCCTCTCTTGTCATAAATCAAAGCTTTTACAGTGTACAGCAGCACCAACAGGTGCTCTCGCATCTTACCCCGTAGCCTCATAAACACATTAGATGTCTGTTAGCACTAACCCCCCCTACACACACACACACACACACACACACACACACACACCCATTCTGCATCCCCAGCTCCCAGCCTCTCTTAAAGTAACAACAGCTTTTAAGGCCCTGCAGCTTCCTTGAGAGCTCTGTAAGCCACCAAAGTGACAGCTGTTAAAGCGAATTTCTCTTTTATTGAGACCTCGGTCGGGGAGCCTGCCAGGACGCAAGTTCAGCTTAGCTAAACCAAATGAGGTAAGACATTTTTGTGCACTTGGCACCCGCACAACCCAGCAGGGTAGCCGCACTGGCAGTTGGCTAAATGATGACACAGGCCGCCAAAAAAAAAAAAAAAAGAGTAGAAGAACCTCTTTTAATCAACACTCTTTTCTCTGAAGTCGAGAGTCGAGACAAAATCAAATTTTCTGTCTTGCTCGACTTGAAGTATTGAATGTTCCTGATTAAAAGATTTCCAACCGATTCACTTTTAAAGTGTGACTTTTTTTTTTTTTTTTGCTGTTTGCTCTTGGTTAATAATGCACTGCTGGATTTTTATGTGGGTGTTCTTACAGTGCATGTTATCTTTCCTCCAGCTCCTGCAGTATTATTTTGATTAAGTTGTGGCTGCTGGAATCAAGGTAAATTTGACCAGTAAAGGTATCATATGCAGGATTTTCTTAAAAAACAATGTATATACTCATGCAAAAGTAATCCATCTCAATCATCACTCCTGGCTCATAAAAGGTGTGTGACAGCCTGTCACACCCAGGCCTGCCCTCTGTCTGTATTTTTTTGTATTTTGCTGTGCTAACCTTTGGGCAGTTGGTGTTTAGCCCTTCAGCCAATAACAGCATGCGGGTGAGGTAGGGACTGTAACCAACAATCCTGCATGGTATACCTTTACTGGCAGATTTATCTTCATTATACCTAATGAACAAATTTGATACATAGTTAATTAGGTCAGTATTGGGTACAGGACCACAAACACTCACTCAAAATATAAATTATGTACACCTGACACCATGAGTGTCACTCTGAAAAGGCACCTTCCATTTTGCTATATACGTGTCTGCTTTTTAGTTATCCTCAGTCGACACTTTGGCACAGTAATTGAACTGACACAGTGCATGTTTACAGTGAATGGAGCCGGGTTGGCCATGGCCACATGTGACATCATTGACCTGCATGGAGGAAAGCCCGCTAACTTCCTGGACCTGGGGGGAGGTGTCAAAGAGAGGCAGGTGTACGAGGCCTTTAAGCTGCTCACTGCTGATCCTAAGGTAGGGATAAAGTGTTCAAGAAAACAGTTTCTCTTGCAAAGCTTGACTGTAAGAATTTAGTGCATAAGCCAAATTGGTTGCTTAATTTAAAGCATGTTGCAAGCAAAAAAAAGAGCTGTTTAACCACCTGTTGAATTGTCCTCAATATTGCAGTGCTGTATCTTGTCCTAGCACATTCATAAAGCCCTGTCTATCTGGTTAGTGCTTTGTCACTTATGCAACAGTGCTCATTAGACAAGGGACCTTGGCATATGTCCATGTTTCACTGAGGGAAACAGAGTCTGGGAGGCTGTGTGATGATATGCCATCATTCTCAGTTGCGGCGGTATGGTAAATCTGCACTCGGCTCAGAGTCGGCTTTTAAGGAGTCGTCATCATACATGCATGCACACAAACACACATGCCTATTAACAACTCAAAATGAATGCACACATACAAATTGAACTCAAAGCATGCCTCCGGACGTCTTACAGTTCCGGATGAGTGGCAGCTTGAGGTGTTTTACAAGTGATCCAGCTCTGTGTTCAGAAAGCGGATAACTCCAAACTAAACAACATGAGCCCTGTAACGATACCGCAGTGCCGACTGTGTGTTGACAGTCATCACGCCGCTAATTCCCCCGCTGCTGTCACTCCCACATTCCTGGACTGATCTCCGGTTGCCTCTGTGTTATCATCTCTGGCAAGCTTGGTTGTGTGGAATACAGAGAAGCATGTGATACCAGCTCTGTCTTCTGCCCCTCCTTTATTTAAACCTGTATTGACACATGCTGGTTTGACCTGACAGGAAGTCTTTAAAAAAAAAAAAAAGTGTTTCATACTATCTAAACATCTCTGAGTTGCCAAATTAGACCTCAGCTTTATTATTATATTATATATATCTACCAGAGAGGTGGCATCTCACACTCTCAAACACTCTCTAATTATAACATACCTGCTTTTCTAACCTTACTATAATAATGCTAGCTCGCTGAATTTGAACATGTGGACACAATGGAGAGGCTGTGAATACAGATATGTCGATCTTAAAATAGATATTCTGTCAATATTACACCTCTAGAAAACTCAATTTCATCTAAACCTAATACTCAGTTGTAGAATTTTTCACTCTGCTGGTCGTGAGGGACATTTTTTAGAATTCTGTCTTGTATTTATCGCGCAGCAGTGAACAGACCGGTGTTGCGCACCTTTACAGATGAATGTTAAAAACCCACCAACCTCAACACCCCAGCGCGTGATACATTGCCTCACTCAAGTTTCCACTGTGTGTAGACTCTATTTGGTCTCACGTGAATTCAGCCCACTGGTTTGTAGCCGCAAATAAAAATGAATATGGTGGATAAAAAAGAAATGCAATCAATAGGGGAGAAAGAAAACTACAAAGACTTGTCACTCTATCCTGCTATGGGGCCATCATCTATTATTATTGAATCCTTTTAAAAACCAGGTGGAATTCTGCAGAGGCACAATCAGTTTTTAAAGTCTGCATTCACCCACTCCTCCAAAAAATACTCCCGCATGGACAAGAGGATCCTCCTCCACCCTCCTCCTGTTCCTCCTTCTCTTTCTGTCTTGGGCTGATTCCCCAGATCCAGATGGGGGAGTAAGCCTGCTGTCTGTCCCTCCTGCTGCTGTATATGGAAATAGAGACCGGGAGCTCCTCCCTAACAGGGGAAAAAAGTGGAATAGGATTGACATTAAACTGGGTTGGAAGCACCATTAGCATTTCAACCAGGGGAGCTGAGAAACCTGCTCAGATCTGTGGAGGGAATGTTAATCATTTCGCAATAACAGCAAGAGAGACAGAGCTGCTCATCTGCATTTAGTGATTTTTTTTTTTCTTATCTCACAAATTACCGCTCCCAAACTCAAAACTATGCGCAGAAATCACAATTGAAACCAGCCTAGGTGAATATGACAAGGCAAAATTATTGATTCCGTGTGTCAATACGTTTATGGAGACAACACTGTTCTGCCTATTTGCCTTAAACATCAAGGCAATCAGTGCTTATGGCCTTCACGTATGCAACCTTTAGCTGACAGTTGTTTCACCATTTGAAGTCCCAGATGGACTGCTTTACTTGCATTTCACATCATTATTGTGCAGCCTTTAAAAAAAAACAAACAAAAAAAACAACAACATATGTTGCGAGGCTGCTTATTTCCACCGGTGCTGCCACGAGGAAAATGAGTATGACAGCAGCTATAGGGAAAGGCAATTAATGTTCTGCTGCATACATGTGCGCTTTATATTAGAGACCACTGCGACTTAAGACTGGGAAGGATAGAATGGTTGATATGCTGTGGAAAAGTCATTAAAAGGCAGTGTAGCTGGAAATATCCTGCTGTAATGACGCCACACATTTTCACAAAAAACAGGTATTTCGGTGTCTGTCTTTTCTTCGGTCTTTCTTCCTCAATCGCCTTTTTCGCTGTGGTCTCCCTCCCTCCGTCTTTCTCGCTCTCTTCCTCTCAGTCTCCGCTTTGAAGTCTCAGGCTCATTGTGCTGAGAGGAGTGGAAGTGATGTGAGCGTACTGCTCGTACTGAATAGCCGAGACTGAGTCTGAGATGACAAAGCCGCCTTTTTCTTGTTTGCTCACTTCTCCAGTATCTATCTACCCTTACAGCATTCATTACCTTAAACATCTTTAGTCTCTGAAAGAACAGGGGAGGGGAAAGAAATGAAATGGGGATACTATATGCGGAGTGGGAACAACACGGGGAGAAAAAAAAGTCTAAATGAAACGGTCGAGACAAAAAAAGATTCGTGCAGCAGTGTGTAGCCCAGCGTGCCTGTTAAATATGTGAGATGTCATGTAGCTCAGCTGAGTGTACTAGACCATTCAGCTTTGTTTGAATTTCGGCCCCTGGCTTTTTAAGCGGGATATATTTATTTTTCATGCTAAAATAAATAGCTCCACTTTCTTCATATCCACGTACAGAACAGTTTGTTGACAGAATGGCTGAATTTATTGAGGTTTCCCTCACATCACCTGCAGGCACGAAGCAGGACCAGGCAGCAAATACCGACAGCCAAATAACCTCGTTATTGCCTTGTGCCTGTGCTGTAAAGAAAGTGGCAGATGGATGCTTTGTCCAACTCGACATCCATTTTGTTCTCAGGGCTTAAGGCTGTTTTTTGTAATTTTTATGGACTCGAGTAAATGATGACATTTTTCTAAAACACACCCTTGTTGTTGGTGCGTGTCAGTACAAGGGCCACCACTATATCAATTATTATTTATCATGGAAAAAGTGATTACATCACAACAGCATTAGAGTGTTCCAAATTCATCTAAGATTGTGTTTATTGTGTAAGTGTGTGTCCGTGTGTCTGTGTCTGTGCATGAGCATGTGCAAAAAAAAAGTTGGGATGCTGTGTAAAGCGTAAATACATCCTTGCTTGTGAGCGACTGAGCCTTTCCAGGATGCCCCTTTCATACCCAATCATGATACGATCACCTGTTACCAGTCAACCTGTTTACCTGTTGAATGATCCAAACAGCTGTTTTTGGAGCATTCCACAATTTTCCTGGCCTTTTGTTGCTCAGCTTGTTTGAAACACAAAAAAACAACAAAAAAACCCACAAAAAATAACCACATTTTGTTTTACTTATATTTTACACAGCATCCCAACTTTTTTTGGAATCACACTTGTGTAAGCCAATAGCACTACATCTTAATTTTGCCATGTTGCAGAGTGAGCGAGGTTAGTTGTGTCAGCTGGCTTTGTTTTTCTATTCACAATCAACGAAATCTCTGTCTGTTTTGCAGAATCCAAAGTATTCCAATGACACAGAGTGAACCATTTTTGAGGTTGGATGAAGTCTTTCCAGCTCAGAGAAACGTTTTGTTGTCCTGACGCTGGCAGAGAGCCAGTCACATTTCAGCTGTTGTGAGTTGTGAATGTTCTGCCTCCCGCTCAGTTCTTCTGTGTGGCTGTGACACAAAAAGTAAATGAAATGGAAGAACAAAAATATACTGTAAGAAAAAACTGGCAAATAAAAATAATGCAACTTATGGCAGCTCTGTGCCTATTTAGCATTTCCTCATGATATTATGGTAGTTAGTGAGCACAAACTGGCGTGTTATGGCACCCCTGGTGTGTGTGCGCGCAGTACAAAACATACAGCATGTAATTCTATGTGAAAGCTTGCAGCGTACATATGTGTGTTTGCTGTCTCGGTTGTTTCCTGTGGGTCTGATGCACGATGCTGTTGTTCGCAGCGCTGCTGCATTGGTGAAAGTGAAGCAGGCGTGCAAAGTGAGGATGCTCCGCCCTGAGCTGAAAATAGGCACAGATTGGCACATTAGCATTGGTTCAGATGGGTGACCCACCCGCCTCCTGGGCAAGTGTGTGTGTCTGCGGGCATACACGCCTTACAAAGCTTTACATTAATTTCTTAGAGACTTACCCTAGCCTAAATCTAAACCTAATCTTAACTCAAGTCTTCACCCTAAAATGTAACGATTTACATTATGGGGACTTTGTTAACAGATTTATGTCCCCACAACATGAGTAATACATGGCTGTGCGTGTGTGTGCTTAGTGTTTCGTCCACATTTTCACCTCCTCCTGTTCGTGTGGGATTATTGTGCATGCCCCCCAGTGCTTCAGCCCTTATTGCCCTCAAGCAAAACTACATACTATTTTCCTTCCTTCCAGCTCAGTGACTCTGCCTTAACTCACCTGTGGTCCCTCTTTAACCACTTTCCTCCTTGTTGCTGTGACACTCCTGAACCTAACCAGCTCTAAGTCCCATCTCCCCCTCTACAGGGGACACGCCACTACTACTACCCTTCCAAAACTATCTTCTGATTTCGGCGAAAGTGCCTTTATTGGTTTTATTCAGCTCTACTTCCATGGCGATACGTACCTGGACATTTATAGCGGTGCCCCAGTGTGTCTTCCTGCCTGTCTCCTGTGGTTCCTTCCTCTCTTTTCCATTTCTACGTGTTCTTTCTCTCAGTCCCTCTCTTCTTTGTATCTCTCTTTTCTTCCCTGTAGCCTTTCATCTAGCTAAATCCTGTTAAAGTCAATGTGAGGAGCTCCCCCTCAGTTTCATGCCTGCTAGCTAAATCCTGCAGGATCCCGGGCACTGCCGTTCCCTTCCTCATATGGAGATGTCTGAGGCCATGTCTAATGCACTTCAGCATGTATGGAGTCGCAGCGAGGCAGTGGCTGCGGTCCGAGCCAGGTGAACCAGAGAAGTGTGCTGTGAAAGGTGCACCATCCTGTCTTCAGGAGCTGCTGTTGAGAGTTTTAAAGGGCTGTGTCCTTGCAGTGAAAATCCCAATTCCAGGGACTGTGCAGAAATGCAAAGGGGTGCGAAAACATGCTTCAATTGTGGCATCCAGCATCCACATCATACACACATTGGCACACACGTGCAGCCCTTAAGGGACCCCAGCAACTTTTTTATCACAAGAGTCATCTGTGATGTGAGAGCCCCATGGTGTGTTTTTTTAGAGGCAGAGAAATCACCTTTTCGCCTGAAGCCGAGGGCCCCGGGGGGGATGCTGGTTCCCTGTGTTATAAACACGAGGTATGCAAAGCCGATGAGAAAAGGAGGGAAAGGAGAAAACAAGCTACCATGGTAATGGAGTTAATTCCCAGAATGGAGAATACTACACAAGTACTAAACAGGGGGCCGGCCATGGAGGAGCAAGCACTTAGTCCAGCCATCACACTGGGGCTGCCATATTGAGGCCAGGCCACAGACAGAGTGAGCGTTGCTTTTAACAGGCGTGGGGCTTTGAGTGCTTTAAGGGAGAAGTGGCTGTCTGGGTGATAGATGTCCTTTTCAGTTATATGCTGTACAGGTCATTGTATTGGTTTGCCGTTATAAGAGAAAGGCCCTACCTGCATGTAATAGTTTTCCTGCAGATTTGCTTACAGTGCATTAAAATCCTGCTGTAGTGACAGATATACGGTCGGGTTTTTGTCTATCATGGGACCTCTTCTGCTCTGCTACATTTAAAACCGTGGCAGCAATGTGTGGAACTTGCACTACAGGCCTAACCCAGAGTGCACTGACCCTGCGTTAGTCCTTGAAATGTATTCACCATGAGCCGAATGCAGTGTAATTGGTCTGTCTGCACCTATACATGGACACAGTGTTCAGCTCTGTGTATTAATGTGTGGGATTACTTTTTCTGTTGCATGGCTTCTGCGTCTGTGTATGTTTTCATTCCAAGGCTGTCCATTCAAAGTCTTCAAGATACAGGGCAAAGTTTCTAAACTCAGTTATACAATCTTAGTGAAGCGTACAGGTATAGACTGATGCAGAGCGAGCCACCCCTTCCTGCGTGACCTCAGGAACCCACGTGTCAGCTAGACCATCAGATGAACAGCTCACACTCATTTCCTTGCTAAGTTCAACTTCGATAAATCAGAGTTCAGCCTCACCAGCAGTCGTACTGTTTTCTCTTTTTTTTTCCAAACATGACATCAGTTGACAGGAAGCAGCAGAGTTAGATTTAGATGTATTCTGTTTGTGTTTGCCACCTTTCTTTTCCATATTATATTATATTATATGAACAAGCCTCCAGCAACCATGAAAGTTTTTGTATGATTACCACCGACATTCATGCCATTGTCAAATGAAGTTATACTCCTGCTCCTGCCTTGGAAATGGGCTGGTTAATTTACAGGACAGCTCACCCTTTCTGTCTTTTCTTATTTTACCTTTTCTCTTTTTATTGGAAATCCGCTTCCACTTTGCTCTGTTTACTTTGTTGCAGTCCAGTTTTGTTTTTGTAAAAGTAGTAAGAAGTCGTAGTAGAGTTATTGGCATTTGCAGTAGAGATAGTCAGATTGATAACCTTTAAAGAAGAAACAGGAAAAACTTTCAAAACAAAGACATCCACTCTAGAGCCACTGCACTTATCAATATTTAGCATCCATTTCGTACCAGTAGCATCTCTTGGTTAGTGTTAGCTGAACACTCCTCTTTTCTCTGTGGCTGCACTCAGAGCCTCCCACTACATAATACTGACAAACCAAGCATGTACTACATACTGCATACTGTTTTTAATAGTAGTATGCAATATGAACCTGTTAAATTGATTTATTTGTAGTACGTCAGGCCACGCTAATCTTATCTGAGTTTTAACTCATTAGAAAAAAGCATCTCAAGCTCTCTTGTTGGACATTTCAAGCATTCCTGGGGTCCCTCTATAAAGGCCGCTGATGCGTCTGACTGGCTCTGGTCAAGCTTTTTATACTACTAGTGCATAGGAAGACAAATAACAGCAGTCAATTAAAATGATTTTAGCATAAAAGGAAATAAAATATTTGAACAAATGTAACAAAAGCTCGTAGACTTCTTTTTCATGTTATAGGAAGTGTTAGTATTGGTATGTGTCTTAGCCTTCTAGCTTTTTGGATCATTAGTGCATCTAAATTTATAATATGATGGAATCATAGATACCATATCTGTTCTCACTGTGTACTGTATAAAGTATATAAAGATGTTTCCTCACTGCTCGCTCTTATTTAAGTTGATATAAATGGGTCAGGACAATGTCGCTCCTGACCAGGGATGAGCGGGGGCTGGACACCAGCTGGCTTAGAGAACGGATGTTAAACAACATTTAGCTTTTGCAATAAAGTACCTGACTTGTCTAAAAAAATACTTTCAGACAAAGAGAGAGAGAAAGCACGCGAGACAGACACACGTTGACGAGCGACAGTGATTCTGCTGCAGTCGTGCATGTGTGTAAGATGAATTGAGACACAATGAATGGTATGCATTTTAAATCAGTTTATATTTCCAATTTGTCGGCCCCTTTGGGCTTGGGCAGAGTTACAGACTTCTGACTTGAATATTTGTATATTGAGTTGTGGCAAGAACGCAGTTCTTTCAGTCATATGCTGATATGTATACACACATGTGTGTTGCCTAAACTCTTGAACCCAAACTCTGAAAATACATCAACCTAACATCTGCACACTGTCATGGACCAAATAACAAATGTATGCACACATCGTGAATTTGGGCTGGAATGTACACTTTGCACCTAAGGGGGAAGATTCCAGACATAAGTGAAGGACAAATGAGGTTGTTAGACTTCATACATTCTCCTTCTCATTCCTCTTGTGAAGGTTAATTTGAGGAAGTGAAGGAATTGTCCAGAGATGCACCGTGCAGCTGATGACTTGTCAGATTGATTTGCCCTTCAGGGATCTCATGCCTTGTCTGTCGCCTCCATGTGATCTTGGGTTGGGACAGCACAGCGTGCTTTTAAAGAATCATGTCATTTTCCACTGCACCATAAGCAGACAACACTATTACTTAACCATGATGTATGCATAAAGACTATGGATTCTTAATTTATTCACCTTATCCCAGCACCTCGTCTCGGCACCAGTTCGTCCCCTGTTGATTCTCTCAGAGACGGACACACACACACACACACACACAGACACACAGGCAGGTCCCATGGGTATGTCTGATTGAGCTTTCTCCTGTCTGCCATTCCTCATCCGTGGGAAATCAATAGAGGATCTGGGATTGGAGCTGGGGCTAATTGAGCTCTGCTCTCTTCGTTCTCTTATTGCTGCCAGGAGTGTTTTGTCATCGCAGCACCTGGTTCACACCATGGGGCCAGGGGGAGCCAGCCAGTGATCAGATAGGGCCTTTGGATGCCACAGGGAGGAGAGCTGCGTGTGATTGAGCGACCTTGTGAAGTCTAGTACTCAGAGGAAGGGCAAAGCAAAGAAGGGCTTCATTTATTCTCATGTGCCTCTGCAGGAGCGCTTTACCTGATAATAGAGGAAATAGAAATGTATCTTGTGTTGAGCAGTTTAGGAAGTCAGAATCGTTACAGTAGCGATTATCACTTTGGACTTCATGTCCCTCACTCTTCCCTCTGAACTTTTTTTTACTTGCTGCAGTGAGGCAGCTTCTCTGTGGAACACTGCATAATCTTCATTGCATCCATTTGCATGTATTTCACATCGCAGCACTAACCAGGAGACATCCAGACAAATTAAAATGAACTTAAACCATGTCTTGGCAGTATCGCTAACATACGAGTCTCTCCAGCTATAAATATCATGCCATGAGAGCGGCAGTTCTGCTGTGTTTACACTTCACACATGGTTTCAACATAGTCATGGATCAGTACCCCACAATAATGCCTCCTATTAAATGTGGGCATGCTGTTGCTAGCCAGTTCTATCCTCACAAACTGCTTTTCTTCTCTTCTTAGTATTATAAATGGAGATTCCTTCCATCCAAACCATCTGCTGTCATTGCTCCACCCTTTGCCACCATTCCAGTTCTCCATCTCTCCATCTGTCCATGTTCCAAGACTTGAGGGAGTATCACCATCACAGGCAGCAGTGTCCAGTGCTGAGAGACATTGTGGGACTGTTAGACCTCCCTCATTTCATGCTCCCCTGGCACTTACGTGTGCACATGTTGAGGGATTATGAGAGGCCATTCAACAGCCAGTTGATGAGATCATTCACGCTCCCTGAGCCATGTACTGACAACACAAACACTGTGCCCTTTACTGTCCTCCAGGATTGATAATGCGGTTGATGTTTTTGAAGTCGCTTGTCGAGGTTAAGCCTGCATCATTAAAACACAGGTTAATTGCAGTTGAATGTTGCTGCAAATTAATGAGCAGAGTAAGAAATGATGGGCAGCAGTTTTAACAACATGCCATGGCCTTGAAAATGTGTTTTTCTTAACTGTTTGACTGGAAATGGTCAAAGTGCACCTCACATCATTAACTGCAATACGATTCACTGTAAGATACACAATTCACAGGAGGCGCAGGTAGAACAGTGCCGTAATATCAACATATATTAGCAGGTACACACTGGTGATACACCCTGAAATTAACAATCTGTATGCCATTAGGTTTTTGCTTCTAGAGGCTCACAAACTCAGAAAACAGAGCATAGTATTAAGCCACAGCTCAGATATACTTCTGCATCATATGGCAGAGGATTGAAAGGATAATTAATATCTGATGCCCCTGCCAACTTCCTCGTAAAGAGGGGCTCCAGTGATTTTTGTATTGCACTTCCATAAAGTTGGTTAACTCACAAAAAAGCAAAAGCTCCAATAATGCAACTCAAGAGTTTTGGAAAGTTCTTCCAGAGCCGCAAGAGACATTATGCAACTGTTTTCATAGACTGAAGTTTATGTGTGAAATCAGTGAGGAGCCCCTTCAACTTTTTTATTGATTTATTTATTTATTAACAGTCTGACAGAAGCAGACAATTGCCCAGCCTTATTGGCAACAGATGACACTCACAAAAGAGAGACAGAAAACTGAAGCTAAATGCTGTCTAACATTGGCAACAGCAAGGACGTAACCTTATTGTAGCCACATCCAGACAAATCATGTAAATGCTGATGAAGATGATGAAAAACAGATTGTGTTGCGACAGCTTCAAGTCCTCACTTTTGTGGCAAGACTGCAGATATCCGCCATATTTCACTATAGCCTGGAAGTTGGTCAAATACTTAATTTGAATGTTGCATCTCAGTAAAAGAGGACATTACTTTAGTGTAGAATTTAAAGTGAGCATCGATGCTATTTTCCAAACAGTGCTGACGAGTCATTTTAAGATTAGGTTGCATCATTTTGTGTTTTGTGTATATTCAATCTGCACCACTCATAATCTGTGTATGTGTGTAGATTATATGCTTGTGCCCAGACTCTTGAAGCTTGTGTTTGTTCTAACATGGCCCTAGGCTCCTAATGACTCGCATTAACCTTCTGATTTTAGTCAGACCCAGCACTCAAATCCAACAGCCCTTCTGCCCTCTTTCTTGTTGCAGCCCCCTGGGTTTTGGGCAGGGTCATAGGTTGAGACAACAGCTCCTCTCCACCAGCTCTTCTTTGCTGTCCGCCTCCATAACACCCTCAGTATGACACTTGCAAGGGCAGCAGTAGCGTTTTGCGTCATCCAAAGTTGTAGCACTTTTGTGCTCTTTAGAATGGTGAAATTAAGATTTTCTCACTTAAAGAGGAGAATCTTACATAATACTCAGCAGACAGCCAGCAAAGACCAAAACTCTTAAATCCCAAAGACACTGGCTGCTCAGCTGTGTGGCCTAATGAGCAAGCATTCGCATATATAGTTTGTCTGTTTAAATGTCCTACTCTCCTCTGTGCCCCTCCTCCCCGCTCGTCATGTTTCAGGTATTTGTTGCTTTGTATGGCGAGACATGCCGGCAGCAGTACAGCGAGAGATTATTGTCGGTGTAATTGGCTTTTCCAGGCCTGATTTGATACGAGCCTCTTGTCTGATCCACACACTTCTTTATTATCGAGCGTAATGGGAAGACGTTGAGGCTCACATGAAACGTTCGCCTCATCGCATCTCCGGAGAAATCGCCTCTTTCTTCTTTATTTCTATGCTCAGGGTCAGGATAGAAAGCAGCGTGTCTGTGTTAAGACGAGGCGCTCTCAGCATACCCACATACGCAGAGACAGACATATATTAGCACTACACATACACTGCAGACAAAAGAAGGAAAATTGTCTTGAATTTTAAAAGCAAAACACTATATACTTTATGTTAACAGTCTGCGCGTGTGAGCATTCATAGATATGCAAAGATTCCGCAAGAGTTAAAGCTCCCGCATTATCTGTGTTCAACTATTATGTACCACCTCACATTATCCAGGTCTTATTGTCCCTGCCTTCCCGATAATTGACAGCCAGTGGGAAGAATTTGGAATCAGATTATATGATCCAGTTCAGTCCCCAGTACGCTGTCCAAGCTGACATGACTGTCTACCGTTGCAGCACTCTGCCTTGTTCACCAGGCAGCAGAGGCAATGTAGAACACGGCTCTCCTACACTATTATCTCAGTCAATATCTGCTACTGCCAGAGGAGGATACAGATGGACAAGAGATGTGCAATTGGAAAACTGAGAGGTGCCGTAACGGAAGGGAGAAGATTGTTATGCGGTTAAAGTAGTTTTCTTTTTAAGGACATTTTACATATTAACAGAAAATCAATTTGTCAACACAATGCAAACTTACAGGTGGTATTAAATACAAGAAAATTGCAGATAGAAAATGATGCCACTCAAAACACAACGTGTTGAAATTATGCCATTCTGTCCATTCTTTCTGGCCTTGATTTTCTGAAACGTGTAGGCCTATATTAAGACACATTCACTCTCCCAGAATGTCTATCATTTCCCTGTCATTTCACTTTTTCATTGCCATTGTAGTGCCGTTATGAGCGATAGGACATTGGCTTCGTAGGTAGGTTTGGTTGCCACGACAACAACCTCAAAGGCCTTATACTCTCAGACTTATTCTAAGCACTCTAGCACACAGTATCATTACTCAGTGCTCTTTCACCTTCATTGACTCTTCATGGATCCCGGTTGATGCTTGTGTTAAGTTAAAGTTCACGTGTGATTCTGTTTTGGAACATCTATTGCTCTTTGTCTTTGAATATGTTTGGATTTAGTCACGAGGGAACAGTAATCTGTAAAATGAAGGCACAGCAGCCTCGGTATGAAAACATGGTTATACTGTAACCTTGGTCGTCTGAGAGAAGAACTGAACACATGCCAGCACTGGTCTCTCTTAGCTTAACTGCAGCATGCAGCCAAGCAAGCCAATGTGTTCGAAGTATCCACGAACCCTGAACATGGGGGCTCATCCCCTGTGTTTATGGATTACATATGGAATGCAGAGATGACATTTGATAGAGAACAGCAAGTGACTGATGAATGGCAGTGCGACAAATGTTACAACACGTAATTAAACTGTTGGATTACAGTTTCTTTAACCAGATGATCTATTTGAATCTGTATCTGTCATCCGCAACTGCACACAAGCTTTATGAAGGTCCCCCAGTGAAGGGCTGAATCCGAGCACTGACCCTCACAACCAGCCGTAGCGTATGTGCACAAATAATCACAGGCAACTGCTCTTTAAATGTACAATAGTGTTTATTTCACTTCAGCAATACTGATCAACAATCAATAATCCTTTAATTAATGAACAGCTATTGTTCAACTTCAAATACAACACAAGCAGCCATAACACAAGCAACTATACGAACAAACGTAAGGGCCACACAAGCGTGTTGCACACGTGAATGCGTGAGTGTGCGTGTGTGTGTGTGTGTGTGTGTGTGTGAGAGAGTGAAGAGAGAGCGAAGGATGATGGTGGACGTTTACACATTTACACGGTGAGCAAGGCTAAGCTATACTACCCCTATCTGCACCTTTAAAGTGGTGTTTGTGAATGCCTGTCAAGGCGTGGGGGTTGGTAAAAAAGAGCATGAGATGCTTCAGTCTGTCGTGTTGCGTGTGGCCATGTTTGTGTTGCTTTTTCCTCTTCTGCCCTCTAGGCAGAAGAGGAAAACTGTGGGGCCTTCACTTGAATTGAAGCACCGGCAACTTCGAAACTTCCTTCCACGGGCAAAGTGAGATTGCTGGCTACACAAAAACGAAACCTTATTGAGCTTTCACTTGCAGACCTGCCTTTGTTCGTCCACATGGTGAGGACCCAACACTTGTGAGAACTCACAGAGATAGACTTTCTCTGGTAGTGCTGTTTACTGAACGATTTGAGAAAAAAATGTATTCCAATTTGTCTTACTAATATTGTAATTGCTAATTAGATTGTGATTATTTTCTATAAATTATTCTAAATTATTCATTATAAGTTCTATTCTAGGCCTGTATTTTTCAGTCAACTTTAAACAACCCTGGTAGCTCACCTGGTGGGGTGTGTAGCATGTATTAAGACTGAGTTCTTACTGCAGCAGCCTGGGTTTGAGTCCAGCCCGGACCCTTCGCTGCATGTCATCCCCTCTCTCTCCCCTGCCCTTCCTGTCACTCTGCAGCTGCTGCTTTTTAATAAAGCAGTAATGACAAAAAATAATCTAAAGGGAAAAAATAGATAGCTCCTACATTAATCAGATACTGATGAGGCAGCTTGTTGTCTCATCGGTAGCTGAAAGAGAGCTCTTCACTGCAGCTGCTTGAGCTGACGTCATCAGTCCTGAAGGCCCAGACTCACATCTTTTAAGGTGATAAAACGATGACATGATTGGCCTAAAGGTTAAACCGATACATTTCCTTCATCACCTATCAGCTAGCTACCTGCCTGAAAATTACTTGAAGCAATCAGAGTGTTTACGTCAAGAAAAAGCTGACTTCTTTGCTGATCATTTATGAACAGTAAAAAGACACAGCCCACAGCTCCTTTTTTCTCTTTTCAAAACACGATTGGACAGATTGGTGTGTGTTCAACAATGGCATCTTCTGCCAAGCGCGAACAGCACAGACCCCGGCCTGCAGACAGCATATTAACCAGGGAACGGCAAGAGATCTTTTTTGTGACAGAATTATTACCGAGGGTCTTGAGATTTGAAAATTGCACTCTTTCAGTTTATGATTTTGATATGAAAATAATTAATCAGTCAGTTTGTTTTTGCAGCAGCTTGTAGCATTAAGAACTCACTCAGTGAGATTCAGTCTATAGATTGCAGCAGCTTGACTTGAATTTGCTCCCTGTTTCTCTCCTCTTTCCTTTTTCCCATACTTCCCATATTCCTACAACCAGCTGTATCATTTTTAAAAGCCCTCTGACATCAATCTTTTTTTCTCGTAAATCCCGAGTCTCTTTCTTTACAAGTAGCAAGCATGGAAATGGCTGAAATGGTGTATAGAGAGAGCAGATGAGTAGAAGAGCACAGGCAGAGATGGAGCGGGGGGAAGTGAGGGACTTAAAGACTGAAAAGAGCAATAAAGGAAGGAAAATGTGAGAGAGTGCAGAAGGTGAGGAGAGAGGGAGGAAACGGGTGTGGAGAGCGGTAAAATGGGTGGAGGAGTGGGGGTCGGAGGGGGTTCTAGCAGTGATTACATTGTCCATCAGGCCACAGGACGGCCTGCATCAGCCCACAGGATTGATGTTTGACAGAATAATTAGAAAACTGTCTCAGCCTGTAATCACTGGAGCTCATCTTGCCGGAGAAGACTTCCATTCGCTTTCTGCCACACATGCACCCCCCCCCCCCCCCCCCCACACACACACACACACACACACACACACAAACACACACACGCACACACACACACACACAGAGGTAAGTCCGAGCCATCCGTGGTTGACTGGTATATGGGACAGTGGGTTGATAGAGTGGTGAGATGGGGGTGTTCCTGTTTATTCTAAAGGAACTGAAAGAGTTTATCTGTGGACGTGGGATTGGAGGCGAGTGTGGCACCTCACTCACTGGTTCACTGAAGGCAGGAGTGGAGAACACGCTGGTGATTTTAAAGGTGCTAGAGGTGGGGTTTATGGACTGGAAAAAAATGAATTAAGGGGAGTTTCACTACATCGGATGGCAGAACAAATGAGATGTGGGACTGAAGATTCCCCTAACCCTACTTTGACTCTTTCAGTGCTATTGTGTGCGCTGCAGGAGTGACAGATTGTATACATGTGGTTGCTTGGAATGCAAAGCTATATTTACATGTTAAACCATAAAGGATACAGTGCAGCCAGTATACTGAAGAGAGACCCACTCCCCCGCAGTAGTGAATAACCCCTTATGTCCATCACACATATTTCACAATTCAGTTTTGACATCGTCATAATATCCAGTGGAAATCTCTATAGTTCCCAACTTATTTGGCAGATTTTCATGCTTTTTCTTGGCTTTAATTTGCTGTTGGGGATGGTAGTTGAGAGCTAAGATGTCAGTCTACTGCTTTTACACCAACAATTCATCCTTATAGTGTCAAGCAGACTCACTGCACCTCTGTTTTAATAGACACACCAGTGTGAGATAGAAAAACTGCATACGGTGAACCAAACTGAGGAGGCATAGCAATAAGTCTTGAACACTGAGACTGAAAGCTGATTCTTGACCTTGTGGAAACTGCAGTTGACTTAACAATCTCACCACAGAGTCGAATTAGTAGCTGCTCTGGAGCTTTCAATCATATCAAACCATTTCCGAAGCAGATGGAATTATCCAGTCGTCATGAAATTGAAGATGTTAAAATTTCCTTTTTTCTTGTCCATGAAAATAAATTCTTGACCTCGGAACCAGTAGTTGACAAAACAATCTTACCACAGCATCCAGGTTTGTGAGTCGATAAAATTTGTAAGTCTTAAACAGTTATGATCCAGTATATGAGTAAATTGTCGGATTTATCATGATCATTTATTCATTATTGAAAAGTGGCTGCTGTATAATATTTGTAAAATATTACACAGTGCTTCATGTTTCACTTACACAATGGCAGATTATGGTAATATGTCCACAGCATAATATTTCAGTCCTATAATCCTAAAAATCTATGTATATAATTACACAAAATATGTATTGTGTGAATGTACCATACAGGGTTTGTTTTATGCTCCAGTGATATGAACAGATCTGGCAAAAACAGAATGAAAGCGTAAAGACATCGAGGCTGTGAAGAAAAAGATGTTGCTGTATTGAAGTATAGTATAATGACACCTTATCAGATCTGCCACACACCAGCTGGATGGCATATGTCTAATCCGTGTTTGATAGCCATCACACATTCCCATTTCCAGAGCTGAAACACTTCATGTCTTCTCCTGCGTTTTTGAAACTTTTAAGCTTCTTATGGTGCTTCTTTGTATTAATTCTATTAGTATATAGTTGATATACTCATGGTGTGGTCGAGTGGTTTGAAACACAGATACCAGGACTGTGTTTATTCTGCTACTGGACTATCATTAGCAATGACATGTTTCACAGTACTTCCCTCCAAAGCAACCACACTATCTTTGATACAAACCTCATTTTAGTCGTCATTCGCCATTTAGTGGTCCAGTGAATGTGTTGGTTGTGTATTGGTTTTTGGCAGTCTCAGAATTTATACACGTGATTGTACTGTGTTCTTTACCCTGACTCAGAAATGCAAGGATGGATTATTTTCCTCACTGGGACTAACCTTGTTTGTATCAAGTCCATTGTTACCAGCTCAAACATACAGCCTGATAACAAAACAACAAAACAGGAAGAGTTAAATTACTGAAGGTCCAAGGTCTTCACTAGGATAATAGCCTCAGCCTGCAGTTCAAAGGTCTCATTATTTGTCCATCTTATATGCCCCTCCTGACATGGAGCAAGCCCCTAGATGAGGCCTCAATCGATCTGGAGTCCACGCAGCCTCTTCCTTTTCCTCTTGAGGCTTTTATTGGTTTCTCTGATCCCGCTAATACCTGAGCAAACCCTTAATGGCTAATTGATATGCTGCTCTGTTCTCCAGAGCTACATCAAAAGTCTACAGGGCAAAATGTCAGCCTTGGAGCCATTGGTCGCTCCCTCCCTGAAAGACAACGAAAACTCCTTCGCATTTGCATTTGAGAGCAGGCCACTTCTCCATTTGATGAGAGTTGAGGACATGGGAAAATTTTTTGTAACAGCTTCCACCGCAGTCAGAAAGTATGGGGTAAGCACGCTAACATGCCCAATCAGTGTATGTATCCATGTCTGGCTTTTGGAAAATTAATCCCTGATTGTGCCCATCTGTTTCGACCCGGTCTGGGTGTTCCTGGCAATTTAGCACACGCTTATCCAGACCTCGCAGGACCTGCAGGGGGTGAACAAGAGGGAAGGAGAGAAAGCTGGAGAGGGGAGCGAAATATGTCTATTCTATCAATTTTTAAATTACTCATTTTGCCAGAGCTGAGTGGCATTGAAAAACAGTCATCGGCTTTCAATAACTGCCGTGATTCGGTCATTGATGAGGATGAAAAACAAATCAGTGGGCTTGTAGAAAGGGCCACTATTTATAGAGGCTTGGAGGGAGCCAGCAAATGTTGAGAATGCCGTATGAAGATAATCTTCAGAGAGCTGCTTTTTAAAACCCTTTCTATGCAATGGCTCTTAAAGCCACACCATTTCAGCGATTAGATAAAGTAATTTATTTAACACATTTCACTAAATTATGTGCATTGCAGAGTACCAAAAGGCTGAAGGATGTGTAAATCAGTGGTGTCATTAGTGCAGAGTGTGTGTGGGGGGGGTGAAGAGTGTGTGAGTGTTGTAAAATGTATAAAAGAAACAAAATTGGAACCGAGGATGAACCAATGCCACCATGTAAACAAAAGGCTGCCTGCAGGGAGAGAGCAATGAGTAACAGAGCCTTTTGTAGGATGAGCACATAGAGCCCAGGTGTTACCAGAAGGCACTGGTGACCAATCTGTCAACCAAAAAGCGACGTGAATCATAAAACATAACACTGCTGAACAGGAAACAGCAGGGGCCACCACAGTTGTGTTGCTGTGAGACTGGAGTAAGTAAGAAGAAGAAGACTGAAAAACGTCTCTGAACCCGCATAGCCGGCCCCCGTCAGCTCTTCAAAAAGCATTTAGTGTGCTTTCACAAAGATGCCTGCGCTCTGGATATGGGGAGCATCATCTAATTGGATATTATTACTGTGAAATTAGGCGTTAGACCAGACGTAACCTGAGGCAAAGATAATAACAACTTCCAATCAATATATTTCTCATAATCATTTCTCTCCATTTGACTTGTTTAATGTAGCATTTAAAGAATGAGATGGCTTTGTTCTCGCCTTAATAGAATCACAAGGAAATGGTTATTACCTTTTGAATACTTTTGGTCAAACTAGCTTTAGATGGCTACTGTTTTTGTAGCAGTTGACCATGGCTGCACCTGCTGTATACAGGATATTGTTCCGTGGCCTGACTCCTCCTACACAAGTTAAATGCTAAGATGTTTATCCATTAGTGGAATACACTTCTCTAAAGGTGAGCGGATGGTGTGCACATTTAGACATGCAAATGTTGGGGAGGTGGCAAAAAAAAATAGGGCTGGGGCGATGATTTGCCTTGCAAAGCACACCCATCTGCCCTTTCGATGGCTCATTGGCTCCCAAGATCAGGTGCAATCTGAACTGGAATCATTTGGATAATTGACCTTCTGTGTGCATACATTAGAATAAATTAATTTTGATTGGCCATGCAGCATTAGAACAAAGTGGGAAATGTTGGCTCTTTTATATTCAGCTGCTGGTTTGTTGTACCCAGTCTCCGAGGTGATTATGTATGCCATTCCCAAACTATTATGCATTTCTTCAGTTTAATAAAATAATTCTTGCTTTGAGCAGAGAGCACAACACAGCGAGACACAGAACTGTGCTCAACTTTTTAGGTAAAGCTTCAGTCTGACTTAGCAAGAAGAGTATGCGCGCAAATCTGTGTGGGTGCACTCAAATGTAAATTTGTGTTGAGATTTCAAGTGTGTGGGTGGGATTTTGTATATAAATCTATTTATCTGTGCCCATGTAAACATACTGAAGCAGAGTATTCATGCCTGCCTCATGTGGCCTCTTGTCCTCCCTGGTTTTTCCCATCTCCATAAGTGACCTTGCTATTCCAATGAAAGTGCCCGTACTGTGTGTGTGTGTGTGTACACCAGGCCCGTGCCGTCCTGTATGTCTCATTGCTGCCTGATGGACAGCCATTAACCCTTGGTGAAGAGGTTGAGGAATATTTATGTCTGCCTGTCAGCAGTGACACGACACCCTCTGGGGATGAATAATATGCCTGCCCTACACTGGCTCCAATTGTTGAGTCCAATTCACAGCAAAGTGGTTTGTGTGTGCCTGCTGGTAAGTGTACAGTGTGTGTGTGTGTGTGTTGGTGCGTGCAGTTGTGTGTGGGTTCAGGGGCATTCTGATACCCTGAGGCGAGCAGCAGGAGACGATTCCTGCATCCCTCACTGACATCTGACAAACCTCCCGCTCACCACAGAGGTCGGTGTCTGTCCTCCTCACTCTGTGTCATGCATGGCATCTTTTCTGGTGTTTTGTGTCTGCTTTCTGTCCCTTTCTACCAAAGATTCAATTTTAAAATCTCAAATGTTTCTGTCATATAGGCTTAATTGCTGAGCAGATGGTCTAAAACTGTAAAGCCTGGTATAATTTCTGTTACAATATAATTATATTAAGTAACTGTAGTAACTGTGGAATGTGATTTTAATAGAACGTGCCTTAAAGTGAAAATGGAATAAAACCAAAACAAAAATAGAAACTAATTTTGTCCACAAAGAAGTTAAGATTTGAGAACGACACAGTCGTTGTGGTGGGCTGCTGCACCTACCTGCTACAGGCTACCCTGACCTCTGATTGGTGGCAGATGTTGGAACCTAAAAGGAAGATTCAATGAAAAAGCTATTACTTGGGAACAAATGAATGTGGACATGACCAACAAGTAGCCCATTTAAAGCATGCTCACTATAAAGAATTTATTTGTTTACGTACGAGACGAAATATAACAGGCAAACAAACAAGGACATAATAAGGGAGGGGGTGACGTACATATAGAACAACTGATAGAATAAGACCCTAAAGTGAAGTCAAGTTCCTGAAAAACGGCTTCTCTCTCCATATTTAGCAGATCAAGGTAGCCCTCCGACAATGACTTAGTGCAAAGCAGGATGCTTTGTGCACTTTCCAGTTCATCAATATTGTTCTTTTTGCAGAGAGACATTCAAGCATGAAAAGACGGCTTATAGGAACAGAGCGAAACACTTCAAATTAGTTGTCCAGCAGACATACCACAGCATAAACTGGGAAATTCACTGAGGATTTCATTCATTCACTCATCTTGGCTTCATACAATAGATCACAATAGAATAGAACCCCAACCATGGCAACGTCGGTGAGAATAATTGTCTTCAATTTTGGAAAATCTTATGGAAGTAATATAAGCTCTTGTACTGAATTACCTTATGTCTTACACATTGAGAGGACTTTACCATCAATTTCCCTATATTTTCTCATTCTGTGCTAGTTAAGGAGGTATTCAAATCCTGTTTCCCTACAAGCTGGGTGGAGCAGTAGGCATTGGGTGCTGCACAGGTTAAAGATCAGTAGAAGTTGTTGAAAGTGGTTGCCTTTATGTGGCATTGATCATGTTCTGATCGAGATGCAGGGGCAATGCCATCCTCTTAACCATTGTTGATAATTGTACATATGAGGGGAAAAAAGAGGAAATTTGGCATGCTGAATACCTGTTTGATTTCAACTATCCACTGCTGGACCTGTTTTTTAAGCACCTCTTCAAACCCCGAACAGGAAGGTGATCTACCATACCTGCAAGCCAAGCCCATGCACACCCTGCCCCTATCTCCATGACAAAGGGAGATGTGAGGTCTGACGAAATATGTTTTTAGAGCTGACCTTCAAATTCAGCTTCCAAAGTATAAATAGTGTACACATACACACTGTCACTCACCGTCAGTGACACTAAGACCAACCCAAGGTTTTCATGTGGGTAAAATGTATGCATCATTAGTGGAATGTCTGTATTAAATTAATGGCAATTGCCATGAGGATTTTTCACAACTGTCACAACTACCTGACCAAAATATTATAATAAAATGCTAGAAATGAACTCCTAAGGCAGCAGTAGAGGCAAGATGAACTGCATTACCCACCACATCTTCACAAACACATTTAGCTTGGCTTGAGGCAACAAACAGTTGGTCTTAAATTTAAACTGTGTCAAGATGAAAGCGTCTTTTTTTTATATGTGAATCGTAATAATGTCTGATACTTGATGTCTGCACAATGTGTTGTTAGAAATTTGTTCATGGAGATTGCACTTTTTTTGAACTCGTCATGTCACGTTGTGTCTGATTAGCTGCTTGACTCTCACTTGACTGTGGCATTTTGTGCTGCGTGAGAGATACCACAAATGAACTGTCACATCAAAAATCTGAGGGCAGCTGAAAGCAGTGTGTAAACTCTGTGAAGGCGTACAGAAAAGGTTGAGAACACACAACAAGGGTACATGATGATGATGATGGAAGAGTGGAAATGCCATCTGGACGTATCCTGGTTTGCTCACATGTTGATGTCAGGTTGAACAGCATGAATCCACTGAAGCATCGTGTTTTGTGGTGTTGTCGTATGACCGATGTTTACTGACCGTTCTTTCATATTAACACAACAACATACATAAACATTGACTCCAACATAAACTTCGTCCAGGGAGGTAAAGATGCATGTTATAAAGCACAGCTTGCCCCAACACTCAAAGTTAAACTCACTCGACTTCCTTTAACCATTGGCGGTTTCCAAACAATAGGAATACCCATGCAGAGTCAGGCTTGCAGTGAGCACGCGCAATTAGAGCTTATGATGTGCTCACAGCAAGAGTTTTCCATGCGACAGGATTAAACAGTGGAAGGTGTTGTTTACCTTGATGATGTGTTGGAGGTTTGCAGGTTCACACAACCCGCAAAGTGCCTGTCACCTGCAGCACCTCTACATTCGTCGAACTAGTTTCTTTTCTTTCTTTCTTTTCTTTTTCTTTTTTTTTTTTTTACTGAAGTAGTAAATGCAATTGCATGCACGGTAACTGCTTCACAATGAAGGCCTCCCTGTGGTTCTGTCACCTAACAGTGCAGGTGCCATCTGCTCAAAAAACTCCAAACCACAGAGATTATTAGTTACGAAGGAGCTACAAAAGTGCTGCAGTCTTAAACATACGTACTTTCTGTCTAGCCACTTCTTATCAGAAGATATTGCATGGTTAAGAGGGGGACGCATCTGTATAGCAGCCATGGCAAAATGTGATGCTGGGCCTGGGAAAAGAACCTTATTTGGGGTTTTTCAGCCTCCTTATAAAAATCCACCATAGCACTTTTGAAATGTAAAACATCTACAATGACAGGTCTTCCTTCACAGACACAAGTACAAGTAGACAATGATTAGTATGTGTTACTAGGCAACCCCCAAATCCCATGGAAACAAAACGTATTACATGACTGCAGCAGAAGTATATGTAGATCTATCAAAAACACCGCTTTCTTTGCTCATTTGTGCTGTTCTCACAGGAAAATCAAAGAAAAACTCAAAACCGAGAGAAGAGCTTGTTTGGGTGAAATGGGGCAGGAATTATAGAATAAGACTCGCAGCCACGACACACTGCACTATTTTTATTTTTGCTCACCACTTTAGACAGTTTTTGTGTAATTAGTATTATTTGTGCTTCTCACACCTGTCAAACATGTTTAAAATAATCTTAATGGGAATGTCTGGCAGTGACTGGATCAGAAGGCAAACGATTACAATCATTAAACACCACATGCTGTATCATTTTATCCCCCAGCTGTCAACACCAACTGGCCCAGACTGGAAAGGAATCGATTCCATTTGGTCCAATCAGTCATTACTCTCAAATCATAAATGTTAGTGGCCCAAAATGTGTGTTCACCACCCCCACTCCTACCCCCTTTTGTTTTGTGCAGCTAAAGATTTATCTTGGAAGTGACTAGATCTCTGACTGCTAACATAGCCCCAGAAATCCTCTCACCGGGGCTGTATTGTAAGAAGCCCGGCCCCAACTCCAACAAGCTCTGCAACCTGACCCCATCCATGCCATCACATATCCGCCAAGCTGCCTCGTCAGACAACTCTTCCTCCCAACTCCTACCATGCCCACCTGACAGCTTGGACTTAGAGAACTGTTGCTTTTCTAAGCCTGTACCAGCCCATTGAGTCTTTGCATGTGATCAAATAGAATACACTTCACTTGTACAGAACCACAGTCGTGTTCAGTGACTGATTGCAATGCAAAAGCACTGCTTCATTTTGTACAACAGAAGACAGGGCAGAATGACTGGTTAAACATGTCCACGAGGCAGCTGTCATGGCCTGTGACCCCGCTGCTCACACAACAGACATGGCAATCCTTTAGGCTGTAATGGCCATCTCCAGGATCCCTTCTCTGGTCACATGGGTTCTGCCAGATCTCCCCTTTCCTCATTTCCCTCACACTTTCCTCACCCACCCATACCTTCGCACAAACCGCTTGCTGGAAAGCCGTTCCTGCCTTGATTGGTTTCTCTACTTTGGCCTGTAGAGAAAAATGGTAGTCAGAGGTAGCTTGAGGTGGCTGAGTGCTCATAAAGTACTCTTGGCCAGGGCAGATGTGAGAAGACTCAATGATGTGGATAAATGTGAGAGAGAAATATCAATGCAGAGTACGGTTCATGCAGTAAAATGGTACTGCAGGACATGAGGACTCAGGGGCTGAAGTGTGTCTCTGTGGCTGATTTTGGTTCAAAAAAGAATCACTTAGGCGAGCAGCGTAATATGTGAATATGTTGTCTCAAAAGAAAATTGGGATTGCTTGCCCACAGCAAATACTGTAAACTCTGTGTATATAAATCACATTTTGAGTGGGCTTGGTTACAGATTTCAGTCCTTTTCATAACATGAAATCAATCCAAAGGCTGGGAAATGCCAATGGTACAGGTAAAAAGGAACTAACATAAGCTCATTTAGATGGTAGACTGAGTTCAGTGATTGCATCTTTTTGTCCCCCAGATGAAACCTTGTCTCCACCGGCCATCGATCAGGCAGGTATCTGGCTGCCTGTTGCAGTGGGGGTTTTTTTTACCATCAAGTGAAACTTCAGATGCCACTGTCTGTCAAGAGGTGTCTCCGCCGGTGACATGGGCAATCTTTGACATAACGCTCAGTCTGTCTCTCCGCAGTCCCAAGAAGGGGCTGTCATGCTTCAGCAGGCCGGATAATTATTTCCCTCTTATCCCTCCTTGCCAGAGCCAATCCTAGCCTTCAATAGAAGCCAGGGACCGCACCACTTCCCATCACCTCTCTCCGTCTCTTTTCTTCTCCATCTCTCTTCCTCCATCTGTTTCACTTCGCCTCACTCTCTGACTTCAAGACCCTCTTTTCCCTCAGTCTGTCTTTGTGTCATTCTCTCTTTCTTGTTCTGTATCCTCTCTAAGAATAGATTTGCACAGGCAAAATAGCTCCTCAGTTCCACAGAATTGATGCTCAGTAGTAAACATAGCATAAAAGATTGCCATATGAACATCTTTTTTGTATGTGTTACCTTACTCGTTTGATACTCCGCACACATATGACAAAGAACACATGAAATCATGCTTTCATCCACTCTGCCTTATCATTCTGCTGTGACATGAAGCTCAATTACACAGTGTGGGCAATTTCAAGGAGTGAAAAGATCCTAAGAAACTAGGCTTGATATTGATAATCTGTGTAAACTATGTAGACAAGACATTTTCATCATCTATATTCAAAAATGTAACAACACCTGCAGTGATAATTTCATACTGCCACAATTTTTGCTTTGTGTGGGGTAAATTGTTGTTTGTTCAGTCACTCCATCAGGATCCAGATGCATCCAGTTCTCACATCCAATCACCTAAAGAAAATGGTGGGCAGCTAAGCTCAATACCCTCTGGTTCAAATGCGGCATGACAGGTAGACGCTGAGACATCAAGTCCAAACAAAACATGTTCAGAAATCCTGAACAACACATTGACCATGTAGGGCAGGTTTCGCCTATCTCACTTCAAATGTGGACAGAAACCGAATAATCGTTTCTCACCAACAGCTGTCCCATCATTCCAAGATGTGTGATTAGAGCCAGCCGGCCTGCCTTGATTCGGAAGCCGTGCATGTTAACCTGTGGCCCCAGGGCCGAGCGCGGGGCCCCCAGCAGATCGAAAACAAATAAACAAGGCCTGCCAAAGCGGGCGGTGACAGTACAGGCTGTCTCCAGTAGATAAGACAGAACAATAGCCCTTAATAGGCCACAGAGAGACACACACCCATCTCCAGCCCTGCCTTTTTCTGCTCCTATCTGCTTGCTGGTAACAAAGGAAACAAGATGCTTTCCCTTTTCTTTCTTTCCTGCAGAGAGATTAGTACCGCTTAACAGGGGTGTGGGCATGAAAATGTGTATTTGAGTGATAATTCAGCAACGCATGCAAAACTTGTGACAAGGAGCCTTGCAGAATGAGAAGGAATACAATGCTTTTATTCCCCCCTGGGTTGAAACTTGGAGGAGAAAAGTACATCGTGTTTGCTATTTTTCAGCCTGGAATATGAAGACTTACTGAACATGTGATGTTGCTTTCCAGTGTCGTCTTCATCGTTCAGTCCATACATGTGAAAGCTGATGTACAGTATGATTTGTTAGTTGTCTAATGAAACACATATGCATATTTTGTCAAGCAAGCATTCAAGACACATTTCATGAAGACACACAGACCGCAGGAGTACAATACACCACCACGTGAGCATGTTAAATTGTCTGGGCAACATTTCTTACTTGCCCTAAATGCAGCCAGTGAGGCGTATAATAGCAGGCAGAAAAGCCTGTTTCTCCTGTAAAGGCCCTTTTTTGACTTTGACGCAAAAAAGCCTTGGCAGGGTATCGGAATGCCAGCAGCAATGATCCTATTTTGTAAAATCTGAATCGTTTCACCGGCACCCAGGTAGAAGGCACCGGCTCATGCCGTAACACTGTCTGAAAGAACGCACAAAGATCCTTTAAAAAGAGCAAGCTGGCACGTTACACCTGATGCCTTTATGCTGAGCTCTGATGAAAGAAATCCACCCTGCTGCCAAGTTAGCTCACCTGAAATGAATGCCTTTAAGGAAAGAGGCTGTACTTGGTTCTGTGACAGGAGGTAAAATGCTACAGAGTGGGATGCTGGTGAATTTAGAGGGATTGGAGTGTGCAGTGTGCGATGTTATTTCATACCTGAGGGCTGGGTTTCCGAGACGCTGCGAGCAGAATGGAGCAGAGCAGTGTTAGACTTTTGATTGAAGAGGGCATCAAACCAAGAAGATTGACCCTAAATTTGGCTCCCATTCTTTTCATCTGTTCATCTTTGTGGCATTTTAACTCTAGTACAGACCAGTACCTTTGCTAAAAAGAAGCCATGTATTTTGAAACTAATGTGCACAGCACAGTCTACCACAGAAGAGCCTATATGCTTGACCAAAGTACGTGTTGCTTTTTAGAACTGAGTGAGCCGTCCCAGGGGAGAACATCATTAGAAAGATGAATGAGATGCACACGGTTTTGCTTTTTCACCTCCTTTACCTCCAGTGTCTGCATATTTTCAAGTTAAGGCTGTGTTCCTTCCGGGCACACAGTATCACATTATCTCTCTTCAAATTACAGTGAGGTAGTTGTGTGTGTGTGTGGGTGTTGTAGCTCTGGATCTGTGATCTTTACTTGGAATTGGCAGAAGTGGTAGAACTTCCACATCAAATGTCTGCTTATTTTTGGTTGTGGGTTAGTACAGGGAAAATTGTGTTCCTCAGGCTGTACACTTGCTTTTAAACCAAAACCAGAGAAATAGAAGAAGAAAAAAAAAAAAAAAAAAAAAAAAAAACTTCAGCAAAGTGCAACTCAGTCCTCACCACATCCATATTTCTATAGACTGCATTTACTTCTGTGCCAGGCTACATAAATCATGTCTTATGTATCATTAATATACATGGGTGTCAATAGTAGACGCATGAATGGAAGAAATATGGTTCTTCCCAATAGAGACAGAGTTGAAAAATGGGCTGCAGATAGGGTGAGAATAGAGCCTTCTCTAGTGAGGCTGCAAAAAGGCATCTAAATCTCTGCTGCCCCCCAGTGGGGGCCGGTTAATGCTGTGTGTGTGCATGTGTGTGTGTGTACACAGCATTAAAACTAACCCGTCTCACGACGGTGTAAACCCAGCATACGTCCCATATTAGTGGGTGAACAATCACACACCAGGTGAATTCTGTTTTGTCTGTTTCAAACACACTGTGAGAAGTCTTACCCACCCAAACCCCGTGCTGTCCTGTCGCCATTATGTCCAGACATTGATATCAAAGTGGTGTCCCATACACACATACAGTGTCTACCACCTAACATGCAGAGGAGTCTAACACCACTATCATATTTAATGTGTTTCACTGCTGCTGTCGCTACTATTGCAGCTACAGTCACTCTTTACCTCCAGTCATTTCATCCAAGTATCTTTCTTTAAAACTGCTTTGTACAGCAGTTCGACAGAATTTAAATCTGTATAGGCGTTAAGATGCATCGTACGTACGCAGACTCAAGCCCGGGGATTTGTCCAATAATATTCAAGCTCCAGATATGCTTCTCTCTTTCCTTAAATTGGCTGTGTACAAATTCATAGTGGCAGTGGCAGTGTTGACCTTGCGCCCCTGCTGTGGACCACACCTGCACATGACAGTGGGGAAACGCACACTCACACACGTGCCCTAAGGCAGTAAAGCGTAGACACACATTCTGTACACACACACACACACACACACATACACTCTGTGAACTGCAGATCGCTCCTAACAGGCTGTCAGAGGAGCTGTTCGATACTCGGCTGAGGTTTGAGAGCCAACAGGCTGGTATCATTTCACACCTTTCTCCCACTGCTGAACTCTTAAGCAGCCTTTTCACTGTCTGCCACTCTTCACACGTTTACATTCACGCCGGACATTGAACAGACTATGTCGGATATAGTAGTTTTCTTTAAAAAGTGTATAAATCCAGCTTTTTTTGTCCGCAGATTTATCTCTAGTAGAACTGTGGTAGAAAGCTGTGCTCACCCACATTCATGCCTCTCAACACATACACACATTAGTGTGTGGTGAATGTGTGTTGGATGTGGAGTTTGACAAATTTATGAACTTACAAGGCAGGGATGAAAAGTGCAATGCTAAATCACTGGAGGGCCCCTTTGGCAGGGCTAAACTATGATGGACACAGTTATGTGCAAATACAAAATATTCTTTTTTGCTAAATAACAAGTCCCATGTTAGTATAAATTATACAATAATTGGCTGTGAGGTGTTCAGGACGCTTCAAACATCAATTTGGAGTTTAGTTATTAGCCTGAATGAGCTCAGATCATATATGAAAGCGCAAGTAACCATAGTGACAATATGAAATCACTGATGAAATGACTCTAACCTAGTTCAAGTTGATTACAACATACCACAAAGTCTTACTAAATGGATGGTAATTTGAAAACCCTACTGTACCCTTTTTTTGTAATCGGCCATTGTGTAAGTGAGAAAATGATGAGTCCTGCTGTAGAAAAAAGATGGGCTGTCATCATTCTCCTCTTCATCATCCATTATTTTAATATATCAGAACACCTCATTACGTATTATCACATATGTAATCTAGAGGTCATGATTCATTTCGTTTTTCATTTGAGCATCTGAGTCGTGCTCATTCGCAGTTTGGGGCTAATGTCTGCCTGCCTCTTCCCCTTGTTTTTTTTTTTTTTTTGCATTCCTGGTCACATCCCAGTGTGATGTACTTAATCAGCATGAAACAGTACTCTGTGTTGACCTAACAAGCTTGCTCAGTTTCTTTGCGTGGCATCTGAGTCTTTACGCCGCAGCCTACGTCTGTGTTTGTTTTGGAGCTCTCTCCTGGTCTTGTGTCATTCTCTGCTGTTTATAAGGAGATGCTCATTTGGATAGCGTGTGGAGGACAATGCCATGGCTGTCGCTCTGATGGCTATCCAAGTCCTTGATCTTCTCTCCCTATAAACATCATTACCACACACTGAAAGCATACACATTCACGACAGGCGCACACACACACACACACACACACACACACACACACACACCCACAAGCTGCTCATCCAAATCGGCGCTAACAGATTAGCAGTGATTATAAACAAACATGGAGGATTAATCCTGTGTGCTCTCAGTCTACTTTTCCACTGAGCTAGCCAGGGTAATTACCAAGTGTTAGATTGTTAGTGTAATCACACACACACACACACACACACACACACACACACACACACACTAGCTGTCTTGCTTCACTACTTAGTGATATCAGCTTCGTGCTCATTTTGTAAGAAAGTTGGAGATGTGTTGCAGTTTCTTTGGAAAGATATCTGAAGTGAGCACAGCACAGAGAGAGAGACCGTGAGTTCAAAACTCAAAGGTTTGTTCTTCACAGCCTTTAAGGAAACATGGAATCGTGAAAACAAAGGAAGTCTCGACTTTTGAGAGTGATAGCAATTGAATTTGATTTACAAGGTCACGGGCAGGATCCAGCTGACTACTGGACCTGCAGGCCGCTGTGTGTTTGTACTTGATTCTCTTTTATTCTTTTACTCGCCATAATTTATTTTTTCACCCACACATTGTATGTAGATCAGTTTTAAAGGCTAAATATGATTCATGTCTCAGCCACATTAGAAGGTTTTAAAACCAGCCAGGTGTGTAGCTTATGTTGTTTGTCATGTCACCACTTCCCATTGAAATATTGCTTCATCATTTGGTTCCAGTGTTGCTCCTTCTCACCTGCTGCTGCTTCTTAACTTCAACGATATATCGCTTTATTCTGCCTCCAGTGTGACAGTGTTGCATAGCCTCTGGGAGCACCTTCACTGCATGCGTAGTTGGTACTGAGGCTGCTTTACTAAATGTTGTCTGTCTTTGTAGTGAGATATCAAACTTGAAACAATTAGCTTTGCGCTGATGTGGTGAAGCATGTTTCCAGCTGTACTGGACATATATGAGCGTCCTGTGAGAACAAAGGGTTTGTCAGTGATTGACTGTTTTGTGCTTCAGTTTGGACAAACTTTGTTCAGCCATCATAATGAATGTTTGACATTGCAAATTTACATATTTGTACCAATGCCACTCTCCACATGCATTTCAGGGCTCAGTGCCGATGCAGCGCTCTCACTTTTCAGTGCTGCTGTACAACATACGGCAGGATGTTTTATTGTTCACAGGTGTGTCTCCACCACTGGATTTAATCATTTATTCCTTCTCTTTGTTCAAAGGTTGAGGCCATCCTGGTCAACATCTTCGGTGGGATCGTCAACTGTGCCATCATCGCCAACGGCATCACCAAGGCCTGTCGAGAGCTGGAGCTGAAGGTGCCACTGGTGGTCAGGCTGGAAGGTGGGAATGCTTACACACACATGCGTATACACACAAACACACACGCACAAAGAAATCTAGGTTTGGCCTTTCTACACAATATGGGTCATCCCCCTCAGAAACGTGGGATAGGGTTCCAGGGTCTATCAACCCTGGATTGTAAGCACTTGACCTTGATCAGGATTTCATGATGCTTGTTAATGACACTGGCCTTAAAGCTACAAGGTCACTCCTCCAGCACTTGTCAGTCATCTTGATGAGTTGTTTGCCTTGATATGGTGTACTGTCTTGAGGCTGAGGTAATCAGCATCTCTGACACCAGCATACGCATCATGCAATCAGACTGTGACTCAGTCGATCTCTAATTGTTTTATCATTATCTTTCATCCACCATGTAAAAATAAGGCTCTTTCTATACTGTAGCTGTTGGTATTACTATAACCTTCCTGCAGTATGGCCACTAGCCCCATAGCCACAACCCACATGGCCACTAGCTACAATTTCCATGAAATAAAGCACACAAACACAGGTTAGTAACGTCTGATAATGTTGTTAGCTATCTAATTTCAAATGGATTTTTTTACCATTTCAAATGACAAATGTGCACATAACCCCTCCAGTGTAATTGCAGCACAATTTAGAGCACCTTGTTTTAAACTTTGGAGCCATTGTATTATTGCTGCTTTACTCTCAGGAGCCTATCCATCTTCATTGTGGCTCAGTGTCCCAGCAAGAACAGCAGTGCATTTCTCATATGTGTCACATTTCGCCGCACCCGTCATTAGCGCCAGCCAGAATAACAGTAGAGACGACACTGATTGGCTCACCTTTCACCTGTATACGCTAATGAAACCTGTTCAGTTGTGTGTGTGTGTGTGTGTGTGTGGGTGTGGGTGTGGGTGTGCATGGGTGTGTGTGGCTGTGGGATGGCAGCGGTGACTCCCAGAGGCGCGGGGCCAGTTGGTGGTTAGCTTAATTGTCAAGATCCTGCTGAGTGGTGAGTCCAGAGCAGAGAGCAGGGGAATATATGTATGTATGTGTATGTTTGTGTGTGTGTGTGTGTACCCTCAACACTTCATCCTGTATGTCCCCACACACTCAGTTAATTTAGTTTGTCAGTCAGGGTGTGTAAGCCGTTTCTAGAACCATACTGTGCACAGAGGCACTGCAGTGCAGTATGAACATGGCTCCTCAGAGCACAATAGAACATGGAGTGTTTACTTGTTATATTAGAGCCTAAAGGTTTAGTTTTCAATCCAATGAGACCTGTTAACACAAACACACCTAGACAGATAAATGTAGCAAAGGTCAGACTCAAGATCCGGATAATGTTCACCATCCCTGAACAATTTGTGACATCGTTTCTCTGTTTAGTCTAAACGCAAGCAAATTCATGCCGGTGTGTAACATTAGTGTATGTTTTTGTCTGGAATAACTTTGCATAGGAACCAAAACTGCGTGGCTTATACCCAGATCCCTCAGATTACCACTGCACACAAAGTTAAACATCAGTGCTAGTTCAAATGCTCAATGTCCAAAAAATGTATCTGTGTAATTTCCCTCCACTCTCTGTCCCCATGTTGCTAATTGACCATGTGGCTGAAGAATGAGCACACAACTGTGTCGCTACCGGATTGGCAATCAAAACAGACTCTTAATTAGTCATCACACATTTCTTATACGAGGCCGTGTAATTCAACCTGACTCGCAAACAGGCTGAGTCCAGAAGGTCACTGCTGGTGGTTGGTCCAACCACGTTTTCCTGGCCGGGGCCTAATCCAAGCTTTAGCTGTGGGTCATTACGTCCTGGGCTGCAGTCTTGTGGAGAAGATTGGTTCTGAATCAATCAGCTCAGCTTGCGAGGCTGACCGCAGGCCAGTGAGAACAGCCCAGCGCTCTTCAACAGGATCAGAATGGATTAACTGGCACACTTTTAATTGGGAAGGCTCTTTTAAAAGGCCTTGGTTGATTTCGTTGGTGGAGAGTTACATATTCCCATATGTGGCGGAAAAGGTCCATGTGGCCTAGACTCTGATAGAAAGGAATTAGTTCATAGGGTTGCATGAAGTGTTTAATGTGGGCCAATAGAGTCTACACATCACACCCAATGCATGGGCTACAGTACAAGCAATTGTGTTCATACATTGCAAAGTCATGCAACAGATTCAGCACAGAACGCACATATAGACACACTGGTACACACAAATATTTAAGGATTAGAAAGAGATACCTGAGGAAGTACTGTACTGCCCCCTTTGGCCACAGTGTGAACATGGACATATTGTTCTGTGAGGATGCTGTCTGCCACTATGGAAAAAATTCCCCTTAAATAGCCCTCAGAGTCCTGGGAAAAAGGTGACTGCATTCGCTTAACTCTGTTCCTTGACCTATTGATTTACAGAGCCATTCCCCAACTGTCTGTCAAGCAGTGGAGGCTGTTTTCTCCTCAAAAGGAGATCTGGCCATTTTTCTCCCATTTAATTAAAAAAAAAGATGTGAGGTCTTATTGTACGGTTGAGTTGGCCTTTTCAGTCCTGACAGTGTCATCATAGTTTAAATAGCCATCTGCTGCAGCTATTCACACGAACAGATATGCATGTACACACATACAGGCACATGTATGTACATATATATGCACACTCTGGCTTAATTTAATACTGATCTGACCTGTTTTTTTAGCCTTTATATCCACACATTCTGCTCTAAATATTAAACAATGACCAGTGTTTCATTCATTTCTTGCATTTGCTTCTGAAAAGCTCCCAACAAGAATTGAATAGGTAATAAGAATGAATGCTGCGCTTAAAATGCACAAAAACTGAGTACAGTGATGCTATTTGTTAACCCAATGAGGTTCTTTATCAGAGTCAACATGGATGACAGCCTAAAAGACTAGATGCATTTAACAAACTGCCACTGTCAGATAGGCTCTTTAAATCAAGCTATAGTGTGTGTTTGTCTTTAGGCAACATAAAAAAACATGAAAACTTTCAGTACTGACTGGCTAGCACATCAAAGGAGAGGCGTCTGCGCCGTTCAGGAGCATCTCGCTCCGCTTTCCAATGAGAAGCATTTGATGTTTGACACGGGATGATGGAGGGAGGAGCAGGGCTCATCCATTTTTTGACAGGAAGGCAAAACTCACACTGTTTGCTGCTGATTATTATGAGGATTAACAATCCAAAGTCAGAACAAGTATGATGACATCCAGTGATGAAAGAACGTGTTTTTTACACCAGTTATTCAAGGTAATTGGTGTAGAACGACTCCAGGCCGCTGGGTTTTTTTGTTGCACTTGCTGTGACAAACCTTCTGTCGAAGGTGTAATATCTCTGTTATGGAATAGTGAATGATATTATGAACTGTTCTCAATGTTATACATGTATCAGCTGCCCACAGTTTATCAAACTAGCCTGGTGTCAAACATGGTGTAACATCACAGGCCAATTCCAAAACAGTTGGGACTCTGTATAAAACAGAAACAAGTGTTCCTGAGCCTGTGCAGTGATCACATGTGTTCACAAAGTGGTGAACCTCGCTCCATTCTCGCTTGTGAGCGACTGAGCCTTTCCAGGATGCTCCTTTCATACCCAATCATGATACTATCACCTGTTACCAATCAACCTGTTTACCTGTGGAATGATCCAAACAGGTGTTTTCAGAGTCTTTTGTTGCTCCTGTCCCAACTTGTTTGAAATATGTTGCTGCATCAAATTCAGAATAAGCAGATATTTATAAAAATCAATGAGGTCAAACATTAAATATATCCTCTTTGTGCTGTTTTCAATTCAGTCAAAAGGGATTAGCAAATGGTCACATTCTGTTTTACACAGTGACCCAGCTTTTTGTAATCAGGGTTGTAATTAAGTTAGTAACTGTCACACTGCCACGGCTCGCTGAGACACTTGAGTTAAACAGAGCCATTGTTAACGGTATTCTATAATGCACTTTTCCTGCTATGACAAGTCAAAATGTCTGATTTGATAAAGGCTCACAGTAAATGCCAAGTTGTAGTGCAACAGTAGCCCAAGTTGAAAAGAGTCAGAATCTACAAACTGACTCAGTAGTGTCAGTTTCACGGCAACATCCAGCAAGTTCCTTTATCAAAGAAAGGTGCTGTTATTTCTTCTACAACAGGTTACATCGTTTCACTGTAATTGGAAACAAAGTTCAGAGCAAGTGTACCAAGCAAACGACCTCGGAAACATCCATCCATCCATCCATTATCTATACACCGCTGAATCCTTTGCAGGGTCACGGGGGGGCTCTCGGGCGAAGGCAGGGGACACCCTGGGCAGGTCGCCAGCCTACCACAGGGCTACATATACAGACAAACAACCACACGCTCATTCACACCTATGGACAATTTAGAGTTATCAATTAACCTAAGCATGTTTTTGGACTGTGGGAGGAAGCCGGAGAACCCGGTGAGAACCCACGCTGCACAGGGAGAACATGCAAACTCCACACAGAAAGACCCCAGGCGGGATCGAACCGGGGATCTTCTAGCTGTGAGGCGACGCTGACCTCGGAAACAGATTTAGATAAATTATCAAGCTTCACTTTGTTTCTTCTCTCGTCTTTGCCTCACACATAACACACTGTCTGTCCTGCCGTGACATTCAGAGAACCATTAGAACTACAGAGTCGCTCTGCGGGTCCGAGACTATGACAGAGTCTCCTCTCATGAGATCTCAGCTCCTCTCATCTCAGTTTGTTAAAACAGAATTACTCACAAATGTAGGAGCGGCAGCATCAACAGAACCCCTCTGGCGCAAGTCTTTGGCACAGCCCCAAGCCTTATTATCTTGTTGAAATATGGTGGCCTGTAATTGACTCACACATTAAAGTGACATTTTCACAATAATCACAAGCAAGCTCGCTAATTAGAGCGGAGATTTAACAGAAATGTGTTGTGAAGTGGCAATATATCACATGGCAAAATACCCAACGCCTCCTGCTCTTTTGTTGTCTTGGCTCGCAGCTGAGCCGTGCCGTAAGGCTGATCAGCTGGTCCGTGCTTCGGCAGGTTGGTACCGCCTTCAGAGCTGTGGGAAGAAAGTGGTGGTGCTGTGGATTGGGGTTGAATTTAAATTCCAATAAATGCTTGTGAAGATGCAAAGTTCAGAGCAGCAGCCGATCTAGAAATCTCGCTTGCTCTAGTAATTAACAGTTAATGCTACTGATGAATAAGCCCATAAAGCTCTGGATATATACTGTGATCATTTTCTGCTATGGGACAGTAAAATTATTCCTTTTTGTTCATTTTTAAGGTCATTCTTTACAGTTAATAACACAGAATTTCATTGTAAAGTTTCCATAATGAAAGTGTCCTGGTGTGTGTGTGCGCCTCACACGTGTGTGCATTTTACCGTATGTCTCTGGGTCCAGGCTGTGAGTAGGTCTCTGGCAGCACCTAGTGGCTGCAGGTGAACACACACATTCATATACTTGGCATACTCTCCACACACACACATTCACACACATTTACACACACACCTACGTAGTGATGCTGTATCCAGCTGGGCACTGTCCTTGCCTCTGCTGCTGTGAGCTATCAGTGCTCCCTACTGCTCACAGTGGAACTGCAGTCATCTCACACTCTCTCTGTCACACACACACACACACACACACACACACACACACACACACACACACACACACCCACACACCTACGCGCGCATGCAGAAAAATACCCCGGTAAATGCATGTCTCTTCTTTCTCCCTCCCAAAGACGTGTAATCCGTCCTCACACATTACATGGATAACACAGGTGTTGCCTAAACAATGCTTCTCACACTCACACTTCTGCTTCTCATGAATATTAATGACATGAAAAATAGCAAAAATGCATGTGCTGTTGACTTTATTTCACTGCTATATACACTTTCCATAGGCATATTTGTCTTCTCAAAGTATCTCTTGCATTATGTATCGGCTGTGGGCACATATGGCTGCTTTTCAGTTTTATCCCCTGTCGTTTCAAGTTTGTTGTGCTGCATCTTTGCTTTAATCATCCGACAGATAAGCCTGTCAGTATGATAATGTGGATCTGTCAATCCCAGTGAAGTGCACAGGTCGACCCCGCCCCCCATCCCACACACACACACACACACCTGCACAATGAGCGACAGCATCGCCTGTGGACACACAGAGAGCGAATATTCTATGCTATCTGATCACAAGATGACTTGGGACACCCAATCCCCTGTTTACGTGCCAGAGCAAGGTCTCTTCCTGCTCTTATTCTAATTAATTATATCGTAGAATTGATTGTTTGGAGTGTGAGCCTGCAGAAATGTGTTTGGAATGACTTATTATCTGGCTGGACAAAAGAGATGAAATATTAGGCGTTAAGTGGCGCTGGTAATAGAATTCCTCATGAAAGGTCTATTGATCAGGGTGGCCAGGCCTCCGGAGAATTCACATATCATGCAGTCTTAATTACATGCCAGCCAGGAGAACTAAGGTCAACCTGAAAGTGTCTGAGCACGCGCACACACACACACACACACACACACACACACAGCTGCATCCATTTAACATCACAGATTTGGTCGGAGTGAACGCAGAGAGGCAGCTTTGCACACAAGTAGCAACTCGTCAAACGTCTTTGAAGACACACACTCAGTAAATTCTGCACAACACAAGGTTGCAACTAATGATTATTTTTATCAATGATTAAATCTGCTGATTACTTCTCGATCAGAAGTGGAACCCCCATCACACGTTCCCAGAATTCATGGTGACTTTTTCCAGATGTCTTGTTTTGTCTGACCAACAGTCCAAAACCTAAAGAGATTCAGCTTAGTCTCATAGAAGAGTAATAAAACCAGCAGAAGCTTAAAGAATGGCTAATCATTTGTTGTGGATGGGTTAAAAGCTGCAGCTGTACATGTGGGGAATAATATTCATCAATACCTATACAAGGAGCTAACTCGATCATAGCTTTGAAAAAAAAAGTTTTAATTTAGTGGATTTACACACTTTTGAAGAAAAGCAGTTCAGGTGATACGCAGCTGAAAATACAGTAATCAGATTACACAGTGCTGCCTGACTTCTTCAGTGATTTTGACTTTATGCAGACTAAGACGTTTTTGGTCCCCAGGGGGAAAATCCAGGTGTGGGAGCAGCATAATGACATTAGAGTAACTACAGACAAATACACCTGAAAACAAAACTAAAATGAAATAATAATAATAATAAGAAGAAGAAGAAGTAATAAATAAAGTAAATGTGAGAACAGGAGTAGAAATAAAAAATAATGGCAAGTGATTAGAATTCAAACATTTTTTTTACCAGAGTAGAGCTTTGTTGAGAGCGGATTGGACAGATTCACAGACTCTCAGACAGTTAATGGCCTTTTCTTTGCCATCATGTCTTCATGTGTGAGATCAGTAAATGCTGCACAAACAGCTGGCTTTTGTTGTTTCGGCAGCGTGGCCAATTCTGCTTCATTTGACCTTTTACTCCACTGCCCTCTCCCTCCCTCTCATTCACTCCCTCTCTCCGCCGCCGTCGTCTCCCTCCCCGTGTCCTTCCGTCCGCTGCGCCGCCCCCTACCCTGTGTTGTGACAGGCGTGTCAGGCTGGTGTTTGGCCGTGCCACGCGCGGCGCCGGGAGGCAGCCAGCTCAGCGTGTGCAGCCTCGGTGCTGTGGAGAGCGTCTCTGGGTGTCTCTCTCTCTCTCTCTCTGGTTGGTTACGGGTCTACCGGGGCATGGGCGCCACTGTATTACCCAGCACCTGCTGCCCCTGACCTCGCTGCAGCCAGGGGACCACACACACACACACACACACACACACACACACACACACCTACACAAATTGCCCTCTTGCCTCGCTGACATTGTTCACAGACAAAGCTGCTTTCGGATCAGCAGCTGAATTTGCCACCGCTCACCCAGAACTCCATCCATCTGTCATCATGTGCGCCGATTCCTCCACAGGAAGTCTTCGTCTTTCACACCGTGTGGGTTTTACATCAGTGCAGATGGCAGGTTGGGTTCAGCCTTGTTAAGCCAGGTTCTGTCTTTCTTGTTGTTGCCTGATTTTAACGCTGCTTTCCTGCGTCTGCCAGGGACCAACGTCCAGGAGGCCAAGAGGATTCTGACCGAGAGCGGCCTGCCCATCACTGCGGCAGAAAACCTGGATGACGCCGCCAAGAAAGCAGTGGCCGCCATCAAGAAATAGGAGACCCTCCGTGTAACCCAACTACAGTCTGTCCAACGTCCACAACCATCACACATCAGCACCGTCAGCCTTTTCTTACACATGCAGACCTCCAGAGCTTCAAGCCTTTGCTCACATAGGCCTTCGCTTTAACACCAGACTCGAGTATTACTTTCCGTTTGAACTTTTACCCTCACTTTTCCTGCAACAGTGCAAATTAGCTTTCACATTTTTTTCTCTAATAAATGCATATTAATTGGCATAAATCACTCTCAGGTTTGTTATTATTTTACATAATGAAAGTCAACATAATCTTGTCATGGAATATCACAGTGCTCTAGAGAAATCGGATGGAGACCCAACACTTTGTGCATTCCATTTTCCATATGGTGGCATTTGTATGAAATGTTAGTTAAGAGAGACATTCTCCCCTTACTCTTTCAGCCTTTAGGTACTCTAAAGGCACAGTATGACTGAAGAACAGCCCATTCAAGCGTGGAGGAATCGTTTGATGGCACGTAGCTACAAAACAGAAGACGAGCAGTTAACTTTAGATCTATGAGTCTGTTTTCTTAGTGACTTTATTGTGCAAAATGGTCCAGATCCATAAATCCATCCAATGCCTTACCTGTGTCTCAAACGAGGTATATGAAGTACCTACGCTGTGAATTTTGTACATCATGTCTCAGTTGTTGAAATGCTCTATGGGAAGAAATGTGCTGCCTGTTAGAATCTGTGCCTGTTTCACGCAGGCTAACGGGTTTTGTAAACTATCCCAGCAGTAGTTTCATACAGAGAGGTGTTGAGAAAACAAAATCAAAACTACAATTCTACTTAGATTTTTTTATAATCGTGAATGTATATTGACAGGATGTCTTGAATACAGTGTGAAAACTCTATATATAATTTGAGAGATTAAAAAGAAATTCTTCAAGATTACTGTCTTGTTTATTTGTTCACTCCACATCACAGCGTCCTGGAGCCATCACACTGGCACGACTGGCTGTTTCTGGAGCAGGATAAATGTAATGTCAGCCGGGGGAAGCAGACTCTCAGCAGTTTGTACACTTTGAGCCTTTAAGCCTTCGAGCCCACGATTGACTACCTGAGCAAAGAAACACACAGTCCAGACTTGAGGTAACCTTTGAACATACAGGAGGTGCTTATTCCAAATAATTCAGGCTCTCTCTTTGTCAACACCACCGCTGATATTTGCCAGGTTCTTGCTTTAGATCAACTTACTGTATGTTTAGTCTGAAGGTCACAAGGTAACATTGATATGTTTAGATTCAAACTGCGATAAGATCAGATCAGTTACACAAACATTTTAGTTTGAAAGGAGGGAAAGGTTTGAGTTCATTTGTCGAGCCATGTGGCAGCTGGCCGACGCTGTCGCTCTGGCTCCTACAGGAAATCTCAGAAGCACAATGTGCAACCGTTAAACTTATAATCAATTTATTTCCAGTTCTTTATTTTTCATATATCATTTCAGACACGTTTTTGTTGTTTGAAGTTTTCTAGAATTGAAACAGACAGTTTGCTATCGTCAAATTTTGTGTCAAACACTCTTGTACCTGGTGACAACATGTCCACAGGCAATAAACGATACAATAATCACATTTCTACAGAGGATTTAATTCTTTTTTAATCTATTGCATTTAATACATTGATTTGGATTCATCTGCAGCAAGCGTTTGCTGCACAGAATGCTCCATACCTACGTTACACACCATTTTCTCCTCTGCCTTGCTTTTCATTTGTGGAGGGGTACACACACTATGCACACACCGTAAACACACACTCCTCGAATCACACACCTTCAGCCCTCTAATGAAACTCAAGTGTATGCCGTCCCAAGAGGGACTTGAGAGGAGCGACTGTCCTTCATAGGCCCTGTGCGAGCTGCACCGAGAGACAGAGAGTTGACTGAGACCTCTTCCTGTCAGACACACTGACTGTGTGATGGATTATCTGTCAGGCAATCTGAGAGGACGCCCAGACACACAGGATCGACTGCCACCTCAATGAAAGACACACACACAAAGCAGTGTTTTTTTTTTTTCCTCCGGTGTGCATCGGGAGGTTTTCTCTGAGAGGAACGCTCAGAGGAAACTGAGGCTCAGACTGGAGCTCGCCTCTCCTGTTTTTTGTGTTCTTTCTCAGGCAAAGTCAAGAGGACTCCAGACGGGGCCCTCGGGTAATTGCTGCCGTTGCTACACATCTTTGTTTTCCATATAGTTACGAGTGACGTGCCGGGTACAACTGCCAGCCTTGACACAAAGCAGAGAGCGGTATTAAGCGAGGTTGTAGAGGCCTAACTACTATCATTTATTTGCGATTCATTAATTTTAAGCGTCCCTATCACCAAGAGTCATCTGAAGACACAAACTCAGAGGTCTGTGACTCGCCGCCGCACCGTGCCAGCCAGCCGAGCCGTAGAAATGGGCTGAAGGGTTCAATAATTGCCTTATTTCATGCTCTTCCCTCCGTGTGTCAGAAATATCCTCGCTGATGGATTGGACGGAGGAATTTAAGGCTTGTTAAAGCGGGCTTCTCGGGCCCTGATATTGTTTAATTCAGTGTCAAGCTGGAGGTCACAACGAAATGTGCACACTGATTTACTGGGCAAAATTAGTGCCGCTCCTTCATATAAATATAGATGAGGGGGGGGGGAGAAGCTTTGGAGGTCAGCCTGAAGACTTCTATCGTGTAGCTCGCTGCTCTTAACTCGGCTAATACCTCTGGAGGTGAGAGAAGGGGGTGTTGTTTTAAAATGACCCTTTAGGCGGGCTCCTCCTCTAATTAAGCTGAATTATTATGCGCTGGGAGTTTTATTCTTCACCCTTGGCGGCTCACTTTATTTGTGTCTGTAATTGTCCATTTTGCTTTCTCGAAACGCAGCTGCTTTTTTATGTGGTTTTGAATTGATGTCAAAACGGTAATTGCCACTTTGCGAAGCTGCCTTCAGTGTTTAAGCGTGTTGGGAGATCCGGGGCTCGGGAAGAGATTTCTTTCAGACGACAGGGTCAAGGCCGTCTCTCGGGAGGTATTGGATATTTATCGAGTCATTTGGAAGCAACAACAACGAACGTATTAGTTCATAATAAAGCAATAGCGGTATGAATTGCCTGCGGCTATTGTACTTCATCTTTCAGGGACAAGGGGTTGCTCAATATTTACAATTTTCTGCCTGTGCATCTGTCGGCCAGGCGGCGGGCAGATAAGCTGCCTGGTGTGTGTGTGTGTGTGTCGGCATATTAGTGTATTCATCCTTGGGAGAAGTGTGAACATGTGTTTATGTGCAAGTTCTTGAGTGCTCTGTATGGCAAACATTTTCTTCCCCGTGGGATCATCCAAGCACGGAAGAGTTGCTCGCTTGTTTGTCTCCCTCTCCTCGTTCACAGAAACCTAAAATACGAGAGCGGGTCCGGCCTCACCACTCCGCCGTTATTGTCTTACAGCCGGCCTGAAATCACAAGAAATAGTTGTTGACAGGTTTTATGAAGGAAAAGCAACACAGTGTGGGAGAGAGTAAACCGTCAGGAGTGACGGAGCAGCGAGGCTGCCGGCGGTGCATTTTGCCGTCGAGGTCCTCAGATTTGGCCTTGGCTCGCAGATGAGCAGAAAAATCCATTTCCCGCTCTCCAAACTGTTGTCAGTGTGTCCGTAATTGAAGGACTTAGAATCGATTTAAATTACCTTGGCTGTCTTGAGAAATTGAGCGGAGAGGAGGCAGATTTAAAAAGTTGCAATAAGCAACACACCTCCTGAATCTTCCTTTTTCCATGACAATGTCTTGTTTTCACGTCGTCTCCGAGCTGCTCTCACGATCAATACAATCTGAGCGTCCCTCTTAGTTTCAATTGCAAACCTTTAACACATAAGTTTGGTCTGAAAGAGTTTTTGGGATGTGTCCAGTACAGCTGCTCAGCCACGCTGTTAGCCTTCCCATCATGCTTTGCTCTCCTTTTTTGTCTCCCTTTTTTTGTCCTCAAGTGATCCATCTATCCCTCCAACACGGCGTTTTTCCTTCCTTTTTCTTCCTCCTTACTTACTTTTTTCTTTTATTTCTCTCTTCCATCCTTTTTTTATTTTGGCCCTCGCTTTCATCCATCTGTTCTTTCATCCATCTATCCAACCATCCATCCTTTTCCTTAACCCCCCGTCCTGCTTCCATTCTCCATCATGCTTCCTCTCCGCCCTTCCCCTCCTTACTTCTTCCATCTGTTCTTCCGTCTTCCTTCTTCTGTTTCCGTGAAGTTTTGATGTCATTTGGTGCAGACATTCATCACTTCAGTGATTCCTGACTTCTTCTCTTAGATTTGTTAATGACTAAATAAACCTGCAAAACTAATGACATTCCCACTGGCCTCAGCTGTCCTTAGCGTTTACTGCTGATTAGCACGTTAGCATGCTAATGATGATGATGGTGAAGATGGTAAGCATACCTGCTTGGCATCAGCATGTTAGCATTGTCACTGGGAGCATTTAGGTCAAAGCGCTGCGGTGGTTAAGTACAGAGGGCTACAAGCATGGCTGCAGACTCTTATTGCTCTTTCTTTCCTTTCATTGTTTTCCTGTCACATCCAAACTCTTACTCTCCTCCCTGTCTTCCTGCAGTTTTTACTTTCTTACTGTCATACTGCTTTCCTCTTTTTCACACTTCCATCATCCCTTTCTGTTTTGCTTCCTTCATACGTTTCTAATTCTTACTTTTCCACTATTTCATCCCTCCTCCCATTGTTCCTCCCTGCCTTCCTCCCTCCTTGCCTCATTCCTTAGCAACCTTGGTACATCTTTAACCCCCCTCAGAGTGAGCAGGTTTTCACCCTTTTTCAATCACAAAAATGGGAAGAAAGAGAGCAGAGCCCAACGCTCTATTTGAACATTTCAAATGTAATCTTATTTCTGATCCATCCATCCCGCCTCCCCATCATGCTTCTCTTCCTTCCTTCCTGCCTGCCCATCATTCGGACATCCTTTCATTCGCTCATCTTTTTGTAATTCGGGATGTTTTCCATTCATCCCGCGATCATGTTCCCTTCCTTCGTCTCTCACTTTTTATCTCAGTGGCATCTTCATTCCACTCCACTGTGCCTTCTTGCAGTTTTTAATCTCTTGCTGCCATTCATCCATCCTTCCTTGCTTACTTCCACCCTTCTGTACTCTTTTCCTCCTCTGTGCCTTTCTTCCTTTTATTCAGCCATAATCTTTCTTCATCCTTCCTTCCCTTAATCCCTGCCGCCTTCCTTAATTACCGTTGTCCTTTAGGTAAGCCAACAGAATGAAAAGAGAGCAAAGTGGGGCTAAATACGTCCCACACTTAGTCTTCTTAAACATTCCTTAGTTTTCATTTGCACAATAAACCTTCTTCCCTCTACGCTGTTGTTTTTGGCCGGCTGCCCGTGATCCTGACGTCCCCAAAGCGGCATCGGGAGAGCGGCCTTCAGCGAGGAAAGAAATCTTCTCGTGGACCGGCGGCAGTTAAAAGCTCATTTGGTGCGACCTCTGAAAGCCAACACCCCTAATTAAAACTGCAGCAGAGGCGACAGAATGCTGCTTCAAATTGCTTGATAATTAGACTCACGAGTTATCCTGGCGGAGCGCTCAGCAGGTGTTCAGCTGACACACTCAGACACTCCATTGTCCCACAATGCCGAGCTTTCGTGCCGTCTGCTGAGTAAAAATAAAGGTGAGACGCGGTCCTGCGGGGCCGGCAGCGCGGCGCAGTGATGACAGCGCGGTGCAGAAATGCGGGGAGAGGCTTTTGTTGTCTGCCAGTTGTTTTGTTTCCTCCTGTCGTTCACACATGATCTTTTTTTCACATGGCTGAAGGTCTGCTGGGCTGGTTTTGATCTCAGGTTTTCAAAACAACACTCACTCCATCACAACTTCATCCGTCGCCTTCACGAATCATGCTAGTTGCAGCATATGAAGGCGTGTGTGTTTGTTTTGTATACTCAGCAAAGGCTGTGCCTCAGGGTGAAGGTGACTTTGACAGTTAATAGCAATAACGGTAGCTTTTCACTGCCTTCTTTTCTCCCTCCGCCGTCTCATACTCGGGCCGAATATATGAAACCCGTGTGTGTCGGCTGCTATCGCCGTCAAATGAGGAGGGCTTGTGCCCGGGGAAAGTGGCCTGTCACCTGTGATTTTGGCAGCAATATAAAGCGGAACAGTAATGGCGAGATGAAGGCTGCTGCCTCGCTGAAGCGCTCGCACACATTCCTGCTATAAACAGACACAGAAAACAAGGTGATGAAGTTTAGCATGTGCGCTAAGATCCGCCTTGTTCAGGCTCTTCTTTGATGCGGGAGCCGTGGGTAATCAGAGTAGGTGTGTTTATTTTTACTCGTGTACAAAATCCACCTAGACCTCAAACCTGTGCATACGTATTTGTGTCCGTGCGTGCGTGTGTGTGTGTGTGTGTGTGTGTGTGTGTGTGTTGTGTTTATTCTGTGGGAAGATGCAATGAGCTGTTTGTGCAGTGAAATATGCTTGAAGGTTTGTTTGCATTCTGGGTTGCAAGTGAATTGCTTTTCCAAAGAGGTAAACTCATCTTAACGCATATCAGCCTGGAACATTTTCACTCAACCTTTATTTACATCCCGGAAGAAGTCATTGAGGGTCGCCCTCATTTACAGTGACGGGAAATGAAAATCGAATACATACAAATTTAAATACAAATCTAAATTTCATACGGCAGCCCGGTGACTAATTGTAAACGTTGTCTTACCTTTGTTTACCTGCAGTAGCTTTGTTCACACTGTAGCACACATTCATTAGTGGGTCCTCATCTGCTAGCCGCTGAGACGCGGTGGAGGGGAAAACAGCGTCCAGGTTAAAACGTAAAGAAACTGCATAGTGCCTGCCAGAGGCGAGTCAGGTTCAGCTGTTTTGTGGTATATTTTTCCAGAGCCCTCTGCCTTGGCACCGCCGCTGCATTCACTTAATGATGCATTTTTTCATGCATTGCTAATGTCTGTCTGAGCCTTAGCTTTAGCCCTGTTCTCTGGTCAGTGAGGGGGCAAATCTGCTGCAGGGAAGCAGCTTTTTTTTAAGCACTGAATCGTGCAGAATTCACATTTTGCTTGAAAATCCAGCCGTATCCCTTTAGAATCCACAAGGCACAGTGCATACATATATAAGTTTCCTTAGTAGCTTTTTGACGACTGTAGAGCTGCGACTGAATGCAACAGCACAATTACAGGAGCCGGGTGTCACATCATTAAAAATGTGGCATACAGAATAAGATGGTAGTCAACACTTTCTGTTTTGAGCAGAAACAATATATTTTTTACCCGTTGTCCTTGAGATGAATAAGTGTTTGCAGTTTCTCACTCCACAAAGCAGTAACAGCTTATTTTGCCATAATATGCATGTGGAAAATGACACAAATATATGACAGCTGGTTACATTTCTCAGTGCTGGGTTCACGTTCGAAACAATCCTGTTTCCTTCAAACTCGACCAGCAGCAGCACTGAATGTAACCGCAGCACATTTTACTAAGAGGCTCTTTTTAACAACTGTGAAAATCGAGTTTGAAGTCTGATCTAACGCAAAACACTTTATTGGAATACAGAATGATCAGTATTTCAAATAAAACCCAATAAAAGTGTGTTTTTTAGCCAGTGTTGTGTTCCACATTCATAGGCAATGGCCCTACATGTGAGAGGCGGAGAGGAATGAAAGCAGGGCCCGCTCTCAGATATGAAACATTACCTACATCCAAAAGATATTTCAAACACTTCCCCTTGTAAAATTCTCCATTACATGGGTCAATAGAGGGCAATGGGAGAAGAATAAATACCCACACCTTCCTGAAGACCGCAGCCCTCTCCTCTGCCTGCGCACACACACACACACACACACACACACACACACACACCGCCTGACACTCGCTGTCAGCCCATCTGATTGCCTGTTAGGGAGTCTCACCCACCACGACAAGTGCCCTTTTTCGCCAAGAACCATTTTCCCCGCCATGTCAGATATGGGGATATTAATGAATGCACAATGACAGTACTTAGGGAGCCGAGCAGCCATCCTGCCTCTGCAAATTTACCCGCAGGTCACTTTTGTACGACACGGGAAAAAGAAGCTACGGAAACAAACAGGTGCGGGTCAGAAACTCATCTCCTCTCCCAGATTAAAAACTCATCTTTCAAAGCAGCGCTGTGTTATTGAGGCTGATTCTCGGGGCTCTTCATGCAAATGGAGGCGTGATTAGGCACCGGGGAAGGGGCGGGGGGTGCACAGTGGGGACGTGGCTGGTGGAGAGCAGAATGGTGTGTCCCTCTGTTGGGATAACTGAGACAGAGAGAGGGCCAAAGGCTGCTTCTGCCTCTGAAACATCCATCAGGAGTCAAAGTTTTGTGTAGTTTTGACAAAACATTCATGCACATGCACGCACATTCATTTTGTTCTCACTACGTGGTAAATTAGCAGTATGACAGATGACGTTTTTCCTGCTGCACTGGACATTCTGTATCATCTGTTCATGTGATAAGATGTATTTAAGCTTTATTACTCACTACTTGGCATTCTGCTTTTTACGATTAACATCAGAATATTGTTTGGAAAGGGGCGGAGAAGCTACAGCATGTTTGCGCCACTGATCCCCCAAAGCTAAATAAGACTTAGCATCTCTTTGAAAAGAAGGTACACTCACACCCGTGCATGTGATGTAATATAAAATGAGGTGAAATTCACAGGTCATTAAAGCGTTGCTTCTGATGCCTTTTTAATGAAAAGCGCCCCGGCAGAGCAAAGCCAGCTGGGATGAAACGAGGGGGATTTTATCCGCTGTTGTTTCCTCATTAACCTTAAATTATGCAAACCAGTACAGTTCACATTCAAGTTTATGGACAGCCCCGTTCGCTCGCTCTTACAGTGCCACACAACCCCCCCACCCGATAGCTGAGCGCTTTCATGTTGGCAGCAACAATCCGAGGGTCATGTCTGCTTCTCATTGCCACAGATTCCACTGCTGCTTTCCTCTGTAATGAGCTGTGGTAAGCCGACAAGGTCATATGGCACGGACACATGGAAATATATTTCCGTTTTGTATGTGCGGACTGCGCGTGTTTGCACAGGCTCTTCTCTCCATCTTTAGGCGTGTGTGCTGGATTGCATTTCATGTGTGGAAGCACATCAAGCCACAAAGCTGCCACCAAGGTCGGCATAGACAGAAACTCATCCAGCATCCCACGCATTTCTCTGCACAGCCCCGATCCCTCTCCCTGAGACTTCAGTTACCTGTTCCTGCTGATATCAGGTGGAGGCTCCGCTGCTGCCTCAGGGCACGGCTTCGTAATAAAGTATACATATTTATCTGATCTGCTGCCATCGATGATCCTATCTGGATCGATGAGGAGGATTAGTATTTCACACCGGATCAGGTGACACCCTGAGGCCTGCACAGTGGCCGGTGGACATTTTTTTAAGGTAGCTTATATTAGCGAGGCGTATGTGTGTCTGTGTGTCTGTTGAATCCATCAGGATTAACACTTAAGATAACACTGCACCAAATCGTGGAGATCTGAGAACATTGTAGTAGCAACATGTTAAGTCTTAGTTTACACTTCAGATAAGTTTGGCCGACCTGACGGTCGCTTGCAGACTGGATGTCGTTGGAGTTAGCCAATGGAAGCTTGCGCGCAGATGGTGTCAGATGCACCACTCGCACTTCACATTTCTGAGACAGAGACTTGATTTCTGACTGAAAGCAGGCAGACAGAAGCAGGCTAATCCTCCTTGCAGCTTTCTCTGCTAACGTTAGCCAATATTACCAATATTCTGATGCAGTAGCATCTCGGCTCACGCTGTCGTTCTAACGCTGGGCGGGGCGCTGTTCAGGGTTTAGTCAACAGCCAGTTAAGCGTGAATACGATGTAATTATTATAGATGAGCAAAGTTAGGAAAATATGAACAAGCTTTAATGAACTTTTAACTATTCTTTAACCCTATACATCTAATAGTGAGGAATATTTCTGAATAAATGTGTGGTGTTTGTTATTGTGCAGGACATATTGGCATACAAGCCTCTGACACTGAAAAATGCAGTGTGAAAGCGATAGCCCACTGACATTCACACCGAAGCCCATATTAATTGACATAGTAGACATCCAGACCCCACAGTAAAATTACCCTAATTTACTTGTCAGATCATTGCATCAATGTATCTGCACCACCCGCCGTTCTTCATGAGTCATTTCACTGTGCTTCAACAGAGAGGAGGAAAATAGGAATTTCAAAACAGCTCTCTCAAGCAGTGAAACAGCTGTCAATTTGCCGTCTTGGTGGAGCTACAAAGCGGCGGCAGCGAGCTGGGATATCCCTCCTGCCTTTCCCCGCCCGGATCCAACGTCCTTGATGCGCACTTTCAAGGACACCTGACAAACTCCGTGGTAGACTTCGATCATGCAGGCAACAATCCCGAAGAGCCCCGAGCAGCAGCTGCTTAAGAGTCCGCTCAGGGACAGGAGTGTGTGTGTGTGTGTGTGTGTGTGTGTGTGTGTGTGTGTGTGTGAGAGAGAGAGAGAGAGAGAAAGACAAACAGGGAGCAGGAGAAGAGCATCTCTCTGAGAGACACAGTGTTTATGTATTTATCAAATGATCTAAGAACAGGTTGTATGCAGTTCTTCTGTGACCTGAGAAGGTCCCAGGAGGTGCAGGTCAGCTGAAGAGAAGAATGTCAGGGGACTCCATATTTATCTTTACATCTAATGTGACAGCCAAGCTTTACAGCACCACTTGCTCAGCTGCTGATCCTCCAGTTATGCTATTTAGTTTAGTTAACTTCTTCCATGTACTTTGCTAACACTTTCTCCTGCGCCAAGCTCTGCAGAAAAGGTTTCCTTCCTGCAGCACAACTCAAGTCCTTTATAGCATTTCAACCAGAAGAACTCACAAAATTAAAGATGTTTCTTACTTAGAAGTGCAGCCCTTAAAGGAGCAGTGACAATCAATCTACTCAACTAACTCTCAAAAGAACTCAAATCAACAAATCATGACTTCATACTCACATAAATCACACGAGAAACAAAGCGTTTTCTTGCACTTATAGTGATAGATTCTGATATTCTTCAGGGAAGATCCAGTTCCCACAAGCTCCCACCGCCAAGACCTGCAGTTATATGACAGGTGAGGTGAAGACTGTGGTGCAGTTTGTCAGATTTGGGAAAAAATAAGTGCACAACATGTACAGTTTCTCCAGTTTCCACTTTTAAAAAGGAGAAAAGAAAATCCTTGTGAACGTTCTGCAGAGAAACCTTGCAGGCTTCACTGCTGTTTGTCAGTCTATGCTGGTATTTGACAAAGCTGTGGCTCACTTCTATAAAAATGATGAATAAATGATCAGCTCATCAGCCGAGTGTTATTATGTGGAAATATGTAATAATTGAACTGCTTCATAAATTCTCTGTATGCATTTGAGAGCAAGAGTGTGAAAACGGAGCAGAGAGGTTGTATACATGTACTGCATGTATATATATGTGTGTGTGTGTGTGTGTGTGAAAACTGAGACTACCACCGCTTCTTCTCACCCCCTTCGCACAGCCCTGCCAGCACCTCAGAGCAGGAGATGTCATTTCATCAAATATTTATAAAAAACAATCTCCGAACAGCGTAATTAGAGGCCGGGTTTAATGTCGGCCTAGTCCTTGGGCTCCTATTTCGCCGCCGTCCTCGCTGTGTGGTTATGGGAGCCCGTGCCGCAGTGTCTACAGCCAAACGGGCGGCCAATGAGCTCCCTGCCGAGTGATGTCATGTAGAGCACCTCGTCAGTGCCTCACCTATGAATCAACATTTGATTTCTCCCCCCTCTCCCCTTTCTACTGCCATTCCCACTTATCTCACTCCCAGATATGCAGAAAGCAGCTGCACTGTAATATGCTGACAAGACACACACACACACACACACACACACACTTGGCACTAGCCACTACATTTTCTCTGAATGGCATGCAGAAGAAGAGCTGCTGCTGAGCACATTATTATATTTTCAGGTTATTAATTACTTTCCAATTACTTAAACAAATATGCTACATTGAGTGCCTAATTTCCCTGCTAAACTGCAGCAGATGGATGTGGCTTTGGCTCAAGCCAGCTAGCGCTCGGTGCCTCAGCATAAAGGAGAAGCACAGAGACGGAGAGGAGCATCATGCACTGGTAGCTACTGTCTGCTGCCGTAGCTGTAGCACATTAGTTAATTAGTGAACCCTATAGCAGGGCGGTGGGACGAGTATGTTTTCTCTGCAGCCTTGCCGAGAAGCAGCTGTTATTTATTATTCATGCACTTTTAAGAGGGAAGAAAAAGTTGTGGCGATTTGGCATTTCGTGAGCAGTTCTGCAAAAGTTATTTACCGCATTGGTGATAAACGAGAAGGTCTTTGTAATGACTGCGCAACGCCTCGGAAACCCTTTTCTTCGCGTTGATGCCAAGCTTCGGTCGAGCGGCATTCAATTTGAATACACGTGGTGTTTGTGTATGCGTCTTCGTCTATTTACACACTCACTGACTCCGGAGCCAAACTCTTAAGTCACATCTAAAAGCCTAATGGGAAATCTCTCCCCTAATTAAGATGCATGAATAATTCAAGTGGTGCCACGCTAATTAGTATTCCATCAGTCCTCCGTGGCGATGACGGCCTGTCGAGGCACATCGCAGCTAGTTACGGCCTGTGCGCGGGGAGGATGGCTGAAGTGAAGGAATGTGGACACCTCGAGAGCTGCTTGACGGAGTATCCTATCATTACTGCAGAGAGCATGACAAGCTTCCTATTTTTCTCCATCTCCATAATCAACAACAACACTAATCCTTTGTCTAGCCAGAATCTGGTAAATAGAGTGACTCATTTTTCCTCTCACATCTAACTTCAAGCAGAGAAAAGCAATGTTAGGTTTATTTCTCGGAGCCTGTGTCGCTTCCAGTCACCCTGGGCTCAGTGAAACTTCCATATACACATTGTACTGCTTTAAATGCATGATTTAGCAGTGTTACGGCCCCACATTTATTGCCTCTCTCTCAGAGGGGCTGTTTAATGCTAGTAAATGCAATAAAGAGGTGTTAAGATGGAAATTAAGTCTGGATAAATCACCGAGGTTAACTCTGCTTTGGCTCACAATTACAGTGTGCCTTCAGAGAAATTCATTACTTTATTTACAACAAGTATTAACCCTGTACGGAAATACGCTAAAGTGCTGTAGCTGCCATATAATCCTTCTCTGCACTGCTTTTACAAGTCTGCAACAAGCAACAAGTCTGACCCGGCATCATCTTTAATTTAATTGCAGCCAGTTATTGTATTAAAACAAACTAATGATGACACAAAGTATTTGAAAGCATTCAGCAGTAGCTCCTGTCCAGACCTATGGCTCTGTCATGATATGTAAGGATTCACCGGCTTGTTGCCACAAGGCGCGCACACACACCCACACACACACACACGCACACACACAGAAAGAAGAAAGGCTCCTGTGGGCCCTGGCCCGTGTGAGTGTATGTAGCCCCGGGGAGGCCGGCTGAGGTTTTGTGGCGTCTTTGTGCCGGGTTTAACCTTGGCTCTGGGCTAAACACACAGGGAATGTTCTGAGAGGACCTTCAGCCATCAGCAGCCGCTTTTCATATACTGCTCCGCTCCTGTGGGAGCGCCGCCACAAACACAACTATTGATCCACTGTCATACTCTCACACACTCCCCCCCTCAGCTTTTCTCTTTTCTCTTAGACGCCTGGCAAGTGTGTGCGTGCATTTATGTGTGTGTGTGTGTGTGTGTCAGCCAGGCTGAAAAATACTTTCCAAAGTGGTCACAGATCCCATGATGTGGTATTGGGGGTATTGATGTGTTATTGGTGTCCTGTGTATCCTGTGGGCTTTGGCCTTTGCATTATGTTTCTATTTATTTTCATCTATTCTTTATTCTATTCATAGCCATCCATAGCATGCAGTGGATGAAAGTATCAAAGTATGAACTAGGATCATGTCGACTGCATTATGTGGGAACTGCAACTTCCTGGATAACAGTGAATCAGTCATGGTGACCTCACGCTGGACGACATGAGGTCACCATGTTTTTTTCTCTCCTTGATTAGCATGTCATTGATTTACAGTGTAGAACGATTACTTCAAACATCATACCCAAGCAGTCGATAAGACGTTCAGCACATTGAGCTTTTCACACACACTTTCATCAGGCATGTGACAGTGGATGCTTGTCCTACGTCTGGAGGTTTCATGTTTCTGGAACTTTTTCAAACTATTTCTCACACATGTTGAATTCTATACTTGCCTGGAGACAGATTTCACATTTTTGCATGTTCTGCTGACTTGCTGTACTCTGAGTATGAAACACTGTCCAGGTTGCACACAGTTAATCTGAAATCATTAAATGTCAGAATAGTAACACTGTCTCGACTTTCCCTTTAATTAGAGAAAGTTGTGACACAATTTTGTAATTGCAGGGAAACCTTCTAGGAAATCACAAGGTGATGAAAGACCTATGAAATAAAGTCTTGGGTGGAGAGATCAGGGGTGGGGGGTGTATGGGGTTGCCATTGGGAGGATGGGGGCATGTATTTGGGCTTGGAACAATTCCCAATTCAGTTGTCATACAGTTGATGGAACCAGTCGTAATTGACAATAGATCTCAGGTGATTTTTTTTGACTCTCAGAGATAAAACTTCCTCGACCACGAACACCGAGATGTGCACTCACACAAACCTGGTTTGCAGGTGTATGTCTGTGTATGTGTGGAGGAAAATGCATGATGTATAATGTTTCATATTTTGCCCTTATTTCAATTAGAAATAAAAACAAAAGAATTCTTTTAGGTCATGTGTCAGTTTGTAGTTTGGCTCCTTTTTAAGTTTTGATTAGATCGAAACATCTCTGATCTACTGTGTGCAGGTAGATGGAAATCACTCCTCCCAGTCCCATGAAACCCATGCACCAATAAGAGAGACACAAGCGGCAAAAGCAGATGGGAGAGCGTTGGAGAGATTGGTAACAATCAAAAACTGTAACCAGAGACTCACATCAAGAACTAAGACAATCAGATCTGAGGGAAGAGTTGAGCAATATGTGAGTATATTAAGAGTGGAGAAAGTATTTGATGATTTTAAAACTATTTTAGTGGATACACGTCTGGATGAAAAAAGCACACAGCTGGATAGAAAAGAATATTTTGAATGCAGGTATTAAGCTTTTTTATGCATATATGTCACCTTTTTATCTGCTTGCTTAGTCCTCAATCATCCACCTGCCAACTGCCCAACATGACGAGTCTTCCTTATGTCTGCACCGTCATTTCTCCGTCAGCAGTACCCTCTATTTTTGGCTTTTGACTATTCTGTGCAGTGAAAAATCTCCTTGTCCGTGTGATATTAAAATCAAATTGATATATTCTGTTTTCATTTCTCTCTAACCAGCCAGCTGATGGGGTTTTTTAATCACATGACCACCTCACCCACAGGTGCACTTCAGGGCCTGCGCATCAATGATGAAATAAAATGAGAGTTTTAAGAGCACAGGGAATTATTTCAAAATATGGAAAAGCCTGACAGATAGAGAGACAGAGAAATAAAGACGGGAAGAGAAGGGAATTAAATGCAGAGGGGGAGAGAAGAGTTGAACAGAGGCAGACTTGTGAAAAAATAGATGGAGAGAGAGAGAGAGGAGTCTGAGGGACTGCGATCCGTCTGTACGCTGAATAAATAGCAGGCCATTTCCACATCATAAATATCATCCCCGCTTAATGTGCCGAGCTCCGAGGTGGACCCAGACTGAGCTACCCCGGGGGGGTTTGGAGGAAGGGGGGTGGTGGTGTTGGCTGCAGGAAAGGATCCCTTACCTGGAGCCTCAGGAGAGGGGGCGAAGGGCAGCTTAATCCCTGAAGCAGGTACCATATCTGTCCTGGTCCCAGCGGGGCAGATGTGCTCCAGATGCCAGGATGGACAAAAAGGGGCATTAATCATTTTCAGCCTGATGACTCTCCCCTTCATCTCCTCAACCCGGATGAGTGTGTGTGAGAGCGGGTGAGTGAGGGACACACATGCACACATGCAGCACTGCTGCAATTCCTTGTTATAGGAAAGCCAAGACGGCCGATCACGGGGGACCAACTGTCAGAAATTGAAGAGAAATAGAGGGAGATAGTGTATGGATACACATTTTCTATCGCTTTTATCCCTCTTGAACGGGGACCTACCATGCTTACCGAGTCGGTGACATTGGGCTCCGATCTGTCCTGACGTGCGGAGGGCTGAGCTCATTTTTCTGTATGTCAGGCCTCGTCCCCTCTGATGAATCCCGGGGCCCGAGGCCTGGTCGGATTGGCTCACGCGCCGACTACAGGCAGGTGATTGATGACTGGAGGAGTAGTCTTCAGCTTTGCTCCGATTTCCCTCGACCAGCCCATCTGACAGCCCCAATTGCCAGGCGGACATCTGAATCGGGCCCTCCGCCATCCGACGCCACAGCCTCTGGCAGATCTCACCGCTCAAAGTGCCTGCGCTGCTCTGCGTTGTGAAACGGTGGAAAATCTAAGCTAGAAATGCCTGTGCAATGAAAAACAATTGCGCCTTTGGAAGGCTGTGGTGTATTACACCCACTCAGACATGAAATAACAATAAGCTGGTTGTTTTCCACATTCAAGTGCAATTAAGACGGATTCTGAGGTATATCTGGGGCCCCATTCAGAACAGCTTCTCTCAGCATCCTTATGGGCGAGGAAAGCAGTGAGCCAACGCCTCACTTCACAGCCTAGTTTGAAGCCCCTGCATCAGCTATTTGGATGAATGCTCGCCTTGGAACACACGCAGGTGGTGCATCGCCTCCTCAATTAGCACCTTGTCCAAAGCCCCCATGTCCCATTCCCTCCCACAGTATGGGTGTGAAATTTAAAATCCTCCACCAGCGTGATTGCTCTTCTCTTCGGGGCACGGCGCTGCTGAGGCAGCATAATGACAATCACCACAGTGGCCCGGGATCGCAGAGCTACAAAACAGGGGTGTTTGCAGGGGGAAGCACCGCGAGCCAAACTCAGCGTGGAGCGAAGACAAGACAGCGACTTAACAATGGAATTAGGAGCGTCGTACTGCGTATCTCAGATGAGTCATCAGGTTTACTCAGCCACGCTTCTCTGCGCCAGTCCTGACCGTCTGTTTGTTGCATGAAAATATTCCTCGCTTCCATCCCTCGGGTCAAACTTCTCCCCGCCTCTTTGCATCCCATGGCAGCTTGCCAGGTGGGCAAAGTTGCGACTGGCAATTACCGCCCACCCACCAGGGAGCGAGGGTAAACGTCTGGTTGATTTGAGGAAGCGTGATTAGCCGCGCCTGTCCCTGCTGATGGATGGCTTTTTGGGCACCTGTCTCAGTGGAAGAGGTCGCAGATGATGGCGGGTGGGGGTGAGATTTCTTTTCTTATGTTTCTTTATAGAAGAGCTGCAATAACCCAATTACTTTCTTTCATGCCTCAGATCTGCCGATGCCGGAGGATGAAAACAGGACAGAGAAGACCCGCCCTTACTTCCTGTTGCCACATCTGTCTCTCTCACACACGCACTTTGGATAACGAGGCAGATTTATCGCTCAAATGTCTGAGTCGTTTCTGAAACTACGGGTTCTTGACTTCACACATGGCATGCGTATCATTGTAGCTGGAGACAGTTGATTCTGTCTCGAGGCTAAGGTTAGCTCTGTGAGTTTGAAAACACTGCGATTCATTTGAAAGTGAGAACCTTGTGAAGGGTCGTAGTTACACACGTGTTGGCAAAAATACATGATATCATGCAATAAGACTGAAGCTACGGCTAAAATAATGCAGGCACAAACCCCTCCTCATCAGCTGAAAGGCTTTCAGGATGAGGACTGGTTCCTGGAGCATCTTTCAAATCCAATAAAGGGTTATTGAAGTAACCTGTAATCCCACAAAGTAGTGTAGTTAGTCAGTGACACCCCTTGTCCTTGGATGTAACGCTTGGTTAGTACTGTAAACTAATAAGCCGTTCATGCTAACGATGGCAGCTTACTTGCTGCATATTTCTCCACCACAGCTCCATGAACACTCGACATGTGGAAAAATCCAAGGCTCGACAGGTCTGCCGTGTCTAGTTACGGTTGCTGCAGTGGGTTTCAAGGGGAAATAAAGCAGCTGAATCTATTTCTGCACTGACAAACGTGACATTTGGACAACTGAGGTCAGTGCATGTGTGTCCCTAACCGTATGGATTATCTCATCTCCTGTATGAACCCAATGCGGCCAATCCCCTTTTCAGCCGAGGCGAAGCCATTAATTCTGCTGACGCCTCCACTTACTCACCTTCAGATTCTTAAACAGCCTGACCAAACATTCGTCACGCTGTTAACAGGTTTCTGACAGCTCACAGGAAGCGCTGGACTCCTGTTTCCGGGCCCCTGGACCCCTGGGCTGCAGTGCCAGGCAGCAAATATTATTAAATCACAACCTGCAGCTAGATGAAGATGAGAAATAGGAGGAGGGGGGAACGGGTTTGCAGGGAAGAAATGCATCCTTACAGCCAAGCGCAGACACATCGCTATGGCAGTCTTCCCAGTGTCCTGCCCATCAGAGCCCAATCAAATATTCTATTACATTATTCTCCAATTTCTGCCCCCTATCAGCCTCGAGGGCCCAAGGGCCTCGCTTGCACCGTCGGCCGAGGAAATGTTTCCTCTGCAACCATCTGTGGTGATGGGAGGACATATTGGAAATCAAAGCAGGAACAGGAGGAGGGTACAGAGGGCAGGTCCCCCGGCTCAGGACAGGCTCCTCTTTGGCCGGGAATTACCGCTCCATGGAAGGAAGGGGTAGAAAGAGGTGAACTTGCACACTGCACACACACACATCACTTACTGTACATGCAATGCATGTGGGCGAACCTTACGCATACAGGAGCAGAAATACGAGCCTGGCACCTTCAGACACAGGCCAGGAGCAGCAGGGTCGGGCGTCTTCAAGCTGATGGATCAAACAGCAGTGAAGAAACAGCGAAATAACAAGAGAACAAAAACTGCGAGCGAAAGGCAAGGTCAGAAAAATAAACACTGCAAAACTGAAAAGTAAGAAAACACTGATGCCAAGACGTGAGAAAAAAAACACGGCGGAAAGACTGGCGAGGACACCCAGTGAGGACTCTCACCAATTAATCCGTCTTCTGCTCGGGCTGCCCACTGCTTCCCTCTGAGCGGGGTTTACTGAGCACTCTGTAATCTTCCCCCCAAAAATACCCCTTCAGGAGGCCTCGACTCATATCTCTGCAATACAGTCGGTCAGAGTCGTGGTCCCGGCTTAGAAGCACAGCTGCAGAGATTTTGGCTGCACGCTGAATAAAATTAGAGGTTTCGCTCGCTGTGTATGGAGAGAGAATTTGGAAATCTGGCATTAACAGGCAGGCTTTAAAATTTCTAATTAGGTTATTTTATTGCAGACTGGCTCAATAATCATTTGTAGAAGATATGCTGTGTCCATTACAGCATCCACTTTCTCTTGGAACGGATCTGTCTGCAGTATCTTTTTATCCGTCCCCCACAGTAAATGATGGAAAACAGCATTTTGGCTGGCAGTAATTTCCTGAAAAAACAGGGTAAGTTCAGCAGCAATGAAGACAGAGCAGTCAACTGCTAAACAGGCTAATCAACAAATACAACACCTCTCTACAACCTGCAATTCAAGGTTGACGAATGCAATTCTTACCCATACTGGGTAATCTATCTATCTATCTATCTATCTATCTATCTATCTATCTATCTATCTATCTATCTCGGCTCAGAGGGTTGGAGTGAGACAGTAGCTGGCTGTAGCACTCAAAGAGAAAAAACACTAGACAGCTTGTTGCAAACAGTCACATGTAAACATCTCCCTGAAGACGGAGGAGTGAGAATGCGATCAGCAGCTTGTGATTGGAAGAGAAAGAGGAAAACATGTCAGGGGCTTTGAGCGCAGGGAGTGTGTGAGATGCCTCACCTCTGGACCAAACACCACCACCCCCTCCTCCTCCTACTCCTCCTCCCCTTCACTCCACAGTGTCGGCCTCTCTAGCTGCTGCCAGTGGGTAGCAGGTGATCACATGACTTGCCCAGCAGCTTTATGAATTATGCAGCCTGAACAAACATACAAGCCACAGGGTCACTCGAGGAGAAGGCTGCTTGCCCCCCCCCCCTCAATCCTGCAGGTTTCCATTCTGAAAGAGAGAGACTGGACAATGAAAGAAAGGAAGGAGGAATGGAATAACAGACAGATGCTTGACAAGATATCAGCTGAGGTCCACCGAGACGTGGCGCGCGCCCAGTCCTGTTTTCCACACATGCGCCCCCCAGCTCGGATCACCACCTCCTGACTGCCCAGCGGGAGACTGGGGCTGATCTCACAGCAGTGTGACAGGGCGGCGGATCCTCCGAGGTGGGGGGTCAGAGGGACGACGAAGGTCAGTGGATGGTGGGACACCATGTGTGTGTAAAGAGGGTGGTGTGGAGCCTCCGTCTCCATTAACAGTGCCTAGGCCTGAAGATCAAGCCAAGGGCGCTCCAGCCAGCCACTCCTCTCGCCAGCCGTGTCTCTAGTGGGGGTGTGGGTGTGCGTGTGTGTGTGTGGGAGTGTGTGTGTCGCCGCACGCAGGGCCATGTCTGTATCTATGTGTATCTGTGTGAGTGTGTGTGACTCACCTATGACCGGCTCTGCTTGCTCGGAGGCAGCTCTTTGTCTTTGTGCTGACAGGGTGAAGATGATTGAGCGCTCTGCTCCTCCGGTTTTACGCCGCAGAGGCCGAGAGCTCCACACAGAGAATAAGTTCTGTCCTACGTGCTGGAGCGTTGTTCTGTTTCTGCACACCGTCACTTGTAACATGTTCTTTTACAAACACGTGTAGATACACGTAAAATAAATTAGCCTGCAGCGCCAACGACAGAAATGTGGCTGCGGTTGTTTTCTGGGTGCGTGCAGATTGCACAATATTAGTTTTATACATCGACTGGAACTCTGAGGAATTCAAACGACATCTGTGTGTGTGTGTGTTTTAACACGACATCACGCTGCACTTTCACTGAGATAAGCCTAAGTGGTTCGTATCAAGATGCACGTGCTTGAACAGCAATGAAATGAGCGTGCAATGAGAGTGCGAATGTTATCTGTGCTCATGTAGACGTAATTGTGATTTTTATTTGCTTTAAAATATATCTGATTTTAAGATTACGAAATAATTGTTTTTGTGCGCTCCTTTGTGTCTGAGCTAATCTTGCGTTCGCCGTGTGATTTGTCTTAATTAAGTAAATTGCTGCTCGTGTTGACGGTGGTGTACTTGCACAGGGATTACACACTGAAACAAAGGGATAAAACTGTAATGAGGTACAAAGAGGAGTGCAAGAGGAGAAAGGGGAAACCAAAACAGAAAGACAGGAAGAAGAGCAGCACTCCGGGGGACAAAAAGAGCAAAAGAATGACCTTTTGGGTAAAATTCATTTGCAGTCGATAGGCTGCTTCAGCGTGAAGCCTTCATCAGAGCAGGCATGACAGCAGCAAGCAACCAGCGGAAAAACAATTACACCTGTACACCTGCAGGAAGCGCTTCTACTCCCCAAGCCACAAAAAAACCCCAAAACATAACAATTAAAACCCCAGCACCAGAATAAAATCAAACAAATATAAAAAAGAAATAATAGCAATACATTTCAAAAAGTAAAAAACATGTAAACACGTTGGAAAAGCCCAGAGGTTCTAACAATCACAACAGAAAAAAACTAAAAACCATTTGCGTTGATGGAATAAAAATGTCAGAAGGCATATAGAAAAATTTCAACATGTTTGACAAGATGAAAAATATGGCAAAACACTATGGTCAACCTCATGGATTTATCTATAATAGTCTATAAGTTCAGGGCTAAAACAATTAATCAGTGAATCGTCTGACATAAAACTCGTCTGCACCTATTTTGACATTCACTTCGTATTTGCTGATTTTCTTTGTCTTATGTGATAGTAAATTGATCTTTTTTCCAACATGGCGGCTGTGGCTCAGGGGGTGGAGGGGGTCGTCCACTGATCGCAGGGTTTGGCGGTGTGGTGAGCGAACGGGACGAAAACTGCAAAGTGCTTTGTCCGCTAAAGTAAAAGGCGTCATAAAAGTGCAGTCCATTTACCATTTTATAGACCAAATGATTAATCAGTTAGTTGAGAAAACAATTAGCAGGTTAATCCATCATGTAAATAGTTAATGCAGCCCTGCAGAGGTCAATAAAATTTTACAACGACTGACTGAAGTGCTCTCGTTCTGGGAGGATGGTAGCAGGAGGCAGACTGCGCTGTTTCTCTTCCTCTCCCGTAATTTCACATTTCTGAGGCTGTTGATACCATTATGTTGACAAGTGTGGGCTGAAATGTGCAGTTTGGCTCGTGTCCCTGGAGAGCGCGTGCTGTTGGAATGATTAGTAAAGTATGTAACCAGTCTGTATCTTGTTGAGCCAGGCAGACAGGGAGCATATGTATGTGTGCTCGGCCTTGTAATCAACACATGGGCTGCGAGGCTGCCGCTGCTGCCGCGGCCAGAATTCACTTCTTGTCTCTGCGGTTCGAGGGGAATAAGGTAAACGGCAAAACAAGTCTATCCAAATCACACACACGCACGCACGAGTGCGTAAACATGCTGAGATATAGATGCCAAGAAGCAATAAAAAAGAAGTTTATGGCTCCTTCTCCACTGAAAGAGATGAACTAAATCAGATTTGGAGTGTGAACAGACAGGATTATCCATTCAGCTTTTACAGCCACACACTTACAAACACACAGAGACGCTCACATAAAAACAAATCCAAACACAGTTGTCATTTGAATAAAACTGACCTAAACAGCGATATGAAGCTGACAGAGGCTAATTAATTTCATTGGCAGCCCCGTATTCCCTGTGTGTGTGTGTGTGTGTGTGTTAAGCCTCCAGTGTGTTAGATGTGATCAGTATTCGTCTGTGGTCGTCAGTAAACTGAGAGAGAGCGGTGTGACAGTGACCCTCTGGGTGCACACAGACCCCACTGCCTCCTCACTCTGCCTGCCGTCACTCCCGTCCCGCCGAAGGCTGCCTGTAATTAAGAGCCACACACTGGAGGTGTGTGTGTGTCTGTGTGCGTGCGTGTGTGTGCGTGTGTGTGTGTGTGCGTGTGCGTGCGTGTGTGTGTGTGTGTCTGTCAGTTGAGCAATACAATGAGTGAGTAATATCCATGGAGGTAATAAGGCAGCGACGGATTAACCCTGAAAATAAACTGGAAAATCCATTTCCTTTTTTTTTTTTTAATTCATGGAAAATCTTAAAGCGTAAGGCTGCAATATTTTTAATTTTCTGATTACTGACAAACATTTACACAAAGACTAAAACCAACACCGTCTGCGTAGGCGAACGTAGCCTGGAGCTTGTCCCTCTGGGCCGGAGATCTCTAAACCACGTCAATATACAGCACCATTGCGCCGAGTGACCTGGTCCTCACTATAATGAACACGGGCCCTGGGGTTTATTTTGAGTCAATTCCACCATCACAGTCCAGTATCTGTGGGGGTCCCACAGGACCATCCACACTCCCTTCAGAAATCGTTCCTATAACTAAAAAGTATTCATTTCAGACAGGCAGTGGAGGACTTAAAACTGTAACTTCCTCTAGTGTCGTACTATTCTTTACACAACATAAACGGTATATATGTCATATATATATATATGACGCCTCCTGTGCCAGTGGCTGAACAGGATGCAGTGTGGACCTTTGCTGAGTCTGAGCAGCGCTGCCCTCTGGCCTCAGCGACCACAGATCGCTGGTCCTGCTTGAGCGAAAACTCAGTAGTGCACATCTGTATTAATCCGCAGCTTGAAAATCTTTTTCAGAAACTAAACTGTGTATTTGTTTTGAAGGAATTACGTCTTAAGTAGAAGAGAATGGACCTGGAGCTCAGCGCCGTCTTTGCTAGATCCCCTTAACGCACTCGTCAGAGTGAGTGAACACGCTGCATGCTGAGTAGGCATGTTCATCATATTATCCAGAGTAAATAAAGTTAAGCTGTCTGTCAGAGGTGAGCTGAGAGCAGCTCATCCACACGTCTCCCATTCACGTTTTCCATCCCTGTCGCTCAAGCCTGTTTCCCCGGCGCGGATGTCAGCTGAGGTGAGAGAGGAAGATGATGGGCCCGACTTCCTGCGAACGCTCTCATCAGTGTGTTGCATTGATTGCGTTAGTATCTCCCCCTCACCGATCAATGGCTCTCTGTGGCGTCCTGAGCTGTGCTCGACGTGCAGGATTTCACCTTACATCATCACATCAGCACATCTCCCTGCTTTTTTTTATCACCACTGCTCTGTCTGCATCATATATGACATCTTACACATGTACATACAATCTGGAATGAATACAGAATTGTTTTAATCACAAAACGATATGAAAGTCTCATATTTACATGGATTTTTTGGCTTCCCCCACCTTTTCATATCCTCATTATCAGAGAAGAGACGAAGAACAGGAAGATCAGGATTAATGCCATTGCTTGACCCTCGACCAGGAGATAATTTCTCTGTCTCTCTTGTTCTCTCCATGTCTGTGACAGGGAGGCAGGTGTTAGATGAAACAGAGAAGATGAGCTTGGTGTAGAGAGCCATTAGACGCCAGCAGCAGGGGCTCAGCTGAACAAATAGAAACACTGCGTCGTCTTGGTTTCCCATAGCCACCTGAATGCAATCCTATCAAAGGATGAACAGGAACACACGCACACACACACAGGTAGGGGGATGTGTTCGGTAAATTAGCCCGGCTCTGGTGCAGGAATCACAGAGTTGTTGATTGTAGAGCGGCATTTTCATCAAACGTGAGCGTTTAGTCTGATTCTTTTTTTTTCTTTTTGCTCCAAAAAATGAGCTTTTCCATCATAATTACTGTTTCTTTCAGACTCTACAGCCAGTGTGTTCTGTCCTGTTATCCATCACTTGGCTTCAGTTTCATTGTTTAACCTGTGAAATCACCAGCCGTAACAATCCCCACCTGCAGGTTACTGTAAGTCATTTTTATCCTGACCTCCTTTTGCTCTGTATCTCTTGCACCAGCACAATACTTACTGGACCGTACTGTATGCAATCTCTCCTCTTCCTCCTCCTCCTCCTCTCCCTTCTGTCGATTTACTGTCACTGTCCTGCTCACCTTCTGGCGCTGGCATGTGTGCTGAAATCCACCGCGCAGCTTCGCCACCGCCCCTCCCCTAACTCCTGCAAATTTATTAATATGATTTACATAAAGTTAAAGTTCTCCCGGCAGCCAAGGAGGCCGCTCTAAAATAAGCTGTGGTGGTGACAGAGCCAATGTGTTATGTGTGTCAGAGGCCCGGGGGGCTCCAGGGGCTGCTGGGTTGGGAACGTCGTGGAGGGTCCCTGGGGGACGCTGGCCTGGAAATGACACAGAGTGAGGGAAGAGCCCCCGTACCCCAGAATCAGTCATCTCATCTGCAGGGGGAGAGGAGGAAGGACAAAGACGCATCACTGCACCGCCGGGCTAACACACACACTCACCATGGGAAATGCGTGCATGCCCTCTCTCTCTCACACACACACACACACACACAGCATAATATAATATTTTATGTGTGATTTTTAAATATGGCTTCAAAAAGGATTATGCTGGGGATGATGCGGGCCGATTATGGTTTCAGGACATTAGGGACACATGATCCCTTCAGAGGTGCCCAACACATGAATGTATTTATTCATGCAGCGCACAGGTTTGCAGAAAGAAGATGTACATTTTCCAGCTTTTAAAGGGTCTGTTCACCCAAATGACAAAAACATACACACATGTTTTTTCACTTACATCTAGTGGTACATAGCCATGCAGAGAGTTTGGTATTTAAGGGTCGAGGTTGCTTTTATTGTCTCCTGAATAAGAAAATTGTCTTGGATTTCAGAAATTTCTGCAAAGACATTTCATAGATACCTCACTCACAAAAAACTATGGAGCCAACACAATCAGAAATACTTTTTAATTCTATTTTTAAACATTGCTTGTTTTGGAAGTTCTGGCTTTACTATATTTGTGTTAAAAGGCTTATAGTCAGGTTTAAGTCACCACCGCGCTCCACTATCTGACACAAGATAGCAACAAAATCAATTGTTAACATGGCCCAATCATCACCACATCTGCCCATGGAGGGCTGAAAATAGTAGTGTGTGGTGTCGCTTACCTACCACAAGGTCAATATCTGGCCCCACCCGATGACAGCTGACTGATCTCCAACTACACTGACAGCTTTTTGATGGGATGATTTTTGAGAAACCGCCATCAAAGCCCCCGGAGGTTTGAGGCCCACAGCACACTGGAAATACAATCTAGTGTAAAATGGGACAGAGGAGGTTTAAAAAAAAAAAGACCAAATCCCCCTAGAGGGACACACAGCAGCCCAAGCCGTCTAAAGGGAGCAGAAACATGAGAAAATCAAAAGCTTTCGTGACAACCTACCGCAAGCAGAAGGCCTTTTTTCTGAGCGAGAATAAGTAATCCTAAAAATAACTTGGCACGGCCTGCGTTACTCCTCGCCATTACCCAACACGGCTGTTAAATTATCCCAGTGTGTCTCCTTTGAGCTGCTGCACGACGATGAAATGGCTAAATGTCAACACCTAGTTTACCCTGCAAATATTGAAGAAAACCGTGACTAAAGGAGAAGCCCTCAGAGGGAGAAGGGAACAGAGAGAGGGGGAATTAGCTGAAACATTCATATAACATTTTGCCTGATGTTTCATCTTAATTACCGCCGTGCAAGCCATGCAAATCCGATTGGCCGTTTATGCCAGGAAATTCATAACCACAGTGCGATATTAATTACTCCGGTAGGATTCGGGCTATATTTGATATGCACGAGGCATCGCGGCCATTACCAGCCTTGTGTTTCAGCCCCAGCCCTGTGTGTCAGCGGTAATCAAATCTAAACGTTGACAACAACACGTTCACCAATCAATAGAGGATGGGAGGGATCCTTTGATGGTGGAATTTTAATCTCTCTCCTCTCATGTGTGTGTCTTAATCTGTGTCAATATCCTGCTAGCATCTCTCACACACAACTCTATTAATTTCTCTCCACTGTCGCTCTCTGGACTTCCTCATTCAAAGCACATCTTTAATGTTCCATTGTTCGTGAAGCCATCAGATTAAGTGGAGTCAAGTGCAATTATGGCTCATGGTTGTTCAGCGATAGCAAGTATCTGCTGTGTGAGGAAGAGGAGATATTTACACTGTGCTGTGACTGTCACATAACGCCGAGTGAGATTGAGACACTAAAGAGAGAAAACAGAGAGAGTGACGGAGGGACGGCAGACAGAGAGAGCGAGCTGGCCTTTAGCTTCATCAATGGAGCAACAGCGACCTCTGCTGGCGAAACACACCTTTCCTGTCAGTGTTTGTCACACGCTTCAACTCCCCACCAGTGGCTTTAAAATTGCTTTCTTAAATCATCCGCAATGTGAGTGAGAGGGAACATAGATCAAGCACACTGAGGAGTAGAAATAATAAGGGGAAAAAAAACACAAAGCACTGTGCCAATTACTGGCTCAGGTTGTACATTGCTCTTATAAAAATGTAATCAATCACCTGCTCCAACGTGGGCCACACACGGCGCAGTCCGGAGTTTTACGCCCCTCTGCTGCAGGACAAGGTGATGGGGGGTGGGGTAACATTGCACTCCTGTTAACAACGCAGCAAATACATGCCTTTTAGTGAGCTTACTAATGAGAGAGACAGCGAGAGGAGCACACAAGATGACAGGCAGGGTTTCGCTTTCATCCATATCCATAAAACCATTCATCTCTCCCTTCAGGACCCCCTGCACGACTCCATTCTCTGCTAAAAGCTTCAGTTGATTTTCAGACAGGCACTGAGGATGCCACCTCAAGCTGGTAGCAGTAGGAGCGTGTTGGAGAGGGGAGAGGGGTTGCCCCAGGGGTCCTCGCAGTCCAACGCATGTCATTAAGGCCACAGACGGCGAAGAGCAAGAGGTGCCAAAGAGTGGCGGCACACACACTGATGTAAAGGCACATATAGTGCAGCATGAACTTTCACACTGTATCGCACTAATATGAATGTTGAAATGTGTACAAAGTATTACAGACGCACACACACGCACACACACACTTTCTGTCACTCGTTAATTTGACTATCCACATACTGTGTGTTTGTTCAACTGCACACAAAAAAACAGATCTGGTTCATGAGCAAACCGCTATCAGAGACCATTACAAAACCATACAACCTGCGTTTGTGCGTGCGCGCATGTGTGTGTGTGTTCCTGCCTCACAGTCATCCTCTGCCTCGGCTAATGATGTGTTGGCACGCGCGATGTAGCCGCGTAGCCATTCGCAGGGCTGGCACGTGTTAATGGCCCTGGCACCCCACGCCCACAGTAAAGTGATACATCCAACTGGCTTAGTGGCGTGCACACAGTCAGGACTGAACAGATGCCACTCATTTCTGCTGGCCAAAGTGACCCAGCCATCAGCTGGCTAAGCACCTAAAAAATCTCAGCAAGCTAGTAATGAGAGGAATGAATGCTCTACTGGGTGACAACACAGCGTGGAGCCTCGCCACAGTGGCCGCATTTCTCTCTCCGACTTTCTCTTCGTCCTTTTCCTGCTCTTGCCAGTTTCGGGGCTGATCCTTACTTAGCTGATATTTCGCTGACCTCCACTCAAGTCTCTCCATCCCCGACCTCCTCCTCTTCCTCTCCTCTCATTCTCACTCTGTGTCCTCCTGCCATTCTCTTTGTCTCGTTTGCTTTTCCATCACACAAAACACTCGTTCGCTGTCTTTGTATTTTTCTGCCCTGCCGTCCTCTCGCTGGTATGTGTGTGCGGGCATGCATGTCTGCCTCTGTGCATATGTGTCTGTTTGCGAGGCTGCTAGCTGATGCACTCTGTGACATATTGAGGTAATAAAAAGCTCCTCTGCAGGGACGGCTGTGGCCCACTAATTAAACACCTCCTATGCGACCTTATTGCAGGCTCCAGTTGCCATAGAATCCAACTACATCTTCTGGGCCCCGCGTCAAGCTGCATCTCCAATCTCTGAATCATAGGAAAGGGGGAAAAAGGGAGAGGAAGGGAAGGAAGAGAAGCTGCAAGGTCATTACCTCAGAAAACCCAATTATATCGTACGCAAAGTAATCTCCTCACTCGGGATGGAGGTATTGACTTGCAGGACGCAGACTTGTTTTCACACCTCTATAAGAACATTTATGCTGACAATTTCAGAACAACGTGGTCATGATTCGTCCTCATAAACAGCAAAATATTCAGACGACAGGGTGTCTCTGCTCTTTCCTCAGTCTCACAAGAACAAAAACGACCTGCGTGACTTTTGTGCAGCTATTTACAGTGTGCTTTCTGACTGTGTGCTTTATTAATGAGATTACATTTACCTAAAGGACAGTAACTCAAGAAATGCATCTTTAATATAAAATAGGTTTGCCAAGGTTTCACAGGCCTAGAATCACCCCTGTAATAACTGTGATGCAGGTCAAAGCAGCAGCTTTCCGAGAGCTCTTGGTTATTAAAAGCAAAAAAGTTGACTGCACCTGGCAATAAACCACCCAGCAAAGGTTTACCAAAGAGCATCATCTCTTTACCAAATAGCGTTTCTCTTGAGCAAGTTTTCCAGCTTGGTCTCATTCCCCGATCGTCAAATAGTGATGCTTTGTCACACCCCTCGCTGTTTCATAGACACACACAAGGTACCTTTAGTGTCTGTATGAGAGGCACTCTCAGCTAACTCCATCGTAAACACATCTGTGGCAGTGTTGGACACCCACAGCAAAGGGAGGAAGGTGGGATGGATGAGTGGCTTGAACAAACCCGCAGATTTCACCCGTGTGAAACCATCTTTTTCTAAACTTAACCAAGTTGCTTTGGTGTCAAAATCTAACCAGTGAACATAACATTAACCACATTTTAGACAGGCTTGAGTGAGGACATTTTTGCTGATCCTCACAACTTCAACGGGCTGTTTGAAGGTGAAGGCTTAGAATGGAGGGTAGAATTGGGTTTAGGGAGGGTAAGTGCACGGGGCCGGGGAACATATTATGTCAATGAGTGTCCTCACAAGGATAGAAGTTGCACGCGTGAGTGTGCGTTAGGGTCAGGCCTGCTGAATGAAGGTGTCCTCCGATTTGGTCCGTTGTGGGGCTGGGGTCAGCGCGACAGACGACTCAGCACCTGTCACCGGCCGAGCCCCGCTCATCAGTCACCACCTCCATATGCTGCCCATTAAAATCAGACATGTGGGCACTCGGCTGGCAAAGTCCGCACACCTAGTGACCCTCTCCACATCTGTTGACAAAGCCTTAAACACATGCAGCACGGAGAGGGGGGAAAGGACAGTCGACAGGGGAGGGAGAGCAAAACGAAACAGCCTCTACATTTACACACAATGAGATCTGACTTGGAGTAAACTGGCTCACGGTCGACGGGTCTAATACCCATCACTCAGTTACCTCAAGGCTGCTGTTATTCTTCATTTTTCTTACTGTCAACTACCAACTCCCATTAAATGACCAAAACCAACAACGTTTAAATCCGTTTCTGACTTTCCTCCCCCGTCTGTAGCGCTCAGCCCTAAGCCCTTTCACTACCACTGAAGATGTAAATCTTTAAAAGCAAACATATACTTTCATTAAAAAAAGGCTTGGTGATTCCCTAATAAACGAAATAAAAGAAATCTACTTTCTGAGGACTATTTTCAACTGCGGATTAATTCGTGCTAGTGAATATTTCTGGCAGCAGGATGGTGTAAGTGGGATCACCTCAAAATAAATTACAGTGCCCATGTTGATCATAATGAAGGAACGTGTCACATCACTGTGCCTCACTGATGTGTTTTTAATATGGGCTTTGGCACAGAGGCTGTACCAGACTGTGACCACACAGTCAATAATAACAATAAAAAAACAGAGAATATCTCCAGACTCATCCTTTAAAATATCATCTTCTGAGATTTCAGAAAAGGACATTAGTACTGGTATTTAGAACCCTTTATTTTTAAGGTCGCTTATCCATGCATCTGCTCTTGCATGCTGTGACTGTGAGTTATGCAAAAGATAGAACCCGTATGAAACCGGTTGACAGCAGGTAATCTTGTGATTATCCAGACTAAAGGTGACATTGTGTCTAGAAAGACAAGAGCTTGGACAAATAAAACCAAATCTGCATACATGGCTCAACATCGCCTGAGGACGTTGGGAAAATATCTTATTTGTAATTTGAGTGGGCCGACCTGTTAACTGCTTTATCCAAGGCAACAACAGGAAAACTCGGCTGAAAGGTAAAAAAGATGCATGTAAGCTGTTTAACCTGAATTAGACCTTTTCTGGAGAATGGCCAGTAGCTGGAGTAAGGCCATGCATATAAGTGTAGCCAGAGAGAGAGAGAGATCAAATGAGGGAGTATGAGTTCAAAGTGGGAGAGAAATACACTCTCTATATACCAATGACACTGCTGAAACTCGATGTAGGCGTGAATGCACGCGTGTGTGTTTTGATGCGAGCCAGTGTGCGCGAACGTGGGCGCGTGTGCACGTGTGATTGTGTTTCCGCATAAGCCTAATGTGTTTGTGTGTGTGTGTGGAAATGTAAGAGAGTGTGTGAGCGCACTTGAGTGACTGTGTAAAAGAAATGCAGAGGGCATTCGCTTCAAACGGATGGTATTCAAAGAGCAGGGAGTTTCAAAAGGAGACAGCACTGAGGGCAGTCGGGTTTGAACTGTGTTTGTGCAAAGCAGTCTGCCTTTAGAAAAGAAAAAAAGAAATTCCTGAAGTGCATTCGCTTTTCTTGGAGGAAGAGAGACTATTAGGAGAAGTAAAGAGAGCCAGACAGACAGGGAGTTTACGAACCAACCGGAGAGCAATGAGAGGAGCGAGAGAGAGGAGGGAGTTGTGGACTGGAAGGCGAGAGAGGGAAAGAGAGAAAGAGCAGGACACATAGAGGGAGAACATTGGCCCGGGGCGCTGCTACGTGCTGCGCCTCCCTTCTCCCCTTTCTTCAGGAGACTCAGAGAGGAGGGAAGAAAAAGAGAGGGGACAAGAAAGAACAGAAACCCACTTTCCACCCGTACCTATGGGAGAGCTGGAGCCGGCGGTGCCCCATATAGCTGCACCAATCTGACCTCGGCGCTGCTGGAGTGATGGCTACTGAATTACCATGTCAGTGGCCCAGTGCCCCGTCATGCCAGCCCCCTCACACACACATAATAAACACACTCCATCATCCGTTCGGCCCAACCACACTGCCCAAAGAGAGCATATTAATTATAGATGTACGTTAAATTACTTTCATTACCTCTCCTGCTCGGTGGACGGGACAGAGACGGAGATGATGGATGGAAAGGGGTTTGCTACATCTCCCCGAGTAGCAAGCGCCCCCTCTTTTAAGTTCTCAAACCCCTTTCCAGCCCTTTTGTTCTTTATGTTGCACCAATTCCAGCACTTTTTCTGGTTCCTCTCCCTATTTGTCTCTCTTCTGTCTGCCGTGCAAATATTCCTCCCTCGCATGATCCCGCTCGAACAGGTTATTTCCTGCTGCGACACAGACTGGAAACTGGGAGACGAGCAGGTAGGAGGTGAAGCAGTAAGGGTGCTAAGGTGTTCCCCAAAACAAAGCCTTTAGGGCTGAGATATGATGACAATACAGCTGAAATCCTATCTGTGAGTCATATGAACAGAGAAATTATGGTGCAAGAGAGTGCTGAGACATAGTCTGATAGAAAGCAGAGGCCTATGTAGCTTTTCATACATTTTGATTATTCTGCAGAGGAACCTACAACCAGGGCCACCTTTAAACCTATATAGTCTTAAATACTCAGTAGGTAGATTTCCAGTGGAGTGTCCCTTTAAAGCAGTAGTTCAGTTTTTCAGGAAAGACGCATATGTGCTTTCTTGCTGAACGCTAGATGAGAAGATTGATAGCACTTTTGTGCTTGTCTGTTAAATGTCAAGCAGCAGCCAACAGAGGAATAGTTAGCATTCAGACAGGAGGGAAACAGCTGGCTTGGCTCTGTCTAAAAGGTAAAATAGCTGCCTACCAGCACCTCTAAAGCTAACTGAAGAACACATGACATGTGGCTTCACAGGTGCTGGTAGGAGGGAAGAAAACTGTCGTAGTGTCTGTATGTCATCAGGCACTGCAATGTTTGCCTCTCGAGGGCAGATGGGCTGACTGTGAGTGAATCAATGAATTAATGAATGATCACAGAAATTCACCCCTGTACAGTTGTCATTAGCTGCAGAGACCAAAACTGTTTCTCATACCAGGCTGATGTTCATTTCTGCTGGTACGCTGGGCATTTTAATGTGGGGGTTTATGGGGAACCATAATCAACCATTTTGGGAAACAGCCTCAAGTGGCCATTTGAGGAACTGCAGCTTTTTGCAATGCATTTGAGCACTGCATTTTCAGCCCTGGGGGTTGCTGCTTGTGCTTGACCACAGAACTAAATCATTTGGATCCTTGAATTGAAAGATATTCAGATGATGCAAATGTTTTTCGTGTTCAAGGCAACTTTTCAGATTCTTTTTCAGAGTCTGTCTGTCTGTAAATTAAACTTATTACTTGTAAAAAACAAATATCACCTCATTCATAGAGACATTGTGACATTTCAAACGGTGCTTGACGAGAGCTAAACTAGTCTTTCTTGACAAACTCTCTCTCAGATGTTAATTCTAACACTCCACTGAGAATCCATATCTGACGTGGCTAATGTGGAAACAGGACATCTCTAGTGTTATCTGGCATTACCGCTCAGTGTACTCTCTGAGCAAATAACAAAGCATCACATCTCTACTTCAAACCTAAAGGCCACTGGATGATCAGTGTGTGTGTGTGTATGTGTGTGTGTGTGTCCTTGCTCCACTGTGTTCTGTAAGTTTGATCTCACTCCGCTGAGGGAAGCATCACATCGGTAGCCGGTGCTTGCTCAACATCCTGGGCCTATCTAATCTCTGCTGCTCTGAAACATCCCATTCAATTTCTTCTGTTGATAGATGCCGCTGCTCTTTGAGCCCTCTGGGAGCACATTCTTTCCCTCCCGCTTGTCTCCGACTCTTCGCTTGTGTAAGACCGCTCCAGATTCATCAGGTCAGCCGCCCATTGTAAACAACCGCGATCCGCTTCGCACTGATCCAAAGGTCAGGAGAAGGTTCTGATAATCAACATCCCGAGACCAGCTTCTCGTCCCCGCTCGCTCCATTTATGCAAGCAGATGCCGATGAAGGCAAATGTTTGGTGCACACAGGACAGGAAGGATGTTTTCATGAGGAGTGAAACTCAACTACGATCACGCATTCCCAAGCTGGCGGCTAGTTTAAGGCCTGACATTTAACTGAGAGCTGTCAGTTACAGTTACCACACGGTGATTCAGTCTATCTGCAGTCCTTTTTACGAGATTGGTGAGACACTCAATCACAGCTTCCGTTCCTGTTTATAATTGAAGAAATGGTTGAAACTGGATGTGTTTCAAGCCATTTTACAATTCATTTCGGCAGCAATGCGAGGGCTCTGAACGCCAAAGGGAAGGAGAACTTCCATACTGAGGAGGAGAAGGAGAAAGCCACGCATGCCACGTATAACCACATAACATGGCAGTAACCATGACATTACACCGCAATAAAAGCAGAATATCAAACTACCTGAAGGCATGTTATTCAAATTCTTGTTTTTTTTACTTGCCCAACGGTATTTGTTCAGCCAGTCACCCGACCACCTACAAGACACTCTGGAGACCCAGAAGTCGTTTTGAGCATGGAGGACAACGATCATGGGGCTAAGACAGAACACGCATTGTGGGGAGGGCGCGCTGTAGAGGAGGGTCAGCAGGCCAGAGGGGAACAGCAGGTGAGAGGAAATATAATAATGATAAACAGATTTCTGGCCACAGCGCCCATCGCCTCGTCTCTGGGGTGCCTTTCCACCTTGTCATGTCCAAAGACCTTGCATAATACTGAGCAAAGGGACAGGAGACAGCGAAAATGTGTGTGTGTGTGTGTGTGTGGGTTTGCACGTGCAGTTCTAATTTATTGGCCCACTGATTTGCTGATGTGTGTGAGGCTGCATGCAGCTCAGAGCACTAGCCTGGAACATCCGGGCCTTGCTTCATTAGGTGCTCACGCCCTCAAGCTGCTGACATTTCCAAACTTGTTCCCAAGTCTTTTAATTGTGGTTGAAAAATTGGACACAGCCACCAACGTCGAGGAGTCGCGCGGTAGATCTGGATTTGACGACATTTCTCTTGTGTCTATCTGCCATTTACCTCGCTGCTCGAATGTGGAATACATAAACTTGCTTACATCTGTCCTAGACACCACAATAAGTGCTGGAGGAAAAGAGGCTGGACTGATCATTGTCTTCTTTAGCAACAACAAACAGGTCTGACTTTAAGTTAAATCCAATTTTATTTATACAGCCCAAAATCACAATTCGACAATATAGTTTTATTCATTGTATCCATGGTACATTGTACACCACATGTGCATATAAGACGTCAGAAACTGAAATACAGCTAAAATGATCAAACTAGTAAACTAAAGCTTTCATTACATTTTCTTGAACACAGAATCCAAAAAGCTGCCATCACCTTAAAATACAAACTTACAATAACTAGATTTTGGATTATTTCTAACACGTTCTCTTTCCGTCTCTCAAGTCCATTCACTCACATGCACTAATACACAGCATCAAATCAAGTAACAGTGCATACAAATCCATTCTCACCCACGTAACAAATGTCACCGTTCAGTGTCAGCACAACATTATTGCATTGCTGTGGATCACACGTCATAGTTTAGAATGTGTTTCGGCATAAAAGTTCAAATGAAATAAACACTGACATGAAGTTTTAGAGACAGTAGATCAGTAGATCAGAGAGGTCAACACCACACGTCAGTAACAGGCTTTGTTTCTGTATGTGCACCACACGATTTAGTACTAATTTTCAATTACTTCAAAGTGACTCGAGAGGAGATAAATCATCTCTTCACAACTGCAACGCTTCCATGTCTTTGCTGGCAGCTGCAGCGTTTCATGTGCGAAGCCTATTGGCAGTTTTAGAACGTAAACACTGCAAGTGTAAAATACAGTATCTCACTTTTCAGAGACAGATGAGATGACTGCGAAATGAACGGTTAGGAATCACAAAACAGAAAAGCAGATGTTTGCATTTCCGATTGAGAGAAAAACGTTAACAACTACAATGTTCCCTCTCACATATTGAGGCTATGTGCGTTTCAGCATTCTCTGCGGCACTCATGATGCCCTGAGGACGAAGCCTGTTGACTTTGGTGATCCCCTGACTTTTCCTCCAGCATTTTCACTTATCCTGTTGAATATCTCAACTACAACTGAATGGACTGCCATGAAATGTTGTACGGCCATTCCTGTTCCCCTCAGGATGGACTTAAACTAGTTTGATGATCCTGACTTTTTATCTAGCACCATCATCATTTTGAGAACATACTGACACACATATCAGCCATAATTAGCAAACGTTAGCATGCTAACACACAACGCTAACGTGCTAAACATGACCAGACTAGCATCATAATGTTTAGCATTGTCACTGCGAGCGTGTTAGCATGCTGATGTTAGCATTTAGCTCAAGTACGGCCTTACACAGCCCCTAGCTGGACTATAGGCTCTTCTTAATTGCTTGCTAAATGGCTTAAATTGTTAATCAAATATCAAAATGATTGCTGATTGACAGAATGCACTGGGTGAGTGCGCTTCCATCTCCCTGATTTACGTGCATTTTCAATCTGCACATAACAAATGTGAACAGACTTGGTGAATAAATCATGACTTGTGACTTAAAAGTTCACTCAAGCATTTGTTCCACTGAAGAGTAAAAAATGGCGGCAGACAAAACCATCACATCCGTGTGGCGCGATGATGAGGCTGTAATCTGATGATCTAATTATTCAGAGAAACAAACACAAATGTCACACTTGCATCGTGTTTTCTACATTGTTTTTCATAGTTTGAGGTTTCACAGGCGCTCTTTTCATTCCGTCACCTCATTGCACGCTCTTTTTCTGCAATGATTTCATGTCACCTGACTGGAGCGCCACCAGCCGTTCATCCTGGTGAACCAACTCCTAATATTTGCATGACGGTAGTGGATTAATTGCGGAAATCTGGTTAAAATTTGCACTACCATTGGATGGAAACCTGGCTTATGGGCAAGCTGGCGTCGCATTAACACCTACATGCCCCCTGACGTGCATGCTGAACACAGGAATCACGTTTAATTTGGGGTCCCTGCGTTCTCTGGACACGGATCTCTCTGGGTTCCGTTCTTGTGTTTAGCCTCAGGCTCAGTCTGTCCCATCTCTACCTCGGGGGCCTGTTTCATCTCCACTTGGTCCTGGTTCTCTGTGGTTTTTTGGTTCTGCTCTTTGCCCTTTGCTGTCTCCTCTCTTTTCAGCATGTGGTAGTTGTAGATGTTCATGATAAAGAGAAAGAGCCCGCCAAGCAAGATCACTGAGCCACACATTATGAAAAGGTACTTGTAGTCGCCAAAGATGTCCACCAGTAACCCTGTATGGAGAAGAGCAGAAGCGTGCAAAAAAAATTAGGAAATTGCAAACCAAACAAGTGTCAGTTCTGCCCATTTTACACTTTTACACTTGCAAATGTTGCAAACCGTGACAAACAAAACACAGTGTGTCACTGAATAGCATCTTCATTCGACCCCTTATCAAGTTTGAAGGTGAGGAGCGAGCCCAAAACTCGGATTTGGCTTATGTGTTTGTGCAAGAGAGTGAGAGTGACCACGGGTCAATTTTGAGAAGAGCCATGTCGGAAATGACAGAGGGCCATTACACCCCTCCCGGCTCTCCCTGCATCTCTGGGAAGGCGATTTGGACGGCTGCTACCAAAACGAATCAGAAGAGAGGCCAATTCTCAGAGCCATAAATATCGAGGCCAATTCTGCAGAAAAGTGACAAATGTGGTTTAGATCAGATTTAAGCCTCCAGGTTTTCAGAGTCTTAACCGCACCCCATCCCGAACCCCCCCACCCCACCACCTCCAAGACGTGGATCGAGGAGCCAGTGTTGCTATCTCTCTCAGACTCTGCATGTATGACGGCCTGTCTGTCTGTCCCTCCATCTCACTGTATCACTATCCCTCTTTTCCACTATTTTAGAGCCTTATTAAATCAATGGAAGAGCAATTCAATATCTGATTCATTTTGCGAGGGAATGTGTTCTACATTGTGGTCTTTAATGTCACCTAAATTATCAGACAAGCTTTCTACAAATTCTATAAAGGGGAGATATGCATCATCCAACAAAATATATGTACTTTGGAAACCATTTGTTTATCACCACATTATCACCTAAAGCGTTTCTGACAACCTGGTTCATTTTCTTCCCTCCAACCTTCAAGAAATCTTTGATCATGGCTGGTTTGCTCCATGAGGGCACATTTATTGCACAGCACATTACGGTATCTTATCAAAATCTATTAAATGAAAGGGCAGTTTAATTGGTGGGTCTCCTGAAAGCTACACACCAATTACCGCCTTTACGACAAACAATGATGATAACGATGCTTGTGTGCTGCACTACACTGGAAGGGGTCACTGCGTTTCCCCCTTTAGTGCTGTTAGAAAGCAGAAATGTGACTGTAGCAAACAGGGACTGTATACAAGCTTTTTCAGTGGCAGCAGCTCACACATGGAACAGTCTACCAGCACTCATCAGAGGCTGTCACACATACCGTACACTTAAAATGAACTTCAAATCATGGTTAACAGACAACTGAGTGTGTGAGCATACTCTGTCGCTGATGCAAATAATCTGAAATGTGCTTTGTTTAAAGGTGTTTTACGTGTTCTCACGCTGTGCTCTGCTATATTGCCGTTCCTCTTGTGATGTATTGTATCTTTTGCAGCTGCCATTACACGATGTCCAGGGACTGCAGTTGAATATGAGCCGAGATGACTAAACTGGCACATTTCCATGCATGTGCACGGTCCCTGTAACTTTAAACTAATTAACTAACCAACTAAATGAATCAATCAAAAGAATCTGGATCTGTCCCAGCCGTCTCAAAGCAGGCTGGATCGTCTGATTGATAGCACTCATCTGGTGCGTGTACGGCAATGACCATCACCCTCATTAAGACAGCCCTTGATTGGCTGAGCGGTAATTAAGTCCATCTGGCACAGTCACCTCTTTTTTAATGTATTCACAGCGTAATTATGGCCCAGGTACAGGACTTCAATGACGAGAGTTTGAACTGAGCGTCATTAAACACCCAAAGCAAAAGGCTAATTACACCCACTTACCTCACTTCCTCCTAATTGGATTGACCCGCAGGTTTTGGGGAGCGGTAACAAGCAGACTAGTTAGGGGAGACATAACGATTGTGCCCTCTGGAGGAGAATGTTAGACGTACAGGGAGGCACTTATTTACCCTATTAAATGAGGTACCAGACAAACTGGGGGGGCATATGAATTTCAACTCATTAAAACTCAGGTTGGAGGTAAAGGAAAGTTTGTCGGTGGGCCCATATGCAGCTACACTGCTGTGTGTCCTCACTGCATTTATCTAAGCCTCTAAACAGGCCTGTCTGAGTGAACCTGAAAGCTGACATATTGATCAGTGCACAAGCTGAGCACTTAATAAAATGGCTTTGACCATTCTGTCCGACAGCTTTTAAAAGGACATCACTTCCAATGCAAGCATTATGGCTGAGAAGGTTACTCTGCGCTATTGAACGGACTGAAATACACACTACACACTACACATTCCTCACCTGGGCTCAGTTAAGTTCAGTACACATGTCTTTTTAGACCTTTTTTTTGCTTGTTTTATACTACACACACTCCACATAACAAGCTACAGTGGCCACAGCAACAAGCCAGTTATCAAACAGCAAGCAAGTACATTTTCCAACACTTAGGAGGAAGCCTCGCTGTTTCTTCATTAGTGCGACTGCAGCAAACTTCACATCCTACATTTGACTGTAATATGACAAGTGGCGGCGGCAAAAAGCCTCATCAAATTTCTTTGAGGACCAGGAATGATAGAGACCTTCCTGAGCGCAATCAATGGAGAGTGTTTAACATTATGTTGTACAGGATCCCTCTACGACCACTTTGTGTATATGAAATGTCTGAAACTGCAAGACCAAACTGATGTCTCCAATATGTGGCTTTGTCTTGACACAGCACAACAAAGTAGCTACGTCAGCAGGAAACATTAATACATTTATGTTTATTTGCCTACTTTGGCAGCTGTTACAGACTCCATCAGCGAGGCCTCAATTCAAAGCGCTTTTGTTCAAATGATTACAAATTGGCCCTCAAAAACAATTTTTCCCAATGGCTGCTTTGTCACAGGCCGTCTCTGTCATTACGTCCATTCTTCCAGTTTTACTGAATCGAGAGAAGAATGTTCTATAGCGAGGCTCTCACAAGTGCGCTAATCTCAAAAAAGGCCAGGGAGTGGAGAGGGTAAACAATATCCTTCTGATTACACAGTTATTTAGACCATGAAGGTTGCTGTCCAGCTCTTCAATCTAAAGCCCGATCGGAGGCAGGAGAGAGCTGCACATATAAGTGATCAGATGAAAAAGGGCTTTTTCTTCTATTTGACAGGCTGGTAAGCAAAAAGCATCCAATAATTCCACTTGCAGGTTGTTGCTGAGGAGTGAAAATAAATAAAGTGAGTCTGAGCCACCACATAAATCCCCACTAACAACACGTATTAAAAGGCAGTCACTTAATATAGAAAGTAATATTATCTTAATTACTGAGAAGATCCATTTAAGATTAAAGACTTAACCAGAGAAGTTTGTGACAGCCAGTGATCTCATAAAGGTAAGGTGACCTCTGGAGCGCCCCTGGGGAACATCTGAGGCTGCTCAGAGCGCTTTTCATCGCCGTAGGCTGCAGCTCGTTTAGCTATAAAGGCAGCTAAAGGGCTTGTTGTGCATGTTTGTGATATCATCTCTGCTGAGAAATACTGACTGGGAGAAATGGGCTCTGCGAGGTGAAAGGGACAGGTTCGTGCTGCTGTTTTGGAACTAACGAGATGTTAGTTAATGCGGTTTGGCGACAACACAGTCGGCAGTTAGAGCAGCAGTCGCTATGACAACACAGCTGACAGACTTTATGTACAGTAAGCGCCTGAGGAGAACAGAAAACACCAACTCCAGAGTACTCAAGTCCCTTTGTCTATAAACACAATGTCCACCTGTTTTTTAATATATTCTTTAGCATTAAAAGGAAGGAATATCAGAAATGCTCCTTTTCCTCTCCGTCGGCTGGAGGGGCGTGTCCCTGTCGGTGTTTGATTGACAGCAGCTGGCAGGCTATGAAGACGCACTCAACCATCTTGGGCTGTAGGCTACACATCACGGCCAGACAGCGGCGTGTCGTCAGCGGCACTGAGGACCACAGCAGCGTCGAAAAGGACTGAGGTGACATTTGTGTTTACATGCTGCCCAACGTGCCGAGCGGCTAATTAGCTGCCTCGTCTGGAAGTTAGCGGTGCACTTTTCCTCTGCCAGCGTTCGCTTGGAGGCTTGTTAACAAGCGAACATGCAGGACAAGAAATGTGTTGGTGTAGGTAAGTTAGATAAGTAGGAGGCTTTAGCAGGAAAGCTTAATGTGGGTTGTTGTTCCGAGTCTGTGGCTTGTGGTGGAACTGCTAATAGCTAAACTGAGATATTTAATGGCGCCAATTTGCGGTAGAGTCTTTCTGACTTGGGGGACCCACAGTGTCAGACCCTCAGTTTGAAGCAACAGAAGGACCAAACCATCACTGGAGTTCAACATTTTAATTCCAGTGTATTTCTTCTGTATTTCTATTCGTGCAGTTTACAGTATAACTTTGCACATCAGTGGCTTAAAACTAACCTGACCTTGATTCAGACTCTATCGACCGAACGTCAGCCTGGTGTCTTTTTTATTTAACAACATTGCCACTGCTAACGTTAACATTCCACTACAAAATGCTGCAGGAAACCTTGGTGCAATGTTCCCTTGATGGTAACTGCAGACCATACGCAGCAAACATGACTCAAGGATTCTCACAGCCATTTATAGCAGAGGTGGACCATCTTTGCTCATTTGGCAACTGCTATTTTTTCTTATTGAGTCAAAACCTTAAAATATTCAGGGGAAAATGATAAAATATCTTCATGATTTGGGTTATTTTAAAAAGGAGCAGCTCTGCCTCTCAAAATGTTTAGGCTCAGGCTGGATCACACAGCCAGAACAAGTTTTATTTATTAGATCCAAAGATCCGGGGCCATCTGAGCCTATGACCTCATAGCACTGCCTGAATCTGCATCGCAACGCCAGAAAACACCTAAAGTGGCCACAGTTTGTGGACGCTGCTGCCTTTACTCTCTTGAGGAAATGCGATTCTGTGGCTCTTTTCTTAGTACGGTATAGGAATGTAGTCAACATAAAGGAAGCACACAATCCTCAGCTTCTTAGCTTTGTGTTCCAAATGTTCCACCATTTGTCTGGAGGCCAAATCCCACAGTAGAAATTTCATACAAGCCTGAGCCATGAGTACCGCCAGCTTCTCTACAGCAGTAAACAAGCGTGACCAATTACTAGTTTTTGTGGACCGCTCATGCACCCCAAAACCACCCTCCTCTAATCCTGCTCTGTCTTACAGTAATGACAGCACATGACTATGACAGAGATAAACACACATTGGCTGTAATTCAGTTTGCTGTATTGTTTGCAAAGGAGTTTTGCTCCAAACTGGCTATTCCTGCTGTAACAATGGAGTTTGTTCCAAGTGTGTTTGTATATGTGTACAGTATTCACTTCCTCTTGGCCCTTCTGTTGCAGACAGGAGCAGCATGAGACAGTCTGAAGTGAGCTGAAAGTAAATACTAGTGCCTGTGCCTGGCTTATTAGATTCGACAATCCAGATAAACATGGAAACGTGTTTTGTTGAGAGCTCCTGATTCTTCAGTGAGTCTAATGGATTCTGGTGGACGGTGTGCACAGTTACCTGCAGCAGGCGGCCCCACTAGCATGGGGAAGCACTCCATGATGGTGACCAGTCCGACGGCTCTGGGGAAGCGTTCATTTCCCATCAGGTCCATCAGGCATTCAAATATCAGGGCGAAGACCATGCCGAAACTCATGCCATAAAGCACCGCGTAGACCACCAGGAAGCTGTAGTTGTTCATCAGTGGGCACAGTAAGTGGCACGTGCCGTTGAAAATCATGGCAAAGCTGAAGAAGTACTGGATTCTGGGCCTGACCCACTTGCTGTTGGCTACCAGGCCTGTGCCAGGCCGAAAAAACATGTCCACCAAGCCCATGATAGAGAGCAGATAGGCTGCAGAGTACTCATCTACGCCTTGGCTGATAGCATAGGCTTGCAAGAACATGATGGGTGAATAGGCACCAAAGATGAACAACATGTTCCCAGTGAGGTAAATGACGAAGCCTCGATCCTTGAAGAAGGAGAAATCCAAGAACTTCTTGAGATTCATCATACAGCTTTCTTTTAGCGTAGTTTTGCTGTTATTTGGCTGTTCGTCCACTTTTGTCTGTGAAGCAGAGGAGGATAGCTTACAAGGTACAGTGACAGGTCTCATCAGGGCCCCAGCAACACAACAGTTGAGCATCAGACCCCCGATGATCAGGAGACTTCCTCTCCAGCCAAAGACGTCCAGGAGATATTGGTTGACAGGGGCCATGACAGATTGAAACACTGGACTCCCAGCCATGGCTAAACCGTTGGCTAAAGGACGCTTGGCCAGGAAATACTTGCTGATGATGGTGAGAGACGCGTTGAGGTTTAAGGCGAGCCCACAACCTGTGTGTAGACAGAAAAAAATGGTCAAATATCAAAAATCCTCCATAAGAAAACCTTCCTCAAGCTAAACTCCAAAGGGTACCCGCTAAATTCAATCAAGACTGATTCTGCTTGCTGCTCATTAAGGTTCCATCTCATTTCACTTTCGCCGACCAAAATCTCATTACAGAATGCTGGAATTATTTCAGAAATAATTTCTCCATTTAAGCAGAAATAAATTAGAGGGCCTGGGTAATACATCCACTCGCTTGCCTTTTTACTCAAAAATTCAATTTAATAGCACCTTGTTTTCCATGAAGATGAACAGCTACAGGTAGATGGTTAGGGTGCTATACTCTCCCTCCCCAATGTCAATTCAATCGTCTTCTCTCGCTTCATGATGAAGCTCGAGGAAAAAGGTTTTTGTTCCTTCATTAAATGGAAATCTTTTTACATACATTCAACACTGAAATGAACCATGGTCTTTCATTACTCTGAGTTTAAAATAATATATTTAACAGACAATGTGGCACTGGTGAGTTGCTATTGTAAACGAAGGTTACAGACAAGTTACTGCAAGCTTGCGACTGGTGAGGGAAAAGATAATGTTCCAGATTTCTCAACATCTGAGGAAATCTTTGGTTATCCAAACATCAAGAGTCAAACAGTACATTCTTATCTGTAATGTATCTGACAAATACTACAATAAAAAAGAATTAGGAAACCATGAAGAGATTTTGAAAAGTTAAAGGAATACGAACATCGTGAAATGTTAATGAGTAATTCACTTACAAAACTAGCTTTGTGTTAACTTGTGAGTGAATCTGACATTTGGTTTAATTTGCTAATTTACACACGCAAATACTCCACTGTTGTTCCACCTTATCTCCATGTCTACGAGATGGGGTGAGAATCAATACATGGTGTAAAGTCCATCAACAGCCCCGACGCAGCCAGCTGATGTAGGCATGTGGACAACACACACCTCACAATTTCTCAGCCCAGTTTTTCTGCTGTCTTTTCAACATCTCTTTTTTATTTTCTGCATGTTTTCTCACAATCTGTCACTGTTGATGCCGCTGTTGACCTGGCAATGTCAAGACCTGCGATCCACCCCCGTCCGGACACGCACGACCAAGCCAGGTACTGCCACCTGGGATTTACGAAACAACGGAACAGGCTCACATTTCACTGCCTCTGAGATAACCCACATGTTTGGGCTTTACAAAGAAACACCCCATCCCCAGCCACTTTAGCACCGCACAGCTGATCAGATTTGTTTACCACTTCAATGGCTCCTGTCATTATTTGAACTGTTTTGCTCTACACGGCCTATATCTTGAACAACTTATCACTTGAATGTCCGCCCTTGTCCCACATAATCGAAACCTGAACCTTTCAGATGTTGAAAAGCCAATGTGCCGACCTCTAGGCCTCATGGGAATCCACAGCTGCTTTTCTGCAAGCTTGTATAATGACAAAAGCTGACATGGATGGTTGATGCCTACTTCCTAAAAAGCCGCAGAGGGACACAAGGCAATTTATTCCATTTGAAAACATGGCTAGGAGCTGCATATACAAGGATCCGTACTTACTAAAACAAACTCACTGAATCCGGGTGTTTTTCAACTAAAAGGTTATATTTCAGTGTGTGTATTTGTGTACACATGTGTCTGCACGTCTGCTAGGAGGAACTGTCCGGTGTATCAGTGTGCCGGGGCACAGGGGAGCAGAGCAGGGCACACTCATGCCCCCTGGCACCGCACATGGCCCAGCCACTTGCTGGGCCTATTAATCCTTCACAGCAGTCCTTGGCAGGGTAATGAGCCTCGCAGGGTGGCAGGGAGCCCCCATGTGACAACCATGATGGGAGCCTACGGGAGAGTGCAGAGGGCCACGGAAGACCATGCTCTCTGGGATCAGGGACAGTTTCTTTCTTAATTACCGCCCTGGTCCTGGTCCCTCTGGTGCTGTAACTGCACCCCAGGAGGTGGGGCAGATGCCCAGGGCCCTGACAAACTGCACAGCGGTGGAGTCAAGGGAAGCAGATCTGGCAACCAAGAGATTCTGAAGGTATGTGAAAAGATGCAGACTTTCCCTACCACGAAGAAGCTTAACCAGGGCTGATGGGAATGGTAAGCAAAGAGTTAAACAAGTCTAGGATCCATATCATGAAATTAGTTGGCTGAAATACTTGATTGCAAAGACACGGGTACTGTCTAAGTTCTAGTTGTGATCAACTAATGGTCATAAGTATTTCCTAGGCTGGTACACAAATAGTAAAATCTATCTATCTATTAACCTGGCTTAGCTTTTCAAGCAGCAGGTTAATAGATAACCTGGCCTAGCTTTTCAAGCAGCAGTGTCACAAAACATTGTAAAGAAAGGACAATATCTGGAAAACATTTACACACTGTACCTCCAATGATGCCAATGCAAAGGTAGAGGAAAACGATGGAGTTCCCAAAGCTAGCAGTTACCATAGAGACCGCACACATCACTCCACCCAGCATGGTTACTGGCCGGCTTCCGAAGCGACCGACCAACACGCTGCTCACTGGTCCTGCAAAGAGGAGGAGGAAGACAAAGAGGAAGAGGGAGAGAGCAGTTCAGAACGATCATGTTACATCTCAGTACAGTTACTAATGAACTTACCTGCTGCCACTGATCAAGGGTTCACACAGCTGCATCAGCTCTCACTCTAGGTCTAAACCAAGGGCAAAAGGACATCACAGCCGGTGATGGAACTCCTCCACACTGCAAAGAAACTTAGCGGCTCATTATACTCTCCCCTGATAATGTCAAATAGTGCACTCAGTGATCAATCAACAATTAAACAGCTTTTTATATGCTGTCACTCTTCCCTTCATTCATAACCTTGCCTGAAAGAGTGACATTGCACCACCGGTCCTTCTGCAGCACGCCATAATAACAAGTTGTTTCTCCTCCTTGCTTTGATCGTTTGAATATATATATATTCATTTTAGTCAGTTCATAAAGAAAATTGGGGAGAGCATCAATCAAACTAATGTACGGACTGACATGATTATTGAAACATGCGGCAGCTTTTCAAGGCGGTGGTGGGAAGGGACTCTGTGTGAATGGTGATAATTGAAAACAGCCCCGTGAGCAGTAAGAGGATTACACACCTACTGTCTTCAAGAGCATGTTTACCGTGGCTGATGATTCATTTCTCAGTGCACGAGGAAAAAAAACCTAATACTAAAAGGGAAAGTATGTTGTCTTAAAATCAATTAGTTGGCTAATGGTTTCAGCTCTACAGTACAGAGAAGTTTGAGAGGAGAATAAAGCAGCACCTAAACATTTTCTTTAGCTTGCTTTTGTCTGACAAGCTGCCAACTTGCTGAGTGCTAGTACAGGACAGTACAGGACTGGCTGACTGAGCTAATGTCCGTACACTGATATCACAACTGACAGCGGAAATACACCTTTAAAAACCTCCTTGTTTGTGCGCTTATCTCATGAACTGTACCCTAAAATAAAGTTGATTTCATCTCATCTTCTATGCACATACACATAAACATGTGTAGTTTTCTGTCATTTTCTTTTATCGTCACCCTGAGCTGTGCAGAATTGTCCTCAGCTACTGAACCTGCTGTGCCGCTGTAACTACACTGCATGAAATAAAAATATCCATCCCGCTGTTTATACAGTTAACCAGGTGCCTGCGAGGGTCAAAGATAGATCATCTTTCTCTCTGTGGCTGTGTCACAATAGGGCATCTCCTGCACTACCACCATTTCTACTTCCATTATAACTTTATCATTCGGACTCCTTGAGTCAGAGGTTCTCTGAAAAGGCTGTCACGTCTCTCCCGTGGGGACCTGGTGTCAGACCCCAGTGTGCTGAACCTTCCTCTGATATATTCCCCCTGTCTCTCTCCTCCACTGGGTGACATTGCTGAAGCCTTGCCAAGGACAATATGATAAAGCCCTGTGCCTGAGCCACAGTGGAGGGGAATATTTCACCAGTTAGGCCTCTCTGAATTGAGTGCAGGTGAACCACACACCCTGTTTCCCTGTAACCTTGAAAAACAGCTAATGATAAATTCATGTGAGGCCTAATCAAGACTTTCATTTTGTCACATCTTTTGTCATCAAATCTCTATAAACAGATATCTGCATATTAATTTTGAGGCAAGGGTCAAGATTTTGCTATTTGGGCTTCTGTTTGTAGTCTGTCTGTAGCCTATTTGAAATTGTCTGTATGGAGAGAAAAAGAGGCACAATGCTTTGGCCAAAATGCGATCTCGGGACCAATCGGTTATCATCTGAGGACAACTCCGCTTTTTATCTATTTATTTATTTATTTATTTATTTTATTTATCTACACTGTCTTTAAAGAGATTTAGCTGAAAGGCTCACATGCATTTCTATAATTCAAGTATTCAAGTATCGGCCCACAGGCCCTCTTCAAAATCCGGGATCACAGCCAGACCCAGGCACCGGTATGTTCAGTAGGCCACACCAAAGCATAACGTCTGAAGGGGGATTAGATCATCATGGTCCACCATTCAAAGTGACACGAAGATTATGTCTCATCCTAGAGATTGAAATATTCTATATTATTCTTTAGTTAAGTCTTCCAAAATGTTAAAAATACATTTATAATAAATGAACAGAGAAAGTGAAACATCAGCTCTGAGTGAACATCAGTAACACTTTTATCTGAATATCTAACAAACTGAGGCACATTATAGAAAACACTTCATCAGTATGAGAGGAAACAGGATGTTTAAATTCAACAAAACATGCTGCTGCTGGATAATTCATGTCTTTGCACCTGATAGTATTTCTGTGCTGAGGATGTTCATCACTGTATTTCTGGTCATAGATAGATAGTGCAGCAGCAGCATTACACACAGTGAAATAAGTGAAAATTTGTGAAATAGGACTATAAAGAACAAACTATACATAATAGCAGGCAGTAAAAATGATATACATAATAATAAAATAGCAAAAATAGCAAACAGTAGTAATAAAAAGCAAGAATGTTGGGGTGTTCTACTTTTAGGAAGTCATGTTCATTTTCAGAAATTTCACCACTCTGTTCTAGATTCTCAATGGCCTGCTGAAAGCTCACTGTAAACACTCCCATCAGAGAGCAGCCGTTCATTAACATAGTCAGCCTCATTCACGGCCGCAGCACCACCCCTCTGTCTGCTTGCTTCATGACAACAGACTCATCTGACTCTAAGTCCTTCAGGGCATGTCTTCTCTGGTTAGATTTTTGGAAGATAAACGTTTCTGTTTATTTTTTGATCTTGTTCTTCTGGTCTACAGTTGTGTCTCAGTAGTGTAACTGCAGTTTGAGGCAGGTACAAACATTCTTCTGCTTCTGAGCATGGCCTCTTGTTTCCATCAGATCATGGAGATGGTTGAAAGTGGTCATATTCTGCGCTGTCGCCTCATGGATGGGCTTGTTAGATATTTAAATAAAGGTGCACGAGCTGAGGCTTCACTTTTTCTGTTTATCTCTTTGAATCTATTTCAAATTAATCTATTTTTCTAAAATTCTGTAAGATACTTAATGGAGAAACTGCGCAACGTTTAAAATTAGGTATGAGTCATACAACTTTGTTACTTCGAAGACGTGTGATTGGCTGTAGCTCCTGTCACTGTGTTGTGTTAAAAAAGAAATTGATTTGCTGACGGCCTCTTGGCGATGTCTCTCTCGCCATGATGGTGGACCATGACTATCTAATCACCATCAGATGAGTTACATGGGTGTGGCCTATTTAACATACCAGTGCCTGGGTCTGACTCTGATTGTGAAGAAGGCCTGAGGGCCCAAACGTCATCTGAATAAAATAAATGCATATAGAGCCAGAGTGTGGGACACCTCTTCTCTTCTCTCTTGCTAATGGGACTGTTAACAATGTCCAGCGCATGTAAGAAGAAGTCTTGGCCCAGATACCCATTATATGGATATCAGCTGGCAACACCGGAAGTCCTGAAAAATGTGGCTGTTAATCATCATCAGACGATAGCTGATGGGTTCCCAGATTGTGTCATTTAACGCATTACACACATATATTGTGAAACGAGAGCAAACACGCATTGTGGAAAAGTCATTTCAGGTCTCTCACATTGTTCAGTCTGCTGTGAAAGACGTGATTGTAGCATGAGTATGATTCAACTGATTAGCTGGGCCCAACACGTGCAGGTATTTACTCATGCACCACACAAACATTTCATTCTGTTAAAATTAGGCTTGAAATTGTATTGCAAATCCAACTGCTGGAGCATCAATAGCTTGTTTTATCTAAGGGGACAACTTGTAGTTTGTATTTTGCTGCCTACGGCATTTACTTAGAAGTCAAACCCGGGCCTCCTTTGTGGTCAATATAAGATCTGCCACTAATCTAGCAACGCTGCAGTGTGGATGAAAGAAAATAAATTGGTTCAGACTAGATCCATGAGTGGTGAGACATAATCTGGATCCAGGCGCTTCCAGTTGTTTTCACACATTTGATATCTGTGCAGTCATCACAGATCCAGCCAGTGCAAGCTGGGTGAAATACAAAAGCAGAGGAGACACATGTGCATAGCGACAACTACAAAATAAGTAGCAGAAATACACTGCTTCCGTTACAAAGTAAAATAACGTGAACGTGTGCTTGCATGTATTTGATTGGCCGACGCAGCACCTTGCCAGATGACACCGCATTGAGCTCCAGCAAAAGTTGAGCCAGGTAATTAGCCTGCAAGGTCAGACAGCGTAGGGGCTAAATGAGAACATTGTGTTTTGTGGAAAAGGGTTTTTTTTTTAAGACAGCCATAGCAAACGACCAAACCAAACCATGAAGGATTCCGATGCGGAGAAAACACTCTGCTGGGGGCCACTGTTGAGACTGACCACCGGAAAGACAAATCAAGCATCTGTTGCTGTCTGTTGGAAAATGTGGCGGACACAGACAGGACCGGGGTTCATCCTCACTCCTTAACGGCTCCTAATCAATTTTTTGCCGGACGCTTTCATTGCTATTTTTTTTTTGCTTTTTTTTTGTGCAGGAGCTCAGTAAAGGAATTCCATTGAAATGAATGAGGAGGCTGTGTTTCTTCAAGCGGTGCTGTTGTCTATTTGAACACAGCCTTAAGGGGTCACAAGATTCATCTGGTCACAAGATCATTAACGCGATAGGGAAGAAGATGAAAAAACATCTCTGCTACACAAAACAATGTTTATTTTTCCAGACCTTTGTGGAATCTTAAATTTTGTCTTTTAAAAACAGTAAAGAGTTTAACTTCTTAATAAGAAACCACCAAATTAAACATCCTGACAAAGAAACATCGCTGTCTGGTTTAACTTTGCCCACAAGCGCACGTTGCTTGGCTAAAGAGGGTCAGAAGTCAAAAACGTTGGCAACCACTTTGCATGAAGTAGAGCTGTGACAACAGCTGCCTGCTCTGACAGTGTTACTGTGAAAATCTTCTTCTGGCACCGAACTCTTTACAGTCATCAACACACTCGGAGTGTGGAAGGGAAAAATGTGAAACTGCTAAACCATAAATGAGTCACAATTAACAGCGTAAGTCAGTGTGAACAGTAAAATTCAAGTCAGGTGAGTAATGCATACTAACGTCATTCCTCTTATTAGGCAGCTTAAAGCTATTTCAGTGGGTGCAGTAACTCATGTGAAGTCAATCTATCAATTATCTCCCTGGTCCAAATGAGCACACAGCACAACAGCTGTTTTATCTGTAGAGTAAAAAGACACGAAACAACTTTTTATTTGCCAGAAAACTGGGATTTACATTTGGCCACGACGCCATCTGATGCACTGACCACTTATCCCCTCCCGTGCAGGCGTGTGCACGCCAGTTTAGCTTTAGTCCTTGTGGTGTCCTTGAAAAGTAGATGTGAGGCGATTTAAAGAGTGTTTGATCAGGAGGCCATTATCAGGGCTAGGTCTTGGAGGTGGACTTGGTGTGTCAGAGCTGTAAGAGAACAAAAACAACCCAAAAAGAAGACCGAGATACAAAACAAAAAGAACAGCTCAGCGTGGTTAACCTGCAGGCTGTTATATGGGATCCACTATAAATGCGAGTCATGTAAGAGTATTGATTTAAAGGTGCTGAGTACAGAACCTGTGATGGCCTGGAGGCATGTGACCTCACATTTCACAGCTCTGCTGCAACACCGGTTTTAAAGTCAATGCATTTATGGTAACCAGCGTGTATCTGCTGATATTACCGACAAGTAATATGACATTGTAGTGTGGCCGCTCAGAAAAAGACGGTAATGGTGTAAAATAATAGTAATAAAACATACAATTTTATAATAAAAAACCCTTTTTGAATTTCTTTGAGGTGCTCTGCACACTGTCAACAGCTTATCCCGGGTGTTCTATAACTTGACACATATTTTGAGCTGCGCTCACCACAAGCACACTCACTTGCTCTGAACTGCACTGAACAGCATATTGCTGCATCGGGAAATGTACCAAATCTGTCTTTGTGGCTAAAAAATGGTTAAATTGAAAATCATTGCAGTCAGGGGAGAAAATCTGTAGAAAATAAAAATGACGTCATGTCATTCACTGCTATTTCAAACCTTTTTTCTCATTTTGAGTCGTCTCCTGGCAAAAGGCAGGCGGGTTATTAACGCGGCCCTGTGGAGTTTTCTTGTAAACAAACACAAGCATTTTAAATCCAGGATTGTTTACGTCCACGTTTGCTATCTCCCTGTCTTTGCTGGTGCACTACAGCACAGCTACCTGTTGATCAGTGGAATAGCACGATGCAGGATTGTGTAACGCGTCGCTCATGTTTGCGCATCCTCATGCACGAGGTAAACAAAACGGGGGCCCGCTCATCGCTACGGGAACTCTGAAACTCCACAGGACACCTTTAGGTTCTCCTTGAACATACAAGAGATTCACTGGAAAAAGAGCTGCGAACTGCAGTGCATCTAAACTTGACCTTTAGCCAATTTGCATATATCTGGACACATACCAGAGACCGGGTCTGAATAGGGCCTAAACTAAAAAGTAGGCGTCTATAACCCAGACATCCCGGAGGGGGGGAGTATGAGGGAAGGTGTCAAAGGAGAGGGTTCCAAATGTAAAGTGTGAACATCACTTTTTTTTGTTAGGTTACTAAGATATTTTCAAGCTCAGTAATGAACTTACAGTACTGACACTCAATGTAATCACCAAAATGAAAGACATGAGAAGCTTTTCCTGCCCTGCAGCTGAAAAGCATTGTAGGCCTGCTTAACAAAGGCAGACACAAAGCAAATGTACAGACTGAGAACATCCCGTTTCAACAGCAAATTCATCAAGACGCGCATTCCTCGACGAGACATTTACCAACTTAAAGGCAACTTAAAGGTGAGCCTGCCTTTTTCTAATAGTAAGAAGAAACTGATCTGTGAAAGAGCCGACGGTGCTGTATTTGTTCACAGATAATAGTGATTAATTTTCCATGTGAGGGGACGGATGCAACAAATGCTGATTGGATCAACTCACCGCCTCCATACATGGCGGCTAGCATGATAGAGGAAATCCACGCCACTTCACTGGAGCTGGACCCCAGCTGCTCTTGGATCTCGCCGAAGAAAATGGACAGGACTTTTGGAGTGGAGTAAGCAAATCCAATGGAGATGTGGGCCCCAAAAACCACTACCCAGCCCCAACCGCCATCCCGGGGCTTGTGGTCTGAGTCATCTGCAGGAGCCGGGGACATATTCCTGTTTGAAGAGTGGAAAAACGTACATGACATTCTGTGACCAACAAAAAGTGTGTTGTAACTTGAAAAACCAAAACGATAAATGCAGAATTGATAGTTTTGCTTAAACTGCTATATTTGTGAAGCCAAATTTCAAAATAAAAGACTGGTTAATTGGCAGGTATTTTAACACATGGACCACCAGTAGCTGTGAGAGGTTTGTTTACGGAAGTCAGGTTCATAAACACAACAGCAAGCAACAACTGACCGAGCAACAATTTCATCAGGATGAGATGACAAACACAAAATGCTGCTTTATCATCATTAAATCAGGCTCTTCGGTTATGTCGCGAGTGACTGTGGACGCACATGTAATCAATGTGATCATTACTCATACTATGTAGCCTCGAACGCCTAAAAGCACGTGACGGTGTGCCTAATTAATGAGGCTGTAACATATGTCTCGTTACTGCAGTATAAACAGGAGAAGTTTCAGCTGTTTGTTGAGTAGTCAGCCAGAGAGATACCATCTGTTATGTCACACATCTGACTCCATTCACGAGTAAAACTAATAAAACGCTGATCGCAGTTTAACTGAATCTGAACCGCTTTTCCCACTCAAAAAAAGTAGCGCACAAGTGTCCAACTGTTACAGAAGACGTGTCTCTGTCAAACTACAAAGAAATGAGAGGAAGTAGTCGGACCGGGAGGGAAATATTTCACACGTGGACAGCGATCGATCACTGTGATAGAACTTTAGCGCGATGTGAAACCCCGCGGATCTCAGAGCGTTAAGGCGGATCAGCGCACGGACGCGTCGTGGAAAGTCTCGGTGGATCTTACCTCTCATTGAGCGCCTGCTCGGTCCGTTCGTCTGCACTTTCTGAGTTGAGTTTCAGCCTGCTGCTTTATTTGCCGTCGGGTCACGTGTCACACGGTGGCCTGGGGGCTTCCTCGCAGTTTTGACTCATCTCAGGGTCATGAGTGGAGGAGCTTCGCCTCCCCTGCACGGCGCTCATCCTGCAGCGAGTCAGCTCACGATGGGTGTCACTCCACCCAACGCGTGCGTCTACCTGCGGCTGCGACCCCTGACTGGGGGGTGACACGCACAGTAACAGTTGAAGGTGGAAGTTTACATGCACTTCAGACTACAGACATGTGGTTAGGAGATCTACTCTGTGCATGTAACATGTCATTTTTTTCCCCCAAGGACTGTTTAAAGATGATTTCACTTGTAATTCATCACAGTTCCAGCAGGTCAGAAGTTTACATTCACTAAGCTGACTGTGCCTTTAAACAGTGGATGTATTTTAAGGCCTGACTTTACACTCAGTGCCTCTTTGCTTGGCATTATGGGGAAACCAAAAGAAATCAGCCTCCACAGGTCTGGTTCATCAGTGGGGACCTTAATGTAGTTCATTCATCTGTACAAACAATAGTACACAAGTATAACACAATGACATCACACAGCTGTCATGCTGCTCAGGAAGGAGTCGTGGTCTGTCTCCTAGAGATGAATGTACTTTGGCACGGAAGGTGCAAATCAGTCTCAGATCCACAGACTACAACTGCACAAGACTGAACTGTTTGGCCATACTAACCATTGTTATGTTTGGAGGACAAAGGTGGAGGCTGGCAAGCCGAAGAACACCATCCCAACCGTGAAGCAAGAGGGTGGCAGCATCATGCTGTGGGCTGCTATCTGCTGCGCTCGTGCAACATCTCAAGACGTCAGCCAGGAAGTTAAAGCTTGGTCTTCAAAATGCACAGTGACACAAAGCATACGTCTGGCAAAATGGCTTCAGGACAACAAAGTCAAGGTATCTGAGTGTCCATCACAAAGCCCCCACCTCAATCCAACAGGAAATTTGTGGGCAGACAAACCTGACTCAGTTACAGCAGTTCTGTCAGGAGGAACGAGCCAAAACTCCAGCAGCTTATTGTGAGAAGCTCATTGAAGGCTACATGAAACATTAGACCCACGTTCAACAATTTAAAAAGGCAACGCTACCAACTAAGTGAGTGAATATAAACTTCTGAGCTACTGGGAATGTGATGAAAGAAAGAAAAGCTGAAACTCTTTATACTATTAGTCTGACAGTTCACATCCTTAAAATAAAGTAATGATCCTGAGTGACTGAAGACTGGGAATGTTAACGAGGACTAAATGTCAGGAATTGTGAAAAACTGAGGTTAAATGTATTTGGCTAAGGATTGCGTACATTTCCGACTCCACTTGTATTATTAAAAAAATGAAAAAAAATGGATAAACTTCACCTTTAATAGTTTTATTTTCAAATTATGTGCAATGTGAATTTCACAGTTGAGCTCAACCACCACTATAACCCAAAACAGACAAACCAGCGAAGTAAAAGGAGGAAAATGCATGAACACAATGGAATAGCACCCATAAGCGATGCATGGAGATGAGCAGGATGAGCTCTATATTGCAGCCCAAGGGCCACTAACTTTTGAACACAGAAAGCAGGTTTTTTTTAGCTTGTTGTATTACATGACTGGTGTTTGAAATGTGACGTAACAATGGAGTTACTCGATCTGTAATGCTTAGTTTCGGTGAGATGGTACAAACAAAATACTACTGTACAACAAAGGGAGAAAAAAAAACTCAAAATGTATCACTCGTCCGGGTAATCATTTTTTCTCAACAGAGCAGGATTACTCTACCATAACTAAATAGGTAATTACATAAAGAAAAAATAAAAAAAAACAGCCACTGGAGACAACAAAAAAAGAAAATCACATCTATTTTTTTCAAGTTATAAAAGAAATTGAAGAGAAGTTTAAAAAACTGTGCAAGTACAGCAAACCTATAGTACAGTATATTACACATAACAAAAACATTTAAATACAGTACTGTGTATCAGTAGAAATCCTGAGAGTTCTCCGTTCCTGGTTCTCCAATGGCCGTCTGTAGACATGTGGATGAAGCTCAAACCTTCTCTCACACTTGATGAGGGCTGTTTCGAGGGCAAAGCTGAGTCAATTAAAAATCAGCTCGAAGTCGGTCAACAGTGGATCTTCTCTTGGAGAAGTTATATATCCTCAAGTCCTTACTGAATGTGACTCTTCTCGTATCAATTTTCCATGTGAATCTCTTTGACGATCGCCGCGTGGTTACTAAAACCTTTTTCGTAATAGAGGGGCACTCACTGTCTAGATAAAATACAATGGAAATGTGTAGTGCAAAGATGACACAGGAACCTGCATGAGGAAATTGACGGCACTGAAAATGTCACACTTTCACAGGGAACGCCACTCAGTGGTGGTATTAATTCTTCTATACAAGATTGTCAAAAAAAAAAAGGAAAAAAAAGCAGCACCAACAATTTGTGTCCTCTGTGTGATGGCGTGTAACGACGGATTCGTGGCCGTTGGATGAATCAGCACACAACCCGGCCCACCTTCACTCGTGTATATAGTCTGCTTGTTCAGGAGGGTGCCGCGTAGACGCTTGCAGCTAAGGACTGCTGAAGTGGAGAGTGATTCAGTGCAACGCTGAGTAAGACTTTTCAGATATTCTTCATCAGGAGGCGCAGTTTTTGATTCTGATGCCCCTTCTCAAGCCACAGGCACATTGGCATCCCAAATGATCTGCACTAAATTACGCATCACTTCAAGCCTGCACCCATGCAACAGCCACACAATCATTATTGGAACTACCATGATTTTCACGAGCAGAGACAAGCACACGAAACAATTAATGCACTTTTACTAAGATAATATAACGTAATATAGCCTAATCACAGTTCCATGACTTATTGCTACCACAAACTTATTTTCAATGTCCAGAACAACTATAACAAGACCTCAAATGCTTTTATTGGCATTTAAGAGGAAGGCTCTTTCAACCTTTTTTCCAAATAATTATCATCCAATGTCGAAAAACAACCTCAACAGAGCTCAATGCTGAACTGAACTTTTCACACAGTTGCTTAATCAACACAATGGCCTGAAATGTCCCTTTACTCCCAATCAAATACATATGAAGTTTCTGAGGTAAGCCTGTTAGTTGGTCTGAACTTTCCACTTAGTGTTGCCACAAATTTGACTCCGTCCTTATTTCTCCAATGTGGAGAGTGAGTACTCTTAACATTTCACTTAAGTTGTCTTCACATGTGACACAAAATGGATGCCAACTCAAAGAGTGGGAGGCACGAGCCCCCATGCAACCGGAATCTCAAACTAAACTTAAAAACAGCTTGGAAGCCACACATAGTGTATTGTTTGACACACTGACGCATGTGAAGGAAGAGAGGGCCATAAAAATAAGGTACGAGCTTCAAGCTTCAAAAACACTAAAGTAATGTAAATCACAAGCACACTTCAAATTAAAACTTGTCTATAAAATAAGCTGAGGAGAGACTTGAGCACAGAATAAAGAAAGAAAGAAAAAAAACACACACACACACACACACAAACCTCAGAGCCAGCAACCTACTAATGAGCTATGGTACTCATCTTACCCGTATGAATATATAGTTTATATAGTTATTTATATATAGATTTATATATAGATTTTCACTTTATGCTGACACGTAGCATCCATATCTCCTGAGGGCACCTTTATCTTGCCAATACCCTCATTCGCATGCTTATCATTTGTAAAAATCCTTACCTATAATAAGTATCTAAAACAAGAATAGAACAACATGGCTCAACAACAAGCAAAAAATAGGATAATTGCACTTATGATTCATTGTACGGTTTTGTTAAACAAGCATCAGTGTGGGTAGCTGGTGCTGTGAGGAAAAAAAATACTGCAACCTTTAAAAGCACCCCCATTTTGATCATGTTAAACCAAAGTGTGAACGACTTAAGACTTAACCAAAAATGGTCCTTGTGGCGCAAACCCAAGGTAATACCAGGCACAAGGCAGGCAAGACCACACCACTCCCTCCGCCTCATAGATTGGGTTCACAAAACCAGCTACCTCAAAGCACTTTCTGTAGACACTGTGGGTAAAGTTTGGCCACCACACATTCAAAATGGCGACCCAGATCCCAGAGGCGGTCGGGTGTCTCATAGACTTTGGTCCATTCATCTGCCTCATCGTCATACTGGTAAAGGGAGTTCTTGCGGCTGGTGCGAAACACGTGCTCCTCCACCATGACCTGCGTGGCTCGTACAAACAGGTGTAGCTTGCCTTGCAGCAGCATGGCCTTTATGTACGGGCTTGTGGCTTGGTCAAAGGGCAGATCTCTCTTGCGGCTCCATGTGTTCTTCTCAATGTCGTAGACCTCCACAGTGAAGGTGCGCTGGTGGTTCCTGCAGATGCCAGCGATGTAGTAGATGCAGTTTTTATACAAGGCAGCCAGACCCTGACTTCGAGGGACACTCATTGGGGCAAGATGACTCCAATAGTCCTTACGGGGATCAAAGCAGAAGAAATATTCACCTGCAGAAAACAAAAAGAAATGTTAATATCAAGCTGGGATCAACAAATTAGCTCACGTACGTTTGTCTTGTAAGTGTCAAATTATGTACACATTTTCCAGTAAGTTAAAATGAATAGGAAATATGACTTTATCAGGGTCAGAGAGTGCACGATGTCACTCAAGCAGCATAACCTCACCTTGGAGGACATAGATGCGGTCCCTGTACTCCACAGCACTGTGAAACTCCATGGCCACTGGCATAGGACTGACTGCTGTCCAACAGTTGTCCCTGGCATCGTAGCACTCCACTGACTTTAATGCATTTCGCCCATCACCTTCATATACTCGGCCTCCCAGTGCATAAAGCTTCCCGCAGCAGTGCACAAGTCTGCAGCCTATCCTCGCTCTCAGCAGAGGTGCACGTGGAAGCCATCGGTTGCCTGCATGTTCGTATTGCCAGAAGTCGCTTTCTGCTCGATGGTCTATGGACACCTCACTGTTGCTTGGTCTGTAACCTCCAGCAATGTAGATGTCATTTTCTGATGACACCAAGATGCCGACCTCCCGGAGATCATTGGGTGGTTTGCAGAGCTTGAATACCCTTCCTGTGGCTGTGTCCAGGCAAGGCACCGTCTGCTTCTTCCCTGAGTGTTTGTGAGCAGCGTCGAAGCAGATGACCATCTCAGAAGCGGTCATACCCAGGCGCTGTGGGCAACCATTGGTGCCAGTGAGGCGGGCTTTGGCCTCAGCAGGGTCCTTGGACAGGGACAGGGCACAAGCGAAGGGGGCAGGTATCCGACTGAGGAAGGCCTCATCCAGCAAGGGCAGACGGATGCATTGGGAAAAAACCTCACCTAGGTGGGCCTCACGGCCTGGCAAATCATGCTCCAGCCAGCGGACAATGCTCTCATAAACATGCTCTTCTTTCTCCACGTTGAGGTCATCATTGTTTAAAATGCTAACAAGCTGCTCCTTGGTCATCTGGAGGAACTCTTGCTCCCACGACACACACAAGAACTACCACAAAAACAGCAAAAAGAAAAAGCTGTGAGAAAACTAGACTATAACAATGTCTTCGGACAAAAAATACAATGCAAAATTGAAATAAAGTTGTATCTGGCATAATCATTAAATTACAAAGCAAATAACTTTTAAGAAACCAATCCTGTGCTGATGTTACTGACCTTCTTGCGGATGTAGTCCTGAGAGCGCTCCCTCAGCTCCTGGTGTCCATAGGCATCAGCAAACATGTAGACCCCAATACAGTTCTGGGGGTCCAGTCTGCTGATCATGAACTGGGCACACTGGTCCTGCAAGGCAGGAATCTGGAAAATGCTGGCTGCAGTGAACAGGGCCTGGACATTGGACTCAGAGAGCGTGACCCTGGATGTGTAGGCATAGTCTAGGACGAGGTGCATGGATTCTGATTCCACCCCAACAATTCTGACCTCACGCTGGCTGCTCTCTGTAAGGCCACTGGTGAACATGGACCTGGCGGTGATGGTGGAGAAAACACAGATGCTATCACTGCAGTAATCAATTGCCTGATGACTCAAATATTCTATAACTTGACAAGGAAGAATGATCTGAATATTATAACATTCAACAGTTAGCCTGTACCTAAGCTGACTTTAAAACAAAGTAATGTTCTACTTTCAACATGTGTTACCTAAAATACGGACTGATTGCTGCAAGGACATTTCGGTGACATGAGAAAGTCTTGCCGTGGTCCACTTCTACGACGATGTCTGTGAGCTGTGCTTCATCATACAAGGCTTTGAGCTGCTGAAGGATGTTACAGGCATGAACAGCATCTACCCCGTTGTAGTTGGTGCTTGGAGGTGTCCCATTTTGTACTTGTAACAGCTTCCCTACCTCTGAACAACACAGTACAAAGACAGAAAAACAAAAGATCACTAGAGCTGCAAGAATAAGTTGATTAATCCATTAGTCAATTCGAAAGGAGAACTATTTTAACATCTGATTACTTTTTTCAGTCAGTTTTCACACAAAATTATCAAACATTTGCTCATTCCAGCATATTAAACTTAATGACTTGCTGCTATTGTTTGGCATTTATAAATAATAGTAAATGAAGTCTTTGAGTATTGGACTGTTGGATGGAAAAAAGAAGTTATTTGAACACATCACTTTGGACTCTGTGATTGACATTTTATATACAACAATCAACAGAAAAATTGTGAAAATAATCTGCAGATTAATCAATAGTAAAAATAATCGATAGTTGCAGTCCTAAAGATCACCATAGCAGTTATAGTGTGGGCAGGACACAACACAAATATTAAAGACTTAAGCAGACCCCTATAAAAAATGATTTGATAGAGGGTCATGAAATTCTAACAGCTCTAAACAGTAATTCCTGTTTCACATTTTGAGACCCTTGATGCAATCACCTTTATATACTTGTGCAGTCTGCAATTTCTCAGCTTGGGATAAATAAAGTATATCTATCTATCTATCTATCTATCTATCTATCTATCTATCTGTCTAACAAGTAAAGAAAAATAAACACAGATTAAAGATTAACACCTGTACTGTATCACATTATATTTAAACAGAACACAAGATGAAACTGATTTGAGATGAGTTTGAGATGACACAAAGGTGACTACTTAAAATACTGACTATAGTGATTACAAAATCTACAACGTGCCAAAATAAAACCTAAATATGTTATGTTTGTTAAAAAAAAGTTTACAGTAAATGTATACTGCAGAGACCACTGAGACAGTGTGGGAATTAAAGTGGGAAAGGTCCAGTATACACTGTATTCTGGTCTTGGAAAAGAAAATCAGTGTTCATTTAGGTGTTATAATTTACAGTGTCAATTAGCCAAATGTATGTCTGGTCCAATAATAATAAAAACTGTGGCAACCACAAAAACTTTTAATCTCCTTTCCTTGATTTTTGTACATCTGCTTTTTACTAACTTTAGCCCAAAGTTGTTCATGTTCCCACAGGCCGACTCAAGACACACGGAAAACATATGGGCCTATGAACTCGTGGATTGAGTGGTGCTTCCCTATAGTAGTGTCTGCAAAGTAAACACGTTTCTTATCACATGTCTAATGGCAAGTTATACAGGTGGCCCCTCAACTTCATGCCTTCAGTAATTTCACCACCGTCTTATATCTTCAGCTGCTGAGGAACAAAAACTTTTCCAACAAATACACGAGGTGAGCAACGTTGACTTCTTGACAGGACAAAGGCTAATGATGAGTGAATAGCAAACTACTATCTCGCCAGGTGGTAGCTAGCTTGCTAACATTTCATATCGTTGCCGGTGACTGCAATAACTGTGTGGGTGGCTAATTAGGTTAGACTGAGCCAAGTTGAAGAATACAAACCGTTAAGAGTTATGCTGTGTAATACTTGGTCGGAATGTTTGATTATCACGAAAAACAGCAACGCTCGTGGTTACCTTGGCTAGTTGACATGCAAGCTTAACTTTTAGCAGACAGCTAGGAACCAAGCTAATGTTAGCAAGCTTTCTTGACACAACATTGCGAGATATAAACGGCGATAAAACCCTAATGGTTCCAATCCGAACGTCCCTCTCTTAGAAAAACATAACAGTATTTAACGATGTCTAGTGCGTTACTATAGATAACAGTAATGTTAACTCTAACTACCGCTTGTCTAACCTTTGTCTCTTGTCATAAACAAGTGTTTACACAATCAGCTGTGGGTAGCGAGCTAACCGGCCGAAAGTTAGCCAGACAGCTAACGTTAGCTGCATAGCGAGGCTAACGATAAGCAACACTTTTGAGGACTCGTTTAGAGCGTGACCTCTTTTAACGAGAATGCAACATGTCATGACTCTTTCCATTAGTATGTCATACTATACTCCACGAACATGTAAAGACACAAATTATAACTTTAAAATTGGTTATTTAAGTCTGATTACTACACAAAACAATGAAGATTTTGCTAACCTCCACTGGCAGCCATTCTCTCCGGTCTATCTCGGGGCAGACCGAGAAACGTCAGTGAGCGGAGTCAGCGGAGCCCCGGAAACAAGGAACAGCCAATCACAAGAGGAACACGAATCTCACAGCCAATCGCATGTCTTTCATCTGAAATAGGAAAAAAGTTGATCGCTGCATGGACAAATTACACATAGTAAACGGAATTACAGACTACACTCAATATAATGAACCAGAAAAGTCAAAGCAGTCCATTTAATCAGGTGGATACAGAGTAGTTCAAAGCACGAAGAAGGCACTTCGAGCAACGCAATAACCCGCCTGGTACCATATTGGGCAAGTGTAGGTAGACATTAGTCTCCAGAGGAATCCATTGCTTTGTATTTGTCCCCACATATTTAGCTGCTCTGGTGAGGTGGTAATAAAAAGAGAAATAAACAAACAGATATGCAAAGTCTGAGTTAAATAAAGTTTGCATGAAAAAATTCTTAATCATCTTTTTAAGGAGTTATTATATTGTGAATGGGTGCTTTTGTTATACAGTACGGTCCTCTCTTTCAAATTGCCTTTAGGGCTGAAATTTCCATTTCCACTTTATATGAAAAGTATAAAGTCAAGGTTAAAATACTCTTTTGACAGTGTAATGGAAACAGAAAACTCTATACTTGAAAAGAAAAACATTTGAATTTTCTTTTAGAAATGTATCTTACTTGCATTATAATTTCACTAATACAGCTTGTAAGCCTAAATCTTAAAGGTCCCCTGTGGAGAATTTAGTGGCACCAAGCGATAAGGTTTCAGACTGCCACCAACTGAATACCCCTCACCTTACCCTCCCTTAAAAGGAAAAGTGAAAGGCCTACTCATGTTTGGTTTGTCTGTTTTGGGCTACTATAGTAAGAGGGTGGTGCAACATGGCGGATTCTAGGGGTGGGGGATATGCCCAAAATCTTCTGTAATTTTCTATCATAGTAATGGTATATATCAAGGTATAGTAACTGTTAAATTCAATTAAGAAATGGTTTAAGAAAACCATGGCGAACCATATTTCATCACAATTGATTATTTTCATTTTTTATTGGGCTCACACAAGACAACGTTAAAGTTTAAAACAAAAGACTCAAAGCAGTTAAATTAACTTTCTTTTTAAATGGAAGCTTAAGGTTCAAAATGAGAAAAAACAGAAATTCAATAGGAGTGCACTATTGCCACCAGCTGTCACTCTCAGGTCACATGAGAGCGTGGTAAGCAGTCCTGCTGCCCAAATTAGAGACATATGGCAGAGACACTAAAGCTGTTGTCTCATATGAACTCTGGACAATATCCACAGAATCAGGTCCACAAATGTCCAAAGTTTGCTCTTTCACACATTTAGCAACATTCGTCCATGTCAGCTGCACACTTACTGGAAATAGTCTATTTGGTTCAGGTGAGGGTGGCACCTGGGTAGATTGTGCAGTTGGAGGAGGACTCATTCATAATGATGATTGTTTTTACGTTGATATCAACAGTATGTAACTATGTTTGGATGTATCCGCAAATATCAGTAAAAGAGTGGAAAACACTACACAGGCAAGCAGAAAAGAGCACGAAGGAGCTATGTCCATGTAATGTCATCAACACGCCCAGCAGGGTGGCGGTGTATACACTATGAATCACAGTGTGTGAATAAGGCTTAATGCTGGGATCAGACTACACAACATTTTTTCCTTCGACAGCGGTCACCACGTCAGATCGAATGATCACAGCGCCACGAACGCTTGTTGTGTCTTGGTCCCAGAAGCTGCACGAGAAGTCGTTTAGCTTGTCAAACTACATGGGTCATTTGGTGCGCAGGTTAGGTATATGGAGGAACTAATTAAAGACCGTAGTCAAGAAGTTGTGAATTGTGGCACTACTGACACGGCCAGTAATCTAGGAAGCAGTAGGCCGAGCTTATGTTTCCTTCACTGTGCAGGTTATGAATGAATGTTATCTTGCTGAAGTTTTAAAGGCAAACATCAGCTTTAAATGTGACTGTAAAGCCTCTGTATACATATCACAAATATGTCACATGTTCTCAATGCTGGGCATTTGGGTATGTTGATTAGATTTAAAAGCCACGTAGTAAAAATGTTTCTGGTCCACTGAAATCCTGAAACCATACGTGATGTTAATTTCTGTCTAAACTGGCCAACTGCTCTCAGAGCAGTCGGTGCTTTGATTAACACCGACAGCAATGTACTAAACCATCCGGGCACAGCTTAACGTGTACATTACAAAATACTCTCATTCTAGAATTATAAAAGAAAACAGAGCTGGAGCTGAACTACAGGCAGCTACACTACTGCGCCACGCAGGATTTGCCATCTTGGAAAAGACAGCAGCACTGATGGACGCCACAGAGACATGCATGGAAAAGATGTTCGGATAATTGAACATTTAGCTGAAGCTGATTAAACAACCACGTGTGATATGTGTGATATGTGTGATATTCCATATGTTGGAGGTTTCTCATCCAGTAACTGGAAGTTGGTATGGAATGGTGAAAAAGCTACAGGATTTGTTGTGAAAGGTTGCCATGCAGACTGACAGATGCATAGCTTATAAGTTAAGTTTAATCATGTGCTGTTTCTATGTAAGTGCAGTTGTGGCCATAAGGGCCTGAAATTATTTATTAATATGATCTTTTATTTCATGGTATGTGTGTGCTGGCAAATTAAAACCAGAATCATGCCTCAGGTATATTTTCTTTCTACTGAAAAATTTGATAACTTTTTTCCTCACCTTTTGTGACTGGCGTATGTGCTGTTTTATGGCCTTGCTCAGGTATTGGCAAGGCAGACCTCTTTGTTTGTATAGTGTGTTTATGTGGCACAGTTGGCAAAAGCACATTATCACTAATCTGGTTCACAGAATTGACTTTCACACATAAATGAGAGGTGCTGTATTCCAAGGATATATTTATTTTATTGTAAGATACCACACCTTTTTCCATATTAAATACATATTCAGAAGAGTTTCATTTGTTTGTGCATTTACCAGACTTGTTAATTTTGTGTATCAGAATGAAAGTGCTAAACGTCTGATTAAACCCCTTTAATAAAAATAGTATTTTTCTTCCATTTATAAAACACCTATCATTACACCTCTTACTTCGCATGTTGCAGGCCATTAATTGTAGATCACACAGGATTATGTTAGCTTGAAAGAGTCAGTAAACTTTATTGTATTTCATGTTTTCAAAGCTGAATAAATTGTGTTTCAGTGAGTTTTCTCAGCCTGGTGTCCCTACCCTTTTTGAAATTTTGAGTAGCAGTGACAGTGACAGCGGATGCAAAACGCCCTCCGGTCTTACCAAGCCAATTAGTATTTTTCCTGACTTCTCTTAATTGTTTTATTTTATGTTTATGTTATTAATGTTGCTTCTTTGTCAAAACTGACTGCTACACATGTGCAACATTTGAGTTGAATTTATAGACTTATTTAACACAATGATTAGAAATATGGTAATGATATAAAATCCAAAATGATGATTATGTTTCGGCTACAAAATATGCAGGATTTCAATTTCAATGCCTTTCTTTTGTCTAGAGGAACTGCATTCTATGAATCCCTGTAATACATTTACATATTTTGATTTCTTTTTTTTTTTCTTTTTTTAAATAAATGAGGCTTGATGGTGGCAGAAAATGGAACAGTACCAACAAACACTCAGTCCACCCATTAACTTTCAGACCACATCCATGTTAGTTACAGGGGCCATACCCGGCATGGTAATGACATGTCACAAGGAAGTTTTTGGGCCATCATTTAATCACAATGTCAGACAATTTCATGCCACAATGTATTCTGATTTCTGGTCAACAGGTTTACAATATACCAAATTATTCCTCACCCAAAGTACAGGAATGATTTTGTTTTAATAGAAACAAATAAGCAACATTATTAAACCTCTCTATCCAAAGGGAAAATGTAAGGTGAAAAATTAATAGTTGCTACAGGAAACATGCATTTTTCATTTGCCAATTAAGTCAAAACTTGAATGTTTCATTTAAATTCTGAATTATTATGTTGATTGCGTATTTCAGGCTCTTCGCATCAACTGTCAATGATAATAAGGGAGTGCCCTTTGTGGTGATGGCACCTGATAATTCATCGCAGTTTGAGCTCTCTATCAGGGTCCAGCTGGGAGTTTTCGCCGCAGCGGGTCTTTTGACATCCACAACATGTGGCAGCACCTGCACCCTCATGCTGTCAAGACGAATCCACTAACTGCTGTTTATTGAATGCTACGTTTGCCGTGTAATTCCCACGTATTAACGCGCTGTGGCGGAATATCTGTTGCCGTTCATTCAGAAGTCATTTATTAATGGAATTGTACATATAATTACACAAGCCTGTCTGATGATGTTATTGCTTAATGGATGAATATCCAAATATCCATCAGGCTGCTGCTTATCGTTTCCACATCTGTTCTTGATCATGTGATGTTTGTGTTGCTCATTTCCAAAATGGAGAGTTAATTACATTAATTGCCTCTTAATTAATTGTGGAGTGTTGTTAAGTAGCGTCAGATATGAAGCTTATAAAAAATGAAATGTAATTTTCTTTACGTGCCAACTCAGTGTTGCACCGCTTTTATTTTACTGAGAGTTTATCTGCTTTTACTAATTACCCTTCAACACATACCTCAACTCTTTCAATGCATACACTTCAAACCCTTTCTGGTCTAAGGCCATCACCTCTGAACAAAAACAAACCTTCTTCTGCTCTTCACATCCAACAACTTCCACCGCTCATAGATAATTTACTCCAACTCCTCTAGAGCTTATACTTCAGCCAACACTTCAACACATTAAGTTATCATCAGTTTATATACTTTAACTGGCGCTCATTTCTTTCAGGATTTCCACTTAAAGTGAGATCTGTAAATTAATTTATCATTTTCTCACTTTCAGCTCCTTTCAGTGTCGTCACTTCAGCTGACACTTCATCCTCTCTCAGCACTTACACTTCAATTGACACCTCACCTTCGTTCAGTGCTCGGCTGAAACTTCAGCTTCTTTCAGTAATTGTATTTTAACTGCTTTCAGAATTTTAGCCATTTTAAAAGTTCAGCATGTACTGGATAGAACTAAAACTATTACAATGAAGTTAAAATACCAACCCTTGGTATTAATTTAAGGATGTTTACTCCCGTGTAGGTTCAAACATTTGAAAGGTGGTCCTGTCATTGTCTTGCTGTACTATTCAGAAATGTAGTGGACTATGTATAAAAGGGGCTAACTTACTGCACACTGTTACCCAAGGCAAAAACTCAGAATTCAGAAATTGCTGCAAAACCAGTCTGCTGGAGTACACAGCCAACAACAGAAACTGTCACTGTTCAACTACTTACTGTTGTTGTGTTTGCAAGCAGAGACACCAGACCCAAACGCTGAACCCCGAACATGGAGACAGGTGTAGAGTAAAAAGGTAAGAGTTTAATGAATATTTAAAAGACAGACAGGAGACGAAGAGGAAGGAAAACACAAGAGCACAGGGAAAGGAGGGGGAAACTGCAGACCCTAACAATTGTACTGCAACAGAGGACCTGGTATCTTAGTTAAAGTACACCAGAATATTGCCAGCAGCACTAAATTAACCCTTATCTTAAGAACTGTCCATCAGGGTCTCATGACATTAATGATGTTTTTGCTTATTGAGTGTTATTTATGTTTTCTATGAATATGTTGCATTACAGGTAATTTGACAAAAGCATGTATTCAGAGCCAACACTAGCAACCAATATAAGGCCTACATTCCTGGATGATTGTTAGCAGTATTTGCTGCATGCAGAGGGGGATTGTTGCAAACCTAAAGGTCGCACCGTACTGCAGTTCCATTATCAGTGTTGTAAAGGCTGGAAATGCTCTCTAACACTACATAACACTGTAAAATGACAGAAGGAGAGACAAATAAAAGTACAACTGCAATCTAACCAATCAATTTCACTATTTTTTTCCAATTTCTTCCCATTCAGCCACAGTGTGGCCTGTGAAATTGGGCCTAGCTTCTGTTGAACGAGAGAAAAGGGCATCCAGTGGTTGCTGTTATTTGATGATGGCTCTGGTTTCTGTTTACACCTCTGCAGATGTCCTTTGTTGGTACATTGAAACTGATCATCTGATATCTACAGTTTCTGCTTTATCCACATCTAGCACAAAATTGTCTGGTTACAGCACCATGAACGAGAAATGTATTATTATAGTGTTCATTCACAATGTGATGCTGGTGCAGCCAGAAAAACCACAACAATGGCTGCAACCGATAAAATTAAAGGAGGGTTCTCCAGAGAATATTTGGGAATGGATGGGATCATGTTTTGCTGTTTACCATCAGATCCAAAAACACAACTGTTCAGTGATTTTATTATCTGTCATTATTAGGTCCTAAGGGAAGTAAATGTATATATTTATATTTTCTGTTGAAAATATGTGATATATCTAAATAATTAATTGTGTTTCCGAGACTTTTTGTTCTGTATTGTATGTATATACACAAAGAAAGGGTTTACATTTGTCATAAGTGCTCTCATCTTCTCTATAAGGGCCCTCTTTAGTTGTGAGTGTGTCTCTTGTAATCTCTTGGGAAGATGAGAGGAAAGCAGTGTGGGGGGTTAAATGCTGGAGTCCCAGGCTGGCAACAATTGAATTGCAGAACAGAAGAAGAAGAGATGAGATGAGATGCATGAAGAAGAGGAGGCAGGGGGTGTAATTGTAGTTTAAATGTGTGTTTTTGTCAGAGATGGAGGTAATGGGTTATTATATGCTTCTGGGGGCCTGTGGAAGAATGCCTGCAGATGTTGTGAACAGCCACGGGCCCCCCACCCCGCCACCCAGGAGGAGACAAATAGGAGCGCTATGGGAGGCTGCTGTAAATACAGACCTGGAGGTCCTTCTCCATGTTTCAAAAGTCTCGCTAACCCCACCTGAGGAGCTGATGAGCAGATGGTCTGAGTTTCCCCAAAAGCACCTTAATTTCTGCACAATCCCACCCTAGCAACTCAAACTGCTGACAAAGTCGTTTGCTAATGGTTGTTGTTTAGCTGCACAACTCCAGAGCTCGAAGTTTTTGTAGTTTTGTTGAGCGTCTTCTTTCGGCAGTAAGTCAGGAAGATAGGATTTTAGCTTTTAAGGTCCAGTATGTGGGATTTAGTTGCATCTAGTGGTGAGGTGGCAGATCGCAACAAACTGAATGTTCTTCCCCTCACCCTCCCCAGCGATGGCCAGTGTTTGGTTTGTCCGTTCTGGCCTACTGTAGTCACATGCTGGTGCAACATGCTTCCTCTTTGGACAAAAGATCTCATTCTGAGTCGAAAGCAGAAAAAAATCAGCTCCTCTAAGACCCTCAAATTAACATGCACCTCTTTTTAGTTTAACACAAAAACATCAATTCACCTTTTTAAAGGGTTACAAGACTGTTCCCTGACCATGAACATGAACGTGCATAACCAGCTAAACTGAAAATTACTTAAATAAATTAAAGATTTGGTTTCTAAACAAACAAAATCTAAATTGCTAGTGAGTGAGCTTTCAGGGTGGGTGTCGCTAGGTGGATTCTTAGCTTTGAACAGGCCTCAGGCTAGCTGTTACCCAGTCTTTTTGTTGCTAAGCTAACTGCGTGCTGGCTTGACCTACTGTACAGACATGAGGATGGTATCATCTCATCTGGCTCCTGGCAAGAAAAAAATAGGCTAAGCATGTGATGTCCCTAAACAAACATGACAACGGTGTTAATTAGTGAGTTAAAGCTAACTTGTTTCTTCATGGCACACAGTCTCAGTCTTCTCATCTTCCTCACCCAAAATGTTGAACTATTTCTGTCAGTGATTTGGCTACAAATTGTCAGATTTGTATCAAGATTTATTTGCAGCTTGATGCAAACTTTGCAGAGTCGAGTATGAGATAAACATTTTTGTTTCAAATGTAATGTCCAGCCTAGACACTGCCGGGAACTCCTCCAGGCTGAACTCATATGAGGAAAGATAAGACTGAACAAGTATCAGTCTGTTGAAAGCTGCCTGAGTCTGATCCGGTCTGCTGCATCATGTGGTGCTAATAACCATTCATGCTTTCATAGCTATGACATGGAGGACAAACTCTAGCTTTAGCAGAGATGAGCCCAAAAAGGAAATGTCCTCCGTGCTTGTTTTGAAACTGTGTGAAAATGTAGCAGCGCTGATAACACTGGATCAAAGCTCACGCGTTTTGATCTGCCTGCCAAAAACCACAGCGACGAGTCGGAAGCCGAGGTTCACATTGGCTAACTTTGGGGACAGATTCAGTAAGCTGCTGCTGGGTGACCGTGCATCGTCTGCCCTTCAAGTTGTAAAAGCAAACAAATAAGCCTGTGCCGCCTCCCACTGTGAGGTCGACTCATTTGTTCCACTTGTCCGGCTGATGGATTTGGTTTTATAAAATTTGGCTTTTTTTAGCCTCCCGCTAATTAGTTAAGGGAGGGGAAAAAAAATGCACTCCACACGTTTTGTCCAATTTGACTAGCCTCTTTTTTTTCTCCCTCTAAATCGTCCTTCGGTGGTCTTCTTCACAGACCTGTGCGTCCACTGCATGGCTGAGCTCACTCTGTGTCAAGGGGGAGCTACAAAGGCCGGGAGGCTCAAGACACCCAGCGGGGAGGTCTGGGGCCCTAATAGCAGAATCAGATTAGAGGACTCCCCTGGTGTGTGCTGCCATGCACCCGTGTGCGAATGCTCTGCCTGTCATCAATATTGAAGCGCGCGGCGCGGGGAGATCTATCAGCAAATCCGATTGCACGCAGAGAATTCTGAAGTCCCGGCAGAAAAGGCTGGGATGGGATGCCCCCCCCCCTCCCACTTTCCTTTTACATTATTTCAGGCCCCAGGAGAGTATTCTCCATCATGTCAATGTAATGTAGCACACAGAGGCAATCATGCAGCCTCTCTGGCCTCAGGGCTGCCTGCGCAGAGGAGAAAATGCAACTTTAGCACTTAATCATCTCACCCATAGCTGCCGCGCCAGTCTATGGGAAGGTTTTCCACACAATATGAAACCAGATCCCTCACGGTGGGCATGCTGTTGTGTATCCCCCATAGTTGGGGGCTTTCACTCCTCTATTACCCGTCTTCCCATTTGAAGATGCCTCAGACCTGCGCTTATATGCCAGCCCACGCGGAAAAAGACCTCAGTTGGGCGCGATGTTACCTGCTGACACCTGCTGAAACATTTGGATTCATGAATGCCATCTCGTCACAGAGGAGTGCACGGCAATCAGAGTCATTCTGGTGTGATCAATGCCACGCCACTTAGGAAGACCATGCATGCCGGAGCAGAGTGATGTGGGGCTCTATTGATATTAGCTCACATGCATACCAGACATTACTGTTTCATGTTTCAAGGCCGCAGAGTTTAAATGTGATCGGAGGCAGATACAATGCAGCCCTTGTGCCTTTGTCAGAGCAGAGGAGGAGACAGAAAAAAAGTGTTATGTGTGTGCGTACATGCATAGAAATGAACTGGGAGGTGTGGGTATTATCAAGTGATTGATCGGCTGCACGCACGGCTCCAAGGGAAGACATAGGGAGAGGTCAAACAAGACTGTTCCAAATAGACCTGTCGGAATCAGCCTCAGGGAGGCCTAACTGGTTAGACAAGGGCAATACTCTTTTACTACAAGTGCCCTTGCTTTACTGTGCGTGGACTGGACAAGCGCATGTATTATTCACTGGTCTCACTGGGTGATAAATGGGAGACCTCCATTCCAGAAACAGTAGAATATTCACCAGTGCTTATCTCTTTTAATCCCGTGACCGCAGGCCAAGTCACTGAATTAGTGGGCAAGGCATAACAGTGCTACTTAAACTACCGGGGCAAGGTTGTTTAACCAGGAGATTCATCCAAAAGCTGTTTGTTTGATAAATAAGCTTGACGATGTAAGCCGACACTGTTTATAGAGCATATTTAAAAGGAACATATGTGAGATGCATGCTGAAGATGAATTGCAGTTATGACCGTGCCCTGTATATTTTCTGGAAGCATCTTTTTAAACATCTGCACATTAATTTATTTCTCCTCCCGGCTGCGTTTGATGTACAATGTGAAGGCGAAGCATTGGAGCATTTGCAAGCGGATGGCTGTATTTTTAAAGTATGCCATCAAGACAAATGTTATGGCAATAGGCTAGTGAATAAATCACATTAAGTCACAGTTTTATCCGTGATTTGTTTTTATTAGATTTCTTTTATTCAGGTCTATAAAAAGGGCTTTTTTGGGGGGGGTCTGTTGTGCCTAAAAACGGATCAGTTGTGGACAGTTTGTGTGTGTGTGTTTGCAGAAATGTGTTGTGCACATTTATGCATTTCCAGACACATTACTGTTGTTGTAAGCAGTGATGGAAAAAGTAGATTTTGCTTAAAGGCTAAAGCTGGTGATAATCTATGTTTTCTTGATGCTAACAAATCCCATGAAAAGACTAAAACAAATCCTGTGTTTGTCAGTCTCTCTGTACTTTCTGACTTCCCCATCCTATTTCTGGCTGTACTTTCGTTACATTGAAGACAGACATGAATCTTTAAGAACGGCTGTCAAATATATGGTTTTACTGTCCAAACAGACTAAATAGTTTCCTTAAACACCAGAGGTCCGTTTCACAAAGCAGGTTTACTGAAAACTCTGAGTATGTTAACCCTGAAATGAGGGGTTCCTATGTTTCACATAGGAAGGTAAGTCAAACCAGAGAAAGAGGGGTAACTCAAGCCTGTTTCACAGACAGAGGTAAGTTAAACTCTGAGTCAGTTACCGTAGTAACAGACTCTATAAACCTAACCTGGTCGGGACCAGGTTTTACTCAAGGAACCTCGGGTTTCTCTGTGTCTCCGCCCTCTTTCAACCACACACCGTATTTCACTTCCTCATTCATTCATTCAGTCAGCAGACGAGTTTTGGCATAGTTCTGCTGTCTGTTATTAAAAAAAAATCATTAAAAATATCAGTCAGTGGAAGTCCATTAGGCACAGTAGGTGGTGACTTTATTTCGTTAACATGGCATGTCCTTTTGATCATGATCCCGTGGATGAAGGTGCAGCAATACTGCACAGAGAATGAAATATTCGTGGGGAGATAGTTATCAGACCACGCATAGATGTTCTTGCTTTTCCAGGCAGTTATCTTTTAGAGCGGTATAGTTTCACGGCACAGTCCATCATCTACATACATAATCTAATCCGTCCTTACATACACAGTTTTTTTGCAAATGGGAGTTTTCTTTACAATGTCGGAGATGCAGAGCACTTGAGCAAGGCGACTGTATGCAGGGCAGTGAGAAAAGTGTGCCTCGCCCTGAAATGGCTTTTACCAATCTTTGTCGTTTTCCCTGGACATAAACCCGTCAGAGTCATCAAGGAGGAGTTCCACAGGATTGCAGGTGAATGATGTAGAGATCCGTTAAATGAATTTTTAATTATATTTGGTTAATGACGTGCTGCAACCTCAGGCTGGGATTAGTAATTTTATTTTCTTTTAGGATTTCCCAGTGTAATTTGGCTGCATAGAAGCAGACTATGTGAATAGGAAGTCCATTCACAGCATAAATGTGCAGGTACAAGTTGATTGACTACTGTTTCAAAATGTTAAAGACTGCATCATAGTTAAACATCTGTCATTCTCTGCACTGTCAAGCTCATATGTGATGCTGGATACATTATTTCCAATGTGGAGGCCAAGTGGCCTGGGCCTGTTCATGACTCAAGGATTTATCGCGAGTCTAACCTGAGCAACAGACTGCAACGTGGTAAGCAGCCTAAAGATTTGCACAATTCACTTGTCTCCCTCCTTTAATATACTCTAACTATACATTACAGGAGAGTGTGACGGCCTTCTGCTGTGTGACAGGGGTTACTGTGCGCAAAACTGGGTAGACACTTTTCAGATACCATGGCAGAAGCTCCCTGAAGAGTTAGTACAGAGTTTGGAAAGACAGAAAAGGCCAAGTGCCCGACTACGACGAGAAATGATAAGGATTGTGGTCGCCAAGATGATGAAGATTTACGAGAATCCAACCAAACACAACACCACAGAGATAGCAAAAAGGAAGGTGACCAGGTATCCAAAGTCTCTTCAAGATGTGATTGATCGTGATCTTAATGGACTTGGATATCATTTCCTGGCAAAGCGACTCCAGTCAAGAGTTGAAAATGTCAAACGACCTGACACACCAAAGATGAAGAAACGCAAAGCAGCATCAGATGGTGACACTGATGAAATATCTGCCAAACAAAGTGCAAGTGTTAAAGACACATATGGTTGTTGTCAATTGCATGCCGAAACATTTGCCACTCCGAGACTGTGGAGAGTCAGCTAGGGAAAAAAAAGAAGAAAAAATTAAGAAGTTTGAAGAGATGAACTTTAATTTAGAGGCTGTGAAATAATTAATTAAGTCCACCTATTTCACACAGCATAAAGAGATCAATAATGGTGCAAGCATCCTGAAATTAAGCAAGGAATGGACATTTTTGTTTTAGGAAGTCGGTATGCCAGCACACTTTCAAGAACTGACCGATGTGAGTTTGACTGAGTCCTTACTTGTGGACAAAAAGGGGTCACGTCTCTTGAACTTCTTTAAGTTGATGCACATAAACACAAACAAGTTCTGGATGCTCTTCTCAAGCGTCAAACTGAAAGAGGTCAGTCCACTGGTTGCTCAGAAGAGTTCATACAGATGGTGCTTCTTTTACTGGCTCATTTTGATGAGAAGGAAGAGCATCTGTTCCATTTTGTCGAGAAGACAAGCCTTGCTGAGGAGGTTCAGTGGAGAGTGTGTCACCAACACCCTGCCTTATTGTGTGTGGTAAGTAAATTGAAACAAACCTGCAAGCTTTCTCCACCACTATGCTAACACCCACTTGTACTCTTGGCTTGTTTACTTTCATGTTAACTTGTAGCCCACTTTGAGACTGGCTAACATTTTACCTGATTACGAGTTCAGTAGATTGTATGACTCTCATCCTATACTGAAATAAGTACCATTGAATTTCTATTCATTGTTGTGGCAGTTACTACTGCTTCAAGGTACACTACCCAATGGAACTATGGTCCACGCTGGAGTTCCTCCAACAGTAAAATTTCTTTCTTTTTATAATATTAGAAAATGCAAGGCATTTGATATCCCACCTGAAGTTGTTCTTTCTCTCTCTTTTATAAAGGTGTTTCAATAAATCCAGAGAGAGGCACCAAAGTTGAATGGAAGAAGAAAAAAGTGTTCTTAGTCAATCCCAGAGTCTTCTCTCTGATTTCACAACACATCATTAAACATCCAGATCCACTACTGCAGGGAAAAGGTCCTTAAACTCTTACAGTTGTTATTTTCTTTGCTGTTATTTATTTTTATTTTTTTTGCTCTGTTGTTGCTTATTTGCACCTTGTTCATCTTGCACATCTTGTCCTAATGTTCTTATTTGCACCCTTCGTGTTCATTATTGTTCTTATTCGCACCTCCATTTGCTGTTTTGTGCTTGCTTTTGTTAGTGCATGTAGTAATTCATCAAGAATTATGCATAATTAAACATTCCTTAAGTATATGATTTGTCTCCCTTAAGTGAAATGTTATCTTTTAAAGATTACTTGCAGTCATAGGGAAAAGTATTTCTTAAGATTTATGATGCAAGATCTGAAACTTTTGGTAGAACAATGTTTTTTTCAATGTAAATTTTTTTTATGGTAAAATATCAAATTGAGCAAATTTTTTAACCATAAAATCAATGGTATCAATTTATTTCTTTTTTTCCCACTGTAAATAAAGAAAAAGTTTTACCGTAATTTAATGGTAGAATTCTGGTGCTGCCAATACTTTACCATAGAAATAACTTAATGTAAATTTTCAGGTAAAACATTGGGGTTTTCTTTATGTAAAAACTTTTTTTTACAGTAAAATCTTGAATTAAGTACATGTTTTACCGTAAATGTAGAAAATGTTTTACTGTAATTTAATGGTATAGTTTCGGGAACCACAGCTGCCGGTATTTTACTGTAAAAATAGCAATTTTTTGTGACAATGTATTCCTTTTAGAAGTAGCTGTTATTATTTAAAAAAAAATGATTTGTGAACACTTTGATGTTTTTCATATTGAATAATTTTAATCATTTCAACAGGGCTTGGATTAATCCCATGGTATTGTTAACACGTCTGTTTTTCAAATTGGCAAAACTTGATCAAACTTATGTAATGATTTTAATCCAAAACATTAAACACTCGTTACATAAATATCTCTTGGCTTACAGTACTACACCTTAATTTGGGCAGACTGTTATGTGCACAGGCAAAAGGAAATAACAAATCTTAAACAGTCTGTAAAAAGTTATTACACTTTTTTTTTTTCATATGACATGGAAATATGTGTAAAATAATGGCAAAAAGTCATTGTTGTGACCTTTAAAGTTGCCTTTGAAGGTTTTTTAGCCATTATTTTTTTGGAGATTGTATGCTGTTGAGACGATGTGGCCACTGCAGCTGATCGTAGCCATTCTGGACAATGCAGCAATTCTACCAGGTGCATCCGAAGAATACCTGAAACATTTCTCCACTCCGTGATGGATCCATGCTAAGTGTATTTTTGATGTCAGGCACAAGAACCCTAGAGAATCCACATCCAAATTAAAACACCCTCTAAGAAAGCAGACAAAAAGAGAGAAACCACTGAACTACGTAGCCTATTCAACCATAGTAGATGCACAAATTTCAAGGAAAAATTCACATATCAGTGAAATCTGAGCAAGTAAAACCCTCCGCATCTGAAACAATCCTGGTGGGGTTTGAAGCTGTGTGGGGGGCAGAACAAAACCATCACAGCTGGAATGCGATGCAGCCATGCCCAGTGGACTCCATGCTTTTACCTCCAGCAGGCTGGACTAACAGAACACTATTCTGTCTGGTGTGTCGAAGAAAGCTATTGGTCAGTTACAGCTCCTACAGAACGCAGCAGCACGTGTGACGTCTGTCTGATGTAAACCAGACAGAGAGCCTGCATTACTTCAATCTTTAATATCCTTACAGGCTCCAGGAGCCTCCCAATGACAACAATGGGACACTAACGAGGCAAACGACTGTCGTTGACATCCAAGGGTTGCACCCCACCCCGCCTTAATGGGGGGATTGTTTGCCTCACAATAGAGTGATACCATTCTTGATTTTGGGGGTTGGCCTCACTCAGGGGATAAATACTTGAACCTAACACCATTGCATTGGACTAGAGCTGTCCTATCTAGTCTGGTTGCGTACGAACTGATGAAGCCTGCTCGGATGAGAGGCGAAACGTCTTCTGAGACTGACGAGGTCCAGTTGCGAACGATTGAATGCCCTAAAGTTTACAATGACCTGGATGAATGAGAATATTCACAGGCATCCTTACATTGGTTACATCTGTCACACAATTCATTTAAAAATGATTTTATTGGTTTTTAAATCACCGAATGGCTTCGCCCCCTCCTATCTGCCTGACATGGTTAACACATATGTGCCTGCTAGGTGGTAAGAACTTCTGAATCTGTTGATGCCTTTAAACGAAATCTTCAGTCACATCTTTTCTTTTTACACCTTTTTACTTTGTATCATCAATTTTTGCATTCTAATTTATGCTATTTTATTGCATTTCTCTTTATTTTATTTCATTTTATTGGATTTATTTATTGGCTTTGATTGTTTTATGATGCACGTTGTTTGTTTTTATATACTGTACTATTGTATGTAAGCACTTTCTGTTGCATTTTATGCATTAATTGTGCCATATAGATAAAGTGCCTTCTACTTTTTCTTCTTCATCGTCTTATTGTTAGTATTGAATTGACAGAGATGTGGTTTACAAAATGAATCGCTTTTCGCTCATACGTTTAAAAAATTATTTCATAACCTGAAAGTTTAAAAAAATGTACTTGTTTCAAATGGTGATGTACTTTGGATTCTGAAGCAGTGACAATGAGTAGACAAGTTTAGTTTCAGCCGAATTTTTATTATTTTCATTATTAGTATTACAGTAATTATTCCAGTACATTATTCCAACAACATATTATGATTATTACTAGTAACAATTTATGATTATTAAATTCAGTAACCAATTCTGTTTAAGCATTAATATTAATTATGACTACTATTAAGATTGTTGTTTTTGATAACGGAATTTATTAACAATTTATTATTGCAATTTTATTATTATTAATTATACTTTATTACTGACATATACTAACTAAATTAAACTAAACTGACATTTCCGTTATTATATTTACTTTATTTCATTTTATTGTATTTTGTATTTGTTTTTATTGTTTTATGATGCACATTACTGTTGTTTGTTTTTTTATGGGAAGCACTTTGTGTTGCATTTTACGCATGAATTGTATTAATATTATTATTATTACTGTTCCAAAATGTATGTATGTTCCCTGTTCCCCTGTTGTACAATGGTAGGAGGAACTGGCTGACCCCAGAGTGTCCTGTATCCATTCTGGGACTGCTGAACAGACAGAGGATAAAATCAAAACCGATCCAATATCTCACTGTAGAAGTTGATGGTGTTTGATTTTAACATTTAAATCGTTTGCTTCTTTTGCTGTCCTCTCCTTCATCGTTTTCCCTTGACCTCTTCCTCGAGCACACCTGGCCATGGGTCTTCTCCTGGCTGACTTCCTCATCAGTCTCTTCCACAGCACTTCTTTCCTCAGCCACATCAAGACTGTAACTTCTATGACCAAGATTGTGACTAGTTGTGGCTGTAACAGTGTCGGAGTTGCTGTCAGGAAACTCATAACACCATCTTGATTTTTTGCTGCTGCTTGTCTCGTCTTCATCTCTGTCATGCTGTCCTGACCATTTCCAGGATGGGCCAGGCAGAGGGTCTTCACATGCAGCTTCAGCACTAGCACCTGCATGTCTGACTGGACTATTTACACTGTAAATAGTCCAGTCAGACATGCCAATAAAATCAGGAATACTGTAAATTTTACAGTATTCCTGTATTGTCCTGTATTATTATCTTCACAGTCAGTGACATCAGTATCACTGTCAGAGGAGCAGTCAAACTTCGACCTGTCTGTCATGCTGTCTTGGCTGTTTCCTGGATGGACCAGGCAGAGGGTCTTCATCCGCAGCGTCAGCACTAGCACCTGCATGTCTGACTGGACATTTTACAGTATTTCAGTATTGTCTTGTATTATTATCTTCACAGTCAGTGCTGTCAGTGTCGCTGTCAGAGGAGCAGTCAAACTGACCGTCTAAATTGTTTGCTGCTTCGCTCATCTTTATCCTCATCTGCATCTCTATCATGCTTTCTTGGCCGTTTCCTGGATGGGCCAGGCAGAGGGTCTTCATCTGCAGCTTCAGCACTTGCACCTGCATGTCTGACTGGACTATTTACAGTATTCCTGTATTGTCCTGTATTATTATCATCACAGTCAGTGACGTCAGTATCACTGTCAGAGGAGCAGTCAAACTTCGACCATCTGAATCGTTTGCTGCTTCCCTCATCTTCAACTTCAGGTCTGTCATGCTGTCTTGGCCGTTTCCTGGGTGGACCAGGCAGAGGGTCTTCATCCGCAGCTTCAGCACTTGCACCTGCATGTCTGACTGGACTTTTTACAGTATTCCTGTATTTTCTTGTATTATTATCTTCACAGTCGGTGCTGTCAGTGTCGCTGTCAGAGGAGCAGTCAAACTCTGACCGTCTAAATCGTTTGCTGCTTCTCTCATTTTCATCTTCATCTGCATCTCTATCATGCTTTCTTGACCGTTTCCTGGGTGGACCAGGCAGAGGGTCTTCAACCGCAGCTTCAGCACTAGCACCTGCATGTCTGACTGGACAATATACAATCTTCCTGTATTGTCCTGTATTATTATCTTCACAGTCAGTGACGTCAGTGTCACTGTCAGAAGAGCAGTCCAACTTCGACCATCTGAATTGTTTGCTGCTTCGCTCATCTTTATCCTCATTTGCATCTCTATCATGCTTTCTTGGCCGTTTCCTGGATGGGCCAGGCAGAGAGTCTTCATCCGCAGCTTCAGCACTTGCACCTGCATGTCTGACTGGACTATTTACAGTATTCCTGTATTGTCCTGTATTATTATCATCACAGTCAGTGACGTCAGTATCACTGTCAGAGGAGCAGTCAAACTTTGACCATCTGAATCGTTTGCTGCTTCCCTCATCTTCAACTTCAGGTCTGTCATGCTGTCTTGGCTGTTTCCTGGGTGGACCAGGCAGAGGGTCTTCATCCGCAGCTTCAGCACTTGCACCTGCATGTCTGACTGGACTTTTTACAGTATTCCTGTATTTTCTTGTATTATTATCTTCACAGTCGGTGCTGTCAGTGTCGCTGTCAGAGGAGCAGTCAAACTCTGACCGTCTAAATCGTTTGCTGCTTCTCTCATTTTCATCTTCATCTGCATCTCTATCATGCTTTCTTGACCGTTTCCTGGGTGGACCAGGCAGAGGGTTTTCAACCGCAGCTTCAGCACTAGCACCTGCATGTCTGACTGGACAATATACAATCTTCCTGTATTGTCCTGTATTATTATCTTCACAGTCAGTGACGTCAGTGTCACTGTCAGAAGAGCAGTCCAACTTCGACCATCTGAATTGTTTGCTGCTTCGCTCATCTTTATCCTCATTTGCATCTCTATCATGCTTTCTTGGCCGTTTCCTGGATGGGCCAGGCAGAGAGTCTTCATCCGCAGCTTCAGCACTTGCACCTGCATGTCTGACTGGACTATTTACAGTATTCCTGTATTGTCCTGTATTATTATCATCACAGTCAGTGACGTCAGTATCACTGTCAGAGGAGCAGTCAAACTTTGACCATCTGAATCGTTTGCTGCTTCCCTCATCTTCAACTTCAGGTCTGTCATGCTGTCTTGGCCGTTTCCTGGGTGGACCAGGCAGAGGGTCTTCATCCGCAGCTTCAGCACTTGCACCTGCATGTCTGACTGGACTTTTTACAGTATTCCTGTATTTTCTTGTATTATTATCTTCACAGTCGGTGCTGTCAGTGTCGCTGTCAGAGGAGCAGTCAAACTCTGACCGTCTAAATCGTTTGCTGCTTCTCTCATTTTCATCTTCATCTGCATCTCTATCATGCTTTCTTGACCGTTTCCTGGGTGGACCAGGCAGAGGGTTTTCAACCGCAGCTTCAGCACTAGCACCTGCATGTCTGACTGGACAATATACAATCTTCCTGTATTGTCCTGTATTATTATCTTCACAGTCAGTGACGTCAGTGTCACTGTCAGAAGAGCAGTCCAACTTCGACCATCTGAATTGTTTGCTGCTTCGCTCATCTTTATCCTCATCTGCATCTCTATCATGCTTTCTTGGCCGTTTCCTGGATGGGCCAGGCAGAGAGTCTTCATCCGCAGCTTCAGCACTTGCACCTGCATGTCTGACTGGACTATTTACAGTATTCCTGTATTGTCCTGTATTATTATCATCACAGTCAGTGACGTCAGTATCACTGTCAGAGGAGCAGTCAAACTTTGACCATCTGAATCGTTTGCTGCTTCCCTCATCTTCAACTTCAGGTCTGTCATGCTGTCTTGGCTGTTTCCTGGGTGGACCAGGCAGAGGGTCTTCATCCGCAGCTTCAGCACTTGCACCTGCATGTCTGACTGGACTTTTTACAGTATTCCTGTATTTTCTTGTATTATTATCTTCACAGTCGGTGCTGTCAGTGTCGCTGTCAGAGGAGCAGTCAAACTCTGACCGTCTGAATCGTTTGCTGCTTTGCTCATCTTTATCTTCATCTGCATCTCTATCATGCTTTCTTGACCGTTTCCTGGGTGGACCAGGCAGAGGGTCTTCATCCCCAGCTTCAGCACTAGCACCTGCATGTCTGACTGGACAATATACAATCTTCCTGTATTGTCCTATATTATTATCTTCACAGTCAGTGACGTCAGTGTCACTGTCAGAAGAGCAGTCCAACTTCGACCATCTGAATTGTTTGCTGCTTCCCTCATCCTCAGCTTCACGTCTGTCATGCTGTCTTGACCATTTCCTGGATTGACCAGGCAGAGGGTCATCTTCTTCTATTCCCTCTATTCCCTGGTTGACTCCAACAGCAACTTCAAGTCCAGCACCATGACCAGCACCAGCGACTTCTGCATTTTTATCGTTGTTGTCAACGTTATCAACAATGTGATTGTCAATGTTGACAATGTTGTCAATGTCAACATTGCCATCTACATTGTTGTGGATGCCGTTATTGTTGTCAATAATGTTGCCATTGTTTTCATTGTTGCCATTGTTTTCATCATTGTCTTCATTATTGCCATTGTTTTCATGGATTTCATCATCGTTGTCGTTATGGTTGTTATTGTTGGCATTGTTTTCATTTTCACGATCTGCTCGGTGCATCAATATTAAAGGACCGATTAAGTTGTGCCTTCCCTGATTGAAGAGAAATTCTATCCAAACAATTTCCCAAGGGCGAGGTTCTCCCATTTGCAGGCCATTAGGTCCTGCAAAAATATTCAGTGGAAATGGTCTGCCTGTAAAGTCAATCAGAGAATTGTGTTAGTATTACCACAGAATATAATAGAATACAATTAAACAAGACTGTAAGAGGGCTGTGTAAAATGATTAACCAGGTACTTACGATTAGGACCATTGTGCTCTCCATCTCCTTTTTCATCCATTTGAAGTAAATAGATCTGACAAGAAACATATAAAGAAAATCTCACTGTCCTGTAATGTGTTTTAACGCTTGCAGTGTTTTGATGTGTATCCTAAGTAAATATTAGTAGAACTCATTGTCTCAGGTCTAAGTACATTAGAACGAAGTCCTTTGATCTCACATAGATCAAAGCCAACTTTATCTTATTGCTCTTTTCCTTTGATCTCCATTGTTAGATAAATGGTCTTTGATCTATGTGAGAAGTAATGAAGATCAAAGGACTCTGTTATGATGTCATAGTTACACTGGCACCGTTCAGCTGACCGTCCCTATAATGATAACAATAAATAAATAAATCTAAATCAGAGTTAGTTACTTTATTTAATAATCATACCTGTTTCATACTAACACTAGCTGCGTTTCCATTACAGTCTCTCGCAAAATAAAAGCGGTATTTCAGAAATTTCGGCAAAGTTCAAATGCGACTTGCAGAGGTCCGTTTCACAAAGCAGGTTCAACAAACTCTGAGTGTAACCCTGAACTCTGAGTTGATCTACTCTGAGATAGGAAACTCTGAGTTTTCGATTCCACAACAGCAGATTTGAGTTAGTTTGATTAACTTGATGAGTAGGTTCACCTCGAGTTAAGCGCGTGCACCGCAACTATAAAAATACAGCATCAATGGAACCCCGATTTGCGGAGTCACCATGGCAACGGGGAAGCGGACGGCTGCCTACTTCACGCCACTGGATTTAGACATTTTAATGCGCTCATACAGCGAGTATGAACACGTTTTTAGACGGAAGTCCAACACCGCTGCAGCTGCGAAGGAGAGGGAGACGGCGTGGGAGAACATTGCTGCCCGGGTCAATGCGTGAGTATAAATGTAGTCCTTTGAAATCACAATAATATTACAGGGCAAAATTGCTTGAATGGTCGCCTGTTAATTTATTTCATTTAAGTGCAATCCCGCGGGGGAGAAGCGCACTTGGCAGCAGCTTAAAATGAAATATAAAAACATTTTTCGGCACGATCTCATGGAGGTAGCTACCTCATTTTGATCATGTTTTTACATTGTAATGTAAATATTAAGTGGCTGTTTGTGCAGTTGTTTTATCCCCAACATAATGCTGTTTTCACACACATAAATATAAGTTTTTTTCTTCTTTCTGCTGCCTTTCATTGTAAAATTGGTTATATTGTGTTCATATAATGTTTTGTTTTTTGTTAACGAATGAAATAAAATTTAAAAATGAAAACAAGTGTTCTCATCTATATCATGTTATGTTAAATAATTAAGCCTATATTTAAACTAACACAGACTTTTACTCAGCCAACAGAAAGAAGGCAGATGCACGAAGAACAGGTGGTGGCCCAGCACCACCACCTCCAACTGAGGCAGAGGAGCTGGCCCTAAGCCAGAATGTAGGAAGGCCAGTGGCTGAAGGAATCCCTGGAGGGAGTTCATCCTCTGAGACCACCACCCAAGACACAAGTGCCTTCATAAAATGTAATATGCCTTGGCATATATATATATATATATATATATTAAAGCCTATTCATAAAAACAATTGTTTTCCTTTCATGTCTTTTTTTTTCTCCGTTTGTCCCAACAGATTCTGATGGTACTGTCTGCCTGGTGGAGCCACCTCAAGCCACAACAGACCTTGTAACTGTAAGTAGGCAATACTCCAAAGATTTTGCAAAATGGTCCATTTAAGTATACTGAAACATATCACTCATCTAGGATGAAGACTACAACGAAACTCTGACTGCTGTCTTCACAGAGGGGGATGCAGAAAGGCCTTTAGAGGTAACATCTTCATAATGTTACTGATAGTTGCCTTCCCATTTACATATATTAACATTCTGGTGGAATATAGAGTGTGACATTTAGCCTACACTGAAGTATAAACACATTCTCATCCTTTTTAACAGGGCATGGCTGGGCAGCAGCAAGAAGGTCCCTCAACTTCCACTGCACAGATTGACACAGTGAGATGAATATTCAGTAAACACCAGAGGTTCAGTCTGTGGAATTTGTGTGCAACTGTATCATTTAATGTCCTATGTATTCCCAGTTACCTGTAAAAGAAATCTACAAAATATATCTCCTGATAAAAAAACAAAAAACTGAAAAAGACATGCAATACTTGGACCGCAAGATAAAAATTGCAGACCTAGAAACTAATACTGGAGCACTAGTTAGAGGTGGGTGCATGGTGAACTATGTTAATTATATTAACAATTGGAACATTAACTAAACAAGCTCTTTTATTCGTAGGAAATAAAGAAGACCAAATGAAATGTGTATTATTGATTTATTTGACTGCTGTGGTGGTGGTGGTGATGATGGTGACTTCATCTCGGAAATGATTATGGCATATGGTGTCTCTGACTGCTCTGCCATCCTGCATAGCTGGCAAGTGGAAGGGGTCATCATCAGGGTCATCTATTTGTAGGGCAGGTTGTTGCTCTCCTCTAATAGTAGCAATATTATGAAGAACAACACAAGCCACAATAAAATCACAGGCCCTCGCAGGGGTCACCCTCAGGTGACGTAGGCACTGGAAACGGGCTTTCAGCAGGCCTATGGTCATCTCCACCCGGGCTCTCGTCCTGCAGTGAGCCCGATTGAAGTTCTGTTGGGGGCCTGGTTCAGGGTCAGGGTAAGGGGTCAGCAGCCTGGGTTGGCATGGGTAACCCCTGTCACCCAGCAGTAGGCCGTCAACTGTAATGTATAGGTTAGGTTCATAGAGTCTGTTACAACGGTAACTGACTCAGAGTTTAACTTACCTCTGTCTGTGAAACAGGCTTGAGTTACCCCTCTTTCTCTGGTTTGACTTACCTTCCTATGTGAAACAGAAAACTTAGAGTTTCCCTCATTTCAGGGTTAACATACTCGGAGTTTTCAGTAAACCTGCTTTGTGAAACGGACCTCTATGAACCTAACCTGGTCGGGACCAGGTTTTACTCAAGGAACCTCGAGTTTCTCTGTGTCTCCGCCCTCTTTCAACCACACACCGTATTTCACTTCCTCATTCATTCATTCAGTCAGCAGACGAGTTTTGGCATAGTTCTGCCGTCTGTTATTAAAAAAAATCATTTAAAATATCAGTCAGTGGAAGTCCATTAGGCACAGTAGGTGGTGACTTTATTTCGTTAACATGGCATGTCCTTTTGATCATGATCCCGTGGATGAAGGTGCAGCGATACTGCGCAGAGAATTAAATATTCGTGGGGAGATAGTTATCAGACCACGATGTTCTTGCTTTTCCAGACCGTTATCGTGTTTAGGCCACCACCCGTTCTTCATGCATCTGCCTTCTTTCTGTTAGCTGAGTAAAAGTCTGTGTTAGTTTAAATATAGGCTTAATTATTTACCATAACATGATATAGATGAGAACACTTGTTTTCATTTTTTAATTTTATTTCATTCGTTAACAAAAAACAAAACATTATATGAACACAATATAACCAATTTTACAATGAAAGGGAGCCACTTAATATTTACTTTACAATGTAAAACATGATCAAAATGAGGTAGCTTCCTCCATGAGATCATGCAGAGGTCTTACCTGTTTGAACAATGTTTTTATATTTCATTTTAAGCTGCTGCCTAGTGCGCTTCTCCCCCGCGGGATTGCACCTAAATGAAATAAATTAATAGACAACCATTCAAGCAGTTTTGCCCTGTAATATTATTGTGATTTCAAAGGACTACATTTATACTCACGCATTGACCCGGGCAGCAATGTTCTCCCACGCCGTCTCCCTCTCCTTCGCAGCTGCAGCGGTGTTGGACTTCCGTCTAAAAACGTGTTCATACTCGCTGTATGAGCGCATTAAAATGTCTAATTCCAGTGGCGTGAAGTAGGCAGCCTCCCGCTTCCCCGTTGCCATGGTGACTCCTCAAATCGGGGTTCCATTGATGCTGTCTTTTTAAAGTTGCGGTGCACGCGCTTAACTCGAGGTGAACCTACTCATCAAGTTAATCAAACTAACTCAAATCTGCTGTTGTGGAATCGAAAACTCAGAGTTTCCTATCTCAGAGTAGATCAACTCAGAGTTCAGGGTTACACTCAGAGTTTGTTGAACCTGCTTTGTGAAACGGACCCCTGGTCATTGTCCCACTGAGGAATGTTCTCCTTTGTGAGGCTACATCTATAGAAAATTTAGTCCTAATAGCCCCTCAAACATTACCACCTCTGGTTTCGCTTTCCCTGCTCTGACCCTACGTGGCCTCACATACCACAACTAAAAGTGGTCTACATTCCAAACATCAGTTTACCCCTGATCATGCTTAATCTAACATAACATAACATAATTGTTTTTTGTTACCTAAGAACAAGCCCTTCTACATATCTACATGGAGCGGTTCTTTCTTCTGGAGTCCACCATGTTGCACTGGCATGTTTCTACAGTAGCCCAGAACGCACAAGCCAAACACTGAGTCTAGAGGGGGTCTTTCACAGGTTTTGCAGCCAAAGTAGGTTCTCCTACACGTTTGTATAGGGGAGGGTGAGGTGAGGGGTCTTAGAGGTAGAGGTAGCTGGAGTCTGCTTGAACACCCCCATGAGACATTAATCCATAACCCTTGGATTTAAACACAAACACTGGTAGATTTTGATGTTCTTTTCAAGAGGAGTTTCTTTTGGAGACCGCTGCTTGTGCTGCAGAGATGATTCCCCATTCTCCTCAGCCCTCTCCCTCATATCACAGCTATTTGGGAGAAGCAGAATTCTACAGTACAACTACACCACCAGCCTTTGTTTTCCCCACACAGAAACTGGATGTCTGCCACGGAGCTTTCTAGAATACTAATGAGGGTGGTTAGCGAGTCAAAGTTACTGACCTGAGGTGACGGGATAGAGCGCAGACCAAGGAGTGGTGGGGTTGAGCGCAGCCAGACACCGTCTGCCACAGTAAGACTGGAAAAGTCAGAGTTTATTACCTCTGGCCTGGCCTGACCCAGCCGGTCGTGGCTGATAGCAGGCTACACTCATGCCTCATTTGTCCTATTATGGGGATTTTTTAAAGAAGATGAAGGCAAGTGCAAAGATTTTGCTACGATACAATCACTGCCGCAGGAGTGAGATGTTTTCATTACATCTCTCAGACTGGAGACATGTCACTTGTTACGCCTCTTGAAAGGCATACTGTAGTTTCTAAGGGACATATTACCTGACAGCTCCACCGGTGTGTATGGATGTGTATATGAGTGATCTATAATTAGGTGTTCAACCCCAGAAGAAGCCCCCCCCACCCCCATATCAGGGATGAGCATTAGGAAGCGACGTCTCTCTCTTCTCTTTCTCTCCACTTCTCTCCGTCTTCACTAGTCTCTCGCTTCACCTGCCCTCTTCTGTCTTGTTTTTTGTTCCATTTTGCCGCTGATTATGTTTCTGTCAGCCCGTCTCTCCCATTTTCTCTGCCTATTGTCTCTCACTCTCCCAACTTTTCCAACTTCATTTAAATTCTGTTCCACCTCCTCCTCTCTCCCTGGTCTCTCCACAGGTGGTGAGGCCAGAGGGGGGAAAAAAAACAACAGAAAGAAATAAAAGAAAGGGAATGAGCCCCCTTTTCTGCTCCTCATCTTTTTCCATGAACACTGTGAGGGTGAGGCTTGTCAGGCAATTAATGTAGCTCTTCATGGCTATGAGGAGCCTCTCCATTACAAACAAAGCCTATTCATGAGCTAGGAGATAACCCGTGTGCCTTCATTTGTATCAGGGGGAGAGTAATTGCACCCAATGCAACTAATCTATCTCTGCAGCCTCTGATTCATCCTCTAGGCGTCCCCCGTTTTTGGCATTCTTTACTTTCAATGGAACATTATGATGAGAGAAATTATCTGATTCCATGAGTGCAAATTTGTGTGGGTCTCCTGACCGACCGGGGGCCTGGGCTCTAACCGTGGCCACTTTGTGTTTATGAACTGTATGTACAGAGATTCATGCATGTGGTTAAATGTAGTTTAAAAATTCACCATTTCATTAAAACATCAGTTAACATATCAGCAAATCAGAGACCATATTCACACGGCGGCCATTTTCCTCTGATGTCACACTCAGGGCTCAGCTCATGCTCTACTTTTACCTCTTGTATCGTGTAACACCGTCAAACAGTAATGTCAACAGAAATGTGAGAAAAGACAAAAAAATCTAACTTTCTACAGACTAAAAAGCTTCAAATTGTAATCCAAATATAGAAGAAGGAAAAAAAACACATTTTAATAGTTATGTATACAACGATATACAGCAACTGAAAAGTTAAGAAAAAAATGTTTTTGTTTTTTTTATAGGTATATATGCGACTGCTCAAGTATGAAGTTAAAACAATATTCTCAGTTAAAGTGGCAACTGAGAGTTATTGGATCCTTCTTCTTCTAATCTGGAAATCCAGCATCCTCATAATGCCTGTTGCCTACCCTCATAACTTGAAGTGTTTCCTTCATTTGTGTTTCCATATAACAGCAAATTTGCCAAAAGTGTGCTCTGATGGACTTAAATTGAACAATTACTGAGTAAAAATGTTTGCAATAAGCAGCTATTTAAAAATACCCAAACCATCAAGTGTAGCTGGAAGGTTTTGAATGCTTTTCTATGGAAGAGCAACATTGCCATCTATCAGTGAGAAACAGAACTGCAGACACACCACAAAGACTGATGTTGAGTTGCTGAAATTAGATGTTTTACATGCCTACAGATAAAGATAATCATCAAACACGTCAAGATTTTTTGACAGAATGTAAAACAGTCTTCTAATGTTGCTTCTGCTCAATCCTGTGGCGTCCTGTTTGTATGCCACGATTAAAAAAAAACAAAAAAACAACAACTTTAATTTTCAAATTAAGTCAGTGGGATTCAGTTGTAGTGAACACCAAGCAGGCTAAAAGTCATGAATGTTCAAAAGGAAAAGGATGTTTTTGTAGTCATGCAAAGATAATCCAAAGCAACATGACCCTTCCCTCCTTTCCCTCCATCCTGAGTGACATGCTGATGGTCTACTGACAGACATTCTTCATGCACATAATGTTGCCAGCATGGCTTTTAGATGGGAATGCTCCACTGTCAGCCTGAGATTTATTCCTCAGGCTCTTGCTCAGGTAGTGTATTTGCATGGGATGCGGTGATGCTACCACATTGTGAAATGATAATCCCGCCTCGCTGCCTATCCCAAACGTCCCAGCGGTGCCTTGTGCAGATGTGATTTAATTTCTCCTGGTTAAATTAGTGGAGGGTGTAGTTTATTGAGTGGCCTGTCTGTCTGCGTGAGAGATTACAAGTGAAGGAGGTGCAGGTGATTGAGCGTGTGGCTGATGTGGCTGCTGTGTTTGCTCTGTTTCTGGGATGGCAGCGGTGACATCAGGGTGTATGATGCATGACCTTTGTTTTTTATTAGCACACATGCAAACATAAAGTGCATCCACCCACGCGCAGAAACACACACAGTGAATGCCACAGGAGTGTGTCATTATGATTGAGAGAGATGGCTTCTTTCTTAACCATAATTTCATGCATAATGTCACAGATCTGGATGCTGCGCAGCCCGACTGTTCTCCCCTGAATCCTAATTCCACATTCAGATTGGTTTATTTCTCAGACGCCTCAGCAAATCATGCCCCTAATTAATCGGAATGATGCATCGATTCCAACTTCCTTCTTCCCTTTCCTATGCAATTTTCAAGGGCTTATGGGCAATGCGTGAGGAAACAGAGACCAATTCATAGCAGAGCAAGTCTCCAGAAAAAGAGTACCGGCTTTGGCTATTTCAGATTACACCACAGTAGGCAACTCACTGTCATTTCTGCTGTGCTGCAAATCTGCAGAATATAAATCTAAATCAGAAAAAAACTATCCAGGACAAATGTATGTTATATCTCAAACTCTGAAGTTCCAGTGGGCTTTGTTTCCTTTTTTCCAAGCTTAGTCCACTACATTTCTTTCTTTTTTTTTAATCAACTTTGACTAGCCTATCTCTCCTGCTCTCCTTTCCCTCCCTCCATCCTTTGCTCTTCAGCTCTAACAGCCCTTGACAGCTGGAGATGAAATAGAAATTTTGATATCAAACACCTACACAAAGGAGGGCTGACCTTTGATCAGCATGCCGTTTGATGTTGTGACATGAAATTTGCATCATGGGAGCCCAGGCAGCGGACGCTACTGCAAAGGGGTAATGCCAGAGCCCTGTCAGGGAGCTGCGAAGGTCAAGGGCCTATTAGGAAGGAACAAGCCCTCTAATCCCACACTAGGGCCCTGCACAGCATTTGATGTTCAATACACAGAAATAGAATAGAAAATTGAGCCCTGAGAACAGAGTGACGACAGTAAGAGTATTCATTAGGTATTAGCCCGTGAGTGGACAGGGAAGGAAGGGCATTATGGAATTATTATTAGATATGACATTGTGTTTAGAGCAAGACATTCATAGCCTCTGCTGGTCAAACAAGATGATTCTGTAGCAGGCGCTGTAAGAAAAGTCTGGTCATTCAACACCCCAATTTGGTAAACTATTCGTAAAGCATTTCATAACTGCTAAGCAGCTCCTTGCCAGAAATAAAATTGACATCCTCTCTCAGGACTGTGGTGGTGTGGGCCACTTTAGAACATATGGCGCACTCCATCTGAATGTTGTCTATTGATCTGTGGACAGGTGGATCAGTGGAGCCTCTGAAGCCCGTTAATTATTCAAGCTGGCACGTCATTTTTCATGCTCGGTGCTGTTTCAGAAGCCCAAAAATAAACCTGTCATTCCCATTGTCCATCTTTCAGCTGGCCATCAGCTTGCAGCCTCATTACCTGCACGGCACAGGTGAAGGGAGGGAGGGAGGGAGGCAAAGGAAAGGGGAGGACGGAGGGGAGGCATACACACACATTCACACACACTTTCTGCCTCTCTTGCTCTCTATTGCACATTTAACAGATCGGCAGCACTATGTCAGATAATCATTTGATCTCATTTGAGGCAAGATAATCGTCTTTCCTCTGTCCTGAAAGCAATATTTCTGCTACATATTTATATCCCATTTTACAAAGTGCAGTCATAATACATTCCAAAGGATTTTGTAGTGGTTGGTGAATGGTGAAGGCAGTGGTTTGTTATGTATCAGTCAGGACATGTATCTTAATCGCTAACACAAACATGAGCTACAGCCCTACATTAAGTGATATATTGTCCCTATATACAGTCACTTATATATAAGTGATTAAGATTTTCTCATTAGAGTTTAGAACCAGCACTGCAACCACAACACATCACTCACAAAGGTTTGGATGCCAATGAAATCGCAGTGCACATACGCCCTTTGTTAAATACCAACTATACCTATTTGTAAGCTGAGGCCCTCAGAGGTGACACTGTTAAAGGTCCTGTGTGTAGGATTTAGGGGCATCTACTGGCAGGAATTGCATAGAATAATCAGGATAATGGCTTCAGTAGTGCGTAATCACCATCATCATAGTGAGTGGGTCTTCTTCCCCGGAGTCCGCCATGTTGCACAGCCATGTTTCTACAGTAGCCCAGATGAGACAAACCAAGCACTGGCTCTAGAGAGCACCATGTTTTTTGTAAGTTTCACAGCCACCATAGTTGGCATGCCTGGAAAAGGAGGGTGAGTGCAGGGTATTCAGTTGGTTGCGATCTGCAACCTCACCACTAGAGGGCATTAAATCTTACACACTGGTCCTTTAAAGATGTCATATGGACATTATGTTCTTAACAGTTCATAACAATCTGCTTTCTCCTGAGGATACAGTATCATTACTCATCACTTACACCCAGCCTGTATTTTGGACAAACTGCTTAATGATTTAACCTTACACATTCCCATCACACTCATAGTCAGCCTTCACTAAGGCAATCACTGTTATTATAGCATGACTGATTACTGAGCTAGACTGGCACCACAAATATTTCCTTTGACCTTTGACATTTTCTTGTTCTAATAATTACACTTTTTCCCTCAGCAATCATTCCAGATATCCACCCCAGATGAATCTAATCAGGTCAGAGTTCAAGAACCTTTCTCACTTTGAGACATTCCTTATGCATCTCAATAATCTCCCAGGAGTGATGAAGAAAGCCCAGATAGGGCCCACTGTATTGCCTTACCTCACTCACCATATTTCCTGACAGTAGTATGAGGTAAGACTTTTCAGGTCAGGTGTTTATAAGACTCAGGAGTTTGCAGGCCTGATCAATAATTTTGTTCTCTGTAATTATCTCACCATTGCAGTCATTAATTACACTTTCAAGGCTCATTTCCAGTGTTGGCCACAGATGCCCATTCTGTGGGGGCATCCAGAGAGGTGAGGGTGAGAGAGGGGCGTCGCAGGAGAGAGTGAGGCCTAATTAATACTCTGCCTCTCTGTCTAAGGTTGCCTGCCACTCGCAGGGGGTAAAATGCAAGCGCTCTGTCATCTGAGACTTCACAAGTGGGAGACAAACGAGGTCTTTGGCGGCCAAATCGATAAGTTCCTCTGATGAGCCAGATTTAGAGAGTGCTGCTTCTGCTTTAAAGTAATCCACTAACGTCCTGGTGTTAGACTTTTCCAAAGAACTTCCTGTGTAGCCTCTTTCTGACTGAAGGATACATAACATGTGGATCGAGAAATTGAGAGAAAGCTCAAGTTTTCTCAATCCATCGTGAGTAAAATACAGCTGGATGGGCACACCAGTTTCTACACTTTCACTGGCCTGGTAGTGGTTAAACAGTATCGACGTCAATGTCAGCTATCAGTCAGTCCACCACTTTGGACCAGACTATTGGATGGATTGACATGGCATTAACTATATAAATTCTCCTTCTCACCCCGGTGGGGTGGTATCTGTGTCATCCTCAAGCTTGGGTACAGACATTCATGGTTCTCAGAGGATGTATCCTTGTGACCTTGGAGGTCCCTTGACTTTTCATCTAGCACCATCATGAGGAGGTTGGTTATGTAGTCTTGAGGGCGTCATCTCAACAACCATGGCCAAAAAAATGGGTACAGACACTCAAGATGTATTGTAATATTTTTTGTTAGTCTCTACCTTTTCATCTGGTGCCATTATCAGGTTAAAACCCGTCCAGTACTTTGGTTTATGACCAAATACCTGCAAAACGAATGACATCCCCTTTAGCTTCGGCTGTACTTTGTGTTAAGTGCTAATTAGCAAATGTTAGCATGTTAAGACACAAAACTAAAATGGTGAACATGGTATACGTTGTACTGTACCTGGTAAACACCTGCATTTGGCTCAAAGGACTGCTGTGTCTAAGTATCTTATAACATGGCTGTTGACTGTTTTAATAAGAAATGAATAGATTTCAAAGAGGGATCTCAAATATGTGTCTATGTTCTACATCTATGTCTATGATGTCTATGACTACATCTGTGATTGTGACTTTTGGACCAAAGTGAAGCAAAGTCAGTTTGTCCATGTTATCTTATTTTCCTTCGACAGGATCTGTCCTCTGTCTGCTCATTTTCCTATCTTCCCATTCTCTAGAAACAGAGAAAAAACACTGCCAATCCTACTTTTTTGGAGGGGGGTGTTGATGGAATGAGTTTGGCTGATAGCAAATCCAGAGTGATGTGTGACGTTGCTAAATGTGATCGCTACCTTGCCAACCCTTCCATCTGCCCAGGAGGCGGGGTTGCCAGATTGGCTGAATAATTTCACTGCACTCAAACAGCTGTCAGCTCATCTATGGCATGTTCCCATGACAACACCTGGATACACTAGGAGGAGAAGGAAAGAAGCTGACATCATCACGCGATTGTAAAAATCAGGTTACAGTGCTTGTGTAGCGATAATTTGTGATTAGTGCTGTTAATGTGAGAAAATATTAACTGTGTGTGACTCCCTTCCCTTGATGACACTGTGTGCATCAGTAGAGTGCACTGAGGCACTATGGGATACATATCCCATACTGCTTAGAGTGCAATGTCAGCCCCAAAATGTTATTTCTTCAGCGACACCACTTGTCACTTGTCTCATGCTAATCATCACATTATTATGGTTAGTGTTTAGGTTCAAAGCCACCAGAGGGCAGACAGAGGTCATTATTAGCTGCACATTCAGCAACTAATGTCCCAGTCTGAACAACCTGAGATAAGCATCAACTGGTCGGAGATCAGCGGAAAACACTCTGAGAGGTCTGGCACACTGATGCCATCTGCTGTCTGTTGCCCTTAAAGCACTCTTTTGTTTCAAATCATCGTTGGATATTCTCACGTACATTCATTAGTGCTGCTTTAAGTTTATCTGTAAGGTATTTCAAGTGATGATTCAGAAATTCAACCATGGAACAAGTGTTGAAGTAAGTTTTTTCCTACAAATAAGCAATGCTTTGCAGGTATGGCACATGGCATACACATGGATGCCTTCTGAAAACCATATAATCGTTTGGTGGCAGAGAGGGCAAGTGCAAGTGAGGCTATTAAACTCCTGAAATATAAATGGTTTGGCATGTGGACAGAGGGAGGGGCCAAAGAAGAAAAGGAGAGAAGAGAAACAGTGGAAAGAGGAGGAGGGTTAGGAGAGGAGAACCAGCTGGGGTTGTACCTCAAGTCAGGATACAGCTGCAAGCACAGTGGCTGTATGGAGGCCTGGGCCGGGCCAGGCCTAAACATGGAGGAGTTTCACGCCTCAGCTGCAGAGAAGTCAACTGGGAAACAGGGGGCAAATAATGAAGACTGGGAGCACATGATTTTCTGCTTTTGCTGAGTTTTTCCCCAACAAGTCTGTTTTAATGTATGTAGTCTGTGTTATATTGTATGAATCTGTGCATACATCTGAGCATATTCTATATGTGCTTGCCTGTCTATGCCTGCTTTCATTTTTTTTTTTTTTTTATGACACCATATGGTAAAAGACAAGGCCCTGATCGTGACCATGACAACAGAAACCAGATGGCTCGCTGTCATCCACCAGCACAGCACAGGTACGACTCTTCCAACCTGAGAGGCCCAATAAAACCAGACAACCTTTGGCAAACGCTGCTAGTTGTGGCTGTTTTGAGATTATCTGAGGAAATTCATGTCATATTAAATAGATTTTACGTTGCACAAGTGATTATTATTCTGTCTGATTTTGCCGACATTCTGGCTCGGTTCACTCGTCAGGCAGGGAATGCTGTGCTATCTTCCTCCACAAGGGGGCAAACTCTCTCCAATATTTGCATGTAAGTCCATGACGAGTTGCAGTGACCAGTTATGAATACAGCACCATGCAGCGACTCAAACAACAGATCTGTCTTGCAAGTATGACAGAAGTGGCATAATTGTACAGCTCGAGTATTCAAGTTTGAGTCATGGCCTGCAGTTGAGTGTGTTGTTCAAACAAGGCTTTAAAGCAGAGCGACTCCTTTTTTGCTTCAAAGGCATGCATGCCTTTCCTTTCACCTCGGAAATTAATTTCCCACCCTGATATACAAACTTGGCCGTTTCATCCCCTTTTCAGTGATTTTTTTTTCTTGCTTGAGGCAGGAAACGAACACAGGAGGTTTTGTGCAACGCTGTGGTGGGGGTTGAGACCCCCCCCCCACCATCCCTCCCAGCGACTCAACTTGATGTTGGGAGATGAGACGGGAAACAGGTGTCACCCATGACCTTCAGTGCTCAAACACTACAGGCCTCACCATCAGGGGCGCTCCAAGGGGGGGCCAGTCTCCTCACAGGCTACTTCAACTTCACTGTTCCTCCTCTCATCGTTTTCCCTCTCACTGACAAATATTAAGTAACCCCACACTCCCACGTTTGTCATCAAAGATTATTTCCATCACAGCCGATGAGCGTTCAGGATTGTGTGTTTAACATCAATACCGCACTCCCCGGTTACGCTGCGTCTCTCTGGCGTTCACCCCGATCTCACCTCAACTCAGAAAGATGACCCCCTCAGACAAAGAAGGGAACACAAAGTAATAACCTCTAAATCCCAACGACTGGCTTATGTGAAGCCGGAGACGATTGGGAAGTCTGCTGTGGGGAAGGATAGATGTGGGAGCCGGCGGTGTCTGTGTCCTCGGCGTGTCTGTCAGCGCTGCTCCTATCGCCCACTCTGTTTTCCTCATAAGAAAAAGATTAATTCTGCAGATTATCAAGCTTCAATAAAGTACTTACTGTTAACCAGTAGTAGGGAGAAGTTGATGCCTTGTGCAGACGTGCACAATGGGCGGTCAGACAGAGGTGAGGGGCCCAGCAGAGACCAGCACGCCTTCAATCTGAAGGTGCGCTTCTCTACACCTGTAAACAACACAGCAATACACAGGTTCTTAGAGTTAGGAGGGACAGCGGCAGAAGGACTTGAGGCACAGAGCCATAAAGCAAATGACTGCCTGTCAACCCAAAGACGGAACGTATCCAAATGTCAAGTTCAGCAGTTAGCTGGAATAGCTGCGAGTGGCACCATGTGGGGAGGACAATCATGCATTTTATGGTTTGCCAAGTCATGTTGCATTTTGGCTTTTCAGACTTCTGAACGTTTGCCTTGAAGTGATGGTGATGGGAGGAAACAGGATAGCGACAGTGAAAAGTCTCCCCATGACGTGCCCGCATGCTGAAAGAGCAAGTCACATGACATTATCCGAGATGATCCTCCATAAGTCACCCAGTTATTCTTTGACACATAAACAAACGCTCTTTAAAAAGGCATCTTCTTCTTGACTCCACCTCCATTCAGCCTGTATTTCACGTGAACAGCTGTATGTCATAGCTTTATGGCCATTATCTCACCACAGACATGACCATAGAAATCCCTAACCATTTGTCTATAGAAGGGCGCCTGTTTATGGACTAATGGTTATCCTGGTTGTGTGTCTATGGCATGAGCCTGACAGCCAACTGTTTGACACTGAGGCCACAGAGACAGATGGCAACCAAATGCCTTTTATTGCCTGCCTTTACCACTTGTGTGTCCCGATCACATCAGTCATGAACACTGCAGGGACTACATGACATGAAGCTCTCTCTCTCTCTCTCTCTCTCTCTCTCTCTCTCTCTCTCTCTCTCTCCCCAGGCCGTCAGCCTATCAGATCAAAATGAATGCTGTGATACAATCAGTGATTTATGCTTTTAATATTTAAACCTGCTGTTTTCTGAATGCATGTCTGTGTGTACCGTTTCTACTCTATGTGAGTTTGTGTATGTCTCTGTGTGTGTGTGTGTGTGTGTGTGCGCGCGTGTGTGTGTGTGTGTGTGTGTGTGCGCATACAGTAAATGTTCCGTGCGTATGTGTGTGTTTGTGCTTTGGAGTGTCATATTGCCACGCTATGTGCTGACACAGCGCCTGGAGCTACAGGTCGCACCTGGTGTGTGAGAGCAGTTCACCAGCTGCTGATGCTTGAGTGTCAGATGCACACACACACACACACACACACGCATTCATACCACATGCACACAGCTGTATATTTGTTCATTCCATTCCATACACATGTGTGCATGTATACATACGCCCTTGCATTGGCATATGCTCCTTCGTGTCACGCACAGGCTACAATGCATGAATACAAATTTCTACGTTCACATGTGCAACAAAGAACGACTCTGACTGCAGTTCCTCCTGAGAGACACAATGAACCTGAATGTTACATGGGGAAAATGCACCAACACATGCATAACTATATACTTTAGTGCAGGACAGGCCAGTACTTGGCTATCATGTTCCTATACACAAATACTGAGTGAGTGTCTTTCTCCCCTTAGCACCCTTACTTTAATATGATACTGATATCCTGAAAATATCATAACCTTTATATAAACTGAGAAATATTTGGGGGAATACCTTCATTTGCTTTCTCGCTGAGAATTAGATGAGAAGATTGATGCCACTCTCTTAGAGTATGTGTCCATCCAGTATAAAGCTGTGAGCAGTGGTGGGATATAACTAATGTAACTAATAAAACACAAAACCTACATAAAATGAAAATATACAACTACTGCTACTGCAGTACAGATTCGAGTTACTTGTTCTTTACATGAGTATTTCCATTTTAAGCATTTTTTTTACTATTTGTCCACCAGCTTTACTTAATAGATGCTTTTAAGATTACAATTTTTCATACCCTTCCTGTTCAGTGAAAATCACGTGTGCCCGAATGTGTTGATTTTGAATTTGAATGTTTTTTGATAAAATGAAATGAAAGATGAAGTATTCCTTCATGTGCTGAGAAAATTCTCCCACCTCTTAAGATATCTATCTAAAAACCCTCTTGGATTAGCTGGAAGCTGCATCGTCACAAAGCTAAAAACAGGCCTGTTTTCCTGAGCTCATGAAAAGTTTAGACATACATGGTTCTGACAGGACGGCGACGCTACAAACATATGATGATCTGATTGAATATGATGCATCGCTGTAGATGAAACTACTCAACAGTATATGAAGTAGTTTAAATTAGCTGAAATTTTAACATCTGCAGCAGGAAACTGCAACACACACATTAATGCAACAGTAATAAGAAACATCAGATATAACAGTGACAGGGAACATTTCACTGCACAATTAGTACTCATTTTTGCTGCTAATACTTTGACTTAAGTAAGGTTTTGAATGCAGTATTTTCACAGTGTGATATTATTACTTTTACTTTACTTAAGTAAAGGATCTGAATACTGGCCTGCAGCCACTTAGCTTAGTTTAGCTTAGCATTAAGACAGGAAACAGCGTTCATTTGGCATTCAATGTGCTATATGGACTAATCCCTTCAAAGAGAATGAATCTGTTGATTGCTGACCTGCAGACTCGTTCAGGGTTTTTGGCAAACGATTTCCAGGCCCAGTGTGGAGTTATTTCATCCTCTGACTCAGTAAACAGCAGGTAGGTACACTTTAACAATGTCTTTGACAATGTGAATTATCCACAGCTCGGCCTTTGTAATTCTTAACTTGGACACGTTCCTCTGGCTGTTTACTTTGTCCCGGTCCAAGAACCAAGCCACAAGTGTTGAGGCTTGTACCCGTACACGCAGCTTTCCGCTGATAGCGCGTTAAGGGAATTCACACATTGTCCTGCCCGCTTCAAACAAGACACGTAAGATCAAAGACTGTCTAGACTCATAACTGCCCGAGTGCTGTGCTGTCAGAGTGAAGCATGGAGTCGGCTGACGTTCGGCTGAGATAAAACAGGCACGTCGTGATCCTGAATCAAACAGCAATTTGCCAAAAGTGTGTGGCTGGAGTCGGAGATAAGGAATCAAAGTTGAGCCGGCACCAGCCGAGCCACCGTTGGGGCTTGAAAGGTGACGCTAGCAGAGCTACTATCACTTTCTTCCAATACAGACTAATCTAATCAGCGGTATTACAGTAAAGACAGACTGGAGGTGAAACTGTGTAGACGCCAGAAGCCCAACACTGCAGATAATAAACTCATGTCAGACGAGACTGGAGTCCATAAGACGGAATATGAATTTGTGTTTTATTCATTTTGCATATCAGCTTTAGGATATTGCTCATACAGACTTGTTTTTAACTCAAAAGGGGCCTCTTTTCTAACATCTGGTGGGTCACAGCATAAAAAGCTGAAACAGCAGGCCTGTTTTTCTCCATAGGAATTTCCTCCATGCTCAGTTCTTGTTGACACATATTTGTTTGTGGTGGGGCAGGGAGGAGAGAGGAGGGCGAGGTGAGAGGCAAGGAAACCATCATACCCCCTTCCGAGATGGACAAGCCCCTATTATCCCCTCGACCACCCCCCTTCTCCTTCTCTGAGTGGGGGCTCATAATTGGACCTTTGTGCTGTGTGTGAATTCTTCGCCTGCACACACTTTCCCAGACTGTGTCCGGCCACCAAACAGATGGGGTCTGTATGCAGAGGACACGCTCACACACTGCCCACAAACACACACACACAGCGCGTCGGTCCACGGGACACGTCACACGGCCATGCCAGACCCTTCTCATGCCCCATTAATTAAAAAAAAGCAGCACAATAACAAGAGAAGGAGTTCGAGCAGGCCTCGGCCCCTGCAAGGAGACCTCGCACCCCTGAATCTGTGGGTCTGAAACACACAGAACATTCAATAATGTTTTTGTAACTGGGACGTTTGAAGTCATTGAGGGAGAATGCATCATTTTTAGGAAAAGAGGAGTGGGGGGCGGGGGCAATGGCCAAAGGTCTATTGTTTGGCCTTTCCTTGGCTTTGTTCACAGCGTTGAACTTTGTGGAAAGTAGCATGGCTTGGAAGAAAGCAACATATTGCCAAGGCAACCAGAGCCTGTAATTGTCTGTTAGTACTTTAGAGTGTGCAGCTGCACAGGCTCTTCTCTGACAGAGCCCGGTTTTTGGCCATTGGTGAATGGTGATAATGGCAAGGAGAGGGAGTTTGGGGCAGGGATTGGGTTGTGTGTGTGTGTGGTTGTGTTTGTTAATGGGGGCCTCCCACTTTTTCTGTCTTGTAGAAGCATCAAGCTTTTCTCTCCTTTTTTGTCCTTTTCTTTCTCTGCACGTACTCTCTCGTTTCTTCAGTTTGTTTCTGCTACTCAATCACATTCTCACCTCGTCCCTGACTTTGTCACCAGCTCTGTCACATGCTCTCTTTACTCTCGTCACTCATTCTGTCATTCACTCCCCTTGTGTTTCTCTCACCTTCCCCCCACCCCGCGCCTCTTTTTCCGACAGGTACCTCTGCATGGGATGAGATAACCATGCGCTGCACAGCCAATTTGCTCCATAAGCCAGCCACTCGTTAGGCTGTCGGATCCGCTTCGTTTGGACACTCCTATCCGTCAGCAAACAAGCGCTACAATCCATATCTCTTGAGTCACGCTGAGCCCATTTTCTATCAGCAGACTGGCAGGAAAAACATTACCGTTTCATGGTAAATGCCTGTATTGTGATGGCTTGAGACAAGAGAATATGATTTGTGACAGATATCAGATAGCCATGAATTGTTGATTTAAACAGAAGAGACAGAGACAGATTATAGAGCATGGCAGAAAAAAGGGCGTTTGCAGCCGTGTGTGTGTTTAAATGCACATCTTCATGGGTGTCTGTGTTAACCTGTCTGTCTTAAAGCATTCATGTCTAATGACAAATAGGGAACTTCCAGCGCCTGGCAAAGAGTACGCCCCCGTCCCGCCATTTAAGAGCAGGACAAATTGGAGCAGGGTACTTTCACAATTCAAAGCAAACAACATGATGGATTCTGGCAGGGATTTCCTCCAAATCAATAGTCATGCTTTTTCAAATGGAATGTAGCTGGAACATCTGCTGCCCGAGGTCTGACCAACAGGTGCTGCAGAGCGGCACAGTGTCGTGAGAACACGGAGCCCGCTGGGAACGGGGCAAGACCAGGTGCTCCAGAGCCATGTTCATCTGCGGGGGGAATCCACTTTATTAAACCAAGCACAACTGTAAACTTGATCCAGGACAGAGCAGAGTTTAACACAGGGCCAGCTCGCCCACGCAGGCCAACATTGCCTCATGGGTCTCTGCACAGATAGGGGGCGGCTTACTCACCAAGCTTCTTCCAACTCCTTCACATCCGTGTCTGTCACAACAACCGCTGCTGATGCAAAGCAAGCAAAAAGATGTCTAATTTACAGCTTTTGTGGAAAACGTGGAACGTGCAGGGGAAAAATACAGAAATATTTGCAGCAAAATAGGTTTGTCTGACTACATAGTCTGCATGCAAGGGGGGGAATTTACAGAGGGAAAACTATTCAGGGGGAAAAATAACTGAAACGACACTTCACCCAGAAATGTTTGTTTTTCCCATTTTGGCGGTATTGACATAGCTGTTCCTTCGTTCCGGCCTGTCCTGTCCTTTCACAAACACGCCCAGGTGCATGTTGGGAGTGCTGCAGCCAGCCAACCTTGTCGCTGCAAGCCTTCACCACGGCAACAAGCCCAATGGAATTGATGATTTTCAACACTTCACCCTGAGGGAGTGTGAAGATTGCTCGCGATGGGGACTGCAAGGTGTGTCTATACCAAAGAAAAGACATTTACACACAAAATAAGATTAAGAACTGTTTGGTTATTGAATTTTCTTGAATCTGGCGGAACGCTCGGCAAACTTGGGATCTTCACACAACCCTGACAATTGCATGTTTAGGTCAACGCTCAGTATTCAGACACGCCGAGCAAATCGTTTTGTTAATTTGGGATTCGGTGCCAGAAATGTGGTGTGATATTTCACCGAGAGGGGAGAATTGAAAAGTCCAGCTGTTGGGCTTGACAGCTTTAGGGCACAGCTGGTCTCAGTCTGTTCATGTGTGTGTGGGTGTGTGTGTGTGCGGGCGGGTGGGGGGGTTGTGGGTGTGTGGGGCTGATATGCACGTACAAGTGTGCATTACTTATCCAGTGGCTCATATCCGTTAAGTCCATATACTTTCATTGTGCTAAATTGTTATTAGCTGATGTAATGAGGTACGAGGTTCACCAGTTAATTATGCCTTTGAAATTGTATGAGGCAGTCATGAGGAATGAAATATTACTGAGATGGAGATTTAAAAAAATCACTGTATGAAGTTCATCATTATTTAAACACCTCTAGCAGGGACTAGTCCTTGTGCAGAATATAACATGTAATTATGAATATTTATCCAATAAGATTTCAAAGATTGATTCAGTCCTTTCTAATCATGTTTCATCAACCCTTCCTCCCCTTGCTCCGACCTATGGGACTCCAGTGGATGGATGGAGGGAAGGAGGAAGGACGAGTGAGGTAAGGGGTCCCGTCCCCTGGGTGTGGTGGGGAGTCAGATGAGCCTTGGCTGTAACCCACAGGGATCAAAGGCAGCACAGCCAGACCCAAACAACATCCTCTCCTCTCCTCGCGTCTCCTCTTCTCTCCCCCATTGTTCTCGCCTCTCTTTCTTATCTGATCGGGCATCCACTCACTCCTATTTGCAATTCTAATGAAAATCAGACACCTGCCCTGCCAACCTTCGCCCCTCTCTGCAGATTCCTGCCACAACAACAAGGAGAAAAAGGCAGAGAAGAAAAGAGGCAGAGAAAAGAAAAGCAAGTGAGGTAAAAAAAAAAAAAAAAAAAAAGAGTGGGAGAGAGCCCCTATCAGAAGAGGGATATTATGTTACTGCTGGATTGGATTGTCAGATGGCCCAGTGAGGGCAGAAAAAAAATGGTCTCTTTCATTCTGGCTTGCTACGACAGAGGTCTTCTCACACAGTGAAAGAATCACAATGTGATGCTGGCTGTCGGGCCGGTCGGGGGACATAATCACCCCCACGGGAGGTCTAACGTCGGGGTGATCCCGGCCTGTCATCCCCTTCCATGTCGGAAGAAGAGGCGGGAGCTACGAAGGTGGTGATGCTATGAAGTCCACAAGGATTGTAAAGCCATCAGCACCGATATGCATCGACAAACCTTCAGACATCCCCTCCAGAGTGTCATGTCAATTGTGTCCCCCTAAAGCTTCATTAATGAATGCACGCCATATAATGTTACAGAATGTGTAACGCCGGCTAAAGACGGCTTTCACTCCGAACAAGAGTTTACTGTGTGTTCTCCCCGCTACCTTACTTCATCTATCACCGCACACAATCGGCACCTCTCCCTGGCCCTCACTTGCTGATAGCCAAAGGTTGAGAGTATCAGCAGCCCTAAATGGGGCCTTTAACAGCCAGCAGACCAAAGAGAGGAAAAGAAGCAGGTGGGGAAGGAGGGAGGTCAGCACGATGCTATCAGTCCATTACAGACCCCCGAGGACAAAAGCAGCTTCTCTCCCTTTCAGTCTGGCCTAGTTGTGGTCAATGAACGGCCGCGACGCTCTGCATATGGGTAGCTAGACGAAAGAGGCCTTGATACAGGTGTCAAGAGGTGCCATTCATTTTGACTGGCCTGCGTGCTGAGTTCAACCCTTGTTTTAGGTTACTCTCTCCTACGGAACAAAGCAACAGGGGCCCCAAAAAGGCCTTCTTCTAGCTCAGCCACTGAAAAGAAGTAGTCAGCCACACTTCGTGGAAGGTTAATGATGTATTGGAATTTAGATATCGTTTAGATGTAGGTCCTGATATCGTCAGTGTTTGCTGCAGCCATAGAAAAGCATAAAGAAAGGTTACAACATTCAGCTTGATTTCAGCTTTAACCATAACCAGCCCCTCAGTTAGATCTCCACCCAGTAATCCCAGTGCTACTTTGCTGGGACAGAGAGAAATGTTTTTGTGTGGGGGGGCCTAGGGGACAGCTAAGAAAAAACAACACACACCTGTTTCCCCCTTTTAATGCCTTCCACGACCCCTCCCCTTGGAGCAGCCACTGGGGCACAGAGAGTGAATTGTGCCGGTGCTTAATCCAGACGGGCGAGGACAGTGGTATTGTCACCCATTTAGAGGGTGCTGGGGACACGTGGCTCACCCTTTAGCACGCTTGAGGGGATATGGGTGAAGGCAGGCTGCGGGCCGCAGTGGCAGGTGCTGTGACGGATGTCCTGTGGAGTGCCAAAGCAAACACAGGGAGGCGAGGTGGGGTCAGGGTGGGGCAGTCAGAAGGGTAAAGCGGGCATGGGGAGATTAGTGTGCCACGGCCCTGCCCTTTAGAGAGAGGAGAAGGGGAGGGGGAGGAGCCGCTCGTGAAAAGAGAGGTGTCAGGACACGGGGTCACATTCTGCTGCATCATGCCTGTGTGTTTTCAAGCGAGGTGCCGAACGAATGACCTCAGAACAGAGCGGAGTATGAAATAATGCAAGAGCGAAAATGAGAACTGTCCGAGTCAGCTTTCATTCCTCAGCCAAACAAAGAGGCAGTGTCTGAGCTGCAATCGACTCTTCATCTACTTGTAAGACAACTTTGAAGTCCAGCTCCAACTTGCAGCGGCAGCAGTGGGAGGAAGCATGAATCCGGTTGAGTTTCACATGCCTCATGTCCTCTAATGGCCCGCCCGATCGCCTGGACATGAGCATTGCACAGAACATGTGCACAGGAAGCCTAGAGGTATAGCTGTTACACAACAGAAACTGGATACGCCTTGTTCGCTAACCTTGGGTCCCTGTCCTGCCCTCGGCCCCCCTCGCACCATTATAAGGGCGACGAAAGAAAGGCACAGAGAATGTGTGAGCTTCAACCTATTCTCGAGCGAACACTGGTGGCCGGCCCCACTTGCTGTAAGGACATATTTGCGGATGAAAGGTTGCATGGAGGTTGCGGAGGGTTAGCATTGCTGGCCAGAGGTCCTAGGAACATCTGGAAAAGTCTTTGTGTTGCCATGGCAATGACATGCAGGGGGACAGGGCGATGAGTTAGGGATGTCTGGGAAAGGTGCGAGAAAACTAGAGAAGCCAGAGGTTAGCCTGCAGGCTGCGATTTTGATCAGGCAGATCTATCCGTCTGAGTGATGATCTGGGCTTTTAAGAGTGGACCTGTCTGTCCAAAGCTGGACACTGAACCGAAAAGGGGTGGAAGAAATAGCTGATGACAATGGTGCAAATACAATCTACGCTGTTTGCCAGGGCAGCCATCACAGGGGAAACAGGAATGAGAGTAGCAGGTGGCAATATAACCTGCTGCCTTGACCTGATCATGGATCTAAGGGAGCCTCCAAGCCCAGTAAAATGGGTTTTTTCTGCCGTTTTGGCCTTTCATCTTGATCTAGTCTGGCTCTCTTGCCATTCCATATCATACTTGCAGGAGTACGCTTGAAACAAACACACGTGAATGCTAAATGCTACACTCGAAGGTCTGCTGTCACAGAGAGAGGTTTCAGGTAGTGTTTGACTATTCGTTAGGCACTTACGTTCAGGCGTACTGATGCCTTTACTCCATCTTGTCTAATTTTTCATTATGTATCCACGTTGTGCTGTTCTAAAACCAGGATGTCTAGTCAACCAAGCAGTACATGAGCGGTAAACATGAGCCGAGGAATGTCTGATAGAAGTTCAGAGGTCAGAACGAAGCATGCCTTGGCAGGGACAGAGGGACATAGCCACCTGGTCATCTGGGTTAATTATAAATGTTGCAGGCCGCAAGGGGGGAAGATGAGCTGGACAGCTGTCTCTCCAGACACACATATAAACACACACACACACACACTCAGGATCGCAGCCCATATGCACGGTCCGCTCCGCTGAGCACCAGATCCCAGGGGCCCGTCGTGGCTGAAAAGCCCTCCACCGCAGCCAGGTGGAACTGGGGAAAAGTTCACCATCACAGCCGCCAAACTCTTTTTCACTCTCTCTCTCTCTCGTCTCTGTTTCTCTGTTAGAGCCTCCCACGGAAATACAAGATGAAGTATGTTCTTTGGATTCGTCTACTGTAATTCTCTGGTATTCTCGTGACTATCCTGAAAGGAAATAGGCCTTAGAGGGCATTTGGAACAGAGAAATGGCTGATATATAAAGAGTTAGATATCGTCGATCGGGTGATGAAATTAGTGGAGATCAGTGGAATTCTTATTATTCGTACCTTATGAAGTTGGAACATTCGATCTTTCGTCTCCAGGATAATTTCAACCAGTGTGTAGAGAATTCTTTCAGTAATGTATCTGAGGGGAGGGCCGTACCTTCCTGCCCCCGTGCAACAGCCGCAGAATAAACAAACACTGAAGATGTTCATAATGCAGCCTCTCTCGTTCAAATAGCAATTTGTCACAGCCTCCTCGTAGCTGTGCCCATGGGGCTCTGTGCTAATAGAGTGCGCTCGGTTTAATTGTGAATAAGTGTTTCTCCGTGCACAGGCAGAAATCTGAAACCCCACAGGTGCGACACACACACACACACACACACAGTTTGACGTGATGACGAGCGACATAGCAACAGGCAGAGGATGCAGAGGCACTGACGCAGAGGAGGGCAGAGGAAGAGAGAAAAGAAGACCGGAGGATGTGAGCAATGGTAAAGGTGACAGGGAGAAAGCTTGACAGATAGAGACACCAAGAGAGTGAGAAATATGAAATTGAGACCAGCTGCATGTCTCCCTCACAGGTTATGAAACTGAACATTGGATTATGAATATCAGTAACATTCACCATCTGTGTTTTTACTTCAGAATATTTCGCTGGCTGAGTGTTGATGGAGGTAAAATGATAAGGCTGATTTTTTTTTCTTTTTTTTTTGCTGATCTTGTACACAAAGCAAAATGCACCGCTCGAGACATCAGATACACAGCCGGTGAAAAATTCTACTGTGGTCCCAGCTGATGGCAAGTTACATGAAATATGTCTAGGCTTCCTCTGCCAGATACAAAAGATCTAGAAAGCAGAGTTCAGCTTGTGGCGGCATTGTCCAAAAAAGCGCTGACAGCAGAGAAACAGTCCCCCCTATGAAAGAGCTTTACTGTATACAAGTGTCCAGTCACTGGAAAAGCCATCGCAGTAAAGTGGAGGAGTGATCCTGGCAGGGCCTGTCTTTTCACTTAGGAAACCCATAAGAATCCAAGCCCTGAGCAGAATGCCTCCCCTGACGCCCATAGCTGAGATAGCAAAGACGGCACTAAGGCCACTGTGTTTGAAATAAACACAAAACCTGCGTCCACTGGGCGCAATAAGACTCATGCTGGCTTAATCACTCCCATGGCAACGAGGGAATACTTTCTTTGCGCTGCAAACAAGTGTGCGTGCATGACTGCTATGTGCGCTTTTAAAAAAATGTCTCGTGCAAATCAAAGTGCACATTTGAAGGATGCGTGAGAGCCTCCTCGTTCAAGGACACGTCACATTAAGACGATACCCTTCCTCCAACCTTCTCGTAGCATGAATGCCAAATCATAAAAAGGACAAAAAGCACCATCCACCTCCACCATGTTTTGATTGTCATACCAATCTGCTCCTTTTGAAGTCCGATCCATAAGGATCAGCACACGTCACTCTAATGTTGTTTGTCAGAGCCAAGCCGAGGAACATGCTTAGCCTTTCATTTCTAACCGCACAACGACAGCTGGGGACAATCTGCTGTGCATCAACCGCGCCAGCCCACTTCTTCTCACAGGCATCTGCCTTTGAGAAACGACAATGTCACCTGTCACTCATGAGCGCCGTTAAACCAATCAGCCCCCCCGGGAGATCTGATTAGGTGGGCCTGCCAGCATTTAACTCACTAAGAAAATGAAATGCTCTGGTGTTGTCCCTGCTTATCGTGGTTGAAACCCGCTGTCAGCAGCACGCAGAAGCTGGCCAGAAACACAAGGTGGATATGAAGTCTCAGGTAGAGATGTGGTCGGATAGAAGTGGTTCATGGGTGTACGGATTAGTTCTGAAATGTACGTGGTTTTGTTAAATTGTGCAGAAAGGGCTCAGAAAGGATCAATTTACTCGATGGCAAAATAATGAGTATTCTAGTTTCTCGTATTTTAGTGATGGTACCAAACTTGTGCAACAAAGTGGACTGAAGAGTCTGTCCTTCAACCAGGCACACATGTGTCCTGCTGAAGTTTTTGCAAAGCGAGTCTTTGAATTGCGCCCAGCTTCAAGGCCGCTCTGTAATCAGCCCTGAACTGCCAGCACAGAGTGAAAAGAGACGTTCCCTGTAAGAATCCTTAAAGTGCGCAATAAAAGCTCTTCTATCTCTCTATTAAAACACAGCACTGTGCTTCTGTCACAAATTTCTCTGGTCAGAGAAGCTGGCCTCGGTCCCCTGTCACCCAGCCACAGCATCCAGCCACAGCCAAACAAAGCAAAAGTGCCGATCAGCTGCAAGTTGAGCCCAGCTGTTGCTGGGGCTGGGAGACGTGGAGCAGGAGAGAAGGGTGGGGTGGCGACTAAATGTCCAGTGCACGGAGAAGGGAAGGGGTGGAGGTAAGGTGGCGGCGGCGGTGGGAGTGCAGAAAGGGAATACAGGGGATGGAAGGGATCAGGCTGGAGTGTTGGATGAGGGATCGGGTGATGTTTGGCCAAGGCCTGAGGAAGTATCATATGCGACACCTTCATGCGAGAAGGTTACTCCGGGCTGAGGCAGCCTCCTGGACCACAGGCCTCAGGAAAAGCTGACGGATACACATACGCAAGTCCACATGGACAGGTACTCCCACATGCGCACACACACCCACACAGATAAACACTCTCTGCTCACACACACAAATATCCGAAGATGAAGGCAGGCACCGAATCACATTCTCAGCGAAAGTCCTGTTTGCCAGCGCGCTCACTCATTGATTAGTCCACACGGGCTAGCACAAACACAGCAGCTTCTAACAGCTGAGTGGTGAAATTGGAGGGCTCCACCCAAACAAAGCTTAGCAGGTCACAATCAGTTCAACAGTCTGCTGTCCCTCGCAGGGCCTTGGGACCACAGGAAGTCTGCAACATGTGCAAAACCCCATGCAATCATTTATAATCTCATCAAAACAGACAATACACTCGTGATAGCAAATATTTAAGCGGGAAATAATGAGACAATATAAAGCCGAAGTCTCTTAGAAGAGAATGCAAACATTTGGCATATCAAAGGCTTTCCATATGATGCAGGAAACACTCTTAATGCTACAAGGATGAAAGAGTCCCATTAATCTTGAATGTCAGGTCATATGCGTCCACCAGCATGCCAAAAGATGAAAAGCACACTTCAGTACAGCTATCACTCTTTCATCCGTCTATCCACATCGGATCAGCTTTAGCACTTAGATTGTGCATTTATTACGAAGCTACTTCTGCTGAGCTTGCCTACAGAAACTCCTTGTCCTCCGGGTCGAAGTGTCCAATCAGCAGGTGGTGGTCTGGCGATTGACATCTGAGCGAGATGTGATCACAGATAGCCCTCCCTCTCTATTCCACCTGGAGCTGGCCCGGCACTCGTGACTGACAGCTCTGCTCTTAATAATTCATCCAGCCCTGGGTGTCTGAAGGTCAGGAGATCATCTGCTTGGGCTTGGGCGCTGAGGAGAGGTGGCACTGTCATCAAATATTCATTGACCTGCTGTACTCCCAGTACACTCTCAAAATACACAATCTCCCTCGCTAAACACAGCACAGACTCGCACCCAGCAGCTTTAGAGGAAAAGCAGTGGCACTGATGCTGTTTGAGTGTGGAGGTGAGGAAAGGACTGTGGCCACGAGAGTGTGTGTGTGTGTAAGGGATTTGTTTTACTTAGTGTGCACGTGGATTATGAGTCAGTTAGCAGATGTAAGTGCTGATGAGCCAGTGTGTTGTCCAGCTTTAATTGCACAGACATTACAATGCTGTTAATGCAGTATTTTCTGCAATCACAGATCAAGACCATAACTGAAATTACACAAACAGAAAGAGGAGTTCCACATATTTTTGCCCATTATCACTATTGGTCATAACAGTTTACTCGCTTCTTCCTTTGTATACATTTGAGAAACGTGGATCCAGCAAGAATGGCGTCACTCGTGGAGAGCAGTGCGTACCTCCTCCAGCTTTTCAAAAAGCAGTGCAGCGAAGATCATCCCAGGTCCACGAGAATCCCTTTAGGTGTTTGCAAGTTGCAAACTGCGTAGCAGAGCGGAACTGCTCCCTGACCAACTTCCTAGTTTGTTTTCATTTGTATGAAGCTGCTAATTAGACAGATAGATTAAAACTTAAAAGCCCACATAGCAGCCACATCATTAGTCAATTTAGTGTTTGTTATTGAGAGCATAATAAACCTCCAAAAAGCTGTAGCCAATCATCTGACCCACTGCAACCTGGAAAGTCACATTTCTGGTTCCAATTCAGAGCAAAGTGCTGTTCATATGAAATATTTTGAGAGCAGCAAGAACCTCCATATGTGGACATGTCTCCACCAGTCAAGCCCAGCAGCTGCAGAGACGCCAGCAGAACTGATGACCTAATGCTGGTCCTGCTTCATCATGATCAGTCCTGAAGGAACACAAACACACACTCAGGCGCACACGCACGCACACGAACACACACTGAAACACACATCCCCTCTCCGAAGCCAAGGCATTACGCTCCACTCACTCCCAGATTTCAGGCAGGTGCTGCTGTTGTTTGTCGGAGCGTTTGGCAGCACAGTCTTGGATTGCAGCATTTCGGTGCATCTGTATCAGCTTGATACGAGCGATTACGTGTTCCTAGTGGTATGCTGCAGGCCTAACTTACAGGGCCTGACTGTTCCAGTACAAGGCTTCTCAATCTGAATGGGGAGTCTACGAATGTTTTATACCTTTAATCCTAAAGAATGACTGTTTGCATATGGTTATCTTAACTGCATTCAATATCTTTGTGTGCATCTGCATATTGTTTTGGACTCCTGTGAGTGTGCATACAGTATGTGTGGTCCTTTGTGTGGTAATGCCACGGCACCGAGGTGTGAAAGAAAACTGTGTTTCCGTGAAGTTTCCAGGAATGAGGCAGGCATCAGCATTTCGAGGCCCTGCTGCTGCTTAGAAATCTGGTGTCACACTTAAACAGGACGACCTCAGGGAGTCAGGGCATGGAGAGAATACAGATACACTTAAGTGTGTGACTGGAGAAAGAGTGTGTGGTTGCATGTGTATCTTCCAACAATTACAGTCTGCCTGTGAGAAGTCTACATTGTAAATTACAAAGATGATTATTTATTTCATTCATGAAGTAAGACAGCAATTGCTTATAATGCAGTAGGTGAGTGAATATCCGCCTCAGATTGAGTCTACTCATGCGTGAGCGCGGAGTCATTTTCTCCCGCTTAGAGGCCGATGAGTTGATTATGTTTGACTAGAGGCGTGCGCCTCCGAGGTGGATGTGTCCACAATGACACAGTCGGTGTAGTGCCAGGGAATGGAAGTGGGTTTGGGGGAAGAAAGAGCTGGAGAGGATAAGAGAGGCGCGTATACTTAGTCCAGATGTTCACAAACACAGTCGACCTCAACAAACCACTGTGGGCACACATCTGTATAGCTTTAATACCTTTGATCAGCTCGCTAAGTTGTGTTTTTTTTTTTTTTTGTTTGAATGATTGTCATCCCGCATATTAACATCAGCCACCACAGCTCTGTTCACACCTTTTATCTAAACATTTGTGAGGCCATATAATTTCCATCTCTGTAATTTTGTCACATTAATTAATCAGCAATGTTAAATTACTCAGCTGGTGACATATTTTGTTTTGCTATTTGGCGTCCTGCTGGAGACGCCACAGTCACATTAACTGGCTTGATGAAAACACTAGCAAGCAAACGAAAAGACACAGAAATGGCTTGCTGGTAAATGCAATCTGCATGACTGCATGCAACCATTTTTAAGGCATGCAAACCAGCGCTATTGCACATTACTGTAAATTATGCTTTTATCATAATGCAATCTGATTTTATACATAAATACTTACAAATGCAAATAAAGTCTTTAATTTCCATCCTTGTCTTTTAAAAGGCTCCAAGATATCTATCACTCACGCAGCTTCTGTCATTCTCATAAAAATCTGACAAATTGTCGCTGCATGCAGAAAACAAGCTTGACAAACGACTGCACATTGTGCGAGGATATATGGGAGATATGAGCAGTCGTGTTGGAGCTCAACGGATGGAGCCACAGGTGTTAAACAGCTAAGCGCTTTAGCTGCTCCGGGGGAAAAGATGTTATTGAACCAGGAAGGCTTCTCAAGCAGCCCCTCTCTGCAGGGCAACTCAAAGCCCAGGGGTCAAAGGTCACTGGAGGCAGCAATGGAAGCCATTTGTTTGGTTGTCACGGCTCAACAGGTGAGCCCTGGGTGGGGGACCAGGCTTCTCAAAACATCTCACCCCTCAAGAAAAAAAAATAGCACCACGGGCTCAATATCAGGAATGTCCACCACACACGGTCACTCACTCACCACACACGTCACAACAACCCGTGTTTACCCTTATTCCACCCCGTGTTCACACTACACTGTTTGCTTTGTAGCTTCAGAGAGACGGCTACCTCCCGCCCCCCACAAAAAAATGCTGAAGCAGTGAGGAGAAAAAAATGGAAAGAACAACCGCGGCCACCGTCGGTGCACAGCTCGCTGCTTGTTTTTGTTTGAATGTCACAGGGTCAAGTTTTTTTTTCCTCTTTCTTTAGTTGAGGGAGACTCCAGAGCTGCACCTGTGCTTCGAGTGCCTCCGGACTGGTAGCTGCCCTCTAGCTGGGCTGTTTTGTATAGGATCCAGCCTAATCATCACACTGAACATGTTGCTGCACACATTCCTCCTCCCTTCAGTCTATTGTACGGACTGTGTGGCCAGTGAAGCATTTTCTATAGAAGCTGCACAGCTCATTTATACAGCTCTTGGGTGACTTCCATATGCTCACAAAGAGGCCTGATTGCTTGTTGACCACAAGTCATTCAAAGCTAATTTTAAACCATGTCCTGCTTATGGGCAAATGATTACGTGTGAATGGTTGCAGTGTCCACGTATATAAAATGGGGCAAACAAATCTTGAACAAGCAGACAAGATAAAGGTGCTCCTTCTGACGGAAGCCGAGAACGGCCGTGCTTGCAGTCATTTATTTTTGATGCGGTTATTTTCAAAATAAAGCTCAGTCAGTTTTCTCACTTTTGCCACTGGTTGTAAGAATGTTTTCCCTATGATGGTATTTACATTATGACTGTTTATTGTAAGGGATTGGCTTACATACAATAGTCAATTTAAAGCATAGGTTACTGTCCCGTGGGCTACAACTAAGAGAATTGTCACTGGCGTAGGGGAACTGGAAATGGAGCTCTGAACAGTGGTGGGTGTTTGAATAATGCATGTAAATAAGACTGACGCACAGTCTGATTCATTGATCAATAGCTACTACAATTGATAATAGCTACTCCGGCTTGGTCTGACATTTTAGGCTCAAACCAGTTGCCACAATTGGCAAGATGCAGTCTATGCATGTTTACATGGCACTCCTGAGCTCTGATGACACATAATAAGCAATAAGAGGAAATTACAGTTTGTTTCCTCATGGTAAGAGGTTGATTTTCTAATTAACTCGTGATCTCAAGATAATGGCATTGAAAAAAGAAATTACAATCACAGCTGTCCTCAGCTTCCATACTGTCTGACTCAGCAGGCGACACGTCATTTCTTTTCTTCAACCACCAGCATTGAAACTAACGACTATTCAAGTTTATATTAAAAGTTTACTCATAATCTATTTGATCTGTTAGTAAAATATGAAGCATTGCAATAGATTAAACAGTTCAACTGTATGTGAAGTGTGTAAAAAAAACAGTCTGGGTTCAGTTTGACTGATCTCATCAACCTCATTTCCAGGCGCAACAGGCAACTGTGTCCAGCAAAAAGCTCGAATAAATCCACTGTACTCAACCTACGCCGCACAAACAGACAAAGTTAGCGACTGTCTTGTAAACATAGTGGAGCATTTAGCAGTTGAAGGGCCAGATATTTCCCTCAGGAGTTGATGTAGGCCCAGTCAGAGCTACAGGGGGAGTAAATGTTGGCCTTGCATTCGTCGAGTGGTCAAAGACATGACTCTAAATAAATGCTCATGTAGCTGCACGTCTGCTGGATGTGTTAATGGCTGCTTGCTGACATTAAACACTTTAAAAAGTGAAAATAAGTAAATGTTTGCAGCTTGTTCTGCTGCACCCAAGAGAATCTGTTAACAATGCTTTTTATACATTTTGCTGACGAAACCATGTCCGCTCAAGGTCCACTTACTGGCTGTATCAAATGGTTTTCAACATGGAGAGAAATCCCAGGAGTTTAAACAGTTCCACGACATCTGAGAGAGGACGTGGACCTTGAATTTGTCAGCTGTCAAGCTCTCCTGCGCTTCTACCTGATTAAAATTTTAGACTTTTATATATAAAGGAGTATTTTTACATTGTACAATTACTACCATTACCAGAATCAATCATGTGAATACTTGTTCCGCTACTGACTACCAGCTGAAAATGTACATTCAAAGACACCATTTAGGCTTCGTAATGGTTAACTCAACATTGCCTGCTCTTTCAGACGGCAGATCAGTCGAATAACAAGCGTGAAGTTATGGTCCACAGCAGAACACGACAGAGCATTAGGTGAATTATCAGAAGGAGCCGTGACTATTTGAAAGCTGTAAAAACAAGGCGGTACACATGAAAACATCTGTTGTGTGTGTGTGCGTGGGTCTGAGTGGGAGAGAGAGAGAAATCCAACAATTTCAGACCAAGAAAAATACATGGAACATCAGCATCTCAATTTTCCAGCAGTCCCCCGCCTCAACAGCACACATGCAAGTGAATTAGCACACACGCACACACACAGATGTCCTATATCGTCCCGTCTTGATGGCCTGTGCAATGGAGATAATTATGTTTAAATGCAGCCGTTTAAAGATAAATGAGCAATAGTAAGTAATGATGGCTTATTTCCCATCTGTCTGTGCATCGCTCTGCAGCTGAGCCTTGTGAATACCATCAGTGTTCTGAAGTACTTCAGCACCTCAATTTATCTCACTTATCACAAGCTAGTAATATCATGCAGTTCAGAGGCTGTGGTGCACCCACCACACCGTCCCGACCTAAAGATCTCACCTTGCAAGAGAAAGATGGAGAAGACATTTCCATGCTAACAATTGTGGAGTACACACGAATGAAAACCAGAAAGCACTGTCTTGTTGATGTTTGTTACCACAACAGTCTTTCTGGTTCTGACTCATGGGCCTGTAAACCAGTTAGGGAGAAAAGAGTGCGTAAAGAGGACTTAATGCTTTGCAGGTTGATTGAAACCAGGCCATTGACATGCAGGAGAGTGTTCTTGGGTGAGTGAAAAAGCAACTGTGCAGAGGGAGAATAAAAGAAGGTCCCGAGCTGAGCGAGGGAGGCCCCGAAAAACATCCTGCACGCACTCTAACAGAAACTTTACAGCTTCTCCCTGAAAGAGCGTGGGAGAAAATGGCCGCCCGGAGCCTCAGCCACCTGCGTCGATGCGTTATTCTGTTTTTGTTTGACTTGGTTTCATCTCTTTTACCGTCTGTTTCCTCTAAATCGTTCTCCCTCCTTCTCTCTCTCTCTTTTTCCGTGGCCCTTTTTCTCTCTGCCTCCCTCTTTCTCTCCTTCTCGTGCACACAAACACCCACCAAACAAGTCTATGGCATGCAGGTGTGAAGGTTGTGTAAGCAACTTATCCCAGGTGCAGATCAAATGCTTGTGCTATGACAAATGCCGCGCTGCATTTCCACATTCCACTACATTATTAACCTTCTGTTTCATCGCAATTGTTTGAAAAGTCAGGCACTGAAAGACAGATTTCAACATTTGATACATCTGTTGTTTATGTCACACGATACAGAGGATTCAAGATTTCTTGACAAGGTTTTGCTGGCTGCTAACTCTGTTTGGAGAAAGAATGGAAAACAGTTACTTATTTCTTTCAGGTCAGTTAAGTTCGAGTGAAGGCTTGTGTCGCACCCGGCATGCAGTTGCAACACATAGAAAATTAGCGTTAGGTGAAATCAGGTAAAATATGGGCGTGGACTGTTGGACAGAGCACGACAGGCAGCTTTTGTGTCTGCTGAGCCTGACCTGCATTTGGAGGAGCAGAGCACAGCGTGATTGATAATCTTCTAAAGAGCAATTAGTTGAGGAGGCAAGCTTGGCATAGACACACAGACTCCCCCCATCTGACAGCGTCTTCCACATGAGCCCATATAACTGTCAGAGGATGCAGAGTTTTCATTAAGCCCTGTGGAGTTACGGTGACAAACTGGCACGATGACGCATGACTCTCTCGCGGTTTAATGGAGGACAGTAAAAGGCAATATTTTTCAGAAATTCAAGCAAGCAAACTTTTTTGTGGCTGATTGGACCAATTTCCTATCAGATAGATTTGAAACTCAGCATTAAAGGGTCAGTGACAGAAATCTAAGATGCATATCCCAAAACTTGGGCAAATAAAACCAAAACTACCCACATGGTTAGATCGCACCACAGGTAGGTAAGAACATTTGTTTTTTGCCATGCTGGCAGTCTTGCTCCATAGATGGCGGCCAGTCCACCACTGTGGTCCATAAGCATATAAAAACATATATAAACAAATGTTGGATGGATTGCTCTGATATTTTGTACAGACATTCATAGTCCCCAGAGAATGACTCCTGATGACTTTTGTGATCTGCTGACCTTTCTTTTAGTGCCACCAGCGGGTCAAAAATGTTCATGTTTCCAGTGAAATATCTCTGCACCTGCTATATGAATTTGCACAACATTTTGTAAAGATATTTGTGTCCCCAGACAATGAATCCTATTCAGTTTGGAGATCCCCCAAGTTTTCCTCTCTGTACAGTGTGTGGCTTTGAGTGAAATATCTCAACAAATATTAAATGGATTGCCATGAAGTCTGGCACTTCCATGTCCCCCTCAGGAGGTATTTTGATTACTTTGGTGATCCCTAAACTTTTCATTGATGACAGGACTATTATCATTTCTCCAAAACTGTGTACAGTAATGAAATGAAAAATGAAATTCCAATCAGCCTCAGCTATACTTTGTGTTCAGTGACCATTAGTAAATGTTAGCATGCTAACATGCGGAACTAAGGTGGTCAACATGGTAAAAATGAAGCCAGCCAAACATCAGCTTGTTAGCATTGGCATTGTGATTTTTTTTGCAAAACCCTTAAAAATTAAAGAGGATACAAGCAGCAGGAGACTGTATCTCCTCACCTTCTTGCATCTTCACACATTTCTCCAACAGCTGGCAGAGGCCTCAGTAATCTGCCCAATCAGGCAGGCATTTCCTGTTCAATCTGTCAAAAAGAACGGAAGGAGAAAGGAGAAGAAGAAGAAGATGAAAAGCCACTGATGGCGAGAGGGTGGAGAAAACCTGCAGGAAACACTGGTGTCATTACTGCAATTGACTGTCCGTGTCTGCAGGCACGCACACACAAATTCACACCTGCAAATGGGTCAGTAACCCGCACACCAAATGTTCTTTTGCATGCCAGCATGTATGCATTCATGCATGTTGACATATACACACACATAACAGGCAGGGCGTGTGGAGAAACACAATACGGCAGGCGTGCATGTCGGCTGAAACCTGAAAGACAGTAAAAGTAAGCACACTGTACATTTATTCTTTTAAACAATATCACAGAGGCCACAAATAAATGTCGATTGTAATTCCTTTGAACTCTGTCTAATTCATTCAAGCTACGTATGACATTGCAAGTGGGGGAGGCCCTATTCCAAACAGGTCCAAGATGAAATCTGAGATGAGTGTGTTTAATCCAAGACAATCAATCTTCTCCCCTCAATGACTGCCAGACTTCAGCGCTCTGCATCTCACCTCAGGCCCGAGTTTGATTTCCACTGCAAATTTCCTGTTATGGTCATGTTTTAATCAACCTTGGAGTGTTTGACTTGGATGCTCCTCACAGGTGTCAAGAAATGGATTGTTCTGACTTCTCCCTGCATGAGGTGAACTATCCCTCCCACCGGCTGGCTGACGCGCTCAAAATGTTTGATTGTTTCACCGTACTGCCGTTTTTAAAGAATATAATAGAATAAAAGGTGTGCTGAGCATTTTTCTGCTGTGTTGGTTTTTAAATGTTTACTACTTATTAGAACATGAATGTAATGTTTTTGTTGTATATATTAGAGCTTTTTAGAGATACTTTAGTGCTTTGCTACAAGTCCGAACATACAAAGAGACTCGTTTAAAAAAAAAAAGAGAGAGCAGGATTTAAAGTAAGAGTCTGAGAGAGAGAGAGGGGGAGAAACTGTGAGTCTGTTTGGAGTTAGACATGCGGAACTGTGGTGCATCTGCCTTGTCACGCTCCTGGCCTCAAACTGCCTGAGGTGCGCACGCTAAATAAGCACAACAAATTCAGCACAGGAGGGGTCAGGTGTGTGTGTGAACAGGAATGGAGAACATCGGCCGGGTTTGACACGTAGCAGCACCTCACTGGCAAAACTAATCACCTCGTCGTGTCTGGAGTGCAAAAGGTTAAATTGATCTGCAGGAGTTAAGTCAAGATGGAAAAGCTCCAGACTGGTGTGAATGACAGCCCGTCGCTGTCAGCGGTTGTAATGAGCTAATGAGGAATAAACGCAACCTGTTGAATGACTTCAGCCGTGAAACACTAAAGCGATGTTTATAACACGGGTCTCAGATGTCCATATCTCACGATTAACTTGATTTTAACGCCTCTCCTCCTCCGCAAATCCAGACATCTGCTGTGTGTTCGGAGACACAGCTCGTATTGAGCAACCCAAAACCACCAAGAAACTTCTGATTCATGGGTGTCTTGTGGCTTTTTGCATCATGCCACATGCTACCAGCCAGTGGAGGATTCAGTTGTGGAGTCTGGCATATGGAAAACATTGTCAAGATCTTGTGTAATGTTAGATGTTAAATTATCACATTTGCTGGCGTGGCTAATTGGATTTTGTAAACTTGTTTTGCATGGCATTTCGAATTTGTCAAGGTGCTGAGGAATGTTAATTTACACCATATTGCTGAGTCTTATTTTTGGTTTCTGGATGGTAGTTTTAGGATGTACTCTGATGAGTTTCCCTATCTCTCCAATGACATGCATCTGTGTGTGCGTAAAAGAGAGAGCACAGTATGTTCACCCATTCATATGCTCATACGCTGCACGTGTATCTGAGCGTGTGCGTCCGTATGTGTTTTGGCTCTACATGTGAAGCTCTTGATTTGAGTTCAGTGCAGTGTGTTTGATTTCTTGAACTCCAGCGTTCTTCCAGCGCCAAAGAATAAAGTTGGAGGTGCACGCTAAAATGTTATGAGCGTCCATCCAGAGCTTTTCCAGCTGGATGAAAAAAAAAACCCTGACAGTTTCTGGCTCTGCCTTCGCTCCACATTATCTCCAGCGCTCGCTCTTTTTACGGGGGAGAACACACTAGCAGAGGGAAATCTCACTTCACCCTTCCCTTTCACTGAGACCCTGTGTCTCCTCATACCCGTGCCTTGCTGCTTAACTCTGACAGGGAGGCTTGCAGGCCTCAGAGCTCGCAGCTGTTTGACGAGAGGTCCCCTGCGCTGGAAAGGAACTGGACGTACATCAGAAGCAGTGAACATCTGCTAGGTAGTTTAGACAGCACCTTCAAAATCTGGCCAAAACTTAGTAGAGCTCAAAAGGCCTTTTGTTATTATCAACTCCTTTTCCAATAAACAGATGCAGATAAATGGAGTATATTTTCAATACACTATAAATCTGTATCTTACCATCCAATTACTTAAAGAATCCAGTGTGTAAAAGTGTCAGCAATGTGCCATCCAACAACATAAATCAGGATATATTCTGGGTATTTTGATACAATCCTGTTTATTACATTCTGTATTTGAAAAAGAAACTCTGTTCAATCAGTTAATACTGTTGTCAAGATATTGGGATTTCCCAGTTACATGGCATGAATTATAGCCCACAGCACCAGGGCTCAGTGGCTATGGCAAATGGAACAGCAATGTCTGTAGATGAGGACTGAAGCGCTTTTAACTAGGTTTCTAATAAAGTCTGAGAGAGCGGAGAATGGTGAAGGTTTTCTCTCTGCGATCTTTAAAACGTTTAATGCCCCGTGCAATCCGGAACGTAAAGCTAAGTGTGTGTAATTTTCTTAATTTCGACTTTGGAGGTGATGTAGAAATTCACTCCCTGTGCGATCCCTGCAACGAATTTCACATAGTTTTAAACACATCCTGCACTCCCCACAGGCCGACGGTGACGGCAGGCAGGCACACACACATTCACACACACACACACACGCACACAGCCCTCAGTGCTGCTCTGTGGGTCTTAAGTGTGCATAACATGGCAGCCATTATCCTATTAGCAGCAGCAGAGGCCTGGGGGCAGCTGGGGAGGGGGCGAAGAAGCGAAGAGACTGGCATCAAAAAAAAAAGGAGGCACGGTCAACGGAAGGAGGTGAAGCAGCAGTCCATGGGTAAAAGGAGGGAGGTGGAGAGGAAGGTATGAGAAGAGGAGGAGAGCAAGCTGACATAAGCTTAGCAGCTGGGATTAAAGCAGAACAGCAATATATTGTGGTAATTAAAAGGACCAAAACAAAGATTAATGGGATGGAGGTGTGTTAGAAAAGAAACAGAGGTGGCACAGAAACGACTTAACATTAAAAATGATTCCAAAGACAGCAACACAACCCGGATATTCCCATCTGAGTCTCCAAATAGCCCCTTGGATGAAAGCAGTGGGATACCTGCTGAGTGAATATCATTACTACTGTACCAAGCATGCATTTGAAAGCTCCTTAAAGTGCTTATTTTCTGTTTGAGCTTCAGCAGAGACCGTGCCAAGCTTGATTTGGCCGGCATCCGCGGATCCCAGCTCCAAAGTCAATCTCCCCTTTGAACTGCCAAAATAATTGACTTCTCCTACCGCTTCATTATAACATGCTAATTTCCATTATGATTGATTAAACCAAGCTGCTCTTCTTCTCTGTCACACACCCACCCCGAGAGCTCAGCGCACAGTGGGGGCATAACGATGGGCTTATGCAAACTCTGCACCCAGTTGCTCCTCAACAACCCCCCCCTTCCCTTTTTCTTCCTTCCTTCCTTTCCTCCCCAACTTCCATTCCTCACTTTCTCTCCCCGTATTCAGCTACCCTGTCCAGGCTCCTTTCACAAGGTCCCTATTGAAGCCAGGGAAAAAGGCTCAGCGGCAGCAGCTGGCCGCTCTTTTCTCCAGGGCAGGTATAGAGGGGCTGGGAGCTCTCTGCATGAGCGAGCCCCCACTCCTCCGGCTCCATTCAGCTCTGCCTGCGCCTCCGCTATTCACCAAGGCCCTACTTTGTCAGGAGCAAGGGAGCACCGAGAAAAAGGAGGGATCACCCTTTTCTCTCTTTGTACTCCACATAGCTATACAAGCGTTCCCAAAGCCTCCGCTAATGAGTTGGCCTCCGCAGCGCTGTGAGTGGAGAGAGAAGCAGGTTTGTGAGGGAGAAAAGGTTTGATTAATATGGGTTCATTCTCTTCACTGATGGAACGTCAGTCTTGTGTTCATTAGCCAACTGGGTGGTTTTGCTTTGTTCAGTACGTTTGTGTTGTGTACGCCTGCTTTAGAATATTTATGGGGAGAGCTCGCCAATTAAAGTTTTTATTAAATGTATGAGTGCAAATGCAGTGAACTGTTTTATTGAATCACGGTAATTTGCGTCGTTCAGGAGGAAAACTTGTGTCCGAGCAGCTCTCAAAAAAGCTCTCTCTCTGAACCTTTCCTCTTTTCCCAGTGGCTGGTAAACACACACACACACATCCGTTAACACACCATCTAATTGCCATTTCTCCACTGTTAATAACAGACTTAAGATAATGTAATGATTCTGAATGAATTGCTCGTAAACATATACAGCGCACACCAAGAGAGAGGCCATATGGTCCACTGTGCAGTAAATGGGGATCCAGTTACTTCAAATAAATTGAATTTTCCACCTCTGGCCTGTGGTGCCATTGAGCGTGTTTGAAGACCTAATTGAATTTGGACTGGCGGACCATTCTGATTTAGCCGGCTAATTAAAGCACTCAGTGGACGTCTAAACGCGGTGCCTGCGTGTAGCCGACCATGAAATGTGACAGGGCAAAGGTAGGGCCAGTGATTTTATGTTCCGTGGGTTTAGATAAAGTCATTTAAAGGGTTTGATGTGAAACATCAAGCAGAAAAAGGCTCTTGTAATGTCAGCTCTTGGAGTAAAACATGCACGGTTGAAGGTACAGAAAGGATACTGGGTTTAATCATTCTAACAGTGATAATTATATTAGATACGACAACAAGCGCTGTGTTTAAACCTCTTCAGACACTGGAGAGAGAGCAAGAGTGAGAGACAAAGGCAAAAGAGAGACGGAGATGCCTTCTCGGTACAAGTGCATTCACACTAAAAACCCAGAAACAAAGAGTGCTGGCAGACAAAAAGCTGTTTGGCTGCTGCAGCCGTGCAACACAGAAGTCACCTTTCAAAGGGTGAAACAAGCACATTCCTCTGCTTGTGCAGAACAAAAACTGTTCCAGGCCATCGCTTCTTTTATGAAATATTCTATTGACAAGGCCTATTAAAACAACCATAGCCAAATACACAAGAGAGTCAGCCCTTCCCCGCCCTGCCTGTCAAAGAAGCTGTAAAGCAACAAACCACGGCCTCAGCTTTGTCTTCGCGGGAGGAGGATGTGAGCAATGTGGACACAAGTAAACACCTGCTGAAAGGACGTGGAAACTAACTGCCTTTTTAGCCCCACTTTCAACAATGCATACCTTCATTGCGGCTGACACCGTGGCTTGATGTGTGAGCGTAACAGACAGGGCGAACACCTCGGACCACGCCCACCTCGTGATGGAACAGGTTGGGGAGCTGGTGTGGTTCGTCTCTGATCGCTCGCCGTCGGGTCGCCGGGCTGCAAGCCTCACCTACTGACAGGAACCTGGCACAGCACAGCGTGATTCACTCTCCTCATTAGACAAACACTGATGAGTAATGTAAATGTTGGCACACAAACACTTTCAATACAGAGCGAAAAAAAAAAAGGTGATCGAGGGAGAAGAAAAGCCGCGGTGTTTGGACACCTGCAGATCATGTGTTGAACGCTAACAGCCGCGGCACAGTTGAGGCTTCTTTATTCAGGCATCTTTTTGTCTCCATTAACAGTCGTTCCATTCACGACCTGAGTGAAATATCTGCTTCCTCGTGGGCAGTGTTGGGCAGGTTGCTACAAAAAAGTTATCAGTTACTCAACATCAAAATTATTGCCATTATTTGTTCCATTACTCTCGTCGTCAAACGACTCCAAATCCTCCCCACGCACACATTGTGACTCGACAGGTTGTCAGCCAAAGTGCTGCGAGCATTTGCTAACCAACAGCAGCTAGCTTAACGTTAACCCTGATTCCTGAATGCAGGCTTACCAATAGGTAGTGTTAGCGAGCCGGCTAAGAACACACAGCTTCGGAGCCACCTGTGTCATGCTCACAGCTTCTCATTTGTCATTTTGATCGGCTGCAAAGGTTTGAGATGGAGGGAAAGAAAAGAGAGACTTTTTGTTGAGACCTTGATGGACAACAAATCATAATCGTATTTTGGTTTAGTTCCTGCCTATTTGTTAACCGAAATGAATTGACTGCTGCGGGGAAAGAGTGGAGAGTTCAGGTAAGGCCTGCATCCTTTTATTGTTGCTGGCAACCGAAGGCATTCAGGTTGTGTTGCAGCCTGTTAGTATCTGGTGCGGATTAGTGGAAACTAAATCCCATTAGTCCTAACAACAAATCCTTTGACTGGTCATACCTGTGCCGCGACACCAGGAGTTGCTTTATTCCCTCCACCTCCAGTCCCAGCGACAAGCTAACATACAACATCTGTCCACTGAATGCAGAGAGCCCGAACTGATCGAACAGCACTCATTACTGACAAAAACAGCATGTCAGCAAGTAACACTGCTCATGAGCCGGTGGCCAGTATCGCTCCTCATATTCATTCGGATCATCACCAAGAAACCAAACGGGAAAGGAAAGACGGAGCCTTTCGTGTCATGCTGCGTGTTGTCCTCTTATATTTTCCCTTTCTTCACATCTGTTTTGCTATGCTTTCCCCCCTCTTTACTCATGCCCCCCTCCTTTTTCCTTATAGGCCACGTACCACGCCACTTAGCGGGCAGCCTGGTATGGACAGAAATGCCCAAACTGCTCCTGCTTCCTATTAGCAAAGCATCTCCACGCTCCCACAGCCCCCGTTAGCCATCCCGTCGCAGTATGATGAGTTGGCCAGGTTTCACGCCTCTCCATTTTATAGTTGATGAATTGCTGCAGCAGATGGCTTCTTATCTTTGAAGATTCCAGTAAGACGAGCGTGATGAATCGCTCCAGGCCTTACGCATCCGTGCGCCCTCTCACCATCCCCACCGCCATCACGTTACCCCATCCAGCACCGAGAAAAAAAGAGCGAAACATGTGAACAATATGTAGTTGACTCATCACATACACCTATGAAGTTTGTGCTTTCACTTTTCTCACACCAGCACCAAAATCTTTAGTCACGTGTGCATTGACACTTTCATTCCATTCCAGCTGCGTAAACACCAATATGGTTGGTGTTAAAAACATCTATACAAAGAAAAAATGAAGACGAGAGCTCATCTGGTGCACTCATTATCCTCTTTACAATGCACTCTCATGACAGCCTCACGTCCACTCTTCTCATCAGTCACAACTTCACACAGCAGCAGCTCACAGCAGAATGAGTGTGGGGTGAGTATGAGCAGCGCACCAGTTATGGTAGCGAAAGCTGTTAATGCTTTCCTTACAATGTGGATTCTTCGGAGGACTCTCTGTTTCTCAGGTTGTGAATCAGCCCATACCCAGGGAGAAATATCCCTCACGGTGGTGACATGTGAAATGCCTGACCCCTCAAGGAAAGAAAGCATCGTCTGAAAGGCCTCAGCGCCAGAAATGTGCATGCCCAGTAAGATAAAAACAAGGAAGTAACCTATTGTGCAAAGCTTTGTTCTTTTCTACTGTTATTTTGCTGCGACAACACATGAATATTGGCACATGCTATTATTGTATTATCGTAGATTACATTTATTTAACATGTTTAGCAAATTACATTTAACAAAAATTTAAAAAACATAAACAACTAGCAACAGACACTTCCTTTTGACTCTCACACCGACAGACTCTTTAACCTGAACTTGGTGTATTGTTGACAATTTGAACCTGGTACTTGCCTCCAGCATTAAAGTTATTTGTGTGCCAAGTCATCCAGGGCAGGTCATCCACCAAGTAAATCACATTTAAGGATGTGTCAACAGGCCTCTCAAAATACATCCCCAAAGTACCTGGTCCGCATACCCTATCTGTTGAAGTGACATCAAAATGCAGGGTTGAACATGACAGCTGCAGCCGAAGGCCCGAGATGCAAGACCTGAAATAATGGAGTGAAATTGGAAAGGCAATATGCATAAAAGTTTGAAAAGAATTGAATACTTCTAACACTTTGTAGATGTAAATTTGGTAGCCTGGATGGTAATCTTAAGTCTATGTATGCTGAAAGAAACATTAAAAAATGAAATATGTACATATTGCAGAGAAATATGCTTGTTAGATAAAATGCAGCTTACCAGATATTTACCAAATCTTCATATCAAAGCAAGCTTGAGTTACTTATTTCAGTGCTTAAATAAGATGACTGTACATCAATTAAATCATGCTCTATGACACGTTTCTGAAACCTCCTAAGCTTTTTACACATATTCTTGTAAAATGAATGTATCATTTATAGATAAGTGCATATTTGATTGTTGGACATTTGGCCAAGTTATACTTTGCTATTAAGAAAGATTGTTTTCATTCCTAGAACCTTTAAGTGGGTATTCTTTTTAAAGACATTTTATAGCCCATTACTCAGTTTTCCATGACCAGTGAAGTCATGTTTTAACAGGGTCTCATTTCTCAGATATTTTCCTTGGTGCTAAGAAGTGGAGGCCTCACCTGTAGGCTACTGCGCTCACTCACACACACACGATGCAATGTGAAACCTTTGCCTAGTCGCTGGAAAAGGAACGAGGAACTGTGCCACTGAACTGCCTGCAGTGCTGCAGGTGTGAATATCTGAGTCCTCGCTACCGTGATTAATAGCAATGAAATCTGGGACTTCTCCCAACACGAAGCAATCACAATAGCTCTGACGAAGTCAATCAATCGCATCTGTCAGTGCCAGGAAAGAAATGTGATGAGAAAAAAAAGTGATCGAGGGGCCAGGAGGCTGACAGGGCCACTGATTTATCACAGATGTGCATTTTTGAGACAACGGGCGAGCACTGACTTCAGCATTTGGGGAGAATTTTGTGCTCTCATGTGGCTGTTGTAGGGCACGCTCAAAACGGTGAAAAGATCAGTCTGGATGCACAAAACACACAGACACGCATGCATGGGTGTGCCGGCACACATAAGTATACAGAACTAGTTAGCACGCAATCATGCACACAGATGCTTAGACACACCTTCGCAAAACATCCACTTTCACTCATAGACAATGGTGAAATAAGCATTCAGATCCTTTACTTAAGTAAAATTGCATTAGCACAATATAAAAATACCCAGTTACTTACCTTCAGAAAGTTTACTCAAGCAAAAGTATTATTAGCAAAATGTACCAATGTATACATTACTGTATGTAGAACGGCCTCTTAACAGAATCTCACTACTTCATTATGTTAAATACTGCACTACTGGAATACTATTACCAATGCAATAACCCGTAAGATGCATTTTAACTGTGTATTTGTTAAAAATGGAGCCAATTTGAACTACTTCATATACTGCTGGGCAATGGTGGAATGGACTTTTTGCTCCACTACATTTATTTGACAGCTGTACTTACTAATTACTTTACTAATTACTTTGCACATTAAGATTATCCTTACAAAATAAGCAGCTAATTAATTATGATGTATTATCATAGATGAAGTTAATTAATAGTATAAAGCAACTAGCACCATCTTTGCCAGCTGCAATATTAGTCATTCTTAAACATTAATACACCAAAATGTATAATCCAGAGATATATATTATTCTGACATGGGCCAGTCTGCATAACAAGAACCTTTAATTCTTTTCTTTAATTCTTTTATTAGGTAAAATTTTAAATGACTTTTAGATGTTTCAGAGCGTTTCTAATAATGCTACTTTGACTTAAGTAAAAGATCAGAATGATCCTTCCATCCCTGCTGTGGGGAAGTTAAATACTTTGTATTTAAGTAACCAGGTGTCAAATTTATAAAGAAGAGTAATTGCCTCTGAATGTTGTGGAGTTTGTGTCTTAAATTGCTAAATAGCATATATGAATAGTTAGTGTTCATCAAATTGTTGAGGTGAATTCAGGCTCAAGTGAACATCACACACACACACACACACACACAATATTATTTTCATAATATATAAAAAGAAATATTAAGATCTTTTACTCAATTATGTGACAATATCACAGTGTAGAAAGACTCTGTTTCAAGTTAAAGCCCTGCATTCAAAATTAAGTAAAAGTAAAATTACAAAAGTATTAGCATCAGAATATACTTTACCAAAAGTAAAAGTACACATTATGCAGACCTATTTCAGAATAATGTATATTATTGCATTATAATCAATGAAAGATTAATATACATATCACTATGCTGCAACTGGTAAAAGTGGGGCTAATTTAAATGGCTTTATATACAGCTGTGTTGTTTAAACTATGACTTACGGTATTTTGCATTGATAATGTGAATCTGTAAAGTAATTAGTAACTGAATGTATAAAATAAATATAGTGGGGCAAGAAAGTACAATATTTCCCTCTGAAATATGGTGGAGTGAAAAAACAAAATATCAGAAAATGGAATAACTCAAATAAAGTGCAAGTACCTCAAAATTGTATTAAAGTACAGTACTTGAGTAAATGTACTCAGTTACTTTCCACCTCTGCAAATGCAACAGCTGAGCATACAAAGGCTGATGACAGAGGCTGTAATCGATTTGTGGAGGCACTAATGCTATCGTTACTAATGGCAGTATTAATGTGTGTGGAGAATTAGGCCAAGTAACACTAGTTGCTTTCTCCTTCATATCGCCTGCGTGGAGATTGGAGGAAACAGAGCGTGCTGTTTGCTACTTCCTCTTTTTTCTTTTACATGTACATCTTGATTTCAGTCTTACCAACAAACACTTTAAACGGCATTGTTATGGCATTCAAACCAATTATGTTATTATGGCTTGTTATAATGCGATTACAGAGCTTGATCCCAGTGATTGTCTCTTTAAGAAACAGTGAGAGTGAGAGGAGGTGGTGCGGTTTCACACCCCGGGGTGGGAAACATGGGCGGGGACAGTAACCGCTGGCTCTCCAACGCCGCGGTGCACGGAGAACCCGGAAGGACCAATGAGGTTAGTGGCCGATCCGCCCATCAAATCTTAACAGCCAATCGCGGCGAGCCATGGGAGGACCCTGGACTCGCTGTTGTGCATCCAACGTGGGACTACGGAACGCTCGCTCAGGAAAAAAAGGAAAAGTAACTCAAGAAAGGAAAAACTCATGGTGGTGGTACACGGTCGGAAGGAGGGGGGACTCTATTTTGCTATTAATCGGATCGTCGAGAATTTGTGACCACAGACTGCACCTGATAAGCTGTCGGTGGAGTTCTTCCGGAACGGACTGTGTGTATTTCAAAGTTGGATTTATTCGACTGCGGCCGTGAAGTGCTCGGGAGGTTTGGACGATATGCAGCGCTCGGTATGAGAAACCAACGAGTTTTCGGCACTATTCCTGCGGGTCTTAACTCCTTTGCTACACCTTCAACTTTGTTAGTGGACATTTTATAAAGCCCTCAAGAGTCACTGTGTGACCGTTTTTACGAGGTTTTGGACAGCCTCTCTGCCGCTCCGTTGGTCGACACTTAACGTTATTTTGAGAGCTATCCGGGTGTCCTTAAACGTTTTGTCGTTGCATGTTTTCAAACATGTCACCAAAGGCAGTCGACCTGTCGAGAAAGTAGTTCTCAGCTTATTATGAAAACACTCTTATCAACTTAAATTTAAGTTCAAGGAGACACGCAAGTTGGCTGCAGCCCTCCGCGGCTGGTTCATCTGTGAATCACCTTTGATTTTTTAGCCCGCGCCGGACGCCAGAGGAGAAAGTTGGACTGGGAACTTGTGTCCTAAATGACTGTTATTGGGATGGGAAACGTTTTACTGCGCCACAGGTGTTTGTGCTAGCCTCTGCCCTACAGCAAGACAATTAATGTGCTGCACAAGGCACTCAGTCTCCGCGAAGCTGCATTAATATTCCAGTTTGTGGGTACGAGGAGAGAGCTCAGCCGCCGCGCTATTAAAACTGGATACAAAATGGCGGCGTCCCTGGGACGGTTTGGATACATTTCACGTTGTGTTTTTTATTTAATTTTGACGCTACAACTGCTCATCAGTTATGGATTGAGTTCAGACCTGCCGTGTGCCCAGAACTGTACCTGCAACGGAGATTCAGTGGACTGCAGCGGTCTGGAGCTGACAGCTACGCCTCTGGACCTTCCAGTCCGGACTGTTTCCTTGTAAGTAAAGCGCTTAGTTGCCCTAGCCTATTTATTGACCAGCCCATAACGGGGTAACAGTGTTTTTTTAAAGGAATGAAAAGCGCATAATGTCGTTGAAACTTTCTGTATAAGACACAGAATAAATGGCCATTAGGCGGTGTTGATACGGTTTTCTCTCAAGGAATCCCGTCTGAGAAGATTTTTGTGGTTCTGCTTTCAGTTGCGTAATTTATCAACTGTTAACAGGGAGAGATGAGACCAGCTGTCAGAGCACTTATTTTTATTCCTTCATTATAACACCAACTTTTGAGTGAGTCAAGTTTTTAGGAGTAGAATACAACTGTTGCTCATTTTCCTGGGCACCCCCCTGCCGTTAAAGCCCCCCACCCCGGAGGTCCCTGCACCCTGACTCTGGAAACTCATGGAGCAACACACAACCAGCTCTGTTTGCTCACACAGTCCTGGCACATCACTTTGTGACGTGATTAGGATTGTTTGTGCAATCCACGAATAAAGTTTTCACCCCATCTTTCTCCATGGGCAAAGTTGTTCCTTAATTGTAGTCCAAATGTAGTATTTTAGTGTCTACAGTCAATTTCAACATAATTTGTCTACGCTTTTTTAAAATCTTGATCAGGCTTGGTGGCTTGTATCTACAGCAGTAAAACAGGTGTAGTGGTAACTGCGAGAAGAGGGGCGCACACTGACACTGAGCATTTTACAGTGGACATGATTTATTTAGGTGTAAAACGCCTTTCTCAAGTGCACATTGAGATATTGTGGATAATAAATAGAATTCAGCCATTTCTTAAGATGATCGTGTTAGTTTGAAGTTCCTACTATAATGTATCTTGATTTGAAGCCGTTTTACATTGAAATTGGATTAACTCTCAGAAATGTAATTAAATATCACAGGATGTGATTTAGCATCTTTTTCTTACTTTGTCAGTGATGTGAAAATCTGTCGTCTCTAATGTTAGTGTGAACAAACTGTTCCCTCAGGGCGAGTAAACAAACGGACCCGAACATGTCATAACTAATAAACCCCTGCTTTATTCACTCAGATTTATGACAGGTATTACCCTAATTCCCATGTCTGTGTTGCTTGCCATAGTTCACAAATTACATTTCTTGTAAATTAAGAATTATCCACAGGACAAGACTGACAACAGTTGAAACCCTGTCTGCCAGCTCATTTAGGAAATGAGGCAATTTAGGACATTTTTCTAGGAACATCCTCCGATACTTGGGGGACTTCACCATTTATCAAGCTGAAAGACACAATTTATTTACAGACAACAGAACTCTCTGTCTCCCCAATCAACATTTTGGCTCCCAGCGCAGTATACTGCAGCCACTATGTCCAGTGGCAATTGTAACTCCTCAGTGGCAATTTGGCATCTTGTTAGATAATTTTCAGCGTGTGTGAGTGTGTGTGTTGCTGGGAATGTGGGGTTAAAGACCAAAGACCCAAAGACTCCTCTGGCTCCCAGGTTCCTGTGTCAGGCGGGTTGTCTTCCCCTGGGAAGTGAGGAATGCAACTTTTAAAAAGTCCTCTGAAAACATGAATAACAGCACTTGTGCCCGGGTAGCCTTATTGCCCTGAAGCACCACTTAGCCAAGTTCAAGTGCAGACGCTGTGTATCATGCATGTACGCAGACACACACTGCCGCTCCTGTCCTCGTGGACAATGCATAACTGGGACAAATGTCCCCTCTGAAACAGCTGCTCTAAACCTTTTGGTTTTGCATAAAGATAGGGTCCTGCATGAGCCCATGTCTCCTTCCAAGTCTGCTTCTGTTATCTCTGCCAAACCTTATCGGTCAAGATTTAAGGACCCACAATCTTGTTGTTTTCAAAGGGAATGGCTTTATGGCTTTGAATTATCTTTTAAAACACCTAGGTTGCATATTTCCACACCGCTTGAGATAGTCACATTATGTTGGCAGGCAACTCAAAGGGAACCAGCTCTGTTACTCCGGGGTCTGTAAACGAGCCAGATTATCTGATGATTACTGTAAACCTAAAGAGACAAGTATGGACAATTTCACGTGTGGGCCAGTGTGATCCCATTAGAAGGTCCCTCATGCCAAGTCCCGTCCACTTGAGTAGATGAAATAACTTTCTGTGTTGTGGGTCGAAAGTTGTTATTCTAGTTTTAGAGTACTGCCTGTCTATAAGAATGCATGCATGTATGTATGTTACGGACGACCGAGCAACTGTACCTTTGTAGCAAAGTGGATATAGCAAGGGTTATAGTACACTGCAACGATAACAGTTTTATCCTGTCAATAGAGCTGGCTGAGAGTGTCTGTTTGCTCAGTGCCTTTGTTTTGAACAAAGTGCGTTTGTCCATCTCTACCTTCAGGCTTCTGAGCCAAGCGAGTCTTTGTGGAATCGACTGTCTCTGTTATGTTTACCCCAGGGAGGGAGCAGCAGCAGCAGCAGCAGCAGCAGCAGCAGCAGCAGTAGTAGTGTTGGTTGTGAAGACAGCATTCGTGTGCGTCAGTAAACACAAGCTTTCTTCCCTTCTCTTCTTCATATCGCAGACGTAAGGCTTAAAGGAGTATCTCAATAACCTGAAACACCTGTAGGATTTGACTGTTAAACAAGTAGCTTGCATGTGTGACTGCAGTTGTTTATCAACAAGAAGCCCCCCAATTCGTTATACGTATATGTGTGTTTTGTACAACTACTTACAGACTTTTAAAGTCCTCTATGTTCTGCTTTGCAGCCTATAAATTAAAGTAGTCAAGCAGAGAGGACAAATCCAGCTTAAGATAAATGTAGTTTTCCCACCCTTTTGTGTGGGTGAAGAAGGATTGCGCCGTCATGTATTTGTTGCAATTATCTTTATACAGGCTCTTAAATTGGGATTACAGTAATGAACACAGCAGCAGCACCTCAGGACCTGCATTTATACAGCGGCTCACAGAGGGAAGTAGTTCTTACATAGAGTCATCATATCTCCACCAGGATGCAGGAGCGTTGCATATCTTTTTTTGTTTGAGTTTTGTGCAGGTGGCAAATGATAATGGCAACATGCTCACACACTCTGGTACACGTGGAAATAGAACCTTTTATTTAAAATGACCACAAGCTTCTTTGAATAATTTCGAGGCATTGCTGTGACCAAAAGAGTGCCCAGTCCACAGAAAACAAGTTACTTTTTGTGGCAACAAGAGAATAATTCTAGAACATCAATGATTCCCCCACCACCGTCGCCTAAATGCCACCAGCCTCATTTAATACATGCACATAAACAGAACAGGGGCTAGATCAATCTCTGGTGTTGGCTTTTGGGCAAAAATGTAAAAGCAGTTTTGAGGTAGCTTCTGATGCTCCCACAAATGACTCTCTATGTGATTGAGACCAGCCTCTAAGTGTTAAATCATGACAAGACATGATGATTCATTTCAAACAAGTTGTTTAAAGTGGGCATAGGAGCTTGATTTTGCACTCTCTCCTCCTGCTCTGAAGTAGCACTGTTTTTAGTCCCTTTCAGGGCACTTTGTTGGAGTAACTCTGGAAACCTTGATGAATATGTGTCCTGTGGAGATGAGTGGTTAGAGGGTAGGTGTTTGCAGTTTATCCATCAGTAGCGGTCCTAGCAGTCCCGTGGCTGCAGGGGAAGAAAAAAGCCCTAATGCTTTGCACTTGTCAAAATAATCTCCCTTCAGGACCCTGATTTTAATAGTCCCCTGTGAAAAGCGGCCTTGATGAGGAATCAAGGAAACAAATATGTTGGCACATCCTGGCAGAGCCAACTGAGCTAACAAGGCCAGGAGTTGAGGGGAACTAGGGTCATAGGGGAAGATATGTGATTGGCTAGGTGTGGAGCATGCTCTTAAAGAAGAAAAACAGGATTACACAACACTACAATGTATTAAGGACTTATTTCACTGTTAATGAAATGAAAACTGACCGCAGCGTATTGCTATGTCAATTATTTATTATGTCCAATCTCTGTGATTGACCACACAGGTTTTCAGGGTGAACACCGAAGGTCAAAGGGCAGCTGTAGCTTCTTTAAAGCTCCTGTAGTCATGGATTTCTTTTGTAGAACATATCCTTTGCTGTTTTACATCAGTGCTCCTAACATTTAAAAAGCTGACCACTGGTCTCAGATGTTTGTCCATTGTTTCTGATTGATGAATAGTCTAACAACATTCAAAGCAGGTTTACTCTCACCCAGTCACATATTCCCTCTCGGGAGTGGTGTGTTATCTTGTTTGCGGCCATGTAATGTGTATAAAAAGCATTTTTGCCCACAGTGCCTTAGGCATAATGGGATTTTGCACGTAAATAAAAGCATGAACATTAGTAATTGAGGCTAAGATTGTAGTGGTTGGATAGAGATAAAGCAGATACATGGTGTCTGTTTGCCAGCATCTTTCTTATGTGCGATTGTAAAATCCTTTTTGTTTTTTTACTGTTACAGAAAGCTACAGTTTTTGATGGGGTTTGTCTTTATTTATTATTTGTAAATGTTGAGTCCTTCTGGTGAAAAGCAAGAAGAGGCCTGATTTTGAATGGTACCCTTTGTAACCCAGCATTTCCCAAGTGGTTTCCCAATGTGCTAGCCATAATTTTTGGCGTACACCAAGTGTTCTGCTGTGTTCAACCCCAAGCCGTAGCCTTAAACCTCACAGTACAGCCTTATTGGTAAACACCACCCCCAGCAGTTGGTTTTGGCTTCTTCCCTCAGGAAATGGGTTTGTGTTGGTGGTTTCCTGGCAGGGGCTGGGAGCTCAGCTGGCTGGTTGTGGACTGGTCCACAGAGGGCGGGGCTGCAGATCACCTGGCCTGGGGGAATATGAGGGGAGGTGGGGGGACATTTTCCGCCCACTGCGTGGAAGTGTTTTGTCAATGTCACGGTCTGCTGCCGCTGCTGCCTTCAGGCTGGCTGGTTCGTTGGTGAAAGTCCTGTCAGTGGTCAGAAACCTTAACCACTGTCACACATGTTGTAGCACACTGAGAAGACCCTGAGGAAATGAAACATTACTGGGCTGTCTGCTTGTATGTTGCATACTATCAGACACTACTCTTTTATTTTTAGATTGTGTTTAACTTCATCTAACCTATGAATAAACATGCCAGCATAATTTGCCACAGTAGGACTATACTTGCCCTTGGTGCAGTGTTTCTAACATGGCCATTGCAATTGTTAGTAAGTTTGGATTTTATAGGAGGACCAGCTATATGAACAGCGAACTGTAGAAATGCTTCTTTTGCGTAACCAGGTTCACGTTTCATTTCAGCAGTTGGGGCAACGATGCAGCAGCACTCAGCAGGGCTGAGCCTCTTGTGGTTTCTACAGCATTTCTTGCTACGCAGCCTTGTAATCTTGTGGTATTGGGAGTGATTATACCAAGTTTGTTCATTGTCATAGTTTCCCCAGCCTTGTGACTCGCATGTCCTCTTGCGGATATTTTAAAGTCAAACTGGAGTGTTTGGAAGGGTTTAGAATGATATTATCATTGGCTCTGATTTTTATCAGCTGCTCTTCACTTTTCCCTCCCTTATCAGGCTGTTTGGTATTAAGTCGATGGTGAAAGTACAGCACTGTTTGTTTGGAAATTTAAAGCAGCATTTTTAAAAAATGTAAATGATCCTCTTTTAACCGTCTGAGATGATTCATGCAAAACACTAGCTGAACAAATTAGGAAGGAACAGCGAAGGTTGAGCCCATACTCCAATAACAAGAGATAAAGTCTGACATTAACATGAAGATATGGAATGAGCTCATGGCCTTGCACTGGCTTTAATGACAATCAAACAGCTGCTGCTACAAGTCATTCTACAAAAATCCAGTCAGCAGAATAGATGGCCCTTTTGTGAAGACACTTTAGGGCGCCAAGTTTTTTCTTTTTTCCACCTTTCCCTCTCCCCTGAAGTCGGTGTCTACAAAGTGGGCTTGATCGATGAATCATCTGTGAATTCTCTACATCTGGTAAGAGTTTGGAAATCTGGAGAAGATGTTGGAGAAAAAAAAATGTGACTTGGACAGAGAGAGAGAGAGTTGCTGCGCAAGTGAAGCAGCTTGTCCCCAAAAAAGAGGCAGTTCTTTGAGAAGTGAGTGAAGCTTTCAGTTGCTAAGTTGGGCCAAACATTTTTTCATCCCTGTCCCATATTAGTGTCTGTCCCTTCTGATAATGGAGAAAGGAAAGGAGCATCAGAGCTCCACTGTCTAGACAGCCACACATTCACATGCACTTAGATTATAAAGATAGCGCAGTCCACTATTTAGACACTTGTTTCACTGCTGGCTGGAGTGTAATTGTTTCAGAATTGTGCTCCGCTGGTATAATTAACAATAAGTATGAAAGCAAATTGACTAATTATTCTGTCCTTTTCTTTGCTTTGAAGTTGAGAGGTCAGCTGTCTGCACAGTACTAAAACAATAGCACCACTTAAGAGTTGTACAGCACTTATGTTATTCTTACAGATTAATTGGGGACATTCATTTCCGTTTACTCATAATGAAGTAAGCTGGCGCCATTTGTAAGAAATTGCAATGTTATCGCACTCGTATCCAGTGTTAAATGTGGGACCGTGATCCTTTGTGTGTCTGTGTGTGTCTGTGTCTGTGTCTGTGTCTGTGTGTGTGTGTGTGTGTGTGTCTGTGTCTGTGTCTGTGTCTGTGTCTGTGTCTGTGTCTGTGTGTGTGTGTGTGTGTGTGTGTGTGTGTGTGTGTGTGTGTGTGGACAGCATGAGTGTTACTGTGTTTCTCATCCAGAGAAGTCCGGGCTGGCTTCATTGGGCCTGGCTGCAGGTTCAGGCAGTGCCTCAGGCAAATGCACACCCTTTTCCCCTACCTTCTCCCTGTTTGTTTGGAGTGCCCCGCTTCAGCCCCAAACCAGCAGCGTGAAGAATGGCGGTGCACATGGCCCCAAGATGTGGCCCGTCTTCCTGCCTCGGAAAACTTCTGAAACTGAGTCACGCTCCTAGCCTGACTGATTTCAAAGGCCAGAGCAACTGATTTGTGTGTGTGTGTATATGTCTGTGTGTGTTGGAGGAGGGGGAGATCTGTAATTCAAATGGTGAAATATGCTGATCCCATCAGCGCTACATTTCTCTGATCTTGAAACCAAGTTCTCCTTCACCCCCCTAAGAGCTTCGGAGTGTTTTACTCAGATTTGAGCTCTTCACATTTATCATTATTGTTACAAATCTTGTTCGTCGGCTTGTGCTTTTAACCTTGTCAGCGTTGATAAGATACTGCCTTTGTTCTGCCCGTTTCCTTCCTCTGTTTGACTGGTGTGTAAAATGGTGGCCTGGAGCTGGTGTTGGCTTTGTGTACACTCTCACTGCAGTTGCTTGGCTATAAACTGGCCCTTAATGACAGGAAGACTCTGTGTGTTTGTGTGTGCGCCTGTGTGTGTGTCCCTCAGACACTCGGGTTATTATTTGACTAGTTTTATGATGCTCTGAAATCGACCACATTAAAGGGCCTTTGTCTCCCAGCTGGACTACAGAAGGCTCATCACTGACATCACTTCACACTTTCAGCGAGCAAAGTTCACACTGCATTTATCTGTGATAGAAACGGGAAAGATAATGATGATGTATCTCTGTATGTGTAAGTCCCTGCTCTCGTCCTCCCTCCTCATATCTCCTCTCTCCCACACACAGACTGTGTGCTGACTTACAAGCATAGTGTCATATGCTATGACATCACTCCTGTACTCCCAGCTTTCCTCTACTCCCACAGCACCCATAACGCAGCTATTTTTTAAAGCCTTTTAATGAGTTTTATATGTCAGATCAGCTACACGGTCCAGCAATGACGGTCTACTGCAGGCGCTGAGCCCTATTTTGCTCTCATAGACAGTTTGCTCAGTCAGACGGGCCTTTTATGAGTTAATCACATTGTCATATGAAGACTTCTTTTTCACCTCTTACATCTCTTTTTAGCTTTTATCACAAAGGAGAGTGCTGTGGTGATAATAGAATTTAAAGGTCATTCCCAGTCTTTTTGCATGTTTTAGCCTCAGCATTGAAGCTGATGTTTCAGATTGCTCACGTATCCTTCCAGTCCTTGGCTGATCATGAGTTGATCTAGCAATTATTTTTGTAAGGCTAAGAAGGTTCAAAGAAAAAGATAAATGCACATCACATGTTAATAAGGTCACAAGTAACATTTGTCGGACAAACAGTCCAAAAACTCAAAAGTTATGCATATTTATAATGATAAAAAGTGGAGAAAAACGTCAATAAGATGTCTGTGAAGATTCAGTCATCCAGGTTATGGTTATCCAAGGAGGGTTGAATCAAGGGCAACTGGAAACATTTTCAAGTTTCTACAGTAAGGTCCAGTTGCCCTTGATTTAACCCTCCGTGGAGAAAAGCCCCATGTTGCAGCTAGCAAAGGGCTGGCTTTTATACTTGATTGATGACTTAGGCAATGATAATTATGTAAATCAATTTTGTATTGACTAATTACCTGACTGATTATGACACTGCTTCAGGGTGACAGGTGTTTGATTATTTGTTTCTGTTCCACAGAGAAGCTCTTTCGGGGCTGTACAAAAACTTTTTTGCACACAGAGGAAAGTTTAGTAGTAGCCACAATATTGTGGAATAAATGTAATTGTGTAAATTGATGAGTATAAAATGTCTGTCACCATCTGTAAAAACCAGCAGAAGTAGTGCAGTTCGTCACTTAAACAGGCATGAAAAACCGGAATCCTAAGATTCATGTCAGCTCAACTTGTTGTAAGTAGTCTTTTTATTTTAGTGTGTATCGTAATTATGTCATTTTAACAATTTGAGCCTTTATGTATTTCCAGAATTATAAATAAAATAACATTATGGGTATTACAATGCAGTAAGTAAAAAGATTATACTATATAATTATATAGGGCAAGTTCATTTTGCATATAATAGAAATATTACTGTTACTATCTTCATAAGATATCTATGTAAGTGACTATCTACATTGGTGTTTTGGTAAGGGAACCCAGTTTTTATATCTATCTTGTATCATAAATATATGTCTTACATCATCATAACAGGAGTCATGATGATTTCAATTGTGGATTAGGGTCCTGACCTACATGCATGTATTACTGTAGTATTTTCACTCACGATTTTTTCCGTAGCATGTGCAACATGCAGTATATTTAGCCCTGTTTTCCCTCTGATATTTAAGTCCCTCAGTGTTTGTGCTCATTGTTTGTAATGTGCAGGGAGGTGTTTGGGCTGTGGTGGCTGGGTGAGGTTGGAAGGTGGGACTGAAACGCCACCTGTTTATCCCAGACTAGCCCTCTTTCCAGTTGCCTTCTGTTTTGTGTCCGTCCAGTTCTGCTGACAGAAAAGAGGTTATGCTGACCTCAGTGATGGCCAACAGATTGTTAGGACACACTGGAATTGTGTTTGTGGTGCAGAAGAGATGGTAAATGTTGAATTGGGCCTGTTTTTGTTTTAGTATCAGTCAGTTTTAACTTGAGTATGATGACGTCAGGGGAACTTTGACGAACTTAGAGTGTGCCACCAGAATGATCATAGTACGTTTCTGTGGTTAATTGTGATTGTTTGATGAATCAATAAAGTGCTGAATTTAATTTAAATTATACTTGTAAAACAACTGTGAGTACAAGAGTAATAATACAATCATTGGTTTTAATATTCCTATTAAATTGTCTTTTTAAAACACAGATAATTTAATAAAGTTTTTAATGAATGTACAAACTACTTGCCTGGCTGCAGTGCACCAGTCATAGCCGTTTGAATTCAGTGGGAAAATTAGTATTTGGCTTAACACACAGCCTTAAATTATCACACACTTTCTTTAGTTAAGTACCTGGCAGAGGGTGCATTGATTTTGATCCCGCTGACTAATGTCAAACAGTCCTGCCCATTTGTATAAACTAGTGGTACCATACAATGGAATGCTGTGTTTGAAGCTTTAAGCCAAACTGCTTTGTAGTGTTTGCCATGGTTAATCACAGCGACTGTTCCCATCTTGACCATACATCTTTTTCCGGCTGATTGAATTGTATCATATAAACTGTTGGAAGCTATTGTGACCTCGCTGGTTGGTCCTCTGCAGCTAGTGTAGAACTTGTCAGGTCACTTGGACAGATCTTCTTCTTCTCAGTATGTTTGTTTTTGCTGGTCTGGACGTCTGCATCTCTCTAAATCAAAAACTCTAATCGCTTCTAGGCTAGGCAAACTCTTCCAGAAACAGCATGATTGTAAGGTCACTTTCTGGAAAGCATTAACCACGCTTAGCAACTACCAACCCCTCCCTCCACAGGAGAAAGGGGGGAAGGGAGAGGGAGGGAAACCAGCCTTATCACCATCGCTTCATACAGTAGGTGTTAAAATGCTGTGAAACTTATCTGATCTGATAGGGAAGAAAATAAATCTGACTGAGTGAGATGGAGAGAAAAAGGCTTAGTTGTGTAAATACCATAGGTGACTGAGAAAGAGGCATATGCATGCTTGCATCCATGCACAAAGGACCAGTTTTGTTTGTTGCTGTGGCCTTTAGCACCAGTACGGCAGGTTTGTCTCTCAAACGTGACTTGCTTTTTTGTTAGTCGTCCCTTTGTTCTGTTTTGTCCTGGTCTGTATTTTAAGCTTTGACTTTTGTGCCTAAGAATAAGTGCATAGCCAATTTCCCGACACATTTTAAATGCTAAAAAAAATCTCTTTTTGCAGATGATGTTCCTGGATAAATCTTCATTTGCTTGTAATGCAAAGTTCACTAGTAAAATTCCTTGACCTGTTTTGTGTCAAAAGCAGGTTGATAAAAAGTAGTGATTGTTCTTCCAGATGACAGCGCTCTCTCACGTTAATCTTCTTTAGGCTGTGTGCATGTCTGTTGGCTAAATATATGTACCTCCAGGCAAAGGTGGCCTGTAGGACAGCCGTGTGATTTTTCACTTAGCTTCACCATAACGAGGTAATTGCCTCCTGTTGCAGGGGACGGCAATTTAGTGATCTGGGACACAATGGGAGGCACCCCAGCAAATGATCATAACATAGACACACATGCACACCTTCCTGTCAGACCTGCACCTGGAGGGCAGACACAGCTATTATCTCGTCACACACTCACACACACATACACAGACACGAGGAGAAAGCTTTGGGGAGGGAGACTGTCATTATCTGCAATCAAGCACAGAAGACAAGAAAGGGAAATCTGTCAAGTTAGACTGGGATTAAGATTGATGAGAGTAAACGGTATTAAAAATTGGAGTGTGTATGATGTGAGACAATCCTAGTCTTATTCCATGGAATTGACTCAGTCGACTCACATGCGCTTACTTAATATCCAGTCCTACAAAAATGAAGACTCGATGACATGGAGTAACTTCTGCCTCAGAGTTCAGCCCCTAAACCGACCTCCCCCACCCCCATGCCACGACGGTCTTTTAAGGCCACGGTGGGACATGAGGACGAGGAATGTGTTACATCAGGTAAAAAGTGTCCCCAGTCTCTGGGAACAAGCAGCCATCTCTCGGCAGGCTTGTGAAACATTCCTGGGCTGTCTCTCACGTCTGGACTGGGGGATGGAGGGGCGGGAGGCAGGCGGCTCGGAGCTGTGGGCTCCCTTTGTCTCGCCCAGCCTAACCCCACCACACAAACACAAACACCACTCTCACTGCAGCCTCCTTTCTGCCAACGGGCAGGCTGCATGCCAGCCAGCCAGGAGGTGTGTGAGTGTGACAGAGATAGCACTTGTTTATGCGTGAAATAAATCTGATTCACATGGCGTGGGAAGCTCAATCTGAAAGGCAGATGCGAGTGAGGTGCATGCACACACAAACCTCCTTCTCGCTTGCTCTCTGACGGTGGTAACGTTATATCACTGGACAAATCACTCTAATAAGCCTCCGTGCAAGTCAAGTGCCAGCTATTAAATACACTGTTAGCCTAAAGTGCAAATTGACTGCTGCAGATGAATAGCCTGTGGGTTATGTTTGGAAAGTGAGCCAGGAGAGAGAGGCGCTCTGTATCGATAATATTGATCTGGCCCTCCTTGAAGGCCAGCTGAATGGATGTACTGCAGTGTTTTCAGGCATACTTAATGCGGACGGATGAGGCTGTTTGTCAAATGGAAGAGATAATTGTTGGTATTGATCTAGATCCTTATTTGAACTACTGAACAATTGCTATGACAAGTGCTATGAAAAATATTTTTGTGCTGTTGATAATTTGATCCTTCCGTAAATATTAGAACATCTTTTTTTTAACTACATATTCTTTATTTTTCAGAAATCTTGGCCAGAACAAGCTGACCACCATCGATGTTGAAGCTTTTGACAACCTTCCCAACTTGAGAGAGCTGTAAGTAGTCACCAACAGAATTCTCACACGTACACCTGATTTCCATCGAGGCAATCGACCCCCTGAATACTTTCAGTACTTTCTAATGGACTTGTGTTTGGTTCTGATAATCTCTTTTTCTCTGTTGTGAGTCTTAAACTCTGTATGTAGCTTTTTTTATTTTATTTTGTTTAATCCATGAGCATCAGGTGTGACACATTTTTATCAATGACTTAATTCTGACTAACATCTATGGATGCCACTCTACTTCCTAGTGGCATCCTCGTATGTGTTGCCTTGAGCGTAGTCCAATTGAGAATAAAGTGGTGGTTTTCTATATTAAGCCTCCCCTCCACCACCCGATACTGTGGCCAACGCTGGCCTTGTAAATATTTTATATGGTGAGGAGAGGGCTTGGCTCTGTGTCACTCAGCGCCATTGCACAAGGCACATGCACCCACATACACAAGCTAACTGATGATACACACACCGGTGACATCTTTGGCAGGCCCACCAGCCAGTCATACGCTCCCGGACATCTGTTTTACTCCCATGTTATTTTTGGTTTTTAAAAGGATGACTTGCTACTTGCTTGCTTGACGTGACAAGTTGAGTTTGAGTTCTTTTGATTTATGCAAGGTTTGATTGAATTTAGTCTCATGCGGTGGAGCATGTGGAATAGCCACGACAACACCGTGGCATCTCAGCTAGCATATACAGTTATGCAATTGAAGTACAACCTCTCAAACATTGTAGCTTTACTTTGACGCTGATTCTGTTTTTGTGCCTAAATTTGAGATTTGAAATAAGGATTTTTACTTTTGTTTGTTTTCACCAGTAAGACTACTAAAATTATTTACTGTGCTCCTAATTTTTGTGTCTTCTACTTTGATAAGTGCCTCTGTTAAGTCCTCTAATCTCATACAACATGTCACTGTTGTGCATTTCTTTGTGTTTTCCTTTAGGGCCCAGTTTTGCTCTCTAACCTACTGCAATTTGTGTTTGCCACTTTCAGGCGGCTGGACCACAATGAGCTGACCTCCATACCAGATTTAGGACAGGCTGCTTCTAAGATTGTATCTCTCTACCTGTGAGTACCCCCCTGCCCACCATTTACTGCTTAACATGGTACTGAAATTATCTGCCTCTCTGTTACTGTATTCTTAGGTCAGTGGCCTCTTTGAAATGCTCTTGAAATAGTCTCTTGACATCTGTGCAGGATCCATATGCCTTTGCATCTGAGAAGTAATACTGCATTAATGTGATGTTAGCCATGAATGTGACTTTATTATATTAAACTAGATCAAAAATCCCCTCTACACTTAGTATTGGGTCATGTCACTGACTAGTCTTATTAGCTGGCCATGTGCTCTTGTCTACAGTGAGTGGTGCTGGCTGCCTGGAGAGTCAGCTTGTATGTAGTTCCAACTTGGTGCTTCCAGTTGTGAAACGGTGCCTGTGGGGACTGCAAGCACTGGCATCTCACTGGAGATTTACTGCCCTATTTGGGAACGGCGTGTGTGCACTTGTGTATGTCATAAACGTGATGCTTGGTAGTCCATCAACAGTCTCATTTTTAGGCTGTTGAGGCAAGAAAGTGCTTAGTTTGATAACTTTATTCAAGTTGCAGTTTTGTAGCCAGTAAACGCAGCATTTAATTAAAAGGCAATACAACAGAAGTTCATAATACTTCCATCAGATGGAAGTTATATTTTAGAAATTAGCCTAATAATAATTGATGTACTGCTATTTAAAGAAATGGTTAACATCACACTAAGTCTTCAACGTCATCTCTGTTCGACAATTTTCTTTGTTACTATGATGCTCTATCTAAAGGAATGTGAGGTATATGAAACAAATACAGCACAATGAAAGGTTTTCTAAGGTTAGACCAAAATAAGTGAACGTAAAAATCAAAAGGCTGAAGCTGATATTAAAGCTTATAATTCTTAAATTATATATATACTATTTAATTCAGTTCTACACCAACACAAACACACATAAAATTGTGACAGCCTTCCATCCAAATCATCTGTTGGGTGGACTGTTGTCATAGTTTTTTCCCCTTCTGTGACCGAGGAACATTCTTACATCTCACTCAACTTGAAACAAGGAAGTCAAACTCCCCTAAGCTAGTCCAGTGCTAACCATTAGCTTCAGCCTGCATATTCTTTCACACCATGCTAGCATGCCGGCTGACTGACTAAAGTGTACAGCTGCAGGTTCCTGTAATATTGGTCATTGTCGTGTCATAGTCAGTGGTGAGCTTTGTGGGAGTCACACCTTCGCCTCTCCCTGTGTGATCTGTGTCATCTGCCCACTTCTCAGAATTAATCATGATCACTCATGAGGTCAGAACATTTCTGAAAGATGTGAACAGTTAGTGAAGAGTAAGCAAATCTGTCTGTTAAAGTGTGTCATCTTTCCAAAAGGCCTGAGTTGTTATTGTGTGTGCTTCCAGTCTCGATGTGTAGGGTTTAGCACAAGCTCCCGTTCACTTTGCTTTTGATATGAAACAGATCGGAGCAAGTTCACCTTTACTTGCACAAACTATGCAGAGCAGCAGCCCCTCCAAATGATCGAGGTGTCTTTTTTTGGCCTGACTTGAAGCCTGTTGCTAGGGTAAGGCCTGTAGGCGTGATGGAGGCTGGAGGGAGGGTCGGATCTTTACAAAGCCACACAGCTGAAGTGAGGGCCCGCTGAAGCACTTGCAGCTGCAGCTGTCAGTCACATGGCTTACAGTAAAATGGGTGACAGTGAGAAGGGGAGGAAGGATGAGAAAATAGAGAGGGAAGACAGGATGGGGGCTGTGAATCGTGTCAGATCAGGATGACATCACCACATATCGAAAGAGGAATGGTTAAGGAGAAGTAGTGGAGGTGGCAGCAGGAGGGTAGAGAAGCAAAAAGGGGAAACGAGAGGTGAACCCATACACAGGGTTATTCCCAAAAATAAATACAATACACTGCAGGGTAGTGTTCCTTTGGCATTGGTCGAGATAGTCTGGAATGTCGTCTGACTACAAGTTTATATGAGACTGTGGATTTTGCACACACCCTCACACACACGTACAGTTGTGCTTCCTTCACTTTTGGGCACATTACATACACTTACATTCATTTCCTGGAGACGTACCCTAACCCTTACCCCCTTACTACCTGCCTAACCCTAACACTTTCCATAAGCTTAAGCTAAACCTAACCTTACCCAAGTCTTCACCCTAAAATTTAATGGTTTTTGTTATGGGGACTTCCGTTTTGGCCCAATGAGGAAGGTGCCCACACTGTGACTATAAACAGATTTATGTCCCCACAACCTGAATAATACACATGTACACACACACACAGACACACACACACACACACACAAGCAAGTGGACTGAGAAAATAAAACCTTTCAGCCCCCGATTCTACAGTGAACTCTTTAAAAGGGACCATCATTGTATGTGGTTGCTACTGTCTGACTGCCTCTGAGTCTTTGAGCGTATCAGTTTGCTAGTGGCTGATGAGGTTTGCACTGTCTGACAGAAGTGGTAAAGTGATGTTTGTAGAATTACACATTTTAAATAGCTTGAGGAAATTTCAAGTTTCTCGAATTTCTGGCTCTTTAAATGTTGAGTTAAAATTTCTGTGGTGTGGGCAAACCAGGTACTAAGGAAAGGACAAACACTTATGGTATATTGTACGATTATGATCCTACTATGCCACAATCTGGAGTGAATCAAGCAGAATGGCAGTAGTGCACACAGTATTCATTATACTTGGAGTTGGAGAGGGCAATGTTTGTCAGCAGAAGTACAAGTTTTTCAAATTTTCATTTGATGTTTTTACATGGTTTTGTTGGAAACGGGATTTGAACAAATCTTTTTTAGTCATTCATGTTATTTAATATTGCTAGGAGATTTTCATGTTCATTCAAGAACTGTCAAGATTGCTGATGATTAACTTTTTCCAACATGATCATCAGACTGTGTAATCTTATCAGCGGCTATTCAGAGTTATCTGATTCGGAATCTTTGAAGGTTTGCACTTACAAGGAAGTTGATGACTTACTCCTGCAGTATATGATGTACAATATGGTAAAAAAAGTCATGTATCTGAAATAGAAAAAGAAGTAGGTAGACTAAGAAGGTGTAGATGAGTGGGCTGGATTTTTTTCCCTCCTTCCTTTTTTTTCTTTCTTCCTTCTTCTTTTCTTCTTGATCTCTTGCTTGGTTGACAGGTGACTTTTCCTTCATGTTTTTCTGCTTTCTTTAGCTTTTATTCCTTTACTTTCAATGCCTGGCAGCTCTTGTGGAATTCATTAGGCACAGATAAGCCTGACTATATGGTTGTATTACTGCAGTTAAAATTTGTTGGGCCAGTCTCTATCAGTTGGTTAGATGGCCATCAACCAATCACAACAGAGCTCTGAGATGCATCTTTTATCTTGAATTGAAAGCAAACGTCACCTAGTCGCCTAGATGCTCCTGATGAACTAACCACACAGCAGGCACCCACAGTCCCACAATGCACTTGATGAGTCTACTTCCCTCCACTTCCTTTCCCCTCAAACTCCCAGAATGCCACAGCAGGATGGCAAAAAAAGGTAACAAAAAGTTTTAAAAATACACTGTCAGTGACATTACAAACTTTCCCATTGTTTTCATCGCCTGCTCAGTGAACATCAAAGGGGGCCTTTAAAACAGCTCAAGATAGAAATCATGGCCCGCTGGATGATCTGATTTTGAAATAATTCTCCTTTTGTCCCCACCGCCAGCTTCAAACGGGATGGGACGGGCCAAACAATCGCTTTCAAAGATGACACTAGAAACGGGAGAATGGGCATGCTAGTGTAAACCGCCAATGCGCTTTCCATACATCAAAAGAAGTGTCAAAATGAGCCAGGCTCATGATAATCAGATGGTCAATGGGGCAGGGTAATGAGATTTGGAATTAAGAGGACTCAAGGCGAATAAGGCCCCTGGACATCAAAGGGAACATGAGTGAGCCCAGCTCTTCTTTATCAGAAATGTCCCTAGTCGTATGATAATCAGTTTTTATAAACGCTACTATTGTATGTGTGGACTTCAAACACACTGAGCGCCAGGGCTTTATCTGTCTCTCACACGCAGCTGGGCTCTGACTGTGGGAGGGAATGAGAGGGTTGGGGTGGGTGGGGGGAATTTGGTTTGAGTGGTGGAAGGAGAACGGGGCGAGAGAAAGAGTGAGAGAGGTCAACCTCTCCCACCAGTTTGAGACTGATCTGTTTTTCCCAGCAAAGGTCACCAGCTGTTGACCCCACCTCACCCCTTCATTCTCCCCCCTTCCTTTCCCTTCCCCCATTCCTCCCCTCAGTCCTTTTGCTCATGCTCACTGTAGCCACTGTCTGTTGCTCTGTCCCATGTGTGCATTTGTTATTTGTGTGTGTGTGTGTGTGCGTGCGTGTGTGTGTGTGTGTGTTTGCCCAGGCGTGCCTGCATGGCTCATCCTTAACCATTTCAGCCACTGTTTATTCAGGTGGGCCACTGTGGTGTGACCCCTCCTCCCCTTGTACACCAATATGTTTGTGTGTGTGTGTGTGTGTGTGCGTGTGTGCGTGTGTGTGTCCATCTGCTGGCTGAAGGCTAGAAAGGAAGGAGGGACTGACCTTGTTTTGATGAGTGGAACACTTGCTCTCTCTCTCTCTCCCTCTCTCTCCCTCTCTCTCTCTCTCTCTCTCTCTCGTGCTCTTTCTGTCAAACAAACACATACTAACACACACGCACACACACAGACACACATACAGAGATTTGGGCAAAATGGATCCCAAGCAGGTCAGCTCCATGTTGGAAAGGGGGGGTTTAACACAGCTCCTTGGCGTGAAAGCATCGATAAAATGCCCCATGCAGAACCAGCACAGTGCCAGTGGTCGATCTGTATGGGTCAACCCCATCAGATGATATTTCCTCATGACCCTTTCACAGGGCCAGGGATGGATGCAGATCAGAGAGCGAGAAACAGAAAGGGAGCATGTGTATGGACAAATGGAGAGAGTTGAAACTGAAACGCAGCTTCTGATGGTAATTATGTGATGTAATGCACTGTAATTCTCTGGTTTTTCTGTGAAGTGTACAGAACTGCCGTCTGTGGTGACAGTGACTACCAGAGTGTCCTGTGAATTTATTCAGCCTGGGTAGACTAGTTGAGCAGAGCCACATCATATGCACATGTTTTATATAAAAGGAGTCTGTGAGAGAGAGAGGACATATGGGTTAATAACATCAGCTGCATACAAAACACTAAAAACTCCAGTTGTTTATGATAGAATTGGTTCCTTTAGTAAACTTGCTTAAAATAAGTAACCATTGTAATGTAGCTTTCACTTGGGTGAATGGCGAAAGGAAGAATCCCAGTACATGAAGCTATAGCAGTTCTGGAGACTGGTGTCAAGTCTAGTGCTTTTATAGTTTGTTGTGTACCGCATAAAGATACTTTATTTTATCTTTCCTTTTCACACTTTCTCACTTGTTAGCCCCCCCCCCCCCCCCGACCAATTGTGTTAAAGAAAGTGATACTAAATTATATTCCTGTCCCTAGTTAGCACCCAGGCATGTGTCAGATATGTCACCCAGGAAAGTCTTTCATGTATGCTCACATATCACACACACACACACACACACACACACACACACACACACACCAGTTGTATAGGCAGTAGGCAGAAGGATGTCTATCTGTGTGTTCTATATTTACTGTCCGTCTGCTTTGTTCAACATATACCTACTGTGTAATGTTTGCTTATGTGAGTGTGTCTGTCACTTTGTCAGTCAGGCATTGTTTCCACCATCCTCTTCTCCTCCAAATTATTACAGGATACCCCTTGACAGGAGACCCCATAATAGGCCAAAATATAAACAAAAATCTGTCCAGTCCTCTGGCTCACCCAGGCTAGCTAGGCCAGACAAAGCAGAATGATACATCTTAGTGCAATGTTTACTTGTGTGGAGACTCCTAAAAGTGGGATGGTTGTGTTTTTCTAGTCAGCTTTGCAAACTGGAAGTAGAAAGGGTGACATGCCGATGTTCCTCTCTGGGTTCAGGTACATCAGCAGGCCATTTTTTCAGATTTTGCTGTGAAAAGAATGTTAATTGTTTGTTTTGCTGCATCTATTCAAGATGGTTCAAGTCTTGCTTCTCTGTTATCTAGCCAGTAGTCCCCACTCCTTTTTGGCTGGAACTTCTTGAAATTACACAGCCATCTCTCCATTCCATCACACACCGAAGTACTCCAAAAACCCCCTTCAACTGGCCCTGACTGATCACAGAGGCCCCGTCTATCTAATAGATTTTGCGTCTAAGCTCTGTTGAGAAGCACAGGTGTCCTTGGAATTGTTTAAAGAAGGCCAGACTCTGTTTGGAAGCTCTTGAAGTACACATTTTGAGGTGGATGAAGACCACTTTGTTATGTGTGCTCTGCTCTCTTTGTGCCCAAGAGTGGGTTTAGAGAAGCCGGGGGATTTGGAGTGTCTTCCTTGGGTGATGGGAAAAGAACACTGAAGTTAAGCAGGGTCATATTTTCCAAGATAGTGATACTGACACTCATAGGGTAGAGTCGTAGGTCTGTGAGGATTTTCAACCACACCTAATGCCTTTTATGTGTGTTTTTTATTTTCCAGACATCATAATAAGATCCGCAGTATAGATGGTCGGCGTACCAGAGAGCTGGTTTCTGTAGAAACCCTGGACCTGAGCAATAATGACATCACTGAGCTCCGAGGGCACTGCTTCCCTGCAGGCCTCCAAATCAGAGACCTGTAAGTACAATCTCTTAGTATTACAGTGTGTCACATGGAATAACAATCTTTAATACATCTTTTAAAATTTAGGTACTTAGATAACTTTAATAAATAATTTAGTAGTATTTAGAAAAATAAAATTCAACAGAAAAACAGTGCACACAAGATCCCTCATGTTTGTATCCCAAACACCATACTCAAGCTACATAAAGTGTATTAATGAAAACATATGGAGTAAAATTGAGTACAGTATATAACAAAGTATGAAAAGTAAGTCAAGAGAGACAGAAAGAGGGCCATTCATGTTTTAGCTTATTTGAGGTTTGTTAGAAATCTCTTATGCCACAATGTGCTGTTTCTGTGTTCAGATACCTGAGCAACAACAAGATCAGCGTGTCGGAGCTTGGAGCTCTGGACCATCTGGGCTCAACTCTACAAGTCCTGAGACTGAGCCGAAACCGCATCAGCCAGATCCCCGTGAGAGCTTTCCAGCTCCCCAGGCTCACCCATCTGTGAGTACCACTGGATTTCATCAGTTAAACAACATAGTTAGCGTGCTGACAAGATTGTGTTTTGATCTGTCAGAACAGTTCGACCTGCGAAAACAATATTCATTTTCAGCCTAAACACAAACGTCCAAAATGCTAGTTTCCCAGTTGTAGCTTTTGGAGTCGTTACAGAATTAAAAAGAATGAAGTTTAAATGAGGAGGAGTTTGTAGTGTCTGTTGATGGAGGTCTGTGTGTGTTTAACATTTGGAAAGCTATTAGTGTGAGGGGTGGGTAAGGTCTGACTAGGTAAACACCGGAGCCATATTATTGGTAATTTATTGCCATCTTCCATATCCCCAAAGTGGTTAGTACATTTCCCACACCGTGCTCCATTATCTTTGTCAAACTTCCCTCCAGCGTAACAGCGAGGTCGACCTACTTGTAGCTCAACACCTCCACTCCTGAGAGCAAAGGGACTCACGTAATGGGAGTCTCCTCCATTGTGGCTCCAGTAGTTTCCCCAGGTGCCTTTTGTTGGACAGGTGGCCCGGATGACACTGTATCTGCACATGGTTGTGTTGATGCACATCTGACACAAAAGACCTCTGTGAATGTTTATGTTTGCCAACATGGGGGCTTTTATAATCTTCCCACTCACACACACACAGACACACATATTCCAGATGTACAGATTCACTGTTACACGGAGAAACGTCATATGCGAAATGAATAATCGTTGCAGTGTTTAATAACTTACTCCACGTGGTCTTTGATACCTCCTGTTAGTGTCACTGTTAATTCATAAGGTCGGAAGTTGACCCTTGTATGTAAGCTAAATCCTGGGGGTATACAGTGCTGGCCTCATGCCACAGGTGGAAAGGACACCGCTGAGGAATGCCTGCTAAGCCTGGAGTTTGTTAACTGCAAAATGCAGCAGCTCCAGCTGCTACAGGATTCTTTTGTTTTGGCTACAGTGTGATGGATGCTAATATAGAATAAGGGCAAACCATCCCTCAGTCAGTCAAGAGAAAAAAATGTTTTTCCTGCTTTGAAATGGAGGGAACGTTTTGACAGTATGAGTTTGAAGTATGATTAAATGCATCACTGATCTTCTCTCATGATCATTTGGTACATTTCTGTTTGTTTGTCTGTCCACACTGCAGTGAGCTGAACAGGAACCGTATTCGTCAGGTGGAGGGTCTGACCTTCCAGGGTCTGTCCAGCCTGGAGGTCCTCAAGCTGCAAAGAAACAGCATCAGCAAACTCACTGATGGGGCCTTCTGGGACCTGGCCAAGATGAAAGTCCTGTATGTGTTAAAATAGTAATAAAATGAAACAGTATACATAAGCATAGTAGTACATTTACAAAAAATTAGAAATTTGTAGTGTCTGCATGACAGTCATAAAACATGATATCTAACCAAAAATCTGAAACTTACCATCTGATTCGTGAAGTTTGGGTGCAGCTCATAGTTTGGAGCAAGCACCAGCTGCTCCTAGAGACTAATCCCATTTGCACTGGTTACTGATTATTACAGGAGTACTCATCCAAACCTTTATAAAAATAAGACATTTTAGTATTTACTGGAACTTGCGCACTATTGCAACAATCACACCTTGTCCTGCTGACCTGCAATTTTTACACATTACTTCAACTGCATGCAAAATAACACAGTAATGGTCACAATTACACTGCAGTTTTTCTGAGACAGCACAGCCAATTTAGTAATTTCAGGGTGCAACAATTACCACCAAACTCCTGCCATCCTGTTGCCTGTAAACCCCTGTGTCCAAATCCTCAATGTCCTAATTCCTGGTGATACTTATTTTGCTTATTCTTGTCTCTTGCAGTCACTTGGACTACAACAGCCTGACAGAGGTGAACAGTGGCTCACTATACGGCCTGACCTCCCTTCAGCAGTTATTCCTCAGTAACAACTCTATAGCCCGCATCAACGCTGACGGATGGAAGTTCTGCCAAAAGCTGAGGGAACTGTGAGTACTAGCATTTAAATTAGCCCGAACATTCAGACTCTTGTGCCAGATGTCCTCTTCCAGTAGACAGTGGTTAAAGTTCCTAAACCTAGAATTATGAACTGCAGTGCAAGAAAGTTGCAAGCAATGAATGCAGGGCATACGTTTTTCAATTAAAAAAATAAAAATATGTTTATAACACCAACTGCGAAGTAAAATTTTGCTCTGTCTTTAGGGATCTAAACCACTTGTCCTATAGCCTGAGAACACTCCCCACCCCCACCCATATCATCCATCTACCTTCCGAAGGGTTAAATGACATTGTGCCTTAACACTCAATACGCTACGCTATTCTCAGAATAAGCCTGTTTATCCCATAATTAGAACTGGGCTCAACAACACTCGAGCTCTTCGACAAGAGTTTTTGTGCTCAGTTCTGAAGCGCAGGGGTTTAGCAAACCGGCATGTAATCCTCTACCGGTTGTGTTGTGGTAATTACCCTGAAGGATCGCCTTCACGGCCTTTGTCTACGGAATGAGGAGTTATTATCTGAGAGCTGTTCCCGTTCTGTTGACACGACTGTCCCATTGCTGCTGTAAAGTGCTTTGCTCAGCTGAGGCGTTGCTAACTGCGAGGTAACCTGGGGTATCTGTGGCGCCTATGTTTGTTTATGTCTAACAGTCAGACAGGATAACGATATATATGGCGTTCACCTTAGTTTGCTCTGTGTATCTCAATGCTGTTTCCTGTGCGCACATCTGTGAATGAAAGATTGCATCCAGCACCATCCCTGAATCACCCCCCCAACGCTGCACCAGTCAGCAATTATGTGATTTGAGTTATGATGACCCCAATGACTGATAGAAAAGAGTGACTTGTCTTTATGTGGAGCCGGTTATTGCATTCCCAATGCAAGGCTGAGCTGGTCATCAGGGAGAATCTCTGCACACATGACTGGTCAAGCAAACCTGAAGCCTGGCCACGGAGACCGATGACAAGGGCCACAGAGAGGCCAATGAAATGCACAACACTGCCTTTGACCACCACATGTTAATTTAAACACAAGATACTTGTGCTCAAAAAGAGGATTCATTCTCAGTGAAAAACCTTGGAGCTCTAATCTGCCTCTATACATGCCAAAGAGCAGTGATTCCTAACACGTCTCTGGTGAAAAATATCATTATTGGATTTATCAATAAGTAGTTCATACGTACTATAAAAATGTTCTCACAAGCCATTGAAACAAGGCTTCATTTTCACCTTGTTTCTCAAGTAAATTTCCTCGAGTCAAGTGTCATCTTCTTACTAGCAGTGTTGTTTCTTTCCAAATTACACAAGTGAATCTGCTTGGAAATCCATGGACTGTTCTCATCCCATTTGGATTTCCTCCAGCTGTGCAAGAAAAAAGAGATTTGATAGGAAAATAAGTAACATTTTAAGGGCTGCAGTTCACATGAGTGACAGTATATTCCCCTGGGGTTTACCACATGCTCAAGTAAGCTTATAAATGGAGGTTGTAGCCATGCAAAGTTCCAACCAAGAATGTATTTTCTTCCCTGTCAAACAGTTAGGACCTCAGTTGAGCTCTAAGGTCTGTTAAGCCCATTCTCTGTTAACATCTTGTGGTGAAGAAAAACGCACAATGGAAAAGCACATCACAGAGTGGCAAATAGACATTGAATCAGCCATGAAATTTAAGTATAATGATGTCGCGAGCTGCCTCAGCATTCTGCCAACCTGTCATCTCCTTCCAGACCTCACACAGAACATTTCTCTTTCTTCCCCGTTTTTCCTCTCTTTCTCTCTGTCTCCATGTCTGCCTCTGTCCTCTGCTCTGTCTGTCTTGCGCTCTGTTTCTCTCTCCAGGAATCTGTCGTACAACAACTTGACTCGTCTGGATGAAGGCAGTCTGGCTGTGCTGGGGGATCTCCACACTCTCCGTCTGGGCCACAACTCCATCAGCCACATCACCGAGGGAGCCTTCAAAGGCCTCAAGGCCGTACGCATCCTGTAAGTACCAACCCCTCCCTGACCGCCATTACCAAGCCCCAAATGACCCCCAACAACCCATTCATTACAGTTTTGCCCCAGCTGACAATCAGGCAAAGATGTGCCACTTGGGAGCAGTGAAAGCTGAGATGTTTAATATTGGTTTTGCCTCTGTGATATTTGATATTTAGGCTTACGCAGTCCCTTCATTTAACTTCAGAAAGCAGGAGTTGTTGACTCTTCGAGACGGGTTTGATCTCAATTGCATTCTTTTCTGTTCATGAGGTTTCTTTTGTTTTTACGAGGTGTTCATGCATCACTATTGCCGTTCCTGTGGCAACTCATTATTTTTCTTGTGTCTTTTCTCACTTTGTTCCTTTTGTCTGGTTTTGTTTTTGGGTTTCTGTTTTGTCTGGAGCACTGGTTCCCAACAAACTTGGATCTAAAAGTGTTCCACATCGCTCACCTCCCTCGAGATCCTTCCTCGCTTTTAAAGGCCATGAATAAAGACAGAGGTTTCTTTTCCTCCCGATCCACCTTTTGCACAAAAAGCCCAAAGGCCTAAAGAAAGAAAAGGAGGGAATGAAAGGGAGAAAGTCAGGGGATAAATCCAGGAGAAAGACTTGGGGGTCTTGGTTCCTAACCAAGGTCTTCTTGGCTATGCCTTCCTCTTGGTGAGAGAGCCAGAGAGGAGAGTTGTGCCAGAACTTGCTAGACAAGCTTTCTCTCACAACTGGGTGACAAGCCAAGGCACATAAGGCCTCTCTCTGCTGGCACACTGGGTGCTAGATAACTAGCTACAGAGGGAAATAGTGGGTGGGATAGGGAGCTTAGCTTGTGCCCGCCCTATCTGAGTCCTTCTCTCATGTTTCCCTTTCTTGTCTTTAATTGCTCACTTTGTTTCTTTTGGCTTTAGTTTTTTAAAGCACACTTAATACCCATTTTTCTCCTCTGTTCTCCTAAATGTACTCTGTCATCTCCTCGTGTTATCCCCCAATACAAGTACTATCTCTGTCTTGATTTTGCATAATCTTTTCTCTCCTTTTCTTGTATTGCTCTTGCTCTCTGTGTCTTTGAGGCAGGCCTAATCTAATCAGTGGTGGGGAGGACAGCCATGGGTTGGGCCCTGAAAAGGAGCCGGGGGAGCTTTAATTGGGCCTGCGCTGCTGGTCATGCTGGCATGGGGCTAGAGCCTGCATCGGGGTGTGAAAGCTCCAAACAAGCCAGCCTGCCCTCTAATTCGGCCACGGGGGTCGTTGGCTCATCGGGGCCCCCCTTCTCAGTGCCCGGTCTCCCTGCTCTACAGCCCCCACCACTGGCCTTGCTTTAACAAGGCAACGGCCATTCACATTCAGCCAGCCAGAAAGAGTAGGAAATTGGCAGGCCCTGTCCAGTCCAACTAAGACAGCGGCCAATGGAGACTGAAAAGAACCAGAGGGGGATAAGAGAAGTTGGAAAGCAAAAGGAGGAGGAGCGGAGGTGCTATTGTGGAGATGGTGGAGGGTGTGCCTGACCATCAACCTCAAAGGCCTTTCTCAAGTTTGAAAGAAAGTCTTTTAATGGTTCAGAGGAGTCCTCCGACTCTGTTGTTTTTCTTTTCAATTACCATTCAGAAGGGTGGCTCCTCTGCAGCTATGACTTCACCTACCGAGGTAGTTCTTTAGACCCTGCAAGGGGAAATAAAGTGCATTCAACAAGTGTTTGGAAACCCCCGAATGCTCTAAAAGAAGCCCCCATTTCTCTTTTCTTTCTTTTCATGGAATCTATTTTGTCTTTGCCCAGTCATGGCTAAGCTCGCCTCCTAACCTCATTAAAGACTCTCGGCTTTAGTTTTGGCTGTGCCATACCTGCCGCCATCGGACGAATAGACCCAACTGTTTGGCCTCTCACAAGGCATTGTGTTCCCGCCAATCCCTCCATGCTGTCATGAATTATACATGTCTTTCCCTGTGCTGGGTTTGCCTCAACACACCAATGCACATGCACACATACTTGCATGCACTACTCCACCCCTCTAAGGAAAGAATGTGCTTGGTTGGCAGAGCAGAGCGGCAGAGGGGCTCTTAAGGCCAGGTGCAGAGGGGGGAGGATGATGTAGGGAGGGAGCGAGGGTGGGAGTGTGGGCAAAGGGGTAACCCGTGACTTCCAGACCATCCTCTGCCAGGGCTGTGTAACGCTTCAGTGCTGGCAGACCCTGTCCCTGTTCTCCTCCTTCCCTCCCACCTTCCATCTTTCTTATCCCCCTCTTTTCTCTCATTCTCCGCAGGGAGCTGGACCATAACGACATCTCGGGCACAATAGAGGACACCAACGGGGCCTTCTCTGGATTGGACAGCCTCAACAAGCTGTGAGTGTCTCCTCTCGTTCTTTCTTTTAATTCCCTCTGCCTCTCCTTCGCTATCAACCCCTCCTTTTCACCCCCCTCTGCTGTTCTTCAGAAACAATCAGAGAAACAGAATTTAGCTTTTTTCTTCCATCCAAAAGTTTCCCTCCAAATCCCGACTCGCTCCTTGCTGCCAGCCAAATTCAGCTAGTCCAATTAATGGCCACAGGGTGTGTGATATCTCTCCCCGCAGGACCCCACACTTCACTTGGTAGGGAAGTCACTGCAGTGACTTATAGGGCCCCTCTTCATTTTCTTACAAGACTTGTTCAAAGGTAATTTTTTAACTCCCGTCATCCTGTGGAAGCTCAGGCCAGTTTGTCTCCATTTCAGTCTGGCTTTCGCTTTATGATTTCATTGTGTCACTCTAGCTTAATGGCCAAACTGTGTTCTCTTTCCCTCTAATGGTTCAAGAAGGAGATACAGTGGATCTGTTTTTTATATTTTTTCATGATCACTCAGTGATTTTCATCAAGGCAGCTTGTAAAAAGTTCAATGTCAAAAATTGGCAATTTGAGAAATTACAGAGGATGTGGAGTTTTGGCTCTGAGTGGCAACCATCAACCTGCAGGATGAAAAGATGATGTCCAGCAAAGATGGTTCCCAGTGTGAGCACCGCTGAAAGAGAAAGAACTGGAGAAGAAGAGAGAGAAAGGGCTTTTCTTTAAGCTGGCAGGGGTTCGTTCCCCAATAGGCTTATTTCTATTTCTCCTCCATGCCTCCGCTCCTCTCGTCCCCTCTTTCCCAGTGCTTGTTGTTTGGAACTGAGAGAGGGTGAAATTGAGGGCTGCATTCAGTCATCAACATCAAACGCCTCACACGCCCCGCCCTCTGACCCTGCCCCTTTTGTCACGGCGTTGGCGGAAGCGGCCCGCTGCATCCCAACGCTGGCAAAGCAAACCATGGGAAAAAGAGATGCAGAAAAGAGAGAAGGGGCGAAACATCAAAGTGTCCACCACACACACTGGGTTTTCTTAAAGCAGCTTGTGAATGCCGCCACATGGGAGGGAAGTGGATCTTATAGATCTAAGCCAAGAGAAAACGATGAGTGGATCTTGGATTGTAGTCTGTTGTTTTTTGGGGTTTTTTTTGGGGTTTTTTTTATATCTCCAAAATAAAAGTTGCAAAAACGACAAACTAGTCCTCTCATCGTCCCTGTGACAAGACAGCCGTTTGTTTGTGTGTACATGTGGATGAGTTCGAACACTGGGGTCTTCATTGTGAACCAGCCAGCCGTGTCTCCTCTTCCTGTGAAGCAAATACTACAACAGGAGAGCGACGAGGGAAGGGAGGTGGCAGCGGGGAGAAGGTGGAAGGAGGGATTAGGACCCCAAATCACAGGGAACAGCAGCTCACTTCTTGACTCAAACCAGGCTTGACAGGCACACACACACACACACACACACACACAAAATCACATGGTTGCATGTATGTCCTTACAAGCTCTGCAGGGAAAAGAGCTACCACACACACACACACACACACACACACACACACACACACACACACACACACACACACAAAGACATACACAGCCCCGCCTGGTCATTGCTATTAAATTCTAATAAAGATAAAAGTGGTCTTTGAAGAGCGGCACAGAGTCCAGGTGCCCCCCCCCCCCCCCACACACACACACACACACACATTCAAACTCCAACCCCATCCAGTCTCCCTCACCCTTCCTCCGGGCTAATCTCCGCACAGTTCAGATTTCCAATACCCCAATCCCCTCACTCTTATCAGATTCAGCCTTGCTAATTGTGCTTCTCTCCTTCTCTTGCTCTCTCTTTTCACCCCCCTCTTCTCACTCCCTTCTTCCCCTCTTCTCTCTCTCTTCATCTATCGACGCCCTTCATGTTTGGAAACGGCAGGACTCTGTTTGGAAACAAGATCAAGTCGGTGGCCAAGAAAGCCTTCTCTGGCCTGGAGACCCTGGAACACCTGTGAGTATCCCACAATGCAACCAGCCAGAGAAAGAGAGAGAGAGGGAGAGAGTGAGGAAGAGAGGGTTGGGTGGTGGTGGACGGGTATTGCCAAAAGTAGCTGGCAGAGAGCAGGCTGCTAGCAATTTAATAGCGTCTTTGTAAAAGGAGAAGACAGGCTTTTGCGAGCGCCCAGCTGCTTCTCTCTCGTTAGCCTAGCACAATCTCAACTTTGGCCCTTTTTTCCTGCCTCTGCGCAGGAACAAAGTTATTGAGCATATGGCGAGCTCCGTAGAAGAAATGGAATTCCTATAAGCTCTTTCACAGGCCTTTGTCAAATGAGGGCAGGGAGTAATGGAAAAGCTGGCATGATCCTCAGACATGCATATGTTTCCACCTTGGTTAAAAGTCAGATCCTTGCTAATGAAAACCTGTGCGTGTGTGTGCAATGTGGATACAGTTGATGTGACAATGCGTCATGTCCCAACAGGAACTTGGGAGACAATGCTATTCGTTCCATCCAGCCTGATGCCTTCAGTAAAATGAAGAACCTCAAAACCCTGTGAGTTGTGCTGATGCATTTACACAAATACACATCATCTACGTGCACGAATCCACACACTCAGAAAACAGCCAGCAGCAGATTCACACCCACAGACGCCTCGAGTCCCTCTGTGCTTTTGGAGCCGCACACACTCTCGGAAACACATATTCAGTTACAGGAGCAATAGATAGATGTGACATATACCACATGTACTTACCTCTCTCCTCTCCTCTCCTCTCCTCCACAGTCTCATTCAGAGCGACAGCTTCCTGTGTGACTGCCAGCTCCACTGGCTGCCCAACTGGTTGGCGACACGTGCTCTGCAGGCCGGTGTCAATGCCACCTGTGCCCACCCGGAGAGCCTCAAGGGCACCAGCATCTTCCAGGCCCCGTCCAGCAGCTTTGTGTGTGGTGAGTTGTGTGTGTGCTTCATCTGTGTTTATGTGGGCGGGTGTGTTGAGCAAGAGCCACACTGACAGCTGCTCTGTTCTGTTATTTACATAGTTGCACATATTTGTTTGCGTGGTGTTTTGTTTAGCTCTGCATTTGCACACAGACATGCTAATGGTTCTTGTGTGTGTTGTATTTGGCTCTTTCACATCCATTTACTGAGAGACCTTTGTGATGTTTGACATTAGACCACACGTGTGATTTATGCTTCCTTCTTAAAGTCACATTGTCTTTTCTTTATATCTCGTCCCTGCACTCACTGTCCTCACACCTTTTTTCACTTTCTTTCTTCCCCCCTCTTCTGTCCACCTTCAGACGACCTTCCAAAGCCCCAAATCACCGTGCAGCCAGAAACTACAGTGACAGTCCTCGGTAGCGACGTCCGTCTCACCTGTACGGCCGCGAGCAGCAGCTCCTCTCCCATGACCTTTGCTTGGCGTAAGGACCAAGAGCTGCTTCGCCACGCCGAGACAGAGAACTATGCCCACGTGCGCGCTCACCACCAAGGCGCTACATCTCACGCGGCAGGTGCAGGTGGAGGCGTGATGGAGTACACCACTATCCTGCACCTGCGGCACGTCACCTTTGCCCACGAGGGCCGTTACCAGTGCATCATCACCAACCACTTTGGCTCCACCTACTCCAGCAAGGCCCGCCTCATTGTCAATGGTAGGTTGTTTTTTTTAAAGGCATTTGGTGCTCAGTAAAGGCCTCATTTACGTTAAGATTGACTATATTATTATTACTATTATCAAAGGGGAGAGGTGGGTTATTATTGTGGTCCTAAAAATACAATTAAAATGGGAGGGAAATTGAAGAACATTAGAGATCCAGTGTCATGTCAAGTCAAGATAGACAGAAAAAAACATGCCACTCCAGTATCTCTGTTGATATGTGTGTCATTACATCATTTCCACCAAATAAAATGCCTGTTAAGTTATAACTTGTCTGAGTTTCAGTTGTCCTGTTTTGACAGAGAAGCGATTGAGATTAGTGGCCATGCTGATTTTCTTCTCTTTCGCTTGAATAAAGTCTCTCTGGCTCAGGCCTCCATCTCTCCAAGGATGGTATTCGGAACAAATTGATTTAGCTGCATGTCAGCGCTAACAGGGCCCATCTCTTCTGCGCTCTGTCACTCTGCTTTTCTGCAAATGGAGTATTTATCTAGACTGGAGTTTGGTTCCCTGCCCAAGTCTGCATCAGACCTCCAGCTACTTCGGGGCTTGACTTCGAATGCCAGCACCAGCTGTGAAAATGTGGGTAGAGGAACTGAATGCGTAATGCTCTGCAGTCCTGAACAACTGCTGTGAAGGTTATTAACCCAAACCTGCTGCAACAGGGTTTGTGATCAGCTCACGTGTGAGCGCACAGCTGTATCAGGATGAATGAGGAAACCTCTTGAAAAATGAGGAGGACAGTCGATTCTCCTGAATACACAGACATTGAAGAAGTTGATGCCGTTTGCACAGAGTGTGGTGATGTAAACAGTGTCACGTCTGTCCGCAGTTCTCCCATCCTTCGTGAAGACTCCCAGGGACAGCACCATCAGGACGGGCCACACAGCGAGGCTGGAGTGCGCCGCAGAGGGCCACCCGGCACCGCAGATCGCCTGGCAGAAGGACGGCGGCACGGATTTCCCCGCAGCCCGGGAGCGGCGCATGCACGTCATGCCCGACGACGACGTTTTCTTCATCATGGACGTCAAGCCGGAGGACATGGGCGTGTACAGCTGCACAGCCAAAAACACAGCGGGCACTGTGTCTGCCAACGCCACCCTCACCGTACTGGGTAAGAGCTGTGTATATTTCCTGCCTGTAGTTTAGTTGAGCTGATATTGGCTCTTTTTTGACTTGTGCTCAGTGTTGATAATTTTCCCACATGCCTAAAAAATGAGCACTTGTAAATAGCTCAGCGCTCAGCTGGGAATTGGTCAGTCCGAGGCTGCAGAATGAGAGGCTTTATATTTTTCTTTTCTCTGCAGCTGTGGCCTTGCTGCATGTCAAGGGCCAAAGGTCACAGTTGGGGGTCAAAGGGGGGATGGTAGGGAAGCAGGGGGGGCTCACAGAGGGGTGTTTGTTAGGCATTCCCACCCCCCCTTCTCCTCTCTCGGTGGGAGGGACAGTCATGGCTGCTTCACTGCAGGCCTCAGTGCTCCCAGTTTATTGGCTGTTTTACACTGTTAAATCAAACAAAACGGAGCTGCTCTCCTATAACCATCTCAGGACATAGATCATCTTTGTCCTTTGTCTTTGAACTGAGCAAAGCAGTCCCTTGTTGGACAGAACTAAAAAAAAAAAAAAAGTTAGGGGGTTTCCTTGCTAACATACAATAATTAGAAGCCTTAAGTGTGCACTGAAAAGCCCAGAAGCAACAGTTCCTATATTTAACATGGTCAGACCGGTCAAAGAAGTCTTTAAGTGACACATTTGCATGTTGTGCGACTTGTGAGAGACTTCAGACTTCACAGCAGTTCAAGCTAATTGAGTTGAGTGCTAATCCACCCAACAATGTAAAATATTGAAGCGAGCGACCATGCCTCTGGACTGAATCTGTGATGTTTGGGTTTGAGAGACGGAAGGGAAGGAGGAGAGGGGGGTGGCTGCAGTCGAGGGGCCCCTGTCTGGAAAAGAGTGGCGGGGGAGAAAAATGGGAGCTAAAGAAGAGCTGGAATGGAGGAGTCTGTGTGTGTGGGGGAAGGTAGGCAAGTGGGATTTAGAGAAAAGAAAGGGTGGAGGGGAAGGGGGGTTAGTAAGGATGAGGGGATTGATGGAGAGGGAGAAAGTATTGATAGAGGAGAGTGGGACGACTGAAGTGGGTTAAGTGAGATCTCTTAATCTGTGTATGTCCCACTGTGAGGGGAAGTGCTCAGTCTGAGAGGAGAGGCCTACCTTAACACATACACACACACACACACACACACTCAGCTGAATGCGCTCCATTCAGCAGAATGAGAAGCTGCCAGGAAAACACAGAAAACATTGTTCTGAAGAGGACTCTGTCCCGACAGAAATCCTGTTTGTGTGCTGTAATTAAATTGTATGAGTTTGTCTGAATCACAGATGCATAAATATGATTGTTAGATGAGGCTGTCATCATGAGATGAGCTTTCAGTCTCAGAACATCACACTTTGTGCTCTGTCGGGCTGACTCATCAGTCTGTAGTCAATACTGTGAACAACCTGAGCTGCAGCAGAAACCTGAGAGCAGAAGACTTTGATGCTGTAGAATAACAATAGAATCACAGCTAACGCTGACCTCAGGTCTGACCTCAGTCTCCAGGCTTTGATGAGAATCGCTCCTCTCCTCCACAGAAACACCTCACCTGGCCCAGGACCTGGAGGACCGCAGCGTGGTGGTCGGGGACACGGTGGCCCTGCAGTGTAAGGCCCTGGGCAGCCCGCCGCCCCGCATCACCTGGCTGCGCAACGACCAGCCGCTGCGCCCCTCCGACAGACACCACTTCACCCCGGGGAACCAGCTGCTGATCATCGGCTCCGCCTCGCTGGAGGACGCCGGCCGCTACACCTGCCTCATGTCCAACACGCTGGGCACGGAGCGCGCTCACAGCCAGCTGGTGGTGACCCGGCGCCGCAGCCCCTGCGCGCCGCCAGCGGGGCCGAGCACGGTCACTATAGGGATCATAGTCATCGCTGTGGTGACGAGTATTGTGGTGACGTCGCTGGTGTGGGTGTGCATCATCTACCAGACCAGGAAGAAGAGCGAGGAGTGCAGCGTCACCAACACAGGTGAACTCAGGTCTACTCTGTCCTGGTAGCATGGCTAAAAATAGAAAGATAGTCAGCGGTTGTGTCTGTCTGAAGTAAGCCGTCACATCCAGTACATCCATAATGAACTACAACTTCTGCTGCCAACAGCCATTTTTCTTATTAACTCATCTGCCAGTTATTTTTCGATCAGTCGTTCAGTTTATGAAATAAGAAAAGTTTTGAGGGCCCAAGGTGAAACGTTCAAATGTTCATGTTTATATCCAACCGACCACTCAAAGATATTTAATTTTAAATTAGACAACGAAACGAAAACCAGCAAATGTTTAGAAGCTGACTTAAATGATAAATCAATGATAGTTTAAAATGAACATAGTGAATAAAAATGAATTAATCGACAGTCTGAGCTCGAGGGTCACAGCATCCACCGCTCTGGGTGTAACGTCTCCTTCTTCTCTCGCAGACGAGACGATAGTTCCTCCGGACGTGCCCAGCTACCTCTCCTCCCAGGGCACCCTGTCCGAGCGGCAGGATGTGTGTATCCGCGTGGAGGCCGGCGGTGGACCTCAGCCCAACGGACACGTCGGAGACACCACAGGTACCCGACAGCTCGTCTCTGCTCGGCCCGCCAAATGTTTGTGCTCGCCAGCAGTTTCTCCCACTTCCCATGAGCACAGTGGGAGCGTTGCATAACGATGAAAGGAGCGCTGCTGTCTGAAGGCCTGCTCAGCATCAGAAATAATTGCAGCAGACACACTAACCACAGTGTTGACATACAGTTGTTGATTCTGCGCCTCCAAATCATTTCTCCTCTCTCCCCCCGCCTGCAGGTTTCGACGGCGCAGTCGTATGTACAGATTGTATGGAGAACGGCAGCAGCTACTCCAAGGATCCTGACTACCTGACGCACGGGTTCGGCCCTGCCGGAGGCATGGAGTACCAACAGCACTCTGCTCCCCCTCCACACCCTCACTGTCACCCGGGGGAGCAGCATAACGCGGGGCCACACTCCACCCTGCTCTACAACGGGACACCCAACGGGATCCGAAAGGACATTCAAGGATTTCCAAAAAATCACAATCCCTTACAACTGAACCATGAGAGAAGAGGTGAGGTGATCAGTGTTGTGAGTTTAAATGTACTTTTGAAAGGAGTTTTGTAGCCCCCAGCACCCCCACTACTGCTAACAAATGCCAACAACCAGATCCCATAGACAAAAACCCTTTTTTAACACCCCAAAGTGCCCCAGTTCTTCTAGGAATATCATTTATATCAGCTGGTGCCCTGAGAAACTACCAGCTATTTAGGAACCTTTTTAAAGGCAAATTCCTTTTAATGTGATTGTTGATGGATTGGCTCCTACCAGCATTTGACAGCTCATCATAGTTGCACACCCAGAGCCCCTCAGGTTATCTCTCTGAAAACACTGTAAAGAAGCGCTGAGCACCAAACCTCTGGCAGGTCTGGGCCTGTTCTGGGATTGAGCTTCTTTAGCGAGGAGTAATACCAGTGGAATTGGCCTCCAAATACCAATTCTCACCTCCACATGTCAACGCAGCCCTGTGCATACATTCCACTGCCTCTGTATCCTACAGCTGAAAGCATATTTGTCTGCATACATGCCTCGTCACTGACTTTGCCCGTCTCTCCTTCTTTGTTCCTCAGCGGGCAGAGCGGGACAAACAGAGGCGTTCTCTCCTTCGCAGGAGGACTCCTTCCATAAGCCGGTGAAGCTGGCCGGCGTGACGAGCCGCGGCCGCCTCGACAGTGACTGTGAGCCTGAGCTCAAGCAGACTCTACTGTCTAACGGACACACCCTCAGAGCCTCTCAGAATGAGAGCGCCCCCCTAAGGAGAGCCAGCGATTAGCAGGCGCTCCATCCAGCCCAAAACGGACTCGCTGCAGCGGAGTGGACTTTTCTTCTTTTTTTTTTTTTTTTGCACTGGGAAATAAACTGCTACCTCATATCGAGGCGACTGATCCTGAGCCTCCTGGATCTGGACTGAAAGGGAGCACCAGGAGGGGAAAAGGCAGGGGGCATCCGGAGTGTGAAGGTGGAGCTTGTGTGGGTGGCGTCCCATCTGAGCGTATCAGCTGTACATAGTTAAAAACCTTCGTTTGGGAGGTGACCAATTAAAAAAAAATTCTAGCTCCAAAAAATGTGACTTGCATTTGAAGCATGTAAATGTAGGGAATCTTGTACAGTGTATGTATGTGCAGGGGAAAAAAGAGAAATATACCTTTGGACATTTGACTGTACATAAGAGTTTTCTTATATTATATATTATATAACTTTTACAAAAGAGTATTTGAATTTATGTGCATGACAAAGAAAGGAGTGACGGTATTTTTATTTTTCTTCAAAAAACAAAAAAACAAAAAACAGCCTTTTTCAGCTTTTACCAGCATTCAGCTGCGGTGCCTTATTGCATGATCAAAGAAAACTCAACCTGTACTAGCATATATCAAGAGACTTTTTGTGAGAGATACTGGTACACTCTTTATAGCAAACAAAACAAACACTTGATTGCACTTGAATGTTTTTTGACAAGCGCTGCCAATCATGGCCTTACAGAAACACAATTCACATGCGTTGTTGTTGTATGAAGGAAGAGCTTCGATGTAAATTATTTTGGTACGTCAGATGGTTCAAGCTGGGATATTTGCGGGTGGTCAGTTAAAGCACTTTTTATATTCACTTCACCAATAAGCAGATCGTGGACATGATATCTGTCAGCAGGAATGCTGGGATCTCCGCCGCTTTAGTCTAGTCGGCAGTACATACTGCGCCATCATGGCTCTTCCACGTTTCACTATACTACAAGTTACTGCGAAGCTGCTCTGATATAGTTGGGAGAAAGTACTCTTCTCTGCACTAGTTTCTTTATTTGGCCAAGAAATTGACTTTGGCACCAGCTCGCGACTAAATGTGGTCAAACGTGGGCCAGCAGCTGTTTCGTAAGCAGTAAAAGCCAGTAATGATCTCAGCACGGACACCTGTCGTTTGTTCTTGGTCACATTCATAATGAATCAGCTACGTGCACTCGACATTTAATTGGCTGAATGCTTAATCATACCATTCTCATGCTGTGAACTGTTACTGCTGTAATGTGCCCCTACATCCACCGTCGTGCATTCACAGGCAAATGGCCAGTAATCTGCCTCCGTCACACCATCACAGAGTAACGGTAACTCTCTTCATCACTACAGCTGAATAATGTTTGGTGTTTGAGGTCACTAAAGGCGCGGTCTCGTGCTGTGAACTGTTGGGAAGCTTGTGAAATGCGCTCTGACCAAACTTGGAGGATTAATGCAGTCAAGACTGTCACGATCCCTGCGTGCACTGGCTCAGAAATCAGGCAAAGCAGCCGTCACGTCGTCTAACGCATGCGTGCGTTTAGCCGGCGCGCTCCTGTCTGAACTGTGCTCTGTTACCAGCGGCCTTATCAAGGTAAACTGGCGGACACACTCCTCTGGTTACACCTGATAGCACCTATCAGAGGTGATTTTACCAGCAAGACCAATCACAGATCCCTGCTGGAAAACCAATCCCAGTGCAGCAGGTAAAAGGGACAAGAGGGAGTAAGGTGCAGTTCATGTTCTGAGTAATTTATTGAAACAAACTCTCTGAAACCAATGTCAAAGCTGAAACAGTGAAGTGTCTAACGTGGCATTGAAGTGTCTAATAAAATCCCACTTTGCTATCATTGAAGTGTTTTGCCCGTTTTCTCGCCTGTGCGAACAGAATGAAAGGACGTTTTAGTGACAACAGGATCGCAAACAGCTGAGTTTGCATTTAGCAGCGCTCACATGTCACAGTGGTCGTGGAGAAGCCATCAATCGAAATGGAGCATGCACAAAGACATGAAATCCAGAGACCTTGATCTTCAAAGGAGTGAAGCAGCTTGTGCCTGGACCACAAACACACGCACACAAAAAGCTAATCTTCCAACCAGGAATGTGTCCTGGCTCCCTGAAGCTCCAAAGACAGCAGGCATATTTTTTCCTTCTGCGGGCTGTTTAAAATATTTGCTGTTGAGTCAGGGCTGACTGAGTGTCAGTGGCTGGCCAGAATGTGCATTCCAGATGGATGTTTGTCATCGGATGATTGACATGCCTCCCGCCGTGGCCTCCACCAATCACACGCGGCCCATTGTTGTCCAGCAGCCTAGTGACAAGCAGCATGACAAACACTCCCACCTGTGAGGCCATTCGTCTCCCTCTGCCCCGGCAGGATTTACAGAGTCTGCACTTTTACCTCAGTAGTGACTGTAAGGACAACAGTGACCTGATTCACTGAATACAAGAGGGGGGAAACACTGATGCTACGGCTGACTGCTCTTGCATATGTCATTTAAATAATCCCCCTTCAATCAGACGTAGAGTGATTTGTTAGTCTTGTAAGAAGTTATCTTGGATAACTCTGTGCTCTTGTTTTGAAAAAAAAGGCACATGTGGAAACCATCAGTACTCGCACACTTGGCTGGTGTACATGAAGACATCTTTTCACTAAATGTTGTATCTTAAACACATCAGCCATTAAATGAATCCCGGAGAAATCCGCTAATTCAGGTCAAACATGTAATTCCAACCTCCGCTGCACCTCAGACCTGCTCACTTATCCAATTATTAATCAGCGTCTTTCACCGAATCATGTCATTTCCTGTGTAAGGCCAGTTGCAACTGCATCTGCAGTTCAGCTTGTATTCTCAGAATCACTGATACTTCACTAAATACTTAACCTGACTTGAGCTGGTCATGCGGATAATTTCGGTTTTAGGCGGCTGATATCTCGGCAACTTGACAAATAAAATCAAAACCTGTACAGCTAGACGCTAGAAGGAAAGCATGCTGCTCACTCCTCCTGCACACTTCTTTTTTATGGGCGATTCCCAGTAAACTCACTTGAGTAAGCAGTCTAAAGTTTAAATGGTGTGCATGCAATTCATGCTACTTATTCTACAATCAAAGTACAATATCGGCCTACTGGCAACTCTAAAGCTCACTATTTAACATGTTACATCCCAGTAGTTTAGTCTGGACACAAGCTGCAGAGTTAAAACAAAGTTATAGTTTTATGGGAGTTTATGTATCGGTCTATTTCTTGGCTGGGAAAAGTGACATCCCGTTTCCCCCTGCTTGAGGATGCTGGATGTAGCTACATACTGACCCTACACACACAAGAATGGTATTAATCTTCCTATCTATGAGCAAGAAAGCAAAGCATCAAGCTATTGTTAATTAATAATAAGGATTTTTTAACCACATGTGACTGCAGAGAAAATCCAATTGTGACAACAATGTGTATTTCAACACTTGGATGGAGGATTGAATGGATGTTCTCTATGAACTACAGCTAATTATGTGACACCATTGCTCTACTGATGCAATTAACAAAAGGTAGGTTTTGTTTTTTTTAATCTTTATTTATTTTTTTATTAAAGTTATTCTATTTCACAGGGTTGAGATGATGGACGTACACCTTAATGAATCTTTACAACAGCAGCTCCAAATACAAAGTAAGTCAACTTCAAAACATACAGAAATCATGTTTATGTCACGTAGAGTCCAGTCCAGAGATTTATTTATCACCTATAAATATTCCACTATTAACACATGGGAGATAAATCCCCAAAAGTGGCGTGTTAATTTAACACAGGGTTCTATTGTTGAAGGCATCTTAAGTATAAATTTAAAGCTCTTGCAGGTGGATGAGCTCAGCTGTGCTCCAGCAGGAATGTAACAATGCTGAGATATTACTGTGTCTCTCCCCGGCAGGTCTTCACACAGGTGGTCCCGCTTACAGAGAGAAATGTGGATGAAACACTAAAATGATCCTGAAACTGTGCAAAGTAGAGGAATCACCAAACCTCACACAGAGCATAAAAAGAGACAAAAACTAACTGATTCACACGCGCACCCGCCCACTAAACAGTAACGATGCCTCATTGCTGGTCTTGTGTGACACGGTGTGGCTTCATTTCACCAAACCGCTGGTGCTGTTCCACAAGTGTGAGCTGAGGCTGTTAAACTCCATCCGCAGGGCACCGGTGAGCAGGAATGCAGCACTCTGGGTGATGCAATCAGACCTGCCGAGCAGCGGGCGTCCCGAGGTGCTGGGGGGCCTCCGGGGAAGAGGGCGCTACTTCCAGAGACGCTTTTCCTGCCGTTCCTCCACCAGGCCCGGGCTCAGGACTGTCGCAGAGGACAGTTACAGAGGACATGCTGTGAGAGCGGTGCGGCGGACCTTCTCGTAGGCTCCGAGGAAGATGAAACCACCCACGCTGATGAAGGCCACCCTCGGTATGCTGCCCGCAAACAGGCTGAAGAAAAGGAAGACAAATACATGCTATAAATCTTGAAATATTTGCAGCATTACTTCTGATCAGCACAGTTTTTGAAAGACTTCATCTGTATAATAACTGATCAGCTTATTTTCTCCATTAAAAATTAAATAAAGATTAAATAAAAACAAAGGTGTGATGTGAAAGGAAATCATTAGTGCGGCTGGAATAAACCTGCACTAAACCCGGGGAAAAAAATCTCCTCAGCAGAAGATTGAGGAAGGGGGCTGTTTTTTCCTCGACGTGGAGATTCACAGTTTGCCTGCTGCAGCTTTAATTATCTCCACCGCGCTCGGCTCAGGCTGCGTCATGTGTCGCTGCGCCGATCGACGGTATCTGCCGGTGATTTGCGGCTCCTTCGTGGAAGCGGGGCCTCGCCCCCCGGGTGCCGAGGGTCCATGGGAGCGGGTCGAACATGAGGCTCCGCCGGTGGAGCCACTTTACGGAGAGCGAGAGGGGCCCCGCTTACAGCGGCTGAGGCCCAACAAGAAGCTGCTGACGTCGCGGGGGTCAGAGGATGTGATGAGCCATGAGAGAGCACCCGCCTCCCCGACCCCCACCCGCCCCGCTACACACAGCTGTTTTTGGGATTAGGCTTCAAGCCCCCACCCTAAGGCCTCCCTGGAGCTCTCACCCCCTCCCTTCTTTCTCCCTCTCTGTGCGTGACTGATGGCCGGATGACATCCACACATGTCCCTCTGCTGTCCGTCCATCCATTTCTTTCTGCCTCTCCGTCCAGCGACGGCCCCCTCAGCTGGCTCAGTTGTTCGGGGATTTCTCCTCCGTCTCCTTTTCTTGCTTCGTCATCCACTTCTCAGACACGCGCTCACTTCGTCCCGTGTCTTCATCTGCCTCTCTCTCCTTTTATTCTCCCCATTTGTCTCTGCCTCTCTCTCGCCGTGTATTTGCCTACCAACACCTTCCGCCTGCCAATACGCCCCCGCGCTCACATGGCCTGGCCCCGTCCGAGCCAGATGTGATGGATGAAGAGCAGTGTGTGTGTGTGTGTGTGTGTGTGTAGAAAGTGGATAAAAGTGTCTACGCACACAAAATGTCTGTCTGCATTCATCATCTGTGTGGGTGGGGGTGTGTGTGTGCTAGCACTTTAGTTTCTGTCCATTTTCATTTTCAGAAAAACTTTTGAAAGATCACAAAACTCTGTTTGGTTTCCATCGGCTGTGACACAGCAGAGAAGCTTCCTCTCAGCAGGGAAAGCACAGGAGTAGATGAAACATTAGCGACGGCTCTGTCCTGTTCGAGCGTCCCAGAAATACGTGACGGCGTGATGGCGAGCAAGCGCGCGCAACACCAGGACCAGGAAGCCGAGTGGAATGCAGCCATCATTGATGCTAATATTCATATCTGTGCTTTTCCTGCTGTGACGAGTCGAAATGCCTGAAGAGCGTCAACATTCACAAAAAAGACAGGTGGGGACTTTGGAGCTTTCATTGGAAACTGGACAAAAAAATGTCTCACAACAAGAAGAAGGAACCACCGGTTCCTCGGGGAAAACTAGACCCTCCTCCAGGTCTGCACCAGCTCCTCATTGGCTGTTGTGTCATGAGATTAAACCCTTGCAGAGCAAAATGGACCAAAGTGTGTTCCAGCTTGCTGCTTATGTAAACTAATTTCAAGTGAGCAGAGACCCCATTTTTTCATGACATTTATTTTTTTTCAGCTTATGAGCATCAGCTGTGGTTTGTTCCATTTTAGCTCCGTATTTTCGGAAACCTGGGTGCAGCTCTTTCACTGGAAATGTAAGATTCGGGTCACAGACTCACAGCTTGTACGTCACTTTTGTCCACTGCGCAGCTTTACAAGGTGCCAAGCATGACGGGGATCTCCCAGCCATCCCAAACATTCAGGCAACTCCACGTTTCAGAATGCCCCGGCCCGGATCGAGTGTTTTTTAAAAGGCGTTTGGGCTCCGTGAGCTTTGAAACACAAAGAGAGTGTGTGTGTGAGAGAGAGAGCGTCCAAAAGTGTGTTTGTGTAAGCAGGGACTGGTGTAAATGCTACAAATAAACGAGGCATTAGTCAGAGGTCGTCGCGCTGCCCTTCAGCGGGTTTCTTCGACTCAACGCGGCATATTTATCACCATCTGCTGAAACACAAGCAGCAGGCCCGCTCCAGGCAGCTACTTAGCATCACTTACACAACAATATCGCATATGATCCAAAGCTAAATCAAAATCTAATGACAGGCAGGGGGGAAAGCGAAGGGACAGAAACAGCTGGACAGCTGAACGACAGCAGACACAACAAGTTCTGACATACTCAGCAGTGTGGAGGAATTAACCCATTTTAAACCCGGCGCTTGTGTTTTGTCTCGGCTCTGGACTACCGTTACATTTCCTGCCCACCTGTGGAGAGCGGAGCCCGGGCTCAAACATTCCCGTCGGCTCCCCCGGGCGGCCTGACTCACTCTGACATCACAGCCTGGCCGGCCACTGAGAGCTGTCATCCCTCTACTGCCGGCCAATCGCCTCTCCTGAGGGATGGGACTAAATATAGCTTGGAGGCATGGCAGGGGAGCGCAGAGGAACACAGTGGTGAACTCTGCTTGAATCTCTGGGTCGAAGTGATATTCTGCCGTTTTACCCAGAATCCCGCGGGTTGATCCCACTAACAAGTATCGTCTTACGTGGCGTCTTCCTCTGCGCCACACACATCAGTGAGCCACGCAGCCGCGCTGGGTGACCTGTTCCTTCATTCTGCACAATGAACACACTGCAGTTTGTTTTGACTCATTCCCTCCTCTTACTGCAGTAAACAGTCATTAGCGCACCAAATCTATGGCCCCATCACATGCACTGCGGCTGTTTGAGCAGTGCCCAGTTGTTTTAGGAGATTATGTAACCTTTTTTTAAAAATAAAGTTATATAGTTTGAAGGCTTTTATCTTCAGTACGAGCTAAGAGAGCCACACACAGGTTGGGGGAGAGACAGACTAACACATTATTGGTTTGCCATTTGTTGATGATAACAAAAACAAGTCTCATCTTTTACCTGTCGACAAATGTTTTGAATGAATTAAGTATGAAACCTGTGCTGTGAAGCTTTTTCCCCATTTGAGTGATCACACATACAGATCACGATGTGTTTGAATTGATGTCATTTGAACCGGGTGGGTGAAAAGTGCCCCATCTGCTCTGCTCCACTCCTCACGGTGGAGAACAAAGAGTCCCGCTGTCATAAAAGTACAATTAAGGTTTACCGCAAACTTCCAGAGTCTCTGCTTTGTGGTGTGTGCAGTACAATCGTGCATTTACTTTTCTTCCATTTTGGTTTACATAAGGCATGAGGCAGACACAGCCTGGAGGACATGTTGCCGATTAGTCTTTGTTTTGACATGTTTCCCGTTGCAGTTTGCAGGTTACTGGGGGGAGGCCGGTTTGAGCTGCGCCGCTCTCTGCTAACCCAGGGTCTCTGGGGCATGGCACACACATGGAAGCACTTTAGAGCTTCACTACACTGCAATTGGGCCTATTACCATAATTACAGCTTTAAAGCCCCAGCAATTTGTATCAGGCATGCACCAGCGCAACCACCAGGCCTTTGGCCCTGCGGAGCAGCAACCCCCCCACCCTTTTACTTTCTACACACTCTCCTTTGTCTCTGCATTTCATTCTCTCGTCCCTCTTAGATGCTCTCTTATTGCACATTCTCCACCTTCTCTGGTTACATCAATATCAGGGGAGAAAAGGATTATTCAGGAGTTCACCGTGTTGGAGAGCTTTAACTCGGGGCGCATGTTGTCCGGGCCGCGCAGTGTGAGCGAGTTTTAAAGCCGGCCCCAGAGGATAGTTGGAGGAGATAGAGAGGGAGAGAAAGACATCAAAGGTTGCCGTGTGTGCAGAGGTGGGGGGCTGGCATCAAAGAGCTTCCCTGTGCACTACCACTTGGTTACTGTTGCAGCTGGGAGAGTGGGATTTAGGCTTTTCCACAGGGGCCCGCCAACTATCACCTCATTGAGATTGTGCAGTAGCCTCGAACGTGATCCTTATTGAAATTGTAGTTCGGGCTGTTACTGATGTTTGAAAGCTGTTCGTAGGGATTCACCCTTCATCATCCTCGTATTAAAACACAAAGCTGAAATGTGATTTCCCTCCGATTTGACTCGAGCACTGCAGCATAAACAAACAAACAATGACACAGTGGTGTGTGTTTGTGAGAGAGAGGGGGGTGGGGAGGTGGGGGGTGTCCCACTGGTGTTTGGCCCAGTCCCAAACCATATCGGCTCTGAGCGTTAGGCCGAGGTGCATCCTCACTAAATGATGGCGGCTTGTACACAAGCACGCCTATTACTCACCCTGGCTGAGGGTTTGTTTTAGTGCTGGCAGCCCTCTGCGGCCCCATTAGACCTGGCCTTTTGTCCGGCGCATATTATAAACACATCAAAACACTCAAATAAACCCTTCCACTTGGCCCCCGTAACGCCTTAATCAATAGGACGACACTGCTAGCCGGCAGGAAAAGCTATTCTGCGTCTCATTTTTCAGCTGCGGCTGTAACTTCGTGCCCGCCACCCCCCCAAGAGTAGCGAGTCTATCATCAAACTTGATTATGTGAGGGATCAAGCCCAGTTAAATCAAATCATGGAAAATAAGAGTTTTGCAAGAGGGCTCAGATAGAAAACAAACATAAAAACAAAACAGGATTTTCGGTTTTAAACGATCACGATGGCCTGTCTCTGAAATGACGACTCACCCTGTGAGGCCTCGGCTCTTCCACACCTCGTACAGCACCAGCGGGATTTTGCCCCTCGCTGTGGTCGACCCGGCCTGGAGAGAGAGAGAGAGAGAGAGAGAGAGAGAGAGAGAGAGAGAGAGAGAGAGAGAGGGAGGGGGGAGAGGGAGAGAAAATAGAGGTGTGATGACTGATGGTTCGTCTCCTTCACTTCCTGCTCCTCCAACAGACACCCTGTTTAGTCTTCCTCAGCTGAGCTTCCTTCAACTCCCCTTCCCCTCCTCCACTTCTCCTCCCGGACAGCTGTGTCAGCGAAGGTGACACCTCCAACACCCGCCCAAAAACACACTCAACAAGTTCTCCACACCCGTCGAGTTTGGAACATTTATTTACACAACAGGGCTTAGCTGGCCGGAGAGTTTTTAATCCATCACCGTGGAGCGGCGGAGGGGTACGGGAGCTGCAGAACAGGGCCAGCCAGGGTTAAGTGAGGGTGGGTGGTGGCACAGAGGAGAAACAGAGAGCGGCAGTGGAGGGCGTGCTAACACGAGGAGGATGTGTGTGTGTGTGTGTGTGGGTGTGTGTGTTCGCGCCAATCTACGCTACAGCTCACTGAGCATGTAGGAAACAGTTTGCGGCGTCCGCTGTAAATTGTGACTCCTCGATCTGCTGGAACGAGAAGAAGATTCCCGCATCTTATTCATGTGAGGAGGAAAAAACAAAACAAAACAGACCCCTATTCATTGTGCTTCTGTTGGAGACAAGTGGCTGAGAAATGACTCTGCCCTCTCCTCGTCTGACAAGTTTTCTTTTCCTTTACCGCTGTGGAATGGTGGAAGGAGGGGATGGAGGAAGAGGGTGTCCAAAACACACACACACACACACACACACACACACACACACACGTTCCTTGTGTAACTCATGCTGACAGACAAAAATATCTCCACGCAGCTCAGTCTATAAGCTCCTCTGGCTTACGCTGGCTTTCTGCTTTGGGTTTCTCAGAATCATGTGTGAGCAGTAACAGATTAGCGTCACGCTGACCGTCCCCATGTTCTCCAGCATCTGCGATCGAGTGAACGACAGCAGTGGCTGCTGAACAAGGTGTCGGACCGTAGCAGCCTGACACCCGCTCCTGTGCTTGCCACAGCTGTTCCAGTGGAGGGTAGTGAACACGGCAGTGTGGCGGCAGTCTGACGAGGAGAGCGGCGTTGGATAGTGACAGCGTAGGAGGCGTGCAGCGGCAGCGTGGTGTGCACGGGCAAGGTGCCAGTGCTGCAGGCAGGTCGGCGTGGCAGGAGCCCCTACCCAGGAGGGGCTTCACACGTCCAGCCGCGCCCTGGACGTCCGCCCGCTTCAACCGGGTCCGTGCCAGGCTGCCCACCGTACAACACTGCTCTTTCATTCCGCCCGCCGTAGAGAAGAAACAACCTCCTGCTCTGCGGCCACGGGACGGAAACTAACGTGATAAGTTCCAGCACCCACATTTCCTCCCCTTCGTCCGATCCAAAGCGTCCATGCCCGTCAGCGGCAGCTCTGCTCTCTCTCCATCTGTCTGCGTCTGTTTCACTCTGCTGCCTGGACTTGTCAGCCTTTGCTGCTGTGGGAGTTTGTACAACAAAACCAAAATGAAGCCTGACACGATTTTTATTTTTAAAAATGACATGTTACCTTTTAGGGTGTGGCACCAGAGGTAGAGATAAGAATCTTAATGTTTTAGGCTGTTGGTTGGTAAAAATATACGTATTTGTAGACATTTGAAGACCTCGGGCTTTAATTGTGATGGGCATTTTTCACTGTCGCCTTCCATTTTCGAGACTAAACAAGTAATCATTACTTGAGAAAAAAATGACTAAGTTTCTTGCAGCCCTAAATTTTAGATCAATTGTGTCAAATGAAGAGCAGGTTTTACTGATAATACACTGTAACAGATTCACATTTTTCAATGTAATATTTTTCAACCTGACACATTCATTTGGTCACAACATTTGGAAAGCGCCTAAAAACTGGCGTACAAAGGATGATTAATATTCCTTTTGTCTCGTCTATTTTATATATTTTTCTTTTTTTGAAAAAAAGGAAAAATATAGGACTGTAAATCATTTAACCAAATCAACAGAAAAACCTTATAAACTACAGAAATTACAAACTCTTAAATGATCCCACAGAACAAAATAGAATAAAAAAGGCACTTTGCTTGTTTTAATGCAGCTATGTTAATACTGAAAGTGTTGGCACCTGGATGGATGTTAAACACACAAACCTGTTTGACAGCAGTAACAGTTTGAATTGTATCTAAGTGGATCACCCTGGCTTTTATTTTGTTGATTAGCTGGTGAAGACGGAGCGCTGGGGTGTAATCAGCTGATAACAGCCATCAAAGTGGAGGCTGTTAAGTTTCCTTGCAGCTTACCTGCGGTGCCTTAAGTGAATAAAACTTGGCCTTATAAAGCTATAACTGAACCTTGCTGAGGCAGCACGGGCCAAGTCCTTTGCTGGTGGTAAATTGCAGCAGCTGCATTTCAAATAGTGTTTACAGGAAGCTTTTGCACCGCGCTGTTCCACCTACAGCCAACGGCTTCTCGCAACACATCAAGACTGTCTGAGTGTTTTGTTAATTCCAGTATCTCATTAGTTAGGGGGAGAGGGGGAATGGAACAGTGTGTCTTCTCCAAGGACAGTCTGTGTGTGTGTGTGTGTGTGTGTGTGTGTGTGTGTGTGTGTGTGTGTGTGTGAATGTGGGGGGGCTGATTGGGGTAACTCTGAACTCACTACCCTTTACACACACACACAAAAACACAGGACACAGTGAGGGAAGCCAGACATACAGTTAGAGCGAGCCAGAAGTGAAAGAGGAGGTGGAGAGAGGGAGGAAGAGGAGGGGACAGCGGTACACACAGACAGAGAGAGAGAGAGAGGGGGGGCTGTTTGGGAGGATGGACTGAGTAGAAGAGTTAACAGGAGGGACACTGGCCTTCTGCTTCACCTCTCAGTGACAAGCAGCCTTGAGATGGAAATTCCTCTGGAGCAGCAACAAGTCCTCTCTCTAACACTAACCATGCACACAAACATGTCTCCCCGACACTGTCCACAGTCCGGATCAGATGATAGATTTGAGTGTATGTCTCGCAACTGTCCCGCCGCTGCCTCGGCCCGCTCTGTCCCGCCTGCTGACACTGTTGAAATTCGCTCAGGCGGCAGGCCCGCTCAGCTCTCTGCCTGCGAGGCATCACCTGACAGCACTGTTTAAAAGTCGCTGCCAGAGGTGGTGGTGCGCTCCGCGCGCGCGCGCGCGTGTGTGTGTGTGTGTGTGTGTGTGTGTGTGTGTGTGTGTGTGTGTGTGTGTGTGTGTGTGTGTGTGTGTGTGTGTGTGTGTGTGTGTGTGTGTGTGTGTGTGTGTGTGTGTGTGTGTGTGTGTGTGTGTGCGCGCGTTTCAGTGTGTATACCTTTGCGAGCATGATCCTGGTCTTCGCCACGTCAAGGGGAGTGGTAACAAATGCTGCCACCGCACCTACAACAGACACACACATTTAGCAAAGCGCAAACATAAAAGGGGCTTTCTCTGCTCTGAGAAGAGTTTTTAAATATTCAAAATAAACCATACAAAGGGCCAATTACTTAACCACAAATACAGTAATGTATTAATTCAGCAATAAACAGTGAGACTCTTGGTCCTCCGCTCCATTAACTTCATAAAAATGATAATATTCCCCATCCGAGACCTTCCATGTTATTAGACCACAAAAACCAGACAGACACACTTCTATTCCCACCCACCCCCCCTCTCCTACTGCCTCATCCAACCCAAACCTTTCCCCCAACACACACACACACACGCACACACAAACACACACTGACACACTCACACACTCCCTCCCTCCCTATGAGTTTTATAGAGCAGTTACACCCCAACTTCCCTCCATCCTTCCAAGTTGGAAGCTGAATGGGTGGCGTGATCCAGAGGTGTCCCCACTGAGCCGCAGTGTGTGTGTGTGTGTGTGTGCGTGTGTCACTCTGCCACAAACACAGCGACTGTTCTCAGTAAACATATCCATATGGGCCACCGAGGAGCAGTGTGACTGTAAGTGAGCTGAGGATACAGGAAAACATTAGGATCAGTGTGGTGTAACACAGCGCTACATTTACTAGTTAATGCTGGCTGATTATAAGAGGGGACTGAAATGATTTTTTATTTTTTTTTCCCTACTTGGGTGGATAAAACCTCAGCGAGGATAAAAAAGAGACGTTCCTCTCACTGTAGCCTGTCTTGTAATATTCTTGGAAAGCAATAAAAGGATGCATTATCCGAATAAATCTTACACATGGAGCGCTGCATTGGAGGATCTAAATTTGGCTGGAAGAACCATGTGATGCGATGAAGGCTAGCCCCAAATCAGACGCTGATGTAATCTCGTCTCGGGTTAGGCAGCGCTTTTTTTTTTTCTGGGCGGTTCAAACGGGGTCAAGCCCGTCGTAAGTCAACGCAGGGTACTGGAGGAGATATTTGGGATGATTAAACGCGCCTGTGTGAGCATTTCCAGTGTCAAGCTGATTATGTATGAGTGAAAGAGAGAGCGTGAAGCGCGATGTACGGGGAAGTGACTGAAACTTGAGGATCCCTCTTGGACAGCAGCTCGGTCGCATTGGGACGTGAACTTGATTCCTATCCTGGACCCACAACCCCCCCCATACTCCCACCCCACCCCTTACTACCCCCTGGCCCCCTTTCCCCTCTCTGCTCCCTCTGGCTTGGATGACCCTCTAATCCCTCGATTTCAGATTTTTCAAACCTTTTTTTCTACATATCCAAATTAACAGTTTGTCAGTATGCTGGATGTTTAAGATATCTGCTTTGAGCTGAATACTTTAATACTATTTAAATTGTATTAACAATGTAACCCTCACTAGTTTTAGCTCATCTAATATGAAGAGATACCTCTGTCTGACAACTTGTCTGGACTATTCTCAAACCTTCTGCTCCTCATCTTCTGTCTCTCAGTCTGTTCTGATTTCTTCTGCTCCTTCTCCTCTTCGCAGCGTGGACTGAGTCCAGGTGGGGTGGAGCAGGGCCACGTCTCAGCCCCTCGGGGCGCTGTTTCCTCATCCCCTCTTCTCTCCTTCGCCTCCATCTCTCCATCTCCCCTGGAGCAGCTAACCTCAATCTTCCTGTCCTGTCTGGCGCGTTGTAGCATCGCAAGAGTTATGGACTGCGAGCTATAACCGTCCAACACGGGCCGGTCTGCGGAACTATACTCCTGAAATATGTATTTTGATGGTGGTTCTGCTTTTTCATTGCATAAAAAGATGAAGACTGAGTGGAAAGATAGATGATGTGACACATTTTTTACTCAGAGCTACAGTACTGGAGGTACATGCTATGTTGTTACCAGTGCTTCTTTATATATCTTATCTTCCTGAAGGCATTAAACAAGATCAAAAAGCTCAAACAACAGCACCCATACACAGTTCCATATAAAAAAAAAGCTATAAAACACCATAAGTACAAAATAGAAAATAAAGCCAGCTAAAACGAGGTCGAATTTGATGGAACATGCGCGGAACACCCACACAGGTGTTTTCATTTATTCTGGCTGATCAGACCTCTGCTTGAGTTTGGGAGGAGCTGTGCTCTGAACTGTGTAAAGTCAGTAGACTGGATGAACTAATACAAGTGACGGGTGTAAGATATGCTGTCAGTTGTCCTGCCCTAACCTAACTAACTAAGGAGAGTCAATCGAGCTCAGTCTGCACACACACACCCACAGTCCGCTGGGAGGGTGTCCAATGAAGCACATGAAGTGAAAGCACCTGTGTGGGTGTGGAGAGGCTGTAAAATGCAAAATATTCAGGACAGTGCAGAACACAGCGCTGTTACAGACACGCTCATTCTTCACGCAGCTCCTTCAGAGCATTTCAGTAACGACTGATATAAAGCACTCACGAGTGCCATTATTTATTTTCATGTATCCAAAGTTGCATAAAAACTTTAGAGGTCTAAAGCAGGTCAAACCACTGATGGAGTACATGATCACGACATTGAAGGATTGAAACAAACTTTTTGGTCACACGTACACAATAGAGGTCCTAACCTCAGCTCGTCACTCCTCGATAATCTTACAGGCTGACGCCACTAAAATGACTGGAGAGTGACCACCTGTGTCAACTTATCAGACAAAGGCAACCAAACCCGATTTTACACACCGCACAGGAGCTTTTTTCTGTCTTGCAAGGTCCTTATCCTTGATACTGTGACCCTGGGCTGTGACCTTTGGTTTTTGAGACCTTTATCTTCAGCTGAAACTTCAACTAAAACACAAAATCATCAAATTCAGAACTACGCTCAAATTCAGCATTTTAAACACTGACAAATGACAATCATCTCAGGCTCAGCTTATCTATATATACCTCTTGTGTTCTCTCTCTTGTTGCTTTCCTTTCCCCTAGTCGTCTTGTTTTTAGTCCACTCCCTTTCCCCTCTTTCACTCTTTCCTGTGCCTCTCTCTCTCCCTCTCTTTTAAACCACTTCAGGCTCCAGCGCTCAGGAGGTCGCACAGCTGCGGGGGCCCATACCCAGGAACCGGCCCCCTCTCATCCCTGCTCTCTCCTCCCTTGGTCGTCCGTCTCTCCCCTGATACTCATCCAGGCTGAGACAGAACCATAAAAGTCTGCTTTGGTATGATTTTCATTGGCTGAAGGGCTTGAGAAGCCTGATAATAAGATCTTTATGAGACAACAATGCAGGATCACCGTAATGATGACTGCTAATTTTTAGTGTTAAAGAAAAAAGGCTGCTCTCATTTCCTTCCATCCATCCGTTCTTCTCCATTCTGTTTTTCTCTCCTCTGATCTGTTGTGCAGGTGAGGATGTGATTGGCCAGCTGAGCTCACCTTTGTGGAATCTTACAACAACGTGGCCTTGGGTAAACTTGTCCTGCCCTTCCCACCATCTATTCACCCACTCATCCATCCTTCCATGCATCCATCCTTCCATCCGTCCCTTCATCCACCCCCTTGAACGCCCCCTCCGCCCCTTTCCCAAAGCAGCAAATAATCCCCTGCACCTGCAAAAGCTCCGCACACTGCAGCCTGCCAAGAGTAGAGCGTGTGACCTTGCCTCCGTGACCACAGAGTCTGGGAGAAAGAGAGAGAAATGTCGAGAGAGAAAGAGGGTTGTCAGTAGAGGGGGATGATGAAAGAGCGAGAAAACGGGAGAAAGAGGGAGGGAGGCAAAGAAAGAGAGAGAGAGAGAGAGAGAAGATTGTAGTTAGTGGGGATATCGGACACATTGGAAACACATTGTGAACCTTGGTCCGGTCTGGGGTCCAGGCTCGCGGCTGGGAACCGGGCTGTCCGGCTATTTTTGTGTTGCCTTTTCTCCCCAGTGATGTCATGCTACTTGTTTCCCAAGAACTGGGACGGGACAAGAGGGAGGCAAGAGGATACGCTGCAGCGCTCCCACTCTATCGTGCTTTACACATTTTGTCTCGATGCCATCATGTGGAAGTGCAGCAGGTCAGCACATACTCGCATATCAACACATGATTTTATTTGTTAACATTTATGTGTCGAAGCACTAAAACATACAGAACAGTAGAGTCGCATAAATATACGATATGCACCAGGGGTCTCAAACTCAAATTACATGGGGCGAGGCTGCTCTGTCCAAGTGGAGCCCCTTGAAGACCCCACACCAAAAAGAAAAGCTTTAAATTGCAACTATATACACATGCACACAGCATATATTTTGACAAACTACATAGAAAACAGCTGTCCACCCCTCTTGATACTGCTCCAAGTCAACTTTTATTGTACGTTTAGAAAGTTTAAATGTCAGCTGCGCTGTAGTAAACCAGAGTACTGTTTGTTAAAGTCTTTATGTTGACTGAGCAGTTAGATGCAGCGTGCTAAACGTTAAACTTATAATAAAAATGCACCAATTTTCCAGCCTTGCTAAAAAAAAAATTGAATGATTACACTGCAACAAGAAAATTTGTGGGGTGTAATGAAGTTACAATGTAATGCTAGCAGCCCTGCAATAAATCCCACCTTAGTGACATTTAAAATGACTGATCATGGCCAAATGGCAGCTCAACAATCAAATTATTAAGACTGCAGCTTGTGAATTTCATTCAATTTCTATCATTGATCCATTTCACAGTGACAGGTATTATATTCTGTGAATCAGTGAAACAGACAAATACACTAATAATAAAACAATGGATTTAATTGGAAATATATTCAATCAATACTTGATGGTACATTCATTGCTCTGTCACTCAGGATCATTACTTTATTTTAAGGATGTGAACTGTCAGACTAATAGTAGAAAGAGTTTCAGCTTTTCTTTCTTTCATCGCATTCCCAGTAGCTCAAAAGTTTATATTCACTCACTTAGTTGGTAGCGTTGCCTTTAAATTGTTGAACGTGGAGTGCACCTGTCCCTTCTGCAGCAGAGCACCCCACAGCACAATGCTGCCACCCTCTTGCTTCACCGTTGTGATGGTATAGGAGACAAACCGCTCCTCCTCCCAGAGACAGTATGACAGCTGTGTGATGTCATAGTGTTTATACTTGTGTACTATTGTTTGTACAGTAGTACAAGTAGTAAAAACACAGAATGAGCTACCTTAAGGTTCCCACTGATGAACCAGACTAGTGGAGGTCACCATTTTTTTCCCCTGAGGTCTGATTTCTTTAGATTTTCCCACGATGTGAGAGAGGTGCAGAGAGGCACTGAGTTTGAGGTGAGGCCTTAACATACATCCACAGATAAACCTCCAATTGACTGAAACGATCAGAAGCTTCTAAAGCCATGACATACTTTTCAGAAAATTTCTAAGCTGTTTAAAGAACAGTCAACTTAGTGTCTGTAAACGTCTGACCGACTGGTATTGTGATACAGTGAATTATAAGTGAACTAATCTAAACAAAAAATACTTGTGTCATGCACAAAGTAGATGTCCTAACCAATAGCCAAAACTTGTGGTTAAAAAAGGATTACACAGCTTAACAGGTTCTACAGTTCAAGCTACAATCAAGATATCTGCTTAAAAACAAAGCTAATTGCACAGACGTTTGTTAATATACAGTTTTAAGAGATGATGACAGTTTAAAGCATTTTACTGTCTGTGCCTGAAAGCCCTCACATCACAGGACTGCTTGCGCACTAGCGGCTACTGAGTGACACCACCTGATGTTTTTGTTTTGACAATGAACTCTCCTCTTTTTCTCCTCCTACTACTTTCAGCAAAACGATGAGGAGACTGACTACGCAGCGTCTGTATAAAATGCATGTGGACAGCTGGGCTGCCTCAGGCGCTGCAAGGTATGATTACTTCTCGGGGAGAGCAATTGAGCAACAGCATGGAGCGATTACTAATATTTTCTTTGTCCTTCCCCCCCTGCGAGCCTAATCTGTTGCATGTTATCTCATTTTCCTCCTGTCTCACACACATGTGGACATCACGAAAACCATGTGTGCGTGCACAACACATGCAAACACAAACAAGTAAACACACAGAAAAAGACAAAGGAGAAGAACTGGCTGATGGTGTGTACGAGCTCAGGATGTGTCATGTGTATTCCATTAGAGGGCAGATTAAAAAGGAGATTTTGTTTTCCACATCAAAGGCCTCACGCTGAGAGATTCCTCTCTGTCTCTCTGAGTCTCTCCACCTCTTCCTCTTTGTTTCATGAATAAATAATAAGGGGTAAACCTGGGAAAACAAACTTTCTGACCTCTGAACCCTCGTGTCAGGGTCAGAGTTTGCACCTGGAGGACTTCCCACAGGAAAGAGTTGGCAGGTCTGCGTGCATGCGAATGTGTCCGGACATTACGTATGTGTTTGTATTTTTGCGTGCACACATGTGCGGGGAGACAGCATCTGTAAGCGCGTCTCATTGGTTAAATATGAATTCCCGTCATGCCTTTTGACGCAAGATTCCCTGAATGTTTTGTGGCTCTTTCTTGGTGTTCAATCATAACCTAAAAGTGTTACACCCTCCTGTTTTGCTAATGTTGTTTTTGAGGTCAGAACAGATGGCTGAACTGAAGCTTATTCTACAGTTGCTGTTGGGAAAAACAACTGAGTGAAAACCACAATATTGTGAAATTAATGTGTGAAAGAACAGTGAGAATTATTCACATGGATACTGAAGTCTGGTGTGAAAAAAACACTAAAACAGTGACCAATGTGTAAAATTCTATTAGCTCCTGTAACTTTTTGATGAATTTATAAAATTCCCTGTCTCTTCCTGCCCTGAATATGCCTCTCTGTGATATCCCAGAAATTCAAGGAGGCGTTGAACTTAATGCACTCTACGGAAGGATTTGTCTGCTTTCTCCTTTTCCAACAGGCCAATAGCAGTTGGTTGGTTGGTTTTCTCCCTTTCCCTCTTTCTGATTCTCTCACTGACAGCTGTGCTGGCTCAGTGTGAAGTAAAAAGGCCATAACACAGCACATTACAATCCCACAAAGCAGATGGGAGATCATGCCACACACATGCACTCTCTCAAATTCCTTCACTCTGGCATTTTTCAAACTAAATTATGTTATACTTGTTTATAAAAGCCTCTGAACATCTTGGTGGTCACTCTAAAGGAATGGCAGTAAAAACCTGTTGCAAGTAGTGGCTTTTTCATCCCCTTCCATGACTAGTCAGCAAGTCTCTGCCATTGTAAGAGAGGAAACGCCTCATTAGCTATTCAGAGCACCATGTTAATACTGAGGGTACATCTGGGAGGACTGGGAGCAGGGAGCCAGTGGATGGAGTGGAGGATAAGTAGAAAGAGGAGATGTCCAGATTCCAGCAGCTCTGCTCTCCGCCAACGGACGTGTCCAGATGGCCTGGAGAGAGAGGGCCTTTGACTGAGGGACAAAGAGACACTTGTGGACGACAAAATCTAACTCACAAATGCACAGACATACACATAGTATGCACGCACGCACGCACACACACACGCACGCGCACACACACAGCTGTACAGTGTATTGTTCATTTTAGCTCGGCCGTTAGCTCCTAACATTGATGGAATGTTTGACTGTCCGCCTCTCGCGCCCTTGAGACATGATGTCACTCCAACAAAATGCCGTCTTTTCAAAGAGAAACAGCTTTTTATGTGTTCAGAGCCACACAATGGAGAGAGAGAGAGAGGAGAGGGAGAAAAAAGATATCAATAAAGAGCGATGAAAAAGCTAGAAAGGGACAGATATACACGGCTGGATATGCTTGCAATAAATTGAAGGCTGGTTTGATGGCAGTCGTGACAACCCATTAAACCGGGGCGCAAAGTCCCATTTTCGCCTGCCACAATGATACAGGGGGATGCAGAGGGTGAGCCCGCTGTAAATGTGTCAGAGCGTAAGCACACTATTATAACCTTCCTACGGATGTATCACCGAGAATAATTACTGTAAATAATGGTGCTGACGAATGGTGGGGAGTGGAGGTGATGACGGGGGATAAAATAGATGGACAGAGAGGGAGTCGAGTCAGTTAGGCAAACATTTATGGAAAGATCTGATACATACCTTTAAATATTCCCAAAGTGGAAACTGCACCAGCGAAAACGGGATCTGAAAAACAAGCAGACAGAGTTTTAATCATCAGGATTATCTCAGCGTTAGTTTTTGATTTTCTGGAGGTTCACGTTTCATCTTTAACCTCCAATCTCCTGCACTTGTCATTCCTGCCACCTTTCTCTGTTTCCTCTCGCTCGTATGACTGCTCCCTTGTTCCTTCTCACTGCTGATGATTAATGAATGAGACAGGCTGTGGTCTGGCAGTCCTGGATGGATGGATGGATGGATGGGTGGGTGGATGGAGAGATAGATAGATGGATATATGAATAGATGGAGCAAACTTGGAGGAGGGAGGGTCCTAAAGAGATGGTTGGAGTGTGAGTCTTGCCACTGGAAACACTAAATCGGCTCACGCAGGAAGCTACAGCAGGAGGAAATCAATGGTAGTGCCAAGGCAAGGGGCAAACGACACACAGTCAGACCACACACACACATGCACACACACGTGTGTCCTGTCATCTTGCGCTGCAGGAACGGCAGAGCAGGACAGGAAGGAAGAGAGGGAACAAAAACAAAACCAAAGGCAGAAATAAATAAAGTGACACTGGGTTGTGTCATCAGTCTTTGATCACAGAAACAAGAGGATCATTCATCCATCTGTGCCGCCTCCTCCAACATGTTCCATCAGACTACGTTAGCACATCAGTGAAAGCTGGACCGATCTGACTCTGAGTCAGCCACAGCACAAAGACGATACATGAACTGTGTTTATGCCACTTAATGACCTTATTAAGCACTTCGTCCAAATGTACTGACCTCATATAAACACTCAATCTGAAGTAGATTCACATAAAGGGGATCTGCTGCATCTGCTTTCTGAGGGCTGAATATAAAACTTTTTAAGATCTTCATAATGACCTGGAGTTGTATTAAAAGCCATTTTACAAACAAACGTAAAGACGTAGAGCTGTCAACATTAAAGACCTGATGCACAGTTGTATTAAAAGTGATTATGAGAGACAATAAACATGTTATTGTATTACTAAGCCTGATGAACATTAGGAGGAGATAGTCATAAAAGTTAACTGTCATCATCTCTTAATACTTTTAGCAACTCTTAAAATGGTCTGACGTACTTTTTTAAAGACTTTTCATACTTTAACTTCTACCAGGCAGGCCTGAATAAAGAAAAGCTTCAAACAAAAATGAAAGCGCGCTTTATAGAGATTCAATTAAAATCAGATACCCATCTAATATTGTACAGATATCAGTACAGTACAAAAGCAGATAGAAGCATCAACATGTGACAACGGCAGGTTTGCACTCGCTTCTCATTTCTGGCTGATGGCTAAAAATTCTTATTCCAGCTTAGTTTTAAAATCCAAATCTTGTGAAAAGGGTCTTAGATTTGCACTTGATGGCTGCATACATGATGTAATGCTGGGAGACTAAAGCTAAGGCTAAATGTTTCAAGCTAAAAGTCAGCATCCTCACCATCTGAGTATGTTGTGCGTTTCAAGGCAGTTAGGGCTACTTAGTATTGTAGCACTGCATCATAAATGAAAATGTCAATAAATGTTACTTGTTCTACTCTAACCCTTGAATGGCTTGGATGCTGAAAGCAGAACTTGGACAAGCTTCACTGAGGTCAAAAACTTTAGTGCTCTTATTTTCAAACAGTGCACTTCACTTTCTCAAGAGATCAGGATTAATTGTTGAGTATGACAAATGTAATGTTACTTAGAGCAAGTTTGTCGAAGGCTGAAGAAACCAGGAAAGAGCTACTAGTGTTAATCAGCTGTAACTTGGTTTCCAGGCAGTGGATGTTGCAGTCCTGAACAGGTGCTTCTCTACTGCAGCCTGTCACAACACATAACATAATATAATAACACAATAACAATAATATAGCTAGTGAATACCATGTCTTGCACCTTTGGAAATAATGCAATGAAAGTGTAGTTACTGCCGCATGCTAATGTTTGAAATACATGTTAGAGCCCTGCACCAAAAATCTACAATTACTTCATACAGCCCAAGCAAACATTTGACTGTTGCCTGACAGAGGTCTACACAGTACAACAGAAATGTTCCAGTGGCAACTCTGGGTCTGGTATCCTGAGTGTTACATGATGAAGAGAGAGTACACCTCTGTTTTCCAACCGTGGAGAGATAAGAGGGCTTTCAAAAAGAATAAAAGTGTGTCTGCCTTTCATTATCACCCAAAGGAGTTCTGCTTATTTCCAGGCCAGGAAGAGAGAGAGACAGCATGAATGTAGGGAGGGTGTCGGTGCAATAGCTACTATTGCTAAATGAAGGCAGAACATATTGAACTGCTATAAATGACAGTAAATTAGATGCAAGTAAGTAAACCTATGTCCTGACTCACTGCAATACTTGTGCAAACTTGTGTAATTTAATCAAAAACACAGAACAGATAGAGCACAGCACAGATTTCATCTAACTTGAGTGTACAGGGTACATGAAAGTTTCAGATGAAATACAGACTATATTCTATTCCAGAATTACATGATTTGAATGTTTGCGATATTAGATTCTGTTTTGTTTTTGTTAAAAACCCAATCATTAACATTGTTAAATGAAAGATACAACTTATTTTTAATACCACTTTTTACCATTTTTCTCCTTTATACACAGCTGTTTGCAGGATGCATAGAAATTAAGTAACTTGTGTATTTGTATTTGTTGCAAGATTAATGACTGAAATATGACGCTGGTGAAAGAAAAGTAAACTTTGTACATACAACTATCCGATCAGGCTGCTTGGTAATAGTAATTTTGCTGAGAAAGCTTATTGAAAATGTCCATATTACACAGCTGTGTAAGATCCTGTAATACTCTCCATCTGTTCAATGACCGACTAAGATTGACTTGTGTTTTTCCCCGTGCTCTATCACTGTTCCTTTTATCTTTTCTCTGTTTTCCGGTCAATTCTTTTTTTCTCTTAACTGATCCTGCTCCAGTATCAGCCATAGCCACAAAATACAACCTCAAAATTCTCAAAAGAAAAATCTCCTCCTGTTTCCTTTTAACTGCCTAACGTACTACTCATTGTGAAACTGCATGGGAAAACATAAACATAGGCTCTTCTGGTCTGCATGCTGTAAATAGTTTCATCTGACAGGTAATCAGACCCAGTGAGAGGCACTACGAATAACTCTGTATGATCTGCCACCAATCGTCTTGCTGATGTAGATCATACCACGGCATCAGTATTAAACTGAAACTGTTTCAATAATGTTTCACATTTATCGAAGCTAAATTATTATCATTTTAAATCAGCCTGAAATGTCGCTGACAGATATTGGTAAAAGAAAAATCCAAGTTTAAAAATAATTTTAAAATAATAATTCAATGTGCAGAAAAGTCACTGAAGGACTTGTTGAACAACGCGGCGAGAGAAAGAGCAGGACAATTGGGTTCTGCAGATGGAAAGACTGATCCACCAATGATTTATGACTTGGTTTGACACCCCTGGCACACTGTGCTTGCGGTGTGTGGGTGTGTGTTGCCTGGCAGAGATGGAACGTCTGAAAACCACATGCGGTCTGATTAAAATTGATAAGCCATTTATAGTTAAGGGAAGGCTGAGGAGACACACACACACACACACACACACACACACACACACACACACACACACACACACATCTGAAACATGTATGAACCTGAGTAGATGTGGCAGAATCCAACTCTGTGTTTGTTTATTTGAGTTCAAATATCGCATCAAATATACAGGGAGGAGGACATGTGAGCTAATCACTGTAGTCTTATTCCTTCCAGTTCTAGAATGATTCTTCTCATCTCACATCAACAAGCACCGACCTACCAAAGCAATACTTTAACTTGATGTTGGTGTAGTGACGGAGGGAGACGACAGACGTAATAAATCTCTCAGCTGAATGAGAAATGAAAACAGGTAGAGACAGAAAGAGAAGTGGTGAAGAAAGGGGAGTAGACAAGTCATCCATCTCTCACTCCTTCCTTTTTAATTTCTTATACCAGTGCATCATCACACTGTGAACGTCCCAATCAAAAAGCAGCCTGGTGTCTTTTCATATTCTATCAAGCTGAGTAATGCCTGCAATGTGGAACCCACTGTGGAATGAACTGCAATCCTTGTGTCAATGCTCTGACTTGCACTAAAAACACAAACAAGATTTCTCAAAACTCCCAGCTCCCAGGGGAGCAGGTTTTCTTCGCTTTTGCTATTGTTTTTGAGGTGGGGTAACCTTGGAGACAGACTTATGCATCAGCATTGCACCTGAGAGACAGAACGGTGCTCATACCTGTCCTGTTCCTGTAGTTTTTCAGAGCTGCTTTTATTTTGAAATTCCATCTACCATTGACAGGAAAATTCCATAAAATGTGTTTAAACGTTCATGTATTTATATGAGGAAAAATACAACCCCCCACACACCATACTGTACTTTTCAAATACATCACTATAATGATCTATTGCACAGACCCAGAATCAGACACTGTGAGAACTGAAATGTTACATTTTTGTCTATTCCCTCAGGCAAAACAGTTAATCTGTCCACAACATCAGAGAAGTGAAAGTGCAGTTCTTAAGGAATTATGTGTGACAGTAATTATTCAATTGGATCATTGTGCAGACTGCCTTAAGGTGGGGTAAACCCCCACCCCAAACTGTGCTTCTGAAAAAAAGAAAAAAAAGAAAAAACTGTAATAAAAAAAAAGTCTTGCTCAACCAAGGGGCAGCAATATAACTAAATGAAATCAATTAAAAAGCAATGGCTAACCCGCTACCCCAAGTTTACAACTCTTCCCTATTTGAACATCTCTTGTTGATAAAAATAATTCATTTTACACTTATTGTACGTATCTACTAATTTTCCCGTATTTTACCCGTCTACTAGTGTGGCATTAGACGAGCAAACTAACAAATGAACAGTAAGTTAGTTCTTTAAGTTAAATTTCAGGATTAGCTATGATGAAAATATACACTGTGACCTTTTAGCTCTGAAAATGTATCCAATGAAATCAGGATGAGAGTCAGCAAACAGCTACCTTTAAAAAAGAAAAAGAAAACATGGATCATGCAGTTACACTGTTATCCTGTGCAGCTTGTGACTGAGCCAGTTAGGGGCTCAGCATATTGCTTAAGGACACTGTGAGGGACCACCTGGTTGTAACTGGTTGCAGGTGCTGAACTCGAAGTCAAAAGGGGACATATTCTGTAACCATCGGCCCAATGGACGAACCACATGGTTTTGATATTCTAGAGTTACAAAGAGGTCTACAACGAGTGTTGAGGGCACATTTTGAACTGAGCGACGTCATGGTAGACTAGCACAAAGCCATGCAGACAGCCAGGGTCGCGCTACGCTAGGCTAGCAAGAAGGCAGCCAGGCAGCATAAAATCCGCACTGCTCCATGGTGCTAACTTCTGACTCTGTCTCATTCCCCTGCCTTGTATAATGCATCAGCTACCATGGCCTATTCAGCACAGTTAAGCCAAGCCAAACTTGCTCTGTGTGTATGTGTGTGTGCCTGAGTGTGTGTGTGTGTGTGTGTGTCTGAGTGTGTGGATGACAGCAACTCAATCCAGGGTCGTTATATTAACTCGAAAAAACAGACAGGATTTCATAAATGGCATTAAAAACGGTGGAAAAGAGATGTCTGTCAGCATCATCAGGACATAACAATCAGGATCCTACAATTACACCATCAAACTTGCACAGCAAATAAGAGGGAGCGCGCTTTCATCTTGTTTCAGTGTGTCATTTCACACAGACTAAATGTGTAGCTGTTATTTAAATGATCAGTTAGCAGAAGAAAACACTACCCTGAAGGCAGAGCAGCGCTGATGTTTATGTCCATTGAAAACGACTGAGGTTTTCCTCTGCCTGCCAAAACTTTACTAGCTCACTCAACTCCAGCTTGAGCCGATCAGCGCACTTGCACGGCCACATGAGCAGCAACCGAATCATAACCATAAGCAGGGAGACGAACACACCCAGTCCACTTAACACATTGTTGAGGTCTGCGAACATGACCTGCCACTTGACATAAAAATCCTGACACAAACACACACGCGCACACACAGTAACAGAAGCATAAGCAATCATATCTACAGCTATGGAATAGGGAGGTTTACAATTACATAAATGTAAACATAATGGACTTGTTCAGCCGTGCCAACAACATAATGCTGGAGGCCAAGTTCAGTCAGTTCACCATTTGGGTCCAGACTGAAATATCCCAACAACTATTGGATGCACTGCCATGAAATTTTGTATATATAGTACAATCATGGTTCCCAGAGGAAGAATCCTCCCTGACTTTTCCTCTAGCGCCCCCTGCTGTTCAATATTTCTGGTATAGAGTGAAATCTTGACCAGCTGAAGTAATTTTTCACACAAAAATGCAGAATATTCTCTGGTTCCATCTTCTAAATAGTGAAGATTTTCAGTCTTGTTTTCTTATGTGATAGTGAAGTGCAGTTCTTTAGGTTCAAGACTGTCTACAAATAAGCAATTTGATGATGTCACCCTGGGCTTGGCCTGATTTATCAAATAATCATTAGCTGCGGCCCTTCTGTTTTTGTTTTGAGTATACATTGTATGTCCAATTAGGCTGGTTAAGGTCAGTTAATTTTACCCTTTAACCTGTTTCACTCTGGACTGAAGCTTTGCTGAAATGATTCAGCAAGCCTCCCTAGGCCTCTGTTTTTAGTGTCTACCCTCATATTTCTGACCCTCTTATACATGCTGTCTAAACTATATTGTCTTCACTGTCTGCATCAAACCTCAATCGAATTATTAACACACCCACACCATACAGTAAGGATCACAACTGGTGATGTCTTAGGTTAAAGCTATATCCACTATTATATACCACTTTTTTTTTTTGTTGTGGTTGAAATCATGCCAAAGTATGGCTCTGCAACTTGGCCACAAAGTAAAAACTGTGCTCCAGGAGCTCTGCAACATCTGCTCCCAAAGCCCACAAACATCTGTGTCATCCAGCTGGCCTCCAGGGACAGGATTCCACTGCTGGGAAACACATGACCAACCCTCACACACACCCGCTATCCTGCATGTGTGGGTCTTGCGTTTTTGTATGAATATGTCTGCATGCTTAATCATATTCCTGCTGGTGTGCGTATGTGTGTCTGGCATTTTATGTTTGCTGGCTGACACATTTTGTCAATGATCAAAGGTGACAGTGCCACTTGCTGTGACTGTCAGGTACTATATTATAGGAATATGGAGATTGCGTCTGCTCTGTCACTCTGCTGACAATGCTCCTGTGTGTGTGTGTGTGTCCTTGCCAACTGTATTAGTGCTAACTTTATTAGTATTCAGAGAGGCTTTGGGCTGTCACAGGTCCTTAGGCACTCAGTGGAGGGCAGGAAAAACACATGTCAAAATATATTCACATTGAGCCTGATTGCAAGCAAGCCAGTTGGCTGCAATTTGACAAATGACTTTTAATAGGTCATACTGCAGCCTCTGCATACTGATGAGCATTTAGAAGGAGAGAGTAAAAGTAAGAACGACAGATATTACGATGGAGAGACAAGCGGACAAATGTATAGAAGGCCGAACCAACAGATGAGACGTTATTCATCTCTTCCAACAGATTCTTCTCCAAAATGTACTTCATCCCTTAATGTTTGCACTTCTCCTACTTCTACCTGCTGCTACTGTGGAAGCAGTAGGCTCTCCAAAACCAACTTTACCGGAAACCAAAATTCAGAAGCTTTCCAACAAAATGTAATAATTTGTCACAGCATGTCAGATATTTAGCATAATATGACACCATTGAGAGGACATAAAGCTAGCTTGTGCAATCTATTTAACATTAACAGTGCACTACAGACTTTTATACAATGGATGAAAAAATAAAATACTGACAGGCTGGTAGATGTTTGTTAAAATCAGCAACAACAGTACGATAAGCGATAAACAGTTTTCCACTTGATATTATTTTACCAGAAGACTCTCAGGTAAGGTAAGATGGATCAAACTATGAGTTAAACTGACGACAAACAAAGCAAATTAAAACAGGACAGGAGTCTGCGTTGACATGTTGCTTAAGGTATCAGTGAGACAATGACATACGATCCAGGAAGTCCAGGTTTTATCTTCAGGTTTAATCAAGTTAAAAAGAAATAAACCATGGATGTGTGCTAGCATGTATTTGATTGGCCAACGCAATGCCTTGCCAGATAAAGCCGTGTCTCAGCAAGAGGTGGGCCCTCGTCGGCACCCCCACTGAGCCAACAGACTGATTTAATTCAAATAAATGACAGGGCTACGATTGTTCAGGCAGGGCTCAAGTCGGTCTGAACGTGGCCTACGAGTCAACAGCCTTGCTAGTGACTCTGTCATAGGCAAAGAGGTGCTTTGTGCTAAATGCAAACAACGGCATGCTAATATTCTCAAAATGGAAACACTGATGTTCAGCAAGTTTGGTCTTTTCCATGTGCATCATCTTAGTTCAGTGTATCAGCATGCAGCGTGCTTCTTAGTACAAACAAAGCACAAATGAAGATGATGAGAATAGTTTTGCAGGTATTTGGTACCTGGTCACGAAAGTATGGGACAAATTAAAAGTTAAAAGACTGGCTACTAGTGCTAGATTATAAATTTAAGGGATGCCCAAAGTTTTTATAATTCATCCTCTGGGGACCATGAATGTTTGTACAAAATTTCATGCCAAGCCTCCAAAAGTTGCTGAGATTGTTCACACTAAAATCGTGCTGGTAATTCTCTCCTTGGTTGAGATGCAAGTCTTGTGAAAACAGAGCAAAAGTTTTGTTTCATCAAGATTTCTACCCATATGTAAAGACTCCCACCCTGCTGAAAACATTTATGTCAGAACTCGCATTATATGGTTTAAAATGATGTGCTAAATGATACTGTTTACTGTCATTACAATGACAATAAGGGCACCCTCCCAGATTTCACTGATATATGATGAAATCCCAGACACAAATAACAGTATTCAGCAAACCACTTTTCACACTATAACTCAGTCAAGACATTGTGGTGCAATCATAAAACCCAACAACTGACACACTTGCAACTCATTCTGCTCCGTTCTTGCCACCAGATGTGCAGCAAATGAGCAAAAGAGCAAATGATTCACGAGCCAGAGAAGACTGCTGGATCCTGTTAGTATCTGATTCGGGATGGTCATTCCAAATCCATTTGGCAAAACCTCCTAAACCCGAGGATTTGGAATTTACCAAATGTACCATTTCAAATGAGAACGTGTGTACTCTCTCAAATTCAATTTATATGCAAAGTAAAATCTACACTGGCTGCTTTGATACGTTTAAGTCATCACGATAACAAATTGTGAGTCACTAAAGCGTTCACCTTGAAATTACAACAACAGTTTTACATTTTATCCTGAGCCATTTACAGTAATAGTTTTTTAACTGCATCACAATCTTGCAGTTTCAGCATTTCCCTTTTACCTCTGATACTCTTTTTGTAGTGGTAAATTATACCCTGTAACCCTGAACTTTGTTTGTGTGTCCAATACTCAAAGAATAAATTAGATTTCATATTAATATTTTTTGGTAGAGAAAGAGCGAGGGAGAAGAAGGGAGGAGGAGAGGAGAGGAGAGGAGGGGAGCTTTTAAGAGGAAGCAGATGGGAGTCAGATGGTGAAGCGATCAACAGCAGCCTTATTCAAAGTGAGGAATCACTATTGGCCATGTGAAGACCAAAAGACAGACAGACACACACATGCATGCACACACACACACACACACACACACACACACACACACACACACACACGCACACACACATTTGCAAATAAAAAAAAAAAACATACAGACTGGCCAGGCGGAGCAAAGTCCTGAATCTAAGTCCACATTTATTACCTGCTAATGCAACAGGGCTGCAAGCTGGATTCACTTGCCACAGTCACACAAGCACACACACAAACACGCAGACACACCCACATTCCATCTGCTGCATGTCACAAAAGCACGACGAGGAACTGACTGTGGTGACGCGCTGATAACAAACAGACAGACATCAGATTTTAATATGTTGAAAGTTGACAAAGTCATTAATCATGGCAGAGAGGCAGGTGGTGTTGGACACCTCCGTGATTACTGTGCCAAGTGCTGAACCTCAGTCTTAGAAAGTCACTGAGCAAGAAGAAGCCGGACCTGTTTGTCTGTCAGTTGAAGGACAATCTGGATGTAAATATTGAGGCAAAACACGCAAGAGTGCACACAAAACAAAAATACAAAAACAAAAGCCTGCACAGCTGAGCATGTGGCAGAAAAGCACAGAGAAATACACAACGAGGCGTGTTGCTGCTTAGTAACACTCTAATGAAGTATGACAGATATGTGATAAGGATGTATGCTGCAGTACCCTGAGCTCTGACGGTGAGCGGGGGGCCGCTGTTACTTCCCTAAAATAACTCCTGCTGGACATTTTCTGAATACCACCTCAGGCCCGGGCACAAAATAATAATAATTCTTTACAAATCTTTTTGATATTGTATCGTATATCCTGATATTTACAGCAAATCACCATCTTCCTCAGTTAGGCATCATTTTCGACATTATAAACACCATTTTTGAGTCGTCTGTTATCGATGTCATTCTTTATTTTTGCTCCTTAACAATTGTTGTCTTTTTTACTTTCATAAATTTCCTTTTACATGATTTGTTTGTGCCTTCCATTTACACTTTTTAACACTTTTATTGTGGAAAATGTTTTTTTTTTTTCACTTTCTTCAAATTGTTAGTTGTTAATCTAACTTCTTCTGAATCATAATTTGGACACAAAACGTAGTTATCTAGTTATTTAGTTATTTATTCATTCGTTTTAGATCATCAAAATACGATTCCACGTACAGTCGAGAAATCGTTTCATGTTATCAAGCAGCTGTATTATCATCCCAAAAAAAGCTACATAGTGTAAGAATATAATTCAAGACACAACTAACTACTGTAACTGCAGCTGTGCGAGCCAATTCAATTTTCCAACATCGTCCCTGTTTTAACCACATATGGGCCATTCATTATTTCCCTATTACAGACAGCTCTATGTTATGTTTCTAAACACTGGGCGCAAGTTGTGTGTGCACAAATGAGCTAATGTCACACCTAATTTTTGCAGTGACGACACACGTTACACCCGGCAGTGACGCTGCAAAAACCCCTGGCTAAACATAGGAGCGGTGGAGGGATCTGTGTGTGTACAGTCCAGAGAGAGAGAGAGAGAGAGAGAGAGAGAGAGAGAGAGAGAGAGAGAGAGAGAGAGAGACTGTGGCACCTAAGTACCCCTCAGGGACAGAGGGGTTCAGGGCCTTTTAAATAAATAAACAAACACATAAATAAAGTCAATCGATAGAGGGAGCCTGATCCGGCACTCCGGGCTTGTGTTTGGCCTCTCACTTCATAAGAGAGGCCTGAGGGAGAGACAGAGGGAGAAAGGAGGGGAGGAGGAGAGAGAGAGAGACAGAGAGAGAGAGAGAAGGTTGGATTACTGCTCTCTAGGTGGTTGTATAGTGCTGGTTAGTGGAAGCCAAGGCCTGCTCTCTTTATAACAGAAAACAGGCCCCCATATACTGTCTCAGTTCAAGCATGCACGGACGCACGCACGCACGCACGCACGCACGCACGCACGCACACACACACCTGTCTTTACACTCCCCTGAGGCACACTTCACACAAATCATAGGCCTATCCAAACTTAAACCAATAACACATAGAAAGCACAACTCCCCCTGTGCTCAGTGCAGTTCCTCAAAAACCTAAATTTGTCACAGATTAAGTGAGTGGAGTGCTGGAAGCCATGCAGTTTGTGTGCATCCTGCAGCATGAGCACGTGTCCCTTTAAGGCCTATACTATATAACTATGAGGAGTGTTCTGCCGTAAGCAACTAGCAATCACTCATCCCAACCTTTCCAGCTCCCCGGCGCTGTAAAAACTAGAACGAGAGTGAGTGCACTTGCTGAAGAATTCCATCTGACAGTTTTGAATGCCAAGGGCAGCTCAGTGTGTGTGTGTGTGTGTGTGTGTGTGTGTGTGTGTGTGTGTGTGTGTGTTAAAACAAGCCAAACTAGGGAGAGGTTTGAGCACCGGCACATCTCCCGTGAGCAAATCAAATCGCAGCTGGCCCACGGTTCCCATAAGCCGCCGCAGCCCAGCAAATGAAGGCGCGGGGCAGTAATATTCCCGACAAATTAAGACTTGTTCTGAGGTGGAGGGGGAGCGAAAGGGAGCGGAGGAAAAAGAGAGAGGAGAGGTGGTGCTGGTGGTGGGGGAGAAACAGTGTGCTGGCAACAATTCAAGGGAGCAATTCCATCGACATGAGAGAAATGCTTCCCAGAAACTGAATAATATTTATGTTGTGCCGGACATTTTTTCTTCCTCCCACCTGTGTGCAGCTTGTTGCTTCAAAATGGACACCTGATACAGCAAAACAGGCGAAGGCACAGAGAGAAAAACACAAGCTTCTTCATTACCAGGCACCTGAGGCTTCTTTTTCTCCACAGCCTTTAATGACGGGATGAGAAGTGCAGCCTGCTGCTAATGCAACACTGTAGTATCATAAAATGTTAAGGTAGAAATTTTCAGCATCCTGTAAGTTTTCAAATAACAAGCTGTGTTGAGCACATTTTATTTGTTATATATTCTTTCATTTGGTTGACTGTTTGGACTGTCACAGCCACTGACAAATGACATCCATGGCAGAGTGCGTATTAGCCAATGAATGGTGGTGTGGTGTGGCACAGGATGCCCTGAGGGCCAGCCAATTAGCTGCTGACAGGAAGAGAGATGTATGGCTGCCTCAGGAGATGGCTGAGGCTCGGAGGAAGACGTGGGAGAGTGGACTGAGTTGGTGCTGTGCGCCTAAGCATGGGAGAGGTTGGTGGTGCAGAGTTAGCCTAGCTACACAGCTGGCTGGTACTCACAGTGGGTGTGGCGGTTTCTCTTCCAATTGTGCTTGCAAATAACTCAATTTAGAGAGATTTTAGAGAAAACATTCAGCCAAATGGTGCCAGTGACGCTAACCAACAGCATGGAATGATAAGTGTGTATGATTTATGACCAAATTGTGTTGTGGAAGCCAGTGCAGACAGACTGCTGAATGTATGAAAGACTTTAATCTCTCTAACGTCCTAAGACAAACTGAAAGGAGCAACAGGAGACACATGGTTATTTGTGCAAGCTAGAGACACTGGGGAATCAATATGAAGCAGAAAGTAATGTTTCTGTCAGATTCTTCTGTGGACGGTAGCACAAAGAAATTCTGAATTTATGTGCTACCATAAAAATACACAGGCTTTTTCGAAGAAAAGAGTAACCGTCATCTACACAAACAACAGGACTTTGCTATTAAGTGAGTGTGTAACCAAATGTGTGTACACAGCCAACAATGTCAAAGAATGTCACTTTTTGAGCTTATATATTGCTAACATATTGGTAGTCTGGTCCTACCCAGTAGCACAAAAAATTTGTTTTGTACTTGAACCGTGCATCATGCAGAATTGTGGTTGTACATTTGTAAGGTGAAACATCTGCATGTGTTTGACTGTCACTGGGTGCCCTCATGTCAGAACAGCATTTGCAATGAATACGGGGTATTTTATCAACAGTTAAACCGCCAAAAGTTGTCTGAAAGCAGAACGCATTGCATGTAGTCTTCTGGCAATATATTTGAAAAATGCGTCTATAAATACAGGTAACATTCAAGACTGTTAAATAGCCTGAGTAAAGACATGAGAGCTTCCCTTTAAAGGAAAGAGCAAATGCTACACACCATGTGTGTATTACAATTATGGGCGCAATCATCCATCATGGTCATGTCTGTATAAATGAAAGGTTTATCTAGCTTTTATTCTTATTTTATCCTTATTTTAGTTTATTTTTGTTTTGTTTTCACCTTTACTCAACCACTTTCTTTCTTTGCTTTTGACTCTCGAGGTGCTGATATATTGCTGAGACCTCTCCTAGTGTGGGATGAATAAACTTTGTCTGATTTTACCGTTTAATATTTCATTGTTCATTGTTCTAAGTCACAGATTTTTTAATTATATCCTTAGCACCTTCAATTAGTCTAGTGTTCTAATATTATTAATAGCTGATTGATATGTGTAATGCGCTGTTAGGATTGCTGCTCAATTTCATACTCTGCAATAACAACAAAGGAATTCTATTATTTTAGTCAAAGTAGAGTAAAGTGGGCAGGAAGGTCCAGAACAAGACCGCTTGCTTTGATATCTCCAGCATGGCACACACACACGCCTGTGTAAAAACACATGCACAACACACACGCACGCGCATGCACACATGCACGCACGCACTTCTCTGGGAGCAGTGCCCACACCAATAAAACACAGACCCGAGTCGTTCCAGCTAACCAATCACTGCCTGACTGCCAACTGAAATGTTTCTCTCCCCGTTTCTCACTAACAGAAACATATCTTATCAGCTGGGAATCAGATAAGAACAGCAGCAGCACAGCTGGAAATGACAGAATCTCCATAGTGAGAGAAGCGTATACTGGCAGTGACGCAACCACTCTGAAAAAACCAATACAGCTAGATGAGTTAGTCAAACAAAGCCATGCACAGGCCCGATCAATCCGTTACAGACCTTGACAAAGGCTGCACAACATCACACTGAGCTGCACTATCATTAGTCAATATGAAAACAACATGTTACTCAGCTTGTCACAGTTTTTTTTCATTACTAACAAAGCATTTGCACCAATATATAATGATGCCACTACTAACAATAATAATCATAATAATACTGTAATCTTTATTTGTATAGCACGTATCACACAAGAAATGTGGCTCAAAGTGCACCAAGTGCTTCACATGAAAAAGAAATAGACTTAACACTAAAACAGGACACTTGATGGAAAACAAAACCCACTGAACAATAAGAGTAAAAAAAGGTATAATAGAGTACATAGAGTGCATAAAATGTAATTAATGTACAATTTAATCCTTTGGCTCCTTTAATAGATAAAATAAACCTTTAATATCTGACCTGGTTTTGAGAAATCCATCCAACATTTGCCAGATTTACCTCAAAACCAAAACTGTCAACCTCATGTTGGCGCTGGATGAAAAGTCAGGGGATCACCAAAGTCATGACGATTTATGCTCTTTGAACCATGAATGTCTGCACATATTTCATATATTGTTGAGACTATCAGACCTACGAACCTTAGCGTCCCTCGAGCCCAGGCTCTAGGGCTAATCAGGTAGAGGTGCTTCAAAATCTGTCTTTTACAAGAAGAATGCTCCTTTGCTCAGTAAAGACCTTCTTTTTGTTGACATCGAACATATACAAAAAAATGTGAAACCTTTCATCAATTTGACATGGTTTGAATTACTATTGTGATATATCGAGCACGAGAATCAAACCATGTAACAGCTTGGCTCACATAAACAACAGCTCCAGCTCGGACTGCTGTGAATGCAGATGAGTGTTGAATTATGAATCGGTTTGAACTCCTCACCTCTGCTGGGGTTGACTGAGGTGAATGCTTGTGGTGCAGGTGACACTTTACATTTCTTTTTTCCACTGGACATTAAGCAGCCACATCACAGCGTGAACCTTGACATTCAGGTGGTTCGTTCCAGATGCTTTTGGGTTGTAAGCACTCCTGCTAGTAGATGATGGTTGTGGCTGAGGAAATAGGGGCAGGTTTATGCCTGGATGGAGTGTGTGTGTGGGGGAGGGGGGCAGGTGCTGCTTCTGGAGAACCTCATATGACTGTCTGGGAAAAAGGGCACTTATGCAACAGAAAAACCTTGCACACTACAAAACAACCCTGCAACTCATAATGTGATTGAAAAATGCAACTCATTGTCTGCGTCTGAAATGATTTACATTCCAAAAGCCGACTGAATTCACAAGGGGTCATATTTTACATGGAGTTGAACGTTACTCTAAATCCACAGAAATGAGAGATGCGACTGTCTGGTTTTGGAAAGGAGGGGAGAAAAGGAGAGGGAGAAGCATGTGCAGCGTTGCTTCTCATGAAAGAGAAGTGGTGTTGTAATTGCTGTGTGCTTCCTCATGTCTGGCTTTTGCGCAGCACTGATTTATCCTCCTTCCACTCCCTGAACTCTCACTTTCTCCTGTCACTCCAGGATAAAGGGAAAATAAAACGTCAGTTATTTAGAGTGGATCTGATTGAGGGTTTACCCATGTAAAAGTTTCTTACAGTGACTTTATAATGGGCTGGTTGACTGAGAAGGGTATTACAGCAATTAGGCAGTTAGGGTATTATGTCACTTTAATGCCTGGTAAATTCAAGTGGAACAGGTGTCCAATTCAAGCAAAATCTGCATGGCGAGTATTGCTGTCAGGGGAATAATGCATCATACTCAATCTTGTGTACTGACACCAGATGCCAACATACAGGAGCATATTCTTGACGTGTATTTCCTTCCACATGAGATCCAAACCACTGCTGTCCCTTTTCCCTCCGTTCCAGACCTACGTCCCCCTTCTGTTAAACACCCTCCCACCCCCTGTCCTTTGCCAGGCCGTTGGGGCTGTGTGTTATTAGAAACACATGTGGAGCACCAAAGGTTTTCTGCTCTCGTACTGAGACAAACATGCGTAAACTTGTGGGAAGCAAACGCAGCCCAGAGATCTAGCGAGACACACTGACGAACATGGCCTCCGTGGTCATGTCCACAGCGCTCATACATACACAGACAGACATACAGCAGAGGGGAGAGGCATAAAAACAGCTACAGTTGCACAGCTAAAACAACAGTGTCTTTTTCCTGGAAAAATGTCTGGCAGTAGATATTGGTAATAAGTCTCCACACAAAAACACAGAAATGCACGAAGAATCCCTGCATTAGGAATTATAGCCACAGTGATGGATTTTTGAGTGGATTCAACAGCTCAATGGGGACAAACATACTTAACATAAGTGTGTGATCCATGGCTCTCAGTGGCACAGACTTCCAATGCATCATCCTCAAAAGGGGAGCACAGAAAGCCCACACTGTGCCCCGGCCAAGTCTGCACAGAGCAGGAAGGCACACGTGGGGGTCCGACAGAATGGTAGCTAACTCTTTAAACACATCCTACTGTAAAAGTCATTAATAAGACCGTGTGTTGATCTTAGAAAGGTTACTGAGGTTTAGTCAGATTTACAGCAAAAGTCACCATGCCAATGTCCAAAGCAGAGGGACTGGATGTGTCAGGGGGATAGAGGTGCACAGGCCAGCATGGACGTACAACCCAGATTCCAAAAAACAGTAACAGAATGCAGTCATTTGCAAACAAACTGTGTCTACCAACAATGGTTTTACCAAGTGTCCCGAGCCCATGTAGTAACATCCTTTATACCTGTATCATGCGTTCACAAAGTGGTGAACCTCGCTCCATCCTCGCTTATGAACGACTGAGCCTTTCCAGGATGCTCCTTTCATACCCAATCATGATGCTATCACCTGTTACCAATCAACCTGTTTACCTGTTAGGTGTTTTGTTGCTCCTGTCCAAACTTCTTTGAAACATGTTGCTGCATCAGATTCAGAATAAGCAGATATTTACAAAAATCAATGAATTGATGATGATGAAAAAACATTAAAAATATTGTCTTTCAACTGCTTTCAATTGAGTATATGTCAAAAGGGAGTAGCAAATGATCACATTCTGTTTTACTTATGTTTTACGCAGCAACCCAATCAGGGTTGTGTGGCGAGGCACAGAAAAACAGAAAAAATGTGAAGATACAGTTCTATTCACACAACTGCACTAATGTAAATGACAGGTGCAGCGAAGAAGCCCATCCATCTGTCATCCAGAATGGTGGTGGGAGTAAACCATTAATCTCTGGAGTGACGTGTGGTAAAGTGATAGAGATCCTCCAGTGACGACGAGGAATCAATCGCTGTAGCTTAAGAAGACCATCACTCTTCTTACAAGGGTCGGCCTGACCCGCAAACAAGTCAAACGGGGGCAGCATTCAAAAGGAACAGTCCATAACTCAAGCAGGTGGACAGATAGTGATTCATCAAAGAAACGAATACTTCTAAACCTCAAATTGTGAATAAACACATCAGGCTGAGGCCTCTCTGCAGCTATAGTTGACTGCCTTTGAATTCCTGTTAAATAAGTTGAGGACAAGGCTCACATTGTCCATTTCCTCCTTTCTTTTGGCGAGCTGTGAGTGGGCTTATCAATTAACTCAGAGACCAGGTGTAATAAGGGCTTGTGCACACCTGTTTGCCCACTTACTTGTCTTGCTGTGACCTGTTAAGCAGAATATCTGCAGAAGGTGTCCTTAGGAACAACCATAACAACAAAACAAAGAAAGTATTTGACGCATGCCGTTTTGTTTGGCCGCTTCATGGGGCTCTGCTTGTGCTAGCCGCTGAAGGTAAGGCTCAGGCTCATCATCCCTAAACAAGCTCTTGCCAACCAGCCAACCTCCTTTGTAGTGCTGGCTATTACTCCCTTTCTCTCCATCCACGCTGAGATAAGCTCTAGCTTCCCTTGTAGCCTCACACAGGAATAAGCAAAGAATGCATGATTTACAATGAGATGAAAGAGGTATTTTAACTTCCATAAGTAGAGCAATAAGAATTCTTAACTATATTTCTTCGACAAAATGTGAAGCAACTGATTAATTTGTCTGCTTTAACTCAGCCTAAAATAACTCCAAGACCAAAGATTCAAACCGCAGGAACAGTAATTAGTTAGCTTTAAAGGTGTTGGTAGGAAGATTTTGTTCCTTTGGACAGAGCCAGGCTAGCTGTTTCTCCCTGTTTCTAGTCTTAGTGCTAAGCTTCATATTCAGCGTCCAGAAACATGAATGGTTATCAATGTTCTCATCTAACTGTCAGCAAGAACGCGAATTAGCATATGTTCCCAAAATGTAATTTCATTTAACTGTCTATTTGTGTGTAAAATACTGTATGTATGTGCACTTTACAGTTTACAGTAACTTAACTCTTCTATTGTTTCTCCATATTCAAACAAACACATACGCACACGCCCTTCTGTGGGTCAAGCCATGTCAAGGGTCAAATCTAAAGAGGTCAAGAGGTAGACCCTTAAGTCTACTCACTGATCGCAGTGCAAACAGATAAGGTAGCACCACTAGCTCACATTGAAGATTCACCTCCATCTTTGAAGCCAATAAAGCCAAACTTAGTTTCATTGGCAGTTATTCTACTGGCTTGCAGAGGCTGATAAAACTCATGTCCTATGCCTGTGCAACTGCAAACAAATTGAAACATACATTCAAGATGACTCTAACAAAAACTCCAAAATGAAACGAGAAAAGGAAAAATATACGTGACCATAGCTATCTCACTGGTAGGCATTATATGTCATTTTCAGCCAACAGTTAATTATTGTCCTTAGCTTAATAACTATTTTTTTACTGGTGTTTTCCATTTCATTGAATCCACTCTTGTCAAGCTTTTTAAGGCGTTGAAGTCATTTAGAAGAGTTGGTTTGCTGTCTTCCTCTGAGGGACGTACAGCAGCTGCTCTGATGATGTCCAACACAAAGCAGGAGGAAGCCTCTGCTAATTCAGACACGTCCCAAAAATCCTACCTTTACATATGTAGAAGAAAATAAACCGTTTTTGTTTCCCCTGCCCTGTCTTTCTTCTCTCTTTGTGCTCTGTCTCTCCTCCGCTCTGTCTTAGTCATATGAGGGTGTATAAACATGAGCCTCAGTGGATCAGTGCACACAGAGACAGGATATGAGAGTGATTCCCCTCACCTCTCCCTTTTGAACCTGCGTCACAGACGGTGAAAAGTGGCTCCTTTCCAAAAAAGGGCCACGCAGGGGTCAGCTATGCTCGGCTCTGCTGCGTGCCGGTTGATACAGTTTCAACCTCAGCATCCCAGCAGTGGAAGCAGAACTCCCTCACTGCCCTGTATGGACTGTATGCACAACACAGCAATGTCATTGCACGGTCGTGACTGCACGCCTCATGCACACAACATGCAAACTCTCACATAGGTCCACCTTTTTAAAGCTGAGTCCACTATGACAGAAGCTGAGCAAACAACAAGAGAAATCAAACACACTGACTAGGACCCCGATGGGGAGAAGGGCCCTGCAAGGAAGAAAGAGGATGAGTGTGAGAGAATGTGGAAGGGGGCTGGTGCTGAAACGATTAGGTGATTAATGGTTTATATCAAAAACTTTATTGCATCCAGCTTTACAGATGTGAAGATTAGCTGCTTTTCCTTGTTTTACATTACAGAAAACTGAATATCTTTGGGTTTTGAATTGTTAATGAGAAAAAAACAAGTAATTTATAGACATCCCCTTGAGTTTAAGTTCATTCTGGTGCCCATTTTTTAACGATTTTCTAATGTTTTATAGTCCAAATAATTAATTGAGAAAGTAGTCGACAATTTTTTTAAGGTGAAAATGCCAGAAGATCTGTGGTTCCAGCTACGCAATTGTGAATACTTGTCAATTTGCATATGCTAACAAATTGGGATGAATTATTTACTTTTTTCTTCCGTTCTACGGACCAAACGGTCAATTGATCAATCAAGAAAACAAATCCACAGACCGATCGATTATGAAAAGAAATGTATGTCGCCTTTATGGTCAGAAGTGTGGTAGACACTTCGCTCTAACCACCGTCATCAAAAAACCACATGGGGGAATATTTTTGGGAAGATTGGTGTTCATCCCTTCTGTAGAATTCCAGACTTTGACAATCCGACGAGGAGCTCTGAAGCTGGTCTGGAGGCTTGTGGTAGTCCAACACATTACTAAAACACTCCGTTGTTTTTTAAAAACCTTAAAATCAGTTCCAAATCAGGACATAACTCCAGAAATCACAAAGTTGGAGCAATGTAATTTGGCCTGTTGATAGCAGTTAAAACCCAAGTCAGCAAGTCTTTCCTTAGAGCCAAACCCCCTGATGGAGGAAGCAGAGAAAGGATCAACCAGGGATTGAAGAGGAGAGGGATAAAGAGGAAGCAGAGGTGTGGTGTGGAGGAGCCTGGATGGAGAGGTGTTTCATAAGCCCCACTGCCAGATTCTGTACCTCAGGTTGCCAGGTCCCAGCTGCTGGGGTGGAGAGACTTTAAGACCGATTCAGAGGCTGGCTAAAGAAAAATATATATAACAAGGATAAAGGGAAGACTAGGAACACATTTTTATCAGTAGACTGTTCAGTCTCACATAGCTCAATTACCTTCCTTGTCTGTGTGCGTACCTGCTTTCAGACCTGAGTGGTGAAAGAGTATGGGAGATTTATGCAGTGTGGCCGTATAGTATAGTCAATCAGATGCTCAAGGCTCTTCAGTCGACTGCGTCAGACACTGTCAGCTTCACTTACACCTGTCTCTCCACGGCCCTCATACCACCATGGTACCAAATTATGATCTAATAACCTATCTCAGGCTCATTACTCAAACTCAAATTGGAGCAGGTTAGATCAAATCCACAATCACCTCACAGCACTTTAGATCAGAAAAATAAAGGGCTTGCCATAAAAAAGCCATCATTTTCACTGCAGAGACCGCTGCTCATAAATGTCAGAAAGCTGGATTGGTGTAATGGGGAAGCAGAGAGATCGAAAGTGTGAGGAGGGGAGAGTACAGATGGAGTCAGCCGAGGAGAGAAATGAGAGAAAGTCAGGCACAAACATCCACAGCAGTGCTAATCTTAGTATGCCATCTAGTGGTGATGGGTGGTATTATCCAAAAGGAGAAGCCTGTCACAGCTTGAAATGACAGACTTCACCTGATGATGAAATATAAGAGAAGAGTCTTGATGAAATATGAGTAGAGTTTCAGCTAATTGCATTTTCATAAAATTAATACAAATGAAGCCAGACAACATAAACAGCCTGTGTGTGGGACTGAAAACAAGTTGACTCTTCCTTAAAATACAGCACAGAGTATTGCTGATGTTTCTAAACAATTTTGTTTTGTTTTGTTTTTTTGGAGTTGAATAAAGTCATTTTTCTCAGCACAGTTTTATTCATCACAATCTAAATCTCATTGATTTCATGCTCTATTCAGCTGGAACCCAAAAGGTGCCAACTCAGCACTTGACAGTTTGTTTTACATTGAGGGTAGACAACAGACAACAAGATTAATGTGGTGCAAAAGAAAAACGAATTTAATGCCTATTAGTCAATAGTCCAGAAAAGGCTTTAAGTAAAACTCAGGGCATTGTAGGGGTGAGCTGTGTAAAAGCCTCCATAACTGTTTTAAAGTTTCCCTGATACAGCTGATGATCTGGATGTAGGGTGGTGCTACAATGTGAAGCAGATCACTGAATCAGTCACACCTTAACTCCACCTTCCAGCCTACACACCAGCCTCCAGACTGTAGTCAATCCTCACACATGCTGCACTAACGTGATATCATGCCCATCAGAGATGCCTTCAGGACCCTAATGCACATATAGCACAGAGAGAACCCCAATTAGTGGGCCAGCGAGAGGGGGAGGGGGGTGGCACACGCCATACCACATAAACAAACTTATCTTGACAGGGTCGCGTGGTCAAAGGAGGGAGATGTGCGGATAGCGAAGGAGGCCGAGAGAAAATGAATTACCTTCCTGACACACGTCAAAGCCAATCACTGCGGAGCATCCCTTGCCGTTCCCGCGCCCCAAATCCCTGCCGCCACCGTTGTGTTTCATCCGCCAGTGTTAGTATGCACACAGGCCATGCGCCAGCCTCCAAATGTATTCATTTATTCAGAGCCCCTCGGAGAAATCACAGTGTCTTGTTGTCCTTTTTTTCCCCGGCTGTCCAGATGGAATTTGCGTGAATAACATCAGTTTAGTGAGGCAGAAAATAAGTACAGGCTAGCACAGCAGAGGGGACTAGATTACGCCCTCACCCACCTCCCCGAAAAAAAAAAGGATGGAAAGACAAGTGTCACCTTCATGTACTTCTTTCTCCCTCTCTGCCTCCCTTTCTCATTTTCTTTTCCAGTTTTATTGAAACTTATCAGGTGGGGGTGAGGGCTAATATGAGAGAGCTATAAAGCTTTTGCTACAATTATTTTGTTATCATGCACTGCAGGTGCAATTACACAGAAGATCATGAATCAAAGAACTAGAGCGGCTTTTTCATTACAAAAAGGTGAGCGACCATCAAGGGAGTGCGGCCCCAATTTTCATTTATCCTTGTTTTGTTTTGTTTTGCATTTATAACGCAACTAATTGCATTAATTAATCAGATGTACTTTTAATACGAGGGAGAGCATCTTGCACAAGTAATTGAATGAGATGAAAGTGAGGGGGGAAAAAAGCGGCAAATCAATATTTCCAACCTTAATAAAGCCCAAGAGAAATTAAAATGTCTTCTGTCAGAAGAGTGGAAAGCCTCAATTTTCATTGAGCCTATCAAAAAGAATTCACCACAGAGCCTTCAAGGAGTCCAGTAATTGTCTTTAGTCTAAACTCTTGAAATTGATTTTAGTAAAATCTGCAAGATGTGCTCTGCAATTTCCTGAAACTAAACTTTACCAAAGACAGACATAACAAGTGTGTGATCTGCTTTAGTAAAGCTATTATTGGCTGTGATCACGATCTCTAATGGATGACAGAGACCCACTGACATGGGTGAGAGGAGAGAAAAAAAACAGTTGAATTAATCCTACCTCTCTGAGAACTGTACTCCCGTATCCTCTGTACAAGCCTCGGACACCCTGCGTAGAGATAACAGAAAAGTTTCACAAACACACATTTATTACTACCAGACACGCACTCAGAATTCGACTCAATGAATAGAGAAACATTTTTCTTTTAAAAAATCATCAATTATATATGAATACCAAAACATATTATAAGGTCATTCTCTTACAAGAAACCAAGTTCAACATTTTACAACAGTGAATAAATCAAAGTTCTTAAATTAATCTTTGAAATCATAATGTAGAACCAAAGAATATATCCATCCTATTACAATTTAGTTCTTATTTTTGTAGGTTTGGTCTTCTTTTTTTCTACCTTCATTTTACTCATCAAAGTAAGTGCTGACACTTGGGGTAAGGTTGAGGCTTGAGCCGGTATGCTAAAACCTAAGCACCTGGATGCTCTAACGTCAGGTTCAGATGGAGAGATGGAAGCGGCGCAGTATGTCAGTGCTATCTCTGCTCGTTTCTTTTCAGACAGTAATAATAATGATGATGCCTTGACATTTGAATGGCCTAGGCTAGCCTGTGCCCACCACCTCATCTCTCTCAGTGCTTTGCAGTGCTTCCACCTCCAGTCTGAACCCAGCATAACAGCCTCTGAACTCCCCCACCCCATCCCACCTGTATTTCAGCATTTAACTCGGTGAGCACAGTGTTATTAGCAACGATGGCCAAAACCCCCCAAAAGAGCTAAAAAGTGTAATAAACCAGAGTAATCCTTTCAGGTGGTGCCTTTGATTGCTATGTACCTCTTCTCTGAGTGTAGACAGCAGCATGTGATAGGTGGAGAATGAGGGTGAAGCCTGGGTCCTCTGTTTGACCACCTCGGTTGGCACCCGGATCAGACATGCCACCTACACAATGGAAAGAACATAAGTAAACAGATACTGTTACCTGACCACATAAAATGTCGATTTACGGTGCTGCATTTCCTTTAAAAGGGCTTTTAGATATGCCTCCCCCTCACACTCCCCCAGGTGCCCTTTGCTGTACACGATACTAGCCTGTGTATGCTCTTGCTACATGGCAGGTAGCCATGATACGGCCCAGCCTGAGAAGATCTTACACCTTACATGGAGCTGGTGGGCTAAGGAGCGCTTTAGTTAGCGTCCAGTTGGGCCAATTAACAAACCAGTGCACAAAGGAGACATGACACCTGAGCAATAGGTAAAAAGGTCACCAGGCTGACTGTGTATCTGTGTCCAAAGAACATGCGCTTCCATCAAACACACTGATAGATCCAGATACACATGCACACCTCCCGCCACAAGTTCCAACCCATCCACCATATGTCAACAAAAATCTGGACTGCCAACAGCCAGTGAAGATAGACATGAATATTTATGCTTTATAACTCTCATCGCCCTAAAGGCAGGCAGGCAGGCAGGCACAGCTGCCCACCTGGCGACTTGATTTCCCATTTATCCTGCATCGGAGCGGAAATACTGGCTAACAGCAAGCAATCTTCCAGAGCGATTTGTGAGCCGCCCCCCTGCTGTGACTCCCCTTGGTCAAACACATGCCAGTCTGCCGGTGCCACCCTCACCACAGCACCGTGATGTGGGGAGAGGAGGAAAGAAAAAGATTGATGGAGGTACTGCAATAAAGATAAAATTCAGCCCTTCCCTGCTTTGCTCCTACTTCATTCAGCCATTCGGACTGATTTAGCGTTTGGGCCCCATCTGATGCTTCAGAGGATATGGGCCCTGGAGGATCTATCGACGTTCTCCGTGAGGGGTAGAAGGCTACCCCGCCAGCTGCTAGAGGGCTCACTTCTGTCAGCTACGAATCCTCCACCAGACACCAAGGACACTTTATGAGCAAGAACGTGAACATATGTGAAGCACAAAGGGAGAAAGGATAAGTCAGCAGTGCTGGAGGTCAAGTGAAATCACAGAGTGAGCAGCAGATTTTGCAGACATAACATGTGAAAGTGTACACCCACAGTTCTTGCTCTGTATCTCTAAAAATCCTGTTGGCTATTGCTTTTGTTTTGACATGCGTTGTGTCACTTTTGCAGCAAGAGACTGAGAGTTCTTCCTCTTTTCAACAGACAGTGAGCAGATAAACCTCATTCTCTCTAAGAGCAAAAACAAGACCTGAATGAGAGTCTATGGAGAATTCAGCACAATTTTACTTGGTATTTCAGGTGAGTATTACCACAGCCTAGCTGAAAGCGAACCATGGGACAACAGTACCACCAAGTGGCCAAACTTTCACCTTTCACATGCATCACCTCCCTGTAATCACTAAGCCCGCAGCATCCATCTCAGAGATCTCATTTGCCCTCCCTTTGGTCAAGTTACCATTCATAATACATTGTACATCATGTTTTCCCCAAACCAATTCTCCAAAGGACCAGAATAAGGCAGCTAAATGGAAAGAAAGTGGCTATGACAAGTAATTACTGACGTAATTGGATGTGGGGCCTGGAGTTGAGACGGCCTTTCCTCTCCTGTCACTGCAGAGGGGAAGGCAGAATGAGCCAGAGATTATACCAAATAAATTAGGGACATTGTTTATTTGGGAGTAATTTGCGCACCTAGGGGTGGGGAGAACGATGTTGAGTGGATAGAAGATAAAGTGTGCAGCCTCTACAGCCATTTCAGATCTCTGAAAACAGCACAAAATCGGGGAGCGATGGTGATGAATCTGAGCATGATAGGACTGGGGTTTAGAAAAGTCTGGATAATAGAGTCACATCCTGTGTGGTGATCTAGAGGTACAAGCCCAATTCCAAAAAAAAAGCTGGGTCGCTGCGTAAAACATCAATAAAACAGAATGTGATTGCTAATTTGCGAATGCCTTTTGACATTGACTGAATTGATAACAGTACATAGACAATATATTTAATATTTTACTTGTTCAGCTTCATTGATGTTTGTAAATATCTGCTTATTCTAAATTTGATGAAGCAGCATGTTTCAAACAAGTTGGGACAGGAGCAACTAAAGACTGGGAAAGTTGTGGAACGCTCCAAAAACACCTGTTTGGATCATTCCACAGGTAAACAGGTTGGTTGGTAACAGGTGATAGTATCATGATTGGGTATGAAAGGAGCATCCTGGAAAGGCTCAGTCATTCACAAGTGAGGATGTAGCGAGGTTCACTACTTTGTGAACACATGATTGGATAAAGGATACCACCACATTTTACTTCTTAAAACCGTTGATGGTAAACACAGTTTTCTTGCAAATGAATGCATTCTCTTTGTATTTAAGTAGGTGTCCCTCATTACCAGTCGGGCTTGTTTCCTCACGTTTAGGGGAAGGCTGTAGGTAGAAGGCTGTCAGGATGACAGACGTCTGTTTCTTCATCTACTTTGATCACCCTTTATTCTCACTGCTTTCCTCTGTCTTGTAAACGTATTATAAACCCATTGTCAGTCTTTTAAATTCCTCCTACCATTCATCTTTATTTACAAGCTGCTGGATTCATCAAGCAGCATTAATTAGGAGTCTGCCTGCCTGTGATTGGAGCCTTTCAGTTTCCCTTGGCATGTTGTTGTTAATCCAAAAGACAGAGCATGTTTTCAATTTGCAGCACTGGCCGCCAAACAACAAGGTAAGAAGCCGGCGCTCAATCATGGGCGAACCACAGTTGGGAATGGGAAATTAGCAGAGACTCACAGCACATTATCAGCACAACCAGCAAATCAGTCCACAGATTTAGTCATTTCATCCCTCCTTTGGCCATCAGGACACAGCGGTCAGTCAATCAGGACCAGGATTATTGTTTACAACAGGTAAGAAAATCAAACAGGCTGCAACTGTTATGGGCCTCAATTATGTGGATTTATTTGTCATTAAAACATATTGTGTTCGCCACCAAAACAGGCAATCTGCCAAACAGGAACTGCTGCAGTCGCACATATAAAGAAACTGTAGGACAAACAATGTACCTCACTTTAGCCCAGTTCTAACAAAAAAATCAACTCCATCTGAAAAATCTGCTAAACAATTCAATCTCTTATTCAACACGTCTTGATAGTAAGACAATAAGTGGTACTAAACATGCTCGAAACCTCTGGTAGATCTGCTGTTACGCTCATCTCTGGTGGAAAAATAGTGCCTTTTCACTCAATGTCAGACCTCCAATGACTTTTCTGGGTTTTTGATCACTGGCCCAATCCTGGAGATGCATTATACACCAGGAGAGACTGAAATAAGGGCCGACAAAGGAAGGAAGGAAGAGAGGGAAGAAAAAAGGTCATGAAGAAAAAGGGAAGTGATGAGGACACTGCGTGTCTCCAAATTTGAAACAACAGCCAATAAATCACAGAGCGTGGCGCTGCTCGAAGGCGATGCATGGATTATTTCTCTGTGCCAAGTTAAGTGGATGCCAGTTTCTCCCCCCAAAACTCCTCCCTCTTGCTCCCTCCTTCTCGCTGTCCCCTATCTTGTCATGTCACACTGTATTTTCCAGTACATCCTCCCACAGACGTGTGGTGGCGAGGTGGTGTAGGGTGGGTGGGGGTTTTATAGATGCAAGAGAAGCCCGCCGCCTCGCCTTGACAAATGAGCTTTCAGGGCAGACGTCGAGCGAATGGGAATGAAGATAAATCTGATCTAATGGCTGGATAACAGCCTGCTAGAGCCTGACAGACGCCATCAGCTTACACATTCTTTATGGGAGCGTCCCACCACCGCAGTCACACTACCATCAGGACACTGCTGGCGGGGGGGGGGGGGGGGGGGGATTTCTCTCATTGTCTTGACCCTACTCTAGTTCTTCCTCTCTACAACTTATGACTGTCCTACTCTCTGTCGTGCTTCTGTTTACAAGTCAGGCAGTAAGCCGGCTAATAGAGAAATAACATTAAGTTGTGATATTTGAAGGTCTCCATCCAACAGCTCTACTAAATTTCTGATTTATATCTGTTTCTAAAATCATATATTTCCGCAACCTGTGACCCTGAATCTAATTAACTTATTTAGGTCTTGAACTTTAAATTAATTGCCAAATTTTGATTCCTGTAAGTTTTAACTGGCCTTGCTAAGGCTTATTCTTCCTGTATATGCTTAACCATTCCTCCTTCCCCTTGATGAACATCTGTTAGACCCAAGGCTTCACTAATAAGATGAAAACTGCTTAGATTCAAGTGTGTATAAGTGTTCTTCCTTCTTTTTTTCAATTCTCATCTCATACTTTATGCAGAATAAAGTCTGAGCTAAAAACTCCCTCTGGTGTGGTCATAATAGCCTTTGAATGAAGTCCATATCTACTAAGTTAGTGTCAAGTCAAGCACATCATCCATGCAGGGAGGCTTCGGGATGGGATTAGCAAAGCAATAAGTCCCATAAAGCTTCTGTTGTGAATGTTGCAGAGTGGAAACAGTTGGTAAAACACAACTAAATGGACTCCTGGGGAAAGGATCATGGGCTGATGAAGGGGTGGGGTGGGGATGTCAGACAAGGACCAAATAACAAGTTGCTTCTTCCTCTTCTTTAAGTTCCTGTGTGTCAAAGACTGCCTGCACCCAGCTGCTCCCAGCAAAGGAGAGACAAGCAGGAGGAAGAGCAACAGAGAAACACAATAAAAACAAGTGACCCTGTCTTATACTGGCAGAACACAGAAATATAATGCAGAGTGGGAGATGAAACATAATGCTAATGAAATTCATGTTGACAGTGTGATCTGTGTTTAACGATTAAGATTCGGGCTGAGGTACCTTCCTGCCTGTGTGGTTTGAACAAGAGAAGAGAACATTAACTGCAAAAATGAAGCTGTCTCCCACAAACTTCCATTACGCTCCAAAATATGACAGAACACAGCCCTTACAGTCACAACGTTGATGTTATATAGCAAGCATGTGAGACGGCCGTCTTCTTTAAGGGTATGAGAAGGACTAAAAGAAGCAATGGTGGATTAAACCTGGAGGATGCACACACTGAACTGAGCAGGTATCTTGCAGGTAGAGGCTGATATCCTCTCAAGCTCAACAGTGTGGATTGGCCATTTAGAGCACTGAGATCACGTGACTGGTGTCAGATTCATGTTCATTAAGCATAGCTTGAAGGGTCTGGCAAAGATGGAATGTACCTAGAGAGAACTAATAATGACAAAACAATATGATGCATAAGAAATTAGTTGGCCCCCGCAATTTTCCAGAGGCCATGGCGACATCTTCAAATTGTTTGTATTCTCCAAAGTCAAAAGGTATTCTGTTTACACTGATATCAAACAGAGAAAATCAGAAAATCATGCTGATTTGATTCATTTTCTATCAAGTGACTAAAAACTTAATCAAGTAATTGTTTTAGCCGTCAGACATGAAGAGCATATTGCACCCACTTGGCCAACACTCAGCCAAGCTTATGTCAGATCCTCAATGCAATAACTTTTGGATTAAAAATCATTAGCCATGACTGAGGAAACAAAGAATCACATGTGGCAGCCATTGCATCATAGTGCGGGTGTTTAGGCCTTGTACGGGGCAGCACTAGGGTAGGCCTTTCATGGCTAAGCCTGAAGATTACTCTCTTTGAACAAGACGTATCCAGTTGCCAGAATGCAGTGAGATACCGCCCCTGCTCTGCTCAGCTCCACTCCCGAGGATTTGTGCCTTTGATGTGCTCAAATCCAGAACAGCAGGAAAGGGGTTAAAGGTAGCTGTAACCTCAGCCTCACCTTTTGCACTCATCTGGACCATAACATAGACAAAAAGTGGAAAAATCCACAGATTGTTTGTAGGGATGGGTCCTTCAAATTAGCATTTTTGAACAGCCATTAAATTATAAAAGAAAATCCAATAGTTAATGCAACTTTCATCTTAAAAAATAGACTTTCCCTTGTTTTTAACCTGTGTGGGTGTGATTAAGTCATCGGGTGTTGAAGGAAGTAGATCTCATCAACACAGTCATAGAAGAGGGAAACGCAAGTACAAATTGACAAACAAGAATAACGTGTGTCCTCTTCATATACTCAAGCACAGTGCCCCCCCCCATGTGGAATAATACCATTTCATAAACATGCAAAACTTGGCTAAATTACAGTACATCCATCCAAAAGCCATGAATACTGAAAACCTGGTATTTTGCAGAAAGCCATGGTATAGCAGGGGGCATCCCTTTTCCATACCCACCATCCCTCTACCCCCCTTCATGCCAATGTGAATACGCGTGGCCCCCATATGGCTCAGATTCTGTGGTTCACTGCGAGTGATTGAGAGAGGATGGGTTGAGGAAATTGCGTTGCTGTTGGTTTCGAGCCCGAATTCCCCAGACTAAATTGGCAGAGTCCAGGGGCCAGAGCTGGGAAAGTGGATGAGTCAATAGGCAGTAATGAGATCTTATTTACCCAGCTAGTGGGGGAAATGCTGGGAGAGTCCTGAGGAAGCCCCTTTAACTCACCCAGCTGGAGCTCAGGGCCTAAAGCCAAAACCACAAGTGTACTTGCCTCCCCACTCGACTGCTGCCCCCTTGCAAGGCAATAACGTTAACAGACATGCCGGTGGCGTTCATTTGGGACTCACAGTGATGGGAAAGACACAAAGAGGGAAGACCAAGTCCATGTAAGAGCAAGCAGCTGGCCGTCTATGCGTGGAACAACTGAGAATGCATTAGACCTACTCAAATAAACATGACTTGAGAAGTGTATTGGCAGAGTGAAAGAATGAGAAGAGGCAAGAAGTTGGGAGAATGAGGGACAGGAAGACTTACTATTTCCCCTAGGGAGGCAGCCAGCATGTGACTGACAGGTGCCACGTGTGGTGACGCTAGCGCTCCGCCAGCGCCGAGCAGGGACTTTGTGCAGTCGTAGGTGACAAAGAAAGCAGCAGCTGTAACCAAGCAGAACCACAGCCATTTAAGGCCCATTAGTCAACCAGCATACAGCAATTAATATCCCTCACTACCACTGACAGGGGAGAAACTGAGGTGCAAGCGTGTATGTGAATGTGTGTCTGTCTGCATGTAGAACGAGGCTAAAAGCTGAGAAAGTTAAGTGTGTCTTGTGTGGATAGAGTTCAGTTGTTTCTTACTCCCACTAGTCACATACATTCATCCTGAAAAAGTGTTGAATTCATTAGCAAACGGAAGCAAACAGATTGGACATTATCATCTTTATCAGTCTCTCTCTGATATGGCCATCAAAAGAGTTTGAGCTTAGCCATCCTGATTTATTAAAAAGTCATCAGATTTATGCAGTTTTTTGATTGAATGGTCTATTCATTATCAAGTAAGACTACTTCTATTTGCACCCTATAGTACCCAAATAGAGTAGCCTTAATCAGCCAGTGGTTCTTTTAATCATTTTTGCATTCACTCAAAGGTCGATTAGGAGATGCAGTTTAAATAGCTGACTGACTTGGTGCATTTGCAATGATATTGAGTGAAAAAGTTCATTTATGGATGCAGTTATGTTTATGTTTATGTTATGTATTGTGCATGTATGTTTAAACACCTGAAAATCACAAGTGTTTTGTTTTCGCTACCTTAGAATGAGCTCTTTATATCTACAGAGGGAACAGGTCCTCCACCGTGTTGCACCACCATGTTTCAGCAGTAGCCAAAAACCAAACACTGTCTCTAGAGAGCACCTTTTGTGTTTTCCATGTTTTTAGCATCCAAAATAGGGGAGGGTGAGGCAAGGGGTATTCAGGCGATCGCAATCTGCAACCTTACTGCGAGATGCCACTAAATCCTACACTGGACCTTTAGAGAAGAGACTCAGAGCATCAATCAGTTCTAGGTTCCACTATATTATTCTGACTTTAATAAAATTAGGATTTTAAAGTCAACTTTAAAATCCAGGTCCTCCTTATAAGTTATTTTCCTCGAAAGCTTGAAACACGCAGTCAAAGGTCAGGTCTCAGACTGAGCCCATAACAAAGAACAATCTTGGTTGTTTGGTATGTACTACATCTCTGGGAGAACATCAGTTACAAACAATACTGAGCAGTGAACCTCCGTCAGAACATACATCCACCTGTCACAGTGAGCATCTTACCATTGGGGAAGGAGCCGACAGCAGCAGATGGGACTCCAGCGTATATGCCCCTGAAGCCCCCTGCCTTGTAGAAGCCTTGCTGACTCTGCAGTCTTGTCTTAATGGTGTCCAGGGGGAAGAGGGTCAGATCTACACACATCCCTGCACAGCCTCCTGCCTGAAAAGACAATGATCCCTTTGTGAGATGCCATACACACTCTATAACACCAGTGTTGGAGGACATACTCAGATCTTATACTTAAAACTTGTTAGCAGTTGCCAATTTACATATCCAGCAGACACAGGCAAATATGAGGAATAATTTCCAGCCATGGTTTTGGCTACCTGACATATGTGAGGTCAATAATCACTCTCCTTTTAGCTCTATTTTGGTCTCTACCAACTCCTGAGGGAAATATCAGGCTCATTAGCTGTTAAATGCTTCACTACATCCACCTGCTCGTTACTTGCTTTGCCTGTCAGCTGTTTGGTGCTGGGCAGGTAGTGTACAGTGGGTTCATCAGAACATTTTATCTGCTGCTGCTGCAAGCAATGCTGATGAGAGGGGCCCAACCAAAACAGCGAAGATGCAAGCTGTACAACCAAAACAATGAGGTGCTTTACGTAACCATAGCAGCGCCTCAGTGAAAAAATACTGGTATTTTCAGTAAAATATACTTATAGTATACAGTATGAAAAGTTGTTTTTCATTGTGTCATTGAATTATTATTATAAGCACTGCAATCGGTGTTGGTGGAGCTAATTTTACCTACTACAGTGGAGAGAACAAGTATTTGATACACTGCTGATTGATTATTTCCTGATGACATCAGGGATAAAATTGTAGACCTGTACAAGGCTGGGATGGGCTACAGGACAATAGGCAAGCAGCTTGGTGAGAAGGCAACAACTGCTGGCGCGATTATTAGAAAATGGAAGACATTCAAGATGACGGTCGATCTCCCTGGGGCTGGGGCTCCATGCAAGAACTCACCTCATGGGGCATTAATGATCATGAGGCACGTGAGGGATCAGCCCAGAACTACATGGCAGGACCTGGTCAATGACCTGAAGAGAGCTGGGACCACAGTCTCAAAGAAAACCATTAGTAACACACTACGTCGTCATGGATTAAAGTCCTGCAGTGCACGCAATGTCCCCCTGCTCAAGCCAGCGCATGTCCAGGCCCGTCTGAAGTTTGTCAATGACCATCTGGATGATCCAGAGGAGGAATGGGAGATGGTCATGTGGTCTGATGAGACAAAAATAGAGCTTTTTGGTCTTAACTTCACTCGCCGTGTTTGGAGGAAGAAGAAGGATGAGTACAACCCCAAGAACACCATCCCAACCATGAAGCATGGAGGTGGGAACATCATTCTTTGGGGATGCCTTTCTGCAAAGGGGACAGGACAACTGCGCCATATTGAGAGGAGGATGGACGGGGCCATGTTTTGTGAGATCTTAGCCAACAACCTCCTTCCCTCAGTAAGAGCATTGAAGATGGTTCGACCCGAAACACACAGCCAGGGCAACTAAGAAGCGGCTCCGTAAGAAGCATCTCAAGGTCCTGGAGTGGCCTAGCCAGTCTCCAGACCTGAACCCAATAGAAAATCTTTGGAGGGAGCTGAAAGTCCATATTGCCCAGCAACAGCCCCGAAACCTGAAGGATCTGGAGAAGATCTGTACGGAGGAGTGGGCAAATATCCGTGCTGCGGCGTGTGCAAACCTGGTCAAGAACTACAGGAAACATCTGATCTCTGTAATTGCAAACAAAGGTTTCTGAACCAAATATTAAGTTCTGTTATTACGTATCGTATTGTATCAAATACCTATATAAAGCAATAAAATGCAAATTAATTATTTAAAAATACTACACTGTGATTTTCTGGATTTTTGTTTTAGATTCTGACACTCACAGTTGTACCTATGATAAAAATTACAGAGTTCTACATGCTTTGTAAGTGGCAAAACCTGCAAAATCAGCAGTGCATCAAATACTTGTTTATTAACTGATCATACCTTTTGTATTTAAAAGTAGTAGATAAATATCAATAAAATCAACTGTCAACTAAATGCAGTGGATAGTAGTTTATACAAATATGAAACAGCAGTATAAAGTAATGATGGCAGAAGAGGGTTGCACTTGATGACAAGAAGTTTACAGGAGACAGAAGACGAAATGCTTTTAGTCATCCAACTTTCACTAGTGGACACTGATTATTCATCAGAAAACATTTTGTTTTCCACAAATAAAGCAGCTCCCCTCATTGAGTGTGACATCATTAGTCAGTGTGAATGCTGCAGAAATACCACACGAGGGAGTATAAAGCACGTCACAGTACTCAGGTACAATTACCTTGAAAATGCATTCATGTGAAGAATTTTGTACTAACTACATACTGGTATATGTTTTCTATCACTGTTCAACATTACAATAAATGTGCAATAACACAATAAAAGAGGTTAATTTTTTTTTTTGCACTATACACACACATCTTTCCAACACTCATGTCTGTCTTTTACCTTTACTGGCCTGTCACATCATCAAGTTTTGCTCTTCCTTATGTCTCATTATAGTCTGTTTTCAATAAAGGGACACAAAATGCTCCCATGTCCCCAAACAGTTGAACTGTGGCAGTAGCAGTCCTGTCATTCACGTTTGGTAACTGGTAACATTTCGTCCTATTTGGCCAGAAAACAAACACAGTAGAACAGAACACTAAGTCCTGGTTTGTCATGTAACAAGGGGGTAGCGATGCCCCGCCCCCTGGTTTTAGGCTCGTGCACGGACAGACAGCCATTACCCCACACAGAGAGATGCTCTTTTCCACAATAAAGGTTTACAGAATAGAGCCAGTTCTCTACTTTAAGTATTTACAATAACACTTTGTGTCTAGCGTTATCTGTGACACTTACAGTAACTCAGTTAGCTACCGCCCGTAAAGTCAGACTACTGTGTTATTCGAGTTTAAGCTAAGACCCGTCGTCCGTTAGGATTTAAAATACATTAATCTGTGGCTGCAGCAGGTGATACAGCTCCTTGTGGTCTAGTCTCGTTGGTCTAGTCTGGCTTGTCTGATACTATACTTTGCATACTTTGCACCTGAATTCTTTCGTGACTTATATGCAGGACACGAACAAAACATATACACGACTTAAGCTCCTGTGGTAAATTAGTCTGCAAATGCAAGTAACCGACAGAAATTGTGATTAAATGTGGTTAATTGAGAGGCTGGTTGATGAACATGTTAACACGTATCATGAACAAACAAGACAACATTGCTACTTTACCACCAGGGACGCGACGAACTCTCGTCTTTCCATCCTCCGCGCTCAAAAACTTTCAATTTTCGAGTCAGTAAATTTACATCTGCTGAGCATGTCTGACACTCTAACTGTGATCAAAACATGCCTGTCAAGGACGCTGCCATCTTGGTTGAACTACTTCCGCGTGACGTCAGGACGTACGCTGACCATGTGATGTCGAACGCTAAGGGAGTTTGTATCTGTCGCTTCGCTTTCTTAGGTCTATACTACACTGGCTTTACATACCACCCAGACTTCAAGTATCAGTGTGCAGGTATCTGGGGGTTGAACTGTGAAAGGAAAATATGAAACAAAGAAATTGCTGAAAAGAAAAGTCAGACGCAGTCACACAGTATCTGTGCTCATTGTGCACTGGTCAGAGATACAGCGATTGAGTTAAAGACATCTTCACCCACACTGTATATGCCTTCGATTGTAGCCCACAGCTGGACTGAATGTAGATCTATGAAAATTTTTCGTCAAAAAATGTATTCCTGCTCATGAGATAATGAAAATGCTGACTGATTAAAAGGCTGTAGTGGAATGTACAACTAAGTACATTTACTGAAGTACTGTACTTAAATACAAGTTTGAGGTACTTGTACTTTACATGAATATTTTCTTCATATGCCTCTTTCTATTTTAACTCCACTACATTTCAACGGAACTACTGTACTTTTTACTCCACAACAATCATAAGACAGCTTAGTTACATTTTTGCATAAAGAACATAGAGCTTAGAAAATATGATGTTTTCTTATAAAATAAACTACCCAACAGTTTATACAAGCAGAGCTGCAATGAGTTAATCAGCAGAAAATTAATTCCCAACTAGCAAGTCATTTTTCATGCATAACATGTCATGGTTCCAGCTTCTCAATGTGAGGATTTGCTTCATTTGGACTGTTGGTACTACAACATTTTGGTAATAGTGATTGCAATTCTCACTATTTGCTGATATTTTACAAACCAAATAATAAGAGAAAATGATCAGCGGAATTTTATTTAATGGAAATAAACATCAGTTGTAGCCCTATATAAAATAGTTAAAAATCAGCTCCACTTCAACCGTCAACAGGAAAATGAGTAACAATGATCTAATGATATAACCTTTAACAGTCGCAGCGGATATTTTTCACCATTGAGTACTTTTACTTTTACTACATAAAGTACATTTTTCTGATTATACTTACATACTTACTTACTAACTTAAATTACATTCTAAATGCAGGACTTTTACTTGTAATGGAGTATTTTTACATAGCAGTATTAGTACTTCTACTCAAGTAAAGGATCCAAATCCCTCCTCCATTCAACAACAACACCATCTCTGTGGGTTCATTAGTGTCATGTGATGGGTGAAACTATTGCAGATCCACCTCATTCGGCTCACAGGTGTTTGAGGGATGCCTGGTGGTCAGTGAAGTGAGCTGTTGTGAGGCCTGGAGCAACGAGCTGCTGTTGCATTCCCTGAGAGATAAAAATATAGAAATGTTTGGTCTGCTAGTTCTGATAAATGCTGGACCATTGCAGCTAATTGGACGCTGAGTTAAATTACAGGCTCTAAAGGTCCTCTTAAATTTGCCTTCTCAACAGAAGAAAGTAATGGCACAGGTCGACCCCAGGTAATAAAAAACAGTGAGCAAAACAATCATTGACTTGCAAACTCTTACTTTACTCTCTCCCAGACCAGGACAGTGATGTTGCTGTTTGTTGTCTGTAATGTTGTTCAAATGGGGTGATGATGCAAAACTTGAATAAAGACTCAAACACAAGATGGATCAAGGCAGCACTGTTTCACCAGTCCGACAAGACCACGTTAAAGTCAAACAAAGGTGAATCACACAGCTGAAACATTCCCGAATTTGTCGGCTGCACAAATTTCAATGCAACTAAATGAGACACTAGTAAAGTGCTACTGGACTGGCGTTTCTTTGATTGGTCTCTGTTTTGACAGAGGGACCCTGAAAGAAGTGCCCTGTCGATGGACTGACCTGTCTGTCTGGCTCCCAGAGTGTCTCCAGTCCCGCTCGTCGCCTGTGACAAACCCAGAAAGGAGAACAGAATGAGGTTTAGGGACAAAAAAAATGACAGATTTGAGTGGTTGGAAAATATTGCAGCAAATTAATTTATCCTAACTTGGTGTATAAAATCTGACTCAAATTAAACTTGATGTTTTTAATTTAACCTTAAATATGACATTATATTCATGTAGTGACACGATGAATGAAAAAACAAACGTATAAAAGTCAAAACATGTGCTTCGGTGACCTTCCTTCACACACACACTGGTGTTGCCGCGGCTCACCTCTCCCTCGTGAGCCTGTTGAGTGAGTGTGCTCAGGTGAGTGTGTTCTTTTCCAGCGACACGCCGACTGGGTTATTTATGGGCTGCTGTCAGCCAGGCAGCGCCTCCTATTAGGGAAGAGCAGGCGAGGGGCCACCACCTCTTTATTCAGCCCGGACCCAGTGATGTCTGGGCTGAGCGCGCCCAGTTTGAAGCTCGGTGCCCGCCATCCATCTTGTTGAAGCGGGTCTCGTAGGAATCCCATTGGATGTGAGCCCCAGCTGGATCTGGACCGGGCTGCTGCTCTGCTGCCTTTGTCTGTATTAGGACTGAAATAGGATCACTTAGAATCAGCTTCTCAGGCTTTTATTATCTTGATGCAGCGCCATAAAATATTTCACAGCCTGCAAGGATTTCTTTGTTGGCCACGTTATTTAATCATGTTCCACTGAATATATGCACTGGTTATTTACTGTGGCGCTGTCACTGTGGTGGTGTTTTTACATAACAGCCCATCCCTGAGGGAAACTTTGTCAATACAGCACATTAATTCTATGCCATACCTGAAATTGATTTTTTTTTTTCTTTTGGTGGTTGTTTTGCTGTCGAGAAGTTTGCAGCAGAGTCCTGTCTGTTCCATCATGTAAAGCCATTTATCACCCTGTCACAGCACGCCCTTGGTTATTGGGATGTTTGTCATTTGTGCTCCAAATGCTGTATTCCTGTAAGCCTCAATGAACTGTTTGCAAACCTTAAGGTGCCAGTGAAAATGCACAAATCATAGAAGTTTCTTAACTGGAGCATGGATCGTTTTTTCAATAAGTGTCTCACTTCTGAGAGATTTTTGTGGAGCTCATGTGCTCAGAAAGTAGGCTGGCTGACCGTCTGCTTCTGAGTCATTTATGTATTTCTTCAGCAGTGATGAAAATCTTACCTTTTACCTTTACGAACGTGTTCCTGAATGACTTCAGCCGCATGCATGTCAGGAGTGCAGCTTACAGTTTGAGGCCAAAAAGAACTCAAATAGCGCAGAAACTGGTCTGCACCAACGTGGTCCATGACTTTTGGATGAAAGCCCATCGAGCAGTGGTGAATTTATCCATAGAAGTTCATTTAAAGCTGGCTGGATGAGTAGGAGTGCTCACTTACCTCTGTGTAAGGTCAATGAGAAGCACCCAGAGTCTGGGCAGATTTGCAGGGAGCACCATTGATCTTGACCCACTCAGAGTATGATCTCAGAGATAAAAGGGAGGAGACGAGAGGGGAACTTATTCACTGTCAGCCGCAAGTCAGCAAAGGGCAATTCCAGCCCGCAGGCTGTCTTTGAAAAACTGAAGGGCAAAAGCGCGGAGGATTAAGCCACGAGGCAGGGAGGGGGAGAAATGCAAGCAGCCATAAGGGTTATTGTAATAACACAGAGCCAACATCTACTGGTTTCACTCTGTTTACAGGCTTGTGTGTTAGGTGACAGCCAGAATGAACTCAGAGTCAAAAGGTTATGTGGTTTGCACAGGTGAGAGGGTGTTCAGAGCTCCACCTGAAGTTTTTAGACACTTTTCCTGCCTCTGTGTGTGTGTGTGTGTGTGTGTGTGTTATTTCAGATGGGGCAGATTGCTTACATTTGAATTCTTTAAATGAATTTTCATTACCTTCATTTTAAAGGCCCAGTTGCTCTGCTGGACACCGTTATGGACCCAGAATTGTCCTTTTTTTCTCGTGCGTAATTTGAGAAAGCGCCATCTGTAATGGTCATTATTTGTGAGCTGAGAGGAACACACATCTTGAGTCTGACACGGAGACATTATTCATGAGACAGGGCGTTGGAGCGGTGCGGTAAACTTCAGCCGAAAACATAACTCCTGCTCATTAGCCGGCCTAACATTTGCATCATTAGGACACCGCAACAGCAGGGGTAGGAGGAAACGCGACTAAGCGCCTTTCACATAACTCTTTGTTTTTACTCTCAGGATGATAGGCTACATGAGACTGTGACAGGGAGGGAGAGCAGGAGGGAAGGGAGGGTGGGAGTGATGCCCCAAGCGAAGAGAGGAAGGGAGGTGACAGGACGAGAGGAAGGAGGGAGGTGAGCTAAAGGGAGTAAAGCAGAAGGGAAAGGTTAGAGAGAAAGAGGAGAATAAAAGAACATTCATTATAAATTCACTGAATCGACAAGCTGTCAGGCCGCGCTGCCGTCCATGTAGTGTATAAGCCTCCGCTGCACTATTGACTCCTACGTCACACCCAAAACTTCTCTCTCCCTTTCTCACCTTTGCTTACATCCATATCACCTGTTTGTGCCTCATGCTGTCTGCTCCCTGGATTGACCCCCGAGAGCCTTGCAAAGCCGTGTCATCATCCCATCTTCCCCTTCCCCTTTCTCCCCTCTGCCCTACTGATCCCTGCTGGGCCACCAGTGAAATATGAGCTGCCTGTAGCATATTGATCCCACGCCTAGCTCCTGCCTAAAGATAGATAGATCACAGACAAGGCGAAGCACTCCTGATGCCTCCTCCTCCTCTGCAGCAGCAGCAGCAGCCGCGCTGCCAATGGCTTCGCGGGTTGATATTGATTGCAACGATCAATTTCACCACAATGCACGCTGATGGATTCTGTGCTCCTGCTGTCGTTGTCTCAGCGAGAGCAGGTGAGCTGAGCAAAGGGTTGTCACACGGGTTGAATTGTGATGGCCTTCAACTGGTCAGGAAGGGTGTAATCATCCCTGTGTTATAGCTGTCCAGCGGCAGTGGCCACAATAAAGGCGTCAGCTGTCAGGACCTCGTTCACACTGAAGATAAAGCTTTGAGTATTAAATGTCACGTGTCAAATGTTGAATTTGACACAATTTATGTCCTTTGTTATATGTGTGTATTTATTTGCTTGTGTTACAAACCATTGTAAAGGCCCGGTCTCATGTCTCTTTGGTGCGTAGGTTGAGCTGTGCCACCCCAAACCATTTCATTTCACTATTCGTCATGAACTATTGTTCACAAATACATACAAGTTACAAAGTGTCACAATGTTTCTTTACCATGACTTTACATGTCATTAGTTATCAGCTGGATCCCTCTGGATGCTTATTTTGATGCTCATGCGTGGAGCACAACGTCAAGCCGTACAGCCTCACAGCCACCAATATCCAATGATTACTGAATATGCTAGGCTGAACTCATGGTTAGCTGTGTTTCAGCCTGCTTTAGTCTTGTTAAGTAAAACAGCACAATGTAATAGACGATTTAGAATTAAACTGAAACCATATTTTGCACTTTGTGTCTTGTTTCTGGCTTTCTTGGTCCTTCACAATCATGTACAGCATTATGGTGTATAGTAGAGTGCTTTTTTATGAAACACATAGATATATATATATATATAATGCCAAAGAAAACTGAGATCTTGAAAGTTATTACATGATACAACCTCTAAAATGTTTTTAGGAATATGCTGTATGGAAATGCTCGTCTATTCATCTGTGGCAGAGTGTTGTGAAGGTGTTCATGCAGAACATTTAGTATTTTATCACTGTGTATCAGTATTTTTTCATAGCTTCCCTTACAAAATCCTGATCATTTAAAAAAAAATGCCCAAGAACAAGTGTGATCCGATGGAAGCAAGCCAACAGGTTGGAGAAATGTGCTGACTGCTGTAAAACAGGGAGGATGAACAGCCAGTCTCCTCACAGAAAGCAACTTTCACAAAATTATCTCAAAGGAGATACGGTATCTATTCATCACAACTAGTGTGGCTGGCTTCCTCTTTCCGCTAGTATTAACTGACTGGCCTTTCGCAGCTCCGGCTCCCAGTCACAGATGACACTTGCATTTGTCATGGCCTAAGTGCTGAGGAGGAGAAGGTGAGAGCACCCAAACAACAATACTTCACCAAGAGCTGCGAAATGAATCATGGGAGCTTTGTCCGCAGCATCCTGCGTCCTTCGATAAATCACTTCACCAAGTCTCACTCCTTTATAATTCGGCTTTTTGCATCTTCTGTAAAAATTTATGAATAAATAAATTCCACCTTATGTATTGCACACATTCAATAGGCGATGGTCTGGAGAAGAACAGGGATGGTTCTCATGCATGACAGATAAAACAACAACATGTAAAGGACAAAAAAAACCTCCAACACCAAAGTGGAAGTTTCCTGTGACTTTTTCCTCTTTTTTTGTGCAGCATAATGCGCTCTTTTCCCATCACAAAACACTTTTGTGTGATGTGAGTCACACACACCTCGTTGACTTCACTAATGCCAGTCTGTCTTTGTGTCTGCGGTGACAGATATCCCTGCCAAGCCTTATTGCCGTCTAGCGGCTGGTGCTTCAGTGCCGCTTTGACGCTCCGCAAAGCCTCGTGCAACACTGTACAGCTTTCTCATGCATGGCTCTGCCTCTGTTAAGACTCTCTCTGAAAGCCTCGCTGGCACACGCTGCCTATCCTGTTTTTGTTGAGTGTGACTCCATGATCTGTTTTGCGCTGTTAGCTAATTGAACTCAGGATGATTGCCGATAATTGACAGTTAAGACTTGCTGTTGAGCAAGGAGGGTGTTCTAAATACCTTGGAATAAGATGGGATATTAAACTCAGTTTGGATCATTACGCCACCATTCACTAGCCGTGTTTGGGACCTCGCCATCCATCGCATGGTGAAGTCCCACATGCTTCCCACTGAAAAGTTTAGGTTTGTTTGTTCTCTTTATTGGAAGTGAGGAAGTTAACCAGATGTGCATTTGTCAAACAGCCTCGTGACTCATCATCCTTTAAGTCTTTTGTGTTGCTTGGAAGAAGCAGGTTTATAAGTGCCATTCTGGTGCGCCAAGCTGTAATGGGCATATTACTGCCCCCTGAGGCTGGAGGGCAGAAAACACCTGCTGCAACTACAGCTGGTGAGAAGTGCAGATAAACCTGAAGAACCTGGGCTGTTGCAAAGAGGGGTGCAGTGCTAATGCCTAATTCAGTCTATGTTACTATGACGCTACTGTTACCCTTGTTTCTCTACCGTGCTAAATGACAAGAGCATCATAGGCTATCACACACACTGCCTCCAGAATCACTGGCCTGTTCACCGAAACCCTCTCAGATCTCAATACCAGAGCCATCACACACATAGCACTCACCAAAGCATACAACCCTGGTCACCACTTCAATTTATTTTTCTTTCTACAACCATCTAAAAGCAGATCTAGGACACTAAAATGAAAAGGGGGGAAAAGAAAGGCACACTGGTAAGAGTCTTATCCCCTGCTCACATTTCAGCCAATACACCTTATACACCTTAGTCAAAACTCTACAGCCTTGTCCTGCACGGGGTTAAAACTTCACCTGTGCTGGAGGGAGTATAATATCTACTACCACACCTCAGAGTGCACATCTCAGTCAATATCCACCAGTGTCGTGTGGGTCTGAGAGCTCACAGTTGATGTGCAGCGTACCAATAGCCTGCGCCGTGCTAAAGGCCTCTGCAGCACAGGGACCAGATGTGAACAAGTAGATTTCATCTTTGCTGGCAGTCGTTCTCTCCAGGTAGCTGTAGATGGATCAATAACGCCGGTCCCCTGTCTCGGCCAGAATGAGAAGTCTTGTAGTGGCTCTTGTGGCAAAAGCATGTACAGATGTATTCGGTTTGTATGGATCGATTCGGGGCATGAACATCAATTGGGAGAGGAGGACGGGGAGTGTGTGTGCTCCGTGTGTGTGTGTGTGCATGCCCATCCATATATATGTGTGAACTCCATGCGGGCATCTCTATCACCCCCCCCTGTAGGTCAATGAAGATGGAGGAGCTGCATTACAGTAAAAATATGCACAAACATGCTTGGCAATCCAGTCCTATCTGTTCTGTCTGTGGAGCCTAATAGAAATATGGATCCGCTCCCGTATGCTCCCTGTCACACTGACATTTGATTCATCCCTTCACGAGCTGAGACAATCTGCCATCAGCGCGACACACTGACACTTTGCAACGCTTTGAGTCACAGGAGAACTCTGACAAATTGTTGCCGTGGACGTGAGCAATGTTTTTCATGCCGGCGGGAGACTCGCAGAGGAGAGCGCTTATGTGAGCAGGAGAGGTGACGCTGTGGACATTAGTATGGGCCTCTCCCCACCACATTCACCTTCAGGTTACATTGGAGAACTTTGAGAGGGTCTGAACATTAGAGCAGCACCCAAACTGTGATAGTGATCAACTCCGCAGCCTGTCGCAGACCACGATTATGATTCAGCAACATAAATGTTACATCAGATTGTCCTCCACTTGCAAATGATGACCTTTCAAACAGCAAAGAGTGAGCACTGAGGGACAAGCTAACCTTTAGATTTGAATAACATCTGGACAGCTTGGGCTGCTTTACTGCAGTATCAGAGTGCCACCTAGTGGTCATATTGTACACTGAAACTGCACTTTGAATGTCATGTGGATGATGTTTAATTAGGCTGTCTGGAGTGGAGTCATCTGCACTTAGTAAAGATTTCATAGCCTCAGAAACACACTGCATCTCACATTTTGGGAAATAATAGTAAAATGGCAGCCTATTACTTGAATAAAGACAAAAATCACAAGTTAGAGTAAAGCATGTGTCTAAAACTGACTGAGCCCCTCTTTTAAAGACAAAATATTATGTGGCTTCATTAACCCTGCATTCATTTTTCATATTTCTCCAATTTGTCAGTTGTCAAGCATTAAATATTGTTCCTTTCCAGCCCGAACACATGGGAATGTTCCCATCAAGCCAGCGGTAGGAAGAAAGTCTTTTGGGACCAATGTACGTGATTGTGTGATAATAACCCATTAACATGCTAATTTCACAATTCATCTTTGAGATAATTGCCTCCATCAATATAAACCGAGACAGCGCAGCCTTCATTTGTAGAATATAGTTTGGGATTTTTCTCATGCCTGCTGTATTATTGTGATTAATAATGGGTGGCAAAGGGCAAGTAAAATAGCGCAAAATAGGTGGCTGTTTTTGTTATTTGGATAAGAGAGTGCATTAGAATTTTTACTTTATTATTTATGACCAGTGAGGATGACTTGTGCCTCCTCACTGTTTTACAGCTCTCGTACACCTGACTCTGGTTGTCTTATAACCTGATGGTGTTAAACCTGCCTGTTAAACCATCCAGGAGCTGAACTGGCAACCCACAGCGGATGTCAGCGAGCCCCACAGAGATGTGGCTGTCCCCCGCCTGCTTATTTTCCTGTTTACCCAACCTACCCAACCTTACCGCAAGGCACAACGTGTTAGCTCATACGAATCGGCGATCACAGAGGCTTTTCTATGATCTTTGACCTCCACATCATCAAAGTGAGCGTCAACATACTGTGGTCGACTTCCTTTAAATTGTTCCATCAACATTCATGCAGCTCCTGAACAGGGTCGACATCATTAGATACCAACCTGGTGTTGCATACTGCTTCCTGTCTCTAGTCAAGACAGTCAAAAAAAACAAAAAAACAGCCACTTCAATGGGATTAAACTTGGCTATTAATCTTAAACAGCTACTAATATCAAAGCAAGCTTCATGCCTGTTCTGCAAGTGGGAATTTAAATGCTGCAACTTCTCTTGTTCTAATGCAATCCTGGCCAACATCACTTGGAGTTGGTTGTTTTGAAAGCGTAGAACCTCCACAAGACACTGACTGTTTCTCCAGCTTGTTGCATTGCAGCCTATTTCGGCATAAAAACGTCTGGCCGCAGGGAGCAACTGATCCCTTTTTAATTATCTGAGATCACAACCTCAAAGCCCTCTCGACACAACTCCACTGTATCATCAATCTACTCTGAAATTCAAACAGACAAAAAAAAAAAATCACTACAAAACCTCTGCAACCAAAATAATAAAAATCACAATCCCTGACGACCATCGAGCATCAATGAAACCTGCGAGCCCTGCCAAAGGATGCACCGTGCTGCTCTCGTTTAACATCAGACATTACCAAGGGGCTCAAATTTGAACTGCAACTTGAACACTCATCAAACCCAGGACATGCGTGTTTGTCACAGCTGAACGTCTACATTCAATTCTAACATCTCAAAGAGTCAAAAGTTTGTATTTCCAACCATGAAATCAAAGTCAGACATTAGTGCTTTCAGCAACATGGAGGCAGTGGGTTGGAACGCCTCAGTATGGAGAGCAAAGAGGAAGGTTGAGGGAGCAGCTCCCTGGGGGCTCCAAAGCTGCTCAGGAGCTTATCAGACCTGAAATCCTGAATCCTTGCACAGTGGATTGTGGTCTCCAAAGAGGTACAATAGTTCACTCGATAAGAGCAAAATGAAGACGCATGTCTCTGAGCTTCCACCCGAGCGCATAAGACTATATAAATGTACATGAAGCGTCACTACTTACATGTAAGGCAGCTCGTTTGTGCAGATAATGATCTTCATTATCTGGAGTTAATGTGTGTGTGTCTATTCACATTTGTGTACGTATACTGTATCACAGCTTCAGTCAACATGTCTCCATCATTTCAAAATCACTGGTATATATACAACATATTAAATGATAAATCTATGCAGTCATTAAGTGTGATGAGAAAGGGAAAGTCTCAAATATCTATTTTAGATAATATGAATATTTGGTTGTTCATAATCAACTCTTTCCCTTAATTGAAAGCTGTCCAGTTTTAATTTGAGGGTCAAAGCCAGTTCTGCTGGCACATTGATCCATAGGCCGACTAATTGATTTTTAATCAGTAAAGAGGAAGATCAGCACACTAGAGGTTTTGCATGTAACAGAAAATAATATATCTGTCAACATGCTGACCTGCAAAGTCTCATTGTGGCCAGTCATTTGATTCATCTGCATCATTGTACATTGTGCATTCATGAAATACTGCACTCACATGTCTGTATCCAGGAGTTAAGGTATGTCTGTGTCAGCGTCTTATCGACAGTACTATTTTAAATTTGCTGGGATCATACAGGATCAAGAGCAGTCAGCTCAACTCTTTATCTCACCAGCTACAGAGTGTGAAAGCTCAAAATAGCAACTTCTGCATGTGGATGATCCAAGTCTTGGTCACATTTAGTCATGTGAACATGTGATGTAATGCTAATGAAGTGCACGCAGCATTCTGTTGGTCTGTGATACCTCATGGCCAACCATGATAAAGAGCTACTTCAATTCGTGTGTCCAGAGACATTCATTTGAAAGCTCAGTGATGCTGTACTGGTTACTTTGCACATTAAGATCTGACATAAAACAAACAGCTTCCCAACCTTGTGACTTGTGACCTCTTGTTTCTCTGTATTGTTGGGGCTCCTTGTCCTGCTTCGTGAGTTGCGTTGTCACTTGCTACACTTGCGCGGTAAACCTCTCACATGGTTCCATTTCAACAACTGTTCAAATGAGCCAATATTTCAGAAAAAAAGGAAGAATTAGAGAGAAGTCCAAAGAGTAAATACAGGTTTGTGTCGCAGAACTATGTTTTTAATTCTTTTCTCTCCCATTAATCATCAACACAAACCCTCACATTTATCTTGTGACCCTTTGGAGGGCCCGACCCCTAATGTATATAAAGTAGATACAGTAAAACTAGCTCCACCTTGATCAGCTACATCAGTACAATGCAGTGGATGCATTGATGAGTCTGTATCTAAACAACCAAATAATCTCATATATAATAATTGATTGATCACAGGGGATGTTTTACTGCAGAAACAGTACTTTAGATACTTCAGCACATTTTGCTGCTGATACTTTTACTCCGATCAATCGTGATCTAAACACCACTTCCCCCACAGTGCCGTGCCATCCAGTCAAAATGACTGGTCATTTGCCATTTGCACACATACTGACTAAGTGACAGTATACCATTTGAGACCTATGTAATTACATGACACTAGTGTTATTAACTACCAAACAAGGCAAGGCCCATTACCTTAACAGCTTGTTTGTAAGCATAACAAATTAGTGTTAATAGCTTGGACAGTAAACATGGCTAATTGCACTTCACCAATACATTTCCTCCAATATTATCTTGTTTCACTGAGTGACTGCCATGTGTCTCTCCATCCTAATTGGTCTCCTCATCATCTCTCATCTTAGGAAACTGCTGCCACCTAATTGTCCCAATGGTAATGTTCCCAGACGCCTGCAGGCCCACTGAAAATGACTCCTGCGATGTGTTCAATGATTACTGAATATGCTACTCGCTCTGCAGTGGTTGGATATGAGCAACCAACTCAAGAGGCTATATATATATTAGAAATGGCTGGTGGCAGTGTGATTATGCATGGTAATGATAACAAGTGCTTGTAGTAGTTTTTTAAAAAACATTGTTTTTCCCACCTCAGTTTATGCTGTGAGCCACACCGCAGTACCTAAAGTCACCAGCAGAGGGTGCACATGCCATTCTGTTCCAATGTGAAAACTTCTCTGGATGAAACAAGGGATCTTTGACCTCAGGCTGCATTAATACATGTTATGTCTCCCTGGGGCTATTGATATCAAACTATGAATCCACTCAAAACCCATGCATCACGCATTACTGTGCAAGCAGGGAGCTCTCTCTGAGGCACTGAGGCCTCACACACAGTGTTCATGCAAAACACCCACTTTCATAGAGGAAGAACATAATTCATGAGCCAGTTCCAGGCTTGTCCTGACCCTAACTTGATCTCCCTCCATCAGACCAGTCATAAATCTCCATGTCAGTCGCTGAAGTTCCTTGAAGGGCGGGAAAAAGGAAGATCTAGTTTTCTGACAGGGGAGAAGAGCAGATCCCTGACCCGAACACACACAGAGGTTAGGGAAGGAGTAAGACTCGGAGAAGACATGAGGAAAGTAGATAATATTATAATCCTAAAGCTGACCTGCAGGATGAAGGAATTAAAAAGCCAAAACACTAAAAAAAAAACCCTGAAAAGTTTCAGGAGAGAAAGGTATGAAGTGAGAATCTGAAAACAGTTGGAAAGCCAACTGCAGAGCAATAAAAAGTGGGATGAAAACAAGATCAAATTTCTTAACAGCTGCTGCAGGAGCAGAAAGAGTGAGAAAGGTGGCTTGAAGTTGTGACGGACTGGGGAGGGATTTTTTATGCCGCGCCTATAGCTAATGGAGTCAGATAATGGCCGGTCCCCGCTTTCATCCCAGCTCCAGGTTGTTTAATTAGATCAAAAGCTGATAAATGAGTCTTGACTTTCAAATGAGCCTCTCAAAGGGTTGGAGGTTGGAGAGATCTCTATCCACACTGATAATAAAGTTGTCCCGAGTCTGCGATTCATCAAGGAGTCCGTACATGACTGGGATGGATTTGTTTACGAACACAACATGTGCTCTCTGCCTCTCACACACACAGATAGAAACCCCTGCCACGCATATATGAAACAAACATGCAGTGTGTAATCAGAGAGCCATTTGTCTGTGTTATACCGTTTATCTCATTGCACGTGAAGCACTCATCTTCATGTTGGAAATATTTCCACTCATCAAAACGTGTCCTCGTATCTGTACACGGTAGTTCCATGGATGACACTTTTCCTCGGGGCCCCTGAACATTACCTCATAATACCGAAGGCATTTAATCTGTCTCTCTTCCTCTGCTCACCTCCCATCTCTGCTCGTCTCTGCCAGGGGTCTAATCCTCTGTGACTAATAGGCTGGATATGAGGATTATTTTTTACCTGCCCAGAGACACAGTAAAAGAGACTGAGAGGCAGAGATGAATGGATATGTGAAAAGCTCATCTTTTTAATGGAATGACAGAGTCGTCACCCTCCCGCTCCTCAGCTTGAGAGTCAACCTGACGGCTCACGTGTTGAAATAAAGTCTGCATGATGGTTGCATGTTGCAGCCATATGACGGTCGGGCCAAAAACAGAACAACTTTCGCAGGCTTTATGTGCAGTATAAGTTGGAGGAACTGATTCACGCAACGAAGACATTTTCTACATATAAAGTAAGAGTCAGTGAGATTTTTCAGCACATGAAGAGATGAATCACTCAGAGATCTGATCCACTTTGCTGCGAGGCTTTCTGCTCAGTGGAAAGGATCCCATGTATTTAAGCCATATTTCACGTCTCTGCTCTTTTGATTATGAGAAAGTTAGTTTGATGTTCTTAGAATCTCATGCCAGGCATCTTAAAAATACACCCCAAACCACCGCTGAACTTTGTGTCACATTTAACAGTTAAAGGGACAAAACAATGCAGCTCTTTGTAGCCTCCCAAGAACGGGGGTCCCAAATCAGAAAATGAGCAACAGGCATGAATGAGCACACAGAGAAGACTGACTGACCGAGAGACAAAGAGGAGAAACATTCATACCTGCACAGCCAGATGCAAAGCAGAAAGGAGGGACAGGGGAACATGCATGCTACTGTGTTTACAGTGACAATGCTAACATGCTGATATTTCAGTAGGTATAATGCTCACCGCGTTCACAATCGATATGAGTTTAGCATGTTAGCATGCTAAAATTTTGCACTGTGTTAGCAGGTGGTCATCAAACGTATTGCACAAACCTTTTTCACCAATAGGATGCGTTGAATGTCTGCAAAAAACTTCACTGCAGTCCCTAAAATAGTTGTTATTAGATATTTCGTTTCGACCAAACAGGCTGACATTGCCACCCCTAACTAGGCAGCTTTTTGAAACTATTGTCATCTGTCTCATGTGGAGGAATTTCTCACAGAGGACAGCACATCATTGCACTGGTCATCCGGTTTCTGCACGCTCCAAGACCTTATTTGAATATTCAAAAGAAAAAGATGTGTTGGTAAACCTATCTCATGCTCTCTTGCCATATGGTTCACTCCTATAGTTTCAAGGGCTTTGGCTTGTTAAGATTGCATCAGTGGATAATCAGATTGTACAAAGAGCGAGCCAGTAAAGCTTCGCGTCTGAGACCAATAGGATACAATAAAGCTAATCTTATTAAACAGCTTCTATGGTAAATATATGCAGTGATCCTCCCTCGGCTGGTTCACGTTGTAATCCCATCAAAAGGCTGTGGACAAAGAGGAGAATGTGCTCCTCTTTCACCAGCCTGTCAAGCTGCATTGTCCCATACAGACCCACTAATGTATTTCCACTTGAGAGACTGCTGTTTGGGTTTGGGATAACTTGTCTTCAAAATAAGGCAACACAATAGCCATTGGATTAGATAGTTATTCAGCTGTAGTTGACTGATATCAGCATATGATTACTGTCGCTCACACTGTGCACAGAGTGGCAGCAGATGGCAGCACTTTAATTTTAACAACCATGACTGGGCTCCAGCTATTTCTACAATCCATTACTCTTTGTGTAAAGTCCTTCAGTCTATAGGAACTTAAGAACTTAAAAAGGACTTTACACACAGTTACAGTTATTAATACACATAATGAAAATGCACATGTCATTATGTGTATTGATAACTTTTGTCCTTCTCAAGTTTTTACCAAGCACTCGCTAGTGAATTACCAAATAGTGTTGCACCATTAAAACATATGGCATGTCTTAGCTAGTTTTTGTCTTTAGACTTTTTGAATTACTGTGCAAGCAGGGAGCTCTCTTTGAATGTATATCGGTTGCTAGGAGAGATCTACAGCGCTGCCCAGTCAAAAGTAATCAACTTATATATAATAGAAATACCCCTGAACAAGAGAAGAGAGCACTATCACACTAGCTTTTTACTTGAAAAAACAAAATACAAAACTTTACTCAAAGTACAATGTTTCAGTCCAACCAGATCTTTACATATATGTATCTTCAAAAAACTGGGTTTTTTTGCAAGTAAAATGAGAAGTGATTTTAAATCTTCCCATATTTCATTGTTATTAATCTATAATTTAAAGACAAGTCACGTGAGATGTGTCGATCACATCCCATCACTTCTTCTTCTCTCAGTCTAAACGGGGTTAGCAGGATAAATATAGTGTTGGTTCAGTTAGCTGCACAGCAGTTACACTTGACAGTTACTGGACTTAATGAACTTCTACACAAGCCTGATGCAAAATTATCTGAATTCATTGAAAACACTGTGCTGCGCTGGTATCCATGAAAATAAACAGCCCAGCATCCATACACACACACACACACACACACACACACACACACACACACACACACACACATGAAATACATTGTATGACCCCTTGAATTAAAATTGTATTGTTTCCATGCCTCAGAGGAATTTCTCTGCAATGTGCACAAAGATGACCACAGTAAGCTCAGTCTTCAGGGATCTCATTGACTTGATTGTACAGACACAGTGCTCATACACGCTAGCCTTTCACACACATCCATTACATGTCTGTTGTTTGCCTTTCACTGCCTCCACCCTACCTTGCTCTCTCAAGGGAGAGGTGCCTGAGATTGTGTGTTGATTTGTGTGTGAATGTGTGTCAGAGGAATTCATATCAGTAATGGTGACAAGGAGCATTTATTTGCCCATATGTTGAGCAGCCACTTTAATAGTGATGGTAGGAGGATGGGGCTAAAACACAGAGAAACAGAAGAGGTAAATCAGAGGCATGATGGATATATGAGTACTGACCACTCATCTAGAGATCTAGAGGGAGAGAGAGAGAGAGAGAGAGAAGATGCTGCCAAGAGGTTATCAGATAAACCACATAATCTCCACTCCCCAGTGGCACTACGTAAGCCTCAGGGCCGAGAGGTGTTAAAGGTATTTTATGAGTGTGTTTATGGAGATCGATACGTGTAAGCTGCTGTGGCGGGGGACCGAGTGCAAAGGCATCAGTGCGATTGTTGTTTTGTCTGGAGGAAGCAGCAGGAGGCTCACACCATGGGTGTCATTCACTAGAGAAGCTAAAAAGGTGGATAACCTATTGAGAGTTGCGTGATTAGCTTAGATCAACTGGGAAAATGCACACCTGAGCTGATCACATGACCAGCACTGAAGGCTTTGTTGTCACTCTCAGGCAAATTTCAGTCAAAATGGTGACCTCAAGACTTTGACCCTGTTTTCAGAAATTAGGTTGATTAATGTTGCTTCATAATCATCTTGATTAATGGAAGATTATTATTAAGATTATTTTTTTTAATTATAAGGATAATCTTTTCTTAACACAAAAGTGTTATTAATATTAGCATCATAAACAATTAAATCATGTTTGATAGTACTTGAAATTGGCGATAAAATAAGAGCAACAAGACAAACAGCTGCCTATTTAGACTCAGACATACAGCTACATTTGTTTGTTGCGTTCTGCTAACTTCACCAACTAGTGACAAGCGTGGCCTGTTATTTGGCGTGCATCAGTCTTCTCTAGGGTAAACACATGCAGGTACAGATGCCACAGTGAAAACACCATATCTTTCATGCCATGTGCAATAGTTGTGAGGGACAAATGATATTCCAGCTATGTAGCCTGGATTATTATCAGACAAAGCACTTTTCTTAGTCCCCATGATAACAGGCAAAACATAGATGACCTCAGGTCATGTCAGCATATTTTCAGCACAGCTACAAAATTACAGCATAAAATCTTTCCTCTGGGTCAAAGAGCCGTGTCTTTTGTTGGCCTCATTATTTTGCACTGACAACACATGCAGGGAGAAAACCGCTGAGGATGGCATGACGAGCTACCTATTGCTCCCAGAAAGATGCCTGTAGAGTTTGCAAATCAGCCACAATATGTTGTGCTTGAATTAAGTAATTCACTTTTACCTAAATGGCATTCTTCATTCTTGCCTCTAGTATGCTCCCACTGTAGCTATCACTGTTTGGCACCTTGGTGCAAAAACCGACACATGAACACAACAAATTTGTACCCCTTCACCTGGAGCCAACACTCATTTTGCAGAAAGCAAAAAAACACTGACTGAAATAGAAGTATCTGACCAGATTGAGGGAAATTGAGAGTACCAAAATTTCAATCTTAACTTTTATTTTATTTTAATGTACTGAAACTCCAAAAACTGATAATACTGAATATAATGATTTATACTGTTTGTTGGGTTGGTGTATTGAAGCTGTCTCCAGTCAACATGGATTTTTTTTCCCAAAACTGATCCTTAGAGTACTGCTCCTCCAAGAAATGACACAGTCGTGACTTGCCTAACAGTGATAATGCAGTCTCTCACATTGTCATGGTAATGAATCTTGACCCAAGCAAGTCATACACATAGCAGCACAGTACACTCACACAGGCACACACATCCTGTCTGTGCATATTCACATTCAAGCGACCACGACCCACAACCAAAGCCGTAACAACCGAATTTCCCCGCTGGGTATCAATAAAGGCATCGCATCTTATTCTCTTCCCTTGTACGTGAAAAATTGCACACCATACTCTCCTTTTGTATGAACCTACAGGCACATATCCACACACACTGTACATGCCTGAGTCAGTGCAGCCGGGGTGCCACATTGGATCACAGTGAAAGGCTGGAGAAGACCTGCAGCTTTGGAGCCCACAGCAGAGAGTGAGCCTCTGAGCGAGGCAGCTTCCTGCTGAGGCCGGTAAACTCAGCGCAGCACAGTGACAGAGCAGATGATCCCGCTCAGCACAGAGAACTGACTTCTCCCAACCCACAGAGCTGCTCACGCTTTACTGACTGCTCACTCGGTCGGATCACTTTGTTTCCAGAGTTATACAAAAGGCATAACGAGAGGGCCGTGTGTGCAGTTTGTGCGCATGTGTTGCATGTGCTCTCTGGCACAAGTGTGCATGTGCACGTCTCTGGTTCGAATCCATAATAGAGCCCTATAAACTTTAACGCTTTCGAAAATAACAAAACATTAAATATTTAAACACAGCCGTGTCAAAGTGGGCATAAATGGCTTTGCAGTATCTCAGTGGTGTTGTTTAACAATGCCCTTAGAAAGATCACAGTTTTCACTCTCTTGAATACTATTTCCACCTTCTGTAACACACATTCTTTTCAAATGAATTCTAATATGAGGGCTGCTTAATGGTGGTGTTATTAATGTTACTGTTAAAATTTAACAGTGCAGCAGCAGAGACTCATGAGAGGAACAATTTTGCAACCATGCTGAAGGTAGTGTTTTATTAGGTAAGACCCCACTTGATTTATATAACAGCTGAACCTCTATAATGTCTTTGATGTTTTGATGTTTTGGTAATCAGCCTAAAGTGATCCACAATCAATCTTCTGAGCATCAATTACTCATCCTGTGTAAGCTTAAAAAAGGCTTTCATATAATAGTAGTTTCATTCTTTATGGCACACAGCAGCTGCATTCCTGTCAAGGTGGATTCCAGCTGTGACAAAAAGTTAAAAAATGTCTGTAGAAACTCATCCTCAAAGCTATACATTCAGTGTGGGTTCCAAACAGTCATATTTTCCCCCAAAATATGGTTAAATGCACTGTTTCCATTTTAAACCTCATGCATGACCTTTTGATATTTTTTATGTGCCTATATATTTTCCATGGGAATACCATGAATGTACGGATAAATGATATGCTTTAAAGTCAACACATTTGAAGGCCCTCTTTTGTTGGAGCTATGTTTTGAATTATTGTTCACTTCCTGACTGCTCACTTCCCTGCAGCTGAATGTTCTCCCAGGCTAGTCCCCTGCCTCTCCATGTGAAACCCTATACAGCCTTGACATACATAACCGGACAGCACAGTAACAACCCGGCACTCCCAGGCCCCGCGGCCCTCGCCCTGCCAGCCCACAGCCACTCCCTCAGGGGTACAAATCACTCAGTCTCCCCCTACATCTCCTGGACTTCTGCCAGGGCTTCATTCAGCGAGGGGATAGCTGAAGAAGCAAAGTCTTATTATTGTGGAAGGCCCAGATGAGAACATTACCTCTTTCTATATACATTGGTACCAATTTAAATTTGTATGGAGGAGCTTAATTTAAAAACCATAGTAAATACAAAATGTGTTGAATAAAGTTGTAACCGTATTTAAAATTAACATTTTTAACTTAAGAATGGGTCAAATGGCGAATGTCAAATAATGCTTATAATATAGCTCATAGCACTGAGCCCTCAAAGACCCGACTCTGCTGTTCCGCTCAGCTCAACAGAGTATTTCCTTCAGCTTGTTTTGGTTTTACGGTCCACAAATTCACAGTTTTGGTTCATTCGTCTCTCTCATGAATTTGTTTCCTTATTTTTCAACTAAGAAAGCCCTGAAAAACCCACTGTATGCTACCCGCCAGCACCAAGAACCAGCAGCACAAAGTTAGCTAGCTAGCAAAACTAGTTCAGCATTTAGCTGCTAAAGAGCCTGATTTTATTTATTTGCAGGAATGATGGAGACCAGAAAACCACTAAAGGAAAGTGAATATTGGACTTATTCATCAGGTGGCCAGAAACGCTCAAATTGCTTCAAATGTTGCTCCATGTCGGCTGGATGTGTACTGCTCGCTAACAGGCTCACCGTATAAACCTTTTAAGGTGCTAATATGTCATGTTGTTAGGCCTACAGCTTATTCTGCTGCTAACAAGTGGCCATAAATATCTTAATACTGATGTAAGATTTTGTTTTAAAGGATTACATCATGTTTCACTCATAAACGGACACCAACAAACAAAATTGTGTCTGTTTTGGTGCTCCATGCTAACACTCGCTGCTAATGCTTTAGGTAACTATGCTAGCGCAGTGTTGGCGATCTGAGCCTGACCTACATGACATACATTTTTTTGTTTCGTTTTAAGTATTTCATTTAATAAACATAAAGATGAATACATTCTGAAAGTGATTTATCTTTAACATATATCTTGGCTGATGTAGCCTCAGTTTATGATCGCTCACCACTTGTACTAATGATGTCTAAAGTTTGGTTACCAACACTGCAGTGTGGCTTCAAAAACAACAACAGGGTTGAAATATCACTTCTCTATAGTCTTGGCAAGAAGCGCCATGCTGCAAAGTTTCACTAGGATATCTTAGAGGGCTCACATTGTATTGGTATGGCTGTTATTTGTGTATGGCACAATGTTGTACTCTGTGGTTATTGCTTTGCATCACACAAAAATGCCAAAAAATATCAGAGAATTTTGTTATTGACTTGCTGCATCACACATCTCCCAGCCACTTCCTGTATTTTGTTCAGAGACAGCTTCATAATCATCATCAACAACAACAGCAACAGCAAACAGTGCCTCAGACAGTGAACCCATGACAGCAACTTTTTTTTAATGTGGACTCCACCCTGGTCTAATCAGTGTTGGGCTGAGGCACAAAGCCTGGCTCTGTGCTGCACTGCAGACTGAGGATGGTTAGAGTGCCACACACTGCTGCAGGCAGGTCAGCTGCTTGTAAGTGGAGAAAAGGTCGTGTTGGTCCGTTGATGCATTTGTGCATCTGCCTGCCTCTGTTTATGCTTTCTGTCATATCCATTATTTACTATGGGCATTTCTATTTGCAAATCTGTTGTTGCAGCAGCTGCTTGCCTGCTTTTGTGTTGCTATTGTCAGTCTTCCTGTTGGATAGCAGAGAGCCAGAGTGTGTGTTTCTGTGGGGCTGGCTGGCGTGTGTGGGGCCCAGTTTGTCACTATACCTCTTGCTGGCTTGTGTTTTCATCAGCAAATCTCAGAGATTATTTTCATTTTGTTGTGTTAGCAGCAAAATGAATGCTTGCATAAAAGTGCATGAGTGCATACAGGCCACATACTTTAAATCAAAAATTTCATATTCAGCAAGTCTCATGGTGACCATTCATAATTCTTCGCTACAATCACTCTCATAGTATACGCATATAACTTTCTGGATTGATTTTATGCACACAGTCATCATGCACAATCACATCATCACATAGTATCAGTGACACTCAGATTGTGATAAACCCTCCGACAGCACACTTGATAAATCATAAACCTTGTGGCTTTAATATCGCACAGCACGTATGTAGCTGCACTAAATCAGTTTCCATTGCTGCGGGACAAAGCTCTTTGTGAGCTGTTTGATGGAGCGAGTCCATTCTGCTTGAGTTAGTGAGAGGAGAACCACCTGCACTGCGCCAGTAGGGCCCATATGCTTCCTCCGCTAGAGTTTAATACACGCTCAGGCAAACCTGCTTTGTGCTCTAGCTGAAATCATGCCACTTCAGGAATCCTCATAACACAGGACTAATGCCTCGATTGTGACCCCGTCCTTCCAGCCAATCGCTCAATTCAAAATTTAAGGGGCCTATCTGCTTTCATAGTTGACAATCAGATATTTTCCCAATGCTTGAGAAAACAAGAGTCATATTGATATGAAGGGTTTCAAGCAAAGATTACCTTGAAAGTTCTGATATAAGGTCTCCTGGTCCAGCAACAGGAAATTACCATAAGCAACACTTACTGTATAAAGAAAATATAGGGACCATTCTTTTTAGTGTGCATTGGATCCCATCCAGATTCCATTGGTTTCCCTGTTAAGCCTGCAGGGACCAGCATTGTATCTGTGTTGCTGTGTGTGTTTAAAAGTGGTCTGCCAGCTGGGTGAAATAGGAAAGGATATAGGACAGCAATAACAGTGTGGCATTTAAGGATTTATTTTTTTTTAAAAAAGCAGGATATCAGTTACAGCTTGAAGACAGTTGATACCAAAATGTAGCACAAACAATGTAGAGTGAAATGCAAAGTCAGCAGAACAGTTGCTGTACCTTTTAACTACAAAAGATCTGTGCACAATGGTCAGAACATGTCAATCATCATAATCCCGGGACGCAGATACGAAGAGCCCCCTCCAAGTCCAAACTGCAGCGGTGGGGAACGAAGTCACGCCTCATGTGGTGAGGAATTTCCCAAGGCCAGCCGTACCCTCCCACCCCTCTCCCCTCATTGTGTGCTTTGGGCTTTCATCATGCCAAGCAGCCCAGCCAGGTCGAGCAAACAAAGGAGCACCTAGACACAATAGCTGCCTTGTTCGCCACTGTGTGACACCATGACAGGTATTTCAGGCTGACACTGAGAATCGGCCAGTGGAGCGGTTCCACAGTGTCTGAGCAGCAGCATGCAGCCCATGTGAAAACTGTAAGTACATTAGTACATCAAAGAAGCGCAGTGCTCTTAATTCTCAAGGGCACGTTTAAGAAAAGCAGCTACATCTTTCAGATAGTAGCTGCGGAGAAGCAACATCAAGCTGAAAACCACCGTTTCTCTGACCTCTCGTGCTTGTTGAGCCCCACCAGAAAAACAGCCGTGTAGGTCGGTGTTGCAAGGAAATTATTACGGCCCATCTTGACATTTAATGCGGCGACCTCTAGATGCTGCAGTAATTATGACGGGAGGAAAGGAGGAGGTCCGGTGACGTAGTTTAATGAGTAAGAAAGTCTGCATATGGAGGAAGGTGGGATGGATGGATGGCTCAGACAAAGAAAGGACATTCACCAAGAGACTGCTGTTCATGTCCCGTATGAAACCAAAAGTCACAGCTGACCTTTAACCTACATCACATATGTAAGAGTAACACTTATTTTAACCCATGATCTTTTCTCTAAACCACACTGGTGGTGGTGGTGGTGGTGGCTGATGGCTCTACTGAGACCAATGAAGCTAAGAAGTCTCGCGAGAGAACCATATTTAAAAGGCAGCAACGAGATGATAGGCTCACAAAGAAGGTGTGTCCCTGTGCTGTTGGATAGATTTGACCAGCTGATGAGAACAGCTGACATTTCAATAGACAGGCCCAGACAATGACTGCAAGGGAATTATCCGAGTGTGCATGATGAGTGGATGCAGGATTTAAATTTGTTCCTGGCTGTTGACCACACCCAAAGGTGATGATGGGTGGGGTTGGTAGTGTGGCTCTTCTTAATCTGTAGCCACACCTGACAGTAAAACAGAGATTACTGAAAACAAACTGAAATAATGAAGTTCATGCAACACGCCACTTGTGTTGTTTGAGTAATATGGCGTCTTGGTGCTCACCTCATCAGTGTTATCGGTCCAGTTTCTTCCTGCCTGCACACGGCACGGCATGGGCATAACAAAGTGTACAATTCGGGGGGTGGGTCACACGCTTATGATTTCTCTAAAGGAGGACAAAATTTAACATATTTTCAACTGTATACTCGGGGGGAGGAAAGAATGCTTGGTTACACCCATGCATATGTGTGGCTAAGTGTATATTTTTTTGATAGTGTTTTAAATCTCTTCTGGATTTATCTGGATATAAGACACTTGAAATGACAAGTGTAAATGGGGCCAGAGACGTTCTGCATGTGTTTTTTGTCTGTGCTGGTTTGAAGTTCATTTGGGAAAAAAGTGATGTCACACCCAGTACGTCCATGCATTTATAAGAAGTCAGCAGCATTAATTCAAGATCTGATGACAGTTGTTTGCTTACATTGCCAGTAAATGTTAGTCAAATGTGCTCAAACCACACCCTTACACCCCCGGTGAAGCACATTAGCTGAGGGTTTCAGTGCTGTTTCAAATTTTGATCATTTCTTTTTTAGTCATACATTTTTAATGATTCCAGGAAAAACCTTAGTAGGTGGGATAGGAAACGGTGCAAGCAGGATTGTAAAACCAAATTGTGGGAGTTAGCATTGGTAGCGGGTAAACAACAGCAGCCCAAGTTGTAAATTCTACAGTTTCGGATCAAACATTTCCTTGTCATCTATCTGTCTCACTCACTACAGCCAAGCAGCATCCCTCCATCTCCTCTGCATGAGTTATTTTGTCATGCAGTCATAAAACGAAAACATACAGCAAACAATCGATAGTTCCTGAATGAGAGGTCAATCTCACCCACTCTTTCAATATGATTGATTCAACACGACTCGACGCAGGTCAGCCTGCATCTTTCAGCATACCTCTGGCCTCATTCCTCATAGAAATTAATGGGGAGCAAAATTCGGTCTGACTGCACCATCAAAAAGTCACCTCGTCTATACTAAAATGATGGCGCTGGGCAAATAATTACACAAAGCAGTGATGTGCACTGCTGTTTAACTCATCTTTATATCTATACAATTTATTTATTGGTGAGAGGATACAGTAGAGGCCAACAGGAGCATTTTGGACACATAATTGGATCATTTTTGTGTCAAATGTACATTTGTCTAGTCATTTATTTGTGGGGATGACACTTCACCCTCTGGATCCCAAGATTTTCTTGTTGTGTCTGAAAACATTTATAAAACCGCTTTGATTTTATTCCGTTTCATTCAAAAAGTCATGCATTTATTAACTGACGTTGCAAAGCCCCTTTGAAAATGCTGCTTCGTGCTGCCGTTGCAGTGAATCAGTCCTTTCAAATTGATTTCATTGAGTCTCTGAGTGGTGTTTTTTCAGCTGTGATATACTGTTACATGGAGACAAGAGCAAAAGAGGCAGATAAAACATGAGAGGAGAAAGAGGCGGAGGAGAGGGAGTGCCACCTCATGTGGTCTGGCCGAGCATCTTCAAGTAATCACATCTGAAATCAGGAGGAAACGCAAAGCAGTTGCTTAAGGCAAGAGGGAGAAGACAGAGGGTGAGCCGGGCATCTCATGTAGTCCTAACATTGAACCATCCATCTGTGAACACAGCATGCTGTCCCATTCACAATCCTTTCATTTACTCTTTTTATAATTCATTCCTCTTCCAGTGTTCTGAGAACATACCCTGACAAGTGACAGGCAAGGCCAGCGAGGACTGATCATTTCTTTTAAATGGCAGAACTGCATTTCTTCCATTAAAGCATAGAAGAACATGGGAAATGTCACGTAGAGTACATCATCAGCTTGTACAGCTGGGCTCTAACCCTAAAATGTCCACTTGACTTGCTTCTGTTTTATTCCAGGCAGTGTGGCTGTGGAGCTGGCGTGGGAGTCTGTAGCAGAGCATGAAGAGAAACCCTGTTCTGTTCAGACGTTGTTTTGTGTTGCTTTGAATTATTCAGTTATGCTTTAACACGGCCCACGTGACCTAACCCAGTCATACCCAGCTAATCATCATGTATCATCATCATCTCTCTCTCTGTCTCTTTTGCTCTTTCCTCTTATCTTTTTGCTTGCTTTTCAGGGCCACCTCGACCAAGATGTCCGAATTTGAAACAGGAGATGAAAACTCTAAACTGTAGAGCAGCACTTGCTGGAGGTGAAGGGTTTGTATGATGTGTGTGAGAGCACAATAAGAGTTCACATTTAGTCATATTGTAGCAGTTTAAGGTGAAACTACAATATGAAATGTTTTAACTTGTATTATTGGTGTTGGTACAGAGTGGAATTTAATAATTATGTCTTGGCATTGGTAGACAAGAATGGCAATTTGTTTTCCGAGTTTTAATGATATTTGTATTTTGCTTTAAACCTAAAAAAAATACGTTTGGAGACCTGGGTGCAGTGGAAGCAACACTGACATATTATCACCTTTTAAGTTTATATGGTAAACTTGTGAGCAAACAGTTGCCTATTTAAACAACCCCCTAACAAACAGAAGTCCAATGTTCACTCTTTCAGCTTTGCTTTTGGTCTCCACCAAGTCTTAAGGGGCATATCTCTCTTTTTTTTTTGCAGCTAAATGCTACAATATGTCTACTTGCTACCGTTAATGCTGAGAAGGTAGTGTATGGTGGGATTTAACAGCATTTTGAGGAAATCAGCTGTCACTGAAAACTGTGCATAGAGGGTGAACCAAAACAGTAAAGTTGCAGCCCAGAAAGCAAAACAATGAGTTGAAAGTCAGTGAAAAACTCCATAGAGCTCAAGAAGGACTGCCGGGTTGGGTGATAATTCTCAGCGGGTTCATCAATACAAATGACCCTGTTCACACTACACATAGTACTTATTGTGGACATCATAATGACTTTAAATGTGTATATTTCTGGCCTCTGTTTCCAGCACCCATCAGCAGTGACAGAGTACTTGCTGAAAGATGGCATTTTGATTCTTTAGGAAGCTTCAGATTCTTAGACGCCACCTGTTTTGTGAAAATAACCGCTGAAGCTTTCTTTCACAAGATTGATAGTTGATAGGCTAATTGCATATGCAAAGTATGCAATTCCATGGTATTATGTGTAAAATAAATGCAACAACATGCAACATCAGTGTTCATCAAAACTTGAATTCCCCATGTAACGATATTCTAGTGTAAGTCGAGATGGAAATAAAACCCTTATGTGGCTCGTCGAGGACTATTAAGTATCTGCATGCTTCTATGTAGTTCTATGTAGATACCAGAAAAAACAGGGCAATAAACAAAACTTAAATGGGCACATGGCTAACAGTCTTCATCTGAATATAGTCGATCCCCTCCCTAAGGCTCTGAAAATGCAGATAAAAAAATGATACTTAACTCACTCAGCCTCCAGTCCAAAAAAGGAGATGATCCGCTCTGGGTTCCCGCTGACGGGGGGAGCTTTGGAGGGCAATTCGGAGCGCTCCTGATACGATGACCCATATGTCACACGTCTGAAGGCATCATGGAAGGCGGCAGTAGTGTTGCGAGATGTGCTGAGTGCTGCAGGGTGACAGTGAGTGAGGTTTCTCGTATTGAGAACAAAGGAGAAGATGCTCCTTGGTTGATACTGCTCAAGTGTGTATACCTGAGTGATTAAGCAAAGGTGTGTTTGTTATAGCAACAGAGCAAACATACTTCCCTGTTGCATAAGGATAAGATGCATGCTCAAGATGGATCCTAAATGGGCAGAAATATAAATGTCCCTTTCTACAAGTTAATATAAAGATGACATGACCCTTTGTGTCTTGGAATCTATAAAGATATAAAGCATTTTCCAACTAATGGGCAAAGCCGGAGAGCAGGAGCAGGTCGAGGCAGGCTGTTCTGTGCTGTATTGTGGGGGAGCCAAACATTTGCAGCATCCAGATCCAGCTGATGTTTTATTGCTTGGGATCACAGCCAGCTTTACGAATGTGCTGACGTGAGTTTAGGCAGTTAAATATGCTGAATAATGTGTATAATTCACTCAGTGTCCCACTCCTGTCCTGGCTCTTAGCTAGAGAGCTCCAGCCTCTGTGGCTCACTCCCGATTCAGATTTAAAAACTGAACAAAACTCTATTTAAAGGACAGTTTTAGTACAGTAGAGCTTACAGTAAAATAGATTCCTAACTATGCCAAGTACCTCATTAGTCCCTGTTATGAAAACCCTCTCTGTCGTTGGCTGTGATGTGACAGCTCTCCGCAGCCCAGTCGCATAATCTGATGGCCTTTTTGTGCCGAGCCATTCATCCTTAATCTTCCAGAGCAACACTGAGCTTTGCAGCACTGCTTTAGTTAAAAGAAGGATTTCACTTTCTCTCTCTCTCTCTCTCTCTCTCTCCCTCTCTGTGGATATTATGATGAATGAGGCATTATCAGGGCACAGAGGTAAAGTAGATTAAAGTGACATCTAAAGCAGAAAAATGACCCTCCTCATTTACAGAGCCCGTGTTAAGTGATGAGCACAGATAAGTCATGGGTCAGCGAACGTGACCCTTTGTTATACAATGCAGGCCGCTCGGGGAGTTATGCTACGTGCACCGGCCTCGCATATGAAAAGTTCATATGGTTTTAATGACTTATGAATGATGCACATGCTGCTTTCAGATGTGCAAAATGGTGCATCGGTGCAATGTCACGCCACAGATAATATGAGGTCGTGTGTGGCCTGCAGGTTGCATATAGGATTACACACACACATATGCACAGCACTGTTTTCACCCATCAAAACACATTTTGTGTCTCTTGATGCAGAGGACGGCTCAATGATGGCTCACAACAGTCTGATCTCATTCATCAAAGCATGAGCTGGGACAGACATGCCCTGAAAAAAACTTTACAGACTTCTGGTTTTGCAGCTACATTGACCCATTAGAGGTTCTAAGAATTAAAAAGAAATATGGAGTTCAGTTAAATATTTATACAAAGTTCACTGCAAGAAAGATTAAAGATTGAGATGTGAAATGTCAGAGAGAAAGCTGTGATAGTTTCCAAACAGAGGGAGGCTTTGTGGTATTACTAACAGAATAAGAAGAGAAGTTCCTTCCAGGATAAATGTGTTAAATGTTCAAAAGTCAGGCAACATCACAGGATAAAGTCCTGTCTGTTTCTACATCTACGAAAACCACAGTTCATTTAAAGCATCATCTCCTCTCATTCTTTCTTCATGTCTTTCTTTTTTTCTCCTTATCCATTAATCTCCCTCTCCCACCACCTTGTTTTCTTTCTACTTCCATTCATGTAATCCTGAAATTATTCAGAAGTTATACCACTGGTAATGCACTATAAAGCTGTTTTTTTTTAATCATGTTTTCAAGTTCATGTTGTATTCATCATGAATGTACAGTATAGTAATAACAAGATGAAGAGATTTCAGCCATGCTACTGGCTCTGTGAGGCTGTACTTGAGGATGCTTTGATCTAAAAGCTGGCGTCAGCAATGTTAACATGCTGATGTTTATGAGATATGATGCTTGCCTTGTTCGCCATCTTATTCTAGTGTGCTAATATTTGCTATATATGCCATTGTTTCTGTAGATATTTGGGCTTAAACCAAAGTACTGGACAAACTAAATTTCTGACTTGATGATGGCCAAAGACGAAAAGTACTTAAAAAACATCAGCTGGAAACCATGGATTTCTGTACCAAATTTTGTGCCAATCCATCTAGTAGTTGTTGAGATATTTCAGTCTGGACCAAAGTGGTGGACCAACAGACAGCCATCCCAGCCACACACACACACACACACACACACACACACACACACAGCCACACCACTAGCATGACAGTAGAGTAAATCTTCCAGATTGAATTCTTCACTTTTCATTTACACCAAAACACTACGCAGTTTTGGTAGGATCCCCAAAGATGATTATTATTTAAAATTCAAAGTCTATCCTTTGTCAGCTTATTCAGCATTTTATATGAAAAATATCCCACATAGCATGTCTGACATTGCCAGCTTATGTGCCCGGCTTGAGCTTTCTTCTTTTATTTTATTAATGACTCAGCAAAAAACATTCCTGCCATCAACATTTTATCAGACGGAAACAAGTCAAATACACCACCACAATATTATGTTATTGTATGTTTTTGTGTCTTATATGAAGTACTGTCAGGATTCTGCTTGATAACTCTGCTTAAATACTTTAGTGCTCATTTAGCTCCTTTAATGTGTGCATTTATGTCGTGTTTTTGTTGTATGCATTTGATCATAATTAACATAAAAATAAAATATAAAATCATCTGAGCCACAGTGACGCAGTGATGTATTTGCGTAAGTGATGAGATGACCTCATTAATCAAGCGTGTCCCTGTGTGTTTTGAAAATCTCCCACACGCTTGCAATCAAGACTGGCACGGTGGACTAGTAGTGAAAATACATCACACAAACCGGCTCTTGTCTACTTCTAAACACTGCAAGTGGGAATACTGGGACACACCACGTGTCTGTAATGCTTCCATCACATAACGCATCTTGAAATTAGAAATGATGGATGGCTGGGTCACTGCATGCATCATGAAAGCTACTAATGGTGGAGGACTGCCAGAGTGTAGCACCCAAGCCATCTGAGCGCAGCTGTCAGATTTGAAGGCCACATTATTACTGTTGGCCGCTAAGTTCACTCCGTCATTGCTTGTCAGCGGCACCACCAGGCACATCAGGCAGAGTGAATGGAAATGGTGGCTAATAATAGTTTATGATGAACAAACCATCCTCATGCAGGTCTTCCTCATTACATATGCTGTCATAACACAGCAGCACCGTGGCAGAAAGTGATTATGCGAAAGCACTGCTTTCATGCACGACAAGGTCCTGACTTTTCCATATATCTCCTCAAGATCAGCACTGACATTCATTACAGATTCTGTGTGGCTGAGTTTAATATGTAGATCCTATAGTGCCATGTAGTCTTAAAAGACAGCATTTTGATTGTTCTGTCAACATCGACCACATACTGTGGACCACGCTGTGGTTGTAGAACATGTACTGCATGAAATTTGATTTGATTCATGTGGATAAAACACAACATGCTGTTGATTCTGAGTGCATATTTGCAGTTTGAATGCACACGCACAGATTTGCATTCATTAATGTGTGGGAGAGTGAAGGACAGATGGAGAGAACATGACAGTGAAATATAGAGAGGCAGCAAGCGCTAGCAAGAAAACGTTGACACATGCAGACTGATGGATGGGCAGGAAGGGAATAGGAAATTTTGGGCCCGTGGCAGTGTGTCTGCCTCTGTCGATCTGATTTGGGTGACACTGTGTGACAGGAAGCTGGCAGAGGAGCTGGGTGACCCCCCCCCCCCCCCCCCCCCCCCCCCCCCCCCCCCCATTGAAGGTCATAATGGAAGTGGCATGTAGACACATTCAGACACACACATACACATACTGTCTTGTACATTCATTTCCTGGAGACTTACCCTAACCATAACCATAACCTACCTAACTTTACCCTAACCCTAACCCGAGTCTTCACCCTAAAATTTAGTGATTTCCATTACAGGGACTGGTCCCATACGGAAGGCAAGTCCCCACATTGTGACCATGCATACAGATCCCCCACAAAGTCAGTAATACATGTACACATGCACACACGTAGTCTCCAAGTATAAAACCTCCTCTACCCTTAACTTCTCATCAGTCCTCAAACCACTACCAGGGTCATTCACACTGGTGCAATGTTGGTGTTAAGCCAAATAATGGTGACTAGAGCTCAGCCCATTCCTGGTGAGACAAATCAAGTCAGGACTCTGAATATCTTTATCACTGATCCCAGGCCAGGAGAAGAACTCAGCCAATTTTCAGATATTTAGAAACAACACTGAGGGTCTACAGCCATGCTAGCATCTCTGTGAAACAGACAGTGGTGCATTATGCTAAATGCTAACATCAGCATGCTAACAGGCTCACAATGACAATGTCAGCATCATGATGTTTAGCAGATACGATTAGCATGTTCCACATCTTATTTTAGTGTGTTAGCATGCTAATATTTGCTGATTAGCACTGAACACAAAGCATAGCTGAGAATGGTGGGAATGACTGAACACAACGCACTGGACAAAAAGAAATCCTGAACTGATGATGGCGCTAGAGGAAAAGTCAGGAGATCACAGAAGTCTTTACAGTTCATCCTGAGGGGGGATATGAATTTGATTGACCTTTTTCCAAAACACAAATATCAACCTCATGGTGGTAGCCGATCACTACTGTTGATGGGATACATCATCTGGGAACTTCGAAAAATTTGCGCAAAAATATTATGAAATTTCACCGGATATATGAAAACTGTGATCTACTGGTAGCTGTCGAGGAAAAAACAGGGGATCGCCAAAATGTACACAAATGTAATGGCAATCCATCCAGTTGTTGCTGAGGTATTTATGTCTGGACTGAAGTAGCTTGGCTGAAAACAACAAAAACTAATTTTGCTCTTTGGAAAAACTTGTACATGTGATTCTTGCTGCCTCATCAGAACATGCGATGCATGTGGCAGGTACATATGTCCATCATCTCCTTCCCTGTCACAAAGTTGTTTTCCCTTTTATCAAAAGGTTCACGCCACTGAAGAATAACTCCCACAGGATAAGGAGCTCTTTTGTTTCTTGTACTACTTAATAGCTTACCTCTGGTGGATGTATTTTTTATAGGATGGTTAGAAGTGCAGTGTTAGTGCTGTTTAGTTTAATGGTGCTCTGGAGATGAATGAAGATGTTCATAATTTATAACGCTTGCATCTTGCTCTGTTTAAGTACTTTTCTATTTTAATGTTTATTGTTCATCAATTGCCTTCAAAGAGAAATTTCCTAGGAGGAAACTGCGATGAACTGAGCACTTATTAAACATGCATTTGATGTATGAGCAGCTGATGAAGATGAAGATAAGGGAAAGTTGTACCTTTTCATCTTAAAAGCACACTTACTATTTCCCGTCCCATCCAGGCCAATGGTTTTTTTACTCCCATGAGACCAAGAGTACTTTCACTGTTATTTTTAGGTTGGGAAAAGCTCATCTGTGGTTCCCTAGGTGAGAGGCCTGGCCCATCTGATCCCATCAAGCAGCGTGTGCATCCCTTCTGTCTTCGCCCACTGTCTATCTAGCTGATTGTCCATCTATGTCATTGTCTTCATAGTTTTGCCTCATCATTTCTTGGGTGATAAACATGCTTTACATTGAAGGCCTTTTCTCTTTTCTTTCTTTCTCTTTTCATTTCTCTTTTCTTACTCTTCACCAATCACCTGAAGAGTAAAGATTCAATTTTTTCACGAGACCGATAATATCACCAAGAAGTCTTTCTCCACGTAGATCTAAAATTGTATTGAATTCTGTACACATTTCTGTGTCAGAACGCAACAAACAACACATACAACACTAACATACATTTAGGAGTTTCAAAACAGAGAGGAGATGTTTCATCCGCACATGAAAACATGGCGTACCACCTGTCTAACCTGAAATGCAGGAATCCTCTCAGACAGGATCATTGACTAGATCAATCTCCAATTAGCATTTCAGTCAGAATAATCCTTTTGAATGAATAACTAATGTTCTTTGAGTTTCAATGCAAGTAATGGCAACTCCTCAACAAAAATCTCAGTGGAAAAGCATTTTTTTCACTATCAATGTCTTCATGATCTTAATCATCAATCAATTTATTGAGTGAATATCGATCTGATCTATTATTCAAACTAATTTGAGTTGATTGAAATAAACACAAAATGACATTAGTTCCGAATTTAGGGAAGCCAAAATCTCTTAGGTAAACAGAATAACCAAGACACAGCTCTGAGCAGCACGCATGCGCTCATTGCAATACTGCTGCCTTCAGGTGCTCTTTGTAGACTCCGACAGCCGATATTCAAACTGCTTTAACTCCCTGCCATGCTGATACTGTGTGAATTAACCACTGCATGTGAAAATAAATGTTGACCTACTTTGATAGCCACTCTCCAAAAAAATAGACGCAGTGTCTTGCTTTGTTATATGAGCAATATAGGCTATATCACATATCGCCTACTGGTTACTTATGGTTGTCTGTCTGTTCTAGCGTTTAACCCTGTAAGGCCCACTGTTGCAAAATTACAACATCAGTTTTAGCAATACTAACAAAAAAAATGGCATTTTTTTTTAAAGGCCATTATGCTTAGCCAATGGGTCCTTTTGTTTAAACTGGTAAATGTGTTTATAGGTCCGGCCATCAGGCCATGAACTCACACAACCTGCAAACTTAAGTTAAAGTTAAAATAGAAGAGGAACTAAGTTCCTCTTCTATTTTATCTCTATTACAGTAACATGTATGATGCTTATACAATATTGTAATATGAAGTACATCCACATCGTTGTGGAGTCGTCCATGCCAACACTTCTGGAACGTTCCGACAGCACGTGAATGCAGCACGAACAGCAACACATTTCCAGCTTCACAGCGGAGTCCAGAGCGCGAGCGAGAGTCAGCGGAATGCGCGAGAGCGTCGTACCTGGCAAAAACGGTCGGAGGACGGTGTCAGCAAACGGCAAAGTCCACGGGTGGATGCGGGGAGAAAAGAGTACAGTCGCCGTTAACTGGAGACCAGAAAGAAACGCTATTTAAAGTGAGTTTGTAAGAACAACTGAGAGGATTTAAGAAGTGGACACGAGACGCGAGTGGGACCGTGGCAGATGTAACATGACATCGATAAAGGAAGATTAAAGTGCAGGGATGTTAAGGAAATGATGGAAACAGTGTCTACACAGTAAGGAGCGAGTTCAGAGCCGACGGGAATGCCTTAATTTGTCACCCCGGGAGAGCGGTGGGACTATACTGTCAGAGGCGCTCATGTTTCTGTGGAAGAGGAAGAAAGTTTGCTGCGCTTCACTCGGATACAAGTCTACTTTGTGAAAGGTATCGCCGCTGTGACTGCCTCTCATCCCGGTGGCAAAGCCCGACTGTTTTGCCGTCGGCCCATAACTGTTCACAATGTCCAAACCCGTGCTAAAGAAAAACCACTGGACCTCCAGGGTTACCGAGAGCTCCGTCTCTAAAGATGCCCGCGGTGACTTGAATGTGGCACTGCGCGGCGGCGCGGAGAACGGGGAGTTCGCCTACATCGGGCAAGTTAACGAGGACGTCGTGCTTTATAAAAGTGGAAAATTAAATGAAGGGGAGCTGCTGCTGGAGGTGGAGAACCTCTCGATTTCGGGATTACCATTGTACGACATACAGACAGTGATAAAGAACTGCAAAGGTCCCGTCAGGTTGAAAACTGTCAGGCAAGGTAAGGACTGAAAGAGGCGGCGGCACACGCAGAACTCCGTTCAAACTTCTGCCCTTTAATGTTTTCCAGTATTCTGATAAGTGACAGTGGTTCAGACATTTACCAAGCGTTTTTGTGTTTGTAGAAGGAAACATGCCTCGATTCGGCACACACAAAAATGCATAATTAGGCTTAAAAGTGGATCAAATTTGAAACTTTTAAGTTGGCTTTGCTTCCATGGAGGATTTCTGCGGGTAAGCTTAAAGTTGGTAATATGTTGGAATAAGTTCCGCCAGGTGAAACATTGGTTTATTGAACTCATAACTTCAGGAAGTCGTGACACTGCACGCCTGCCGATTAGCGAGGTCAGGTTAAATTGACAGATTTTTGAATCGCGTTTGGCGTGCACTTCTTTTTCTATAGGCTCCGAGAGGAAATACCACCTGTCGGGAGTAATGTCGGTTGCTTTTTGTTCAGCCTCCTTTCCAACCCTTTGCGATGACTCATATGTTAAGAAACTATTCCAAATGTGTCAGTTTATGGCAATTTAGTTTAACAGCCATCATAATATATGGAGAACAAAACAGCAAACATTTGAAATAATCACATTGTTACAGTCAGACTCATCCTATTATTTTGAAGAAAAATAAGCTGTTCTTTTGAACAAAATATTTCATCGTTTTCGGCTGTACAGTATCTGTTGAGTCCTCAAACAGGCTAGACTGGCAGCACTTCTCTAGCACCTAACAGGAATGGGAACATCAGGCCTCTAACATCAGGCCAGTGTGGCTGGTCTGGCTAGTTCATGGTCAGCTTGACTCAGCAGGGCTGGGCAGTTTGACACTGAACCACTCTGACAGGCTCCCAGCATGGCAAAGCAGACTGCTGAAGGGATGCTCGGAGCCAGCCTGGGCCACACTACCCTCCTGTAGAGACGGACAAAAAGAGCAGCAGCTCTTCAAGGACAATTTCACATATTTATAACCTGTGAACGCTGGCAGCAATATTGGCTGGGCCTGTTCTGAAGTGGCACCAGGCTGTTTTTCAAGGCGCTACATGTACATTTGAACTTCAGCATCTACCTGCATGTCACATTGTGCGCCACCACATTATATGTGGGAGAGAAATAAAAGTCTAATACGGATGATTGCACTGTTCTCGCTCACTGAAAAGCTGCTGAACAGTCTGTGTCGATGTAAAACCATCAACTGAAAATATGATTGGTGTTTGGGATGGGGAGCATAGGGCTTAATGGGTAAACATGGTCCAGCTCTGACAATACCAGAGGTATACCACTATCTCTACTCTGGTTTAATTTATTTCCAGTAGTGCTGTGCAGTTGTTTTCACTCTGAAGTGCAGGTTTTCATTCTAAACAAACACATCACCAGTCCCTGCTCTCTCAAGGTTTGTCACCCGGTCACCTAGTGCAGTTTTGTATGGAATAAAAGACTTCAGACTTCCGGCTCTCAATAGCTAAAATTAGGTACATTTCTCTGAAAAATTCAGAGCGTAGCAACATTTGTGTCACAAATACTTTGTATTTTTAATCTTAGAAATAGTATAAGCACAAATACAACAAACTAAGTGAAGAAATGAAAATGTTCTGCAGACAGGTGTTTTCACTCATTGGCTAATTAGACCTCTGCTTAGGTCAAAGGTGGGTGGAGCTCTGCTGGTGATTGTGTGATGTCAGCACACTCAATAATCACATGTGTCAATAGTAAAATTTACCACGGCCCTGCTATTGTGCATGCCGGCTCACTGTCACGGCTCACTGAGACGCTTGAATAAAATGTTAATGTTTTTAACATCACCTGTGCTCAGTTTGGGAGATGTCAGTCAGACTCAGGCCTTGTCCACAACTATACCAATGTTTTGCAAAAGGAACATTTTCCTCTGTGCAAGCAGCATTTTAAGTCTCTGAAATTGCAGATTTTTTAAAACTCTGGTTTCTCTGTATATGTGTGGACATGTAATGTGGAGTGTTTGGCATAAGATCACATCATTACCTCAACTGGTGCATGCCTAAAACAACAAACTACTGGTTTGTTTACGTTCGGTTAGCCCTGCTAGGTGACATTACAAATTTGCAATTTGTTACTGTTATCAGTCTGCATGCTCTGAATGTTTTTCTCAGGTGTTTGAGGAATCATTGATGTAGACTTTATTACCACAGCCTGACCCGGCATGCTTTTTGAGCATTTGGAAACATTTTTGTGTTATTGTTTGTACAGAGATATGTTGTGAAATGAAGGTTATGTGCACTGATTTTGTCTTTAAACAAAGGGGTAAAATATCCATTTAAACAATGTCCATGTGTATATGGACAAGGCCTCAGTCTGTAAACTCCCACACAGCCCTGAGAAGAGGTCTAATCAGGCAAAATAGGTGGAAAGACCTGTGAGGCTGAAGGATGCAGGGGCTTTAACTCAGTTTGAAAGTGCTGGTCTTTGAATTTTCACAATCTGTATTTTTCCTTCATGCTCAGGCACTTGAGTTAAGTATTGTTTACTAGTTCGCTGGTCCATTCAGTAACTGCAGGGGTAGTATATTCTGATGAAACTGGCTACAGGAGAAACAGCAGTAAACAAATCACAAGTGGTGCACATCTTTTTCTAAAGTTTGCCTGTCGTTGAGTGCTGGATTTCAAAGCCTGTCTTGGTTCTGTTGTGGAGCATGTAAATAGTCATGGTCCTTTCATTTAGCCCTTGTGTAAAACTTTCAAGGGAATTACCCGTGTTAGTTCAGAATTTAAAATTCAGTTCGTATAACTTCAGCTAGTGTTGATTGTGCACCCCCTCCCCCCATTCTTTCTGCAGTTTGTAATGACTTTAGACAACAAGAGGAAACTCACTTCTCACTTTGAGCCAATCAGAAGTCTCAAATGCTCTGTGAAAAAGGAGACGTTTTCCAGGATCCATCTGGGGATGTCGGATGTCACCGCCATACATCGTCACATGATCAGATTCCATTTGAAGTTTTTAATAATTCACGCTGTCTGGGAATTTCCCTCCCTAATCAGCCTTAATTGGGAAAATATGCTTAGCAACAAGGGCCATCTGTAAAATCAAAGTGACCCAATTTTACCCAGAGCTTGTGCCATTTTCTCACTTCCATCAAGTGAGATGTGTGGTACTGCTGCAGTGTCTTGGCTCACTGATATTCTCAAAGCATTTGCCACTGTTGACTGCCAGATGTATAAAGAGACGTCTTGAAAAGTCTTCGGTCGGGACCTGCAATCCATTCAAACCACACACACACACACACACACACACATACACACACACCCACACAGGGGCAATTCCTAGTCTGAGTTGATAAGAGAGACTAACCAGTTCTGCTGCAGAGATTGTAATGTTTGCTTTGGGTATCAGTGAAAAAGTAGCACACACACACATATTTACTGCAGAACTGTGCACTGCCGTGGAGCCCAAGCCACGAGGAGTTCACTTCACTGTTTATGGATTGGCCAGAAGCTGTGGGAAAATAACTGTATTATGTAATTAAAGTCTATTACTGTACATATAAAGACAGCCGTGTGCTCTCATTCCTCACCCATCCACATAAGCAGCTACTGACCGTCTCCTAATGCAGTGTAATGTTTAATACTCAGAGGGAGATGTGCTCTAATGACACACACAGTATGCCCTGTTTGCAAACAGAAAGTCACATTATGATCAGACTTGCCAATATGATAAACCCCAGAACTTCTTTATGGATTATCTTCATAAGAAGATGACCTACTGCTCCACATTATGCAGCGCGGTCTCTGGGAAACACTATGGACAACACACACAAACACATGCTTGTACAAACACGCGATCACGGCAGAGAGGTTTCAGATTGAGAGCAGATTAGCGTCATGCTCTCTGTGGTGTTAGTACACATGTTGGGTGTGTTAATAATCAGGGAAATCTCTATGATGGTGTGTCTGTGTGTGTGTGTTCTTGTACTGTATTTTCCACGTGGACTGAAAGATGGGCACTATAACAGTCTAAGTTTGAGATTAGAATTGGAATTAAAGTTTGGTGTGTATTGGTAGTATCAGGGGCATGTGATTGCAGCCATCAAAGGTCTTCACAATGTATAACAAATGTGTGTGTGTGTGTGTGTGTGTGTGTGTTTTCTGGACATGAAAATTGGGACAGTGGCCCAGAGTTCACGGGTTTCCCCAGGCAGGAGGTATGCTTGTGTGTGGGTTTGCCTTGGTCGACAGGATTTGCTGCATTCGACCACACTCGCACACACACACACACACACACTGTCACGTAAAATTAACCGTTGCCGTCCTAGACCAATCCGGACTCAAAGAGCTGCAGGTTCGGAGGAGTGTATTTCTCTGCGAGCTGCAGTACATTATGGAGCTGGTGTGATGAATGAAACTTTACTAGCTATAAATTTCTGAAGGCAGAAAATATTCTCCCTTTCATATGGTGGCACGTGTTGCTAACTTGGGCCGCCCTGCTCAAATTTACAGCACTGCGCTGCTGCATGAACTCCAAGCTGTGTGTGTATGCGTGTGCGTTTCTGGCAGGGATTGCATATGGAAGTGTTTATTTCCTTTCTCTCAGCAGGAAGTTGGACACCCCTCCTCGCCCCAACCGATCTTCCACCTTTGTGTTCTCTGACAGCGGTGGAGCGATTTCACTTCCTCCCTCCTAGCCTGGCTTTCGGAAAGATCTCTGGCTTCAATTTGAGGGTGTGTGTTTATATATCTGTGAGAGTGTGTGTGTCTGTGTGTGGGTATAAGAGAGTGAGAAAAAGGGAGAGATGGAAGTCACATGTGTACAGTTTAAGCATCTTGTCTGCTTTAAGCTGAATTTGTGTTTATGTGTGTCGCTGTTCAGCTTAAGCTCGGCATTTAAATACATTGGAGGGACTCTCAGTTACCAACTAAACAGACCATGAAATGCTGTCTCACTAATGCAGTGCTTTTTGTAATCCCACTAAAGAGGCACATATGCACATGTGTGCTGTCTTTTCTCTTGTTTGCAGAGGACTCGTCTTTCTTTTCGTAATTAGCTCAAGAGTGGGCTGTTGTATTGAGTGTGAATGGGAATTGGTCACACTTGGCACTTGCTGTTACACACTCTGTCAGAGGACGAGAAAGGCCAACTAATTTATGATAGTGAGTTTAGAAAGGCTGGGGAGGCGGTGGGGCAGTTCCCTTTCCTTCCCTTTGAAGACTGCTCTTATCCAGTGTCCTCAAACTGTGTACATGCACAGTAGAGGAGTGTGCATTTCGGAGGAATGCCTGAAGATTTAGACATGGTTTCCCTTTTTTAGTCCAACTCGAAACCTGTTCTAGGGAAAACCGTCAACACTGTCTTTTCTCAGTGGTCAGTTCTTAAGGATTTGTAGCACAGAGTAATTTAACCACGCTTTGCCTTTTTTTTTTCCCCATCTGTCAAACCATGAAATGCTGAGCTCCTTATGAGTGTCAGGACACACAGGAACATTAAAGCCCTAAGCTTGATATCAGGCTGCTTTGGTTCAGTAAGGTAACCGTTAACCTAGCCAAAGTGTAGGATGAGTTGACAAATCTACTCAAAAGGCCTTCACTTCTTCCCACTCTGTCAATCCGACTGCTTTGTTAGCATAATCCCCCATCTGGGGGGGTATAATGATGCTCAGTGTTAGCGAAATTAACCTCCGATCTCAGAGCAGGTGAACTTCTCAATCTAAGGGTTTTTTAATGGAGCATTAAGATCCTTAAAATATGCATGTTGTTCCAGTTACTTATAAAGTAAGTGAACATGAAATCCACATTTATTGAGTTAGTAATTTATGCATATGGTCCCTTTATTACACTATAAACCAAATAGACCCCGGTTCCATTCTATAGTGTTCATTAAAACAGAAGTTATTTATTTTTTCCAGAGAACATTCAGTGTTTTTTTTTTTCCTCTTGACCCCTCAGAAATCAGTGAAAAACCTATGACTTATCCTAGAACACAACACGTCATGCTCCCCAATCCTCCAAATGGCTCCTCCATGTAGTACAACGGCTTTTACTAGTAAGCTAGTGGTTTACAGTGGTGGTCAATGTTATAGGGTTTGGGGCAAATGTACACCCTCCCTGGCACTTATTCACATCCCCCACTCTGTGACTCTCACTCTCCATTGCCTGTGTCGAAGCCTTGCTAAGCTAAACTAGCAGTTCAGACAGCTCTTAACCAATGTCACGGGGGAGTCTGGGTCTGAATGCATTTTTAAATTTCTGAAACAGGGTGTTCAGTTACTGTTTAAACTCTCTTTAAACTTTATAGCACCAAGACCTTCTTAGGTTTAGAGCAGTAAACCTGTTGTTCGACCAAAAATGACCAGAAAAACCTTTTAAAAGTCAAATGCAGCAAACTCAGTAGTGAGTGGTGAAATATTGTACCAAGATACCAACGTGCAGTCACTTCAGATGCAGCTAAGTGCACACTCTCCTCCAGCCTTCACTGTGCACTCAGTCTTTACAGTGTTTGAGCATAGGCAGCTCTGCTATGTGTCTTGTGTGAAGTCAGGATTGGAATCAAATGCAAGCCTGAAGATAGTGGTGGCGTGTGCGCATGTACTGTTTGTGTGCCCGTTTGCGTGCCAGACAGGCTGACTTGGCCAAGTCTGTCTGTCAGCTCTGCTGCTGTTAAAGTCAGATGAGATGTGGTTAGGCCTGCAGCGGGCACGACTAGGAAGCAAACTGATGGGATTGGTAGTGGCTGTGGGCATTATTAATATGGCTGAGACTCGACCAAGTGGATGTGCCCAAGAAAAACGCTGCTAGTCTCTTGAAAAGTTGAAGGTTTTTATACTTTTTTTTCTTCAAATTCAGCAGGGACTGCAGCACAAAGAACCATAGTTGAGTGCTTGTGCATTCGTGACTCCACCTCATGTTTCTGTAATATCACCTTGCAGCATATTTGACTTGAGATGCAAGCTAGAGAAAAGACACTCATTTGTTGCTGGTAATACCGGTCGTCAGCTTATCTTCCTAGTTGTGGTTGTACCCAGAAAATCTATACTTAATCTCAGGTTCCTTGAGTTCTAAAGGTCTTTCTTCCCTGGCCTGCTTTCTTCTGTTCTTTACCTTTAATTATGCTCTGGTTGAGGCCATGGCTCTGTTTACACAAATCCCATTAATGTTAAGTCTTTGGAAAGCTTACTCATGTACATTCATGTGCACATGCAGACAAAACAAAGGAGCATCCACAGGTTTAGCGAACTAGTCTAGCCCTGATTAAGAGGATTTAGGCACGAGTCTGTCTGTTTGTCCGCGGCAGTGAGCACACATGCACACACACACAGGTCCAAACTCCCGGGGTCTTCCTGCACTGGCAATTATGCGGCACACAACAATGCCTCGCTGAACCACACGGCCTTATTCCTCCTCCTCCTCCTCCTCATCTTTCCTGGCTCTATTCATCTTGTCTGCTTTCTTTATCTCTCCCCTCTCAAGTCTTCATCTATTCTCTCCGCACTCATTGTTGTATGAATATGGGAGCTGTGGTGGCTCTTGAGTCCCCCCGCCCTGTCCTTTTCATGCTGAAGTCTCCTAATGAAAAGAATCGTCCAACAGGTCACTTCACAGCAGTTATGGACGACAGTCTGTGGCAAAGCACTGAAGACAGCTTTACGTGTGCGGTAGTCACTGTGAAGGGAGCGTGTGGTGGATTATTGGTAAGAAGAATAGCTGTGAAAGATTTGAAGTAAGGGAGACATATCGATAACATGTGTTTAGGTTTGTGGTCGACCGCAGACCTTCACTAACTGATGCATGTAGTCAGGAGAATAATTTGACATTCTGGGAAATGCACTTATTCTCTTTCATGCTGAGAGTTAGGTAAAAAGATTGGGTCTGATCTCATGTCTGCATGATGAATATGCAGCTGGGGCCAGCTGTTTTCTTAGCAGAAAGACTGGAAGTGGTGGAAAACAGCTAGCCTGGCTTTGTCCAAAGGTAAGAAAATCTATTGTACCAGCATGGTATTAACACAATATGTCTTGTTCTACAAGAAAACTAAAGCATAAAAACATCAATTTGCTATTTTAATAGGACCGTTGGTCCCAGAGCAGACAACCAGCAGAGCATTGTCCTTTACATTCTTATTCCTGTAATCTCCCTGAGAAAATGGCAGTGATGCATCAGGAATTGCTATCAATTTGGCAACCTGCTGTGCTGTCACTAAAAATAACTTGGTAAGTAATGTTTTTGAAATCAGACTTGTTATGATCTTTTTGCGTTTGAATGATACGTAAAAAGATGGTGGACACTGTTAAAAAGGTGCCTGCAGTCTCCCATCTGGAAATATCAGCCTGTGTGATGGTGACCAGGGCTGAAGCAGCCTTGATTGAGAAAGCATGTGTGTGCTGCGGTTAGCTTAAAGCCTTCAGCACACCAAATGGCTTTGGTAATCTTCTGTGATGACAGGGGAGATATGCTGCTATCATCAGCTTCGCAGGTGGCCTTTCAGAGCTGATGGGTATTCAGCAATAACTGGTTAGCAGCTCAGGGCCAAGTGACGCTGTCTTACTATCTGATATCCCTGTGTCGGCCTGCGCGGCTCTGCGTGGTGACTGTGCATCAGCTGAGTATCCCCTAAGGCTGGGCACTCACAGCATGACTCAATCACCACAGATCCCTTTGCCACTCGCATTAAAGTCTATTGTTTCCATTAGTTTCATGCCTCTTCAACTTAGCGGTGCACACACTAAATGATCCGATATATGCTGGGGACCACACACGAAAGATTCTTTACTTTTGGTGTGGTGTCTGAAATGAAACCTGAGAAGAAAGAGTGTTGTGTACTCATTTGTGCCAGAAAAGAGCAAAACATGTGAGCTAGATGGCAAACTTAGTATTACTTAATGCTGCATATTTAGCATTTTCAAGGGTATTTTGTTTTCTAAGCAAATTATACAGTTTTCTATTCTGCATGTTTTCAATTCAGTTTTATCATGAAATCTTTTGGCTATTATTACTAACTGTTCACAGAATTATTTAATGTTAGGTGAAAGCTGAAAGCAGAGTTGGTTTGGATATTGGCATCTTGTTTCCAAAACTCCTAAATTTGGTTAAATAGATTTTTGGAAGAGCTTTCAAGGGGCTTCTTAATGACTGAGACCGATGATGTGAGCCAAACGTGATTCAGTTCTAAGGTATTCTTATTATCCTTTGGTTATATTAACTTGGATTGGGCACATAGAACAACATAATAATGCCGATTTTATCCAACCCAGTCCAAGTGGTTGCAAACAGCCTTTAGAAGCGAAGTTTTGTGTGAAAGGTTCGCTGCTTTGACACAAAGTGACGCTGCCCCACTGTGTGCGTTTGTGCGTCTGATAGCAGAACGTGAAGGTCAGTATGCACATGAGCACTTAAAGGTCACCACACATACTGTATGAAAACTACGGTGGGGACTCTTTGTTCTCGTTTGTCACAGACAGGAGCAGTCCATACACTCATCACTTACTGTACAGGCTTCATTAAGCCAGTACAGTGAGGAAAATGTGACAGCGGCCTACTGATAGAATCTTAATTAGACAAGCAGAGACTAATTAGCAAAGACAGGAAATGGATTGAGTCTTAATTAAGAGGTCACCGGTGTCCATCTTCACTGTTGGCATCAGTCACAGATGTTAACGTCTAGTGTCTTGACGTGATGTCTGTTTACGTGTCTTCTCCATGTCAGTGTCAGCAGCTCACCCAACCTTCCCTGCTTTTTATCAGAGCGGGTAAATATTCCTAATGATAGATCTTGAGGGTTTAAACTGGTATGCAGCAGTTTACAGCAGTTTCTTTGAATATGTAAAAGTACACACCTTGGCTACACACATTCACATGCTTATGATAATCATCCTCTTCTCAGAAGAACACATTGTACATCTCCACCAACACGCTATCATTTTGCTTCCTGAAAGAATCTGACATCAAGTTACATCCACTTTAGCCTCGCACTGCCTCCAACCACAACTGCTGTAAAGTGCAGTGCAGTATTCTGCCGAAAACTGAGTCCAGCGTTTGTAGTTTTACAACTCAGAACTTATATATATATATACCAACTAAACTTATGCCACACTAGAATAACCCATTTTACGATCTGCTGACAGTGGAGAGGCTGAATGGGACCTTCTCGTCAGGACTGTATTGTACTCACTGACTCTATTCTAATCTGTAGTGGTTTCACTACAGTATTCCTGTTGGGGTTCACAGTTTTGTCGAAACTGTGTCCTTCTAAAATGTATTTTATGACTTTTTGTGTACAGTATGCTGCCGGTCCAGTTTCTTTTCCATCTTTAATCTTATATAGACTTGACACCATGTAAATTGCCTCCCTACGCTACAGTTGACAAATGTTATGAGACAGACAAGCTTGACTTTATGCTCAAGTTTTAATATTTCAAGCAGGAACACCCATTTCTCACACAAATGTTGTAAACAAATTTTGGAGCCAGCCACTGGAGACTTTGTAGTTGTAATTACAGTAAAACACAGGCTTCACAAAAATTTAAAAGTACATTAGAAAACATTTGCCTTTTCAGAGAGGCTGCGCTATCAAACTGGGGCAGCTGTGTGTTGTGTTTGGCTACCAAATCGCTCACGAATCTAACTGAAATCACATCTCCCACTCCACAGTGTTAAATTCTTGCATGTTCATGGTGTGGTGGTGTCTGAATGATCAGTGTTTTCAGAAAAGCAGAGCAGGGACAACATGGGGAAAGGTACACTGGTGTAGGCTTCTGGACTGCTTGTCACTGCTGACAAGTGGCCGCTGTGACAAGCCTAATCTGATACCCATATGGAAACAGTGCCATGCAGAAGGATTATGACCTGACACAGACCATCCAGGCCTTGTCACCATGCCTGTGTTTTCAGTTCATCTAGTGACTGCTCGAGAGCACACTGACTGTTGCCAGTCTTTATAGAGGTTTTATGAAGCTGCGATTTACCACACATAGCACACTGTTGATCCTGTTTGCATGGCTTTTCAGTGGGCATCACGTGATTTTTAGCTGCGTGTTGGGTCAGATGAGCAGGATTGTGTGGCCTGGGTCTGAATTCCGCTTGTCACCTGGTAGTGCTCCCTTACTGTCACTGCAGCTTGACATGCACTCACATGTAAAACTAGATCCATGAGCCATGCCCTTATAGAAGAGTATTTGCATACAATAAGCTTACATGTTTGTTCTACTTTTGCATGCAGGGGTCTCACACACACACACACAAGGGTCTTGGTGTCACACACACACACACACGCACACACACACCACTGTTTCCCTGCAGTCTGTACTGTTCAGGAATGCTGTGTTTACATAGCTGGAGCTGGCCCAGATCAGTACTTTAGAGTCTCAGGTGTCTGCTGTGTGTCACTGACAGTTATTTTATAGGCCCCAGTATGGCTCATACTCCAGCAAATGCTGCTGCACCTTGCTTAAAACTCTCCTCTGTCTGCTGGATTTATAGGAGGACACAATGGCCCAGAGACTCAAGGGAAGTTTAGCACAATCATTAAAACACACTTTAGAATTAACGTCATGTATTTTAATAGGAAACCTTGTGGAAAAGTCAGCGGCTGTGTTGAATTTTTTTACCATTTTTCATCGTGATGAATGCATATTCTGACCTTTTCAGCCCTATACTTATCTACCACACATCGTTCGTCAGTGCTGGAGATAAGATTGTGCTAGTTTCTACAACTTCAACTCGTATAGAAAGCAAAAAATGAGGAACACACTGATTGTCGAACAGAATTCATCGTTCTGGCCGCTTGTAGAATTGAATCTCTCCAGCCTAGCCAACCGCATCATTGTAAAAGCACAGTGCAACATCAGCATGCCTTTTTATATGATCTCTCTCTCTCTCTCAGACCTTCACCATTCTCTCTTTGATGTTCCCACTCGATGCACACAAAGTGACAGTTCCTTTACTGTTGATATATTGCACCAATCTGTCTAAAACACATAGAGAATCACCTATTTTCTTAAAAACCCTTTGCCGTAAATAGGCAGAAGATTGCAGCCGACCACATACGTCCCACGATGACCTGAAGCTCTGCTGGGCTCCAGAGCTCATAAATTAGACAAGAAATCTAATTTCCCTGTGGGGCTCTTAGGAACTGAGCGCTTACAGACACACTGTTTCTTTTCAGGGCTGGTTGATTTCTATTCTTCTTGATGTAAATGGGCTGATAAAGGGACAGTTGGAACTGGTTTGTGGCGTAGTTGCTTGCTGAGTCACTGTGGACAAGTGGTACTGTTTATTACAAGCGTTGAATCGCGTCAGTCCCAAGACTCATGGGGGTCACAGACAGCACCACACACTTTTGAACAATGTTATCACAGAAAACAGCTGGAAAGCTGCAGTGGGAATGACTGATAAGCAGAGTCATTTCCAGCATTGTCATATGTTGCTGAGCTCTGCTGTTGAGCTCTTGTCTCCGTTCGAGGTAACTTTTTTGTTGTTGTTCAGCTTCCCTTTAGATCAATTTTCACTATCTCTGACTTGCCGGTTCTCCCACTCTGATTCCTTTGTGTCACTTCCTCAATCATTGCGTCGCCTGTGTCCACCACGCTCTTTGTTCTGGTTGACGTTCAGAGGAACTCTTAACATTTCCTGCTCTGTGAAGTAGAGTTTTGGACACATTTGGCCCTTTTCATTTTCAGTGCTTGAATACAAACAAGCCAGTCAGGAAAACCTGCCGACTGGTGACTCTGCTAATCACAGAATCATCATCTGAAACCTGACTCCTGCCATACGTTTGTTTGTTTGGAGATAATAAAATGAGGCCAGTCATAGATTTGTTTGGTTTAATTATTATTCATGTTGACCCTCCCTTCTCGACCATTAAACCACAATGCCTCATCTCCTTAGAACATTTAAAGGCACAGTAACCTTAAACTACTGAATGCCAGGAGCAGTGTTCATTTCTTCCTGCATTACCACTGTGAAATTATCAGTGAAAAATAGACATAATTTTCTTGTCCGATTCCCCTGAAATTCACCTTGGAGGCTGATATTTAGGAGTTGGGAGAAAGACATGAGGTGTGAATCGCAATTTGTGTCAAAACCTGTACGCCGTCTCTGAGTCATCCCTCTGATATGGTACACATATTTTTAAATTCAGTGTTGCATGCACTTTTTGACGGTATATATTATCTCTGACTTGAATTACGTTTAAAACCAAAGCAAGCATAAATCTGCTCCGAGATCATAGAAAAAGGACACCTGTCATACATATATTTGTCCTGTGTTGTTAAAATAGTAACCTAGAGTATAAAGACTCCGCCTGTGCTGCCAGTGAGTTGGTGTTTATTAGCTCCATGTGGCCCCAGCCTGTTCGTTGTCCTCTTGGTAGGAATGGTTGGAATCCCATACAGGCAGTCGGGGCTGTTTTGCTGTTTATCATCACAACGTCTCTGGTTTGCTGTCAGCACAAGAACATGCCGGTGTCAGGCATTCTTTATGAGTCGTTCACAACTTATACAGACGTGTGTGTGTGTGTGTGTTTCTCATTGCTGATCCAGTTAGACAGGTTGGGGTGAAACTACTGCATTCCTCCGCTGCACCTGTCAGCAGGTGCACTGGGCGGTGCTTTGCGGCAGAACGCATCACAAGGGCGGAATAAAGATTAGAGATCATATGCTGTTGTCCTTCCTGGAACCACACCCGCACATGTCCCTGTTGTCACTGCACCCTTTCATCCTCACTGGTAAATGCAAATTCCTCTCAGGCCACTCAAACCTCACTGGGCTTGATATTTGAAGTCTTACCCAGGTAGTAGCCGTATTAACTGTAGATGGCACTTAAAATAATCGATTGATTGATTATCTCTCTGCAGTTTGGGCTGATGTTGTCTTTACCCTGGTTAAATACCACACTGGAGCGCTCTCTATCCCTCCACCCTTATCCTCTCTGTTCATCTGGAGAGTGTAAACATGACGTCTGAGGTGATTGGTGTCAGGTGACCTTTTGGTTGTCATGGCAACGGGGTCCTAATTCCCAAGTCGCCGGTCATCTCCAGGGGCTTGACTGATTACTAAATACAATCTTCCCAGAGTCTCTCTCTCTCTCTCTCTCTCTCTCACACACACACTCAGACTTGGAAAGCGGTAGATAAACAGTGGTGGGGAGAGGAGAAGCTTTCGGTCTCATGATGACCATGATGTTGCAGGCAGATAACTTTGTTTGGCTGTCTGAGTAAGGACAGACCACATTCCTGCTGTCTCTCTGCACAGACAGCAAGGTACAACAGCGTTGTTGTCCACATCTGGTTGGGGCTGAGTGTTTTCCACTCATTGTTTGCTGGACACTTTGTTATTTTCTAAAAGATCGATATGGAATACAGAATCATTGAAATCCATTCACTTGTAGGTTCACAGTACTATAACTTGTGGCTTCCTGGGGGTTAAATCTGCTTAGCTGTCTTAACAAATTTGAATAAATAAAAATCAAGTCAAGTATTATCCCTCTACCCAACTCTGCAAATCCAACCAGAATGTTACAATTGGTCAGTTAATTGTCCAAACATTAACTGGCAGCTATTTGATTGATCATCACTTTTCAAGCAAAAATGGCAAACATTTAATGGTTCTGGCTTCTTCAGTGTAAGAATTTGCTGCGTTCTCTTGTCGTACATTATAATGAATTGAATATTTTTGGGCTTTTTTGCCAGACACAACAAGACATTTGCTGGCAACAGCTTGGGCTCTAAAACACTATGATGGGTATTTTTTCACATTTTAACAGTTAATCAGTGAATCACAACAAAATCAGAAAATTAATCGATAATAATAATTAGATTCAAATGAGGTTTAAGTATAATGCAACCTTCTGCTACTTCATTCAGATGTTTTCGAGTAGTAAGAGCCTCCTTCCAGTCCTCGCAGTTGTGAATAGAAGTATATAGTCTCACTAGAAAGCTTTAGGAAGATGATTCTTCAGCACTGTTCTGCACCTTTGTCCTCCACAGCCTTGCCCTCACAGATAAGCTGTAGGCTGGCTGCTCATCAGTCCCAGCTGCTACTAATCTATGGCGCGCAGAAAGAAGAGCGAAGGTGGGATTAGCATGACAAACTGTCTGATGATGACTTACTTTACTCATCATACATGTGGAAATGTTTTATATCAAGCTTTAGCAAAGGGGTGTAATTGTCACTGAAGCTACTCCTGTGTCATATGTGAAAGTTACTCTGATGGAAATACAAATGTAACAGATACAAGCTATTCTTAATTTAAAATATACTGCAGGATGTCAGTGAATCCCCAGTTTACTTTAAGGGGTTGAAGGGCAGCAGAGAAATATGGGAGAGGAACATTAATGTTTCCACAGGAACATTGTTGCTGGCAAGGTAACATATTTGAATGCTGTTTTAAACGAATGATGTCACAGCTTTGCTCTCCATTGTAAAAAGAGAGCAGAGGAAAAATGTGTTTCTTTGTTCTCTTAAGTATCCAGGCTCTTGACCACAGGCCCTATGTGTGTGTGTGAGTGCGTATGTGTGTGCGCGCTGGCATACATGCTTGTGTGTGGTCTAAATACAGCTCTTTACTGTTGCCCAAATCATTGTGTGCCAAAAGGCACAAGCAAGGTCATAAAAGTGACTTTGTTTTGCCGCTCTAAACACAGACCAGCTCTATATTTTGATACTGTTTTCCACAGGCGATGGTGTGTTTGTTGGATATGAGTCAGCAATGGATCTGTATTCAGCTACTGTTTGCTCATGAAATTTCAACCCCAGGCAATATTCTTGTCATTAACACATGTGCCTTGGCTACAATGTCACTGTTGTCAATGGAAGATTTTTATTCCGTTTAAACAGATTTAGCTTCTTCATGTTAGCTAACTTTGTGTAATTACTTGCAGGTTTTCTTTCCAGCAGGTGGTCATAGTTCAGTGTCAGTGACCTCTGCAAGGTAGAGATGTAACTAGTTTTTATTTTGAAGTTTTGAGTGCTGTACGCCTAAACGTGGCCCAGTAAATGCGAGGAAAATCGCCCATCCAAGCTGTGATCCTGGCTTAACCTCCACTCACTCTTTTTGGCAGCTAGAAGACACACACACACACACACACACACACACACACACACACACACACACACACCGACCCCACCACACATTTCCCATCTGCCTGACACTCAGATGAATTAGAGCAGACACAGGAAGAGAGCCTACATCTGAGTGTGTGTGTGTGTGTGTGTGTGTATTTGTGTGTGTACCTGCTCATCTGGTCTGTTTCTCTAACTTGTTTCTGCCCTGCTAAGCGCCAGCTGCACAGAGAGGTATTTCAGTCTACCTGACTGTGGAAAGGGCGCTCAGCACCACAGCCTAGGTCAACCACAGAGCCATGACTCAATTTCCAGTGGAATGAATGACAGGCAGAGGACAGTGTAGGTCTGATTGAGGCGTATTACGAGAGAGAGTATTCACTTTCATCAGTGACATACAGGATGTTTTTTAAAAGAAGTTCTTTGATCAAAATACGAGACCTTTTATTTTGAAGTTTGACTCTTGTAGCTCAAATAGCAACAAACAACAACTAACAGATACATAATACTTCAGCCTCTGACATGAATGTACAGTGTAGCTTTGATGATTTGTTCACGTAACAAAGTCGTTCCGAGCTGCTCCAGCTGTAAACTGACAACATCTGTTACCATTAATATGACATGTAGGTTGTAAACAACAGTATTATAAAAGAAGGTGGGAGGACGCTTGGTAAATTATGGTCTGTTTTCATGCTTGGCCGCAGCACACTCGTCTGTCTGTGATAAAACACTGTAGCAGGCTCTTCTTTTGTGGCTGAATTTATTTTATATGCAAGTAAAATCACAAGTTTTTGAACATTGTATAAAATAAAGTAACAAGCGGCGATTACGAGGTTTTCTGCCTTGGGTCATGGGAACCAGAAAGAACAAGGAGAGATTACCTCATTTGGCTCTCATTAGCATTTTAGCTCACACCCATCTTAACTTAATTTCACCCTCTTTCACTTTCTGTCTCAGGGGTTCTCTCTTTCTATGTTATGATTTAACAGAATACGCTGTGGGTCATAAAATCTGGGCGTGTATAGTTTCTCCCAGCGGCCGTGGTTGGCCTGAGTCGGCCTTACGGAGCCGAAGGAGCCCTGAGGAGAAGGCTGCCGGTGCTCTGCCAACTGAGCCCCTTCCCTCTGCTCCCCTGAGACTCATTCCAGCGTTCATATAGAAATCAATCCTCTTCCCTGTTGCTGTGCACCCCTCCTCCTCCTCCTCCTATCTCCCCATTCTCTCTCCTTTTAGTCATCTCCTCCTGTCCCCATCCTTTTCCCCAAGCCCATATTGCCAGGAATCCAATTACTTCACATGAGGGTAAACCCGGTCTAATTCCACTGCTGCTCTCCCACTTCAGGCCTTTCCTTCTTAAACTCCCTGCTCTCTCTCTCTCTCTCTCTCTCTCTCTTTCCTACTTCTTCTCCCAGAGGCTAAAGGAAGATCTCCCAACCCCTCGGGCATTTGCCCCCAGGCGTATGACTGTGTCCTGGGTCAGTGTCACCTCGTAGCCCCTCCTCTCTGGGCCCTGGGTGCTGGGCTTTCTTTGCGTTCCCACACTAAACAGTGGTTGTGTTGACACTGTTCTAGTGGTAGTGTCACGTTTTTCTGACACACAGCAGGTGAACCGTGAATAAGAACAAGGCCAAAGCAAGGCCATGGATGGATGGATGGATGATGGCAGTGGTGATATTGGGGGTGGAGGCTGAGCCAGTGGACTGGATGGTGTTTTTATTGACGGGATTTGATGGTTTTTGCTTTATTTTCAGGAAACACACAGATATGTTTAGGGACTCCAGTCCACCTGACTTGTATATTTCTGGACTGTGATAAGAAAATGATTTATGTGTTTTTAAAAATTAACAGTGGAGGTCTTCACAGTGTTTGTGTAATTTATTGAGACATAAATGGCACTATAAATTTGCTTCACTTTGTCTTAGAAAAAGCTCTGGTAATTGTTGTAATGTGTTTTCTATTTAACAGCAGTAATGCAGAGGTGGATGGGGTGTTTTATATTCCACGTTTATGTCTTTGTGAGTGTGTGTTGTTTGTCAGACATCACTTGCTGAATCATTAAGCTGTCGGGTTCCTCCGACAGAAGGCAACAGATATTACCTCCATATTTCATGTCAGGCGGAATGGACGTGCCCTGCCGGTCCCACTATCTAATCAGCCCCAAGTGGACTGTGCCAATAATCAGCAACCACAAATCACCCTCATTTCCTGTTTTGGAGTGTGGTGCATTTTTTGTTGTTGTTATTGCTTTCTTTTCCTCACAAATTCCACATTGCCTTTGAATCTGTGGCGTGCTGTGTAGGTTGTGGCAATATGCTAATAACTGATAGGAGTGGCCGCACAGAACAGGGACTGACAGATTGGATTTTCTTTGCGCTGGGTGAGAGATTATGTGTACATGTGTGTTGCTGATATGTGATTTCACCCACTCAGGTGTGCATAAATTAAACTGAAAACTCTTGACAAATGATAATGTAGTTACAGTGCATTTCTAGGCCCATTTAAAGTTTGTTATTGTGTTTTTCTTCCAGTATGTACAGCTAGAATGCTAAAAAAACAGTTTACCATTAGTGCCATTGAAAGTTTAAGCTATAGGGTTGATATGCAGTATTTGTAAGGGCTCTGATCCTGATCCCTGGTTTATTGTAACATGTTGTGCCCTGGACATGCCTGCCATCAGAAATGCCTCATAGTGCTCTGTTTAAACACTACAACTGTTGCATAATGCAGGTAAGCTGTGGAGTGGCACATACAACCTGCATTTCCAAGCAGCGGCTGGCTGACCAGGTTTTGACAGCTCACTTGATCGCAGTTATTCTTCCAAGCTAGGCTCCTTACATGCTTGCTGGTAACTTATTTGAACAGTTGCGTCTCCAAGATTGACACTGTAGATAGACTAATTTATCAAGTGAGTTGACTGATAAGTTTTGGACAAATTTGTGCAGGGTGTGGTCATGATGTTACCATTGGTGATCTCTGCATTGACTCCATCCAGGAGTTCAGCTAGCTGTCTTCTCTGCAGGGAAAAGCCAACAACAGTCCTTCCGTCCCGCACGTTGTCATGTTTTGATTCAGAGTACGCACATAGGGGGGCCGCTGTTCACGCAGGGGTCTGTTGTCATTGTGTTTGTGAGAGCGATAGAATGGAGCTGAGAGAATCAGTGTGCTGCATGCAGCTCTACAATAAAATTAGATTTTTAAAATAAAAATAGAAAATCAATATGTCATGGTCAACGTGGAATTGTGGCAGGCCGCCTCAAATAAATCAATGTATGGGAAACACTGGCCTTAGTAAACAGACAGCCAAGCAGCTACTAGGCATGCTGTGAATAGTACTCTTGGCAATCCACCAAATGAAGTGCTCCTATTATAGTGTAAACTCATGATGGACAGTTTGAAAAAAACAAAACAAATCGATGCAGTCGAACCAGAGATGTTGTTTTTTTTATTCCACTCATTCCTGCTCCGTGTCAAAAGTTTACACTGTCGATGATGCAACCTGACTGCCAGCAGTTCAGTCTGAGATTCAGGTGTGATGTGCCAGTCGCAGCTAATGTCTTTCCAACTGAGGTGTCAGTAGATGTAGCTGTTTGCAGGAAACTTGGTAAAACAAGAAAGTAAAGCTTCTTCACAAGAAACATTTCTAGACTACAATGAACATCACAGATTGACATACAGTACAGAGAGTGTCTGAGGTTGGATATGTGCTGTAATCCCTTTGTGAGTGTGATCTTGTGTGTGTGTGTGTGTGTGTGTGTGTTTTTGTGTGATGGATATGCTGCATGCTCAATTGTGACAGATGTAGGTGCTCATCTGTAGTGACTTCCTCCCACTGCTCAAAGAGGAGGAGTGTAAACATGCTCAAACAAAGTCTCCTCCTCATCCATCTCTCCCTCTCTCCAACCTGTCCTTAAACTATCTAATCCAACAGAGTAGTTCTTACTCTAAAGGCTAGTTGCAGGTCAATTTGTTGAAATTTGAAACATGTTTTTCTTTGTAAGCGTTACAACAAAAATTACCCCACAAATTATCATCATATAAATAATTAAATAGCAGATAAACACAAGTGCACCTACTGCCACTGATAATATCTTGTAACTTATCATGATGTTCCCTTGTCTGTTATAGATCTAGTGGTAAAAGAAACCTCAAAACTGTTGAAATCCTCAAACTTGATACTATAAGATTGTCATAGGAAAGGAATAAACTTGCCTGATGCAGCAGACAGGTAGGAAAATACACTCCTGCTTCATATCTCAGTCTTTCAGTTCAGCCTCTGTAAACTCGGAGCGTGGCAGACTGAGCACCGTGACTGGCACAGCCCTTCATAAAGCTCCTCAGCCCCTTAGGCAGCATGCTAATGTAAACACTCCCCGTATTTTAATCAGAACCATATGCCTTGCATTCTTCCCCCGGGGACCTGGACCTCAGTTCTGCCTAAAGTCAGCCAGTAACACGACAGCCACTCTGCATTAGCAAGATTTGCTCGGCTGAAACACCTCATATGAGCAGACCGCCTTTTAAATATTATATTTCAGTCGAGCTCATATCACACCTGAGGAGGACTTTCTTAGAGTTCTACTTCTTTCTAAGCATTGCTGAGTAATCCTGAACATCCTTGGCCTTCATGTATTTAGAGAGCTGAAAGCTCCTGATACGAAGCCCTGTTCCTCATTAGCATGACTCATTGATAGTAGGAAGAGAGTGTTGCATTGTTTTGTGTGGGACTGATGGGCTGATAAATTGCTGCTCCATAAAGCACCGTCTCACCGCTCAATTAGCTAGGGAGGTTATCTGAGGACGCAACGCAACACGCCACCGTGGCAGGCAGATGGTGACTTGGTGTGTGTTCGTCTCATTTGACAGTACCTGTGTCTTACGCATAATCACTCTCTTCCTCCCTCCCATCCACTCTTTTTTTATCTACCCTAGTTTCCCAGTCGGTCCTCTCCTGTCGTCCGTTCACTTGCGCTCAATCGCTCATGTCTGTCTGACGTTTCTCACTTTTCCCCGTGCTTTGTCTGCTGAGGCTGTGATGGATTGCTTTTACTGGGCAAATAGCGTTGCATTCATCACCCCCGCTAACTGAGTTGGCAAACATGATTTTTCCCCAATAAACTGGGTTTTCTTTTGCTGTGGACAACATGTAGCCCAAATAAGAACCTAAATAAGGAATAGTCATGGCCTTGATATACTTTTTGTGTTTTCATCTCTGGAGAAGACAAGCACGACCCTGGGGCTTTGTATTTCTTGTACGGACACTGGGGAACAGAGCAAGAAACAGTTTTATTAGCTTTGATGCAAAAAGAGGCCAGTTAGGTCCGGTTTGGCAGAGTGAAACCAAAGGGATGAACGAGAAAAAAAACGCTGTGTATGTCTGGAGAGAGACACACTTACTGAATGCTCTGCATGTGGTTGGACCTGCTCAGTTGGATTGTGGGTGGCCTGATGTCATCATCCACACATGCAGCCAGTTTCTGCCTTCATGCTGCACGGCCCAGCTTCAGTTTCAGTGCACGTACACGTGTTCATTTCCCTATCTGCTTATTCTTTGATCTCCCATCGCATCTACTGTTAAGGCACTTGGAGAGTGCTTTCAAGGCCCCCTTTTCTCTTCCACTCCTTAGGACTCTGGAAAAAAATAGCTGTACAAACAACAGATGTGTGCTGTGATCCCAGGCCACAACTTCCATTTTTAAGGAATGGTATGTTCCCAACCCCCCTGACACAGCTTGACAAAGGAGATCCTTTAGAGAACATTGGTGGTCTTTTGTTCAGCTGTGAATTATCAGATCCCTTTCATGTGTCAGTGCACTGAAACTTCCCATCCCAAATCACTCCTCTGATGTAGGTGTTTTGACTCTATTGAATGCTGCAGTGATAGGATCATGCCAGCGGCCCCTCCCACTGTGACAGGGTGGCAAGTGAGTCTGCATGTTCATGTGTATGCATGCTCGTACACACTCCCAGCCACCAGCAACTGTCCCATACAGGTTCAGTCACAGTAGACTTGCTGAGAAGAAGGACTATTGCCTGATTTCTCTCTAAATTCCAACACTGCACAGAAACAGGACTGGGTGAAGCTGAGGTCTGTCCTGTGGCTCTTTTCCCAGGAAAATGCCCTCCTAGCTGAATGAGAACTCTCAGGAAGTTGTATTTGTCATCCTTGAACAATCTGAGTTTTAATAGCTGGCCTCAGGTATGGTATGTTTTTCACTTGCTGCTTATGCTGCCTACTAAGTATCGCACGGGAACAAGCACTACTCTGTTAAGAGCAACCTTTCCACTTTGTGATTATTACACACTCCAAGGCGAGGTGAGAATGTTGCAGAAAGAAATGCTCATGGTAATATGTTCTTTATGAGGGCTTTATTGCTCGTCATATTGCTGAAGGTGATGTAATTGTTGAGGTGGGCTGAAAGGTAGAGAAAGGCTTGCTTCACCTGCTTATGTTTCTGATGAGAATAATCGTATTTTTTTTCTAATGCGAGTGCCGTAGCTGTTGTGTTTGTACGTCTGTGATGTGGAAATGTAAATACCAAAGTGCAGGAGAAGTGAGTTTAGCCTCGTGTCTTATATCGTATACCTCATTTTTTTTTCATCTTGTGTTCCCTTGTTTTGTCAGTAGGCAGCGTAAAAGTCAAAAGTGCAAGAGGATGTAATGAGATTTTTGTGAGCAACTTAATCTATCCCCTTCTGTCCCTTATCCTCCCTCTCTGAGAAGCCAATATTGGTCTAGCAATTCCACCTGATGTTTCTCAGTTCACTAGGTCCTTCCTTGCTTTGAGAAGAAAATTAAAAGAGAAAAAAGATGTAGAGATGTAAACCGTTGCCGGAATGACTGGTAGCCTCCATCTCACAACTGTGGTATGTTGTTGTGCTCGTAAACTCAGACCACATTCCCCATAAAGCCAGTTGCTTTTTCTTGCAAAGATGATGTTGCTACTAGCTCCTCATCTTTCTCCCTGTCATATGAATTTTATTGTTGAACAGCAGAACAAAGCGGTAGTTCTTCTTTTAGTGTGCCTTGTTTGCACCTGACAGACAGCTTTCTTTTTTCTTTCTTGGTGCATGAAGCCATCTCCCCTTGTGTTATAAGTAATATTGCAAATTTCTTCACAAAATCAAAAATAGGAGTCCAGAATATTAAATGAAGTTCAAAGGCCAGTAATAGCCTGATAATCTTATTGCTATCTATAGTCTCCAGTAAGATAATTAACAGTTTATGTTAAATGGCTGCATGTGGGAAGCTGCAAGTTACAACAGACTTCAGTGTGTGTGTGTGTGTGTGTGTGTGTGTGTGTGTGTGTGTGTGTGTGTGTTGGGGGGGACAAAGCAGCTGGCTGCTTTAGCCCAGTGGTAGCTGCAGCAGCATGCAGCCATATGGTGCCTCAGCCTCTTTGTAATAACTGGACCAGTGGAAGAGATGAAGATGGAAAACTGAACCTGAGGTCTGATGAGAAAGAGTCAGCAGATGCGTCAGTGTAGCGATTCTGCTTCAATTCCAGTTCATGTCTTGCGAAATGTGAAGACCCGTCGTCTGAACTGCAGTGAAAAGGGCCATAAACACTTGAGTCTCCACGCATAATTCCTTTATCACCACATACTGAACCCGTCTTTGCTTTGCTGTGCCTCCATGCATTCTTTCTGACAAGTGTGTCATCGGCAGTGCATGGCTTATTATTCCAGCTGTGCTTTAGCTGCAGTGCTGGCAGCAGTTCAGGGCATTTAGTCATGCTGAGGTCAGGAGTATGCTACCACCTACCACCATATATAAAGAGACAGAGGTTGCGGGGTGTGCGTCCCGCTGTAAGATGATACAATAATTGATCCCATTGCACAGATCCCACCCCTCTTTGCTTTATGGAGACACGATTACCTCAGAGACCTCATGATGGGAGTGATGTCGTGCACACGTGGTCGTTCCGAAGGTTGATTGTCCCATGTTGTGTCAGAAGCAATAAGAAAAGGGTTGAGTTAACATTAAATTGATGTTAATGCCTCGGGCTGAAGCTCATTTTTCATTTTTGTGGTAGTAAATGGATGTTTGTACATGAATTGATGGATGAAAGTGGGAGTCCATGGTGCTACAACACTCCACAGATGGATCATCTACACCTATATCTTGGAGGTGGCTCATTGTGTAATTAATGACATGGGGAGCTCAGCCGCCGCATGCTGTCGACACACACACTGGGAACTGTGTAGAGAGGATGTGGCAGCGCAAACAAACACAAATCAATAGCTCACCCTACCCCTTTCATTAGCATCGGTGTCCAGGTTGGTCACTCTCTCCACTGTATATATGTGTACATCTGTTCAGTCAGACAGAAATTATTGTACACATTTTATTGAAACTTGACTCAACTGCATGAACATTTAAGGGCTGTAAAGGGCTGCGGTGGTGTCATGATGGATCGCCTTGTATTTCAAAGTGTTTGTACCATTTCCTGTGTTTGTAAATGTGGGTGAAAACTTATTGGAAGCATTTCACTAGAATGCAATCCAGTATAAGACCATGTCACGCTAGGGTTGAGTGAACACAAAAAATGCAACTTAAAAAGTTTCACAAAGGTAGTTTTACATCAGATTGTCTTATATGATGCATAATATATGTTTTTAAGGTCAGTGACTTTTTATGCTGTTTGTTTGTGTGAGTGATATTTACACTGCAGCTAAATTGGAACAGCAACAGAATGAAAACTCCATCTCCCCCCTCCCCTCTCCCCCCCAAAAAAAATGTAATTAGAGGAGCTGAGAACAGAAATGTCATGGCTATTGATCAGAGCGCGTGGGGGCAAAAAAGGCACTGGCTGGTCTCCATGTTTAACGACTAATTAAAGGGCCTCATTAGGAGGGCGGGAGTTGGGGCTGTTTGTCTGCAGGGCAGAGACCGTCCAGCCCCAGTCATCTGGCCCACAGCGGACCACTCATTTCTGGAATGTGAGGGATTTGCATAGAGGTGAATGAGCATGTCAGCTGCTGGCGTGGAGAACTCTGTGGTCAGCGTCAGGTTAACGTCCAGACACACAAACACAAACGAGCATACTGTGGAGTTTATGTCCGTGTGTTTGCAAGTTTGTGTCATCTTACACTCATTTGGGAGCTGGGAATCCCCATGTAATCTTGAAACGGGGGGGCCGGTAATCTTGATGTAGCATGTATTTTCAGCCAAACCCGTCATCTCTCATCTGGACATGAATTCTTCTGCTTTAATGTCATTGTTGGGTTTGTTTTTCTCCGTCTTGCTGTCCTTCAGCTCTTGAATCCATAACAAACTGTCTTTTTACTTTTTTATTTTAGTTGATGTGACTCTGAAGCTGATTTGGCTGACAGTCCTGCAGTGCCCCCCTTAGTGCATTTAGATTTCCTTATGATTTCCAGGCAGGGAAGCAGCTTGTCACATCATTAAGGGACATTTGGTGTAATGATTTGTTTATTGGGCCTTATCTGTTCACACATATGCTTTCTGATTGAGTCGACACTTGAGGGTTATTTGTGTTTACTTGGAAAAGCTAGAATGTCTTGAAATAATTTGAAATGTGTTAAGACCATGAAACTGTTCCTTTTTAATGTTCTTTGCTTTATTTGTGCTTCAATACCAGGAGACCTCTTTGTATGCTGTGGTAGAAGAAAATAATATTCCAGACCAAGTAATAAGGCTGCGTTCACTAGGTTGCAGAAGTAATATTCTCCATCAGATTTAGAGCAGGTCACAGAGCAATGATGCGAGTGCATGCTGAATGTGTTGCAGTGGGCTTTTCTGTTGCCCCGCGGCTGTGCAGCGTGATTAGTCAGTTGCCAGCCATCCTCACCAATGAGCAAGCCTCTTCTTCCTTTTTTTACACACACACACACACACACACACACACATCTCACATTTGTAATTTCTGCAAATAACCTGATGATAATAAACAAGTGTTCTGTTATGTAGTCATCTGCAAATTGATGAGGTTAGCATGCAGAGGGCGGCACAGAGTCAACAGGAATATAAGCAACAGCACCTTATCCTTTCAATATGTATGCATTGCGTTTTTATTAGTTTTTATGGAACAATTTGTCCCTCTAAGACGTCTCACTCTGGATGCGTTCTGCATCAGGGTGACGAATGTTGTTCAAGCAGCACCTGAGTAAGCATTCACCCTCTATTGATTTTCCAACTTTTTAGTTCACAAATCTATCTCTGAGACTGTTTGCAGCTCAGCCTCCTGGCATGGTGGACAGAAATCAAAGCTAACTTTATTTACTTCCCAGTTCTCAAACTTTGACAGCGACATTTTTTTTTGTTCTCACAGCGATTTCTCTGCCTCAGCTTTCTATCAGTTCATGTGTTTATGACTGCAGACTGTTCCAGACGCCTTGAGGTGGTTTTGTGGTAATACCAGCACCCAGAAGCTGGCAATTATGGCTTATGTTTTATAACGTGATTAATCCCTGCTCCTGAGGAGATGCAACTTTTTACAGCTATATGCACTCAAATCTCAGTCAGACCACATGGTCAGCTTAGTTGAGGTGGGCCAGTCAAGATGAGGAGAAATAGACACGGAAAAGCAAAAATGAGCCAGTGAGTGGCAAAGTTTCCCAAATGCAGTTCAGTGTCTTTCCCTTTTGCGCCAAATATTACTCACTAACAAGCAAGAGGCTTTGCAGTGTAGCTCTGCAGATGCAGGCGCGAGGGCTTGGAGGCTCCAGGCTGACTTTGAAGCTAATTCAATAGTGTGTTCTCCTCTGCTCTGGCGCATAATAAGATTGGAACACAGGCATTTGGTCCTTTGATTAAAGTGTCCAATCAAAACGAGGTTATCAGGAGACAGATTCCTCTGGCACCGACTGTAATGGAGAGCGTTATCTCTGTCTTTGTCATTATTGTTTCCTTAATTGCAAACGATGCCGGTGTTCGCCTTGGTAGACCTCTTTGAGCATCTCAAATAATAGGGTGTGATAGCACCGCTAGCGAGTTGAGAATACTAATTAAATAGCCTGGGGTTCCCAGACTTTCCACTTTTTTCCAAGTTCAGTAATTAAATAACTTTACAGTGAGTACAACAGTAACTGTGTTTGTATCACAAAGAAGCCTTGTTCACTTGTTAAATTTGGTGGAGTTTGATAGGACCACAGGTGGCCAAGAAACACCAGAGAACATGTACCGAAAGGACTGTTTCATCTAAGATCTTCTCCACTCTACCCAGACTTGTGTGGTTTGTGCCGGTGCTGATATTCCCAGGGAACAGGCCAAAATGTGTCTGAGCCAGCACAGGAATTAATGTTTCTGCACATATTGGTCCATCTGTTCCTGCACAACATCACTGCTAGCCAGTAGGAGTTTATGAGGAAGGCAAATGATATTTGTATTGGCTAAAACTGGCTATAACCGCTCCTATAAAAGCCAGGTTTTCATTGGTCAAACATCAACACGCTTTCATAGGCCAATGCAAAGCATATTTTCTGGATACAGTTGTAGTGTGGCAACCTTATGATGCTAGGATTCACATCATTTCATGGTTGTGAATCTCATGCATGCGTTTTTCCTAATATAACAGCGTGACATCTGCTTTTTAAATTCTATGAGCTCTGATATGTGAAAGTCCACATTTAAAGACAGTGCATCTAATGGAGGTCTTCAAATCCAATGTGGTGGTTCCAGTTTCCCATGATTCTTTAGGTGTCAGGACACTCTCTGTGTAATCAGGGCTCCTGACGCAGAGCTTCCACCAAATGACCTGCAGGGTGACTTCTCGAGAAAGCAGCAGCAACTATGACTGAGATTAGTTTTATTTATCTTCAGAATATTCTTTCTCCTTTATTTTTCACTTGAGGACCACCCGTATTGTCTTTGCTGTCTCTCTCTCTTCCTGACACTTGTGAAGTCTCATGTTTAAATGGCACAAGATGCATTTACTGCTCCATTGACATGCTTTCTTGTACAGTGAACATGCTGATTTCTCCAGCCCTCAGTTGATATGTCATCTCCTTTCAGAGCATCCTGTTCTCCACCATGAAGCCCCCACAGCCTGCCAGCCTATCCTCTCCTTATACATCGTGATTAGTCATTGATTTGTTTCACTGCACATCTGTTGGCTCCAGGCTAATTTATATTTTCTGATTACCTTTTTACCTCAGCAAGGCCCCCGCAGCTACATTGTTAGCATAGATCTGCTAGCCAAGTATGAGGCTAATGGCCTAATGTGGTTGGCGCTGACTGATGACTAACATTAAGATCTGTGCGGTGGCTTTTTTCTTTAAAGTGGAGAATTGATGAAGATCACAGGGCTCCAGGTTTTATTCCCCCATCTGTAATTTAAAGGGGTACACCAGTATTTTCCCATGTAGAGCACCACATATTAAAAAATGATGTACTCCATCTGATTTGGTTTAATTTTCTGTTTTTCCTGACTTCCGGTCAGCTGTTGATGAAAGTGTGATTTTGAAATTACTGAGGTAACAATATGCAACAAATACAGGTTTGGTCTTTGAAAGTGGAAATTCCAATGAAATTTAACATGGTTGTTATACATTTACATCAATTATATGCACCTTTTTCAATAAGGAGGCATCGTTGTGTCTTTAAGGAGTCTTTGAAATGATCTAGTGTACACCCAGATTTGAACGCTTTGGTATTTCCTGATTGAAACTGAGTGTGAAGCCTTTCCAGGGAAATATACTTTCTAGTGCAGGAAGGGATACCTTCTATTATTCTGGCAATTTTTTTTAAATAAAAATAATTTGGCTGTTCGTTTGGTTAATAGTTTGTAGGCTGTTAGTATGAACAGTGAAGGCCACCAAGACCAAGAAAAGAGAAAAACCTACTCAGACGTCTTTAACAGAAAATCAAAAAGGCAGAAAGGCAAAAGAAGGTGTGACTGAAGTTTAACTGCAAAATGAATTCTTGGGAGTGGCGTGCAGAAATAATAAAGCACTGACAGTCACTCACGTTGCCAAATAAAGGAGGATCATAAGCATTGCATCTCTACAGTGTTAGTCTGATTTCATAGGACATTTAGATGATTTTAAGCATTGGCGTTTGTTGATGTCATGGGGTAGGAGATTTGAGTGGAAGGTGGAGAGACAGTATAACATAGCTCTGTTGGTATGCATTGTTATGTGCTAGTACTCATGCAAATTATGACCACATGCTCAGACCTTCCGTTGTTTACATTAAATGATTTTACTTTGACCCAATCTTTCATTAAAAACAGTTGTGCTTAATTCTTGAATTACAACAGCATGTCGTTTTTCATGTTGCTGTTTGAATGATGTTCACCTTTCTAAAGCACAAGGCAGACTCATAGGGCCTTTCTCAAGCCATAGGCTAAATTAAGAGGTGAACCCGGTTATTAAGAGGGAAAAAATCACACTGTGCTAAGTGGCACTTTTTGTTCCACTGCAGTGTATAACTTTAGCCATTTAACCTTAGTTTGGGAGGTAGAACCCCTGCCCATACTGCATCTCTTTAACTCTTGACTTTTTACAGTTAGATGTATCACATTATTCATTTGCACACCAGTGTTTGGACCGCTCCACAGCAGACTTTCAGATTGAACTATAATGCCACATTGCAGCCATTTAGCACTGGAACTGAGCTTGTACTTTGCAGAATGATGGATCAGTGTACATTAACTAAACATTTTGCTGAAATCTCTGCGAGCGTCTCTGCATATGTTCTGAATAAAAATGTCAGCCGTTGACTTTTTTTAATAAAACTTCCCCCAAAAACCCGGAGATGTGAAATGACATCATTGTTGAGCTGCACTCCAAAGGCAGTTGTGAGTGGTTCATGTGTCACAGTGGTAAGGCCTTGTGGTTGTATCCATTGCATAGGATGTAATCAGGATGACTAACTACTGTAAGGCAGTAAGTAATGTTGACTTATTAGCAGGAATTCAGTTCTCTGTAGGGAGGCGATATGAACTTCTGTCAGTTTTTATTGTTTTGTTTCATTCCCAGTCGTGTGTACCCTTAATCCTTGACCCTTGACAGCCTCTTTCACTGTTTGCTAGACTTGAGCATATTACTGGCCTGTTCTAGTTTCCAGAAGTTTCTAAAATGTTTAAATGATCTCAGCCTCAGGTTGAAGACACTATTTTAATCAATTTGGGTGTGAAAGGAAGCTGGTCTAGATCTCTCTCTTCATTGGTCCGTTTTCTCAGTTTCTCTCGTCTTGTAACGCTTTTTGACCTCTAATTTGCCTTCTGTTCTCCCTCCTCCCACTAACACACCCGCTCTCCACTCCCTTATCCCCCCCAGAAAAAAAAACAGCTTCATCTTCACTACTTCCAGCTCAGATAGTTTTGTGGGAATCTGGAGGTTTGGGAGGTGGGGAGGGGGCACGGAGGCCACCATTCTGATGTCTCGCTAATGCTGCTCGATAAATCACTCGCCAAGATTCCTGCACACTCCCACAAGCCATGCTGTGTCCACTGTGACTTGTTGATTCATTCATCAGTTTATCATTTATCTGTCTTTGAGTTACTGAGCTGCAGCTGCTGTGGGTTATTAACCACTGCCTGCACGAGTAGCTGCCAGTTCAGGAACTCATTACTTCATTATAGACACTGTACAGGGTTACAGCTAAATGACCATCAATAGGCCAAATGGTCTTTTAATGACACTAAGTCGAACTGCTTAAGAAGAATGCCATAAAGAGCGGGTACACTTGATGAGCAATTAAACATAGGAAATTTCAGGTATGTGTGAAGAGCCGACTTCAGTTGTTCATTTGACTGCAGAGGGTTCAGCCTCGAGACACAGTACAATCCCTTGTTCTTCCAGTTTCTGCCAGTGTGACAAAGTGAAACAAATATCACTCCTCTCATTGCTCAACAATTCCTCACATGATGTGCCAGGAGACACTCCCTCATATTCCTTGAAACGTTCTCAGTCTTTATAACTCTTTTGGGAAATGCTTCACAGACATTCCTCCAATTGGCTACATGGATTTTTTTTAATCCCCATATTGCTTCTTTTCTTTTAAGTAATGAGTCCCACTGTGGTGTGTTAGGCCAGTGGTTCCCAGCCTGTTTTTTGTGACCCCTTAATATGAAGCCATGTCTTCTTGTGAACCCTCATTACATGTTGCATGCCTATGGGTTCTCACATTGAGCCATTTGAATCAGTTTTAGAGGCCAGAAGAATGAAACTATGCAGCGCTTCAGGAAATCAAGCAAAGATTAGGGGGAAATCCACAAAATAATTGTATTATTTTGGTAATGGCTGTCGTATTATTATTATTCATTATCATCTGCTGACCTCCGGGCTGGGAACCACTGTGTTAGGGCACATTTTCCACCAAATTCAATAGAACCAAAAAAGAGTATTTGAGCATATTTGGAAGATGAGAGGACAGATGGTGCAGCCATGTTGCTAAATCTGCGAAGCAAGTACAAGACAATATGACTCATTTGGATGAGTGTCTGTCCATTGTTAGCTGGAGGTTGTTGGCGAGGGGTTGCTTTGGACGTTCATTCAGTCAGTTTGGAGAGCTGTTTCTAGTTCAGCGGCCTTGCGTACAATCTCGCTGCAGGGGGAGTGAGAACAGTGAAGGGGTATTATAAGAGGTGGGGTGGGGGTTGCTGTTGACTAATTGTTGTAATGTGGTCTAACGGTGCACGACCCTCGCTCGCTCCATCATTCTGCGTCAACTTTGCCTCAGAGTGCTGCTCTCCTCAGTCATCTGGAATGCACACTTCATGCACGCATGCACAAATGAGCGCCGCAGAAGGACTGATCCACACACACACATATATATATATACCCACGCCTCTTTGGCCTCCCTAGGGAGTTAACCCCAAATCATTACGTTTATCCACTCCTTCTCAGTGTTTTGCTTTTCTTACATTTATGTCATCAGGCGCGATTTCCCCTCAGAGTTCCCTGCAGTCTTCCACCGTAAAGTGCAGCTATTGACTTCAGCTCTGGTTAGCTGTAATGGGGGATTGCATGCTGTGAAGTTATGGCATCCTCTTTGTCTTCTGTGGTCCTGTATGGCTCACTTAAAAGAAATGGTGAGAACGTTTGTAATGGTTAGGGTGGTTGATTGTCTCCCAGGCACCCACAGTAAAAAATAGATGGCGTTTATGCCCTGGGTTGGCAGTGTGCAGGTCTTGCACTTCTGCATTATCATGAATATTTGACAGTCTATCGGGTTTAGGAACACTGGTACCTCTTAGTTAATGTAGTACTGTATGCCTACTGTATGTCCTCTGAGGTATAACTTTAATGGGCTGTTGGCTCAAAGCTTTTTGACCATCTGGTACTGCTGGAAACTCAGTATGTGATCATTGTAAAGAAAGCAGAAAGGTATGTGTTGGTAACTATCTGCAGACTTTATATGGGTCAGTCTGCTTTTCATTTGTCATATTATGTGCATGCTGTACTTTCCTATGTTGAAACTGTAATCAGTGGGTCGCCATGATGACTTGTGTATGAACATCACAGGTTTAGAGGAACGTTATTCATTTTCATTGGTATTTCAGTTTTTACAGAGGTCTTGCAGAAGATGTCTTATCTACACAGTTTGTCATTTTGACATATGTCAGCATATGTCACGGTCGTTTGGGTTGGGTGGAGGATATCACAGTAGTTCCTAGTCATTTTGAAACTACCCCGAATGCTAATGAAAGCTAATGTTAAGTAGAATGTGTTTGGGAGCTTGTATGCTAGTTAATACAAATGAATAGGTCCTATAGGCAATAGACAAGCAGTCTGATTGATTAGAGTGCTGTTGTAGAGTTTCAGTCTCTATTGTTGAACAGAAACATTACAATGAAATCCCCTATTCATTCGGACCGAGCTTCCCTTTGAGCAAAGCCAAGTAGCTTTTTTAGTTCATGCTGTCTTCCCTTTTTTTTGCCTTTAATGAACAGTACAACGATGGTGTGGAAAGGGTGGAGAGACATGCAGCAATGGGCCACAGGTTGAGCTACCTGGGTGCCCCAAGATGGGGATATAATATTTCAGAAAATACTGAAATATGCCCATCACAAATTTTCTAAGACCACGCTGACATTTTAAAATTGTTTTGTCTGACAAAACAGTCCAAACAGCTTACTGTGAAAGAAAAACTTTTCACAAATTCTCCTCAACAGATGCCTTTAAAGAGGGTTGACTGCAAAACTTCTGACTAGAAAACATCAGCAAATAGACCCAACCATCACTGGACATCTCTGGAAAAGGAGTTAACACTTGCACATTTGGAAAGATTACCGGCATGGCGACGTATGCAGGAACACCACTGACTGATTCGCATTCTGTATGAAAGAATATTGAAAATTGAAAATAATTTTTCCACCTCGATGTAGACAGCTATTCGAGGAATCGCCGTCCTCACACCTATTTTATTGTAGTGTTTGTCGTTCTTTGGACATAAACTTGATCGACCCTTCATTCTCTTAACTGCAGCCAAAGGTTATTCTTGCTCCCTTGTCTGCGTTCATCACAGGAGGGCTGATGAGGCGAGTTGGTGAACATCTCTTTCTGATGGGAGCGAGCGCACCGCCTCACCGTGCTCCCTGCTTCACCTCCTGTCACCCACACAGCCATCTCCTCAAAAATAAAAAAAGTTCTTCAGTGGATTTGGGGGTTAGCCACACCTCGCTGCATTCACCCCTTTCAATGAGCTGTCACTGATTGAAGCTTATTTGCATTTAAATGGACAACTAATTCTCTCCTTCTTAATTGTGCTTGGTTGAAAGATTTCAACACAAAAGGAAAAAGGCATTTGCAAAGTTTTAGGCACGTCTCCGTGTTTGACTTCAAATTACAGTCTTTTTTTTGTTTTCAACATAAACTTTAAAAAAGAGCTCAGAAAAGATGTCGTTCTTGTGTCTGCATCTTTATCTGATAGAGCAGATAATGTGATTGCAGTAATGGAGGGAGTCCAGGCAGGCCATACTCGTTATCTCTGTGTGTTTTCTTCTCTTGTCTCTTTCTGGGTATTTCTGTCTTTCTCTTCCTCTCTCGTCCAGAGCGCAAAGCAAAGATCTCATTTGGGGACAGATGGATCTCCCTTTTCCTCTCTCTAGACAGTTTCCACTCTAGTCTTATCTCTGATCTGTCCATTAAAGGCAGCAGGAGGGCAGGGGGTGAATGGAGGCTGGTAAAAGGAAGAACCAGAAGATTTGGTAAACATACACAACTCTCCTCTCATCTCCTCTTACCCCCCCCCCCCATTTTCCTGACATTCTCTCTTTCCTCCCCTCCTGCCTGACTCATATCCTCCCTGCATTCCTTCCCCTCTTTCCTCCTCTTGTTCCTCACCCAGTGTCCTCTGGGTCTTTTTCTGGGTGTCTTTCCTCAACCAGACTATTTCTGTTTTGGTTCTTGTAAACAGTGTTGGAAGTACGTTTCCTACATGTTATTACAGTAGCTGTTCATCACCGCTTCGCCGTCATTCGGCTACTTAATTCCAATCAGTTTAGCAGTGTGAGCTCATTTCTTATTGTAAGGGCATGACTGCATGAGCAATTCTTTTATTTTGGGTGCAAAAAGTAGCCAGAAGATACAAGAACTTCCTCCAGCAAACGGACACACACTTTTTCACTTATATCCCAAGTACATCATGCTAGTGAACTTCGCCTGCACCTTGATTCAGTTATTTAATTGGCAGTCCTTATGACTTTTCTAACATACATATCATTTGCCACAGTAAACTGGACTAACACTTCTGAGAATTATATCTTGTAAACTTTTATCAGCTATTCTCTAACTCGGTTTGTGTGAAGTCTTTTTAGCAACTACTCTCTAGTCTCATTTATTCAATTCATTTTAATCAATTTGCAGCATTGTCACAAACGATTTATTAAACTTAACTGTCAAGAATTTGTAAATGGGTTTGACTTTGTTTAATTTTTATCTGCATACAGGTAGACATATTGGTTTTGGAGTTTGTAGTATTCATGTACAGTAGCGGACGTTAGGCTGCTTGGTCATTCAGTTTGACATTATTTTTGGCGAAATGTAGTTTAAAATCTTTGTAATTTAGTGATGAGAAAATCTCTTCTTTGAAAACACTGAAGTTCTAACAAGGCTAAGTTTGAACTTGCAGTAGAAACAGCTGGTGCTCCGGATGCTCTCCAGTTCTTTTCTACAACTGCTGCATAACTGTGAGCGAGGTGGAGGGAAGACCACGGGTTGACGGAGCTGCATAAAGGCTGACCGTTCAGTCTGCACCGTCCTGTCAGTTAGCAGCTGGAGCTGACACCACTACTAACAGCAGAGCCTCTTTAACACACTTTAAACACAGCGAGAATCCCACAAGTTCTCATTACCGCATTTTTTGCTGCATCAGCAAGTCCGAAAAACTGAGGCAGAAACTGAATGTTTATGTGTGTGTGTGTGTGTGTTTGAGAGAGAGAGAAGGGTGGTGTTTTTCCTCTTGTCTCATATTTGAAGCTCCCTGTGAGTGGAGGGCTGTGCTGTATATTGACCTGTCTGTGTGGGCGGAAGTTAAGGACATAAAGCCTCTTCTTCAACGATAGATGTCATTGATATTCATTCACTCAACCTTTATTTATACTCAAGAGATGACTGAGGGGTCACCCTCATTCGCAATTAGTCAATTACAAAAACAAGTAAAAGGCCATACGACGATTTCAGCAATAAAAAAGTCATGTAAAACTTTCTGATCATTCACCAACTAATTTATTGGCAAATTAAGGTAAAAAAATGGAAAATAAAATACATTTATGTAAAAACTCTTAAACTTTGTAATTAGGGTAGATAATTTGAATATACAAAATAAAGTTATGTAAAACAGTTGGAATCAAAATATTTCTAATGTAAAGTAGTGTATTAACTTTACATTTTGTTCTGAGAGTCAGGTGCACTAAAATTAGAAGCAGTCTTTCCGGGTTCAGACAGGACTTGTGGAACATGAAGCAAAAGCCAGTCAGTCACAGTCCATCTGAGAGATGGAGCAGTTCTGAAAGGTATTATGGTCATTTTAATTATGGCAATGTGGCCCAAACAGTCCACATTCATAAGGTTAGACTCTCGTAGTAACACAGAGCAGGCCTTTGATTTGCTGTAGCTTGCTTTATTGAACATTTATGTACATTGGTCAGTACTGCTCTTGTTGTCTGTGGGAAGCCCTTCAATTAAATTGACAATAATGCAGCATTTTGACTGACTGACTCAGCTCAGCTCAGTGAGACAAGAGGACCCTTGTGTCTGACAGCGTGTGTCCAGAAATCTTACAACTGACCTCTCTGAGTTTCTGCTTGTCTCTCATCTTTCCTTCATCACACTCTCTGTCCATTCGATTAATCCTCCAGATTGGCTTGTCTGTGTCGCCCACCCCCAACTCCCTCCTGATGTCTGCTCCTCGTTCTCGCTCTCTTCTCTGTCATTTTGCCTTTCTCATTACAAGTCAGCATCATTATTTGGGCTTACCTGCCTACGGTTCTTGTAGGATTTAGTTTTCCTGTTGCAGGAGATCGCTTTCTCCTCCAAAACAATGATTAATGACGCCCAATTTCTGAGTAGGCAGAAATGGCAAGCACGCCCCAGTTTTGAAGAATATTAATTGCATGAAGGAGCGTTCACTCACAAACACTCATTACCTCCTCTCATCAACAATGCTCGCACCGTTCCCTGTCAGATGCTCGTCCCTCCTCCTCTGTTTGGTCTTTATTTACTCTGTCTGAGTGCATGTGGTGTGTGAGAGGTGTCAGCAGTCTGCTTTTCGCTAGACTTTCATTGACAGAACAACCAAAATAATTTCAATACACTTGCAGACAATAAGACCGGATGTTTGTGTAGCCTTAGTAACAAAGTCTGTCTGCAGATCACTGTATTCCACTCACTGCTTGATGTTTTAAAAACCGAGCCATGTCCATTTCCTGTGGATGAAGCAAACCTTTCAAAAAGCTTTCTTCAGTGTTTCCAGTGTTCCTGCCTCTGTAGAACTATGTCACTCCCCCTGAAATCACACTCAGAGCTGAGTGCTGAGGGTGTTTTTTATGAGGGGGTACAGTATAAATAAACTAGTCAACAGTGGAACAGACTTGACAGTCTTTGCCATCACCATGGATACTTACAGATGCCTTACTCACCCTGCTGTAGCAATTACATTATGTGCTGTTCACTGTAAATATTTAAAGCTGCACTAGTCAATATTTTTCGATGAACAGTGGATCAAATGACTATGTGTAGTGTCAAGGGGATAGTCGGAGTGACAAACCCAGAGAGAATTAGCACCTAATTTTTTCCGTTCCCCTCAGCAGGTTTTTTAGCATCTTTAAATGCATTGTTTTTGTTTTATGGCCCACAACTGTACTGTTCAGGTTCAGTCTCACAGCTCCCGTCAGTGTTCAGACAGCTGTTTTTCCAGCAAAAATGCTAAGATAAACCACTGACTGTTACCTTCCCAATGCCAAACTGCAGACGGACGTGGGGCATAGTGGAGCATTTAGCAGCTAAAGAGCCAGATATTTCCGCCTAGAGTCGGTGGAGACCAAACTGGAGGTAAAGGGAGAGTGAATATTGAACTTGCATTCATCTGGTTGCCAAAAACACAACTCCAGATGTCTGCTGGATGTGCAACTAGGCAACTATTGTGTTTGCCATGATGTGATAATATGTTATGTTATGTGTTGTTGAGGTTGCCTCCATATCTTCACTCACCTTTTGTTAGCTTGCATATGTTTGTTTTTAGCATCAGATTACTTTCTATTGAATTTAAGAGGAGAAAAACACTGTCATATTTTTTATCCCTGTCTTGTTCACACCTGTCACACAAGCACACACACGCTCTTTGACTCAAACAGGTTGTAGAGCATAAATATAAATGTACTAGTTTCGAACATATGCTTTTTGTTAAAACCCCAGTGCACCTCAGAATAATTGTCCTTGTCTCCTAATTTTTGGATGAAAATTGTTATGTGAGAAAGGCTGCTTTGTCCTCAGGTTTTGTTTCCGAAAGTATGTGATAGCTGGCATTTGTGAGTGTGATGTGCCTTCTCTGTCTTTGGGTTGTTCGTCTGTTCGTCTGTACGTACATCTGTCTGTTGCATTCTTGCGAACGTGATATCTCTGCCAAGTGAGTGAATTTCTCCAGGTTCGGCCCAATGGTCACTTAGACTCAAGCATGAACTGATTAGATTTTGTTAGTCAAAGGTCACTGTGACCACACACAACACATGTTCTTGGCCATAATACTAGAATTTATACACTACTTATAACCAAATTTCACACAAATGTCTCACAGGATAAAGTGATAAAATATGACACATTTTATATTCCAAAGGTCAAAGGTCAACTTCAGTATGACATCATAATGTTCAACAAAAAGACTTTTCTGACCATTATTAAACACCTTATCTCAGGAACAGAAGGGAGATTATGACCATATTTCACATTTGGTCAGATACTGAATTGGTGACACTAATCTCCACCTTGAAACTGTGCTGATAGTATAGATCTTCTGTGCTGCCGGGTTTAAGATGTGTGTGAAGCATCCACATTTTAGAATTTGTAGCGTCTTTGCAGCAACATCCATAGTTGAAGCATTGTTGTCCACCATGAGCTCATTGGTTTTGCTGATATTGAGCTTCAGGTGATTGTTGTTGCACCATGTGATGAAGCTCTCTATCTACTCCTCCTCTTCAATGTATATAATGTATGAGTCTGAACAGACATGGAAGTAAATGAAACTTGACTGGTTGGTGGAGGCGCACAGCCGTGAGGCAGTAATTCTAGTTTCATGAGAGTTTTGGGTGCACATGTGCATATCAAATTGGCTTTTGCTGTGTGGTATTAGTGCTGGTGAGTCCTCGTGTCTTTCTTTAGCTTTTATGAGTTGAGAGTATTGCAGAGTTACACCTCTCCATTTGCCCCGCCAGCCTCCAAGATAAACACGCCTGTAAGCCTCAGCAGCCTCAGTTCTGTGTAATGTTAGCTTTGGGTTCGGCTCTCGCACATTCCTTGAGCTAACGCTAAGGCTTCAGACTGTTCCCAAGACTTAGCATGAGCGCGAACATCAACACCGTAAGCCCTTACTACGTAATTAAAACAAAGTCAATTTCCACCTCAACCCACATTTTCATGTGTGACTCATCGGGCTCTCCTCGACCAGCGGCGATGGCATGTTGTGATGATGTTTTAGGGCAGAACCTGTTAAATATTTGTCTTGGGTTACCTAGGTTAGCTTCTCTTACTCTGACAGGATTTGTAAAGTGATCCTAATCACCTATTTCCCTTTATATTCTGCTTTTCATAAATCATGGTGATACTGTCCATTGTGTTGGACCAGAACACAGAGAAAGCTTTAGTTGTGCCTGTGTGTCATCTCAGTTTATGGCTTTCTGTGTAACCCTTGTTCACTTTAGCAGTTTTGCTGAAGGTGGCCTTTTCTGTTGGCTTTACTGGACCTTATAGAGATGCAAGCAGTCTGAGTCGATGTGTTGTCTGTGAAAGCGATTATTAGCTGCCAGTTGTCAGAGTCAGCACATCAGTCAGTTGGGTTGTGTGTAAAATGCATGCAGAGTGTGCAGCGTATTGATCCTGAAACTCGGAATTGATACACAGTACAACTGACTTCACTTTCATCTTAGTCTCAGGTCCAATATGACCGATTTCCTGTCAGGCAGTGTTTTATAGTCCCTATGCAGCTTTTAATATTTACATGTAGACATTACAGTAGATAGGAAACGCTGTGTGTATTAATTTTTTAGCCACACTAACAGCACATGGCTCTACTGAACTGACTGATGGGCAGTCTGTTGTTTGGTTTGTCCTTCGGTTGGTCCAGTACTGTGGTCCAGTCTGAAATCTCTCAACAACTTTGAGATGAATGTCTTTGAAATTTTTTACAGACATTCATGTTTTCCTCAGGATGAATAGTCACTGAAGTGATTCCTTAACCCTCAATGCAACGCCATCGATACTTTATTTTATTTTTACTGGCTACTGTATGGGACTGGAGACCAGGGGTGTTCAGTTGGTTACAATATGAAACCTCACTGCTAGATCCTGCGAAATCCTACACATTTTAGGTTTTCAGGTTTTTAAAATACAAATGACCCACCTATAATTCTCTTTGTTGTGATGTCGTTCTACTTATAGGATGCTAACACGCTCAGTTAAGATCATCATAAACATCATACCTCCTAAACACCCTCCACATTGTCATGACGCGCATGTTAGCATGTTAACATTAGCATTTAGCTCAAGCACCATCATTGTTAGCATGACAATAGATTGTTGGCCTCGTTTTGAAATAAATCAAGCTTTAAAAATGTTATGATTTTAGTCCTCATGTCAACCGAGCAGAGATTCTAACATTTTCTTCCCTTTCTCCTCTGTCTGTCTCTGTCTTTTCCCTGGTCCTGGTTTTCTTGACGTTGCTTGTCAATGATGATGACTCTTCTTCACTCCATCAGGTAAGAAAAATACTTCCTTTACTGCACATTTGGTATACATGTAAGAAGATGAATGTGCAACCTCTGTTTCCCACATCATTTTACAGAGAAGCACACTTCCTGTCACCCACCTGCTATGACAGAAACAAAAAAGGCAGAATTTCCATCATTCCACATGAAAGAAGAGTAGAGGAGGTCATGAAGATGAGGAATGAGGCAGTTATTTCCACACTACTGACTGTTTAGCGGGGGTTTAAAATAATATTTAAACAGTGGATGACTCTTATCTGTCTGCATACCAGAAGCTTGATAATGGTAGTAGCAGTTATACAGCAAGGTGTCTGGTTGTTGGGGAGGAGGGATACTGAAAGGTGGACAGGTGAAGAGTCTTCAGTATCACACATGCAGAAACACTGAGATGAAAGCCAGATGGAGTTATTCCTCTGCTGATGTAAAAATGACATTTTTTTTCCTCTCATCCATTTAAAGGCCCACAATCCCTTGAGCGCCCGAGCTCTCACTGCAGCCAAACTCGGTGTGTCACTTTTACTGACGTTTAGTACATTTTCCTTCCATTCCTCTGATCTCTTAAAAATCCAGAGTCATGGTGTGCATCCAGCCTTCACCGCTCACCAAAGGACCGTAGATAAAGCTAACGTGAAATGGCAGCATGATAAAGCTCATAGGGGGAAGTCTTTTAAGGAAAAGATGAGTTTTGCAATGCAGTTTTCATCTATTCTAGCCACTTGTGGACACATTTATAGTACTTTGAATGCATACTTTTTTAGCACAAAAGACCCCAGTGAGCCAGCTGTCATCGCTACCCATCTGGACTAGGAGAGCAGACAGAAAGACGGATACGACTGACACCTGTTTAGCACTTTCTTTTAAGGCATATACTGTATGTGGCTTATACAGATCTTGGTGGCTGGCTCTACTGAGGATTGAACCACAGCTTTGGCTGTTCATTGCTGCACAGGACCAGTAGGTGTCAGCACAGTCAATCAATCGATCAATGTCAATCAGGGTCATTTCTTATATAACTCAGTAAAAAGGGAAAAATCCATCCCTTGATACTCTATACCATCGATCTTTGATGATCTGGTCAGTAGATTACTGATGTGGGGAAGTGTTGCTGACAGCCTACCTTGTGCGTTTCGTGTAATTTTGAACTCCTACATGTCTTAGAATCGCTGGTGGCAGCTCTTGTTGAATAGCGTTAGCAGTAGTTTGAGTCAAAAAAGTGAGCCCTTATTCAGAGAGAACAAATTTGAACCAAACACTGCAGATTCACCAACTACCAGCCAAGTAAAGCCTGAGAAACACTTGACAATGTTGATTGGCATCTACGTTCTAAACTGTGGAGTTGCTTGGGTGGTCCTGTTCATTCACGGGCCAAATGAGAGAGCTTGAGCCTGTGTGTGTGAGTGAAGGGCGTTCCTGTCCACTCAGCACATTCCCCCCCTGGGTGGTGGGGGCACATCTGTGGCACACTCCCTGCCCTGGCACCCTGCCAGGCCGCCATGCCTTCCTCCTCCCCCGACTCCCTTTTCCCTTCCTCTGTTTTTTGCCCGTCCCTCCCCTCTTTGTGGTTTTCCCTGCCTTTTTTTTTCTCCCGCCTCTGCTTTCTCCTGTCCATCCTCTCTACCTCCTCTTATGCCAGCATCCTCTCAGTCCCTATCTCCTGCATGGGTCTAACAAAGTTTTATGAAAATGAGTTGTCCAAATGAAGCCAGAAAAGGGTGAGATAGTTGTAGTCCACAATAACTAGTCCATCACTTCAGTGACATTGTCATTGACAGTCGTCAGCTTCAGATGTTTTTGTGGTGACAGTCAATTGGAAACTTGACAGTTTTGCCCGCTTTGTGTCTTTGTCTGGTTTTCAGTTTGGATTTAAAGACAGTTGTTGGTGCAAATCAAGACTATAAATAAAACTTGCCCTATTTAATCACCCCTTTCTTCTGTGCTCCTACAACTCCTCCTCACTACTCCTTTCCCTCTGGTCTCCCTCCTCCTCTCCTGCCATCCCCACCTGTCTCCATCTACCTCCAACTGAGCTCTCCTGCCTTTGAAACATCCATCAACAGAGTTCTTCCACCCATTGTGAGTCACAAAGGAAAGTCTCCACTCAGGTTCGTGCTTGCGTAACAGCTGAGACCTTGAACTCTGTCCCTTTCTGCACTCGCCTTTCACCAAATTGCCAGTTTAACAAAATTGCCTTGTGAATGATGAATGCCTGACAAAACATGGATGCTTCATAGTAAAGAATCTAGCATTTTTTATTCCACATCTGCTCTTGACACAGCAGAAGTGTCAACTGGTTGGCATGCAACAGTTTGAAGTGCTTGGCCCACATCAGTTTCCCATTATTTTGAAATGACATACAAATGCATTGCAAGTAAGGATGTTAGCAATGAGTTGGACACCAAAACCTGGAGGCTGTACAGTAGAAGTGAAATTGCTGTGTGATGTGACTCAGGAGCTGTGGGAACGGTTGGTAGAGGGAGAGACAAATGGAGACAGACTTCAGACCTGACCTCCATTATCACATGCAACTGCCACACACACACAAACACACACAAAAATGTAATAGACTGTTTCCACGGAGGAGTGGTTCAATAGTCTGTCTGCGTGGAGGAGTGGTTCTGTTGTCATGAGGTGGGCAACATTTATTCACTGCGTGTTTATCTCTTTGTTCTGTTGAGTATTAGTTGTCACAGTGAAAGATGGAGCTCTTAACTTTTTTCTGTCAGTGTTTGTGTGGGGGTTTGTCTGTAACAATGCACACAAAACCAGGGGCCACATGCATAAAACTCTTTGTATATTCATGACTAAAACACAGTACACACTATGCCGCTTTGAGACAGCACAAAAGAGCCTGGCTATTTAGCCTCTATATGCGTCAGCACCATTTGTGCATCACAAATGATTTTGGCATTGACAGAATGAAAATGCTCTCTGTTTACAAATACAAATTCATCCTCTTTAGATGCCCCTATTGAGCAGAACAGTCTCCAGATACACGTTTTCATCTTATAATCAAATTGAAGCAGTTCTTTACAAGTTGTGACGATGTGTGTGACATACAGCAATGGCTGTATGAAAGCAGAAGAGGGAGGTGTGTCTGCACGTCAGTGTGTCGTCACCACGTTTGGAAGTAGACCTTTGTGGGGGATTAAGGCTGTGAACTGGCGGCCTAGTCCTCGGACCTGGGCCCGCTCCAGCCTGAGCCTCTGCCGTAATTCGCTGGTGACAGCGTGTTTGAGAAAGTGCTGAGCGTGTATCTGTGTGCATGTAGATTCTGTCGTTAATGTGTATGGGTGTGTTCACGCTTAACGACTTTTTGAGAGCAGGCTGAGCAACCCAGTTACACAGAAAATTATCGCCCTCTAACTCTCTCTCTCATTCACACACAACTCCTCTCATGGTTCACTGGGCTTCATCTCTCTCATCATGCTACGGTGCTAGGACACTGCACATTAAATATGTGTGTGCTTCTGTTCACACGCAGTGAACACGCAGGCACACAAACACACAGCACATGGCACGATGCACGCATACAGCCTCACATGAACATATGCAAGGCATGAATGTAAAGACAGGAGTACAATGTGGAGTGTGTTAGGACGTTTTCTTGCAACATGGCTTGTGGTTGATTGGGTGCATGCAATTTAGTAATAGGCCAATGCATCTCATTTTGTTGAGGTGTGGTGAAGGAGTTTTGACTTGGTTGAAACTGAGATACAGTTCATAATATTTGTATTAACTTGTTTATTTATCCACTTTGCTAGTAAATGTCTCTTTTAATACCAATTGTACCATTCATACTTAATCTGCCCCTGCTGGTTGTAAGTTAGTGTTACAACTATGTTTCCTGGTGTGCGTGTGTGTGTGTAGATGTGTGTGTGCGCCTGCCGCCATGTCTGGCCTGGAGTCAGCTGTTAAGGGATGCAGCGCTGGATGAGCGTTGCCTGATGCTGACCCAGAAACGACTGTAGACGTAAGCAGCAGTGACTGCTGCCCTATTAGCCCACAACCCTGAAACACACACAGCTTTGAGTGTGTGTGTGTGCGTGCGTGTGTGGATGTTTTTGGTTTTGAATTTTGCCTTATTTTATTTTTTTTTTTAGTTATAGTTTCTTCTCTGTGTCAAGAGCAAAAAACCTGGTATATGTAGATGTTGCTGCAGATGACCAAAGAGCAAAGCTTTCTCTGATTTCACATAAGAATAACCCTCAGGACTGGTGACGGTGATGGACAAACTTGGAAATGATACGTGTGCATTTGCATTTTGTGTTTGTTTTGTCCTGTCAGACATGAGGAATGGATGCGCCTTTAAATGTTTTCTTCCCTCTATCTCTATTTATGCTTGTTTCTTGTGTTAGTGTGCATATGTGTGTGTTCCCATCCTGTTTCTAAAATTAGATCAGTGAGCAGATGTGGTGTGTTTGAGTGTCCCTTTTGTGTGCATGTGTTGCCAAATGTATTCATCCGCATAAGCGGGGCTGTATGTGTGTTTGTGCATTCACACAACATCTTGAGCGCGTCTTGAGTCAGCAGTGTGACAGGGGCAAGAAAGTGGGTCAGTCATGCTCTCTCCAGGCATGAGGGAGACAGACGGGTGGATGGATGGATGGATGGATCGTAGAAGACGACTAGAGATGGATGTTGCAGCTCAAAGGGTGTGGCTGAGGGAAGGAAATACGGATTTTAAGGATGAGGGCTTAGTAAGGAATTACATAAGAAGGGAAGAGGCCATGGAAAAGGATGAGAGAGAGAAGCACGCTGCAGACCTTGGGATGAAAATGAGAGGACAGCAATAAATTGTGGAATATAAAGTAGTCAACTGTGGAGACCTCCGGGCTGAGATCAGCGATGATGTTTGCCACATTTTCAACCCGACATGAGTTCAAATAATCTAACCCAGAACAAAAATAATTAGTTGATTATTTGATTAATCAGTCACCATAAAAATAATTGTTTAATTGTTAAGCCATTCTTCAAGAAAAATCCAAACAATATCCTAGTTCCAGATGCCCATCTGTGAAAATTAGCTTTTCTGTTTTATGTGATAATTAGCTTCACGTTTTTGAAGTGTTAGTCCGGAAAAATAACCAATTTGAAGACAATGCTTTCACAATTTTCACATTTTATAGATGTTGTTAAAAAATGTAATTAACCTGTTGTAATCTCATAAAAACTGGAGTATATATTTAGTAGATCACCTATCTTATAGGTGTTTTTACAAAGCAGTTTCAAAACAATGCTGGTGTAATTACTGACTTGATTGATTATCAACAATTTGATAACTGATTTCTTATTTTTAGCAATTTTTCTAATGTAATGAATAAACTTGTGCAACCCAGCACTGGAAAGGTCAAGTATAATGTGCAATAACATTTCAGTAAAGTTGCTTTTCCTCTGTGAAGCCAGTAAGTTACCCTGTTGCATGATCTGTGAACTGTCTGGGCTCAGATCAGCTCAAAAACTGAACTGACAAATCTATGAAGGCCGCTATGGTAATCAGCTTTATTATACAGGCACACACTCACACCTGCAACTAAAGGTCTCACACACACTGGCATCAGCAAATTCACCCAGTAATCAGCATACACGCACACTCACCTCTCACTAGCTGTCCCTCACTCTTAATGATCCTGAGCGACATATGCCCCCTGGTGGCAAAGTTAATGAGCTTGCCCCGGTTAATCTTGGAGAATCACTGAGTCTTCCCCATGTGGCCAATTAGAAGCCAGGAAATGTGTGATGAAGACACGGAGTCCCAACAGCTGGTTGTACAGTTGTAGACAGACAGGAGGAACGTGCCTCGCTCCGGATCTGTCTCGAATATGAATACACTCGCAAGAAGCCTCCCACGTCTCATTCTCTCCCGGTTTAATCTTTCATTCATTCTTTATGGCCGTCTGTTTTCCTGTTTTTCCTCTGTATTCATAAACACCCTTGCTTTTAATATGCACATATCTGGCTTTAATTCCTCCATGTGACCTCCTGTTGTTATGTTTTTTCTCCCTCGGTCGCCCTCCGCTGCCCTCCCTCCCCAGCTGTGACCAGTGGTTGGTCTGTCAGTACAGTGTTCGCCCACTGTGGGCCTGGGGTGACTTAGCACACTGCCTCTGATTACAACCCAGCAGTTGCTCATTTATCTTGCTGTGAAATGGAATAGGGGTGGAGAGAGGCCAGAAGATATTATGGTAATACATCTCATGCTGTAAATAAACTTTTTAATAATTTTTTTTAGCTTAGTCATACATTTGTGCAGTCATTTCTTTGTAGCTTTGGTAGTAATTAGCTGATGGTCTTTCCTTGACTTTTATTTTGACATCTTCGCTCCAGATTGCTTTGTTTTACTGCTTTACTTTGGATTGCTTTTTGTTTTGTTTTTTTAACTGTGATATAATTTCCTGAGTCTCTGTGTTTTCTGTAGATAGGCTCCTGCATCTCTCTGCTGCTCTTTCTTCTCTCGTTGAATAAATGTTAATTTTAATGACAGATTTTTCAAATTAGTATGTGATACTTCATACATTGATACAGTATGTTTAAGGTGAGCTTCACCAACTGTACACATGAAGATCAGTTGGCTTATCTCAAGGAATATTACAGAGCCTGTGAAGATAGTTGTATAGCGTCTGTAAGGCTGATCATGTCTGATGGGTGGGTTTGGAGTTTGAAAGAAGTGGGAATTTACTAGGCTTGGATGTTCAAATGAATGATGCCATTGAGAAATGTAGGATCCAGCATTTTTGAAGTGTGGCCCATAAAAGTCAGGGTGCTTTAATTTTGTGAATTTGACTTTTTTCTTACATAGATCTCTTGCAAATCCCCCAGCTTTATGAAAGATAAGTTGGTGAAATAGCCCTTTAAGAAGTACCGTATGTTGACGTAAAGGCATTTTCCGTTGCATAAGTGGGTACGTAATTGATTGGTCCAGATTATCATACTTCAAGGAAGACGGCATGTCCTCTTTGTGACTTTCTGATGAACTTGGTGTTCATGGTGTTTGAATTATACAGCACCAATTCTATTAAATCAAACAGAGAATTCCTCTATTTTCTAAAAGCATTTCATGCTTTAATCAAATTTATAGAGGAGCACTTCTTGCTGCTTTTATGTACGGTAGACTGGCTTTTTTTTTTCGCTGACACATGCCTCTTTGGTTGTGTTTGAACATGAAGAGCACTTTGCTGAATGACAGTTTAGCTGTGTGATGGTTTAAGCTTGCAGTGTCCCAGGACCCCCTTATCAGCGTTTAGATGTCTCTCCTGTACACATGCTGAGGCTTTCGCTATTTCTCAATGACTGTAAACATGCTATTTTTTGGTCATATCAGCCTTTAAAGAGCCATTCGCTTACCTTTCTTGTCATCTTCCACACTGTTCTGTTGGTCACTTCACTGGCTTTCTGTATTTTGTCATACTAATGTTCACCATCTTTCTCTGTGTGAAAGTGCTGATCTGCCCTCTTAGCCGGGGGACCTGTTTTTAAATCTAGGAGCCAATCAGCTGGCCTGTCACAGGAGACTAATACTCCCATTGGTCTTGAAATGCCGGCTGTCAATGAGGAGAGGCCATGATGGAGAGGTAATTACCTCCAAAATACTGGTGTCCCACTGGCTTATGCATCAGTCAGTCAATAATCACATCATTAGCTGGGCAAATCTTAGCCTTAGAGAAAGTTTGCATCAAGGAGGCCTCTGGTTTAGTGATTAGCATTCATCATGGGTCACTTTTTTCGTGTTCTGTAAAGATGGTGGATGTAAAGGACTTTACAGAGGTTGGTTTGTATTTTTTGTCTCTGACATTTCTGGACATAATAGTGTTGAAAATCACATCTACAATACTTGTTGACAGTAAATGTAAAGCCATCCTATGTGTCAGAGGATGATGGATCATTCACAAGCCTCTTTGGAGGCAGCTTCAATTGTAGAGGCTCATACTGTATGTAGAACATATAGTACTGTGTTCAGCACCCGCATAAATCACGATGCAGGCGCTGTATTGTTGTTTATAGTGTCTGAGTCCTTGGCTAGCGGATGCTGATGTTTGTCAAATTAGACAGGCGCTTGTGTTGTGTAAATGATGGACTTTTAAAATGACCGCACACAAAGGGAAATACATGTAGATCTACTTCGCATGCACACACATATATCAACCACATATATGGTCAGACCCATAAAAAGTCACATGCATGTGTTCCTCTCAATTCACTGTCAGATTGCAGCAGGGAAATTGACACCTCTACTGCAGCCCTTTTGCCACTCCACGTGCTGAAACTTTTTCCCATGTGGAGGACACCTATCAATGAAAACGATCTAGAACGTAGTAAACAGGCAAGCAGCTCCTGGACACGCAAACCTATAGACAGGGTTGAAAACATGTCACAGATTTATCCCTGACTGTCTTGGATCTGGTGGTTATAAGAAGCAAGAAGTGTTTTTTGCTGTTCCACAGCTGTAGTGACGAGACTGCACCAGGTTCTGTGACTTGTGCATCTCCACAGCCTTGACTACAGTGTGAGCCGTGGTGTTTGCCATTGCTCATTCAGGTTAAAGAAACATGTCATCAAGAGCTGACAGCTCTGTGGGTAGATGATGCTTTCTGTGGTAACTTCTGTAACAATCTCACAAAAGATCCATTTCATATTTGATCAGGCCCTGTTTATGATGTGATCAGGAGTGGGTGTAGTTCATGATCATGGTCTTTAGTTTTTATTTGCTGTATTGGGGGCAATGACGTGGCTGGTTACAAAAGATATTCCTCTGAGAAAATAGACAGTTTTGGTTCATGCAGTTAAAGCCATATCCACATGCAGTAGCCCAAAGAATTGGGCTTTGAGAGATACCCTCCTGCACAGGTCTTGTTTACTTTGCATTGACAATTACAACTAGGGAACCAAGGCTGTATCAAATGTTTGAAGCTTCAAGGCTTCATTCAACGTCATGCAAATTTGATGTTAGAATTCTAAATCAACATTCAACAGATCTTAAGATTGTGGTATTTTTGCACCTTCAGGCCAGAGGATTGTGATGTCTACTGCAACCCCAGCTATAACTGCTGCCTTATTTTTGAAACACAGCTCAGCTCACTCACCGGATCTCAGTAGCCTTCAGGGTTGATTGGCTATTACTCTTGATGCATAACCAATCAGGACTACACAGTGGTGACTACAGCTAATACATGAATACAAGTATATTTAAAGATATTTGATTTGATGATTTAATAAATAAAGACTTAATCATTTAAACCGATGAATCATCATGTCAGCCATCATGAGTTTTTTTTTCAAAGCTTCATTTAAAAACCTCAATAGTAGCTTAGAATTTAAAAGACACCAAACACTTTATTAACTCCTGCATGTAAAATTCAGGCATCAACTGATCGAACTGATCATCCTTTGAAAACCATGAAGAAGTGATATTCAGCCTTTCCATGAAATTTGACCTGCTTAGGTAGTTGTGCGCAGTTGTGTTATGGTTTTAAAGTCTTTGATTTTGTGACATTTCAGTTAATGTGTCCATCTTTCTGTCAGTATTTTGAACATGTCGTACATGCGATCATTTCCCATTTTGTAGATTCTAAATACATTGCAGCACATTGCACTGAGGAACACATTTACACTGAACTGAACTCTTCAGTATATGACTATTTTTGTGTTGCACATGATCTATTTCTGTTGGTAAGAGTTCCCCTTTGTTTTTGTAATATCCTGCTAGTCCAGGTGGGGGCAGCAGACGATGGCAGGCTGTGAGCATCACCACCTTCACCACAGTCTGTACTCATCTGGCAGCTGTTGCTATGGATACAGAGCCTGGCCAAAGCTGTGATGCAAGCCACATCTAATAGAGCAACGTAGGGGATAATGTTGAGCTCAGAGACAGGGATGTTCACTCACACACACACACACACACACACACACACACACACACACACACACACACACACACACACACGTCTGCTGTGTGAATATAAGAGATAGGTCTTCTCCAAATTTCTGCAGTATGGTTTGGGACTATGGACTCACCTGCCATACTTAAGAACTTGAAAGGAAAAGTAATTTTTCCATCTATGTTTTCTCTTGAATCGCATTCAGCTGGCTGCAGTGTGGGTCTGTCGTCATACATAAACTTTGTAGGTGTGGTGTGTGTTTGCAGTGGTTTAGTTGCCAGTAATCACCTGGACCCACACTTAACAAGCTGATTAGAGAATAAGATTCCTAATCTGGTCAAGGGTCAGACTGAGCTCTCTTTGACTTCTTTGCATGCCCCCTAATCATCATGACATATGGTTAAGGTTAAGCTCTGATCAGTGGTGATGAACACGTTAACTGTAGATAGCTGCTGCTGGTTGAATCAATTAAATGCCGATTAGCCCTGATTAACTGATTAATTAGAGCCGTGGATGGGCTGCTCACTTAAGAGTTGATTACTTAAGACATGACTTTGGACAGTCTATGTATGTCTCATAGCTAAATTTGGCTTGTAGTAGGCCGGGTTTGAATGGCACGGATCCAGTTGAGTTTAAAGCCCACTTCTTTAAAATGTCCCACTTTGGAAAAACTAAATTTAACAATAAACAGCCGACTGAAGGAAGGCTTTATTTCTAATCATAGCCTCTGCCTGGCAACATGTCCCTTGATGTTAAAAAGACAATTGAAGAGAGGGAGGGGAAAAAAATGTCTGTTACCTTGTATGCCAGACTGTTTGTGTATTCTACATCGATACAACACTCAGTGCCTAGCCAAACATGGTGGTGCTGCCAAATCTGACTTGGCTAAGTGTAAAGCAGGCTGGCACCATGGCATATGACTGTGTTTTCTGCTTTGTCACTTAGATTGGTGGTGCTCTGTGTTAAGAGGGTGACTGTGCTGACTGAAGATAAAACATTTCTTAGATGTCTCTGCCTAAAGACCTTTTCAAACATTGTTTTCTATTTGTAGGCAGGCAGGCCATTCGTTGTAAGTATTACCAATGGTAATTAAAATGTAGTACACACCGCAGGATGATGATAAACCTAAATATTGGACTAAATCTCAGATTTTGACCTGATGATGGCGCTAGATAAAAACCTTTTGCAAAAAGTTTTTGCAATTGTTCCTGATGGGGACATGAATATGTACGCACAATTTCACAGTGATCCATCCAATAGTTGTGTAGACATTTCACTAAAATCACAAATGTCAAGCTCATGATTTCCTACAATCTCATGGTTTACATTTGTGGCCACTCATGCAAGAGGAAAAGTCAGGGGAAAGTCACTGGGATACATCCTCTGGGAAATATGAATGTCTGTACAAGTAACATTTTGTGCCAGTCTATCCAGTAGATCCTGAACTATTTCACCTGATAAGTGAAAACTTTGACCTGCTGGTGGTGCTACAGAAAAAGTCAGGCAGTCATTAAAGTCACCAGGATTCATCCTCTGGGCACCATGAATGTCTGTACCGAATTTCATAACAGTCCATTTAATAGCTGTCGAGATATTTCACTAAACCAAAAATGTTCGTGTCATGCTGGCACGAGAAAAAAGGTAAGGGGATCACCAAAGCCATTGGCTTTTATCCTCTGGGGACTTTGGACACATATGACATGGACCAAAATGAGGACAGACGATGGGCCGAGTGACCAACAATGGCTAAAAAGTGGAAATAGGACTCTAGATTGAATTGACATTTCTGTCCTGTGAGCACAAGTTCAAAAATCACAAGTGCTAACCTAATATTTTGCATACAAGTTATGAACTTTAATTTTAGGAAAATGAAGCGCGTTCTTTCTCATGTGAATGTTCCTCTGGAATTGCACATACAGCATATTAAACTTCCATTACAGGACTTCTTCCAGTAAAAGTAATCAAGTGTAAGTAAGTTTGGATTTTGGCCTGAGCCCAGGTCTTGAATTGACAACCTCAGCTACTTTGTAACAGTACACACAAGTAAGATTAATTTCACTAACGGCAGTCAGGTCATACAGAGACATCTATGTAGCATAAACGTAGCTGTAGGTTTTGAATATCAATAAAGTTACCGGGGCTATCCACTATGTAATGACACTGCTCATCTGGAGCGTGAAGGGCCCGTACAACTAAGTGACTCCTGCCATTTCCAAATCAGCAGAAATCGCCTTTCCCACTATGAGCGGGAGGATCGAGTTTCTGTGAAGTTTGGTTTTTCCATGCTGTGAATACAGATGTCAGCTGCCAGCGGAGGGTCTGGCTGGTGCCATGTCTGGCACTGCATGTCTGATCGGGGCCTTGGCTGGCTGATCAGAGCTGAGGGGTGCAGGCCTGGGCTCAGTGGGAGATGCCTGGAAAAGTAGTGGAGCTTTTCACATTTCAGCTGTGTCTAAAACACTTTTGATGTTTTGTGTGGCTTACTCTGATATTCTCTTTCTGTGTGACAGACCCTGCCTCTCTCTCCCTCTCTCTCTCTCTCTCTTTCTCTTGCATAAACCACTTCTCCCCCACTTCCCTTCTGTCATGGATTGCGTGTCTCCTTCTCAAAATCTTGCTTGTTTTAGGGGGCTTATGGAAAATCTATAGCAGGTGGGCTGTGTTTGAAGGATATGTCTTTTCTAATTATCTGTTTGCAGAAGGATTTGGGTGGGTGGTTGCTGGCCCAAATGTTCTGCAAACCAAGCCCCGCTGCCTGCCTGCCTGCTATTTGTTGCCTGTGAGTTGAATTGAATTCAGATAATTAGTCAATCGTACAGTGCACTACAAACTCGGTTAAGCACCTGGAGTTAGTCATCGGTTTTGCATCAAGAAGTTACGAGTCGATATTTGAATCATTTTTCATAATCATAGCTTTAGCAGGAACAATCTGTGCTTAAGTCTCTCAGGTCTGTCATGTATTCCAGGTTTGTCCAATCAAGTCAGTTCACATCCAAGTCTTCAGATTGGTACAGTACCTTTTGTTTTGCCATCAGGGCCAGCATTGCTTTGTCAGTATATGTGCAGTGCCATAACAGCAGGGCGCCGCAGTAGCAGTTAATGGGCTTATGGTGTTAACATCCTTGGCATTGGTTTGAAGGAGTTGACCAGCTGCCTTACACGAGGTGAGTTGTGATCTTCTTGACCTTCTTGCACGTAAGGTGACAGATTGTTGGTGAGGCATCCACAGAGTATTGATCTTAAAGATAACACAGTTGACTGTTTTTGCACTACATTTGGACCAACCAAGGCCCAATTTGGAGCCAACCAAAAGAGTGAAATCCACACGTTGTGGGTGCACTTAAGCAGAGTGGTTTTAAAGTAGTCAGCTGTTATTTTAAGTAATGGGCAGGAAAGAGAATAGAGAAAGGAAATGTGGTGGAAAGGTATTTGACCTCAGACCAGAAACAACATATTATGTTGGGTAGCAGCAAAATGAGTTTGAGTTGACTCCCAGCCATGCTTTGGTCCCAGCCAACACCTCGACACGGGCCAATGAAAAGGTAGTGGTCAGTTAGCTTCTAGTCCTTGAGAGGGCATTGAGGACGTTGTCCAAGGTAATGTGTATCAGTGTGCATTTAAGAAATTAAGAAAGAAATCAGAATATGATGCCAAGAACATAATAAAAAAAATATATTAACACCAGGTGCTGATCAGTAGACATCCTGAAATTCCATGTCAGCATTCATGACTATAAAATGCCCAAAAGCAGAGGAAGGCCTGATAGTGCTATCTACTGAATCGACAAGTCCCTAAGTGATCTTTACCCTCATTCATCAATGTGGCAGTCCTCGAGGACCTCTTCATTCACACTGAAGGACTTCTGCTCATTTTCATTAATTTATTGTTGTTTTCATCAAGATAAGTAGCACAAAGAAAGAGTGAGAGGAGCACAGTATCTACGGAGTGGATTTAAGATTATGTAGTAGCTCCGTGAGGTGCTGTTGATCGCATGCCAGTGATAAGCCACGTAGGAGGCCTTAGTTAACTTTGTAAACACTGCTCACATTGTCCACTGTCCAGAATGAACTTTTTAAAAATGATTTGCTGTTTCTATAATTATGACTCAACTGTAAGGGCAGAGAACTTTTTATAGTGAAAACATCACTGTGGTTGGTAAAGCACATAGCTTGTCTGTCTTTCCCCCTTTACTTTCATTTTGTCAGCATCCCTTTAGCTTGCTCTGTTGTTACTGACAAAACTCACCCAACCTGTTCCAACGCTAGTAGCTTGCTTCTCTCTGTCATGGTTCACAATCAATCTTATCAACGTTTTTACAAAGAAGGTTATGATTGGTCCGAGAGACAGACTAAATCAAATAACTTGGATTAACAAAAGTACAAAAGCATCAGATTTAATGGGGCTTTTTAGAGAGCTTTTAAAAAATCTTTTTGAAAGATTGTACTTTACTCGAAATGCATACAGACACCAAATAAATTGGACGTGTGGATTTTGAAAGGCATGGGTAATTACCAGGTAAGGAGGTTCTAAAAGAAGACGCTATTGAGTGGGAATTGTAGGATCCAGCATTTATATAATATCATCTTTAACATTACCAGGAAAAATATATGCAACGAGATATTGTGGTAACCACAGATGTGAACTAAATGGGTACTCACAAGATGAAGATATGTTTGAGGTAAAAACAAGCATGTAAAACCCCATTTGACTATGATTTGATATGGGTGCATAAAGTTGGTTATCACATACAGCTACACTAGGATGTATACCTGTTGTTGACTGGATCATTCTCAGTAGAGCTCTCATGTTTTTCTTATATGGCCCCTTTGCTCTTTTTTGAGTTCTGTCATGGTACCGATTTCCCAACGCAAAACTCTCTCATCGGGCTGTGTATTAGGCTCTCTTGTTGGCCTGAGTGTTGTGACCTGTTGTGAGGATTACTACGCAGCGATATGTCTGGATGGGACGGTGCCAGGAGCAGAGTTTCCTCCCAGGAGGAGCTTAGGCGATGGGGCAAAGACTCAGCCTTTCCTCCCAGACTGTTTACCAAACAGCCACATCGTCTATTAGCTCTGAGACTAATTGTGGTTAATCAAATATGTCTCATTACTTTAGTGAAATATGTTTGTAGACATGGGCCTAGACTCACTCAAGTTGTCATGAGTCATAAGAGTTATAGTACAATGAAAGTATAATAAAACCAAGTTTGCTTTCCAACAATACAATATTGTATATACAATTACCAAGTCTGAAACCACTCATCATAAAGAAGAATCCAAATTTATTTGAGAGCTGTGCATTCGAGAGTTCCTTTTGTTTTTGTATGGGTAAAGAAAAAAATTAGCATTTAAATACTTGTCTTAGAGAATTGACATTTTAAGACAATGCTGTTTGCTGAAGGCATAGCAGTAAATGTTTTTTTTTCCAAAAATGTTTTGTAATGACGGAGTTTCCACCAGGGTTGTATATTGACATTTTAATTGCAGTGTGAGCCTGATAGCTTCTAAACCAGACTTGACTTGACAATCTGACAAGTAGCAATGTGACCATAATTACATTTTTGCATCTCCTCCACTCCTGTTCCTTATGTTGATGTGAATGACAGACAAAGTCTTGGTTCACATTAAAATAAAAAGCAGTTATATCATGTCTGTGGGATGTTCATGTTGTGCTTCAATTGTATTTTTATCGTATGAACCTACAATCATTCTGCCAACCAGTGCAGAATGCTTCTCTGTACCATGCTAACAATCTCAATCATCTTATTAAACACACACATGCACACACACAGGCGCACACACATACACACAGTTTCCATGGAAACAGGATCCAGGGCCTTTTATGACTGGTTGTTTGCCTGGGACAACTAAAAATGGTCTCAGCAGCGATGCAAAGATGGGAGATAAATCATTTGGATAATAAATAATGGGACATGTTGTAGTATAGAATGTGATAAGATGTTTGTTGTTGCCTGAAGCAGCGTTGTTGTTGAATTTAGATCAAGACATTGCCGTATTCATCAGGTAAAGCCTCTCATTTTTCTTTGTGTGACATCATGCATCTCTGCTCTGTTTCTCTGTTATGTTGTCATACTGATGGTGCTGTGTTTGCACATGTAGCAATGCCTCTAATGTGGAAACTCACTGTAATGGCCACACACACAGACGCGCATTCAGAACCAAACACACACACACATGCGGACACTTTCCAGCCGTGCTGCCCTTCAGTAGCCTAATGTGTGTCTGAGGTCCAGATGGCGTAGCGGCGGGAGGGCTGATTCACAGTGCTAACCGTAGTGCTAGCAGTCTTAGTTTTGGCTAGGCCTGGCTGGTTGGAGAAGGAGAGCCTGTGGCCAGCTACCCCTCTGAGCGACAATGGCAAGTGTACAATTCACGGCTACGCACGCAGCATCTAGCTTTGCTGTGGTTGTCGGATAAACTTGTGTATTTCTTTTTGTGGGAGCCACACTGTGTGGTCGTTTGGCACTTCACTCTGAATTATAACAGTGTCATTTTGACTCTTGCAATGTGCGTATGTCTGCTGGCCTTATTTTTAGTTGTTTTGATGCAGTTACCACATGCTTTCCTGTTTGTGTCCACAATGACAGGAAGTAAGCTGAACAAGGACCTGAAGCATTATCTGAGCCAGCGCTTCCAGAAATCCTCGCCTGACCACGAGCTACAGCAGACCATCCGAGACAACCTCTACCGTCACGCCGTGCCTTGTGAGTCCATGACTGTCTTACTCTCCCTCCTTCATTCCTTTTTCTTTTTTTTTTTTGCTCTCTGTGTCCTGGCGTTTATATGAGCTCTGGCTTTAATTTATCTTGTGAACACCCTCATGAAAAACAAAAAACCCCTTTAGGTTAGGTCAGTGTGAGCCACTGTCCTCACTCCAGGCATGATCAGTTTTAGGCCTACATAATGATAAAGTGTAGCTGCCTCACACAGCCACTGCGGATGGTTATCTAATGAAGCCTGATTATTTCAGTCTAATCCAGGCATGGTTTCACTTGCCTTTTGACCAATATTGGCCGTACAGTTAGCCAGGCTGATTACTTCATATCCTCCTTGGGACTAACCTCATGTTGTTGGTTGATCGGTTTTATCATACATCATCCCTCTTCATCCCAAAATTGACTTCTCCGCTTGCCACCCAAGATGATGAAAAAAGTCAGCCACCCTCCCTCCATCCAGTCAGCATGGCATTTGTTTCACTAATATTGGTTTGAGGAAAAGTCTGGTGTCTCCACAGTGGATAGGCTAGTAGTATCTCATGTCCACGGGATCAATAGCACCAGTAATTGTAGGTGCTGTGGTACCCTATATCACTAACCAGTATCTCCTCTGCCAGTGCTGGCTGTGCAATCCAGGAAATAGAGGGGTTTTTCCTCCTGAGTGTCACAAAGATCTAAACGTGCATTTGTTTATTGATGCTGCATATTTCTCTTGTAGCTGCTGTACAACAGCTGAAGTATGTTACTGAAGTCTTTTATTCTTCTCTGCCAAGAAAAACAACCCTTGAAGATGGTGTTAGTGTGAAGAGAGAATTAACAGCATAGTACTATAGTAAAAAAAGGGGTAGTGTGTGTGTGTGTGTGTGTGTGTGTGTGTGTGTGTGTGTGTGTGTGTGTGTGTGTATGTGCCCGCGTGCGTGCGGTTGATGATGATCTTGTGTTATCCCTGATTTGCATATAGCATTGGAATCAGCTGCATGGACCAATCAGATCCAGGCTCATCCTTGTTAGATGAGTTGAGTTGGAAGTCTTTGGACACAGCATGCCTCACTTATGAAGATGCATAGAGAGGGAAAGAGACAAAACGTGTAGATAACTGCAGAAATGGCCGGGCTGTAGTTCCATGCATCATCTTTTTTTCTAGTTCCTTCACACCATTTTAACCTTTACTAAACGTAAGTATTTCAGGCTGTAGTGAAGTAGCCTAATGTAATTTATTAGTGTCTATAGATTCCACAAGTGCACTTAGACATCATTTTGTACTTTATACAATAAACACATATTTGGAGTACCAAAATTACATTCAGTGAATTCAAGTTTTTTGTTGGTAATTACTTTTCACTTTCTCCATCACCATACATTTTCCAAAGCCTTAATGCGTTGGATTTATTTTGTTCTGCAGTTAATTTTGGACTTGAACCAGGGCGCCTCTCATTTCCCCAAACCCATGCTTTTCCCTTAATTGTTCTCACCCGTTGGCTTTTCAATTAGTTTATTCATGGCCCTCTCATGCAGATTACTATCTGTATTCAGGTGGTTTGTTGAAGAGACTTTATCTGCATTACTTCCACTGCCATATGTCAGCCAGACACTGGTGGAGGGTGGGGGTCTGGCCATAATGGCCATTTTAATCACTGAGTGGTCTATGGCACCCTTGTAAAAATGCCGGTGTTGTTAGGAGTAAACAAAGCATGAAGGTGTTCCCCAGGCCACATGTTTTATAGGACTGTAAAGTTTTTGTTGTCATGCACTCAGGAGGGTGACACTCTCACCGGAATATTAAATTTACAAATACTTTGCCGTAGCTTCAATTTTTTCTTTGTATTATGGGAGGGCACATTATGGTTTGCACAGTGCATGGATAAGTACTCCCTTGTGCCCTTCACACTCAGAGGATCAACAAGAACAACATAGCAGTTGTATAGGAAAGCATATGTACATTTATGTGCATTATATGTACAGTATATATGTGTTAGTGCATAAGTGAGATGGATTTGTCTGTTATTGCTTTGGCCTGTGATTGTAAGAAGTCTGTGTGTGTCCATGTTGATGTATGTCCAAAGGTTGTTCTAAGCAATGTCCATGTGCATGTGCATGTGTAGGTGTAGGTGTGATTAATGCACAGCAAGCAGGTGGAGAAACAGATGGAGAAGTGTGGATGTTGGGTCTTTTCCTGCTTCTAAATCAGACCAAGTGGTAACTCAAGTCAACCAGCCTTTCCGTACATTTATGTGACCCCTTCTAGTACAGAATATTATGAACAGTAGTCTATTAAATTCCCAATTCCCAAACTACTACTCACTGACTACATTTACATGCACACTAATTTCCCACTATTATTCCGAATGTGACAATTGATACGGGTCATGTAAACAGCATATTGTGGTTGAATATTAGACCTTATTCAAAATGTAGGGTTTTCTGATTAAGACATGTGGGATTAATTTGCGCTTTAGGAGCATTCTTTTGACATGTATACAGCGCATTCAGAATATTTTACTGTAGTTCGCAACAAAACAAGCTCTTGTATGTTTCTGATCAACTGTCTGCGTTGTAAATAAACCAACTAGGCAGCAGTTTGCAAGGCTGGGGTAGAGATGCATGCACAGAAGAAAAGCCCTCTTTGGCTGGAAACACACCTACTTTGAAACATTATGAAAGACTTTGAGATCAACAGGTTTGTAGATATACAGTACACAAATACTGCAGAGCACATTTATTGCTGTGTGCTAAACACCTTTCAAGAAGGCGATTGAACAAATTATGTTGAACAGGAAAGAATGTCAAGGGACACATGTCATTACGTTAATAATCTTAGTATGCCCTGCTGCATCTAACTATGGAATATTCATTTAGGAATATTGCCTTTTTCTGAATAAGGGCCAAAACTGGACTAGTTCGTGCATGTAAACGCATGGATTGTCTCCGCTAACTCACTGTGCTGGCCTCGGCAGGGTGTGGCTGATTATCTGATTTGATGCTTCATTGATGTGGCTGTTGTTTCTTTTCACTCGGCATCAAGGATAACATGAATACTGATACTTGTGGAACCTCATGCTTTTACATTCCTGTTCTGTTTAGTCCTGACAAAACTAGTGGGGCACTCTTTTGCTTTTGAGAATTCCCTTATTCCAGATTGCAATTAAAATTATATTTACACACAGTAAAAGGAAGAAAGTAGCATAAACTGCAAAAAGACAGTCTGAGAAATAGCTAACACAATATGAAACTGCATTGTAGATTCAGTACATTTAGGGAAGTGAAGTTCACCAGACGTGTCCACCTTCTGGTAGGTCTCTTAAGATGCACAATTTCATGAAGTTAGTTGTAGACCTAAACTGGTCTCCTCACTCACATCTCCAAAAAGTCAGCTCTTCCCATAACCCTGTTAAAATTTGAAGGCTAGCACTCTCACCCTCCCCCATCTGCTGAGGCGTCCGTCGGCTTCCCTTGTGGTCACCCCATCCGCGCATTCAGCATTCCCAGTCTCCCATTATCCCCACCAACCCTCCACCCTCTCTATCCTACTCTCATTCCTGACCCCCCCAACTCACGACACCGCTGCCTCTCGTCCTCTCGCTGCCACTGCTGCTCCTTTTCTCCCTCTGTGTTGCTCTTCCTCTTTCCCTCTCGCTTTTTCCTGCCAGTTGATCGGAGCAGAAGCGAGAAGAAGCAGAAGAGACGATTGTGCTGTTTGGTTTGCACGTGATTTTACAGCTCAGCACTCTGTGTCTGCGAGCCTTGAAAAGGGAGCTCTGGTCTCTCCTGCACCTAGGCAAGTAGCAGTATTGTCTGCTGTGGTTGTTGTGATGCTGATGACTTGGTGTTCGCTTTCGCAAATGAGCAAGGTTTGCAGAGGCTAGTGTTCACGTGCGTGTGTGATGAATTGCGGGGCTAGCGGCACAGACGATTGGACGACCCGTATATAGGCTAAGAGGGCGGCTCGGAGGGAGGTGGGGGCTGAAGCCGCGGGGATGAAGATGGGGGTGGGGTGGAGTTTGGGTGTGGGGGGGGGCAAGAAGGGGGGATGGGTGGAGAGGAGAGAGAGGGAATTGAGAGATGCAAAAACACTCACACACTCAAATCAATGCTGGCTGTAGCTAGCCAGTGAAGCTAGCATAAACATATGTACTGGTGTGACTCGTGCTTGTGTGGGACTTGGCTGATTTTGTCATGTTCCTGCCTGTGTGTGTGTGTGTCTGCAGCGTAAACAAAATCTGCCTTTGTGGTACTGGTTTGGTGAGGTTACAGATTGCATTCACAGGTGCAATCGCACTGACTCACCTGAACAAAAGAAATGCTCTCACTCAGTGTGGCACTCCTAAACAGCAGGAGGTGGTGAAGCGAGGCAGGGAAAGCTAAAGGAGGATTTAGAAACGAACTTCAGATTGAGACTCTCTTTTGGCTTTGTTGACTTTTATCTCACAGGACGAGGATCCTTGTCAGTCAAATACCGTGTGTTTGACGTGCATTACACAAGGGACGTTGTTTTTGTCGAGGATAGATAAACACATTTGGACATGTCTTTCTAATGACACATCCTTCCTGTTTTACCACTGCTCAGATGAATTACACTGAATCACAAAGCCAAGTTTGCTTTGCGCTGCAGCTGATGTGATGGCCACGGTTGGACACAATTTTTGAATTAAAACCATTAATCTGGATTTGGGAATGGTTGATAAATGGATGGACTGACTCTCTGGTGAGCTGAGTGGAATCTGTAAAAGTAAGGAGACTCAGTGAGGCAGCTTTTTTAGTCTGTTTCTTACTCTTGTTTGGCTGCTGATACATACTGGCATAGACTTGCTTTGCTGCAAAGATGGTTTAGCATATAGTTTGACCTTTTAGGGAATGTATGTCCATGTATATCTGCTAGATATAAAGCTAGAGCTCCTTGGGCTGGAAAACAGACTTGCTGGCCAGGCCCTGTACCAGGGGCATGGCGCAGTAACGTCCTGAAGTGTCTGCTGGTTGCCTGGCAACCTCACAGGGATGACATGGCTCAAGGCAGTACTTTTGGACAGAGCCAGGCTAGCTGTCTCAAGAAATAGCCACGAACATATCCCCACGTAAAACCACAAAGTGTTGGTAGGCAAATTCTGTCACATTTTCAAAGAGCCAGGCTATCTGTTTCTAGTCTTAATGCTAAGCTAAGCTAACCAGTTGCTGACTGTAGCTACATATTAAACACGACATCAAAGTGGTGTTGTTCTTCTGATCTAACTCTTGGCAAGAAAGTAAATAAATGTCAAACTATTGCTTTAACGTTCATAAAAGTTTCCCGCCTAAGCAAAGGCTCCTGATTTTAAACGATTACGCTTACTTCATATATTGTGATGCACGTTGAAGTCATCTCTCCTATTTTTGCTGCCTTCCCCTATTAATGTGTTTAAAATTTGTTCAAACCCTGTCCATTTGCATAACCATTGGGGAAGGACTCGAGGCACAATGCAATGCCAGTATTGATTACATTTGGACCAGTTGATCCCAGCATGCTGCAGGTAGATCAGAAGGAGGTTGTGAAGGAAACAATAGGGGCTGAATTGATGCTGGTGGGGAACTTTTTTGTATAGCTAGCACATTAGCACGAGTCAAAGGAATGCTGTCAAACAGAGTGAGTGATGGGTGGGTGTTGGGTGGAGTCCCCCAGATTCGTAGCCCGCCCCACTGCCCCACCCACACACTCTCTCACACAATGTATTATATGCACAAACTCATTCACTGACACTGTTGCACGCAAATGCTGGACGGTAGGCTTAGAGGTAGTTTGAGCAAATTATGCCTTTGCATCAATGCAGGCTGTATCAGGTGTATTTCTAAACATGGATGCTTATTTGTGCTTCTGTGTGTCTGAGTCTGCTTTGATAAATGGGAAACAGTTCATTTGCATTTGTTGAAGTGGCAACTCATTCTGTGTTTCGCAGCCTGTTAAAGGAGTTTGCAGATAGTGATGCCTTTCAGTCAGACAATGGCACAAAAACACTGTGTATGATGTCATTATATTATATATTACGTCATTTTACCAGTCAAGAAACATGCAACTTTTACAAAAAATACAAAATTTCAAGACACGGGAAACATACAATATTAAACTACTGCTTTTTCTGGAAATTAACAGAACTGAAAGTTGTTCACGAGATAACAAGATGTGTCACAAATATTTTGTGTGAGAGTAGACAAAAATATTGAATATTAGAGAAACACCTCTCAGCGCTAAACTATACAGTTGAGCAGCACCGCTTCCGAAATGAAAGTTGGATCAGCACCTTTCTAAAACAATTTTAACTCCAACCAAACATTGTAGTTCAAACTTAGTGTATAGCAGAATATTGTGGATTATCATCACACTGCACTGCAGCTATTATAGCTTTTAGGTAAAACCTGTTTGTGTGTTGAGATGCTGACTAATCTGTATCTGCCTGTAATCCCTGACATGGCAGATATTGAAAACATCTCTCAACAGGATGTCGCTGGTAAGAGTGACAAGAGCTGTGTCCTGGATCCAAACTATATTGTACATTACTGTACTATATATTGTGTACAAATCTTTCCAGTATACTGTTTTTGCAGTTAGTATACAGTAATGTGTTGTATTTTGTACTGATAGTAAATAATAAAAGACATGCTTTGTGGCTGTTAAATTGTGTCTGAAAAGCTACTGCCAATGCAAAATTTGGAAAGAAGAGAAAGCAAAATTTCGTCCAAAGATTTAACACTTCATTTTTTGTGTTTTCTGGGACGTTTCTGGAGTTGTCTCACCACCGCCCACAATTAGTTTAATTTTTTCCAGCTGTGAGTTACTCCTCTACTTCATATTCGTATTGCACTGTGGAACAAAATTGTGCATCAACACCACACTCAAAAACCAAAACAATTTAGTTTGCATACTAACATTTCTGAGTCTTCTGAACATTGGGAGCTTTCTTGTGTCAGTGGCTGCTTAGAATTAGTATTAAGTATGGATTTAGAGCACATCTAAGAGGGTATGTGAGAATAGCTCATCACAAGACCTTTGACCTTACTCCCATTTACATTTTCTCACTGCTGTTCCCAGCCCCCTCCTCTGACCATAGAGCATGACAAATGAATCCTGCACCTGCAGTGTTGCCTTTTTCCTTCAACTTGTTCATGCACAGATGTGTGTCAGTTGGTCAGTTTGACTCAGCATAATCTGTTTTTTTTTTTTTTGTTAGTCCATATTTTATCTTGAATCTTGTGTGAGACATTTGATCTCCTTCTTTTGGGGTTTTTCCACAGTTGGCTCATTCGCACTGAAATGCTGTTGGATTTTGTGTTACTTGCCCTTGCATACCCTTTATCTGCCAGGGCTGTGACACCTGCAGTAATTGGTTATTTAGAAATTGTGCAGAACTGTGTCTGGCATGTAAATTCATACAGCTCTAGCCTTATTCTAGTCCATGTCTTTCTGCCCAGCTCTTGTCATCACAAATATTTCTTTCCAAGCCTCACCTCTGCCTATTCCACACTTGCCTTCAGGATTCTTCCCCCGACTCCTGTCCTCTTCACATGTTGGTCAAGGATGAGTTGTCGGGAACTTGTTAAACACCCAGAGCATGTGTATGAGTTTGTGTGTGCAAGGACACCAGTGTCTGGGCAGGATTGAAAAGAAACAGAGGTGTGGGGAGAGGAGAAATATGGATGGGATCTGTGCGAACAAGAAAGAATAGGGGTGAACGGCCAAGAGAAGGGGAGGGAGTGAGAGAGTGTGAGAGGACGAGCGAGGGAGAGGGGGGAGGTGGGCGGGTGCATGTGGGTGCTTGTGAGACGGGAGACAGCGGGGCTCAGTCAGTGAGAAAGAGAGAGAGAGAGACAGGGAGAGAGAGATAGAAGCCTAGCATTGCTGTGTGTGGGTATGAGACGGAGCGCATTATAAGCCAATGTGTGGATGCTGCTTAGCTTAGCTCCCATTAGCTTAGCATCACAAAGCCAAAGCTGGACAGAGGACAGACGCACGGGAGGAGGAAGGGGAGGGTGGAAAGGAGAAGGAAATGTGAATCTGCACTGGTTTTTCCTTCCACTCATCCACACCTGATTGGATTTTTTTCCCGCTGTCTGTCTCCTGTCGACGTGGTGTTGTGCTGTGGACTGTAGAGGAAGGAGAAGAAGCCCCCTCACAGGCTCCCTGACTGAGGTATTTTGTCTTGTTTCATTTTGAGAAAGGGCTGAGGGCTGCTGTGATTTAATGGTTGGGGGTTGGGATGGGGAGAGATGGAGAGGCAGGCGGCGAGGATGGCTGTGCATCAGGCGGAAGGCATCAGGAGCAGAGCGGGGGAGACGGAGGCACATCGCTGGCAGTAATGGAGGCTGATGTGTTGTGGTCAAACGGAAGCTGTGTGTGTCTGTCTGAGTCTGTCTGTCTCAGGTATGCGTGTGTCTGTCTGTGTTTGTCTGTGCCCCGGTTTGATGCCTGTGTGTGTGCAGTGTGTCACTTCCCGTGTGTGTGTGTGTACAGTATGTGTGTTTCTGGTGGAAACACTCCAGTTCTGCGATGGTTGTATTAAGGCTGTGTGATCTGTTGACATGCTTGATCATATTGGAAGCCATTACCTCCAGCAGCAAGCCTGTCTGTTTGTCTGTCTGGAGCATCCAGGATGCTATGGTTAGCTTCTACCTCTCCTTCATCCTCCCTCTTTCTTCCTCTCTCTCCCTCTCGATCCATCTCATGTCTGGATGACAACCCCCCCACCCCCCACCCCTCTAAATGCATCGTTTTAAAGCCTCTCCTTTCCATTTCCATGTTGCTGTAGGTAGTAGAAAGCCCATGGTGCTTTTTTCTGGCTGAAAATAAAAAGACAAAGGCCAGCTGTGTGTGTGTGTGTGCAAGGAGCATTTTCAGGCAGGGTTCTGGCTGATTTAGCTTCACACTGCACTACTGGCCCTTAGGTTTTTTTTGTTTCTAATTCTAATCTCTCTCTTCCCTTCCCCCGGTCCTCAGACAGCCCCCCCATCCCTCTGTATGGGAATCATTTAGAGCTGAAAGCATTGCTTATGAAGGGAAAATGGAGCACGTCACAGGTCCAGAGAAAGGCCTGTTTTGATCTCATTGTGGTATAGTGTGTGTGTGTGTGTGTGTGTGTGTGTGTGCGCGCATCGTCTCTTCATTGCGAGCCTCTTTCAGCCAGCCGGAGCAGTGAAAACACCCTCCCCCCTACTCAAAACACTCCATCCCAAATGAAAGGCATCCGTTCCAATCATTGAAAAACCATAACAGAAACTGCCCCCTTTAACATTTAATTCCCTGCCACCAACACATGAGGAGGACTCTTGAGCTTTTTGGGGCTTGAAGAATCAGGTGGGATGGTTGAAGTGTCTGTAAGGCTGGACGATAGACAGTAACCCCTCCTCCTCCCCACAAAACCAACAAGAAATAAGAAGAAAAAACGTAACCAGAATGTAGCTAGAAATTTGAGGACTGAAAAATGTTGGAAAATGCTGGAATCTGTGGCCTGTGCTTTTGGTTGGATTAACCCTTTGCTGGGACAGATGGCTTCATCCCCCTGCCGAGCTGACTGGGGTTTGTCACCCCTCCTGCATTTGTGTGTGTGTGTGTGTGTGTGTGTGTGTGTGTGTGTGTGTGTGTGTGTGTGTGTGTGTGTGTGTGTGTGTGTGTTTCACCAAAAAAAAAAAAAAAAACAAAAGAGCAGAAGCACTGGCAGGCTAGCAGTGGTAAAGACGGTGGATGAATCTGTTTTGGTATTGAAACATGACGGGGAGTCTTCTAACCCCCCCCCCAATGTTTGTGTGTGTCCACATGCAGTCGTCTGTTTCTTGAAAATTATCCATGGAGACATGCCTCACTATCTTCTTGGAAACTATGGACTAGCTGGCTAGCTTGACACCAGAACATGTTTATTGTGGAGATTTAGAGGAATGCTTCTGTAATAGCTTCGACACAACATTTGGGCCCATGAATGTTGCCAGATTTTCAAGGCAGGGCCATTATCCATGTTGTTTCGCTATGATCATCCATCAGCTACATACAATATTCTTTATGTGACCAGTTATTTCAGCAAGGCAGATGCTTCAATAAACCCCACGTAACCAGTCCAATGTGATAATTTGGAAGAACCATGTATGCCAGATTACAGCAGAAGCATTGGATATGATTGTATGGTGTTTATGCACACGCTTAATGTGTGTTACCCTCATTAGTGTCCGGCTGTGTTTACTCTGACTGCCGTAAGATGAAAGTCATAAATGTCTTGCAGACTAAAAGCGCTCATGTATGATTTACTGAGAAATCTTTGCTTTTGCACACTTCTCTGGTGTGCTGTCTGTGCATGAAATATAGTAGATGGTATATGTGCAATGAGGTTAACTTGAGAGTGAAATGACTGGACTCTTTGAAAGACATACAGCAGGCTAATTCATTCCACTACTAGGCCTGCCCTTAATGTAAAACAGTCATCACATTTCATTTCAAAGCAGCATGATTCAGTGCACGGGGCAGTTTTGTTTTCCCTTATTATGGGCAGGACTAAGGAAAAGCATTTGCTCGCTATACGTTGGGGCATCCATCTTTATTAGAAAGATAGCCAGAGCTGTTAGCGTGCATATCACATTGGCCCACTGCTTCACCCCTTCGCTCTACTTTCTCTACTGAGACGTGCACAGACTACGGACGCTGGAGAAATGAGGGATGCACACATCGTACCTCCGAGTTATACTCAAGCAGAATAAGCCAGACTGTAACCTGCTCCTGACTTCTTTAACTGAACAAACATTAACGTTGCCTTTTAGCCATAGGCGTTTGTTTTAAATATACTGGTGTGTTTTATTCCACATTTATTCCACATTTTCATGTTTAAGTAGATTGTCTAGTCAAAAGGGACCGATTTTACACATCAAAGTCTGTTTACAGGTCTTTGGGAGTACTACGGCATATGTGATAAAGGTTGTGTAAAGCTTTTTGTGGCTCCAGAGGGAACTACGTGACATCTGACAAATCGCCTCAAGTGTTGTCACTTCAGTCAGCGTTGGTTGTAGCTGATGACTCTAAGTTTGAAAATGAGCAAACTCTTACTGAGTTGGACAGAAATGAGTTTGTGAGATCTCTGTCGCCTGCTCCCCCTCTCTGCTGCTGCAGGCCAGCGGCTCAAGGCTGCATTAGCCGCTGCTAGCAAACGCATCCAAATCTCTGACTGAACTGTCAGCGGTCGAGTTGCATTGTGGATAATGACGGCTTCAGGTTTTTGAAGAATTTGATGTTTCTGCTTCTGCTGCATCAATTTTGGTGCTTTAAAAAAAAAGTGTTGAGAATCTGACAATGTGATGAGAGTTTAACACTAAATTAGTGGAGTGCTCTTTTAAACGTAGATCACAAGTATGAATGTGGAATTAAAGTTTATACGGCTGATCAGTGGTTGTTAAACTGAATTTTAAAGCCCTGGCAAAGACCTATAGAAGTCCAAACATGATTTTCAACATTTTTGCCATTACAATCAAGGCTTTTAACTATTTCCTTCCTCTTTTGTAACATTTCCTTGCATTCACCTGGATCGCCTTCTTGTTTGATGTACGTTGTTAGGATGTATTTGTTGATATTTTCAGTGGCATACACTATATTTTGCATTATTCTCAGAAGTCACCCCTTTTTCCCATGCAAAATGTTAGACTCCTGTTTACCGTGTGTAAAATGTTAGCAAATCTTCATTATCCTTCACATCTGGATTTCGGTATGACTGGTCATTTAAATGAGTTGCAGCCAAGAGGAATGAAGCAGTAGTTATTTGGTGTACTTCTGGATTACATGACATCATCAACATCAGAGCGGCAAAATGAAGTTTGGGCTTTTGGCAGGACCCAGTCGGCGGCTTGAGAAAAACCACAGTTGTCCTCCAGTCAAACCCGAATGCAGAAACAGTTTTGCCCGGCCACACAGGCAGTTGTCACATCTGCCAAATGTACTGGAGACAGAGAAAACACAAATGAGCAGATCAGAGGCTGGGAGGAGATGTCTGTGGTATTAACTTCCTTAATATTCTTTGTGTGAAAGAAAGAGTAGATGAATAGTGGTTTAAAGATTAAAAGAGTTGCCAGTGTTACAGATTAGAAGAGCTGGAACAAATGAAAGGACCAGTGAAAGAGGGAAGAAACAAAACACGGACAGAAAGGAAAGAAAGAAACGGAGGAGTGATAGAAGCAGAAAGGAGTGATAGAGGGGAGGTGCAGCCAAGGGAGGGAGTATCATGGGTTTCCTGTGCTATCCACCGGGTCGTGCTCATAAAAATTTTAATCGAGCTTTGCAGATAACCGCTTCTTCTCTAAGCTAGCACATGATTCATGTGTCTCATCCTTTGTAGGAATTTCCCGAAAACACTCTGAACGTCTGTGAGCGCTGCCATTGTTTCCATTTCAGTTGCAAGCTACTCAAAATGCACTCTTTCAAATAACTCCTGTCCTGAATGACCTGAATGCCAGCACACATGCCGAATAAGAATAGCTGAGTCTATTAATAGAACAATTATGATAATGAATCATTGCCAAACACATTTATGATGGCCTACTTTTCACTCATGGCACTAATCAGTTAACCATCATCATTCCCCCCCCCCCCCCCCCCCCCCCTTTTTTTTTGTTTGTTATTTTCACCCTACATTTTGAATTGCTCAAGGAATGAACCTGCAGTGCTCTGAGCTATAGGTGTTTTCCACCTTACTGTGCACATCGTTTCTGTGAACCCTCTGACTTTTGAAGACAATTTGTATCTAGGTCATACTGAAGTCTGTGTATCTGTTGGCGTAGTGTGGGCATACTCTGAAGGCCTGCCACAAATTGAGAGCTGGATTGAGATGGAAAAGACTCGATTATTTGGTGTTTGAGATACAGTAAAGGTCTGAGTGCAGAGTCAAGTCTTCTGAGTCTCAATGTTTTTGAAACGAATCCACACCCAAGCTGCATTATCATCTTTGTCTTCTTAGCTTATGTACTCATGAGTCTCCAAAACAAAGCTTCCAGGCACGTCCTAACTGTCACACTCTCACTGTGTTTGAGTAGATGAGTTTTCTTATGAACCTGACTAACTTGTTTGGTAAAGTCACTTGCCTTCCTGATGTTGAGTAATTCCAGGTTCGGCTGGCTGGGCAACAGAACACAAAGCACTCAATCTTCAGTGGTTCATGATTAGAAATAAAGTTATTATAGTTTGTTATGACAGCTAAATTACAAAACAGTCATTTTAAATGGCTCCAATCATTTTGAGACTACTTTTAACCTGTCAGACACATTACTATACTGGAGAGATGCTGCAAAAACGTGCTAATTTCTTGCACGAAAATAGCTGTGGTGTGTACAAAATAGTGAAATATGTCCATACGATCCAGGATATGTGTGCATTAACCCAGCTGGTCTTGGTTTTCTAACTGATGATGTTGTTATATCATCAGCAGTGACACACTGAGACATGTTTGAGTTGGTCAGTGTGATTGTTGCAGAGTAGATGAACATTGTTCAGTTTCATGTGAAGAGATCCTCTAAATAAATCTGAGTAAGTTACAAACAGATTCCTTAACCATTTCATCATTTCCTTTGCTTTGGATCCTTCGTATGATAGTCACAACTTAACTCACTTTACTGGCCATGTTCTCAGACCTCCCCAGGGCCTATAGTCCAAGATGCATAGGATAATCAGCACATCTGTCCATCTGCATTGTCGTTGGTTTTGGTTGTTGACAACATTCGGTTGTGGGTGGAGCAATCTTTCAGTGATACTCCCCTTAAAGTCTTAGGAGCCCTTGTGTCAGACTGAGGTCCTCCTCCTGGTTTGTTCAGCAAACAGCAAGTCAGTGAATTTCTTTCTGTTTTTACGGAATGTTGCTGTGATGTCACCTGAAAGAAAGAACTCTCAGAGGAAGACGAACAATTCTGATTGCTCCATTCACAGCATCCTTATCCCGAGGAAAGGTATAAGAACATGGATACTTTGCTTTAATTTTGGAGCTGCAGCTTTCATTGTGGAACTAATTTTTGCCCTTTGAACAGTGATGTTCACTGATATTTGGACACATTCACCTGGATCTTTGTATGATTTGGTCAAATCAACATATAGCAATGCTCACTCTTTTTTGTCTAAAGCTTTGTGGATGTTATGGAGTGCACAAAAAGAGAAAGAAACCCGGTACTAATATGAAAGAGGTGTTTGAGTCCGGTTCACTTGCATCTTTCAAAATAAAAAAAAACGTGAGATTTAAGCAACATGACGACATAATTATTCTGAAAAATGCCAAACTACAACACCAAACTGGAACCAATGAAGATGTCAAGCAAGATGACTCCTCAGCTGCCCCCAGCCATAAACCCAAAGTCGTCCAAGGAGTCAAGCCCAACATTGTCCTTGTGGAGGGAATTAAATGTAGGTCACAGCTAAAATGCAGGGGCAGGCCTGGGGGATATGTGGGCCCAGGGTGCTCTATCGCTCTGGGGGAATGCAAGCGTAGGAAATAAACAGATTTTTCACACACAGTTATTTTTAGAAGCTTGGTTGTGGCTCTGCATGCCTATATAGCCTCCTTTTAGATTTTTCTTGTATTTTGATGCTATTGTGTTAAAAAAAGATGGCAAATTTTAATGCTACGTTTTTTCCTCTGTCATTTAAACACATTTGTTGCCATGCTGAGCTTTTTTCCTGTCCTGTGTTTGCATCTCTGTCCTGTCCTCCTGCAAAATCTAGCACAGTTGAAACGAGTTGAAATTTACCTCTCAGTCGGGATCGTGTTGTGGATTGTGATGTTTCCGTGATGCATAATTGAATAATGTAGTCATTTTAGTCTTTCTCATAATGTCATTGTCCTCTCAAATCTAATCTTAGTGTCATTCTCTGCCTTCATAAATGTCAGCAACCTTACTCTGAGTCGATCTTGCCACTAGAAGGGCAGATGCTCCCTTAAAATAGTCTGCCATCAATTAAATATAGATGAGGTGCATGGATTTGTCTACCAGCGAGTGTTAGTTGCGCTGAAAGAGGGAAGAGGTGAAGAACTTCCATATATGAAGTACATTAAAGTAATCCATTTAGTTTCACAGTATTAAAATCATGAGGTCGGTGTCAGGGTTTTTATGTGACTGGTTTGTTAGTTTGTGAGACATCCAAACACTTTTATCTCTAATTTATTCCCATAAAGATAGAGTAAGAGGCTCACTTTTGTTCAGCACGAGCTAGAGAGGTGACCCATGAATGTACAGTGAAAGAAGGAAATGAATGCCTTTGCTTTCATATAAAGTCTTTGCCCGAGGCTTTCCAGCAGAGCTAGTTATAGATACTATAGATTTTTTAAAATAGATTTACTATTATCAGTCATCTTGGAATAATTAAATACTGCAACAAGTAAAAATGCCAGCCATCACGTTGTTGTCCTCATTGTTGACCTTGAACCAAGATGTGATGAACCTTAAACACAACAGTCAATTCAGTTGAGATGATGGGAAGCTGACAGAAAGGAGACAATTTGATATTGATCCTCTGTAAGATGAGTGACAGCGTAGACAAACTGGGAAGGCCAAGGTCACAGCGAGGGTGGTGACCAGTTGCTGTCATGTATTGATTGTGGTTTGAAAGACATCATGGTGTAACCGGATGCTCTCTGTAGTTGATAAGCCCAATCCAGAGGTACCGTGTGGAGGGGATGACATCACATGCAAGGTCACAATGACACTAAAGTGGTCACTATTAAGTTTTGGCAAAATACTGTCGCAAGCCAACTGTGTTTCCTATGAAGGTGAAACGTTTTAGTTAGGTAGGTTTGTAGCATTTTTACCTGTCAACAAAAACACTACAGGTGTAATTCTGATCTACGTACTATCCAATTAGTGTGTTTCAAGGTGCACTGAATTTTGTCCACCAGGCGTCAGAGAAAGTCCAAAGCCAACCCACTGAATCAAAAGTGTTAGCATACAGTTACCTACTTACACACCCTGAAGACACAAAGCAACATGAGCACCCTGTTGGAACCTTTTTTTATTGCTAACCCATAAATGTAATTCTAATATTAACTCAAGTTTTAGGTCAGGTTTAGTCCACCCACTCCTGAAAAAAATATGTGGCTCTCTTTAGCTCACAGGATGTTTGACTATCATCAGTAATGACTGGTGTGCTTTGCTTCTCTGCTATTTCATGCTGGACAGATTGTGTACACTTGACCTGCTTCAGCTTGTTTTCTTGGAACGCCTGAGCACTGTAAATGAAGAGCCTTCATGAGACAACTATACTGTCTCAGACCTGACAGAATAAACAAAACAATGAGCTGCAAAGAGCCGCGGGGTTTTTTTTTAATGTTACTAGTATCCCTTTTCGCATCACAAGAAGTTATTGATTGAATTTTAAAATTGAAAATATCTTTGAAGGGAGCTTTGAATTTATGTGAATATGCACTGAATGTGAATATGCCGTATAAGACAATATTATGTTCCTCAAATCTAAGTGTGTGTGTGTGAGTTTGTGTGTGTGTGTGTGTGTGTGTGTGTGTGTGTGTGTGTGTTTGGGATGGAGGTGGGCTTGCAAGATATACAAAGCTTTACTCATAATCAGTGGTTAGTTTTGCAAAAGGGTAGTCAATGTTGAAATTGAGTAAATGAGGGAAAGATTCAACTGACAGCACAATTTGAGTTTTTTTAAGTGAAAAATGGATGGATGGATGGATGGATGGATAGATGGATAGATAGATAGATAGATAGATAGATAGATAGATACTTTATTAATCTTCGAAGAGAAGTTTACAATTAATTATGACCAAATTTTGTGAAGGCTAATGTTGAGGTGTGCACCTGAGCAGTTCAGTTTCTGTTGCCAAGGGCGTTGAGGGAATTGCAGTTTAGTTCTAGGTCCTATGCCTGTGTTTTTTTGTTAAGGTCCATAAGTTAAAACATATAATTTACATGCAGATGGTGCAGTACGTAACACTATTCATAATACTTACACACCTATAATATTTTCGGTATGATGCACTGTCGTGACTTTGTCTTGCTTTCACTGTACTAATTGCATTTTGTTTCCTTTCTGTGCCATTTTTGTGGCTTCAAAACAATAACCTTTTCAGACTGAACCAAAATCAGAACAGGAACCCAGAAATCAATCAGCCTTTGTGTATATGTCTCTTTAAGCCTTTAACCTCTCTGTTTTTGCCAATTATTCTATCTGTCTTCATTAAGCCGGGCAAAACCTTTGGTTTTTCATCCCCAGTGCTACTGGCTGGAGGAGATTATGTCTGCCTACAGAAAAATGATGATGCATCAATGCAGAACCAGAGAAAACTTCTGCAAACCACCTATGTCTAAGAGTGACAGTGGCAATGTAGAAAAATATACATACATCAAGTTTACTATCATCACATCTATATAAATCTAAAATAAAAAACAAGACGAAACCTCTGCAAAGAGGTATTCAAAATTGACAGGTTATGCACATAACTCAAGCAACAAGAATTAAAACTGCAAAACAAGCATTAAATAGTTATAATAAATACTGTTGAATACATTACAGCATTAATACTGAGTGCTTGGCGTAAAGTTCTTAGTCCTTTCAGTTCTCTTCCTTGCACAGGCAATGAGAGTAGCAGTTTGGAGGTAGAGGGGACATCGGAAGGACCAGTCAGATATTTTCACCAGAGAGGTCATTATTTGGGGTCAGTGATTAAAGAAGCTTAACAGCTAGGAGATAGATGTTCTTGCTGGGAGGCTGTGAAGCCCCCTACCTGATGGGAGTGGAATGAATAAATTGTGGGATGGATGAGAGGGGTCCTTGATAATGCAAAAAGCTTTGTGGATGCAGCACTCCTGAATGGAGAGCAGAGAGAAGGATGAATTCTGTTTTCTCTTGTCCTCTTTATGAGCTAGGGTGACTTTAGGTCTGGGGTGTTGCAGGCCCCATACCAGATCTTGCGACTCAGCACATTTCTAATTGTGCCTCAATAGAATGTAGACAAGATTAGGGTTGGGAGTCTTGCCTGTCTCAATTGCTGCTGGAAGTGGAGGCATTGAACATTTTAGCCATATACGAGCCTTGGATTGTGGGTCCTGACTCTTTTAACATCAGAAGTGCTTAATTCAATGGGGTTTGGTCAAGATGGGCCTCGTTGTATTCCACTGTCACCTGTCTTTGTACCTGCCCACTACCCCTGCTACTACTGCTGATACAGGCAGTCACAGAATCAGTGGGCTGGACACACATCCCTGCATTCAGTGTGTTGGTATTGGAGATGTTTTTGGCGAGCTGGAGGGCCTTGAGACCTAGCTGAGATAAATAAAATAAATAAAAAATGACAGTATTAAAAACTCAGCTCAGGTTACTAGACAGCATCCTGATATCCTCTTGTTCAGGTGTATTAGGATGGTGTAGAAGGCAAAGGATGTCATGTTGTTTGTGGTCCAGCATGACCACAAACAACATGACATGCCAAGTTTTTTGTGTGAATTTTATGTGGTCCATAACTAGTCACTGACCACTGTTAAAGCCGCAAGGTAGTAAATGTTGGGATAATTGTTGGGATAATTGTTGGGCCTGAGGGGAGCAGAAACCAGTGGGTCATGTCTTAATGTTTGATAAGTCTTGAAACTGAACTTCCTGATTCATGTTAGCATCTTTTTTACTTTTCCCTGTAGCAACACACCCACACAACACAACAATGCAGTCGCTTGTGTTGTTTTGCCATGGTGCTGTGTCTGTCAGTCTGAAAGTTCCTGTATGCCGTGTTTCCACCACGTGACATCACATGCTCGACTCGACCGGACTCTACTCGCTCTTTTTTGTTTTTCCATCAGCAAAAGTTGTGGGTAGTACCTTGTACTTTTTTGGTCTGTTGGTCTCTGATAAGATTCTCCAGTTTTTTTCAGCAGTCTTTGTCTTGCTCCATTCAGCCTTTTCTGAAACAAAGTTTCCCCCCTTGCTGGAACAAACCAGCCATACAGTGAGAGCCAATAACACCATGCATTCAATATCCTCCAATGTGTTTGTATCACGGTCAAGATGATGTCACGGCAGCGTCACGCGGCGACGATTAGCTTAGAATCCCACCTACGTGAGTGGGTACTATCTGCAGTGGAAAACAATCAAGAAAAGTACCTTGGACCAAAAGTAAGTCGAGCAGAGTAGAGCCGAGCCGTACCATGCAGTGGAAACACAGCTTTCCCTCTCACTGCGTCTCTGAAGGGTCATTCAAAGCTAAAGCATTTTTGGCAGCAGTATTAAAGCTTGAGACCAAACAATGAGGAACGTTTAAAACAGAAACAAAAGGCAGTAACTGCTGTTTAATGATGAATTCAGAATGGCAACACTGTCAGATGATAGGGAGAAACAACTGACATAAACATAGTGGTAACATGGTCAGACCCATGCTTCACTATCGTGGTATGGTTGTGATGTGGTTAGCCCTAACTACAACATGGTTATTTAGAGTTGAGTAGCTGTAGATACAGTGCAGAGGTGCTGAACCAAGTTGTTCTCCTCACTGTGGGGGTCTAATCTGGTCACCGTAGGTGGTTCACAGCATAGACAGGACAGTTCTCCTGTGGCTGTTATGGTAATGAAACTGTGTGTGTGTGTGTGTGTTTGTGTGTGTGTGTGTGCAGAAGAGGTAGCTGCATAAAGCTCCATTAAGGGATTACCCTCCACCAGCAGCTCCCGTTTAGCCCCAGACCATGCTATTTGGTGACCATGCACCTCATCTTCATTGTCAGTGAGGGATTGTGTGTGTGTGCATAAGCATGTTCTGCATTCATATACACACGACTCCTCTGTGACTGTCTGAGTCAGCTGAGGTGGCTCAGCATTGTGCCCTCATCTGTGTGATGGGACAGACAAGAGGACAGACGGAGAGAGGGAGGGACAGAATCCAAGGTTACGTAGCCCTCCACATCTTCGAACATGAAACTATAAAAATCTTACTGCGTTCTGTACAATAACCCTGGCCCTCATCCGCGGAAATTTACCGTGCTTTGTGTCAGCTTCACCCAGTTTTACATTCATGTAGTCGATCCCTGGGCTCAATCATATTCTGTATGAATACGGATGTTGGTCTTTACCCAAGCAGATCATTTTCTGGAGCTTTGAGGGTTTGACCCAACGGCATTCCTGTCTGTAGCTTGCTCGTATTCCAAATATTTGGCTTTGTTGAGTTGAAAGCATTTTTTTATTAACAAGTTTAAACCACAAAATATTTTGTCTCTGTCAAGAGTTTTTCTCTCTCTTGTGTGTCTCTGTCAGACTTCTCAGTCTCCTCCCACAAACTGACCAATAAATGTATTTAAAAAAATAAAATAACCCACGACAACACAACCAAGAGAGTCTGGTAACGCAGCAGCATCAGCATCAGCATCAGCATCAAAAGTCAGAAAGGCTTTCATTCACTTTGAGCTCACAGTTGGAGTGACGCCGGAGCAAAACTGGAGCAGGATGGAGTGGGGAAACAAGGTGTTACTCCAGGTTTTCAGTGCTCCATCCGAAATCCTACTGCTCGCCCTCCTTGCTCCACTCACGCTCTGGTCGGTCGGCAGGGGGACGCTGCTTGCTGCAGGACTGCGATTTCAGTTGTAGAAATGGGAAAGTTGATTAGTCACTTATTTGCTAGTCACTGATTACCCACTCTGCTGCAATTGGCGACTAGGATGCGTTAATCCTGATCTCCCGATTGCATATTCTTACTGAATATCAATTCATAACAATCATTGGCCATTTGATCTGGCATTCTCTAGCGTTTATACTTTCCTATAGGGACCAGAGCAGTCATACCTCTGTTGTACTGCATATTTCTGTCATGGTACATGGTAGAAGAGACTGTGTCGAGGACTGCGTCATCACTGGAGGACAAAAATCCCCACATACAGTAGCTTCCCCACATCTCCCTCTATCCTTCCTGTGCTGTCCCTAGCAACAGCAGAGACCCAGTGGCATGATGCATGAAGACACAGAAATTACTTTCATTCTTTTTTTGTCTTTTTTTTTTTTTTAGAACATACAGTCCTGGATAATTTATTGTTGCGTGTTGTATTGTTGTGTGTATTGTGGGCATGAGTGCATGTGTTTTGATGCAGCAGGAGTGGCTCCCAGCTCCCCGCGCTACAGTACGACTGCCAATATCTCAACACTTGTTTCCTTGATCATCTTCTTGAAATGCTAATGATGAGTTTTTTTCACAACGCCCACCCAACAATCTCAGCTGGTGGTGATGCTGAAGCCGTTAAGACAGCCAGCGCTAGATGAACACCCTAACAGCAAATCTCCAAGGCTTCATTGCATGTGCTGGCCCTTAGCTCTGGTAGTCTCATTCCTCTTACTACATTTTAGAAGTCAGCATCCAGAATAGTTGTTGTTCCACTCATACAGTCCCTACTCTGGGCAGGAGTCTCTGTGCACAACTCTTAACTCCCAACCTGTCTTTCCGTCTCACTCTATTTCACAGCTTGGTCAATGGAGCTTTTGTGGGGAGGGTATTGAATTAATCAGGCCTATAGCGATGACAGTGTCTTACCCCTGGGTCTAAGCCAAGGCTCTGCTTTTCTATCCCTTTTGAAACACCGGACACAATTCCACTTCCTATTTGGTTTTCTAAGAGCAGCAGTGTCTAAATGGAGTCGAATCAATGACCACTTTTGTGTGGGAAGTGAACTGACAGTCGGCTGAACGCTCGGGCTCGGCTGAGGACTCTCCAAGGTCGACATTCTGTAAAAGACTTGGTGCCTGGGAATGAGCGAACTGGCTATTTGTTTGATAGACTGCAGAGTGGATTTGTTTACAGATTGTGAAATCTTGAAATTTGTGGGCACTTAAGTGTGGATGTTTATGATGAACAGGAAGATTTCCCCCCTCTGTGTGCCCTATAGAGAAGCCTATAACAAAAATAACATAGAAGAATAGTCTGATTGTGACAACTGTCACTGTGGTTGAACTGATGCACGTCAAGAATATTTTGTGTGAGAAGTTCGCTGTCTTCAGACATTTCAACATGCATGCCTTTCTGCATGTTTGCATGAGTGTAATGCACGCTCACTCGAGTTAGGGTCTCCACATCTGTGATTTATCACCAGTGTCACTGGATGTGGCTGCAGTGGGCGCCTCTCCCCCTCTCCCCACACATCTATTTTTACCAGCTTATTGCTTACCAACCCACTGGAGACAGAGTGATTGGAAGATGAGACAAATAGATCAAGACATGGAAGAGAGGGAAGGCAAGCGAAGGTAGCAAAGAAGGGAAAGCCCAAACAGATGTCCATCAAAACAAGCAAGATGAGAAAGATTATTTGCTGTGAGCACTGTCAGTTTAAACTGCTTTGTAAGCCCCTGACAGAATCATTTTGTTTCTGTGGTAGGATACAGTACATAAAGTAGAGAACAAGACTCCTAGCAAAAGAGCCTATCGCGAGCCTATCGAATGTGCATTATGAGGCAACGACTGACCTATTGACTTTTATTCTTTAACAGATTCCCATTAGCTTCCATAAAGTGGTCGCAAGTCTTCCTGGGGTCCTCAATAACCAAACAACAAAAATTACAAATAAAAATCATGCTGTATCATGACCGAACGTTTAAAAGAAAAAAAATCCAACTGTCATTGTCAGTTAAACTTGTGGTGTTTGTCGTCAGTGTGTTATTTGTTGATTTGTTGTCATTTCACTATTTGCTCTGCTGTAAAGCTGTTTACCATTGATACCACGCTGGCCAACTGTCAGCAGTCGTTAAAGACAAGTGCTAGAATCTCACAGGCTACATGCCAAACCCCACACATGTTCACACACACACTCACACTCCCATTTCCCCCCACAAATGGCAGGATCCCACTGTGGTGCTACTACGATACCTCACACTCTACCCCAGTGTGAAGAAGATACAGCAAACAATGGATCGTCTTCCTTTTGGAGACTGCGGTCATGTTATTTGTGATTTACATGTACCAGTATTACAAATGTAAATTTTAGTACTATTCCCCAGACACTTAACTTCATCCATCTAATTTACCTCAAAACCTGGAGAGAAAGTGTTCGTAAGGATAAATGGCTGCTAAACCAGCTTTAAGTTAGTACAATGAATGGACTGAAGACTACAATGAAAACAATGCTTCCAGTTAGTTATCACACAGTAGCTGCCACTGTAATCTTCAACTGCATTTGTCATTCTACTTTGTTCACTCCTCCCCTGTCTCTGATTGCTTGTCCAGGTACAACCCGCGCCCCCCGAGAGGGAGAAGTTCCTGGCGTGGACTACAACTTCCTCTCTGTGGAGGACTTTCTGGAGTTGGAGAAGAGTGGAACCCTATTGGAAATTGGAACATATGAAGGTAAATTAGAAATGACAGATTGGGTTAGTTGTATTGTTTGTAACTTCCATTGATAAAAACATTGTGTTGTTTTGATGTGCATTTTATTTTCATGAATAGCTGACCCAACATAGAGGATGTGTTGTTGATGTATTGCCAGCATAGCTTCAGTGAAGTTTAGAGCTATAAAGATCCATATTAAAAGTTTCAGATATTTAGATAATCAACAGTTAACATTAGGGATGTTTTAAGCAAGTCTTGTTAACATAGAGATACAACAGGACTGTGATACGCAAATACACAAAAGAATAATCCTTCAGTATCAGAGCTGAGCTGGATGCTTTTAGTGGCTGTATGTAGGAGTTCACAGACACGACTTTCACTCTTGTTCTGTCTGTGTGTCAGTAAGTGAGCACTCTTAAATTGTCAAATGGCATTGAACCTGACTTTGGACAGGTGTGCCAGCTTGTGTGGTACAAAATATGTCAATAAATAACTCTTTCTGTACCTCCAGCCAGTGCTTAAACTCGCCCACCCATGGTACATTGTTAGCAAGCAGGCATATTGTGTCCCTGTCTTGGCCAATCAGCCCACTTCTGGACAGGTGCACCTGCTGGCACAGCAGGAGGGAAAAGTGTCTCCTCTCTGCTTCCAGCCAGCACTCAAAACATGCCCTCCCTGCCACAGTCAAGCCTTGGTGTCATCGCAGTACAATGCAGCATGAAAAAAGTTTTTATTTTTAAACAATTTTTCTCAACTAGAAAAATTTTTTTTGGTTCCGTTATGTACAGCTATTGCTATCACTCTGTCCGCCATTAATATGGGTCAAATAGCTGTCAGCAACATGCTCACCTCGTATCTCTGGAGGTTGTTGAAAGTAGCTCTCTGACATATTGGGAAACCCTAGCTGGAGTAGAGGTAGACACAGAAAAGTTTAAAAATGGCACCAAAAAATTTGGCTGAAAGTGGAAAAGGCTGTCGTCAAAATCTTGATATGATTTCTCTTTAATGTAAGCAACATCACAAAGGTGATTTCATGAAAAGTTGGTGTGGTGGATGTTAGATACTGTTGGGAGCTGTCAGTATTCAGTGTCGTTGGTTGGATAGTGTTGGTGTTAGTATTTGGTTGAGATGTGTAGGCAGGCTAGTCACGCTGATACAGACACGTCAACCTCTTAGGTCAGGTCAAAGGTCTTTGGGTCATAAGGTGTGATCTCTTGAGGCCTCAGCACTTACTTTTTGACCTAACTGTATTCACAGCCTACCTGTCATCCAGATCATCCAGTGTGTCGTTCAGTATTTGCTTAACTCCAAAAATTAATTTCAGTTATCATTGCATGTACAACATATAACATTTTTGGTTTACTGATAATCCAAAGTCACTAGTGACACACTAGAAGGACTGTAAAACAATAGCACTACCATGTATCACCTCCATTCAGTCAGATATTGTTTAATTAAGTGTCTGCTGTGTCCACTTAGCTTGTTCAGTGTTGCATAACAGTGGATTTTCCTCTGACGACAAAGCAGTAGAAGCAAACAAGGCCGATGTACTTCTGACTGGCAACTACCTTACTCACTTCCACTGATGAGAGCATGGAGAAAATCAGAAACTTTCAAAGATCTTCCTTTCACTTGCTTTAAACAAAGTAGTTTCTGACCACATCAGATCCAGCCAGCTAAACTTAGGAGGCTGGGGTCATAGAGAAGGCTGGAGGACATACCATGCTCCAACCATCACAAATTTCAAGGATGCTAAAACCAAAACTGGCCTAGTAGTTGGATTTGCCCCTTTGTTAGGTCTGTCAAGTGTGCTCACAATTCAAATATCAAGCAGCATTGGCTTGCGAGTGTGTGTACTATTTAAAACAGGAAATGATGACAAACTGGTCCAAATTACAAATGGGGATATTTCAATTATTACTCAATTTAAATCACTTTGTGACCTCAGATGGCACTGTGCTTGGTGTTTTCAGCTGTAGTATGTGTTCTAACTTAATTGGCATGATGCATGGACATGAACAACAAAAAGTTGTTTTGGACTGTATGAGGAAGGGACTAAAAAATGACTGAAATGACCAAACGAAGTGTTCAAACCAGCTTCCAGGAATAAACTCTGATTATGAATAAGCCTTGGTCGATGAGCAAAACCATCGCCTCACCTGAATATTTCCATAACCACACTTGACTGTAGGTTATGTGTTCTTCAGCAGTAACATTATGTTATGTTTTTGTCCAGGAATGCAATGATATGTTTGTTGGCCACACATACACAGGTACTTTTCTTCTTTCTTCCTTCATCCTCCAAAATAATAATGTGCAGTAAGATGGCTCTCTGGCAAATAGCAGGACTCTGGCACTGGCTCACCTAATTGCAACGCTTATTAATGTTATCAATTACACCTGTGTATTTCCTGCTATGACATGCCAAAATGTCTATTTCCCATTTAAGTTACAGTTTGCCAATTTATCTTTTTGAACTTGAATTATCTTTTTACTGGTGCCACCTGGACTAGACCATTCTTTTTTCCATTGCCTTTATATTTTTAATGCTAACGTCATTCTGTCTAAAGTTGGCTTTATATTCTGGTCTTCAGACGGTTAAGTGTCCTTATGTCTGCCTGGTTTAGCTTTGGATGATAATGACTTGGTTTGTGAAGTAAAATAAAAAAATATTGGTATTCATAGTTTGTGGTAAGTTAAAACAAAGTTGTCTCTGTTGTGAACTTTATTTGAGTCAAGTTAGTAAGAAATTTAGTTCTGCTTCAGTCACATTTCCCGCAGACAACACCAGACTATTTATTTGCATACAAAGGCTATAACTAAACCCCCTCCATTACACACACACACACACACACACACACACACACACACACACACACACAGAACCCTTTGACCCCTCCTCTCTAACCCTCCTTCTAAAATGCCCTCCTTTTCACCATCTTTTTTTAATCCCGCCCCTCCCTGCCTTCTTCTTCGTTGCCTAGGTAACTATTATGGAACGCCCAAGCCACCGGTGCAGCCCCCCGGTGGGAAAGTGATTAGCAGTAGCAGTAGCGGCGGTGATGCCCCACTGCCAGACGGGCTCAGCGGTAGCCTGCCGGGCTCGCAGCACTCCACTCCCCGACGCACCAAGTCCTACAATGACATGCACAATGCTGGAATAGGGCCTGGAGAGCAGCAGCAGGAGGACGACGAGGACCTCCCTGACATGAACAGTAGTTTTACAGGTACGTACAAAGGACAGGAGGTTACAGAAAAGGAGGGGGAGGAAAGAGGAGAAGGAATGGATGGATAATGAAAGGATGCCTTCACAGGTTTTAACTGTTGTTTGAGTCACAAGGAATTCTGCAAGAACACAATTTGGACACTGTAAGGCTTTACCAATGGCTGCATGGAAATATGCCAGATGAAAGCCTAAAAAGCGAGGATGCCAGTCGTGAAATAAAGTGACCAATCCATGCATGTGGTTCAACATGATGTGAAGTCATAATAGTAGAAAGCAGAATCTTTATTGGAAGTCAATGGAAGTTTGCCCTCCCAAAATGCTGAAATCCCAGAGCATCCGTTGTAAAAATGACACTTTTGTTTTCTGTTACAAATGTTAAAAAAGACCAGTGAGACCATTTTAACACCTAAACTTTAATAGTTTAATTTGACTGGTAGACAACTGAAGAAACAATAACTTTCAGCTGAGGGGTCTGATGTCAGATGGTAGTGATGATGATGATGATGATGATGATGATGATGATGCTACTCCTCGCAGCTGGTTCTCCAGGTTTGGGTCAGTCAGTCTTGAGCGGTGCTGAGTCTTTGCAGGAGTCCGTTTTGAAAAGAGCTGCTCTCGTTAGTCGTTTGTTGCTTTGCAGCTCAGTGATTTCATGTTGTAGGTTGTCAGGCTCATCAGCTGGTTCCACATTAAATACGTTCAGTTCCTTTTGTTTACTTTTCCTGTCCTGAAACCTCTCACCAAACAGCTGAAGGAGTTTTCACACAGATGTTGTAGCAGCTTTTGTTCTTGCAGAGCAGGTAAATGCACAGTGTTTCCTCTTTGACTCACTGAGAGCTGAGAGGTTGCTGGAGCTTGAGGTTCAGCTCTGAGAGGTTCTTGGAAATGTCCACCATGAAGGTCAAATCGCGCAGACACTTCAATCACTGAGTTTCCGCATCAGGTTTCTCTTCATCTCTATGAATTATTCCAGACAAACAGATACTTGGAACAATTTTACTTTCTCTGCTTGTAGCAGCTCCACGGCAGCAACAAGGCTTTCTTTCATAAATTCTCCTTCTGAATGAGGTGTCAGCTTCTTAGCTGTTAGCTCGCTCACCATTAAACTCGCCTGCATAACACTGTCTCTGTCAGAATGTGGTCTTGTGAAAGCAGCTTGTTGGGTGTCCAAATTCTGCCAAAGAGTGTTAATTTATCCAAACGCATTTGTCCTCGCAGCTCATCCAGTTCAGCATGTCTGTAGCTGTAATGATGCTTCAGATTAGCAATCTTCATCGCTGGGAGTTCATCCCCACAAACTAACTTGGTTTTGACAGCAACAAAAAAAAATGATTGTTTCTCTATTTCTCTTTGAAAGCATGACATGCTGCACCTACTTATGTTTTGCTGACCGGTGACATGATGCATTGACGTGATAACTACTACTACTCTTCCTACTTTATGCAGGTGTAATACTAAATAGCTGGAATACCCCTTTACATTAATACCACTGGGTTTTTATATGGTTAGTCAGACAAAATAAGCAAAATGTAGATATCATATAAGACTGTTGTGTCTCGTGATGGGCATTTGTTCTCATTTTGACTTCAAGAAAACAACTGTTTACTCAATAATGAAAACCACTGGTGTGAAGGCACCCAAAAACACAATAAAGGTACAATGAAAACTGTAATATAAACAATAATGTAGTGCAAAGTGAAGGCTAAACCTCTCAAGCGCAGTTGATTTACTTATGCCATCACACTGAATAAGGTTGTGAAGTCTGTACTCACACTGGGGTACTAAACAAACTTTTCTCTAGCTGTTTGGTTGAGCACAGATGTGCATTTTTTCTGTTAAGCAGTTTCACAGTGTGAGTGAGGAAGTGAAATCCAATAATAAGTGGTTACTCAATACATATTTGAAACACATTCTGAAACCAGGTGTAAACATCAGTCTGTCTCCAGTGGATTTAGACACAATTTTCAGTTATTTGGCTACAAAATGCCAGGCTGGAACGGGACCCTAGACCAGTACCATACTCCAAAGTAAATTAAATGTGACATCTTCGCACAGGCAACAGCCAAAATGAAGCGCCACATGTGGCATTAATAAATACAGTATGTACAGGTTTAGCTAGCGTCACTTCTCTACATTTTCCTGCAGGTTTTTTCACCTTCTCACAATATTGCCTGCAGCTAATTAACAGATGTCATGTGACCAGCAGCACGTCATTAAATGTTAGTTTGATGTCATTTTGTACTAGCTGTTTTAGCATTTTAGCTCCTTGTTTTGCAGAACTTCCATCATTTCTCACACTCTTCTGTAGCCAGTGTGGACACCTTTAAAACAATCAGGCCTGAAATCAGTGAGTACACAGGCAGTTGCGTGCAGAGCTGTCTTAAAAGGCAGCCTGAGAACATGCTGCGTTCTGTTTAGTTTGGAGTATAACACTTGGATACGATCCTGCCTTCTGCAGCTCTGTTTGGAAGGAGAGAAAAGAGAATCTTAGTTGCAATGGATAGAGTGGGAGGGGATGCAAGTGGAGACAAGGTAGCAGGACGTTAAATAGAAAGAGGGAGTGGCTGGAGAGGGATAAAGTGGGCAAGTCTGAAAAGGATTGGGCAGAGAATGGAAGGGAATCAAGGCAGAATTGCATTTTGTGAAGGAGGATAAGCTCAGAAAATGAAGTAGGAGAAGGAGCACAAAGGAGGTGGAGAGAGAGCGGCAGAGAGATCAGTTTGGTGTGGTGAGGGGCTGCAGAACACAAGAGCTCCTTTGATTGGTGAGTAAGTGGTCTCGGGGTTTGACTACAACTGCCTGTATCTATGCGTCCAAAAATGTAAAATAGTGCCATCTGGCTGCAAGAAGAAGAGGGTGGATGACTGAGCAACCTCCATTTTTGAAATGATTTTTAAAGATATCATTAGTCCTTGCTAGGTCATGTATGTGAATGACCAGGAGATATGAGTAATTTTAAATGTTGGGGAGCATGATGCTGTTTTTAATAGCTCTGTTAATGATTTTGAATAATATTACTCATAATGCTCATTTATTCATACCTCCCCTTGTGTGTTAGTAGGTCAGTAGGCATTGTAAGGAAGTTGAGTCAGCGCTAAAGCTGTTTCTGCCATGTGTTTTCAGAAGGTGGGACCAAAAGTTGTTTATTTGCCATCTGTGATTGTGTGAGCTGTGAGGGTGCCAGTCAAGTGTGAGTGTGAGAATGAGATAACAGGAAGCTAGGTGATAGCACTTCAGAGGCCATGGTTCTAGGTGTGAACTGCCCACTCTGCAGTCTTAACCAAAGCAGAGCTGTGAGAAGTATTTGTAACTACTTGTCTACCAGTGTAGTGTAACTGTGATTATAATCCAAAAACTAATATGAGAAGCTTTGGGAAGTTCTTTCACTGAGACTTCTAGTAACAAGATAAGGCTTTCTAGGAACACTTGAACTGCATCTTGGAAGTATTAAGACTGGCATAAGAAATGTGTAATTGATGGGGACTCTGAAACATCGAAGAAGTACAATGACGGCAAAACTAAAATTCTTGACCCCTTCGATTCCCTTATCCTCATCAATGTTTTTCTTCATACGTCACAGTCAACAACCTGGCTGAAACCTGTGTTGATGCTCTTTTATCAAATAAACTCATCTCAGCCTGGGTGATGAAGCAGTGGGAGGAATTCTTATTCTGCAAAAGCCATTTTTAGTTGACATTCTTGGTTGATCATGTCTTGAGGCTCCTCCTGTGGCGCCTAAATTGTTTTCACAGCTACCCTTTGTTCCTGAAAGTTTTTTTTTCCACATCCATCAACTAAAACTGAGCCACGTTTGCTTTAAATCCTCTAGGAGACTCTAGTGAATTAGACGAGATTCATCACTCGGTGCGCCCCTTTGCCCCCCGCCGGAGTGACCCGCCCTACACTGGGACAACCCCCTCACCACCGGCCATCACGGAGAGCACACAGCAGACACACTCTCACCTGAGCCATCCTCCCCCGGAGGACCCGCTGGGACCTCTGCCTGACAACTGGGAGATGGCCTACACCGAGAACGGAGAGGTCTACTTTATAGAGTAAGTACCTCAACACTTACACACGCTCATATTGTAGTATGTCAGTGTTCACTCTTCAGTGTGTGCTGCTTTAGCTGCACCAAGCTTAACTAAAATGTCCTGAAAGTTCCAAAGAGGTCATATTTGTTCACATTTTTTTGCATGTGTTTGTAGATATGCTTCGGTATATATGGTTAAACGTTTAACTCCTGTTTTCATGTAAAAAATGTCATGCAGATCAGAAAGTCTGAACACAAAAGGACCGAAATCCAGTTTGTAATCGGACAGCAAATATCAACCAATGCAGTGTCTCTCAGGTCTTCATAGGATTACGTCTTCAGTTTATGGCTGCAAATCCATGTCTTTGCTTAATATGATAATAAAAGGGATGGAACATAAACCAAGATCACAGATCATTTCTGCAGTTTGTGACTCACATGGCGCTCCTAAACTAATATAGGTAAACTTGAATATAAAATATGGGAAAATTAAGTTTGCATGATAGAAAGTTAGGGAGAAATTGATTGGAGGTGACCTGGTTGTATTTTATAGTGGCAGCATTTGCCCATTAACAACATTTTTATGAAGGCAATGATTTTCAGTCCTCTTGACTTTTGTAAATATCATAAAGCTCCGACTCTAACAGGGCTTGACAAAAATGAGTGCCAAGTGTTATTTTAATGAATAGTCATGCCCCTCATTTAATGACGAACCATTCATTAAACAAATCTTCGTCTAGAAATGTTCACTATAATCTTGAAATCCTGTCTGCGTCTCTGAAATCCTTTTTGCCACATATCAGATGTGAGGATAGAAGGATTATTGCTATTACCTCAAGTTAATTGTGCTTGTGCGTATTTTCTGCTTAGCCACAATACAAAGACCACCTCCTGGATAGACCCTCGGTGCCTGGACAAGCCTCAGAAACCCCTGGAAGAATGTGAAGATGATGGTACGTCCATGTTTGAGTAGGATTACCTGTGAAATTATCTGTGTTTATGTGAGTATTGAGCTGGTCTTCAACCTATGTCCGTTTTGTCTCTGCTTTTTTGCAAAGTAAAAAATGCAGGTTTCTTCCAGGCTGTCTCTTCATTATTAAAGGACTATTAGAAAACCTCTTAATGAATTAATGAAAGCTAAGTAACATTAGATCCTCTTCATGACGTGTCTGATCAGCTCGCCCTGCATTTAGTTCCATTTAGATCTAGTTTCCCAGCAGAGTTTTGCTAAATTTGACCAAAAACACCAAAAAACCTCTTTTACTGCTTATTTCACAATATTGTGTTGTTGTGAAAGTCAGATGTTTATACATGAGTGGTGCTTCCCCCAGCAGCCCTTAGGTGTCAGTGTTGGGTCGCAGAAAATGGCAATGGGTGGCACTGCTCTGCTATGCTTTCAGCTGCCTGGCAGAGCAAGATGCCCCACAGCTTCAAGGAATTGACGGCATCATGCGCATCATCTAACTCAAATAAGTGATGCCCTCCCTGACCTATACTGAGGCGTCCTGCCTGCTCGTACTCGTTTAACACAGATTTTCAACCACAAATAGGTACACAGAGGAATATATAACATTTTTCTTAGAGGCCATGTTGACATCATTACGTCATAACGTTATAATGATAGAAACAAAAAAACCCAGTAAGGTGCATTGCTGTCTTGTTATTACTGGCTGATAGAACAGCAAGTTCTGCCTCAACTCTGCTGCTTCAAACCACAGAGATCCAGTCATTTGGGCTAAAACATGCCTTGTGATTTTTGTTTACATACATAGCTTTGAATAACTCCTGCCACCCAGTGGCCAGATGTAGTGGAGTGACTCACAGATGTTCACTTTTTCTCTCACCGCCCCCGCCCCCCCTCTGTTTCCCCTCAAACAACCATCCTGTGCTGCGATGTGGTCCATCCTGCCGAGTAGAAGGGGTACATACAGAGGAGCTGGACAATGACCTAGGTAGGCTCTTCTCTCATGTTTTTACACCATGCTGTTGGTACATAAACCTGCAATCATCCCACCACCAGCATCACCTTGGTTTTGTACACATCTGGTTCACTGTGCAGTTCAGAAAGTTTCAGTTGAATTTGAAATATTTGAAAATGGGTTTGTGAAGATAATCGAGTCACAACAGTTAATAGTGCACATCTACATAATCACATGCACAACACCACCAGCAGTGGCTCATACAGAGTCATTTGACAGTTGGTGAGAGATGACCGTGACAATGACTCTACTCATCATGAAATGAGACCTGACCTTTACCTGGCCTTCCCTCAGTATGTAGCTTTGATTTTGAACAAACACGCTCCATATGTGTTCAGAAAACCAGCCTTGAATGCAACTGTCAACTTACCCACATGCCACCAGCCAGCCACACAAAGACACACACAGACACACAAACACACACACACAAAAAAAAAAAACACTTGCACATCGGCAGATCGTCATTTCATACAAAGGAGATGAAGACTGATCCGAGGAAGATTGTTATAATGATGATTTCCTAATGGGTGTCTGTCTGAGCCAGACGGCAACAGGCCTTTTTCCCTGCGGCCCATCAGCACACTAACTAGCCTATCAGACACAGCCGTGTGGCCACTTGTGCAGGATAAATGGTGTCTGGAGACTGTGTCCTGCACCGATATGTATGGGTAACAAATGTAATTCCATCAGAAGATTAATGATTAATGATTGTAGTATCCCTTTATGGTCAACATGTTCTGACATGACCCAAAAGTGCCTTGAAATGCACAGAAATAAGTTTATAAATGCACAAATTTCCAATTTTTCTTTTGTCATTTTGTAGAATTCGGAATAACACTGAATGTATATTGAGTGAAAGAATAACTTCCCAGAAAAGCAGCTTCTTCTTTTTGATTTGTAATAATTTCCAGTTTTTTAAAATGGGATTAGACAGGTTTTTTGCCACAGGGCCAGAGACTAATTCAGAAATCCTATTTAAGAATTGGCTGTTTTTACATCATCAGCTAAAGCTGCATTAATCAATATTTTTTATATTAACATTGAGTCAAACGACTATATGTAATGTGAAAGTCACCCTGAGAGATTCTTCAAACTCCTATTTTCCAGCAGCCAGCCACTGTTTTTTTCAGCAAACAGCAATAAAAATGGGACAAAGACAAAAACATCACATGCAAAAAAAAAAGTCGACCACACACCGTGAAGATGACCGGGTGGTCTGCAGGGCCTCAGTCTTTTTTAGCAGCTCCCATGTTTAAGCATCTGAAAGAGCGTCCGTGTTCTAATCGTCAGATCAGACGAGCCCCATGTCCGCAAGTAAGCCCTCGACTGGACAAACGTGTTGAATAGTTATCGATCAGCACAATCCAATACAGGTGGGCAAAGAAACGTAATTAACTTCAGCCCTCTGAGGAGGAGCAGACTGAAACATTTCATGAACGCTGGCACACACACACACACGCACACAAAGTGCCTCTCTGTCGTACATGCTTACTCAAGAGAAATCAATCACAGCTCTCAATCAAGAGAATGAGATGCAAACAGTTAAACTTGCAATTCATCACGCTTGACTCTCCCTTGAATTCACAATATGTTCTGGAAGGTGGGATGTGGGAAGAGGGACACAAGGTGAGAAGAAAACGCTGCTTAAAGAGTGACGGGCTTCTCTCTCTTTGTCTTCCTCGTTTGTGTTTCTACTCACTGAAATGTATACCATGTTGTTAAAATGCTTGCGGTAGCAAACGTCCTCTCTGCGCTCTCTCTCTCTCTCTGTCACACACGCACACACACACACACACAGGTGTGTAGTCTGTCTAGTGCAGTGTGAAATCAAGTGGGTGATTAAAATTTTGCGTGAGGTGAGGCGGGACTGCATTCCATTTAACGTTCCAGTTGAAAACATCTGAATGATGATTCACCATGCCTGCTTTGTGGGTTCACCCTGTACTGCAACACTAAAGCTGCAACCTTGCGTTCTGTTTTTGTGCTAGTTGCAGAACATATGGAATAATAGTAACTGCAGTTGCTTACACGTATCAAACTGACTGATTTGATTTCAGATCTGTCAGTGGTCGCTTTGAATCACTTTTGCTCACAATCCATGGCTACCTGGCCTGACAAACTTTAATCTGTGGTGTGTGTGTGTCATGGACAGACGATCTAAACATCCCCATCTGGCTTGGGTTTTTTTTTTTCATCCGCTGCTGACTCCACTCCAACCAAGGGCCCTCCTCATTAGAAAGCAGAGGGAGGCTCTCCAAGTTGAATGATTGTAATTACCATGTACTTCCACACAGGGCAAGGCTTAATTGGCTGAGGGTAATAATATGTAAAACTGATACATCACAAGAGAGGACTATTGGACAATTTGTGTTCGTAGCCAATTAGAAGCCTCTGACATTTTCTGTGTGGACGGCAGCCAATAATCATCGCTGCTGTAATCAGACTACAGAACTGAATGAGATGGCTCCATTGGTGATAATGACATCACCCTCTCTGGCAAACACTATAAAAACACAGCACGTTGGCACCATCGGGCAATTACGCGCTGCTGAAGTGGGCCCAGTCATATTCATAACTTTTCCAAATCATCGTTGATTACGATGAATTTCACTTTTACTCTCTGTAAAAGTCTGTAGGAGTGTCTGTGCGTGCATGCCTGCATCACTGTGAGGGAGCAGCTGCTTTCAGTGCCCCCTCCTTGAATAAAGCAGCTTATCAAGTCAAGTGAAAGGTGCGGCCCTAGTCCACAGAGCAGGAGCTGGCGCAGGTGAAGTCAGGTCTGCGGCATGTTCACACACAAGCAGGGTGACTTATGTAAAACATGGGGGACACAAACACAAGCAGACAACAGCAAGTAGTACCAAGGACAGGCATCTTCTCACTGATATAGCCAACAAATTGATTAGAAATGCGCTTTTCTGTTGTGTTCCCTGGACTGTATGAGGTATGAGGAAAGGAAAAGGAATGTGTCATGCAGAAACAAGAAATTGTTCATCATTTTCTCACTTTCCCTGCATATTGTTTTCATGTAATTGTTTCAAAGCATGGATTAGTCCTCCCTCCCCCAGTCACCCTCCTTCTCCCCTTTACTTGTCTTTCTCTCCTGCTTTCTGCGCTCCCTGCCTTCCCTTTCTCTGACCCCTTCTTCACTCCTTTCTCCCACCTCCTTTCATCTCTCCATCCCTCCATTCATTCACCCGTCTCTGCCCAGGGGGGGTCTTGCTCTGTTCTTATCTGATGTGTGGAAATGTCAGCCATGTGAGGGGACAGGGACAGGGCAGCCAGACAGCCTGTGGAGCTGTTGAGTCACTCCAGCCCTGGAGACTGACTGACAGGCAGACACAATGTGAGGCAAAAGGTCTCTTCTGGGCTTGCCTTTAATGGCTTAATATGTGACCCCCCCAGCAACTTCACAGCCTTGAGTTTTCCTCGCTTCCTCACACTCCCTTTTCTCTCTCTCTCTCTCTCTCTCTTGTTTTTTGTAGAACTTCCACCAGGATGGGAGAAAATAGATGATCCAGTGTATGGGGTCTACTATGTTGAGTAAGTGAACGTGAGCAGTATGTTAAGGCACCCAGCACCACACAAGGACACAGACTGACGCCGCACACAGGCCTGCAGAAAGAAGAGGAAATGGCCTTCCTGCATTTTTCTTCCTGCACATAAATTGAATTGCTTTCCTACATTTTCATTCAAACAAAAGACGCTCTTGACCTTACTGTAAATAGGAGCAGCTCTTGTGTTTGTACAGTTCCACCGTAAGACGTCACAGCCAGATTTCGCTTCAGCTATTTTGGTCTTTTGTGTGTAGAAAATGTAGGCCATTTTGTTTGTGTCATTATCATTTGGGAAAACATGCAGCGAGTGTGTGTCTGTATGTGTCTGTGTGTGTGCATATGTGCGTGTGCATCTCATCTTGTGTGAAGCTCCTGGGCATCAGCATTAATAAGAATATGTTTCATGCGTTTTTGATGTTGTTCAAAGCAGCACCTGGGGGCTGAAGGCTGTGGCACTTCTATTTTTTTTTCCTCTTTGTCTCTGTCTCTAATATTTTTTTTTTCCCTAAAAGACATTATTCACCGGTTCCTTCATTTGCTGTATAATGTGATGCTTTCAGGTGTAATTTCTTGGTGCCGGTAGGTTTGCAGGAAGCCTTCCAGGGTTGGTGTGTGATGTGAAAGATGTTTGTAGGTTCCGTGAAATAAGCCATCATCAAAATGTGATATATTTAAGTGTTTGTGGGCGTGATTGTGTCACGCATGTTTCAGAGAGGGATTCCTGTATAAGTACAGATGAATGCGTGCATATTGTGCCACTGTGTATTAATTGAAGCTTATCGGCGTGTCTCCCCTCCCTCTCTTGACCCTTTCTCTCTTCTATTCCCTCATCCTCTCCTCTCTCTGCCCCCCTGCGCTCCACTTTCCCACTGATACATACTTCTTGTCCTGCATCCTCTTTCCTTATTTTCTATTCCTATTATTCATTCCTCCTGTCGTTCATTTCTTATTCCTCTACCTCCATCCACGCATACCTCCTTCCACCATCCCAAAGTCATATCAACAGGAAGACCCAGTATGAGAATCCAGTGTTGGAGGCTAAGAGGCGCAGGCAGCTGGAGCAGCAGCAGCCTCAGCAGCCTCAGCCCCAAAGCCAGCAGCCACCTGAAGGTGAGCGCTACATCCGAGGTTCGTTCACAAGCCCCCGCCAAGGGCGTCATTTCCTTTCTTTCTATTCATGTGTGTGACTGATTTGTCTGCGTATGTCTCTGTATGTGTGTGTGAGATTGTGTCTGTATAACAATAATTGCTACAGTACTTGATGTTGCCTGCTGCTGCCTTATGATTTGCTAAGTGCCCTTCCATAAAGGCATAACTATTATTTGCGGCTGCGCCATGCAGCCTTTTTGAAGTTACTTTCTGTTTTCTGTGTTGCTTTCGGATACCTGCTTGTGGTAATATCTTGAAAGGTTTTTCTCCTAGGTGAAGACAGGTAAGTTGGCTTCAACCGAAAATGATCCGCCTGCCAAAGAGAGTGATTTGATATAGCACAAAGTGCTACCAGTGATAACAGTGATAATGTAGCTGGCACAGCTGCCAAAACTCAGCCAACTGGCAACCTTAGGTTGCTCCTACCTTCTTTCTTAAGCCTTATGTGTTCACAGGACGCCCCGCAGAGAGATTAATTGTAAAGGCAGGCCAGCCCACATGGGAACTCTCCTATCTCTCTCTACCTTCTGCTCATTCAGCAGAAATCATTCGCATCCACTCGATTACCTGCTGGCTTTTCCCCCGTCTGAAAGTTCAATCTCTCTTCAAAAAAAACTCAATACCTTCAAGCAGGGTTTTTACCAATTTTTTCACCTCTGAATTGATTCTATCACCCTGTTAAGAATATTAATGAAGGGTGTAGTCTGATCGGTGCCGTGATGCCGTAACAAGGTGATTAATCAAAGATGGTAGCCATTATGAAGAAATGGGTCACTCTAGTTTCACACAGCTCCATTTGTATTCAATAGTGAGATGTGAAATGGTGCTAAAAGCTTGATGAAGTTTGTGCGACCTGTTTGACCGGAATTTACATATTATCTTACTGTTGCTCAGTGGGGAGCTGTATAACTGTAATGTAGGTTTCATATCTTGATATCTTGGTAGTTGAGCCACTTCCATTCACTTGTTGCTCTGTGGGGAGGTTTCGTAGCCGAGTATGAGGCTGTCACCACACCAGGAAATGCAGAATTTTCACAGAGAATTTCAGACCTATTCCTTCACAAGTTCCTCTGGCTTCATAGAAAGCCAAATGGCTTTTTCCCAAACACACAGCACAGTAGGCCATGTTGTCCCAGAGCCCTTGGCCCCGGTTTCTTCCACAAGTAGGGCAGCTGTGCACCTGTTTAGACCCCATCTAGAGAATATGTGCTTCTTGCTGTTGCAGAATGGATCGAGGACTCAGCGTTGGCAGGGGCCCCACTGGCCAGCTATGCTGCCAACCACCAGGAGACCTATAGGGACCCTCAGACAGTACCTACAGTGCCCAACGCAATGGGACAAAAACGTAAGTTCCCACCAATTATAGAAGTTAAGTCTGAAACTTCATAAAAAAAGAATTACTCATTACTTTTCTGTTTCTAGGCTGTGTTACCCAGAGCGACTTATTATGAGTTAAACTAAATTCAGCTCTTGCAGTGTAGTTTGTTTTCCTGAGCCGGCGCCTTAGGGCATGTTTGCGTTTTTATGATGGAGGACCAGTTATGAATTGACACTATAAAGCTGCTCTCTGTTTAAGCTTCATCATATATTTTTAATAAGATTTAACTCATCTGTTATGTACAGTAGATCATGTTTTTCCACGAGAACACTGGAGGCAGTGTTGCTATTTTCTTCAGCTGAATATGACTCTGCCAAGTCCAGTTTTATTTCATACATGTGCTCCCTCTGTGTTTACTGTGGCCACATGTTGCTTAACATGGATCCTCTGTTATCTTGTTCCATTTTCCGGATCAAATAATGGCCTGATTTCATCCACCATTAAGCGATACACACACCTACAGACACAGTGTCTAGCCGTTACTTTGTGTTTCCTCCTCCTGGCTGCCAGCTCCTTTTATACCAGCCTCCCACTAGCAGCTTGTCTAATTAGCACAGCCATGGCGGAGAATTAACTGCCTCACCCTGTCTTCCCCTCTCACTCTCCCTTGCTGCTCTGTTGGTCGTCTTTTCCTTTTTCCCTCATCGATCCCTTTATTTTATGGCCCACAGTCGCCATCTTGCTGGCTTATGTCTCGTCTCCTGCCACTCTCTGCTCTGGTCCAGTTGTTGGTTCTGTCCATCATTCTGTCTTGACGTTCCTCCAGAGAAAGGCATCATTTGAAATCTCTTTATCTAATTACCTTCTTTCATGTTTCTCCTGCTTCCTGGTCTGTTCTTACATCTCTGGATCCCTTGTGAATAAAGCAGCCATCTACGTTCACAGTTTTGTTGCGTCTCTCTAGTTGTAGAAAAATCCTATTATAAGGCATTACACACACACACACACACACACACACACACACACACAGAAAAACACCACAAACACAAGGACACCAGCTGACTCCAAGGGTAATGCATTTTTCATTGACTGCATAAGCATAGCACAAGCATAACATAATGTAGTCACTAAGAGCACACATTCCTCTGTGACCCCCGTCTCCTTAATGTACACTCTCCATCTCCTTCTCCCTGTTTTCTTTCATACTTTCCTTCACCTCTGCCAACATATCTTTATGTATTTGTGTGAAGAAATTGGTGTGCAGTAATTTTCTGTAGTATTTGGCTTACATTGTGTCTGTTAATGGACAGTCAGACCTCAGCCTGTGTTCAACTGTTGATCCTCCCATTCTCTACAGTGAAGATGGTGGATGAATACCTCACTCAGTTTTTTTTTTTTTTATTTAGACTGATTCCATCGCACATCTTTCTTCATTTTATCCTTAATGCCACATAATGAGGTAGAGAAAGCAGTGAGAAAACGGATGACTGAATAGCTGTTTGAGCACTTCTCTTGACTTAAGACTACTGCAAAAATGTTTCCGTGTTAATTAAGCCCTCACAACCAGTGCTGAATGATAGCAAAGATGTCTTGCTGGCGTTCACCGAGGAGGAGACCTCTCTCATGTAAATGCTTTTGTCATGTGACCTTCATGGATTGAAGATGTCACATTTTATTTCATTACTCAAAAATCTGGTGCCTCTCTGTTAATACAAACCTTTAAATGTGAGAAAAAAACTGCACACGAGGCAGTCACGAAGGCTGAAATTGTGTAATTTAGTTTGCACCCTATTGATTTAAAAAAATATATGTATTTATGTCCTTTTGATGTTGTAACTGCCTGGTGTGCAGGCTGTTTAAGATTGTGTTTTGCCTTTGACTCCAGGATCAGTATAAGAAGCATCATACGCAGCTGTAACCACACATAATAAATCCAACACAGTTGCCAGATACTGCCCATAGACTCACCTTTGATACCAGAATCAAGGCACTCTTTTGAGGGTAGCAGTGGCTGATGCCTACAGGAGGTTTGGATTGATTGGGATACTACACTTGTCCTTCCAATTCCCTTTTAACCTAATTAATCTATTAATTATCAGCCTGTTTAGGTTCAGTCATCGGACCAGAACACACCCACTGGGTGATCACCAAGCCATTATACTAAAGTCAAGTGGTTGCACTGATCACTAAGAGTAAAGGTCATTCGTGTGTTTAGATTAATGATCAGTGTTAATGTTTTTGGAGAGAACCCTCTTCATGGCAGTGAGCATTTTACTGAAGCCCAGAATTAGTATATCACCAGACTGAGAACAATTTTATCATTTTTGGAAATATGCAAAAGGAACCCAAAGCTGCTGAATTCAGTTTGTGAACAGTGAACAGTTTGTACACCAGCGTATCAGAATGATCAGAGTGGAATTATCTGTTTGTGTGTTCAGGAGGGAAACCTTTCTTTACTCGTAACCGATCCGAGCTGAAGGGGACTTTCATCAACACCAAGCTGAAAAAGAGTCGTCGGGGGTTCGGGTTCACAGTTGTGGGAGGCGATGAGCCAGACGAGTTCCTGCAGATTAAGAGCCTGGTCCTGGATGGACCGGCCGCCCTTGATGGCAAAATGGAGACAGGTTGGTGAACTAAATGTATCTAAGTTTGCAAAGAAGAAACACTGCTTTTCAATATTGCTTTTGTTTGATTTTCTCAGTGCTGGTTGTGTTTGAGCAGTGTGTATTAGTAAGGAGGCTAAAAAGACAAATTCCGTACATACAAACTAAAACTGAAACTCTCTTCTCTACCTCTAAGGTGACGTTATCGTGAGCGTCAATGACACATGCGTGCTAGGCTACACCCATGCCCAAGTTGTGAAGATCTTCCAGTCCATCCCAATTGGCTCCATGGTCAACCTGGAGCTGTGCCGTGGCTACCCACTGCCCTTTGACCCCGATGACCCCAACACCAGCCTGGTTACCTCAGTGGCCATTCTCGACAACAAAGAGCCCATCATTGTCAACGGCCAGGAGGCCACCAACAGCTACGACTCGCCGTCTAGCCACGGCAGTCAGAACAACAACAACGGCTCGACCAATGGCGGGGCACCCCTCAACGGCCTCCCCAGACCCCACAGCCCCTCGGCAGAGGTGGCCTCTGACACCTCCTCCCAGCACGGCTACCCCAGCGACGTGGTCACCCTGGCCTCATCCATCGCAACACAACCAGAGCTCATCACTGTACACATGGAGAAAGGAGACAAGGGCTTCGGCTTCACCATCGCCGACAGTCCCGGAGGTGGAGGCCAGAGAGTGAAGCAGATTGTGGACTACCCGCGCTGCCGTGGCCTCAAGGAGGGCGACATCATCGTGGAGGTGAACAAGAGAAATGTCCAGAGCATGTCTCACAACCAGGTGGTTGACCTGCTCAGCAAGTGTCCCAAAGGCAGCGAGGTCACCATGCTGGTGCAGAGAGGTGAGTGGAGGCTGATCCGTCCTTATGTACACCTACTGTCTCGGTGAATTTGTCATTTGTATCGAAACTGATGAGAGCAGATGGGGATAAGGAAGATGGAGCGAACAGGTGTCGAGTTTTATGGTGGTTTCTGATTCATGAGCCCATATGTTGAAGTACTGCAAAGCACAACAAACCTTTTCCATAAATCTGCTTGATGCCTGATGCTGTTGAAAATAAAAGGCCTGCCTTACAGCCTGCTTCAGCTCATGGAGAGCTCTGTTATTGACACATGTATTTATTTATTTATGTAAATAGAGGTTGAAAGCAAGAACTCGCAAGGAAGACTTGATAGATGGATAATCATGGTATGGAAGGAGAGAAGGAGCCGCAGAGGAGGTTCAAATAGCATTTGAGGAAAAGAGAGTGAGGTTATACTGAGTAACATTGGCAGTCAGAACATCATAGCTGTGTTGAAATGGAAAGAGATGGAGGAACTGTGAAAAGAGGGTATAGCTCGGAATATTCTCCCTCTCTTTCTCTGTCTCATACTCAGCTTCTCCCTCTGCCCAGGTTCTGATTCACTCTCTGTTTCTGTCAGCTGTTTGTGTTGGCACATGTCTAGTTTATTTTAGGCTTTTAGTGTACTCCCATGTCAAAGCCGGTTGCTTTAAAGATGCCACCAGTTGTGCTCGTGTGCCTTTTATCCACCCACGTGGCTATCTGGCTTGATATGAGCTGAAGTCTGTGACATTTTTTACTGTTAGCATACATTATAAGTGTTAGTGGTAGTTGGTCAATGTCAGTGCTGTGAAAACAGTGTACCAGCATGTGAATGCTGCTTTTCAGTGTGCACCGCTCAGCTTTTGTCATGGTTTTTGATTGAAAATCGCTGTCACACAGAAGCACTAAATGGAAACAAAGCAACTGTGAATGGAGAATAAAACTGAAATGATTGAATTTTGGTATTTTCCCTCCAATCCCCCTCAGACTCACAGACCTCCAGAGCTCTAAACGCACTGTGTGATACAAGTAATTGGACTATTTTCTCTGTCAGACTGTCCATAGCTTGCTTTTGGGGCTTATTAATTCAAGTAACTAAAAGGTTTTTGTGTGTGTGTGCACACACAGAGTTTATCTCCTCTGTAGGGTTAAGTGCTCAGAACTGTCAAGGGAAATTGGTCAGATGAATGGCGGCGAAGTCGCATTGTAGTCCCACATTGCGTCCCCGTCTTTCTTTCTGTCTTTTTATCTGCATGTGTGACTCCGTCTCAATTTGTATCTCCGTCACTTTCTCCATGTTGTCACACTCTCTCTTTGTCTCGCTTCTTGACACACACCCACACTCCAAACACACACAGACCAAACGGTTCCACTCCCTCTCACTGGCTGTTGCTGATGAGTTGCATTTCTTCATCATGCTAGTGTACACGAGTCCATGAAGTAAAACAGCTTCATCATGGGCAGGGGCTTAATGGGCTGTCAGTAAGACAGAAGGCAGTTTAGCAAGGCTTGTGTAAACAAAGTGGCTGGCTTTGGTAGCCACAAACAGACAGATAGGACTCTCAGAGACAGAATGGCACTGAACTAAAAGACAAAGGTATGAATGATGATCATGCATATGAAGCATTTTAATTGAACCAATATTATCACCACTTTTATCCTACTTAGGGTAAGACGGATGGCAGTCAACAGAGAAACACACAAACACAGGAAACAAATATTAAAGCCAGTTTAATATGTAGTTTATCATAGCCAAACCTGCGTCTCTGATGCTCCATGCAGAGCTACTCTAATAATAGAGTAAAAGTCTCCTCACTGCACTTCACCCATTTGATCGTTAAAGTATTAAGTGCTGGCTACCCTGTGTTTTACAAAGAACCTCTCTGATGAAGAGCCTCTAACATAACAACAGAGCCTGTAATTAGTAAGCCGAAGTACAAATTGGACCAGTGCAGTGTGTCTACTACTTTTTTAATTTGTCCTGCATTAGGGATGAGTATCAAACCTCGTTTTTTTTTTTTTAATTTATTTAAGCACCAACTGAAATGTGTCACCATGAGTAGCACCGAGTATCAAAAGCTGTCAAGTCCTTAAGTCTGGCTCTGAATCCTTTCACTTTCTTCACATGTTTTATTTTATCCAATAAGTGGTGTAATGTTGAATGATGTATCCGTTTACATCATGTGTTATTATACGTGTCAACACCCCACCCACACTGCATCATTCACATGTCATACATTTTGCCAACACACACACACACAGACACATTCACACTCATTAGAACATAAACCAAGGTTCTAGACACGGTACCTTAATTACTCTCCCACTCGTAGTCTCTCCACAGCTTTCTCACTCCGGCTCACTCTACCAGTAGCAGCGAGGCACGCTGGCCTCTAATTGGGGTCCTGATGTCAGCTTTGCTTATCATACACATACGTCTTTTTCTCTCTTGTGCTCTCTTTCACTCTCGCTCTCCTTCCATCCATCAAGAATCTCTTCTACCGTGAGCAAACACCGCTTTTGCACGTACACACACACACAGTCAGTTTCGGTTTCAAACATAAAGAATCGTGCAACATCCAATTATAGATTCGCGGCAGAAAGATCCTGGTACGGTCTTAATTAGTGGAGATCCACCCCTCCTCCAACCGCCTATCCCCCTTTTCTGTTTCTATTCCCCCACTGCCAATATGTAGATTCACACCCGCGCTCCCACATGAAGACGGAGCCAGTCCCTGAGGAGTGTCCCCCCATCAGCTTTCTCCCACCATCTTTCTCACAGTGTGTGAGCATGTGCACGAGTCATATTGCGTGAAATTGTGAATGTGTGTTTTCATCCCACACCAGCCACAGTGTGCTGAATGTTTGATGCGATCTTAGTGTGAAAACCTGACAGTGTGAAGCTCATTCGATGGTTTTTGCTTTCATCTTTGTCTGAGCAAGCTACGCTATCTTTGAATAATCTTGTGTGACCCTTTTGGTCCAGTTAATACATACAGAGGGGGAACCACCCACAGGTCGGTGTGTCAGGTTAACGCAGTGTTTCATAGGTTAAGCACATGAGACACAGAGGTTTTACTGATATTTTGCACTCTGAAACGTACTGCCTGTAAGCACACAGGCATGATTTATTACTTCAATCAGGTCTGTGTTTCGTGATACATCGTTCTTTCATTTGTCTAATTACACTGCTCTAATGTGCCCATTTTCCCCTGCCTGTCTTCTCCTGCCCCCACTGATGCTCTGACATAGCTCATTTTGGCCTCCAATGTCTTGCCGTAGCACAGACGTTAATTTCCTCTCCCGTGTTCCCTTTCAAAAGGTCTAAATGTTACAGGGTCTGTAGGGACGCATACACCTGCTGTACAGCCTTTTGTCAGCGAAAACTTGTTTGGATGTAGCATTCGTTGAACACAGCCTCTCAATAGCCCAGCAGCCCCTGTCATTAGTCAGCCATAGAAAAATGAAGCTCATTTGTCTCACGTGGATGTAGAGTCGTGTTCGACTCCATTTTTCTTTTTTCCTTTTTTTTTAACCTGTTAGTGAGGTCTGGCAGGTGCTGCAAGAATGCAAGGTAATTTGTGCTTGGCTGCAACAACAGCTTGTAGCCATGTGCAGGAAATGGAAGGAAAGATAGCTGCAGTGGTTGAAGGGAGAAGAAGAGAGCTGTGGATGGAGGGATGTCAGAGGATCAGAGCAGAAGCACAGAAACCTCCATGATGCTCTGCTCCCTCTCTCTCTCTCTCTCTCTATCTCTCTCCCCACTTCATGACTCATCAATCAGCGGTGACACATAAGTCGCTGCTGGGCAATTAGGCCTCGCACTCCTCTCAGAAAGAGAGATGGACCTTTTCTTTCCTCCCACGTAGCCAGCGGACAGACAAATGGCAGGTTGAGGGACTAACACAGACAAGAGGTGTTAAAGTATTTTGCAAATGTCAGTGTATTTGATGAACCCCCTCCGCTGTGCAGTCACTATTCTCATCTCCTTTGAATAAATGGGGAGCTAAATACCCAAAGACAGGTCTAAGATCTCAGATTATCTGCATACCTACTTGGAAAACTCTTAAGAGCATCCATCTACGTAGCGTCCATCGTGTTAAAGCACGTTGTTTACCTTTGTGTGGGTTTCCCCTCATTGCCTTTAAGTGCGGTTTGAAAGAGATTTATTGTACCCTTGAAGAGAGACGGGGTTGAAATCTGTGTTTTCCTTTGTTTTATGGATGTGCGGCTTAAAGAGGGTAAAAACACAAGTGGATCATTGCCACACTAGACAGCTCTTATTGGCATAATGTTGGGCAAGTGAACCGACAGCTTGTAATCTGCTCCTGTCAAAAAGCACTCCATGGATCAGTGTTATTTGAGGACAAAGACGCTTAGGCCCAAACACAATTACGTGAACTCACATAACCCACATAAACAAACTTGCAGTTACCGTCATGCACATTCATAAGGCCCATATAATGTGGATAGTCTTGTACACACCCATTAGACAGAGATAAACGCTGATGATGGGTCCCTGCACAGACCAAAGCAGAAAATCAATTCACTGTATGGGCAGGAAGCGTCATATTTTTGCCCACTTCGTATTAAAAATTCTGCTGACTGTACGTTCCAAAGGCACCATAACGAACAGCATTGCAGTCGTGAAAAGCAATGATGGGGGAGCAGCCTGCCCACTAGGTACCCACCATTCACCTTCGCTCTTTTCTGGCCAGCTGGAGGCTTGTGCCTGTGAATCACCGCTTGTTGCACAAGAGGCAAGGTGAGCCTCTTTCTCCCCCACCCCCCACCAATCTCCCATGTCATCATATCTCCCGCTGTAAATCTCCACCGTTGCACCATCCTTTGTTTCTATGACAATCCTCTGCAGATAATCTGCGCTGGGGTCTCCTCTGGGTGGATGTGTGCATTTGGTGGAGGAGGGGATTTCACCGCTGCCACAAGAAAAAAGGCAGAGTGCAGGGGGAAAAAAGCACTCCTAGGTTCTATTCCTTTCAATAATAAGGCACCATGGCCTTCCTTACAAGAAAAACTGTTCCATCAGTTTTTTTGGTTTTTTTTGGACTTTCTTCATGCATGCTCTCCCTGGTCATCTTTGCTATCTATTTCGTGACACTGGTATGCCTCTCAGTCACATTTAATTTCTCTGTTTATACACAGAGAGAGAGAGAAAGCTAAATAAAGCTGTACTTCTGCAGGGCTGTCACATCCTGGCTCCTGATGTACACAGCTGATGTGAGCCTTTCACTCCTTGGAGACAGTCTGTCAGTTTCCCACCGTCACCAAGCACTGTCGCCACAGTGACAGATGGACCTGCCTGTTGGAAGCCATCACTCCTCGCCGAGATCTGCCGACACGTACACACACGCGGGCACTGTGGACAGACAGCATAATCTGCTTAGTAATGGGTTCCGTTTAGCGACTGCTGTGCTGCCAGGTTGTTGCAACAGTTCCTGTCTGTTGAGGGGTACTGTACAACAGCTGAGAGTACAGTACTTCCTGTCAGCCTGGGCCCGCCCAGTTCATCCCTTTTTAATACAATTAAAACCAGAGCTCCTTTCAAAATTTACCTCAATCTTCAAATACACTGGATACTATTGCTATTATATTGGCTTTATTGGAATTTGAAATGAACAGATGTGTCATTAATCGTAAAAAAAAACACATGGTCGACATATTTTGTGCCCCGTGAGTTGAACAGTCCTTTATTATTCACTGTTAAGAATGCATTATCTGCTGAAAATTTCTAACATTTAGTAAGCAGAATAAAATTAGGGGGGGGCGGGGGCTGAAAGTATTATTTGGGAGCTGAAAGTACTGAGGATTTAGTGGGCGGTCTCCCACTGGGGCTGTCAGTGAGCAGGCCAGTTGTGATCGCCCACCTGTCTAAAACTGCTCTTTCCTTCCCCTTGTATGTAATTGGGGCTGGAGGTTGGCATAACATCCACAATACCTTTTGATCTAGGAGCTTCAAATTGCACTGTGGCACACACACACACATACACACTCAAACACACACAAAAAAACCCATGGAACTGCTCTTGCCTAGCAATGCAGTGTCGACCTGTGCATAGTTATGTCTTCCTTGTCTTTGATTTGTTTATCAAAGTATTTGTCAAAGGGCATCGATGCCTCACAGCTTAGTTGAGTTCTATATTTTTTACTGCCAAAGCACTATTGCTTTTATATTGAAAGGTAAAATTTAACAAGCACAGTGTATTACAGAGACCTGAGTCAACCTGTGTCTGAGTCAGTTGGTTGCTGGCATGGGCGTGTCCGTTTCGTGTATCGGTGTATCCGATCGGAGATCCAGGAGAGAGAGCGTGCTGAGAGACGTTGACGGATAGCAGCAGCAGATCAGTTGCAGTGGACAGATGAATGATAATCAAACATCAGCCTGATGCTTTGACTGACAGCATGCTTAGCCCAGGGAGAAAACCTTGGGATTGACAGCGTGCATCTGCGTACGCATCTCATTTAGGTGATTGTTATGTGCTCCTGAATGAATGATTCCTATTGATTGGAAAAAAAGGCGGCGAAAAGGGGAGAGGAGAGAGATAAAGGGAGGGGGGGGGGAGGAAGGAGAGAAGAAAAAGGCTGCAGACGCAACACAGTTGGAGCTGTCAGTTGTGAATGAACCCAGATGTCTGAGAGATAAAGAAGATGAGCGTGTGTGTGCGCGTGCATGCATGTGTGCGCACGCGTGTGCGTGTGTGATCTTATCCTCTCAGTTTCCCAAAAGGATTGACACACAACAGTGGCCCATTTTCTTAGATCAGACACCGCCTAGTCTCACTCATACTTTACATGTGTTACACACCGTTATCATCTGTGAGAGGTGTGCGTCTGGTCCATACTACACTCTTTGTTGAATTTTGAATTATATAGAGGTAAACACACAACAAGTCCTGCCCTTTCTCTTTGTTTCACGCATTCCTTCTCACGTTCTCATTTCCATAACTTCATGCAACTGTTTAGTTCATGCAGAGTCGATGGAGGGAGGGGGAGAGGGCAGCGATGTGCTTAAAGAGCAAATTTCTCTGGCTAGATTGAGGCTGCGTTGGCATTTCAGTCACCCGTCAGTCTTTCTTTGTGTGCTCGTCCTCGATAATGAATGAGATTTCTGGTCACTGCTTACTCACACAGAAACCCGTCTGTCATACCTTCAGCCTCGCAAAGCCGCCTGATGCCCGTGTGTTTGCAGCTGCGTGGATGTTTACCAGCATGTGGGGGTGGGAGGGAGGCTGAGATGGAAAGGAGAGAAAAAGAGGAAGAGGGAGGGAGGGTGATGATGCTGAGGGAAGAAAAGGGAGGGAGGACAGTGTGCAGTGAGGTGTGTGAGAGAGAGAGATAGGGAAAAAAAGGAAAAGGCAGCAGGAAAGGCAGAGACTGGGAGGACACGGTAACTGCCTATAGATGCTGGAGCCTTCGACAGCGGAGCGCGGCGCTCAGCGGACACAGGAAGATGGTCTCAGTAAGAGGGGAACTGACGGTTGCCTATAATTTAATGTTCAGTATCTTGGACTCCTTCTCCATGGGTAATGCTACGGCCAGGAACTCTAGAGCACAGCTCGCTTTTCTCCTCTCTACTCCTCTCTCTTTATTCTCTGGCTTAGTTGCTCTCCAGGATTCTGTCCTTTCCTCTTAACTCTCACTTTCCTCCCTCAAACACTCACTCACATGCGTGCACCGCCGTCGGGTAGCCAGGGTCTAGCGAGCGCCGGGTTAGCCCTCGGGGCTGGCCTCACTCTTCCGCTGCACCAGTCAAGCCGAGCGCTGGCCGCGGCAGTGATGCAGATAGATCGCGCTGCCTGCACCCCCCTCCCCTCCCTTCTTCCTCAAACGCCAGCCGCGGACGGGCGAGCAAAGGAACCAAGCAGGGGGAGAGAGGAACGAAGGGAGAAGGAGACGAGGGCTAGATGAGCACTGTTGTCACATTGTTTTGGAGTCTACGTTATCTGTTAATTTTTTTTTTGTTTGTTTGTTTTTTGGCATTCTCTTTTCTTTCTGACCATGGATGATTTACCAAAAGTACATTGGTAACCTTCTCTCTTTTTTTTTTTCCCATTTCTCTCTGGCTTCACAGGGGTGGCGCCTGCAAAGAAGAGCCCCAAACTGGTAAGTAGTTGTTTTCCGATATTTTTCTCTTCTCCCATCCATCCCTCACTCTTCTGTCCTCCATCCACATGGTGTACCTGTCAGAGGGATATCTGGCTCACTTTCACTGCCTCTCCTCTCCTACCTCACCTCCAGCTCTCCTCTGTTAGGGGGAACTTGTGCCGGTGTTGTGGGTTTGTTTGTAGACACGGGATGCTGTGCTGTGCGGGGGTGGCTCCCTGTAGCTTCACATCAGTGCCCCCTCCACTCTGGCGGGGGCTGGGACGAGGGGCTTTGATGCACAGCGTGAGCTGGGTTGCTAACGCGCTGATGATCGTGTCGCGCTGGGTACTAAGCTTGCAGAGTGAGAGTTGAATGTATGATCACAGCTGAGAAACGGCCTCATCCTCTGATATATGCTGCACAAATGGAGGGACCTCGTTGTCTGACTGAACATGTGTTTGTTAATTTTTTGTTTTGCAGGATGATTTTGCGCTGGCTCCTCCATACAGAGATTACACTAGGAGGGTATGTGATGTCATTTAGATGGGGTGAAGGTTTTGAGGTGTGATGGTAGTGGTGCTGGATATGTAATGTGTTTGATGATAATGGTGATGGTACAGCATTCTTACAGCAGATAATAGAGGTGATAAGTTGAGACTGATAATAATGTTAATGCATCATGCTTCAACATAATGCTTGGTTGTAATAGGCTCTTTATGTGCAACAAAACACTAAAGTTGACTGCTTTGCTGTGATGAATAAAGGAACTGAACCCAAGTGTGGCCTTCCAGTGGCAAAGCAGGACAGAGCTGAGTCTGAGGAAGCAGCAATGTTTTGTTTTCATTGCTCTGGACCCCCCCCTTCCTCCCTCCCTCCCTCCCATCCTCTGTCTCCTTAATAAGTTATTGGAGCAGGAGAAACCAATGTATTAGACCAGTCCCGGAGCACAGAGGGAAAACACAATGACTGCAGAAGGTCAAATCTAATAGATCCATCAAGAACAAGAGATTTGTTTTCATTTGAAAGGGGAATAGGAGTTGGAGTTTGTGTGCATCAAACTGAGAGAGGAACAAGGAAAAATGCTGCCTCATTGGCCAATAAGGCGCCATTTTGTTTGATGGAATGAATGTGACCAAAAAAATCATTTTGCGGTAAGGGGGAAGCATCAGTCATCAGGTCTGACTTTAACACCAAACTCGGCCTGCCTTTGTGACTAATTGTAGGAATCCATTGATTTTTACTTCACCAAACAACCCGGTGAGGCTGCACTCATAACACTGGTGGAGTAAACGTTCCAACTGGATCCACAGCTCTGACTTAATATTTGCTAAAGCATCAAGCTTCTTTTATGTCTAACAAGGTTGATGAATATAAACATGAATTTCAGAGGTGTTGGAGGCTGATTCAGGGAGTAATGAGTTCGAATATATTGAAGACATGACTGCACTTTGAAGGCCAAACACTTTGATATTTGAGAACAGATAAGCTGCTTGCCCCCGCCCCTTCTTGGTGTATTTTCGTCCACCACATCGAAAGTACTGCACGTCACGTGATGTTAGGAGACTGAACTGCTGTCATTTTCTCTTACTGTCTTAAAATATCTTCCTCCCTTTCCCATGCTGGGTCTGTAACCCTTTCCTGTCTGTGGTTTCTGTTTGAAATCGGAAGAGTAATGATGAAGATAGATCTGTTAAAATAGTGTAACAAGGGTCACGGGATGGATTCTTACTTGTACTGCAGTGTACTTGTGCTTGAGCTCGGGATTGTATGTGCTCTACCCTACTCAAGCACTACCTTCAAATCCTTGAGCAGCTGCTTAAGTGCCCATGTTATTGAGGGGCCAGTGGCAATTTATGAGGAGTTTTACATTTCTGGCTTCACCAGTAAAACCCTTCGTTCGTTTCAAACCCCACAAATGCTTTATTCACTGTGAATATCTCTCCGTATGCAGCAGGGGATGCAGTTCCTTCTTAATACATTCCACTCTGTTAAACAAAAGGAATAGGAAATGTACCCTCGTAAGTTGATCTACAGTTTTTTCTCCCACTGCTGAATGACTTAATCACGAGAAACCATTGAGGCCTTTTTTCCTTTGTATTCTAAAATAATTCTCTACATAAAACAGCTCGATTATTCTTCGCTGAGGTAGCAACACGACAATGGTTGACATAATACACTCTTATATTCTGCTTCCTTTTACCCCAAGGAGCAGCAATCTTTAATCTTTTTAAACAAAATTCTTCTGCGTTCAAATGTCATTTCTCCTCTCACAAACCACAACCCCGATTCATCTTGTCTTTCCACTGCTGAGCATGCAATAACTTTTTTTTTCTCTCATCTCTTCCTGCCTGTCAGCTCTCAGTTCAGCCTCCATTTTCACAGGTGTACTGTCACAGCTGACTTTCAGTTGTCAAGTGATATTGATCTGCTTCTCCAACAGCAGTTGTCAAGAAAGGACAGTCAGAACAGCTCCCAGCATAGCGTTTCCAGCCACCGGAGCATCCACACAGACTCGCCCGTGCACCCTTCCCTGGCACCCCCTCTCAGCGAGAGCGTCGCTCCCCCTCCCCCCTCTCAGCCCCTGCCAAGCCTGCCGCCCCAAGACTCCCCAGCAGACGGGACCATCCAGAGAAAACCGGACCCCTTTAAGATCTGGGCCCAGTCCAGGAGCATGTATGAAAGTAGGCGTAAGTATATTAATTTTTGGTGGCGGTTGGATGAGGGCTGCATGGGGCAGTTTGCTCAGTGGAGACCCTTGGTGTGTTTAAATGGTACTGCATGTTTTGGAGCAAGACTTGGGATAAGAGATAAGGCTTGTGCATGTAAGTAACTGGTTTATACTCTTAAACAAAAGCAACAAAGGCCCAACCCTTTTTTGCTCTTGTTTGGTTGAGGGTGGGATGTGGTGTCAGTTTGGTGCCTGGGGTGTTACATTTGGGCTTCTCTCTAATATACGCTTAGTTGCCAGTTTATTAGATGGACCTTACAATAACAAATGCAGTCTATTATAGCAGTTCTGCAATAAATCTTACCTTTGTGAGAGTTAAAATGTTTTTGTTGAAGCTGTTATAGAGAGGTGTTTATTCAACTTTATAATCATTTTAGAGGATGTACTGGTAGTTTGTGCTATTGAACTATACTGTATAATACAGAGACAAGGTCCTGTTTTTTAATCCTACACTTATTGATATAGATGAGGTGGACAAAAAATGAGAAGCATGGTATAATGCAATATATTTCAACAGTACCACAAACTACAGTCTCCAAAATGAGCATACAGTTGAATCAACACCTCTCTAAAACAGTTTCCACAAAAACCATTAGCCGTTCTTGGTAAAAAAAAAAAAAAAACAGGGCCATTTATGTTAAACACAGGAGAGTGTTGTCAATCTTCTCATCTAACTCTCTGCACGAAAGTGAATAAATGTATCTCCCAAAATGCTGAATTATTCCTTTAAAGCAGTTTCCCAAAGCTACAAAGTTAGCATTGATTTCATTGACATTTCCCACTAGCATTAGAGGCAGTAGCCTCCCACATGTCCAGTATTTTAAAAGCTACTAGATCCCGCTTTGGTCCGATTGTCGGCACTGGCACCATTGACACACTTTTACACTAGACGTCCCTGAAGAGACGCATGGGCGTATAATTAGCAGCAATAGTGGAGTGGATGTCAGTGGATTGCATGTCCCCCCACCTCCGTGTCTAGCCTTGCCAAAGCAAAGGGATAACTCCAATTAAAAAGAATAACCCTCAGATCCAGTGTCAAGTTGAAAAGAAACAGCAGTCAGTAAGGAAACCTTAACATCTAATCACTTTCCCAGGCGCCACTTGTCAAAGATTTTCATTATTTAGATGCCTGTGAAGAAGAATGTTAAAAAAAAGGGCTGAGCGTGGGCTAGTAGTGCAGACGCCTGTTGGCCGGCTGCTGGGAAGGGCCGAAAAGACAATAGTGTTTGATTTGCAAAGGAAATAAAGAATAGAGATGGAAGGTGGAGGCTGAGGAGGAGATTATGTCTACATACCTGTCCTTAGAAGCAGTCTCAGCAGGGGTTTTCTAAATTGCCTGAGTTTGCTCAGTGCAAATGGGAGGACATGCAAAGAGAGCCAAAAGGATAATGAAGAGGGACGCGACAGAAGCATAAATGGGACGTGAAAGGAAAATGTTAGGATAAGAGAAAGGTCGAGCGTGAGGAGATCAAGGGATTCTGAGTCACTGAAAAGTAGAGGGGAACACACAGAGAATGACAGGGAGGACAGCTGACCTGCACCAGCAGGTGTAAATCCTCCACTTCCTCATGCTGCATTGAGCTCTCTTCCTAAAATCCTACCGCGTACACCCCATAGGGCTCAGGCCTTGGCTCGCTGCGGCAGAGGCATTTCTCTACGCAACGTTTGCTGTAATGAAAAGTTCTGCTGAGATCAAGGTCTTTAAACACACCATGTGGTGAACGATTTCCATTTGCAGAAAAATCCCTCCAAAAAACCTCACACAGCATTAACCTGCTCTATAAAGCCGAGGCCAGAGGGATGGGGAAGTCGCTCATGCTTTATTGGACTTCATTCCGATGATTGTCTGGTTTTAGCATGTTCCCAGTTTAATTTCCTCATTGTTTGAACTGTCCCTGCTGGTTATTTGCGGTCCTGACTTGGAGCACTGCATATGTCCGTCCATCTTTCTAAAATATTCATCGATTCACGCCCAGCTGCCTTACTGTGGGGATCACTCATGGATCTATTAATCGACAGGAGCAGGGCGTAGCTGTGCAGTTGACCGCCCTGAGTGAAAGTGCAGATTGCGACAGTTAGCCTTTGACTCGTCCTCTCCCAGTTCCTCCACGGTTGCATTGTGATAGATTGGGAGAGATAGCTGCATTCCGCAGGGATTTTAGCTGTTGACTGAAGGAACAGATTGGGAGCAGGCTGTTTATGCCTTCTGCCACCCTGCCGCCTCTTAGTGGCTTTAGTGGCCTTGGCAGCAGTGGCCTGTGTTGGAGCAAAAGGAAATCTCCCCGGGAGTTTGCTCAGAGGTGCATGTTTGTCAAACCCGTACAGCACAGCTGAGACCATTCAAATGCATGCACATACATGCATGTGTGAATAAATATACAAATACTTAAAGCAAAGAAGCTCATGTGTCCACCAGGATGAGGCCACACACATGCACACTCGCCGTGTTTGTCCCCTGGGTCTCTGTAGCCCCCCTGAGCCCCCCCCCCCAATCTCCACTGCCACACAAACCCTGAGCTGTCATTTGCTACAGTGCAATGCCTCTTCTTTCTTTCTTGTGGATGGGAGTAGACTGTGTGAACTAACCATCCTGTGCTCAATAATATATGGCCTTTTCCAGCATGTGTTAGCACCTCTGTCAGGTGGGAAGTGCTCTCCAACATATGGAAGAGTTGCGTGTCACACATCACTTCATAAAAGAAACAGTGGAGTCCATTCGAATAGTATTGTCCAGTCTGTGGGAGCAATGAAGAAAACATGCTATTTCAGACATCAGAGTCAAATTTCAGCTTGATCATTTCTAATTATGGGACCAATGAATGAGTGTGCGCTGAATTTTTTTGGCAGCCTGTCTAGCTTTTGATAGCTTATTTAAGCTCTATACCTATGCTTTATCTCACCTAAAATAGATCCTTGTAATCTTTTGACGGATCAGTTTTTTTGTTCTTCTCCCAAAGCCTCCAGAAGCATTGTTTGTGCAAAGTGCTGTCTTAGTGACAGAGCTTGGAACAGTTGGCAGGATGGTTATTTGCATGTTGACATAAGCAGCCGGATGGCTTGATTTCCTGAGAACAAAAGGTGCATCCACTGTGGCTATACCGCTTTATGGCAAAGCAAGAGCATGACATTTTGACTGAATAGGGAGATATTAAGAGAGATACATTAAATGGCTTACTAGCATGCTAGTGCTGAACTCTTCTTGTACTGGTGTAGGTCGAGGAAGCTGTTGGCTGTTGGTATTAATGTAGAAGTGTTAACTCTGGTTTGTCGATTTTACAGTTCCGGACTTCCAGGAGCAGGACATTTTCCTGTGGAGGAAGGACACAGGGTTCGGCTTCAGGATCCTCGGAGGCAATGAGCCAGGAGAGCCGGTGAGTCTCCTTCACACTCATAGCTCTGTCTCACGGCAGATTTTTTCTAGTTTTCTTTTCAATGTCCTCAATTTTCACGACATATTTGTGTGAAATGTATAAACTTCAACTGACAAGATGTAGTAAGCAGAATGATGAAATGGATGCTATATTCCCAGCACTCATCTGAACAGCAGACTGAGGTTTTTCACCATATCTGTTTTTCTATTTATCTTCCTTCTGTGCGTAGTTCCGAGCTTCTGTGTTGGACTCAGACACATCAGTGATTTCTGCAACACAGTTTCTCTTTGATCTGGCCAATGTCAACCCCCCCACGCATCTCACACACACACTACTTCTTTTCTTCCCTTTTTTAAAGGCAACGTTGTTTGTTCTTGTTCACTGGCCTGCACTGCGTTTTTTGAAGGGAAAAAATAATGATTTACTTCAGCGCTTGGCTCGGATGGCTACTGTAGCAGGCTGGAAAGAAGAGTAAAGATGTACTAGTGAGGTTTAAATTGTAGCAGACCGATACTGCATTCCAACTTTTAGGCCTGCTGCAAAAGTTGGGACATCTTTGAATTCTTATTTGACGTATGTATGCATACCTCAGTATATCCTGATTAAAATATCTTGCATGGCTTGAACTCTTTCCTTGTACACATTCTATAAATCTATAGCACATAGCTTTTGCCAGTATCTGTTCATGACATACACTGTATAAAACATAGATGTTGTCTCCATGACGTCACCATAGTTTTCAGAAGTCAGTGACAGTGGCTACGGCCAAATGAAGCCTGGCTGGTGAAACCTCGTGGTTAGTTGTCACTCAATGCGGCCATGCCCATAATTATGAATAACTTTAAAACTTAATGTAATTGAAGTGAATTATATAAAATTCACATCTGTACAGTTGTGATGAATGGGGAAATTAGCTGTAGAGACTGACTGAAACTGTTTTGTTGTGCCAGGCTGTAAACATATTTGTTTCTGCTGTAAAGTTGTGCATTTTAATATGGGGGTCTTTGGGGATTGGCTCACGGAGCCAGACTCAATTGGCCATCCGCGGTTTTGGCACTTCCACATTTGCTTTTTCAGCCCCAGGGCTTGCTGCTTGACCTATATTTGTGCACACAGTCTCACGAGTCTCCCACATCTACTTTGTTTGTGTTTCAGATCTACATTGGCCACATAGTGAAGTATGGAGCGGCAGACGAGGACGGACGTCTGCGGTCTGGCGATGAACTGATATGTGTGGATGGCACGGCAGTGGTGGGCAAGTCGCACCAACTGGTGGTGCAACTGATGCAGCAGGCTGCCAAGCAGGGCCACGTCAACCTCACTGTGCGACGCAAAACCAACTATGCCGGTAAGAAGCAAGAGGGACAAAGAGAGGGAACAGCCTAGACTGCTGACAGGTCCAGAAAAATACACAGTCAACCACTCCCATAGGGTTTGATGTATTTCTGTTGGCTGAAGTTCAAAAACATGTTCAGATTTTTATGAATTGTGGCAAAATGCATTAGAGACAGTTGCTTAGAAGTTGGAGGTGTGCAGCCTGGCGTCCAGCACAGCTCTTCAACAAACAGCTCACAGTGACTGCTCCTTCTTGTTCCGTTACTCCCTGCATATCTGAAATGGATCCGCTATCAAAAAATCCAGCAAATTACCATTATCTCATTTTTTAGCTGCATTTTTAATGAACTGTCACGACTGTTGTGAAAAATGCATCGTGGGTCCTGTGGCTTCCTCACAGTAGACGTGAGATAGCAACAGTGGGATATTCCAGTTGCTCCAGCAGTCACTTTAGCAGTAGCTTTGACGCCGTGTGAAGAGAGTGAACAGTAAACAGTGAGGCTGATATCAATGAGATGAAATTAAACTGGATTGCATTCTTGCCTCGTTTCCAGTGAATCCCTTGTGCATGTGAAGGAAGATTGAATTCAGTGCGGGAATGCTGGATGCCAGCACTAACAGTGGAAATTAGTATACAAGGCTGTGATTAATTGAAAGTAAATATATTTGATGGCTATTGCACAGAAAATGCCAACCATGGATAGAATCAAAAATGGGCCTTGATTTCATGAAAATCTTAAGGATGATAACTTTCAAGTCTTTACATCTAATTGTTCTTATTATGTAATGAATCCATTTTGTGAACAAAATCATATTTCTTCATTTGCCTCTGATTCAATTATTTCATTACAGCCTCTGCTGCTACAGTACAACAGCATTCAGTTGCTGAAAAGCACTCAGTACTTTACATCGTCGAGGGTCCCATTTATTTTCATCGCTGTTCCATCAGGGGCCCGGGGACCTGCTCACTATGTGCAGGGGTTGCCTTCCTCTATAATAGTCTGGGTGTGTAACGATAGGAAGCTGCTACCGCGAGCAAACGCCCCCCGCCCACCACTGCCATTTCACCGCTCTGCTCTGCTCCACGTTGCTCCTCAGCCAGCGATAAAGAAAGGCCCATAAATATGATGGAGAGGGTGGTCAACCTTCAGCCCGGTGACAGCGGCCAGACGTTAGTGCATTGCTGCTCCTCGTCTGCCTCAGAGCGTCGAGAATATGAGGCGCCTTCTTTGAGCATCTGTACAGGAAATGAAATGTCCAGATACAACAGGCGGGCCACGTCTTTAGTTCATCTTTTGTTCAAAACAGATCAGGGAAGAGATTGCTGAGAGGCTCTTCTCCCCCAGCTGTCTTGCTGGCTCGTCTTTTATCACATCAACATAAACTAGCTGTATTAGGAGAGAAAAATCTCTGTGTTTATTTATAATGTTTTTTTATTTTCAGATTGCACAGGTGATGTAACATTTTGCGGTGTTGTCCCATCTTGACAGCTTTGTTTTAATGTTATCTTGCCTTATTATTCAGCAGTCTCTGCTTTTTCTATTTTTCTTTATTTTTCTGTTATCTCCTGAACTTCTTATGTAACGTTGGCTGGCCTAATTTTTATCTGTTTGTCTTCACTCTCCTCTTGATCTTCTTCTTTCAGCTCCTGAATCTTTCCTTTTCTCACTTCCTTGTCCACAATTATTTCCTCTTTATTCCTTCCATAAATCTCTTTCCCGCCGTTCTCCACACTTTTCCTCTCCCACCTTTGACTGTATGTCTGAATCTCTCTCATCATATCTTCTTCTGCCATCTTTAGTTAAAGCGGAAGGAGACGTGCCTCCATCACCAGCGTCCTCCCACCACAGCAGCACCCAGGCGCCCAGCCTGACGGAGGAGATTGGGAAGCGCACCCCGCAGGGCAGCCAGAACTCCCTCAATACTGTCAGCTCTGGCAGTGGCTCCACGTCTGGCATTGGCAGCGGGGGAGGGGGTGGAGGGGCGGGGGGCAGTGGCAATGCTGTGGTCGCTGCGGCAGCTGCCACCACCTCCTCTCAGCCCCCCAACGCCACCTCCACCGTCTCATCTACCTTGCAGCCGTACGATGTAGAGATCCGCCGTGGAGAGAACGAAGGCTTTGGTTTCGTCATCGTCTCTTCGGTGTCGCGGCCTGAAGCTGGCACCACCTTCGGTAAGAGATATCACACTTTGGAGTTTGGAAAGTTACAATATATCTTCAGGCACACTGCTGTTTATTCCGCATGCAAATATTGCAGAAATCTCTTCCACTCGGCCTTTTATCTTCCTATCGTCTTCATGGGCTGCCTTTGTATCATCCAAAAAAACCACTGAACACTAAATAGCCTGACAGCCAGCGCAAATTCTGGCTATTTACAGTCCCACCAGATCAATACCAACGCTCTTCAAAGAAGTGGTTCTTCTTTCTCATTTTTGTCTGAGCCTGTCAAACCAAGACACTGAAACCCTTTCTTCGCCTGCAGCTGCTGCTCCACTCACACAAGGCTTTCATAATTGATCACAAGTAAAGTGGGTCTTACATAAGGCATTTGTATTATTCAGCTGAACTTAAATGGCTTCTGCCGAGCAGGTTGGCACTAAAAGCCTAATGACAACTTAATGAGAATCAGTGAGCTACACGCAGGACAAATAGGGGAAATGATTGGTGTGAATTATATTTATTTAGCAAAATTAAGATCCAAGAGATGCACTAACTCAAAATCAGCTTGTCTATCTTTTTAGGTAATTTTGCGTCACTTAGCTGATTGTAAATACTGCAGTATATAATTTTTCACATTTCAGTGATACCTGTTTGATCTCACACATCTGCACTGATAAAGATGAACAAATGGACTCTACTTTGCTTTTTGGAAACTAGTTGTGACCTCTCTATGCAACACACTCTTTGCCCTACTGCCATGGCTTCCTGCCTACGCCACTGTGGCATTCCAGTCTTCTCTATGCTCTTATCTCTGTCAGTGTGGGTGGACTGAAAAGGCTCAGCTTTCCAGGTTGAATTACAAAGTGGCAAAGCTCCTTTTCACAGGCCCGGGTAAAGCACGGGCCAGCAGATAAGCTTTATTCGTACTGACCTGATATGTAAAATCTAATAGAAATCCATCAGCCAAAAGTTTCAGACTCAGTTGCCGCTTTGTAATATGTCATTTCTTCATAGCAGTGACTGTGTCAGAAACCAGTCCACCCATACTGTTAGCTTTTGGAGAAGCACTTTATTTTGTAGCTACGGCACCTCGGCCTTTCTTTTTCTCTGTCTCTCTGTCATCCACCTTCCACTCAATATTTTACAGCTAGATCCAGTTAAGAAGACAAAAAGAAGTCAGGGTTAGACAAGTTTGTAGTGGAATAAAACAGTGAAAATGAATAATAATGAAAAAAAGAAGATGGAGAAAGAAAGGAGTGATCGCACGCTTCTTTTCTCCGCAGTGACTGATGTCAGACTGCAGACAGAGAGAGATGAGGGAGGGAGGATGGAAGAGAGACCTCAGGGTAGTTGGCGAGATGTCAGCTCTGATGTATGTTTGTCGTCTCCCAACTTTCTGCAGGTGTTTGGGATGCAGACGGCACTACACAGTTTTTTCATTATTAACTTTTTGCTGCTGAGAGACACTCATGCAAATGTAATAATAATGCCTATTTTAGAAATTTGGTGCTGGAGCAGCAGGATGAGGCAGAGAGGGTGGACAAGGACAAACACATTGGATATGTGTTAGTAGGTTTTCCAATGATTAATTTGAAAAGGAAATGTACAGGAAAAACACTGAACTACAGTGGGACACATTCTTTAACTTCTTTGCAGAGCACATTTTAATTTGCCCCTCTGCCGGTGCTTCATTTTGATCTGTCGTTTTTCTGATCAGCTTCTCTCATGACTTTGGCTGGGTTCGCTGTTGGCTGTCAGTGAATTAACGCTTAACCTGCTGATCTTCTTTTTCTTCTCCTTTCCCCCTTTCCCTTCTTTTTCCTTCACTCTCGAAACGCGATCCAACATCGCCCCAAACACACACGCACACTGAATCACGCATCCATCCAACATGTCAATGGTGATCATAGCTGGCAATGCATGTGTGGCCATGCCCCACAAAATAGGACGCATCATTGAGGGGAGCCCAGCAGACCGCTGCGGGAAGCTGAAAGTCGGCGACCGCATCCTGGCTGTGAACGGATGCTCCATCACCAACAAGTCCCACTCTGACATCGTCAACCTCATCAAGGAGGCCGGGAACACCGTCACACTGCGCATCATTCCTGGTGACGGTGAGTAGAGAATGATGCTTAAGGACTCTAGTTGGTTTATTATCATTTGTGATTTTATTATTTGTCTAAAGGTCTCTATTCACTCAATAAACTGTTGCCAAAATGGGAACCCGGCAACATAAAAGGTGCCTTCAAGGTTCCTTGGCACAGTGTGGGATATTGCTAACCAGCACATTCTGACAGTATCCTATTCAGTCGGTATCCTTCAGCCAAGATTTAATTATTAACTTTTGTTCATTCACAGCTTGTTCATGAAGCTTGTGGCTGCAAGGCTGTGTCAGTAGCACACTAATGTCAATCATACAATACAGCCATCAGCTGTTGTTAATATTATTGCGTAGTTTGGGTAGATTTGAGGTGCAGGACAAGCCATTACTTTTCTGAGTGGTTATTATGTATGCCTGTAGTGTTATAAAAAGCAGTTTCTTCACTTGCCTTCAAAGTGACTGGAACACCCACAGTGGTGACAAAACTGCTTCTCTGGGGATATTTGGAAACTTTCCCAGCCTTTGCATTTCTGCCTTTGGCATGCCCACATTTTAAAATGATAGATACGTGTGTGGGCGTGTGTGTATGTGTGAGTGTGTGTGAGAGAGAGAGATGCAGAGCGTCCACTGGGTATACGGGTGTGCCTTTTTTGTGGAAATGGTTTTAAGGAAAAGTTTGTGCACATTGCATGTTGTGCTGAGAGCTCTCGCTACTTTGCGCTGACAGATCACCCTGGCATGCTTCACAAATACTGTTTAATTAAGTGTGTGTGTGTGTGTATGTGCATGCGAGGAAGGCGATACTCCCTGTCAACCTGCGTGCTGGTAGAAATTGGAGCTATTTGTCCGCCGCTCGTTGCTTTCCGGCTCACTTCTTATGGATGAAGAGTTTGGGTTTTTTTTTTTCCTGATGAGAAGAGCGAGCCGGAATTGCTCTGCCAAGAAGATGCAGAGAGAAATAACTGGATGTGCTTTATCGGAAAGTTCTGGTGTGTGTTTATGTGCATGTGTCAAACAAGCAAGACGCTGTCTGACGCGGACACAGACTGAGTGACAGGAGAAGATTGTGGCTTGTGTTTCTAAGTTGAGTGCCTGTTCTCTCTGCCTCTGTTTACACGAGACTGAGCATGCCTATTTTTGTGTGGATCAATCCTGTCTAAACTCTCTGACACGAGTAAATACCAACACAAGAGCTTCTTCTAAGGTGAAGTTAGGTTCAACTCTTTCCCGTTGAGCTCACCTCTCCCCTGCGTGGGATCACAGACAGAGTTTTGCAGTGACTGATGCTCAGCACTTCTGCAGTGACAAGAGGAGCAGGCATGGTAGTCCTGCTGCTGGAGCACAGTAATACATGCACAAACAGCTAATGCCTTCATCAGAGCTAATGTCTCTGCAGCGTAGACTTGAGGCACAGACCAAGCACACCTCACTGCTTCCTACTGTGTACGAGAAGGGAGACAGACGTGCCTGAGGTGATATAATGTGCCATTTTTAAAAAAAGACCCCCCCCCCCCACTTCTCTTATCCCTTCTCCCTTTCTTTCCCTCTCTGCTCCTCTTTCTCTCTCCTGAATTTCTCGTTCTGATTGTACCTGCTCTTGTTCCTATCTCAGCCCATTCAGGGCGGGAGGGCATATTGCCAGGGCTGGAGACAAATTACAGAAACAGCTCGGTGCTTTTTCTTTGCGCCTTGAATGTTTTTAAACGAGAGAGGAGAAAAGAGGCAGTGGGTCGCGAGCGGAACGGCAAGATGGAGAGAAACTGAGCTTATTCGATTAATTTCCAGACAGGAAACAGTCGGACGAGAGATAAATGGAGAGCGGCAGCAGGATGGAGGGAGTGGGTTATGCAAATGCAGCAGATGGAGGGGCGAACAGGGTTTACGGGGACAAATTTGAGGCTGGCAAAAGTGAGAAATGAGCAACAGAAAATATGTGAGATTGTAACACAGTTTGCGGTTGATGTCATAAATTCTTCTGGGGGGTTGTTTACAGCACGGACCTCATGCTGAGGACTGAGCTGAAACATTCGTCACACGTTCGCTTAAACCCAGAACTGGAGGTTCTCCTCAAAGCAGTCCTCGACTCACCCACGTTGCAGCTTGATTGGTTAGCTTTGTACCTCATGGACAATGGGCTATCGAGGAGTCAAGCCAACAGGCTCCAAGGGGACTGGTGGAGGTGGAGGACATGAATAGATGAGAGGAGAAGTGACCGTGAGAGGAGTAGCGAGAACGGGACTCAGAAGAGAGTTGTAATCAAATCAAAGGTACCTGTAACTGGCCAAGAAAGATTAGGCTGTTAAGGAGAAGAAAGGTTTCTTTATGCAACAAGAGTGGTGTAATGATGGTGGGTTTCTGTCTTTTCAGCACGATTCATTGATAAAACAAAACGATTGAATCAGTGTCGAAATAAAAGACAGAAGAAGCAGGAGCTTTTATGTCCCTAGAGGCTGCG